>NC_072403.2:116357500-117607500 GCF_028858775.2 Pan troglodytes
AGGCATGCACCACCACACCCAGCTAATTTTGTATTTTTAGTACAGACAGGGTTTCTCCATGTTGGTCAGGCTGGTCTTGAACTCCCGACCTCAGGTGATCCACCTGCCTCAGCCTTCCGAAGTGCTGGGATTACAGGCATGAGCCACCGCGCCTGGCCCGCCTTTGTATCATTCTAAAAAAATTAATTGGAGTATGCATTTAATAGATACTATAATAAAATTTTTTTAAAAAAAACTATAAAAGTACATTCTGCTAACAGGTAGAAATTATTGAATGACAAAGGTTTTTTTTCTGATATGCCAGGATAAATACCTATAAATAGGAACTTCTAAAGCACTTACCTGTGAACAATACACAATACCAGAATCATATAACACGAATCTAATCTCAAGATCATTGCTGGTTTTCCCATGACTCTTTTTCTAACTAAATTGAGATTACCCTTATTCCTCCTATGAATAAGATGTGGTTTTTCTTGTTCAGACAGAAAATTTACAAAGCGAAAAATTAACTAAACGAAAGCTAACAGTCAAGGAAGGTGTTTACAAACAAAATTATTATAACATATCCAAGTAAACAGTGATACATTACCCCCAGGAATCAAGAAACAGGTCAGAAATAAGATTTTCCTATCAATTACTACGAATCTTTCATATATAACTAAATCTCCATTTAGAAAAGTTGTGTTTGTTGCTTGTTTGTTTGTTTGTTTGTTTTTTACTGCTATGGGGCCAATTTTCTTTGATAATATGTTTAGGGAAGAAGAAGATGCACATGTTAAGAGCTAGCAGTAAGTCCCAATATTTCAGTTTGTAGTCTCAACATTTGAAAATAGGACTTTACGTTACTTGCTTCTTTTTTTCATTCTAGAATATGCTAGCAAGCAAGTGGCCCAGAACACCAAGTCCAATAGAGAGAGAGAGAGAGAGAGAGAGAGAGAGAGAGAGAGAATGCAAAAGCAAGTAAGAAGCCAATGCATTTAACCAGGTGCCAAACCTGGCAGTTAAATGAGGGTTCTGGGAGGCTGCACATTCACCTAAGCCTGAGAACAACAACAACAAAAAATTGAAAATGTCAAATAAAAGGTAGCCAAACATGAAAATGACACCTGATCCCAAGGAGTTTAGTAGTAAAAAGCACCTATTCCCCTTGTATCTCACTGGGTATTTCTGAAAAGCAATTTTATCTAAATTTTTTAATGTGGGAAATATAAATAACATTGCCTTTTTAAATATTAACACATAGAAAATCTTTCCCCCAGAAGAGGTTTGATTGCAGGGTTAGCAATGGAAGGTTCCAGCTGTGTACCTGCTTCCTAGTCCAGACTAGGCTTGACCAAAGGCATTACATTTCTTCTTCCCAAGCTGGAGGCAGAGGCAGCTTAGGCCCCAGCCTGCAGAAGTCACCAATTCAGTGGCTGCAGGTAGAGCAGAGAGATGATTATTGGTGGGATACACAGTCTTGAAGCTCTCCTTAAATATATATATTTATATATAATGTATATGATCAAATTTTCATCAGATTTAACTGGGAGGTTGTCAAATAAGAGTAAACATAATTTCAAAAACAGTCTACAGATCTGAGTAACTTATAAAAGTCAAAGCCAGATAGAAAAACTAGGAAAACGAGACCCATATTGGGCAGGAGACATAAAATACTCAAAAAAGTTACTATATGAGAGCTAGTGGGTCTTTGCCTTTTTATTACCTTTGCAAATATTGTTTTTATATATTTTACAATATTAGCCAATCCACAGGAGCTTTATCATTACCAATGCCATACTCTAGATAGTCTAGACAGTTTAGAAAATATTCAGTGAAGGTCCACAAAGACAATGGCAGTCATGATCTTCCCTTCCCTCCTGTACCTGCCATTCCCTGCAAGAAGACACAATTTTTTCCAGCTCTAAGAGGCATCTAGATGTGGGAGGCTATAGGGTACATAGATGCAGAAAGAGAGGCATTTTTATTTCCCCTAGAACAGATTTAAGAATTGAAGCTAATATGGCCCATCATAGTGGCTCACGCCTGTAATCCCAGCACTTTGGGAGGCCAAGGCAGGTGGATTACCCGAGATCAGGAGTTCAAGACCAGCTTGGTCAACATGTACAACTAATATAAAAAATTAGTTGGGTGTGGTGGTGTGCGCCTGTATCCCCAGTTACCTAGGAGGCTGAGGCATGAGAATTGCTTGAACCCAGGAGGCAGAGGTTGCAGTGAGCCAAGATCGCAACACTGCACTCCAGCCTGTGCAACAGAGCAAGACCCGTCTCAAAAAATAATAATAATAATAAAATAATTGAAGCTAGCATAATCTAAGTTCTGAGAATCCATTTTTAGAACAAGAAGAATATATATAAAGTAATTTTACATGGGAAGTTTTATTGCTTTGTGGAATGAATGCATTCTATTAAATTTGGCTCAAATGAGCCTACAGAATAGGTGAGAAATGCATGGAATTTAGAGTCTCTATTATAGTGTCTCCACTTCAGGAGTAAATAAATAACCTCTCTAATCCTTAACTTCTTCATCTGTGGAGTGGAGATACATATTTATATCACAAAGGAATGTTATCAAAATAAAATGCAGCATTATACTTAATGGTGATGTGTAAATTGAAAAGCACTAAATGGCAGTTATTATTATTTGTAAAAAGCACGCCCTTTCTTTATGTTTTCCCTGTGGTGTCACAGACATCTGAGTCATTCACTTTTCTTTGGTAGCACTTGTCTGGTTTCTGGATCTCCACTTAAACATGGCCAACTTTTACTTCTCCACTCTCTCCATGGAGCTCAGGAATTTATTCTGTTCCTGTTTTCTTTTTTCCTGATTCCATACTAGCTGAGCAAATAACTTTGCTCCTGCTGCTTCTCCTCAGGTCTGAGATTTGTAATATCTACTAAAGCTGGGTTGCAGTTCACACATTTCCCTAAAACAGGCCTCTGTCTGAAATATTGTGTACTGACCGGAAATCTCCATTCCCAGCCTGCAAATTGTACCTTATTTTATCATCCTTTTACGTTCTCTCCTACTTTTGAATTCACTCCAACTGAAAACTAGTCATAGCTTACAAGAAAATTAATTTCTTTACTAGAATTTGAGAAAATTTATCCACAAAGAAACAGAGGCAAAGTCACAAAACCGTCATCATCATTATCATCATCATCCAAACCTTGCAAGACAGCAGTTATCAATCAGTTGGAAGCAAAAATCAGAAACTTAGCTGTTAGATGTGGGAAGTAATTTAGAGACCACCATCTCACCTTCTTCAAATGGAAGATAAAGCAATTGGCCCAAGATTGGGCAAGAGAGTACTGAGTGTCCTAAACCAGACATATTTTCACTCTGTGCTGTGACTCAAATGCAGCAAGCTCCCTATTTCATGAAGATTCTCCTACTGGCAAGCATCAAATGAGACTGGACCAAATATTTGAGTTTTTGTGAAGTCATCATGCCTATTTTTCACATGCAGTGTACAATAAATGGTGGGGATGCTACCTCTTTGTGCTATTTTGCAAGTCACAAAATATGTCATGTCATAATTTCATTTGAACTTCACAACGTCAACATGCAGACAAGAGCAGAGCAAACAGAATCTCTGCTTTCAAATGAGGTGTCTGGAACTACAAGATTTTCTCAGGGTTAAATATAAGACTCAGGCCTTGAACCCACATCAGACTTAAAAGTTTATGCTCATCTTCATTTCATTCCATAGACAAGGGTTTTTTAATCACTATTCAATATTTTATAATAGAGTAGTGATTAACAGTACAAGTTTTAGAGGCAACAACCAACCAAAGTCTGAATGCAGCCTTTACTGCTTTATTAACTCTGTGGCCTCACACAGTTATGGAACCATTGCTTTATGCCTTGGTTTACTTATCATACATGTAAATAATAAACTAGGACTCTCATCATGGATATGAGAATTAAATAACATAATATATGTAAAGACCTGAGCACAGTGCCTGGCGTAGACTAAATCATCAAGTACAGCTGTTATTTATTTTGTCTTCCTTATTTAAAAATACTGAGTGCAAGCTTTCCATTAAAAAAAAATTAACCTAAATTCTTCTCTTTATATAGGTAAAGTATATGTAAACGTAGCCAGACTTCCCATATAGAATCCTTAACAAGATTATACTTTCAAAGATTAAAATTTCTATACCCTTGCTACTCAAAAGACAGACCAAAGACCAGCAGTGCCAGCATCACCTGGGAGCTTGTTAGAAATCCACATGGTGGCTCACGCCTGTTATCCCAGTAATTTGGGAGGCTGAGGCGGGTGGATCATGTGGTCAAAAGATCGAGACTGTCTTGGCCAACATGGTGAAACCTCATCTCTACTAAAATACAAAAAAATTAGCCGGGCATGGTGGCGTGTGCCTGTAATCCCAGCTACTTGGGAAGCTGAGGCAGGAGAATTGCTTGAACTCGGGAGGCGGAGGTTGCAGTGAGCTGAAACGGCACCACTGCACTCCAGCCTGGCGGCGACAAAGCAAGCAAGACTCCATCAAATAGAAAGAGAGAAAGAGAGAAGAGAGGAGAGAGAGAGAGAAAGAGAGAGAGAGAGAGAGAGAGGGAAGAAAAAAGAAAAGAAAAGAAAAGAAAAAAGAAAACCACAATCTCAAGCCCCACCCCAGACCTGATGTGCAGAGCATATCTGCATTTTAACAACAATCCCAGGTGATTTGAATGCATATAAAATTTTGGGAAGCACTGTCTCTGGCACCATGCTAGGGAGCTGAGTGAAGGTGTAACACACAGGCACTAATATACATCAACTGCAAAGCAAAAGGTTTCTATTTCATTCAGTAACCGCTTCTTTAAATCACTTGTTTCAAAAATAGCTAGGATACTTTTTATGGTGTTTGGTTTTATTAACTCCTCATCAATTTGTTATTCTTCTTCAACCCTACCATTGTATCCACACATTTATACATGCTTAATAAACTAACACAACTCTGGAAGCTTGTACTAGTGTGAGCTAAAGAAATGGCATGTTGCAGAAACTTTCTTTCCACATCTTTTTTTCCTCCCTCCCAATCCAACTCAACCCAAAAGGGAAGCAGCTGCGGAAAGTAAATGGGGAGGCTTCTAAAATTAAATCAGGAAAAAACTTACATTTATTACTGAGGCTGAAAGGGAAGGTGACATTTTTAAATGTTACATTAGGTAAATTAATTGAAAACAGAAAAAGTAAAAAGCAATCCTCCTTGCTGAGAGTAAACAACCACTATTTTTCAGTTGTTTGATTTTTGTATGTCCTTTTATAGCTCTCCCTAAGGTAGAAGATCGCTTTGTGAATGATGGAAACTTCATTATTTTTCTTTAATTCCATCAGTGCCAAGGCTATATGGCCCCATTGCCTAGCAGAGCTATAATGTTAGAACAGACTAGAACCATGTAAAGAGGAGCTAAACCAGTCCAATCAACAACTTCAGCCAAAAGAACTTCAATATTGAGGACTGTGGACTAAGCAACAAGCTTTCTAAAGCAAGGAAAGGTCATTTCTTAGCAACAATGAGAATGTTCTCATAAAAAAGGGATTTAAGGATTTACAGAAAAGAATCATTCCTGGATTTCACTCATGGGCTTTGGAAGCATAATTGTGTTTGATACCTGGCTCCTCTATTTTCTAGGTGTGTGACTGTGAGTAAACTCTTATAACTCTCTGAACTTCAGGCTCTTAAACCATGGAAATATGATACTAATACTTAACACACTAGATTTATGTGAAGATGGATTGAATTTGGATGTATGTAAAACACTGTATTCTGTGGTACCATTCAGCAGAAGCTTAATAACTACTAGCTCCCTTTACCCCATGACATCATGTCTAGGTATAAAGATTTGATTATCAGTAAACATGTTGGAAGAAAAGGTTTTGATTATGGACACAGACTTCAGGGAATTGATAATATCTGATTTATGTTCTCTGTGGTTATAAGCTACAGGTGGAGTCCAGCAGTCAATTTGCAGAACTTCCTCATTATAACAACCTTTTGGGTTGTATACCACTTGTCACATCACACTTGCTCAAATACTTGATAGTCGCGACTGACCAAATTACACAGATGTTGCCCTATTTCCCTAGAAATTTTGCTGCAATAGTTAGGTACCTTAAAAACACACAGTCTTCAGCAAACTAACACAAGAACAGAAAACCAAACACCACGTGTTCTCACTCATAAGTGGGAGTTGAACAGTGAGAACACATGGACACAGGGAGGGGAACATCACACACCGGGGCCTGTCGGGGGATGGGGAGCTAGGGGAGGGATAGCATTAGGAGAAATACCTAATGTAGATGACAGGTTGATGGATGCAGCAAACCACCATGACACGTGTATACCTATGTAACAAACCTGAGAGTTCTGCACATGTACCCCAGAACTTAAAGTATAATAAAAAAAAAATACACAGTCTTGTTGGAAGGTGATACAAAGCAGAAATTTCTGCTACTGGCTGGGCGTGGTGGCTCACGCCTGTAATCCCAGCACTTTGGGAGGCCAAGGCAGGCGGATCACGAGGTCAGGAGATCGAGACCATCCTGGCTAACATAGTGAAACCCCGTCTCTACTAAAAATACAAAAAATTATCCAGGAGTGGTGGCGGGCGCCTGTAGTCCCAGCTACTCGGGAGGCTGAGGCAGGAGAATGGCATGAACCCGGGAGGCGGAGCTGGCAGTGAGCCGAGATAGTGCCACTGCACTCCAGCCAGGGTGACAGAGCGAGACTCTGTCTCAAAAAAAGAAAAAAAAAAATTCTGCTACTGCAATATAAAATAACACTTTCCCTCTGTTCGTATGCCTGCAGTAACCACATCAGAGACCATGTGCAGTTACATTATTGTAACTGGGGTATTTGTGTTCAATGTGTTTGAGCTGCTAAATTTCCCATGTGAGGTGACTAAAATGTGCATATTCTACTCTTTTACTCTTGACCAATAAGAGCCAAATTCCCACTGGGTAGTAGAAACAAGCATGTTTGTCTTTTTTTTTCAAACACCTACCCACACACACACACACACACACACAGTCTTGGAAAAATTAGATATCAATATGCAAAAAAAAAATGAATCTCATCCCACACTGCACATTTTATACAAAATATTAATTCAAAACATATCATAGATATAAGTATAAAATGTAAAACTATAAAACTTCAGAAGAAAACATGGAGAAAATTTTTGCAATGCTGAATTAGGCAAAGATTTCTTAGATCTGACCCCAAAAGCATGAAATAGAAAAGAAAGTAATAATAACTTGGACTTAATCAAAATTAAAAATATTTCACTCTACAAAAGACACTATTAAGAAAGAAAAACCTTGAACTAGCAGAAAATGTTTGCGAATTACATATCTGATAAAAGGCTTGTATTCAGAACATGTTAAACCCTTAAAACTCAAGCATAATAAATGAAAAAAGTAAGAACATCTTTTTGTACTAACAAAGATGCAACGTAACTGAACTCTGGTGACAATGGAAATGGTGCAGACACTTTGGAAAACAGTTTAGCTGTTTCTTAGAAAGTTAAACATACATTCATAGGAATTTCCTAAGAGGAAAAACAACAACTATTCACCCACAGTGAAATTCCATTTTTGCAACATTCTAAAAAAGGCAAAACTCAGGGATGAAAAACATATCAGTGGCTGCCAGAGTTTGTGGGAGAGGAGAAGAACTGCACACAAGTGTGTGGCACAGAGGAGTTCTGGATGATGATGAAACTATTCTTTATTTTGCTTGTAGCGGTAAACAGATGATTTCATGCATTTGCTGAAAGTAATAGAACTTTGTGCAACACAAAGAATAAATTTCACCATATGTAATTTTAAAATTAATCTTTAAAAAACATAAGCACAATAGATAAAAATTATTATCTTTACAAATGATATAACTGCATACATACTAATAAAATACCCAAGAGAATCTCCAGAAAGAGTATTAAAAATAGAGTTTAACAAGTTAGATAAATCAATCCATATATAAAAATCAACTGTACTTCCCTACACCAAGAGGTGTTACTGCTAGAAAACATAAATTAACAAGTAGACCAGTATAGAGAAAATTGGTTTATAAAAAGGCATTCAATATGGAAAAATAAATATAAATAAATGGAGAAACCTACCAAGTTTGTGACAAGTGTGATGGTCAGTTTTATGTGCCAAATTGTGTCAGTTATTTCATCAAATATTATTCTAGGTGTTGCTGTTACCAGTGGAGGGTGTCCAGGTGAGAGGTGACAGCATGCTGGCAGCCCTCACAGCCCTCGCTCTTTCTCCGTGCCTCCTCAGCCTTGGCGCCCACTCTGGCCGCGCTTGAGGAGCCCTTCAGCCCGCCGCTGCACTGTTGGAGCCGCTTCCTGGGCTGGCCCAGGCCGGAGCCGGCTCCCTCAGCTAACCGGGAGGCGGGGAGGGAGAGGTGCGGGCCAGAACCGGGGCTGCACGGGCCGCTTGCAGGCCAGCGTGAGTTCCGGGTGGGCGTGGGCTCCGCCACCCCGCACTCGCAGCGGCCAGCCGGCCCCGCCACCCAGGCAGTGAGGGGCTTAGCGCCTAGGCCAGCAGCTGCTGTGCTCCACTTCTCGCCGGGCCTTAGCTGCCTCCCCGCCGGGCAGAGCTCCGGACCTGCAGCCGCCATGCCTGAGACTCCCCCCTGCCGTAGGCTCCTGCGCAGCCCAGCCTCCCCGACGAGCGCCACCCGCTGCTCCACAGCGCCCAGTCCCATCACCACCCAAGGGCAGAGGAGTGCCGGCCCACAGCGCGGGACTGGCAGGCAGCTCCACGGGCGGCCCGCTGCAGGATCCGCTGGGTGAAGCCAGCTGGGCTCCTGAGTCTGGTGGGGACTTGGAGAACCTTTATGTCTAGCTAAGGGATTGTAAATACACCAATCAGCACTCTGTATCTAGCTCAAGGTTTGTAAACACACCAATCAGCACCCTGTGTCTAGCAAACACACCAATCAGCACCCTGTGTCTAGCAAACACACCAATCAGCACCCTGTGTCTAGCTCAGGGTTTGTGAATGCACCAATCGACACTCTGTATCTAGCTACTCTGGTGGAGACTTGGAAAACCTTTGTGTCCACACTCTGTATCTAGCTAATCTAGTGGGGAGGTGGAGAACTTTTGTGTCTAGCTCAGGGATTGTAAATGCACCAATCAGCACCCTGTCAAAACGGACCAATCAGCTCTCTGTAAAATGGGCCAATCGGCTCTCTGTAAAATGGACCAATCAGCAGGTTGTGGGTGGGGCCAGATAAGAGAATAAAAGCAGGCTGCCCTACCCAGCCAGCTATGGCAAGCAGCTGGCGTACCCTCCCATACTGTGGAGGTTTTGTTGTTTCGCTCTTTGCAGTAAATCTTAATACTGCACGCTCTTTGGGTCCACACTGCCTTTATGAGCTGTAACACTCACCACGAAGGTATGCAGCTTCACTCCTGAAGCCAGGGAGACCACTAAACCCACCGGGAGGAATGAACAACTCCAGACGCGCCGCCTTAAGAGCTGTGATACTCACCAGGAAGGTCTGCAGCTTCACTCATGAGCCAACGAGACCACGAACCCACCAGAAGGAAGAAACTCCGAACACATCTGAATATCGGAAGGAACAAACTCCGGACACGCCACCTTTAAGAACTGTAACGCTCACCGTGAGGGTTTGCAGCTTCATTCTTGAAGTCAGGGAGACCAAGAACCCACCAATTCTGGACACATGTGTTCCTGGTGTTTTGGACAAAGAATTGGACAAAACACACAAAGCAAGGAAAGAATGAAGGAATGAAGCAACAAAAGCAGAGATTTATTGAAAACGAAAGTGTACTTCACAGGGTGGGAGTAGCTGGAGCAGTGGCTAAGGGGCCCCCTTACAGAATTTTTTGGGTCCAAATACCCTTTAGAGGTTTCCCGTTAACCACTTGGTTTTTATCCCGTATCAATGAAGTGGTGGCCCACGATCAGTTTGGTTGCAGAAAGCAACCAATTAGAGGGTGAAGTTATAAATTTACACTCCTATGCAAATGTCTCATTGGTTGTACCAATCAGATGTACTTTCAATTTCCCATCAGAAAAGGTGGGAGTTTGCAAAGGGAGTAGTGGCCTCTGATCCTTTTGTTATTTACGTGTAGAAAGTTAGGGTTTTCCTTTCAATTTAGTTCTAGGAAGTAAGTGTGAAATGGCCTTAGGTTCCCTGTCTCCAGACCCTATTCTCCTGCCTCATTGCTATAAAGGTATTTTTGTAAAGTCTAAATTCAGTTGACTTTAAATAAGGGAGATTATCCTACGTAACCTTGGTGGGCATGGTTCAATCAGTTATAAGGCCTTAACAGCAAAGCTGAAACTTCCTTGAAGTAGAAATTCCATATACGGACAATAGTTTCAGCATGTCCCAGAAGTTCCAGCCTGTTCTTCCTGACAGCATGTCCTAGATAGCCCCACAGTCATGTAAGCCAATTCCTTGCCATAAATCTCTTGACAAATATCTCCTGCTGGCTCTTTTTTTTTGTTGTTGTTGTTGTTTTCTCTGATTGAATGCTGGCTGCTACAAAGAAGGCTGAAGTTTACAAAGCATTAATTTTCTTCAAAATTATTTTTGGAATGAGTACATTTTAATTAAATCCCAACTTTTTTCAAGTTACTTGAAAAACTCATACTAAAAATTTTATAGAATAACAGAAGCTCAAGAATTGCCAAGATGTTCCTGAGGAATATGCACAAAATGGGAGTTTTGCCCTAGTGGATATCAACACTTATTACAAAGGACAATTACAACAATGTGTTATTAAAGTAGGGAATTTCGAAAGAAACTTTGACCCAATGCAACAGAATAGACAGCCCAGAAACAGGCTCCTAGATGTAAGAAGATGTAGTTTATGGCAGAAGTGGCATTGCAGAGTGCTGTGAAAAAGAATTAGCTACTGCACAGAACAGACTCTCTCAGACTGAGAGACAAAATACTGAGTGAAAATGTCAAGCATTATACAAATGTGTATAGGATTATATGATTTTTATAAAACCCAAAACAAGAAAGCAAAATATCTTGTTTAGAGACATACTCTTTTGTTGCAAAACTTTAAAAAAAAAAAGGGAATAAATGAAATACACACAACTCAGGATAGTGGTTAAAGGGAGCAAAAAGATATATTCAGCAGTACTGATAATGCCCTTGTTCAAAACTTGGATGGTGATGGGGGAAATATCCAAAATGTTTAACCAATGGTGGGACATAATCCCAAAGTAATTAGAACAGAAACAGCCAGAAATGACCTGAACAGCCACTAAGTTGAACACCTACTCACCGTCAGCCCAGGTAGCCATGTTCCCAGCTGCAGTCTATTATGCTTCATAATATACAAAAGTTTTACACATTTCAGTAGATCTTAAATAATATATAATAAAAATTATAAATAGACAAATGAATTAGTCAATTCATAGAGGACAACTTTAAAAATCATTTAAATGCAACATTATTGTGGATTCAGAATGCATCAAGAAATTCAGGAAAACAGTTCTTTATCCACTGCCAGAAAAACTTTGTTAGCATTGTTTTGCAAGGCCCCATGAAAATAAAATACAATTTTTTCTCTCTAAAATGAACAATACAGAAATAATCTCTGTATGATTTCATAGAGTATACTAAAATTTCAAACTTTGTTGTCTTTGAAACTCCATGACTCTGTGATTGACAATGTGAACAGAGAAGAAAAAAATATGCAAATTTAATATATTATTTCCAAAAATGGTGGCAAAGAATAAAATATACTAAACAGGTATTTCCACAGGATCTGTCAAAATTTCAAATGAAAATGACCTCCTGCAAGCAATGGTCCTATGATTTCCCTAATCTTCATGACCTATACCCAAAGGAACAAAACTAAGGGTAGTCCTGTCAGATTATAATCATGCCTCCCTTTTCATTAAAGTATTCCTAGCACTTGAACAGTGATTTATTTATAGTAGATCTTCAATAAATATTTTTAAATTAATAAACAATGTCTCCATAACAGCTCTTCATAAATAAAAATGCTATGTTTAATCAGGGCAGCCACAAGATCGACAAAGAGGTGCTATGAGGATAAATCTCTGTTAGTTTCCCTGTGGCTCCTCAGTGCCTCTCCTAGAGAGGTCAGACAACATGCTCATATTTAGTTCTGTTACAGAAAAGATCAAAGGTCAAGGCTAAATGGGGAGACAGAAAACGTGTGCTGAATGTACACCACAAGCACAATCACTGTGGCTATTGTTCATGGGGTCACCAAAGAGCCAGAACCTACAGATTTGCGCCTCATCTCTAGGCCTTCCAGAGAGTCATGATTTCACAACTTTACTAAAAATTGGTTCCATCTTTGAACTCCAAAATGCATTTTACTAAACTCATTAATGTCTAACATAGAGAAGTTCAAATTCTCATAAAACATACTCTCCTTCCCTAACTGCACCCACACACCATAGTTGGATGTGATGCACATACACAAAAGAAGTTCAAATATATAGTATATAATGATATCTTAAAGAAAAAATGGCAAGTTCAAATATACCAATGTCCATAAAAGAAAATTTAAAACCATCCTTAAGGACGCTAACGATGATCCTGACAATGAAGAAGGCAACGAGCACATAGGCAGTACAATATTCATAGGGAAACCTCATAGCTTCAAATGGTAAAAGTAAGGCAAAAAAAAAAAAAAAACAGGAAGCAAAGTGGTTGAGAAAAACAAGAGGAAGAAAACATAGGCATTGCAAAGAAGCATTATTAGAGTGTGGAAAAAAAATGACAGAAAAAAAGGTTCTGAAACTAATTCAGATACTTGTAATATCAATGAAATAAATATCTATAACATCTTAAAGTTCAAAATGTTTTATGTGTATTATTTTATCTTTATAGATATTTATATTATGTTGTTCTGCTCTTACTTTACAGATAGGAAACTTGGGGTTTGAAATTCAGCCAAGATCTTCCAGAAAACTAAACAATCAGGAGAAAAATTCAATATTCAGCTTGATATTTCTTCTACTGTAGATCATCCTGACTCTTTTTAAAGAAGCCCAAAAATTGAATAAAAATGATACTAAATCAATCAAGTCAAAAATAGTTCAGTCATTTAATCAATAATTTGTAGATGGCCCCATCTCATCTATTTCAAGGATTTTGCTTTTTACTGAATCAAATGGTGATGACTATTGCACCTTTAATGAATACAGAGCAATCAAGTGATTTAGCCAACTGGAGTGAATTAAATTTTTAAAATGGTGACTTTCCAAGTGGTTCAGTGGTAAAAAATTTCAAACTACTTAATCTAATTCAAAATAAAACAATATCTTGTGGGTGCTTTATAAATATGACTGCTCTTACAGTTTTAAGATATTTTTAGAATTATTCCTGAAACCATTCACTGTGTGACCCTCGTTTCCTAATGTTTACCTTCTGTTTTCAATTCTTTTAATGCAAAATACTTATTAATGCCCCAGGTGGCCTATGTTAATTAAGGATATGATGTGTGTTAGGAAAAGAACAGTTCTCTCCTATATATATATATATATATATATGAAATTATTATGTATAATTATGTATTATATACTATTATATAATCATATATTTAATTAATATAATTATATATAATTATATATATATAATTATGACCTCAGCAGGTGTTATCAGAAAGAACACCACATATATATATGATCATATATATATAATTATGGTTGTCTGTTAGTTACTTTAAATAAAAGAAGCCTGTTTTATTCTTTCTTTTTCTTTTTAATTCAACCAAGAAAGAAAATTCTATAAATACAGAAGGAATAAGGAAGGTTGTTCAGGTCACATAACGGATGGACAGGCTCAAGAGGGAATGAGTCTTAGAATAATGTTTGGCATTAGTAACATAAATAAAAATTGAACCCACTCAAAAACCTTAAAAGGTAGTCCATTATATCTCCTAGCCTTAATTTGAATTGTAAAAAATAACATTAAAATTTATAAGTGTACACATTAATAAGTGAAATTGAATTTTGCATTTTCTCTCAGGTTTTCCACATTAGCATGAGAACATCTCATTCTATATTTCAGTTGCTAGGCGCCCATGGGGCCACTGTACCAAAGGAGGTCACTGTCTCCTGTGCATAAATTCATCCCTGTGCATTTATGAATGATTTGGAGCTCCCCCTTTTTCAGTGTGGGGTGGGGGAGCTTTTTAATCATTTTCCAAACCACTAATGGACAGACAAGCACATTGCCAGCTGCTAGAAAATGGTAGCAGCAGCAGAATGTAAAGCACCTTTGACATGAGCATGGAAGGCAGCCAGGGCTGGGAGCCACGGAAGAAAGAACATATCTTCAGTGACTTTGTCAATCAGTGGGATTAAAAGGTCAACATATGTCAATAAAGAAAATCTAAAACTAATTTTTCTTTGCTCTGATGATAGCCTTCAGACCACTTAAGAATATCACTAACGACACAAGGAACTTTTCACCCCCGAGTAATCTCAATGGATTTAATGCATAAACACCTATGATCAGCAATTGCTTGTAAATTTCATCAGACTTGTTTTCCAAGGATGGTAACCAGTAAATTTCAAAAAATTGGTTCAAAAGTATGAAAGAAGGCTTTAAAAACAAGATCAAAATTGTCATTTCATTTTATTTCATACGAAAAACTCAGGAGATGTTAGCAAAAATAACACCAGCCTAGAATCAAGGGATCTGACTTTTATCCCCATCCTAGGATTGACAGGATGGGTAACCTTCATCATTAACTTCATCTCTTTAAATCTCGCACGTGAAATGAGAAGTTGACATATATTTAAGGTCATTTCTAATCTTAAAATATTGAGACCAGAATTTTCTTCATTTTAACTTCAGCATTGCCAAACATATATATTTATCTACCACACAATGTGGCAATCCCAACCAAAATAAATATGAAACTTTCAGAATTCAGGACTGTATTTATATCAGTTTGAAACCAAAATAAACATT
Source organism: Pan troglodytes (assembly GCF_028858775.2). Lineage (NCBI taxonomy): Eukaryota > Metazoa > Chordata > Mammalia > Primates > Hominidae > Pan > Pan troglodytes. The sequence goes on from NC_072403.2 coordinate 116,372,476, forward strand.
TTGCACTCTCGCCGTCTCCACTCCTTTGTCTGTATACATATTCCTCTCACCTTGCATCTCTCGCCAAAATGTTTTCATCTCAACTCTCCTCCCAAGTCTTGCTTATTTTGCAAACCCAAATAAACCATAGTTTCTAAGAAGCCCTCTCCAGCAAATCATACTAATACCCCTTTTCTTGTCAAATTCTATGTCTCTTATAATCAATAGCCACATCACTTTATTTTATCGTTAATTTTTTAATGCCTGGTATGTCTTCCATGAGTAGATTGCAAACTTCTTCTACAACAAAGACCGCTAAGACTTTTCTGAACCCTATGTAATACCTGGCAAAGTGCCCATGTATTAGCCTTCCATAAAGGTACTATTAACTAATGAGTAGTTCAGCTTATGGATGTCAGAAACAATTACCATATATTTACCTCATAAAAACTCTATATCACTTAACAATTTCAACCCAATTGACCCTTTTCCAAACTTTAACATCTATGATATGCTTTTATAAACTTATTTCCTTTAGCCACATGACTTTAAAAGCATATGAAACAAGATGAAGCACAACATCCGAGTAACTTTCTGACTGGTGTCAACATAGATTGTTTTCAGGCCCATCTCTTTCACTTCTGTCCTTAATGTAAGCTAGGAATATACTGGATTTGTTTTTTCACAACAGCTCACCAATGATGATTATAACTTGTACTTACACTCACAAATCTATTATTTGACTTTTTAATCTAGCAAATCTAAAAAGAGTCAAACACATTCATCTATCTGAACATACTTTTTGGTCGATTATAGCAGCCAATTCTTTTTGTATCATGCTCATTCCTAGCCAGGCATCCTGCATTTTTATTTTTGCTTTTTATCCTTGAGTCTATTAACTTCTGCTTATTTTTTTAAGCCCATGTCGTTCAGTCCTTGTAGGAACATTTTTTTCCATGATCAACATAAATCATTAAAGTGTTTCTTCTTTCTTTATTTCTTTCTGAACAAAGCTTCCCCTTACAAGCAATTTATTAGCATGTTATCATTAACTTCATAAATGACTGATGTGGTTAAAAACTCTGCGCCTGGCTTCAAGGTAATTTCTATATTAATAAACCCAAATCTCAACTCCACTTGAGGGCAGAGATTCCTTTCAAGTCAAATTTATTTTATACATAAGAATCTCATTCTCATCAATTTTGTATTTAGAACATTCTCCTCCAAAAGGAGAAAAAAAAACTGAATATCTTAATTTGTGATGTAGCTTCAAAATATTCCGAAGTACTTGCTAAACAGCTTGTCTATATTTCCTATTTAAATAGAATGTATTTTATAAACAATGTAAAAACATCAGTTTGGTGAACTCAAAACCATCTATCAAACAAATAACTTACCACAATCTAGGGCAAGAGGTCATCTGTCTGCTTGTTTTGTGTTGGGTTGGCATTTGTGTGTTCTGACATATGACCAGAACCTAAACTGCTTTTCCCCTTTTTGCTCTATTTTTTATTTAATAATTACATATGAAATAGAAGCTTATTTTCAGAAAGGAAATGGACTCAGCGAAGTCACTTTATATTACAGTGTGGTTCTCCATTTAAAGCTGCACTCCCACCTTTACATTGTTTGTATTTTCACTTTTCCTCTTCCATTCTCAGTTTCAGTTGTCATGATTTTCTTTTCAAGCCATTGCAGATAGTTCAAGTAGTGTTCATAGTTAAATTCACAGGTGAGTTTTCAAGTTCCATTTACATATCCTCTAACACAATACACCATCACACTTTTCTTGCAAGAAAGCTCAAGTCAACTGCATACCATTTCTCTGCTTTGAAGAGAAGAAATTTTTTACATAATGAAAAAAGAGGTTAATATTCCCTTACCAGCTAAAAGTCCATTGAAAGATATAGTCTCCTGACAAGTGTAAGGCTGGACACAGGTATAACTTGGGCAAAGAGATCATTTGCCAAAAACTGCTTATGAAACAGCAGGGACATTTCTCCATTCAATGCTTAACCATTTAACAAATGTGTTATGAAATGTCAACTATCTAATTGTTCCAAGGACTTTTCCTAATGTTTTGAAGGATTTTAAAATATTGTCTGTATGTTATTAACATATAGTTTTATCTTTCTGCTAATTCCTTTACTTTCACAGACTGAGGCATTCACTAACAATAACCTCAAAGGAGGTAATTCAGTCAGTCAAGAGATACTTAGCTGCATTTAGAAAAAGTCACAATGCAAGTGCAACTATATATATTGTTATTATATATAAACTCAGCATTTACCCAGAAGAGACTAGAGAAACTACAACAATTGATTTTATATACACTACTTGATTGACTGGTAGAAGGCAGTCCTCATGTCTACTTCTTCAGAAGAATTGTTAAAGTTTTCATGTATTCTACCTACATTAAAATTAAAACAATATCATATTTGACTGTGCAAAGCATACATTTTAAGACAAAAAATGCACATAATTTTAGAAAAATAAGCAGAAACATAACTTCTTTCTCTGTGTGCCTTTGAAAGAACCTTGAACCAGACCATCTGTACTCCACAATGAAACTCAACAGGCAGCCACTGAGCTTCTTCTCCATAGGTATGAAATGAGAAACACAGAATGTTATTGAACATTTTCTCAGTGGAACAGCACACACATATTTAGTACAAGGGGTTCTGCCACTGAGACACACTGAGGGAATTCAGAGTGTTCAATGACTTCAACTTCCCACCCCATGGCACAGTGTCACTCATGCTGCTGCACTTAGCTCTGCATGTTCCATAAAACAAGAAAAAGCACTTTTAAAAAACCAGCAAAATGATAATGATTGGGGCTGAGTCGCTTCACTCTCAGACATGCGAAAAAACAAACAGAAACTATCACTTTCAGATGCTTCTCTACATACTGTCTGTTCTTTGCTCTGAGTCTTCAAAATTACAGCAAGAAACACAAAACAATTATCCAAATAATGTCCATTGTAAATATGTTTGCCGTCACATTGTAGTTTTATAGCATTGAATATTTCTGTTGGCAGTTATATTAAACATTCCCTATATTCCAGGCTACCACTTATTTTATCTGTTTATTTTAGCTAGAGCAAGTTCAGGCCTACAATAGCACACTCAGCATTTTGGCTCTATATCATTTGCAAACAAAATGCAAACCTGGCAGCTTAGGGCTTGACATTTTGCGTACATGCAACTGTGCCTGCTCTTAGCATCATCATATGTCTGGCATGATCTTATATTTCCACTGGTCTCAGACTGCAAACAACAGGAGGGAAAAACCCAGCAGAAAAGAGGAAGACAATACAAGATGACTTGGAAGTCATTTTGCTCCATCTTCACCATGGGAGTTAATTGTAAAGAAACATTTTTCTAAAGGGTGCCATCAGTAGGTCTACAACTACAGGAACGAATTACATAGTAGAGTATTTTGCAAGCATTACTTAGAAATAAGTGTTCAGCATAGCAGCCATAACTACTGGCACATAATTTGATACTTATAAGAATGTATTGCTGCATCTAGGTAACAAATGATTTCAAAAATGTTTCATGTGAAAACCTAGCCATTTCACTACAAAAGAAAACAATTCTAAAAGAAAGTAAAAAATCAAAGTTCATTGTAACTTCAAGTTAAATCAATGTAATTAATGTATCTCTGCCTTGTCTGGTAAAACTCCCTGTTTTCTATGGTTCCTGGAACGTTTGCTCTTATATTTCCATTATTCTTTATTTTACAATGTACATTTATGCTTGTACATAGAATAGCAAAATCCAAAATCACATAATCCATATGATCTCTATAGTCCCTTTTCTAGTACCATTGAATAACTTTCCGAATAGGGAGGCCTTTTTGTGTATGTTTATGTTCATATGGGTGAGAGTCTATACAAAATTCCTATGGCCTAGCTGATTAGAGCATATTATCTACAGGTTTGGGTAACATAAGATCAAGGTAGCAGATCTGAATGCCTGGTAAGCCACTTAGCTTGAAGCTGTTTCATGACCACATGCTTCAGACTTTAGTCTAGCTCACCATATAACAAATACTAGTTATTGATTATAAAGGACTATGCAAAATAAAGACTTCAGACATATACAGTAGTAGATCTCAGCAGTCAAAGTAGTGTAGATGCTAATAGGCTGGCCATGGCAAAAAATGGCATAAGTAATGCTTACTATAATATATCATAATATCTGCAATTTTAAATAGTAACCAACCATAAACTACTGAGATGCCCATCACAGGAAGCATTCATTTCTTAGCCAAAATTACTGTTGTTAAGACTATTTTTTCCCCTGGGTAGTGGGTAAGACTCAGTCACCTCTATGTTGTGTAACACTTAAAGTCTAAGGTTTCACTGATTTCATGTTTTGTTTTGTTTTGTTTTGTTTTTTTGAGAAGGAGTCTTGCTCTGTCACCCAGGCTGGAGTGCAGTGGCACAATCTCCGCTCACTGCAAGCTCCGCTTCCCGGGCTCACACCATTCTCCTGCCTCAGCCTCCGGAGTAACTGGGACTACAGGTGCCACCACCACGCCCGGATAATTTTTTGTATTTTTAGTGGAGACGGAGTTTCACCGTGTTAGCCAGGATGGTCTCGATCTCCTGACCTCGTGATCCACCCGCCTCGGCCTCCCAAAGTGCTGGGCCTTATTTTAACAGACACCAATGTGATCAGAAAAAGTATAACATGTGCTGAAAACTGTTTATTGTGTGGACATTGTGTGGGAACCAATAAAAGACAAAGAGCTATAGAATAAATCATTTTTATTTAATTTTATTTACTTTTAAAGTTAGACTCGTATTCATTCTGGTCTCTCTGAGTTGTTTGCTCCCACCTGTTTGGTCTCACTTTTCTCTCTGTATCTCAGGAGTCAGAACTACAAGCTTCAGTAGTCAGTTCAGATGGTTATCTGCAATTTCTCTTTGTAGTGCTATTCGAGGTCAAATCCATTACAGCATATGTTCAGACTGACTTTGCACACTTAACTCCACTGGGCTTTCAGTGACATACTTGGCGCTTCACCTGAGAACCTGTTATCCATAGATACAAGAGATGTTAAAAGTGATACATACAAAAAAAGAAAGAAAAACTGATTCATGCCTACATAGTACATTTATGGCTGACTAATCTATAGCTCTTAAAATGATCTAATAAACACCATGCCACCTTTTTTAAAGATTAAAATCATTTTGCCACTAAATGGTGCTATTATGTTCCCAAGCCACCTTAGACTCCAGTCAGAGATGCATGAAGTGTTGGCTCCACAGACTTCCTGGGGAGGACAGCAACATAATCTTGTCATTGCGTAATTTGCCACTCACTAAGGAAATGTGTGTCAGGAAACAAAGTGCACCAAACATTGGCAACTGATTCAGAAATAGCAAACACTGAGAAATCTTCTTTTCCCTTAAGGAATACGATAGAGTGAGCTTTGCAACTGTGCCCCTCAGATTTCATCAATGTGGATTCTCTTGGAGGATTTATTGTTCCAAAAATACAACCTAATATGATTTTCTGTACTGATAATTAATTAAAGCAGAGGAGCCTCGGCGATGATAATACACAAATAGATGGAATGTATTTGCCTTTCCTTTAATGTGTCTTTCATTGCTTCTTAGGAAACTCCCCCTCAAAATATTATATAGACAACAAAGGTAAAAATATTTAAATTGTTGCCTTTATTTTATTTTATTTTATTTTTTGAGATGGAGTCTCGCTCTGTCACCCAGGCTGGAGTGTAGTGGCACGATCTTGGCTCACTGTAACTTCTGCCTCCCAGGTTCAAGCAATTCTCCTGCTTCAGCCTCCCAAGTAGCTGGGATTAAAGGCACGTGCCACCACGCCTAGATAAGTTTTTGTATTTTTAGTAGAGACGGGGTTTCACCATGTTAGCCAGGATGGTCTCAATCTCCTGACCTCGTCATCCAACCACCTCAGCCTCCCAAAGTGCTGGGATTATAGGCATGAGCCACTGCGCCCAGCCAAATTGTTGACATTATAAGGAACAGTAAATGACATTTTGTGCTTTCATTTAAAAAAAAAAAAAAGTTCATCCAAGTTTTTTTATTTAAAAAAAAGTTCACAGTTAAGAAAACAAAGCAGGCCAGGTGCGGTGGCTCATGCCTGTATCCCAGCACTTTGAGAGGCTGAGGCAGGAGGACTGCTTGAGCTCAGGAGTTCAAGACCAGCCTGGGAACATGGTGAAACCCTGTCTCTACAAAAACAATACAAAAATTAGCTGTACATGATGGCATGCACCTGTAGTCTCAGCTACTTGGGAAGCTGAGGTGGGAGGATTGCTTGACCCCAGGAGGTGGTGGTTGCAGTGAGCCGAGATCGTGCCACTGTATCCCAGCCTGGGCAAAAGAGTGAGAAGCTGTTAAAATTAAAAAAACAGAGAAAAATTTAAAAAGTAAAGCATTCACCCAGCATAGCTTCAGTGGTGTTTTTGCCAAAAAAAAAAAAAAAAACAGTGCTTAGGAGCCAAGCGCTCTCCTTAGGAGTGAGACACAGCCTACAGCCAGCCTGAGAATGTCTTGACATGGTCTCAAAAGCACCTGGGCCATTGCCCCAACCACTCTCTTCTCTTCCCCTCTGCAACCTCACACACACACAGATGCCAACCATAAGCAGCTACTTTCCAGGTCCTCTCAACAGCTCTAACTCACAGATTTGAGAATAAGTGAGGAAAGGGGAGATCTAGTTGATATATTTTATGCATGTTTTCTCTGTTAAGATCCTATGCAGAGAATTTTTAAATATCCAGTTTTTAACTTCAGAGAAGTAAAATTCTAAAAGCACAAAACAAGCTGCCACCCATTCTTCCAAGAACCAGTTTATTAATTTCTGTATTCATCTCTCAAGCTCAGAATTTTCACATCTCCTTTAACCTTATAATTTCTGACCACTTCTTACCCAACACTCCATCCCAAAATATTCTGTCCAAACCTTGTTTTGTCCTTTCTATTTCTTCCTTTGTACTTCTAGCATCAATTTTGTTCCTTTCAAACCATTCTAGTACAGGCCCTTGTCACCTAATAGTTGATTTCTGAAGCGTTTTAAGGTTGTTTCACCATTTAAGTTAAGAACTATGAATGGTCTGAGAAATTAGCCTATTTGCAAGTTAACAAGTTGGTTTGCCACAGTTTCATAAATACTAGAAGATACAAAACTCCTGGGTCAGAGACAAAGTATTTTGTTACTTATAGCAATAGCAGTAAGTACCTGAAGTGTGACCACTCACACCACTTCCCCAAGCCTCAATTTCCACAGGGCAATGTAGAAGGGTCAGGTGACTCCTATACACACATACAGTAGGTAACACTATAGGAGAGGAACTCTGTATTCAGGGAAACTGAATCTTTTATAATGGATAGTAAGCCTGCTCATACTTGCCTCTAGGTGGACACATTATCTCATGATGCCAAACTATAAATAAACCTGCCTTTTGCTTCAGAAGGAGACATGATCTCTATCTTTCAAAGCTATTTTCTATGCAAATATCCATGAAAAATGTGGTCCAGAACAAACGCAGTCAGTGGCCCTGCTGTCAAGATGTACAGAAATGCAAGAAACCCAGGAAGAATTGTCTCCCAAAACTTTAGCCTTGGGAAGACTATTTAACCTCTCTAAATTTAAGTTGCCTCATCTGTAAAATGTGATTGATAATACTTACTTCATTGGATTGTTGTCAAGATTAAATTCAATAATGTATGTTAAAAAATGTTTTAGCTCATTGCCTGACCCAAACTATGCAATAAACAAATTTATGTTTAATGATTACTGTATTATTCAAGGTCTGCCCCTTCTTACCTAGTCTAGGCTGAGCATCTAAACTTACTTTCCAATTATTTCTCATCCACATACTGCAGTTTGTGTTCAAGGGCCTATTCACTTCCCATTAAAGAGGATAGGTGCATTTCCATCTGTACAACTTTGTACCTCTTCTCCATCTAAAATCCCTCCCCACTTTTTGCCTTCATTCCAACTACTTTTCATAGCCAGCTAAAGCTCTGCCAATTCTTCAAAATTCCCCCAAGTCACTGCAGAATGCAAAGAACTTCCCTTCTGGCAACTTACTACATTTGCATATACCCCTCAATAAATGCCAGTTTCCCTTCCCTTTATTATATTTGCATATTGATGGATTTAATTTCTCTCAGCTGATCTCTCACTTGGTTTCCTTTTAACATTTCCACGTGGCTTTCTTGCTTCCAAAGTAAAAGTCAATTATATGTACAAAATAAATTACATAGCAATGTAGTACCATGATACAATTGTCAGCAAGAACCCTTCTTTTTCTCCAAGGTGATTAAGGAAACCTTTAATTACTTATTTATTTTAATTTACCAACCAAGTTTTACACCTTCAATCCTCCAAACAGTCCCCCTAAATTTTTTAATCTTGAAAATAACTGTTTCATAGTAAAAGAACCTGTACTTATAAGTTCAGCTATAACTCCCTGAGCAAAACTCAAGTTAAGTAGAAACTGGAAGTTAATATACTCTTTCTGGGAAAGTGATCTAAGTTGAATTGAATTGAAAATTCAGTGCAGGTGTCTACCTGTCACCAGAAATGGCCATCATCCCTGATGTTCTGGGTTACAAAACCTTAGTAAAGGGAACAGGATGAATTAAGCTGTTATTTGAAATGGCATGAGTCACTCCTACAGGCAATCTCATAGCGAATACAGGTCACATCCCAGGGTAAGTTATCCAGGGAAACATGTGTGTCTCAGGTCTGGAGCAGTTTTCCAGCCATGTCCTATAAAACCAAGTATAATTCCAACCCTAGAGTCAGGGAGCCAGGGTAGGCAGCATGGCCTCAAGAGAGAGCTGAGGGTGGCATGTGCATGACAGCACAGAGCTGTATACGAGCTCTTGACTGACATCTCAGAGGGAAACTCAGTTTTGATCTGAGCCCATTTCCAAGTATTATTTTAAAGAATAACTTTTTAATATAATACAACATAGCACATACTATCAACAGATTAACTACATCAGTTAAGATGCTGATGCTTTCAGGAAGACAAGCAAACATCCTTCTAGAGCAGTGTTGTTTAATAGAATTCTCTGTGATGTCAATGTTCCCTATCAGGGCTTTCAAGTATGACAGCCACTAGCTACATATGGCTATTGTGCACTTGAAATGTAGCTAGCACATACCTGAAAGCCACTCTTTAAATTTTATTTAATTTTAATTAATTTAGGAAGCCACATGTGACTAGTGACTCTTGTGTTAGATGACATAGCTCTAAAACCTACCATGCAGCTGTCTGTACTGTCATGAGCACTGTCTCATGTAGCCCTCATACTAACCCTGCAAGCTAGGTGTTATGTTTATTTTTACAGACAATGAACAGAGACTGTGCTAGTTCTAATCATTAGCACAATATTATATAATGAGTAAGTGGCAGAGCTAGAATTCTATCAGGTTTTTCTAACCACAAAGTTCAAGTATTTCTTTTTTTCATTTACCCCACCTTAGCTTCTCAGAATCAAATTCAAATTATCTAACGTGTCACGAAGATGTTTTATACTATAATCCCAACCTATGCTTCCAGCCTCACCTCCACCACCATCCCCTCTACTTCCTCTATTTCAAAAATACATTTGCTCTCCAAACCCTGATGCATTTTCCTAACTCCCTGACTTTGAATTCATGGTGTTCATAGCCTTGAAAGGCCCTCCGTCTACTTCCCATCTCTCCATGCCTGGTGAGCTCCTGTATTGTGTGCTGATTATCTGTGTATGTGTCCATTTGCTTGTCTAGAATGTGAGCTGAAGGAATAGAGTCTTACTCAGCTTGTGCTCCCAGGATGTAGTATAGTACACAGTAGATACTCCAGAAGTATTCAGTAAAAAACAAATAAAGGGGAAATGAAGATGTGACATCATTAAATTCATCACACATTCAGAAAGCCTTACAGGGCATGTCTTATTCTGGCCCTGAGAATTGTGTAGACAATGAGTATATTTAAAAAGCAAGATCTATTCCCCAATATGTTGAAAGACTTGCTTTACAATTTTGTGAGGAGAAAATGTATACATGACCAAGGCTGGCAACGAAGACCACCAGCGCTCACACCTAGGTTAAAGGAAAGCAGGATCACAGGGCTGCTGAGGATCAGCTACACTGGAGAAGCCCGCACTTTACACCTAAGCCCTAGGCGATCGGACAATGCACGGGTTGCCCAATGGGGGCCATAAGCATGCCTTCCCAACTGCAAGACTTGAATGTGTTAAACCATGAAGGAGGAGTCCTCAACCTATGGGGAGCACCCAGTTGGGATGAAAGGTAGTTTCATTCATCCATGGGGATACATGGCCAGTACAACTGCTTCCCGGAATGGATGTTCACCTTGACTGGACCAGCCAGCTGTGTGTTCCTGTCTGAGAAAACCTAGGAACTGGCTCCTGATTCAGCATATGTATTGCAGGTGGGCTGATTTACAAACACATTGCTATCCTGGAAAACAGGTAACCTTCAAACCTCTCTCCTTTCACCAACACACATGCACCTATATAAACATAACAAGACACCCTTGAGCTGCCACCACGATACAAAAGCTGAGTCACAGACAGGAATCAACAGATTTGGGTGGAAATTTTCCATATTTTCTTTGTTGTAGTCAAATTTTCATGGAAAGCTTGGCCCACCTCTGAAAGTCTTAGAACAGCCTTAGATCAATGATTCTCTACCCTGGCTTGACATGATAATGACCTGAGGAATTTTTAAAATATACTTATGCCTGAGTCTCACCTTCGGAACTTCTGGTTCAACTGCTCTATGAGGAGGCCAAGGCACTAAGATTTTACAGATGCTCTCCTGTGACTACAACGTGCATCCATGGTTGCGATCAAGAGGCCTAGCTCATGAGACCAGTAGCTTAATCACCAAAGCTACCCTAGAGAGAAGGGTAGTGTCAACGTCAGCACTGCAGTTGACTGTAGGAGCAGCCAACAGAGGGTGGTGAGGAAACTGCACAAAACAAAAGGAACAGTGAATTTCAGAAGAAAAATATTAGCCTATGGCTTGAGTATGCAGCACATTCTTAAATCAACTCATTTGCCTCCTAAACTACCTGTGACTTGGGGTATGTTTATTTTACAACATTGTGTGATTCCTGCTACTGTGACTTGTGTTATATTTCAATTCAACAAACAGTAATGGAATGTTTATAATGTGCATTCATTCTCTGGGCCAGAGAAGAACAATATTAGAAAATAACATTGAGAACCTAAGAGTCTAACAGGGGAAATGTGATGTGTTGCTTGCTGAAATAAATACAGTAGGTCCTCACCTAACATTGTGAATAGGTTCTTGGAAACTGCAACTTTAAGCAAAATGGTGTATAACAAAACCAATTTACCATAGACTAATAGATATAAACAAGAATTAAGTTCCTATGGCATTATTTCTGGTCCCACAAATATCATCAAACTTCCAAATAAAGATCGAAAACACTTCTAATATCAAACATGGACATAAATGTGAGCTATACATACATTTTTAAAAGACTAATAAAAACAAGTAAAATAATTATTTATCTAATTATTCCAGTTTGCATTGTGGGTAGCCAGAGCCTATTCTGGCAGCTCAGGGTGCCAGGCAGGAACCCACACTGGAAAGGATGCCATCCCATTGCAGGGCACAACTACACACACACACACACACACACACACACACTCTCACCCAGACTGGCACCATGTAGACACACGAATTAACCAAAGATGCAAAGCTTTGGGATATGGGAGGAAACCAGAGGACCCGGAGAAAACCCACACAGACGTGGGGAGAATGTGCAAACTGCACACAGACCATGATCCTGGCCGGAAATTGATTGTTTTCTCTCAACATTCTAATGAAACAACATTAAACAAAACGACATTATTTGAAGACCTGCTGGATAGGTATAAATGTGTTATGGGAGTTCCAAGTACAAAGGAGGGAGTGAATTAAATTAACTCTCTCACTCAGCTTAAGTCAAAGGCCTTATGATTGTCTGCCAAACCCTGAATCAGCCACTCCACTACCTGTCTGACTTTGGTTCCTGTTACACTCCCATTATTTGCCTCAATCCAGGTGTCCTCCTGGCAGTTACTGGGACACTTCGGCATGCTCCCAACCTAGGGCCTTTGCTCAGGCAGTTCCATGCCTCGAATGCCCTTCTGACAGCCACATGGCAACTTCCACACTGACTTCAAGTCTTTTCCCAAATGCTGTCATCTCAATGAGGCCTACCCTGCTGACATTATTTAAAAATGAAACCAGCCATGCAAAGTGGTGGCTCAGGCCTGTAATCCCAGCACCTTGGGAAGGCAAGGCAGAAGAATCACTGGCAGCCAGGAGTTCAAGACCAGCCTGGGCAATGTAGCAAGATCCCGTCTCTATAAAAGAAAATTAAAATTAGCAGGGCATAGTGGCACACACCTGTAGTCCCAGCTGCTTGGGAGGCTGAAGTGGGAGGATTGCTTGAGCCCAGGAGATCAAGGCTGCAGTGAGCTATGATGGTGCCACTGCACTCCAGCCTGGGTGACAGAGCAAGATCTTGCCTCTAAAATAAGAAATAAATAAAATAATATTGAGACCTATCTGTACCCAAATTCTACCCCTAGTACCCCAATTTCATTTCTTCTGCTTCATTGTTTTTATTGCATGTGTCCCATTCCAGCACACTACTCAAATTACTTATTATGCTTATTATTATCTGACTGCTTGAACTAGAATGTAAGCTCCACAACTGTATGAATCGTAATGACCATTCACAAATCTCAAGAGCCTGAAATGATGCCTAGCAGATGCTAAGAATTCAACAAATTATGTTGAATTAATGAATGAGGAATTTAGCAAAACTTTCATTTAAGAGTAATGTGCTTCCTTTTCCTTTTAGTAGAATCTAATTTGCAATCCTGTAGCCAGTGTCTTTATGAGTTGGAACAGATAATAATAGCCCACTGGACCTATGGTGGAGAGATTTTTTTCCCCTGACTCCTGTGTGAGCAGTGTCAATTATCCATCCATTCAATCAACAAATATTTATTCAGCAACTATTTTCTGCTACATGCAGGGGACTGTGAGCATCCAAAATTCTGACCTCTAAGGGCTTAAAGCTCGGTAAAAGAGGTGAGGTTGACACACAAATTTGTGCAATAAGAGGCAGGACATTCTGAGCCCTGAGAGGAGTACAGACAGCAGCGTGATTTGGGAGTCCTCAGATAGTACTTTAAGTATGACACCCAGGACAAAAACTTCAGCCATTCTTGCTGTGGGCAGCAAAGACACAGGATGCCACTAATCAGTTCATTTACCAAAGATGGGGTTTCTAATTTTGGCCTCCTATAACCTGCTCCCCTTCATGAGATGCCTGCCAAGGGAGTTGAGAGATGTCATTGTGCTTTCTAAGCACACTTGAACTGACTTTTGATAACCTTTACCTACCAAATCAGGCATGAAAACCACTGAACAATGGTTAAAACACTGTTTATTTTCCTTTTTTTCCCCCTGGCTTTAAGGCTTCTGGCTATTTGTTCTAAACTATATACAGTACAGTATGTTTCACGAGAAGCCTGCAGAGCCGCACTCAACCATAGCTTAGCAATTGGGCTATTCTTTTAAAGCTTATGCAAGTCCTTACTGTAAATGCGTAAATGTAAAATAGCTTGGATCAAAACGCATCGTTGTTTTGACATGAAGGTGAGTGAATGATTTGTTCCTAGGAATAGAAGCCCTCAGACAAACAGTGTTAATGGGCCTCACCACAGAGCAGTTGATGACAATAACAGAGTTAATTTTAAAGAAGGGGAAATTAAATAGTGGTTGCAATAGTCCTAGCCACTCTTAATTATTGTGATGGCAAATTATGAACAATTGCCTGTCACTTTCCCTTCTAAAGCAATTATTGATGTTTGCCTTATGGCTGAACTGTGCTGAAAACTCTCAAAGCAGGAGGCTGTCTGATTCAATGCTTTGTGGGCTCATATTCAGAACGCCATTTGGCCTGCAAAGTTGCTGGATTATCTGTAAACACAGTGAAAGGAGACAGTGATTGCATGAAGCAGAGGGAATGCACCTGAATGCCAATAAGGCAAATGTCATGACAGGAACACAAAGCCAGCATTCCATGTGACCTTTTAGATAGAAACCAATTTAGTTTGGTACCATCTCAAACAGAAAATTATGGTGTAATTCCTCATGTCAATACATAATATATTTTGTAATAAATAACTACCCGCATATTTATGGAGCGCCTCTCCCCTCGTGTTTATGATGCTCTCAGGCACTGTCTCTCCAGCACACACTGCCAAATCATTGCAGAGCTTTCTGTTTTTCAGGCTGTTCTCTTCACTAAAGCTTGGTGGTGACTGAAGAAAACATTAGAGGATTAAAAGCCACTTTCTATCTCTGCAAAAAAACCTAAGTTGTTTATTTTCTTATTTCCAAATTACCTAACATCAGGCTGAAGGATTCATGAGATCAAGTTTAAAAAAAAGAAATCAACGAAAAGCAATATTAAGCCCTAGTCTACAGTACATTTCCTAATAAAGGAAAGCTTCTGCCTTTAAAGTAGCATTAGCATCGGGCAGTGAATCAACAAAGGAAGAGAGCTCTGTCTTTCTCCCAGTTCTCCTCCCCTTAAATGCATCTGCTTCTTTGTGGGAGGTCTGAAGACAGGGGCTGCCTCCCAAAGTCACCTCACTCTCTGTCATTAGGATGCAAATAGGGCAAGTCTTGAGAAGCTCTACCTTTTCCCCTCCAGGTCAGAGCTCCGAGTCTCCCCCAACCTGGCACTGACAGAGGACTCTTCCCACTGACAGCTGGTCACCGACCTAGCTGAAAGCCGTCGGGGGTCTTCCCTGAGCCTTGAGCCACAGGTGACCTCATCACTAACTGAGCCATCACAGTGCACAGTTAGCATTTTCAGTCCATGGCCTCTGTCAAGGACGAATGAGACCTGAGCTCTCATTGGAAGTGTGGTGGAGACAGCAGGGAGTGGGAAGAGGCCTGGGGGCACTGCGGGCACTCCCTATCACTGATTAGCCAGCATCAGATTCTTGGATAACTGAAGAGATTTGGGACCTTAGTGGCTAAGGCCCAGCATCTTTAACAAGTTTCAGAAAAATGGAAGAGGAGGATAATTTACAAGACAGAAAATAAAGAATAGCATATATGCTGCTTAGAACAGACTGTATTTGCATTTTTTTAGCTTCTAAATACCTATTTTGAGATCATTTTGGTATTAAGGATTACAAACATTTGTCTGTAATGTGGTTTCTGTCTCTGGCTAACTTCTGTAGTTTAATAACACAAAGAAATGACAAAGTTAATATGAGACACCACAATCATTCCTTTGAAAATTATCCACCATGCCACACAAATACACAGACACACACACACACACACACACACACACACACACACACCCCAAACCAAACCAAATAAACACATTTCTTTGGCTTCACGGATGAAGCGATAGCCCGTAATGTGGAAAAAATAAGGGCTCTGGCTCAAATACAACATATTGAGAAGTAGAAATCAATACCCAGAGAAGGTTTTACATAGCACTCGTATTATTTTTAATGAGTTGCTGTATAGAACTACCATGACAGAATAGAGTCCAGGATTTTCTGAGGATTAATTGGCTTCATTCCTCCAGCATGCCAACAGAGTACTTTCTGTTCTGTTTGGAAAACATATGCTGGGATCTGGATCAATGAATTGAGAAAATATTGGCCACCTAATGGGTGTCCAGAAGGAAGACCTCTGCTGCATGTTTAGGGGAAATCTTTTCTGAGAACATGGTCATCTCCATGTCACACTCACTTTGTCCAAATAGATACTGAAAACAAACTTCTGAAATCATCTTCAGGGGGCTCAACTTATCTAGGGTCAATAGTCTGAATCTCTGAGATTGTTTTGTCAAATTAAGAACCAATCAAGATGTTTATATCTTTGAAATAAAAGCTTTGTAAAACCATTGTCACATCATATGGACAAAAATGCATCTATGTGTTTTTTTCTTGCAGAATTTTATGTGTAATAAGATTTATGTGACACAGCATTTGAATGTAATGCTATGGTTTAAAGAAATAAGTAAATTTAGCACTGGAGAATAATAAGATAAAACCAAATCTTTAAAATTTCATATTATTTAATAAAGAGTTATTTTTGGAAGAACTGTGGCTGAATATTCTTCATCATTATTGAAGATAGAATTAGTAGAATTGGCTTACAATAACACATGAGGAATTTAGGTAATTGTGTATATATAAGTCACCTCAAAGATCATCTAATTCAGAACTGGGGAAAATACATGTTTTGGTGACATCTTTAAGCTGCTGGGTCAAACCTCCCTTTCTACCTCTAGACACTCCACTTATGCATCAATAAATTCCCTTGTTATTCAGAAATAAAATCATCTGGTTCAACTGTCAAACATATACAAGTGAAGAAACTGTGGCACAGAAAGGCTAGGACTAACACAAAAGTATGCTACCAAACCAGCTTAAAACAATAAACATTTGTTATCTCACTGTGTCTGTGGGTTGGGAATAGGGGCACAACTTGACTTGGTACCTCTGGCTCAAGGTGTCTCATGAGGTTGCAGTTCCAGCTAAGTTGTCAGCCAGGGCTGCAATTTCACTTGAAGGCTCAACCCTTTGGGCAAGTGAGGGATGGAGAAGAGAGGAGAAATCCACTTCCAAACTCATTCCTGGGGTTGTGGGTAGACCTTGATTCCTCCCCACATGGATCTCTCTACATGCTGCCTCACAAAATGGCAGCTGGCTTCCCCTAGAGGAAGCAATCCAAGAGAGGGCAAAGAGAATTCTCAAGATGGGAACCACAGTCTTTACAGAACTCAATATTGTAAATAACATTCCTGTACTTTATCCACATTCTCTTCATTGGAAACAAATCATGAGGTCCAGCCCACACTCAATGGGAAGGGATTACACACAGGCAGGAGTATGAGGAGGTGGGGGCATGGGGACCATCTTAGAGGCTGCCTTCCACAACTATGATCACAACCCACATCTTATCCCAAACCCACTGTTCTTTCCACTACACTTTGCTGAATTGAAATGGATAATTTCCAGACATTAAAGGTTAGTAAACACTGGACAGGGTATTTGAGAAAATTGTAGGGTCTCCATCTCAGAATATCTTTTATAATAAGACCTTCTTTTACCTACTGGAGAAGGTTGAATTTGAATGTCTCTAGTAGATAAGAAGAAGTGCAGTGTATACTGTGTGGTATACACTGGGGTTTAAGAAGCTGTCCACCCGCGTTATTAACTAGGTGAAGAACTCATTTTGTTTTCAAGGCTTACTTTCCTTACCATGAAAAGTCAGAATGGGATTAAGTTTCTAGTATGTTTCCAATTTTGTTACAGCTTTAAAACAATAACTTTTATATCTGGTCTTCAGGTTTCACCCTACATATAAGTAAATTAAGTGATGATCCCCAGGATTTGACAGTGAGAGAAAAAAATGTTCTGCACCAAAATATTTCTCTCTCTGGCTTAAATTTCTACATTAGATGTTCTTTTCTATTTGTTATTAAAAGCCTCTGCTAAAATGCAAATGTGTTATCTGGAATAACAAATTAAACTATCATCCCAAATTAATATTTAACTGAATTTGTTTCTCTTGTTAACTAACATATCAGCTGGTAGGGATCCAGGGAATGGGGCAAATAAACAAGTAAATTTTAATGAGAATGGATTTTTCCAAGAGGATTTTAGGGCAAGAAAGGACAGATTCATATGGAATGGGGAATGAGGGGTGACCAGTAGCCCCAACAACAGTAAAACATTAGGGAACATGGGATAGTTAAGAAAAACCTAGAGGACATAAAACTACCAATATAAGCAAACTTTTTTTTTTTTTTTTTTTTTTTTTGAGACAGGGTCTCGCTCTGTCACCCAGTCTAGAGTGCAGTGGCACAATCATGGATCATGGCTCACTGCAGCCTCAACCTCCTGGGCTCAAGCAATCCTCCCACCTCAGCCTCCTGAGTAGCTGGGTCTATAGGCATGCACTACCACACCTGGCTAATTTGTGTCTGGGTGTGTGTTATTTTTTTTTTAAGACAAGTTCTTGCTATATTGTCCAGCATGGCCTTGAACTCCTGGGCTCAAGGGATCCTCCCACCTTAGCCTCCCAAAGCGCTGGGATTATAGCCGTGAGCCACTGCATCCTGCCCATAGGCAGACTTCTAAGGACACTACAACACCTAATCTAAGTAGAAGGTCTTTACTTTAAACCCCTACTGTATTCTTGACTTCTCATCACCAAAAATGCCTCAGCAATCTCACAATCATTGCTTAAATGTTGTCTTTACCTCTCCAGCCACAGACCATCAGTTTATTTCCCCTGCTCCTTAATCTTTACAAGTCCTCCTGTCTGTACTTCCATCCTTCATTTTAGATCATAAGGTTGATTCATTAAATTATTCCTTTGCCCTCCCTTGCACTTCCCCCAAATCCCTGCCTCTCCCTTCACCATCACACTCACCTAAGAAAAATTAATTTTAATCTGAATGAACCCGACCTTGTCTGTCTTGTCCATACCTTTACCTGTGTAGCTAAATGATGCTAGAGGAAACAGTAAAGCTGGACATGTTCGCATCACTATAAATTCACGATGACCGAAGTGAATGATCAATGCTGCCAAGCAAGTCAGCTTGCTGTGTCTCTTGACACTCCAAATCCCCTCCTAGTCTTGGGAACTTCAAATGCGCAGGTCTCTGACTCAAACTTGCCTACCATTCACAACTGCTTTTCACCCTTCAAGTCAGTTTAGACGTCACCACCTGAGATGTTTCACTGCTTGCATCTCCCCATTCAGTTAAAGTTTTTTCAGCAGCTGTTTATTTCTCTCACAGTTCTTAATCACAATTAGTAATTACCTATTTATTTATGTATGATTTACTCATCATTTGTCTTCCACTCTAGACTGTAAGCTCCATGAAGATCTAGGACTATTATTTGCTAAACATTTATATCATGCATAGTAACTGGGACTAAGAAGTATTCAGTAAATAGTTGTTGAATGAATGAATGAACAAACTTATGTACCATCTGTATCCATATGAACAGGAGTGGTCACATCTACATTATCTTCAAAACTCTTCAACCCTCTTTCTTTCCCTTTGTTTCTTTGCTCAATCAGTATTCTTTTAAACAGATTTCTAATGGAAATGCTGATACAGACTTTACTTCAGCAGCATAAATGGCATCAGTCGCTGACATGACCCCCTGCTGTTGCCATTGGCAACAATTAAATTAGCTATATAAAACCTGACACAAGAGCTGCAGCATCCATTCAGTGAAATAACCAGGCAGTCTTTCAGCAAACACAATAATGACCCGTGTGGCTGTGCTTTTAGTACAGGAGCAAGTGCGGAGCATTGTCTTGCCCAAGACAAGGCATTAACACAGTTCCTGACTCCTGTTTCCATTGTTGCTTAAAAGGGTTGCCTAATTAATTGATTTTATTGAATCTCAACTAAGGCACATTTGTTCCTTGGTAAACCAATGAAAAAAGCTGAGGAGCTGAAGAGCTACTCCTGTAAAATATAAGAAAGGAGTTGTGGAGGTCCTGTTTTATGCTACATATTATTGTAAGTAAAAGTATAGTTCACATGGTTATTGACTGCTTAATGCCAAGAGATAGACACGAGCACATTTGTTGATCTCTGTGCTCAGAGAAAGGCATTTTACTGGATCCAGCAGAATAGTCTCACTCCCTTACTCTCCATATGCACTCACTCTCTCCTGAACACCCTGGCAGTGTGTGCTTTGTAAAAGCAAAGAGCCAGTATAAGAGGTGAACTTCTAGAAAAGTAGAATAAAGCAACTAGCATCCGTATAATCCTCCACAGCTACAAATCTGCCTGGTACCTTTCCTCATCTGATGCTCACAAATATCCTTATATGCATATTATGATGCTCATTTTGCAAATGAGGAAATTGAGACTCAGGGATGTGATGACTGCCTTAGTCCATTCAGGCTGCTATACAAAATACTTTATATCCAGTGACTTACAAACGATAGAAATTTATTTCTCATGGTTCTGGAGGCTAGAAAGTCCAAGATCAAGGCAGTAGCCGAGGACAGATCCACTGCCTGTTTCAGAGACGGACATCTTGCTGTGTCCTGCATGGCAGAATGGCCAAGAGGTCACTCCAGGGCTGTTTTTATAAGGGCACCAACCACTTCCCAAATGTCCCACTTCCTCATACCATCACAAGGGGATTTGGTTTTGACATATACGTGTGGGGACATCACAAACATTCAGACCATAACAATGACTCACCTGATTTTACAAAGCCCAAGTCAAGACCCTCTGAGTCTAAAATCTGTAATATGGTTAAGTAACCCAGGCAAGGAAATAAAACAGTTTAAATTAAATCAATAGATATAAAAATGGGAATAAAAATGAAAGAACAGATGACAGGCATTTACAGAATTGTAGGAATTATGACTGATATGAGGTAGAGTGAAGGATAAATGGTTCCTGACCCAGCTACATAGATGGACTGCAACATCATTCCCCAGAATCAAAAGAAGGGAAGAGCATGTTTAGCAAGTGAGGAGTAGAGAGGAGGGGGAGAGACAACATGATACATTTAGTTTGGAATCCTGTGATCACAGGATGCCTGTAGTA
This sequence comes from Pan troglodytes, assembly GCF_028858775.2. Taxonomy (NCBI): domain Eukaryota; kingdom Metazoa; phylum Chordata; class Mammalia; order Primates; family Hominidae; genus Pan; species Pan troglodytes. The sequence continues at coordinate 116,393,140 of NC_072403.2, forward strand.
TGTGGCAAATGCAAAGTTAGATAGAGAAATCTGGCTCAGAAGAAAGTTTTCAAAACAGTAAACTGCTGGCAAACAGTGAAGTAAGGCTGGGCACTGTGGCTCACACCTGCAATCCCAGCACTTTGGGCGGCTGAGGCAGAGGATGAGTTGAGACCAGGAGTTTGAGACCATCCTGGGTAAGCTTGAGTTTGAGACACAGCAAAGCTCCATCTCCACGAAAAAGAAAAATGATAATTATCCAGATGTGGTGGTACTTGACTGTAGTCCTACAAAGAAATGTAGTATGATAGCTTGTTTTTTACCTTTTTATTCCAAAATAATTTGAGACTTCCAAGAAAGCGTAAAAAAAAATAGCACAACGTATTCCCATAAATCCTCCACAGATTCTCCAAATCTCAACATTTTATATTTGCCATATTCCGTGTGTATTAAATTTTCTGAAATACTTGAGAGTAAGTTGCAGATATGATGCACCTTTAACCCTAAATAGTCTAAGTATTCAATATGTGTGTTTTAGTAAACACATTTCCTCATTACTTGACCACAATAAAATTACCAAAATTAGGACATTAACATTAATACAAAATTATAATCTAAGCTACAGATCTCGTGCAAATCTTTTCTAACTGTCCTACTAATAAGATTTGGCAATTTTTTTAAAAATACTGGTCCAGACTCCAACCCAGAACCCAGAATCACAAAGAACTTTCTGTTAGTTGTCATATCTCTTTTTTCTCCTATAATCTAACAATCCCACATTCTTTCTCTTTTGTGATTTCATGGTCTTGACATTTTTGAAGACTGGAGGCCATTTATTGTTGTAGATTTTTACCTTAACTTAGGTTTTTCTGAGGTTTCCTCATGATTAGATTCAGGTTATGCATTTTTGGCAGGAATACCACAAAAGTGAGGTGTGTCCTTTTCATTGCATCATATTTGGAAGTGTAGACATCTATTTGTCCCATTGCTGGTAATATTAACTGTGATCATTAGTCAAGGTGGCATCTGCTGGTTTTCTTTTCTAGTTACTCATTTCCCCTTCGTATCTTGTGGGGAAATTCTTTGAGAATATGTGAATTTACTGTTATTCCTAAAAACATTATCCCAAATTGTGATTTTTCTAATTCAATTTTGCCACCTATTAGTTGGTATATAAGAAATACCTTTTTCTCCACTATTTCTCTATTTTTAATGTGTTTACTTACATCAGTTTGGACTCGTGGATTATTATTTAATTCTGCTGGGTTTTTTATTTATTTAGAGTCTCAAATTAACTCAGATTTGCCCAGTGGGAGCCAAGAGAAAGAAATGTTTTGTAAGGGATCCAGTAAAGAGGAAGAATTGATAAGAGAGGTGGGAGAGAATACTACTGATGGACAGAGGTGCATAAGAGGCAAAAGGGAATGGTATGCAGAGCACAGGTCAAAGAACAATTTCATGTAAGAGAAGAGACAATTCATCCACTGAACTAGCAGAAAAAAAGGAAAGAAGAAATAGATGGGGTCGGCAGCACTCAAGAAGTTCAGAAACTTGTGATAACTTCTAGATCCTCTAGGACGTGGGAAGTGAATGAAATGGTTTGCTAGGTAAAGAGGCTTTAGGAGAACATGAGACCAAATGAGAGTAGTCACAGTGCATGTGACAGTGTCATGGGGATTGGAGAGGCAGATGACAAGCAACACGGAAGGAAATTGCTGGTCTTTGCAGAGGTCTTCCTGTCCCCATTCTGTAAAGTTGTCCAGATCTATTAGATCTGTTTACTGCACCTCTGTCTCCCACCCCCATCTTGTTCAACAGCAAGTTGTTAAAACAATTGCATTGATACACAGTTGGAACATTTTAGGTGAGTGAAATGTAAGTATGAAAGGGATAAGTAAGAGGGTAAAGTTTTAAAAATAATGTAATTTAAGCTATGGATCATGTAATTTTCTCAGGCTAGAGAAGAAAATAAAAACAACAGAGGCCAATGACAAAGAAAAATTGAAGAATCAAGGCCCTGGGAGTTTAATGAGGTTTGAAAAGAGACAGAGAGAAGGAACAGAAGTCAGATGGTTTAATGGAAGTTTAGGTTCAAAGAAGGAGATACTAAAGTTGAAGACAGAGGTGCAGCATTTCTAGGCAATGGCAATGTCTTCTCATTTAGTACATGGCATGTCAAGTCTCTCGCTCTTGGTCTAACAAGAAAAGAAGATGTAACACCTCATTGACTCAGATATATCACCTGTTAAACTTCCATCATCCAGAACACAGCCAGCATCAAGAAGGTGAGCAAAAAATGCCTATGAGCAGCAGTGAAAATAGGTGAGAACGTATGCACCAAACTCATGCTGTTTACCTGAATGCTCTTGAAGGAGTAAAACAGAAAAGGTGTTTGGTGCTTTAAAGGAGATAAATTTCAGTTATTTGCAATAGTCACTTCTAGGGAACACTGTGAATCTCCGTGAGACCAAATTCACAGATCTATAGAAAAACAGACTTCAAGATAATGTTATTGGACATTTCTATCATATGGGCACTGAACCAGGTCCTAATGTTTTATTTCTTGTAATTCTTACAACAGCACCATGGGATCGGTGCTATTGTTTTCCCAACTTAACAGGTGAGAAACTGAAGATTTAAAGGGGTTAGTTTGCTTGAAAATGGTAAAGTCTGGATTCAAATCAATTTCCCTAATTCTTGAAGCCATTTCTTTAACTTCCAAGATAAACAAGCTCTTGTGCATTTCTCTGTTAATGCTTTTTACCCCAAACATATTAATAAGGGTGGTATATACAAATTCAGCCTAAATAGTCACTCAGTAGTAACTGTATGTGCAAAATGACAAAAAAAAAACTGACTTTTTTTAAGTTGCAAACTTTCTATTTTATATTTCTTCAGGAAAACTGCATTAATAAATGATATATCATAATCATTGGTGATATTTAAAAGGTATTAGATCAACAGGGCTGTTTCCTTGGCAAGACAAGATTAAGTCCTTGATGTATTGATTCAATAGTCGATCTCAGCCAAAGATGCAGAATTAAAAAGAGTGTAGAAATGATTGCTTTGTTTTGTTTTGTTTTGTTTGAGACAGAGTCTCACTCTGTCGCCCAGGCTGGAGTGCAGTGATGTGATCTTGGCTTACTGCAACATCCACCTCCCAGGTTCAAGTGATTCTCATGCCTCAGCCTCCCAAATAGCTGGGACTACAGGCACACGCCACCATGCCCAGCTACTTTTGGTATTTTTAGTAGAGATGAGCTTTCGCCATGTTGGTCAGGCTGGTCTCAAATTCCTGACCTCAGGTGATCCAACCACCTCAGCCTCCCAAAGTGCTGGGATTACAAGCATGAGCCACTACACCCAGCCTGAGAGGATCTTTACTGTCTCTTTTGGAAAACAGCATACCCAGACTTTTATAAAAAATGAAATGGAAAGAAAATCACAATTCATTATAGTTTAATTTTTTATATTCCTTTATATTAATTAAAAGATTAAGAACTATGAATGATCTGGGTTCAAAGAGACAGCTATTTGTCATTGTTAATGGTATATCAACGTTCTATTTACCAGAATAGCATTTACATCCTTTTCTCCTTCACAAAACTAGAAAGTCCTATAAAATGCAGAGCCACAGAAACTCCTGTGCAGAAACTAGGTGTTATTCAGTATCTTCCCCAAAGTTCTTCTAGTTCACCTCATTTTTATATTGCCACATTTCTAATAATTTAGTCCTGGCTTTTGCAATGAACAGTCTAAATTTGTCAAGCTATAGCATAGAGTAGTTTTCAACTATGGAGAAACATCAATGAACCAAGAAAACTCATTTCATGTGTATTCCAAGTGTCATCACGGAATACTAGATGGGTTACTGGATTGTTAGCTTAGAGAGAGAGAGAGAGAATGGGTGTCACACTGCCAAAATCCAAAATTCCTTTTGCAGAAGCTGCTTGATGTGGTAAAAACCTCAGCTAAAATAAAAGTTCCATTCCCTAATACTAAAACAATCTCTCATTTCAGTAATGTCAGTAATTAATAACCAAATGAACTGTTGGGGACCGTTTGAGTATAGCAAAAAGAAAGGTGATTGTCTCCAATTCAAACTGGTTATTTTGGTATTAAGTGCACACGACCATCAGTAATACATAGGATTTTATATTTGATTTTCATTTAAAAGGCATTTCAGAGATGCTGGGGAGGGGCACATGTGCAGATGTTATACATATTTTAATAGATGATCATGGTACTATTTAAGACTAATTTTCTAAGCCTCAGATTTAATCTTACCATTTTTAAGGAAATTATAATGACCGATGAAATCTCAAAACCATAAAGCAATTTACTGGTTTGTCTATAGGAAGCTGTCTTAGAGCAACACCTAGTGGTTCCTTTGACCCTTCAGATAAACATTTAGGATTAGGAAGGAGCAGTTTTAAAAAGTCTTCCTTTTAAGAAATTTTAAATAAGACACAGATTGTTAGGATAATGTGTGCTGTCTGCTTTCTCATGCTTCTTTAAAGTTGTGTTTAATTTCCATTTTGTACAAGTTTCACCAAAACACTCATCTCTATTAATTTAGTGATTCTATTATGAGGTTAAAAAGAGTCCATGGCCAAAGAAGGTTGGTTATTTTGCATGAAGACATTATTCTATAACCAAAAATGATTCCATGAAAAGCTAGTGGTAAAGAGAGTCTAACTATAAATCTTAAATAACATATGTAACTACAACAGAAAGATTAAGTTTTTTTAATTCAATAGAAACCACAAGTTTAATTTGAATCAAAATACTATTATATGAAGGTCTTTCTTTGAAAATTACTGGGCTTGTTTTATATACTTTGCAGGAAGATTCGAGAAGAAATCTCACAATGATGTGAAAATGTCTTACTCCTCAGAATGTGGTGGTGGGTTTTAAATTCTTTTTTGTCAGGTATTACATTGAAATTTCTTCACCTCTTCCAATAAAGTAATCATAAGTGGGGAAATTCTGCTCTAGTCATTTGCGGTGTCTGTGGAGGTCTGCAAGATCACAATCTTCAAATCGATTCGAGAAATGTTGACATTTATACCATTCCCCGGTCGTGTTATAATCATTGTCACCAGCACAAATTTGTGAGGTTTTTATTTTATGTTCCTGTCAAAATCTCTGTCACAAAAAATGAGACTGAAAATGTTTAATGTTTTATTTGCTCTCTGAGAGATGATAATAACCCCAGCTTCTCTGACCTCCTTGGTGTTTCAAAATTTAGTGGCTGGTTAGTTTTCACTCCTTTTGCAGCCTCGGCAGCCTCTAAAGAAGCCAAATCATCAACCAATCAAAATGCAGAGGACAAAAATGGTTCAGAGCCTTCTCTCCTGCTTGGTACCTGTGTGACATTTCTGATCTCTCCACAGGCAGGAGGGTTGTTAGGCACATTTAAACCTTTCCTAATGACAGCTTTACTATAATGGAGAGCAAGCAACAATAGCACCTCTATCAAACTCATCAAAATGTTCAATAGGCTTCATAATCAAAATATCTGATGTTAAAACCAGAGGTTGGTAAAAGCAAACGCAGTTTCACATTGTATGTATTTGTCACTAAATTCACTACAGTGCCTTACAATGTGTGGCCCAGACAAAGATATCTTCTGTCTCCCTTCCTTTCTCACATAATTGTTTTGTTAAATTATTGCTTACTGAAAATGTTATTGTTCCTTGCTGATGTCCCTTCCTAGCAGGGTTGGCAGAACCAAGGAGGCTGTGCCACTCCCTGCCATGCTCACAGACGAATGAGATGGCTGACAGGACAGCAATGGGCCTCAAAGGCTGGACCAGAGCCCCAGTCACCCTGTTCCCAGGACCCTGCAGGCACAGATGCTCACCTGAGACCACACCAGTCCCTTTCAATGACCTCACTGAGACACCATGATGACAAAGTAATGCCGCTTCCCATTGTGAAACCTGCAACCTGGAGCAAGCATCGTGCGGGTGCCGGAGCCCTGCCCAGGACTCTATTAATTCTGATTAAATAGGTTTTGCAAAATGGAAAATAAATAAATAAAATGTCAATGCCAGATTCATGGATTTAGCATTTGGACAGATAGGGTAACTGTGTGGACTACTACACAGCAGCTTTATTTTCATGTCGGCAGCTGGAAGGCCCTAACGTCATTGTTAAGGAATCCTTATTGGAAAATGTTATGCCTACCAACATTACCCTGTTCTCTTTAAATACCGAAAAGAGAAGTTTCTTTACCATTCTTCCACCCAGGACTGAATGCCAATCCCCTTCGCTGCCTATCTCATTACAGATTCAGTGGCATCCTTTTAACACTGCCATAGGCCAATTTTCAGGCTAAAAACAGGTGAGTCTATTCTGTGTAGTCCATCAAAAAGTCAACTGAAAACAATTTCAGGAAGCATAAGAAAAAATTCAATTTTTTCCACTAATTCTTTAGTTACGTAGAATAAACTGTTATTTTGACTACATAAAGACAAAAATCAAGACTTTTTTCACAGGTGATTACACTACCAGTGTCATTGATCCTGCTGCTGCCTGTTTACCTCTCCAAGGTGCATTTATTTGCTCTTATTCCAATATATTTTTGGATAAAATTACTGTGACTCAGATACGAAAGCATTTTTATTGTAATGTAAATCTAAAGGATAAGCAATGTGAGTTTTCATCCTATTTGCCATAGCCTAGAAATAGACATTTTACCCTAGCATTTTCTTTTATACATAACTCGGCATAGGATACGTAAGTTTAAAAAATAAGATATAAATACAACTGCAATGTCAATTTCCTTATTCTACATGAACTGCTTAAAATCAGTGTCCATACTTGGTTATACTACAAGATGATGCTCTAAGATTAATTCCTTATACTCTAGAACACACGTATATATTGAGAGAATGAAGCCTGTTTTAAAGCTTCAAATGAGTTTAGTGTTCTGCATTTAGAGAAGCCCTAGTAAAATAGCCAAAAGAAACAGCAACTGGTCCTAAAACACATCTATTGAATTCATACTCTCCAGGCAATGCTTTCTAAAATGTAAAATTTCATCAGTTCTGAATTGAAAAGATTGATCTGCTTGTCATGTTGAATAGACTCTAAAAGTAGTTTAAGCAACAATTGACCCTGAGCACAGTACTAGCGGATTCTTCTGGGCATTGGGCTGAAGACAGCTCCAGATTTCTAAGATAACTGAAATTGTCTGTGTTGTGAAAAACAGCAGAGCAGCTCACAGCAGGCTGGAATGCTCAAGAGGATTTTCATAATTACGGCTAAGAAAAATGAGATTTACAGGAAGCTGCATTTGTATCAGTACGGCTATGTCTTTCCTCACAACTCCTTATGCTTAAAAAAATCAATTCCATCCACTTTTCATAATTCCATTTGCTTTTTTTGTCTATCAGCCACTAAATTTAAGCTACATTACAGAAGGCAACTGTGAATCTTTTTTATTAGTGATTAATCTATTTCTACTACCGACTTGCAATTTCTGTCAGATATTTCAAGTTCCACTCACCAAAAAGTCATAGGCATGTGCTAGAATCCACATGCTTAGCCACTGATGAAATGTAGAGGTGAGATTCAAAGAACAACAGGTATAACAACAATGAGCAAAAGTGCATCCTCTAAATGAAGAGGAGTGCTCCACAGAACTATTCAAGAGATGTGCACTGAATACAAAATGCACTGCATATGCCAAAATGTGTGTCCATAAATGTTATGTTAAGAACATAAACCACACAAGGCTGGGCACAGTGGTTCACGCCTGTAATCCCAGCACTTTGGGAGGCCGAGGCGGGCGGATCATGAGGTCAGGAGATCAAGACCATCCTGGCTAACACGGTGAAACCCCACCTCTACTAAAAATACAAAAAAAAAAAAAAAAAAAAATAGCCAGGCGTGGTGGTGGGTGCCTGTAGTCCCAGCTACTCGGGAGGCCGAGGCAGGAGAATGGCGTGAACCCGGGAGGCGGAGCTTGCAGTGAGCCGAGATCGTGCCACTGCACTCCAGCTTGGGTGACAGAGCGAGACTCGGTCTCAAAAAAAAAAAGAACTTAAACCACACACTTACATTCCTTTATATTAATAACCTTACATTCCTCTTTTCTGGCCTAGGACCAATTTCCTCATTCTGTTATCTCAGCTCCTTACGAAGGGATTTACTTTTTCTCTGTGTGAGCTTCTTGGAGCAGCAGAAGTGATGCAGCCATTCTGTAGCTCACACACACTGTTGCTGAGCTCATGGCTCACTGTCATGGTATTGAGCAGCATCTGGGCCCAAACTCGATCCACCTGCCCTGAATCCTCCTTCAGCACCTCTGACTCCTGGGCCAGGTGTCAGGTTAACTCTACGATGAAGGGCCTGGCTTCTGAGGGCACACTCATCACTAGGGTCAGAGGCAACAAGAACAAACAGGGTTTCAGTCCATCTTTGCAGGGTTCCAGCTCATGCTTGTGGGTTCCAGCCTGCTTATGACCTTCCCTTCCTAACTGCTTGTGCCGTAGGCTTCGAGCTTCAGCATCAGATGTGGAGACAACAGTTCACAGTTGTGAAAGGTCCTTGTAACAAAAGCAAAGAAATTTAATTTACTCTTTCTCTCTGTCTCTCTCTCTCTATATATATATATAAATATAATGTATATTATACACATATACATACACACATATAAAATAACTGTATATATGTTGTCTATAGACATATAGTTTATATATACATAGTGTATGTATACATGTTATATATATTAATATTCTACTTCTGTGGCTAAACCCTGAGTAATAGAGAATTTGGTCTGAGAAAAAAGTTTTTGAAAAACCTTGTGTAATTTTATGTCAGGCTTAATAGAAGGATTTCTGAGGTCTCCAAGACTGACACTTACCACATTAACTGAAACTCCAGGAGGCATGGTATAGCCATGATCCAAGGACCAGAACACCAATGTTTGAAAATATATAATTTTCAAAGGAACAAGAGGCTTTGGAGAATACCCAAGCACAAAATTACAAGTACAAGGACAGTGACTGCTCAGGAGTAAATAGTGGGCCCACTCTTGTGGTACTGAAGATCTTTAAGCAAGAAAAATGGCAGTTGCTCAGTCTTATCTTCTGAGCTCTTTTTGTGCCTTATATAGTAACCAGGTTAGATACAGCAAATGTTGCCATCTAGTAAAAAGTTACAGAAAACATACAGGGGGATAAATCTATATTTTCAACACACTGCTTTGTATGTGGATAATTGTATTTTTCCTTTAAGCACAGCAGATTGGTTCACTTTATAAGTATCAGTTAGGAACATTAATGTGATTTCTACCGAAAGGTGATTACTTTCCATTAAGTCACAGTGATGTTTCAGATCTTACCAGCAGCACCATAGTCCTTTCTATAAAGGAGTTTAGTCCTCTTAACAGGAGTTTATAGTTTGGCAGTGACACTTCTGATGTTCTGTTTCTTAAACTCAGAAGCAATTGTTCTTCAACTGTTTTGCAATTTTTTTTCAAAAGTTAAATTTGATAACTTTTAATTTTACACAAGTTAACAGAAAAACAATTTTATTCAATATAGCTCTTCCCCAGATAAATTCTGTATAAATAATACTGTGAGAATTTTAATATTCTGATTAAACCATGCCATAAACTATACTGGGTCAGGCACGTTTTAGAGAGGAAAAAATGTCCTCCTCTCCAAATTTAATTTTCCCTTTTATGTTTGGAACACATCTTTTGGCATCATAGATAAAATTCATATGAAAGTACATCCAGCTTATTATAGGCATGCAGCTAACTGTCTTTTCAAAGATCTTTCCATCTTATTCCTTATTAGATTATTAAACTATCATAAACTGTTTTAATCATACCACTACAAAATGACTATCCTCCAATCCACAATGCTGCTGTTATTCTGATTAAAAAGGAACTATGATGAATTAAAGTTTACTTTTGGCTCTAATACACTAATAATCAATCAAGTTTGTCTTATTTTTGACCAATTTTATTAAAATGTTATACCGATATGGCTATACTGAAACTGAGTTTATATTCCACTTTCACCATTAGTAAATTTTACTGTAAATACGTGTATCTTTCTGACATTTCCGTAATTCTTTATGCTTTACCTAGATGTGTAGTTTATCCAAATTCAAACTAAACTATTGTTCAGTGTTACGTTACTTGGCATGGCATCTGTATTATTAAATTATAGCATTTTTTCTAACGTACTTATCATTTATGCTGTAAAAGTTCAGATTGTACTTTTTAAGAAAAAATTATTATTCAATGTCAGCCAACATTGAATTGAACACTACTTTTCATTTTACAGAAGTAAAAATGAAAACATCCATGAAAAAGAAAAAGAAAGAAGTATCAATATTGTTAAAAATAAAAAGGAAATATGAGCCATCATCTAGTCATTTTTGAGGGAAGGCACTGGTATCCAGATATCATAAAACTATGAAATACAGAAAGCATTCATCTTCAACATTCTCAAGTTTCTTACCACCAACTTTATTTTGTATAATAGTTGGAAAACAATCAGATAGTTTAAAAGTTGAAGTTAGAAGAACCCAACTTTTCTATTCATGTTTTGGTGCCTGTCTTGCCTAAGGGGAAAAAGTATGAATCTTCCATTATTTAAAAAATGAATCTTTTTTGTGACGATGGCGACTGCCATATATTAATTGCCTCCTGGCCATGCTTAGGTAAAATTTACCTAGAAGTCCAACCAGGGGATGGAATTCTGGGAATTTACCAAGCCTGCTCCATAGAGGTGGTATGAATGAATCTTTCTCTTCAATTTGAGAGGTAGCACCTTCACTGATTCTGGATACCACAGCTGCAGAGTCACTGTAGACCTTTTTATTAAGGTGCTCAAAGTACTTGATTAAATCAGCACACTTATTCTAAAAAATACCAACTCTAAACAACAAAACGAAAACAATTTCAAATAATAATATCCTGCACACCAGACACTTTGAAGAACATAGTAAAGTAGACTTTTTTTTTTTTTTTGCTTTCAACAAAGGCATGCTAAGTTTAAGAAAACAGGACACATATATTTTTCAACTTTGGCTCTAGTCGTAATTGGAAACAAAGTACACTTTTACTTATATATTTGTTGGAAGAATGAACAAAAAGATAATTACCATAGAAGAACTGCATAGCAATATGGAAAACAAGTAATGAAGAAATTCAGAGACTGGAGACAACAAATTGGTTTGGGATAATTAAGAAAGGCTAAACAGCAATGAAGCTTGAACTGAATCTATAAATATGGTAAAACTGAGATTAGTAGAGAGGAATAAGCAGGGTTTTCTAGGAAGATGAAAAGACATAGGTAAAAGTGTGGTAGTGGGGAGCCCCAAAATTTCAATGTAAAACCATCAGATTTGTTTCTTGGTAATGTAATAGATCAATGTAGATATTCCTGATTGGTATATTTTCTCCACTTCATGATTCAGGTATCTAGGGTCGTTCCATGTTGGAGTCCCGCTGTCTCCCAAGGCCTCAGAGTCTTCTCATCTAGCCAGGATACACCCACTTGTCAAGCTCCTTGGCCTGGAACAGATATCCATCACTTTCATTCACACTCCATTGGTGAGAACTGGACACATGGTCTCACCTGGATTTAAGCAGAAACTGGAAAATGTAGCCCCGAGCTAGGCTGTCACTTGGTGACAATTCCAGGCTATGAAAGAGGAACATGCATTTTGATGAACTGCTCTCTATCTCTGCCTCACCAAGCCTGCCAGCCTGCCAAGAAAGTACAGAAGATGAAATGTCCATCTTTTTCAAAGTCACCCAATCGAGCAGAGAGGTGGTTCTTAAAGATTCTACTGAATTATTGGAAACTGGGGAAATTTCTAAGTTATAGAATTAAACAATCAGAGCAGCATTTTAAAAAGAGAATATGCACAGCAATATTTAGCAGGATTGCAGGTAGAATAAATAGTTTCCAGACAAGACAAGAGGGCTGGCAGAGGGTATAGAAAACACTGGTAAAAATTTAAGATACGTTTCTAAGAATGAAACAAATCTGGTGCATAATTAGAATGGGCTTGGGGTATGGAAAGAAGGCAGACAAAGGAGAGAGGTAAGTTAAGGAAGATTTTGAACATTCAAACTTACATGATAGTACCCCTGAGGACAATTAGGAAGTAATTTTAGAGTGAAGAAGATGAGTTTGAGAACATGTTTTGATGTGCCATAGAAGCATCTACATGGAGCTATATAGCCAGTAGTCACACAAGGCAAGACGAAGATAAGAAAGATCACGAAAAGAGGCTGCATTTCCTGATTTTCACCACTGTGAAATTTTTTCCAGACTACTATAGTATCTACAAGAGGCAAATGAACTATTCCATGACATGGCAAATCCATTCTTTTTGCCCGTCTACACAATCGATACCAATCGCCACAGCCAAATTGATCTGGCTGCAATTCACATCAATTCTTAGAAGGCTGAAAGGAATGGATTGGCCGTGCCATAGGCCAGCCATTTCACATCCTCAGACATGCCCTCTTCTGCCTCAAGAGTTGTTAGGCCAGTGGAAGAAGGGACCAAGGTTGCCACTCTATTCATTTATTCAGGCTCTAATATCACATTTAACTTCTAACCTAGAAGTTAACTTAACCACAGCTGCTTAAGTAATTTTGATGTGAAAATTAAGAATCAATTTGTTTCAAAGTTGTAAAAGTAAAACTAATAATTTTTTAGCATCTTCTATGTGTCCCGTCTTAGACAAAGTAAAGTTTATTAAATGGAAGATACTCTAATAGGAAGCAAAGAGAAGCATGCCAACATACAATTGCTATGCAACTCCATTCAAGCCCCTACAGTCCTATCGGAGAGAAGAAAGTTATGTATTAAACATGTCCTTTATACTCGGTCTTGCTCTGCTGTGGTTCTGTCATTTGCATCTCAGATTAGCCTTGACATAAGCATTATATCTTTATTTTAAAAGAACTTAATAGGCCAGGCATGGTGGATCACACCTGTAATCCCAGCACTTTGGGAGGCCATGGCGGGCTGATCACGAGGTCAGGAGATCGAGACCATCCTGGCTAACATGATGAAATCCCATCTCTACTAAAAATACAGAAAATTAGCCAGGCGTGGTGGCAGGCACCTGTAGTCCCAGCTACTTGGGAGGCTAAGGCAGGAGAATGGTGTGAACCCAGGAGGCAGAGCTTGCAGCGAGCCAAGATCATGCCACTGCACTCAGCCTGGGCGACAGAGCAAGACTCTGTCTCAAAAAAAAAAAAAAAAAAAAAGAACTTACTAGTGTACCTAGTGATAGACCTAGTAAGTGATAGAGATGGCACTTAAAGTTTTGAAAATGTGACCCAAAGCCAGGGTGTTTGGGCACTACAAAGCCTTTCCTAAGGATCTAATTAGGCCCGTTAAAGGAGCCATGTAAAGAGCCAATTCCTGCTGCCATATAACCAAAACTCTCAAACCAGCATTCTGCACCCCTTTATTTCTGACACAGAGAATCAATTCAAGAGTTAAAAACAAAAAATATATTTCCTGGACATGTAATCATATGAAGGTGGAATTGAATGATTATTTTGAAACCAAAGTAGAGTGAAGGGCAAGAGTGTAAACTCCAGTTTACTCCTGGTTCATCAGTTTTGTCTGTGAAGCAGTCTTGAATTTGCCAAATGTGGTAAGATGTGTTCTTGACAAGGCAGAAAAATATATAGCCATCTACTCAAGAAAGCAAATCTCCTGTGAGGTCCAGGTCAGCCTTTGACCCACAGGACATTTTTCTATGCTCCTGCATGGACAGGCTGAACCAAGAGAGCACAGAGGATGTCAGCAGGGTGAAGTCCTTAATGTCTGAACAAGACACGGTAGTATCCCCAAGATCGCCTCTAGTAGGTGTGCTATGTGGCATCACAGTGCAATTCCCTGGGGGAAGTGCCAAGGTCAGGCTGGTTGGCCAGTTTGAAATCTGATTGCCCATCCAAATAAGGTTAGGCAGAAGAGTTCAAGGATCAAAGTCAATGTGGACAGAGATTAAGGAAAAACTGAAGAGAGAGGAAATGTGAAGCAGAAGCAATGGGAAACAAAGGCTGTTTTGTTGTTTTTTTAATCTAGTGTCATAGCAGAGCCAGGGAGGATTTTAAAAACTGGCCACGGAGCAAAAACATTATTTAACCTTGCAAGCTGAAATATCCACAGGCTGTGAAAGATCAAGGAAAAGAAAAAGAATACTGTTATTGCAAGAGCATCACAAAGAGAAGCACCATCCTGGAGTCACCCCTGAAACAAATAACAGAATGAGCTCAATCAGTTTCTCTATAAGCCTTTGCTATTTCCTCCCCCCACACCCCCAGCACACACTCCAGGTCAAGTAGCAGATCATTTCTTTTATAAAATTCACTAGAATATGTGCCCTTTCTTTGTATTACATTTCCTCAAAACCACAAAATAAACTGTACTATGGAGTGTTTTAATTTCCTATCGTCTTTGGAAAATCATGCTAATAAGATATTTAGTGAAGAGAGTAGTTGCCCAATAAGTGGCAATAATCTTTTATGAGTGCCGCTGTGAACACGATGAACAAATATGTTGACCTTGAAAGTTCTAGTCTTACCATGAGTGCAAGAACAATGACACAAATATTCATTTAGATGAATGCTTACCATGCTTGGCCTTATCATTTTGAGCTACCCACATTTCAATTTCCCTAGTTATGCTCAGAAACTATAGTTTGTGATGGAAAGCAAGAGAAGGATACTGTTGCCATGGTAGCAAAAACATTTTTTTCTTCCTCAAAAATAGTATGTTAGAGACCAGTGGGGGTAAAAAATAATGCTAACTGTACTTGCAGAGAAAACTAAATTTAAATACAACTTCTTGTAATTTTATCAAGTGCTGTTTAGATATTTTTTCCAGTTAAATGTGCAAGGATGCCTTACAATGGGCTTACCAGTTAAAGGACAAGCTACTTTTCTCTGCTTTGAGCAGGTTGTTCAACATGCAGAATATAACTTTTAAAATGCATGAATGAAATGGTGCAGATTTACAATTGTATAAAAGGATATTCAAAATAAGTTTTTAAAAGCTGCCTTAGCTTAATATAGCTAATAAAAAAATGACAAACAAGCAACTAGAACAATAACAACAATAAAGAAAATGACTGTTATGCTTCTGAATTCCTTTGCCTGTCATTCAAATGGGATATTACCCTTTTCAGGACTGGCTGAATAACTCAAACTAATGTACGAACCTGTGCTGCTTACATTCCCTAGTGCATTCCATTTTGGTGATATTACTTTTGCAGCTACTACATTGGCTTCTTGCAAAATAGAATCTCTAAAATTTTCCTGCATTCAATGAGCTGTTGAGGTTTTCTAATAAGAAAACACAACACTAATGCTGCTGTCTTAATTCTGTGCATTACTTTCCCGCCAAATTCAGAAGCGTGCCGATGTCACTACAAGCAATCCACTAGAATTACAGTCACCTCTGCAGCTGTTGTTGTTATAGTTCCTACTCCTACATTGCCCATCCTCAGCATATTTTCTCTTTTATGTACTAAGATGAATGTCAGTGTCAGGTCTTCAGAGGAGCAGGTGATCTTTTTACTGCATATTCGAAAACATGTTCTTACCTCTTGTTTCTATTCCATGACAAAAATTCTAATTCAGAAATGTTCATTTTTCACACAAATGCCCTTGAGAAAATCAGCCCAAGACATGTCTTAATGTAATGATCACTTGCAAATTATCACATGTAAATGTACTTAAGATATTCCTAATTGCATTGTTTATTCTTCCTACTGTGTTCATTTTACCAATGTATTTATTGGGATTTATTTAGAAACAAATCTATTCCCAGTCTTTATTATCGTGAAGCCAGCATATTATGTGAGACATATCTCCCAAACATTTTCTACTGAACAAAGAATGAACAAACTGTTTACTGTAATACAGTGACCAATTATATTACTATTTCCTGGGAGAAATGAAAAGCACGGTCATTACAGCTCAGTTCGGCTATGGGGAAGATTTTCTGTCTGGTCAATGTTTTTCTTCAGAGCCAACACAGTGCATCACTGTCTTTTCTTTTGTGATTACGATCAAGTGCATTTAGAAATACAGAGAAACCAAAATGATCTTTGGCAAATAGACATATGAGATTTATCCCAAACCAGGATCCTATAGGGCCCAAGAAAAAATAAAGCATATTTTGGTTCTCTGAGGAAGAGTCACAGTTAAAAGGAGGTCTGTTTACCTGAAGTAACTGCAACTAGAGGCAATGAGGTAAAATCAAGGAAGGCAGTTTCCTGCAGCAGGGAGCTTTCCCAAGATGATACTATCAGGGCTTCCTAGGAATTATATAGACTGTGTCTCAAAAGATCACTCTGTCTTTCTAAAGTCATTTTCTGCTTTCCCCCATTGTTATGATGTATTTATTCATTGTTGGTAATTGCACTTTGGAGTGTGATTTAAAAACCATGTTTCTGCCAGGGCCTAAAAGCAGTATAGGCTCCAAGGGCATTCAAGCTTTGGCTTGACAGCATCTATGGATGCCGTCATTGGACCTGCCAAAAATGATGCAAATAGTTAGAAACAATGGGCTATGGTACCCTTCTGCTATTAGACTATACTCAGTACTCCACAGATTATTTTTAATTTCTCTTAGAGGCTAAGGGAATACATTAGATAAATTGGGTACCAGTTGCTAAGATATCTTAAATAGGAAGAATTGTTTCTGCTGGAATTTTAGGGGATGAAAATAAATTATCAAGAATGAAAAGTGCTCGGAAAATTAGTCATATAGAAAATAAGTATACAATGTTTTCTGAAACCAAAAGGTATGTATTATCACAAAGACCAACTTACCAGATCTCACCATAACCAAACTATACCTGCTTCTACATTAAACTACGAAGAGACAAGTCAATTTCTTTTTGAAAATAACCATTTTCCCAATTGCCCATAGTGATTAGAGAGTCATGTCATGAATACAACAGATGAGACTGAAGCAGAGCTCAGGGTTAAGAAGATTCAAATATCCAGCCAGGTGCCTCTTTCCACAGTACTTTCACTGAGTTCCTCTCATTTTTAGCTTTCAGTGAACCTATGAGGATGATATGATACAAGCTCATCAGTCAACAGCCATACAGAGAAGAGCCAGTAATTCAACAGGTGAAAATGTGGCCATTTGTAAACCAGCTTACAGAGTTATTACTAACTCTAACTTCCCAAAGCTGGATGCATGCAACACCTGGGGAAACAATGGCCAATGAGGTAGCATTCAATTTCTCTTGTCAAGGTAGCCAAGGGTTTACCACCAGGACCAAATTTATCTTTACAACAAATCTCCAGATACATCCCTCAGATCTTGACCATCCTTAAATTTTCCCATACTGGACTTTTATCCATTTCCTATTCTATCACACACTCTCACATCGCCTTTCTTTCACTCATGCAGATTCTTGTATCAAGAATATGCTCTTCCCCAGCTTCATCTGATGAGCTCTTGTTCATTAAGGATTAGGTCAGATGTGACCTCCTGTGTGTAGCCTTCCTGGTTCATGTTATATACTTTTCTGTCACCACATTTAGCAGCTTGTATTATACAGTAGCCTATTGTTATTTTTTTCCATGGACTCTCAACTCTGTGGGTTCAAGGGCCACATCTTATTCACCTGTGTGTCCCTCATTGTACCAGGCAGTATACCCGAACCATTAGAACAAAGATGAAAAGGCCTTTCTAACAAATCGAATAGTTCTAAACAAAAAGTGGCTCTAGACAGTTGTCCTATAAGCTCTCTAGATTATATAACAGAAATAGGAACATAATTGCTTTTTGTGTTATTAATACCATTTCTAGAAAGTATACTGTTAAAGCAGTAGAGATCTTTTTTCCCTAACTCTGAACTCAAAAAGCAATTTATTGTTGAAAAGAATAGTAATTGCTCAATAGAAGTTTATAAGCATGCAGAAATATTCTCCATTTGGCTATTTTAATACTCACCCTTGAGTTTAAAAAAATTCAAGGCTATATTTCAAATCATAGTCTCTTTAAAGCATTTATTCATACAGTGAGAGTAATATAGTACAGGTCTAGGATTTTCTAGTGGTCTAAATTTTAAAATGAAGTATTTAGTCTGGCTTGGTTTCCTTCACAGTGGCTGGCCCTTACATGAGCCAGGCCAAATACAAATGCTGTAAAAAAGACCCTATAGCTTTACTCCAGAACTTCAAGGAATCTGTCCAGCCTTTGCCTTCAACCCTCCATTTCAAACTTGTTTGTTCCATCTGGGTCTACCTGGTATTCATTCTCTTGCCTTATAACTAGTCTTCACCTCTCTGTCATTTGGCCTGTTTGCTTAGTCTCAATTCCAGTTTCACCTGGAACCCTCAACCGACCTCCAGGTCTTTTGAATCTTCCTTGGCTCCCTGCTCTAAATCTATCATAGTTGCACCATACCTTAACTTTCAAGCCCAGCTTCCAAAATATTCATGTTGAGTATGAATATTCAATATTCATTCTTCCCACACCTCCAAGGACAAAATTCAGAAGAAATCATGAATGATAAGTATGTTCATTTTATTTGCTTTCTTGAATTTCAATTCAATCTAGCTTAGAGCACAGGACAGTAGACTTTTCAAGAATGAAGTTACTAATTAGTGCCCAAAATTTGGATTTCATGGTCAATTAAAGCAATTCTATTTGTTTTTAATAAGAAACACTCAGAAATAGTTTTGTTTATGTTATAATAATCAAAGTAATGGATTTGTGTTGCTGTCCTGATTGAGATTATATTGTTGCTCAAATCGTATCAAACCAGACTAGAGATAAAACTGCAGAAAAAAGCTAAAAAAATTATTCAAGATTTTTCAAATCCAAAATGAACCACCAAGCACTAGATAAAAGTCCTGGGACCAGAGCCAGAAGCAAGGAATAGATTGTTTTGATCCAGAATCTCTAACCATTTGATATGGTTTGGCTGTGTCCCACCCAAATCTCAAATTGTAGCTCCCATAATTTGGATATGGGAGGTAATTGAATCATAAGGGAGGGTCTTTCCCGTGCTGTTCTCATGATAGTGAGTAAGTCTCATGAGATCTGATGGTTTTATAAAGGGGGGTTCCCCTGCACGTGCTCTTTGTCTTGCCTGCCACAATGTAACACATGACTTTGCTCCTCCTTTGCCTTCTGCCCTGATTGTGAGGCCTCCCCAGCCACATGGAACCATAAGTCCCTTGAGCCTCTTTTTCTTTATAAATTTTCTAGTCTCAGGTATGTCTTTATCAGCAGTGTGAGAACAGACTAATACACCATTTATCTAGAATGCTTGACTTTTTTTTAATTGGGTGCCCCTAATAGGCATACTGATTTACAAAATGCAAAATATATTCCCAGTTAGCTAAAAGCATCAACCTGGTGAGGGTTATATTGACTGTTGTGCACACAATTGCCAAAACATCTCTCAAAATGTCTCAAGTTTTGGCATGGCTGGTTTTGGAGTGAGCTTTGATCCCAATCTACCAACAGCCAGACACTTCCTGATGCTACTCCTAGCAGACAGCCAAAAGAGACTTGCCTTTCCATTTTCTATGGTAAAATTATATGCATTTTACTATATCATTGATACCTATTCTAACCAAAGTCTTAATCAATTTTTTAATTCCTGGTTTGTGACTAGATAAATACAGAAACTGAGAGTAATCATTTAGAAACTCACACGGCAAACTGACACTGCTACAACATCCAGCATTTCATTTTTCTACTAATTCATTTTTATCATATTTTTAATGACAGTCTGCCTAGATTATAAATTTTAAAAAGAAAGAAACTGTCTCTTAAGCATAGATAATTTGAAAAGCTCTAATCTAAGCCATTTGGCCATCTTAACCAGATGTCCTTCGAGAATGTCAAGGGAAACAGTGGACACTCTCATGGGGAAGCTGAGTTATATACTTCAAAGCACAATTCAGTAAAATCCAGATTCCAAAGGGATGAAATAAATAGTCTCTGGTACAACCTCTTTGATGACTTGGCTTAATCCACATATAAAATTTGGATATGCAGGTGTTGGCAGACTAAGTCTTGTCACCTGTTTTTGGAAATATACTTTTTTGGAACACTGCCACACTCATTTGTTTACATATTGTCCAAGGCTGCTTTCAAGAGTTGAGTAGTGATGACAGAGACCATTTGGCCCAAAAAGACTAAAATATTTACCATATGACCCATTACAGAAAAAGTTTGCCAGTCTCTGATCTAGTAGATCTATAGACTGCTATCATTAGTTCTCTAAAACCGAGTTTGGAAACCACAGAGTTCAAAGTCATATTTTCATGAAGTATATGCAAAACAAATGCATTGTCAGTGTAGGGAAGATCTGTATAATTTGATGACACGTAGGTGGAAAGGCAGTGTTGATAACCTCTGTTTCAGCCTAGCCATTGAAAGTTTCTGTTTTCACTCTATGTATAACCCCTGAATAAACTTGTAGATTTAAAAGCCTTATATAGGTAGTTAACTCTACCAATTAAATGTCTAGTCCATATTTTTATCTTATATATAGAATTAAACCCAAGTGACTAATGAACCTGAAGATGTAGAATGAAAGACCGCAGAGAAATGGAATCCAACAGTCAGAGAAGAATGTAAACAGTTCTGACAAGAAGAACTTGAGGTGATTAATTAAATGTGTCACTAGAGTCTTGATTTACCTAACACAGGGTGAACTTCACACAGTCAAGATAAAAACAAACAAAGCCTTAAATTGTTGATATTTTTATAACAATCCACATTAGTTAGGGGAAAACATAAACCCAAACATCTCAGCAGTTCAACATAAGAAAAGTTTATTTCTCACCCATGAAAGAGTCTGATATAAATGTTCTTAGTCAGCGAGCAGCTTTTCACCCTGTGGTGATTTAGGGACCAGGCTCCTTCCATGATCACAGAAGTACATGCATGAATGGTTCCAGGAATGAAAATTGCCCGCATCACTTCCACACATGGCCATACCTGACAGCAAGGGAGTCTGGGAAATGCAGTCCAACTGTGAACCCAGACTGTAAATAGTTAGCCAAGCTCTTCCATACCCACTTAAATGTGGAACCTAATTTAACTTTCCTCTGTTTGTCTGAAAGATGCCAGCAATTTTCCAGGGAATTAAATCAAGAAACATCTCCAGAAGGTATGCTAATATTACTAGAATATGCAGGGATGAAATTTTTACTCTATGGACTCTAAACATTTCATCCAAAACAGTGGTTGTGTGTATGCTAACCCTATCTCCCAGTTCGGCAACTCAGAATATGTCTTAGCTGCCATCTTTCATATTTTACACCTGGCATTATATTTACCTGCAGAATTTAACTCTTTTAACAAATTCTAGCAAGGCTGGTAGATCTGCCATTAGTGAATCAAAGTGAAAAACTGTGATCCCCAACAAATAAGCCCCAGGGTCACTGCAACTATTGTGTTGTCCAAGACTTACAGACCCTGCCAGCTTAATAGAGATGCTCTTTGCTCTGGCTCTTGTCCTCTTTGTAATTAATCAATGTTTAATGCCTCCGCAAGGTCCTAAGCAGATTACCACAGCCTTATCTTTTAGTGTCAGGATATCTGTTTACTTCAGCTGAACAAAATGCTTAGATTCCTCTGATGGACCAGGGCCAGGCTTGCTGTAGGCCCAATGATGCATTAGGAAACAGGACGTGAAAGTATATCACTGTGGCACAGCTAGGTTTGTCTTATATGGTGATGGGTAGATCCTAGCATGCTAAGATGAGACATCCATAGGCCTAATAGCACAGAAGCAGTAAGTACACAGCCCTGGCCTTCTTTGACCTGGAAAATTTCTCTTTCCATGAGGACTTCATTGACCACTGAATTGTGGACTCACCTCCATAAGGAAACAAGGAGGCACCCGGGAGCTGAGTCTACTCATTCACCTGTATTATTATCTCATACATCCTTTGCTTGTTTGTTATTTCAATTAAAAAAACTGAGATGGAGACAATTTAAGCTGAGTCCTCTTTATCATTCTTCCAAACCTGCTAGCCCAGCACAAACGTGAAGAGTCTGGTCTAGCTCAGGTCCTTTATATACTTAACTCTAGCTTCTCCCACAAGCTCCCAGCCCCTGTCATCACCAGTCTGCTAGGTTTTTCCACTAGGATGTCCCACAACACATCATGCCTGACTTGCCAGCTTCTGTGCCATGTTATTCTCTATTAGAACTTAATTAATGGTGCTATCATTTTTCCAGCCACCCAGTCTTAGAACAAAAGTCATATTATCCTCCTCTTTGTCCTTGGTCCTTTTGCATTCCAGCAACCACCAAGCTAAACTGATCCTTCTGAATCCTTCAGAGAGCTAAGTTACAAGAAGCTGAATTAACACTGGTTAGTTTCAATAGAATCATAATTTGTTCAGTGATGCTGAGTAACTCACAGAATGTTTGGGAAAGCAAAAGAATGAGACCAGAGAACCAAGAACAGTTCCCAAAATTGTGCACACTGCACACATCCTAGCAGGATGCAACTGCCACCACCTCAAGGCATAGTCCCAGCAGCTCACACAAAGACCCTCTGGGCCCAGCCTGCTGCTGCCAGAACTCTAGAACTATCATTTCTATGTGATACCTCTGGGAAGTGGGTACAGATCCCTCCACTACTGCTACTACTGCTACTGTCACCCTTACCAGAATGGATCCTATACCATCCTTATCTCTTCATGTCACTAATGTTCAGTTTAATGTCTTGGGTGGATGGATCTGATCAGTGGAGCTCAGTCTTCATGACTGAGCCACAGGAGCATTGAAAACATAAGAAACCGGTTCAGCTGTTATGTATCTGAGGCAGGTACTAGGTATTCAGCACTCAGTCTAACCCCCTTCTGTCTTCTAAACCTCACTTGCTTAGAAACCCTTACAGCAACACCATTCTGGCCAGGAAAATGGAAGCAGCATGATCTCTTCCACTTTCTCCTCCTTTTTGTCCATTATGAGGCTGGCTCTTGGTAGGGCATTGGTCACATGTATGTTGGTGTTATGTTCACATAATACCAAATCTGGAAACTAAAAGTGGAAAATATGAATTAGCTCACTGACAACTAGGAAGCTGCTGACCTTTAATATGTACTGGGGTGACCTACTATTAGGGTGGTGCAAAAGTAGTTGCAGTTTTTGCTATTCCTTTTAATAGTGAAAACCCGCAATTACTTTTGCACCAACCTAATAGATGCTAAATGCAGAGCAGGCATCACTGAGGGTGGTAGTGTTAGAAGGTATGGAGGAAAATTCTTCATAAAGTTGGCATCTGCTGTCTCCTTGCTATTTTCAGCCATGTCCTAAAAGAGAAGGATGAACCAGAGTGGAACTACCAGTCTGCAAATAGAGATGGAAGGAAATACAACTTTGTTAAAGGAGATGCTTTTTGTCTGAAGCCCACAATCCTAGCTTCATTAAGAAACTCACAACATGGGGTCCTGCATATTGAAAGAGATAAGTCTCTTGAACCCTGACATGTAATTGTTATAAGCAATGGCTGGGAAGGGGCAGGCCCCCACAGTCGATAGCTCTGGGGCCCCAAGGTTTTCTCAAGCGTGACAAAGGACAGCATAACCTGGTTCCTTGACTGCATTTTTGAGGAACGACCCTGCTCTCCAGACTTCCAGACTTCTTACTGCATGAGATAAATAAGCCCCTATTTGGTCTAGGTTGCTCTTATATACAGTTGATAGTCCTACTTATGCAGGGCCAACAAGAATGACAAATGTCCATAAACCATCTTATGAAATATCCCTCACATACATTCCTACCATTCTATCCCAGCTGCTTTGCCCTGGGCCAGATCCTTCTGGATCTCAGCTTACAACCAATCTGTTAGTTCCCTGCCTGTTCCTTCATTCTATAATATGTTTGTCGCCATAATGGATCCTCAGCCCCTTAAAACAATGCCAAACACATAATAGGTAATCTTTACATGTTTGTTGCAGATGGAAGATGAACAAGTGGATATAGTGCTAGCCAAAGAATCAGAAAATTATGCACCAACCCCACCTGGGAAGTTCAGCTGCATAAACTGCATGAAATGACTCGGGTAATACTTCTGGATTTTTGTGTTTTTTAATCTGGATCTGAAAGAGTCATCTATCTGTTGCCTATCTGACAAAAGGTATGTGTAAAAGTCCTTTCAAAACTACAAAGCATTACAAGAGTATTATTTTGGTCATCCATGTAAGAAATTGCATAGAGCCCCAAATTAAGCTGAACATAAAACAACAGCAATTTAGAAAACATTACCACCTATATAATCTACTATCAGGTAGAATATTCAGAAAGAGTATTGAAAGATATTATAAACGTAATCACCATTTAATTTTCAATGTTAAGACATGACCAAAAGATAATAGTTCAGGAGGCAGAAATGATATCTGCTACTTATATTGTCATAACATAATATTTACTCTATAATTGCATGATCAATATTTACTCGGTGATTATATAGCTTTTCACATGGTTGCTTGAACCCAATAAAATAAAGGAAAAGCAGTTATCTTTATTGTCCCAGGGGCAGATTTGACGAAGATAAACTTTCTGGATGATCTTCCTTATTGGTTTATTTTACCCTGAAAATCACTATTATTTTCAACCCACAAGCAGCATTTGTGGCATAAGCTTTCATTTGTGAATCTCACAGATTTCAAAGTCAATCCCTGAAAGTCAATGCCCAGGAGAAAGGGGTTACCCCTTTCTCTGAAATTCCTTCTATCTGCCTGCACTCCCAATATACAGAACAGTATTTTTCTAGATAAATAATAATGCTTGCATTTTAAAACTTGTCACATAATGTGATTGAAGATAAAGAACAAAGTATTTGAGGCTGCCTCCAAATCCCAAATCCCAAAATTCTGAAAGGACTTACACATTTGTGGTTCTCTAAAACTATGTGTCTCACAGATTATGGGAAGAGATGCCTTAAAATGTGTTTTTGTTTTTTAGCTTTGCATTGTGAAAACATCCCTTGTAAATTCACTGGAGGTTTATTAAGGGATGTTGGGACCATTATTTACTTTTAGAAGATGAAAGGGTCTGCAAAGTGAAAAAAATCAAGTGGCTTCTGAGAGGCACCTTAGAATACAAAATATTTCCAATCTGAAATGTGCCATCGTTATCAACTGATGTCATATTTATTGTTTGGTATGTATAGTGAAATTTACTACTCTTGAATTTTGGAAGCCATCTGCCCAACTTAAGGCACCTCAGGAATTCTAGAACTAAAGTAACTAAATTTGGATTAACAAAACTGAAAGAAATCTTTTCAAAGGAGGGGAGTTCAGACAAGAAGGAAAAAGAATACTGTAAAACTTCTAAGCACATGAAAACCCAGTTCTGTACTCAGTAGACTTGAATTAAAGGAAAAAAAAGATTTAATTGCTTGAGTCTAATTTGGAATATTATTGCATCTTGCTACATTCAATAAATCTACATATTTTATGATCACGCTAATTGTTTCTGTTTATGAGATGGGCAGAGTAAAACAGTTCAATATTCGATGAAAAATACAGCCTAATGGCATATATGACATCATGTTTATTGTTGAAATAAGAGCAAATAACATATATACCGCTAATGGCCAATGATTAAATTTCCTTCATATAAAAAAAAGCTAACTGGTATTGATCACAGAACTATTTGTATGCTTCAATAACACCTACCAAAGATATGTGCTTAAAAAGGCTAAAAGTTGTTCCTAAACCAATCTCTTATCACAATAATCACAGCAGAATTAAAGATCTGCAACACCAATGCACCACCTGTATTCCTATAGTCATTTATTTATTACTCATACTCCGTTTATTTCCAAAAAGGAAACAAAGCAGAGTAAGAGAAGCTGTGCATACACACGCGTGTGTGTGTGTATGTGCATGATGTACACATATTGGGGCAGAGGGAAAAAGGAGATTGTAAGAGGCTATGGAGTTCTGCCTATGAATTGAGTGTAGCGAAACAATTATATTTCTTTCAGAAAGGCAAAAAGGGAAGCATAATGATTTATAAAACTTTTACTTTATTAAAAGATTTTAAAACATAAAAGTGTGTTACCAGAGGAATTAATAGATAACATGTACAATCACCAATCACCTAGCACAAACTCTGGCAAATACTAGACTCAATATATTCTAGTTCATTCATCCACTCATTCAGCAAATACTTATGTGGCAACGACTATGAGCCAGGTATACTCCTGCTAAATGGGAATTCAATATCCAAATAAATCTGTCACCTGTATTTTTAGGGAAGAAAAAAGAAAATGTTAACGATTAAGCCTCAAATGTAAGTTTACAAAAGACTCAGAGGCTTCCTTATGCCCATCTTTTATAAAAGTCAGAGACATCATGTGAAATCCTGATTCTGTGAAGGCATTTCTACCTACAGCTGAAGTATTACAGTCCAGACATGAAGGTTTCTAGATCTCCTACTAGACCCAGTATGACAGCTGAGAGAGTCTATTCTGCAGAAATAGATGTTAGGCATGAAGCCACTGAAGAGAGTTCCCAGCATTGATCTTCTGGCCCTTTTCTTGAAGTTCAGTTGCTTTGGATTGCTGATTGAAATATCAGTTTGCTTTAGATACCAGCAACAGACATGGAGGTGTGATTTAAAAGCCTCCTTACCAGAAATATCTTTCCAGTTATGAGGCACCTGAAACATGAAACTCTACTATAGGAGATTTATTAGAGTGGAATAGAAATCATGTTTTTCAAGCATTCTTTCTGGAATTTCAATTATGGTACTTCTTATACATAGTCCGTTTGCCTTTCTTTAATAGACAAAAGCATGTTTTGCTTCCTGTACCATAACCCCAGTACCTAGCACAATGCCAAGCATATAGAAGGGAGTCAACAAATATTTATAGTGTGAATGAGTAAGTATGCAATTACCAAAGGTGAAACTCCTTACCAAATGGCAGAGATCCACCCACAGAGTGCCAGGGACAATATGAACATTATTTTGTCAGATACACCCTTGTCCTAATGGAGTCCTATCAATGTACCTTCCAGCAGCACCAAACTGCCTTCAGAAAGGGCATTAGACCTGTTTGGGCACTCGAACAAATTTGTCATTAAAGCCCTAGAGCCGGACAATACAAAGCATGAAAAATATTACCTTTTCCTGGAGAAGTTGAAAGCAGGTATTATCAATCATTTATTTCTACTATAAAACAATCATCATACAACTCACCCTGAACTTTCATGGGCCCCCTGGAAGACTGGCCACCAAATGCATTCCTGACCATTAAATCAATTTACCTGTGAAATGAAATAGTTTGTTTAGATTCCTTTGTCTTAGACAAGACTAAGAAAGAAAGGGCCAAAGAGTCTAAAACATATTATCCATCTCCTGGCTTAGTGAAAATTAGGGCATCTAATTAAAAGTGAATTTTTATTCTGTATCCTAATGCCAACTTACAATAACTCATCATTTAACTACATTTAACAAATTAAAAAAAAAATTTAGTGCCTACTAGGTGCTACAAAGATTTTTTCAAAACTAAGAGCCTCCATTTTAAAGGACCTAATAATATGAAGGAGTTATTTCCCACTGTTGTAAGTGACAATGCAAGAAAACAGATGTTTGGGAATTTCTGGTCTCATCGAAAAAATAAGGCAAATCCACAAGAAACAGTCAAATGAGGTAGAAATACACTGTCAAAAGAGAAGTATCAACTAACTATTTTATGAATCATCTTTTTTAGGATATTTTGTGACATTTTTAAAAGACACTTAAGCAGAGAGGTAGAATTATTATTTTTATTAAAAATAAAATATGAGGCCAGGCACAGTGGCTCACGCCTGTAATCCCAGCACTTTGGGAGGCTGAGGCAGGCGGATCATGAGGTCAGGAGATCGAGACCATCCTGGCTAATATGGTGAAACCCCGTCTCTACTAAAAATACAAAAAAAAAAATTAGCTGGGCGTGGTGGTGGTTGCCTGTAGTCCCAGCTACTGGGGAGGCTGAGGCAGGAGAATGGTGTGAACCTGGGAGGCAGAGCTTGCAGTGAGCCAAGATCGCACCACTGCACTGCAGCCTGGGTGACAGAGTGAGACTCCATCTCAAAAAATAAATAAATAAATATGCAAATGCTAAAGGCTTAAAATAAAAGATAGCACTGGCTTGCCCCACTACATGGTCTTATGTCACTTATGTCACAGGGCAGTGACTTTTTCTTGGAGCTAAATTATAATTCTGATCTCCCTATTTCTAAATAATTATGTTAAACTATGTCCTGGTTTGGCAAGTTTAGACAACACCCATTAATTCCCTTTATGGTAGATGAGAATTTAGCTCTTGCCCCACTACCATATTTCCCTTTCCAATTTTCTCAGGTCAGTTATTTCATAACATTTTGTTAAGTTAATTGCTATGGTTTGAATATGGTTTGTTTGGCCCTGTCAAGTCTTATGTTGAAATTTGATCCCCGGTGTTACAGGTGGGGCCTGGGGGGAGGTGTTTGAGTTATGGGGCAGATCCCACATGAATGGCTTGGTGCCTTCCTTGCGGTAATGAGTGAGTTCTTGTTCCATTAGTTCCCATGAGCATTCCACTAAGAGCTAGTTGTTTAAAGGAGCCTGACACCTTCCCTCTCTCTCTTGCGTCCACTCTCTTGCCATGTGATCGCTGCACATACTGGCTCTCCTTCTCCTTTTGCCGTGAATGGAAGAAGCATGAAGCCCTCACCAGAAACAGATGCTGGTGCCATGTTTCTTATACAGCCTGAAGAACCATGAGCCAAATAAACCTCTTTTCTTTATAAATTACACAGCCTCAGAGATTGCTTTATAACAACACAAACAGACTAAGACATCAATCGTCAATGTTCATTGCAAAGCAATATTAGATAGGTGTATTATGATTATACAGTTGACCCTTGAACAATGCAAAGGTTGTTTAAACCCCCAGGCAGTTAAAAATCTGCGTATAAATTTCGACACTCCAAAAACTTTACTACTAATAGCTTACTACTGACCAGAAGCCTTACTGATAACATAGTCAACACATATTTTGCATGTTATGTGTATTATATACCATATTTTTACAATACAGTAAGCTAGAGAAAATAAAATGTTCTTAAGAAAATCCTAAGGAAGAGAAAATGTGTTTACCAATCATTAAGTGGAAGTGGATCATCATAAAGGTCTTCATCCTCATAGTATTCATGTTGAATAGGCTGAAGAGGGCAAGGAAGAGGGAGGGTTAGTCTTGCTGTCTCAGGGGTGGCAGAGGCTGAAGAAAATCTATATATAAGTGGACCTGTGCAGTTCAAACCCATGTTGTTCAAGAGTCAACTGTATTTCCTTTCTTGTACAACTTTGTTTTTTCTCTGAACTACAAAACTGTGTAATGTTTCATTTACTTAGTTTTCTATGTATCCCATGTCTTGTTGGGAGGTCTAAAATCTCCCTATAATAAACTCCCCAATCAAGAGTCCTACACAATTTCCTATTTTAAAATGTGGATTTTAACTTCTATTTACTTATTGGCTTTCCCCCACTGGAATAGACTGGTTCCTATTTTCTAATCTGGATTTTAACTAAAATCAGCTCTATTTTCTTCTTGGCTTTCTCCTCCTGTTTTCATGTAGATTATATCCCTTACTGGAATGTAATCTACCTGAAAACAGGAACTTTAGTGCCTAGAACACTGCCTGAACTACACTGGGCACGCAATAGATATAGTAATAAGCATTTTTTTTCGAAGCAACAGGTCATTCAGATTTTATACAGTTAAAACCATCATAACTATGATAAAACTCAGAAATTTACAAGGCTTATCAGAAATTTTTTAAGTTTTATAGAGAAGCTGGAGTATTATAACTAGGATAAAGTCATCAAAATTAAAACAGAAAATCAAATTAAAAGTAAATAAATAAAAACAAGAAAAGGGCTAAAATGACCCAAGTATAAAGAAATTACTTTCTGAAGGTCATTTCATTACATTAATTTGGATACTAGCTTCAAGTTATTTTTTAAAGTTTATTTTATCTATAAAATACATGCTTTCATTAAATGCATCATTACTTTTATGACCCTTGTAATCAATCTCCTTTTTCCCCTTCTAAACATGAGAAACAAATGAGACAGACACGAACATTTATATTGATGAGCTTTTAAAAATACGTGGAGATGGCTTAAGGGAAAAGGAATTAAAGATAGCTTTATGATAAAATCTACATTCAAGGCAGAACTTAAATGACTAAGGATTCTGAGTATATTTCACAGCTCAGAAAATATTCAATCCAAAGTAAAATGGACCCAGAACAGGGCTTGTATAAAATAAGAACAGATGAGTAATTAAGGCCTACTTTAAGGCACTAAACTCTTTTCAAAAAGAAAATTGTGATCATGGAATTTTTCTTTCTCATGAATGTAGAGATTTTTTTAAAGCAATAAAACAGAGATTGCAATTCAAAGGCTATCTGATTGCACCTGCCTCACAGGCTGGTTTTGTTTGACGCACACAAAGTTTTTTTTTTATTTCATTCTGTTTGGGTTGTTAATTTGAATTTGTTGCCAACGTTAAAAAATCAAGCAATTTCACATAAAAATCTGGAATCCTGACATCTCTCAAGAATTCCTGAAGAGCCATGATCAGCTGTACCTGATCAGTGAATACCCCTTAGACAGGCATAATCTCTCAAAGTAGCAAGATCACTTCCTCCCAGGCCTTCATATTCATTCATCTTCTTTAAATTAAGTCTCCTGCTTGGCTCACTGAGGGTTTGCATTTGCACACACTGCAGGAGAATATCTCATTGCACTTTCGCTAATTTGAAAAGTCTTATAAATTCAAATCAGGATTACTTTTACTGTACACTAAGGCGGTTCCTAAGATGAAATCCTTGAGTTAGAGACATAATGGTTGATGTCTACAAGCTCAGGTTGGGGAGTCAGGAGGATAATGGCACCTTACAATTTTACCCCTTCCTCCCAAAGGTAAGGCCTCCTCTGGCCTCTTTAGCACATGTGTGGGAGACCACTGCTACAGCTCCTTACCTCTGGGCAATAGTGTAAACCTTTATAACACCAAGAGGCATGTCCTGGATTCTCAGAGTATTAGCATGTTTGCTATAAGGAAACACTTCAGTCTCTGCAGGGCACTACCCAATTAGCTTCAAGAGGACGACTGTTTTAGCAGTAGTACGGATTTCATCTAATTTTCAAAGCAAATATCAAAAATACTAAGTCCTTCAAACTCTCTATATTACATACCTACTGTCTTTAATAAAAGACCATGTGATTTTTCTCATATTCAGAAATTCCCTTTTCTGCTATGAAACATTCACTGATCCCAATATTCATTAAGACCCATTCTTGACATTTGAAACAAACCTTCTTTAAAGCTAAAGACTAAGTCTCATAACAGCCCTCATTTATTTTTGCATTAATTGGTGGGTAGTTGACTTTAAAAATTGGTTTTAAACCCACATGGAAATTGAATTTTGTAAAGGCTTAATGACATTAATGCATATAATTTACAATCCACACAAAAGCTTTTGTCTCTTGTGGTCCCCTTTTTACTTCCCTTGATTCTGCAGTTTTATAATGATAAGCATTATAAAAGTGCCCAGACAGCTAAAGAGATACTTCCTGAATCCATATTTGGGTGTACAAAGGGAAACATGCTGCCAATTAAAAATGCAGTAGAGCCCACTATTGTTGATTTATGGCTGTGGAGGACATAACTTTTTCTCATTTTGATTATTCAATTTGGATAACAACCCAGTTGCTATGTGAAATAACTTGATTTTCCCCTTTGATGTGCAATTCTTCTAACACCATCATTTGGCATACTGACTGATGATTGGATAAATTTGCTCGACTTTTACTATGAATCATTTAAATTACTCCTTTGCATAAGGGTTTAAATTTGCTTTGGAGGATGCATTAGGGAATTATTTTAAACACTGTTTTTTTTATGATATTGTCTTACTTTCTGATATTGTCTTTTTTCCCTCTCAAGGTTATCATCGTTCCCCTTTCACTTTACTAAAGTGCAATAAGACACACCTTCCAAACTGAATAGATGGAGGGTAGGGAAAGTGGAGCAGCTAGAAATGGAATTCTCCCATCTACCTCTGAAACCTGAACAATAACATCTCCACCCCTCTGAGGACCTGGACCATTCAGTATTCTAGGTTTTGGCTGAATAGGTTGGATCAGAAATTGATCAGATTTTTTATAAAATTATAACTCCAACAATCCCCAAAGCCTAGAAATTCATATGCTGCATGTCACAGCAAAGCCCTAAAATCCATTTCTAATTTCCTAAGAAGAGCCTGGGTCACAGAGTCACACCAAAAGGAGTAGAAAACAAGGCCCATCTTCAGGCAGATCTACAAAACCACAGGATTAGACACACAATAAACATGCAGCTACAACGGAGATCCTTCTCCTCTGAAATCCTATCTGTCAGAAAGTCCTCACCAAAGTCTCTTGGTTAAACAACAGAAGCACATGCATTATATCCAGGAAACTGCTACAAAACAATCATATATTACCTGGAAGGATCAAAAATGACATCAGAGGAGCAGATTTTTTCCCTCTCCTATTCAAACTGCCTGTGGATTGATTGGACGTTAAGGAACTGTGCTATCCAATACAGTAGACACTAGACACGCGTAGCTATTAAATACTTAAAACATTTCTGCATTAGTTTGCTGAGGATAATGGCTTCCAGCTTCATCCATGTCCCTGCAAAGGACATGATCTCATTCCTTTTTGTGGCTGCACAGTATTCCATGGTGCATATGTACCACATTTTCTTTATCCAGTCTATCATTGATGGGCATTTGGGTTGATTCCATGTCTTTGCTATTGTGAATAGTGCTGCTTATCCTCAGCAAACTAATGCAGGAACAGAAAACCAAACATCGCATGTTCCCACTTATAAATAGGAGCTGAAAAACAAAAACATATGGACACAGGGAAGGAAACAACACACACTGGGGCCTGTCGGGGGAGAGCCAGTGGGGGGAGAGCACCAGAATAAATAGCTAATGCATACCGGGCTTAATACCTAGGTGATGGGTCAATCCAAACCACTATGGCACACATTTGCCTATGTAACAAACCTGCACATTCTGCACATGTCTTAATAATGTTTATATTGATTACATGCAGCAATGAAATCTTAGATATATTGGGTTTTGTAAAAATCTGTTATAAAATTATTTTCACCTATTTCTTTTTACTTTTCTAACAGAACTTCGCTTTTTTTTTTTTTTTTTTTTTTTTTGAAACAGGGTCTTGCTCTGTCATCCATGCTGGAGTGCTGACATCACAGCTCACTGCAGCCTCAACCTCCTGGGCTCAAGCAATCCTCCCACCTCAGCCTCCTGAGTAGCCATGCCACCACGCCTGGCTAATTTTCGCATTTTTTTGTAAAGATGGGTTTCACCATGTTGCCCAGGCTGGTCTCGAACTTCTGAGCTCAAGCAATCTTCCCGCCTCAGCCTCCCAAAGTGCTGGGATTACAGGCTAATGTGGCTTTTTTAATGTAGAAAAGTTTAAATTACATAATGCAGCACATATATGTCTATTGGACAGTGCTATAATAGAATATGAGTGAACTTTTGCCTTATACCCTCTAGAATCTGAGCATGAGAGCAGATAGGATAAAAGAGGGGTTAGGTAAAGAGGTGAGCTTGAGGTGGCATCCTAGGAGCTAGAAAAGGTGAGATCCAGGGGCCCAGGGCAGTCTGGATGTGCCCTTTTAGTAGTAGAAGTCCCCATGCGAGAGGATCACAGAGGGAGGAAAAGGGGGCTAATGGGAACTAAAGAACCATTTTGCCAATGTTCGGAGCTAGGCCAAAGTGTTCTCAGGTTCAGCTGGCAGCAGAAAGAAGATTTTGATAAGCATCCCAAACTTGCAGAAGCATCCTTAATTATTAGCATCCTTCTAAATGGCACTCTTGAGATTTGCCAATCATACAGAAGAATTCTTTGGTTTTGTTGCCTTTTCAGAATGGCCTCTAGGTTGAATTTATTCCAGGCATCCATATGCTCAAAACATATGGAAAAGAGAAAAAAAGAAATGTTTTCCAAAGTATTATTAAATTTTACTTCTAAAAGAAATATTTTCTTATTATAGGATTTTTTTCAATGTTTTCTCTTAAACATTGAAAGAAAAAATAAATTTTGGAATTTTTACCCTACTGATATCAGTGGTAAAAGAGTTTGATTTTTAACCATTAATTACAAAGAATAAAAATGCAATATTTCCTTCTAGGGCTTATGGAGTTAAATATTAAGTTTCTGCACTTGGAGAACTAGAATTCTAAATTTAAAAATGAGACAAGGCAAGAAATGTTGCTTTAAGTAACGATGACTAGCCATAGGTAATGCTACAGAGTAAGAGAAATTTCCTCCTAAGGACCCTTACTCCTTCAATTTGCCTTTCTCTGCCACCAATTAATGCTTTCAGAAATTCTTGTCCCCGTTCTCCATTCCCCTTTCCAAAGATTTAGAGACCTTCTCTTGGCCCAACCTCATGTGTGTTACAGAATTGAAGTCTGACAAACTTACTCCAAAGAGATTATTTTGGTAAAAGATGTATCACATAGTCACTTGGATACAAGAGAAGCCTTCTGGACACCTGTCCTGTGACTGCAAACCTACACTCATCCACTCTGCCTCCAGACGATGCTAACGCTATGAACATAAACATGCTGACAGGCAGTCACAGCTCCATGAGATCATATTCATAAGGGTGCATAATCACATGCTATGATGAGCATAATCACAGTGCTAGAAGATGACGTGAGCATTTATGGATTTGGATTAAGTAGTGTTTTAAAGTCAAAGACCTAAAGGACAGAAACGCAAGAATCCCTATACATAATCATTTCAAGAAACTATAGAATTTAAGCCTGTTTAGTGAAATCAGGAGGAATTCTACTATCACTGCTGAAAAACTTTATTCCAGGCAGGACATAAAGCCTCTGATTTCTGCTTTTGCCTAAATCTCCAGAAGTACCTACAATGTTCATGATGGGAGATGTGTATTCTACCCTAAGGTAACTTGGCAATTCAACTTGAATGTCATTGCTGCCCAATTACTGCCTTCAAATGTGTTCATTTATTTACTTACCCAATTATTTCCTCAACATTCAACTATCTCAAAATTAAAAGTGAAAAATGAAAGTGGAATTTGAGTCACATTCACAACAAGTGAATACTTTAGGCTGAAAAATATGTTCATATATAAAACAGTCAATTAAACTTGAATTCAGCTGAACCAGTGGACTTTATAAGTCACCCTTAAGGTGGACACTTCTCAGGTAATGGACATCCATGGTGAATGTTCTTTTTCATTTTGTTTACAAATGAAACCAAATAGCTTCAAATCCATTAAAAGAGCCAATATATTATGGTAATATATTGTTAAGAGACATAATCCAAATGCTTCTGAATATAAGTTCTCTGTTATTGGTGTCATTAATATCTGCATGATTCTAGACTTATTTTCATACTTCTTTTTCTTTTTTATTTTGCTAAAAACACCTGAAATTTAAGAAAATCCATCAAGGAGGATATGCAAAGCAAGAATATTAGGTGTTACACAACCAGAAGACAAGAGCAGAGAGGCAAATAGAACCAACATAGAACTAGTAAAAGCAACAGGATAGCCTGGACAGTTCAAGGGATATGCTGACGCTTATATTGCTAAGAAATTTACCATGGTCTAATTTAACCTTCAAGAACAGCAACAGTTAAGAGCACTACTAGTGGTCTCCTTGAAAGGGCAAGATCGAACTCTATCACAGTCCCTGATCATTTCTAAAACAAGTTTCCCCTGAAAAATGGAAAGAAAGCTGTGCTTCAAAAAGCTCACTAAATGAAACATCCTCTCTCTCTCTCTCTCTCTAAGAAAAGAGCTTCACAGGGGGAACCAAGATAAACATACACATACATACATAATATATCTATCAGGAAAGAAATCCTATTCTCTCCTTCCCATTTTTTTTCTTGCTGCACACCCTTAATAGTATCATTTACTCAGCTTTAATAAACCTTTCAGATATTTTTGAAAACAAAGGTCATCTAACATAAAGATTGGTATAATAATTCTTCAATCTGAAAAGGGTAAAATTCTAGGCCATTCTCCCACACGACCATTGTTTCTTAGGCACTGCTTCTCAGCTATTCAATTAAACTAGAAGGCAGAAAAGCACCCCATGCAGCACTTAGTCTTGCCCTCCTCCTGCATCCAAGTAAGCCTGGATATGCCAAGTTTCTGAGCAATTGATTCAGAACCAATTTGTGGCAAACAAATGCTCTCCCGCTACTTAGAGTGGAAAGATCTCTCCATGCACTTTTGTCTAGACAGTCTCAACTACAGGAATATAATGTGTTCGCTGGCCCTCCAGTGATTTATTAAATGCCAAATCCATATAGCACAGGCACTAAAGCTTAAGAAATGGAAAAACAGCTTACCCAGTGGACTTGTAATGACTTATTAAGATTATGTTGGCAGCAAGACTTAGACAGTATCAGTAAATAATAGTGATCTATCAAACAACTTTGGTTGAAATGGTAATGTTTAGAAATATCCCATTTAAGGTGGGGAAATGTATCCGCTGGGAATTAGTGACATGGAAAATATTCCCATGCAGTGATGTGAAAGAATCTCAGGTCCACTACAGCAATTCTGCTTGGAATGTCAGTTTCCTTTAAAAAATAAAAATAACCCAGAACTAAAACTCAGTTTTAAAAAAGAAAGGTACAGGCCAAAATCTACCCAAGAAAAAATAATTTTTTAACTATAAAAAAACCAAGTACATTTTTCTATTTTTAGTTCATAAATCAAAAAAACAGATGCTTATTATAAAACGTAAAATTTTATATAAATATATTATTATATTTATATTTTCCATTGATAATCCTATTAAAAATAGACTGCTTCTCAAAAATTCCCTGATCAAATGCTACATGCCAGCAGACATTTCAAATAATTATAATGAAGAAAAAAAGAAGGTGGAAAAAAATGTGTTTTCTGTTAAAAAGAAAAATCTTGTTTGATGATAAAAATACCTTTTGCTAGATGTTTGCTAAATACGGTTTTTCCATACGATCAGAATCAAGGTATGATGTTACCAGATATTTATCAATTATCTCAGCTATCCAGCAATGAGAAAAAAAATGTAACTGTTCTTTTGCAAACCATAAAATATACTTTTAAAAGGCAGCACATGATACATGAAACTGACCATTACAGTACTTCCAGCAATATACATTATTCGTGAAGGTATTAACTACTACTAATTTCTAACTTAATATAAGAAGCACTATTGCTAAGAAAATAGATGTTTATTTACTTTCTGTAGAGGATATTATTCAGAAATAATCTAAAAATCCATTAATCTTTAGAGGAAAAAACCATTCTTTTTTATCAATTTGATGCAGCCGAAGCAATTTCCTCAAAATACTATATGACTGATTTCCTCAAATTGTTCTTTTTAATATTTAAACATTCATGATATCCAAAAATTGTAATGAGCTACTTGACAACTATTAGATACATATATTATTTCTCTAAAGTTCTTCAAGTTTTTCCTACGGAAGAAAAACAGGAAGCTGTGAGAGTGCCATGGGTCTTGTCCTTGCCTCGTGCCTCCTGCCCGTCACACTCCATGTTGGAGCAGGCGACCAGAACTGGCCCGCGAGACTTTCTCAAGGGTGTACCAGGTGGCAGGTTCAAGGCAATTTGAAGTTTATTATTTTGCTATTCCTAAAAGAAACCATTTAATGGGTGGCACTCAATGAGGTTAAATGAAATTATTGAGGAAACCAAAATTGAAAAGCCTACTGGGATAAACTTCAGAGTCCTGACCTCATGATTCACCTACCTCGGCCTCCCAAAGTGCTGGGATTACAGGCGTGAGCCACCGCATCACACCTGAGCTTTTCAAACAGGAAAAAAATTTTAATTCAGGTATTTTAAGTAACATTGGCCAAAACCAGGTATTTTAAGTAAACTTTGGCCACAACCAGTGTTTAGTGTTTTTTTCTGCTTTTCACAAAGATTCATGTTGGAAAACAACAATTTTAGTTTAATTTTTAGAACTTTAGATTTTAAATTTAAATTGAATTTAAATTTGAGTGGGATCAGAGGGTGTGCAGTGACAGGAAAAACTATGAGTTGTATTCCAAAAATATTTTGGATACTTATTAGGAATGACCTCAGTACTATATTTTTTAAGTAACAACCTTCTGTGTAATATTACATAATAAGAAAAAACTATACTTTGATTATTTCAAGGTAACAACAGAAAAGTTGACGTTCTGGTGGAAATTTGTTATGAATGTTATTTATTGGTTGACTAATTTTGAATTTTTTTTCTAATATTTTTCTCTGGAGGCTGAGGTATCCATCAAGATTCTAGAACAACAGATGGACATTGGCCCATGCTAGGGCAAACACATAACTAAAATTTCAGAACACCTGGGACCAAAAAAAAAGCCGATTTCACATGGCATTTCACTTCTCAACGGCAACATTGTTAGAAAGTAATATAACAGTGCCTTCAAAATAAATCCCAACATATAATCCTATTCTTAACCAAAAGGATAATCAGGAGTAAATGTGGAACAAATTCATTTCCACATATGCAAACTCTCAATCCATTTACCATCCAGGTAGTAAGCTTTCTCATGGAGTTCCCACCAAAATATAGGAGTAAACAAATATAGAGGAACACGTGGGACCCCAGAGACAGAGAGAAGATCACTCATAGCAAAGCAATGGCAAGGATCCTAGGAGGAAGGAGACGGGAGAAACCCAAGACACAGGCTGGACAGCAGGTCCAGAGAAGTGAAATGATTGGATAATATCTTGAGTTGAGAATTACACAATGGGAGAAGTTAGAAGATAAATTAGTGTAAATTAGGTAAATACAAAGAAAATTGAGCAAACCTAAAACCAAGCAATTTTCAATCCAAGAAAACAAAAACAAAAAATAGGAAGCAAAATGAGTGATATTTTATATGTTACCCGGCTCAACAATGATTAGCATTTGCATGGTCCTCAGAACATAGACGATCAAAGAGTGATTAAGCTGAAAGTGAAATGTAACTAAATTTAAAGGTTTCAGCAGGAAGTATTCATGTGTATGGTTAGGGATTATGGTTATAAGATTTAGCAAATAAAAATACAGGGCACCCACTTAAATGTGAATTTCAAATAGTTAATAATTTGGGAGGTTCCAAATATTTTATAGATAGTAGTAGAGGGATGAAAACACCTATATCCTCATATTCCATAGTAGAGAATCAAAACTAAAAAAATCAGCAAATAGCATTATAAGTCCAATAAGCAAACAGCAACATATTTGAAATGGGTTGCCTCTGACGAGCAAGAAATTATGACAAGGGGGATTCAGGTGGTATTGTTTATTATACCAATTATATGTTTTTAACAATTTTGTTCTTTCCATGCACATAGAATCTGATCAAAATACAAACTAAATTATTTAATAACTCTGAAGCAAATATGACAAAATGTTATAATTTGAAAAAGCAGCATACATAGATGTTTATTGTTTTATTCTCAATCTTTTTTCTTGGAAATAATCAGAGCTATCTAAGGAAATTTCAAAAAATATTTAAAGACTAATGTTTTGCAAGGTTTCCATATTATTAAACTATTTGGGATTATCGTGATGAAAATTACGGAATAATTTGCAGTCATGTCTTTTTATTTACTTATTCATTCCACATATATTTATTGTTTACCTATGATGTTGGAGAAGCAGACAAGGTTACAGCAAATCAGTTTGCTAGCCACAAAACAGCAAGTATAGACAGATCAACAATGGAAAATTTCACTCCATTCAAGGCAGCTCACAACATGACAAGTCACTCCTCCCTTCCCCAGAGGTCCTACAGACTCATATATTCTTGAGTACAGAAGTGGCACAGGAACTCCTTGAGGGTAGTAACCCACTTCCATTATCTTTAAGGAATCCTTCCCAGTCTGACACAGCCTCTAAAACAGTATCTGAAGAGGAGCTCATGAAATTTGTTAAAGGAGTAGATGAAATTAATCAATGAGTAAATGATTGAATAAACTATATTTTAGAGGCTGTGACAGTTTTCCTTACTGAAAATGATTTTTAAAGTTCAACTAAAAGGCTACTGAATTAACCTTGATGTAATTACTATTTAAGTAATTTTATTAAATAATTTTATTTAACATTTAAATAATTGTATTATGTACTTTTAAATGCCACAGAGGTTTTATGATCATTTAAATAATTGTATTATGTACTTTTAAATACTGCAGAGATTTTATGACACTGGAATGGAAGAGGAAACAGGGGACCCAGAGGATACCTTAAAGAAACAAACTACAGGATGTGATGGTACAATAGGGGAGAGGAAGAGAGAAAAATCAAAGATGTAGTACAGAAAACACTCAGCTCTGGAGCCTGGAAAACAGGCGGTCCCGCTAAGAAAAACAGAAATGTAAAAGAACAGCCAGTTTTGAAGGAAGGCGAGAATTCAGTTTTGTGCATATTAATTTATCTATCGTACCTAGGGCCCAGCGACAGTCATGCCGGAAGCATCTCAAATTTTTAAAAATGTAAATGTGAAAAGCAGACAAGCAGTTCCTGCATTTTGTCATCGCAAATATCATCGATTCGATTTCGTGAAAGTCTCTTTTACACAACTCTATTTGACTTTCTGCCTCCATGAGTTCATTTATCAGGCTCAGCCATCACTTTCAGGAGTCATGGGGGACTGCAGCCCCGCCCTTAGTAAACCGCGTAAGTCCGGGCTCGGCTCGCCTATGCAGGAGTGCCATCTAGTGGTCAGAGAATGTCACTTCAAGCTAGACTACAGGAGGAATAAATAGAAGGGGACCTCAGGGACATTCTGCTTTTGTTTCCAATTTCCAGGCGTGCTGTGACTGAAAAAAAGGAAAAACATTCCATTCATTGCCTAGATATGACTTTATGAAAGCACGTCCAGTTACAGTGCCAAAAAGTGAAATCCAACGTCTACTTTTAACACATTCTTAAATGAGACTGATGTGGTCTAAAGGAGAAAACAGTAAAATCAGCATCGCTTTTTATTTTGAAGTTGTTTATATTTGGCAAAGAATGTGTTTGTGGCCATAGACACCATTTGGCTATCTTCAAATCAAGGCAAAGATTTACAAATAACGAATTTGTAAATGTCTCACGTATGAATGGGCCCCTTTTCTTTAAAGTCACGCCCTTCATATGGTCTTATGTATACACCTGATTCTCTCTGAAAAAAGCAGCCGTTTTGCTGCCTGCTGCCCAAAGTCATCCCTTTGTCTCAAAATGTCCAGAACACTTTGTCAAACCTTTAGAGCTATTTATGTTTGTGTCTTATTCCCTCGCTAGGCTTTCAGCTTCTTGGGGCAGAGTCCATTTCTGAATCATGCATTAAAAGCTCCAAACAGCTGATTACCAGTGTTTCTAACACCAGGGAATCAAAGCCTCCTTTCAGAACTCAATACAAGCTGTGGATTTCCTCACCAGAAAATACGCACTGTGCACACAACATGCAAAATTTTGCTCGCATTCTCGGGAACTTCAGTAGCCCCTGGAAACCCATTAACATGCTGTTCAGGTTAAGAAACCTGATCCAAAGTAAACTTCTGGAACATAGCCTATTCATAAGTTGAAGTATCCTGTATGGGAAAAACAGGCACGTGTGGAGATACCGAGTAAAGCCTATAAAACTTGACTTCTCCTACATTGTCAACTATTCACCAGAAAAAAGAAAAAAAATCTATTTCTGCTGATTGAAGCAGAAAAAGTCACAGCTCAAACCTGTGGAAATGAATACAATGTGAAAATGCACCATCCAAAGAGGCAGACATGCCCAAGACCCCTTCCCGTGCAAGGATACTAAGGAAGGCCTGCTACTCCCCCCAGCCCCACCCTTCAGGGCACTCTGGTGTCCTAGTTATCTGACCTAAGTTTAAAAAGAAAAAAATCTTTCCCCCTGTGCTTGGCAATATTCAAATTTTTCCAAGGTGCGCTTGCTTACACTCTCTTTCTCTTTCTCTCTCTCTCTCTCTCTCTCACACACACACACACACACACAATTAGATGAGGGAAATGTCTAAAGCACAAAAATAGATTTCTTACCCTAAATCTGATCTGGCCATGGGTTGATTTGGATGGCAAAACTGAGATCTTTTGTTTCTACCTTAAGCCTCCCCCAAATCCCCTTCTGAGACTCAGAGCACGGATAACCTATCCCCAGTTTTGGAGCCCTCCTTCCTTCCAAGAAAAGAATGAGACCAGAAAACTCAGTGACATCTGAATCACATGCACAAGAGCTCATTTCGATTGATGGGCCCTCCCGGGGG
Source organism: Pan troglodytes (assembly GCF_028858775.2). Lineage (NCBI taxonomy): Eukaryota > Metazoa > Chordata > Mammalia > Primates > Hominidae > Pan > Pan troglodytes. Next base: position 116,435,506 of record NC_072403.2, read on the forward strand.
AAGTTAGGAGAGCTATGTTGGCACTTCCCTCAATCCATGTCAGGATGTCGATAAAACCACAGACCCCTCACTACCCGCTCTGCACAACACTTCCTCCTTTTCTCGTGGAAGTAGAAGTGTCTTCTCTCCACAGGACATTTTGATTTTCCACAGTGTTTTTCAATAGGCTTTTAAAATATATATCTATCTTCACAGCAGGGTTCAAATACAAACATTTCATCAGAAGTTAGGCAAATAAAGTTTGGAGAGTTTACAGGAAGAGCATAGCTCCAACCCTCACTCAGCAGTTCTAGCACGTCGCAGAGAGAGAAGATACTTAGTGAACACAAAAGTCGGAGTTCTGAGCCTCAGTGTGGTTCTCAAATAACTGAGGCTGTGTTATAGGAGAGATGGTACAACCTTGGGCAAGAACACTCCAGAGGAAATTCAATGTCCACATCTGATAGGGGGCGAGGTTGGGCCACATCAGTGTCAGCTCTGACACTGTTAAGCGGATGGTCATCTCAGAAACAAGTAAAGCAAAGGAGGTTATGCAGGAGGCAAGGGGAGAGTTGGTGGTCAGCAGATGGGAGCTGGAGAGGGTCAGACACAAACAGGTAAACCAGAGTATAGACCGGGGCTCTCCTAATATCACCTGGAGCAGGGATGGTTGTCAGGATCATCTCTGGCCAGCATGACACTGGTGTGACATCTTGAAACAACATCCAACCAATCCAAGCAGGCACAGTCCCAAATGCGGGATGCACTGCCAAGGCTCAGCCCAGAAAGGAATGACCAGCTGGAATGATCACAAAGAAAACCATGTGTAAGCAATGGGAATTTCTCCAGCCTTAATGTTAACATGGGGCTGTATGCTGAGTTGGTAAGACAGGACTTCTCAGTCTCAGGACTATTAACACCTTAGGTTCAAAAATTCTTTGTAGTGGGGGGCTTTCCAGTCCATTTTAGGATTTTTAACAACACCCCTGGCCCCTACCCATTAGATGCCTTTTACGCTCCTGTCATCCCCAGTTGTGACAACTAAAGCATCTTCCAACATTGCCGAATGATCCTAGGGGCAAAATTACCCCTGTTGAGAACCACTGTTCTCAGAGCATGTTTCATGGCCACCAGGTGGACTGAAATAATGCTCTGGCTTTTCATAGTGTCTTTCCCTGTGCTCCCTCCTTGACTGTTTGTGCACCCCCCTGTTCTCTTGGCTCTGCCCTCAATTTGCTCTCTGTCCTACACTTTGGCCTTGCCATTTCTAGCCATCATTTGCCCCTAGCTTCACCTTTATCTAGGATTTAAGGAACTATGGGCAAGCTTTAGATCAATGCCTTCTCACCTGAGGCTCAAACACTTCCCCCAAAGCCCCCTGGCCAAGATACAGCCTCTCCTTCTCTAGAGCACAACACTGTCTCCTGAGACCTGAGCCACAGAACAGGGAATCTGATGAGCACCAGTTGAAACACAGATATCTGGGAGTCAAAGGAAGGGGCAAAGCTGTTTTATGCTTATTCCTAGGGGTCCTAGAAGCTGAGAAAATTCTCATTCCTCTTCCTATATCATCTTCTAGGCAGACAGGGCAATGAGGTCGCCCCTTCCCTATCACCTTCACGAGGTGCTGAAGCAGAGACCCTCTGGAGACTTCCACAGTACTCCTCTCCTCTCTCAAACAACCGAAAAGTCAACCCGCCCCATCCTCTCTGCTCAGAGGAGCTTTGTCCAGCTCCACATCTGTAGTTTTGCTGTTTGTGGATTAACTTTGCCAATTGCACCATCAGAAACTACTCTGGGCCACAGGGACAGGGTTCTTGCCCCTCAAAGGAGTTTCAACTACATGGAAACCTATTCTTTTTTGGTAATTTTGACCTGTGATGAGAGTTTATTTATTCAAAGAGCCTTCCTTACCAGGCACTTTTTCTGATGTTTCAAGTAAACATATTCCATATTACCAAAATGCAACGACTTGGTGACTGACGTAACCAGATTCTAGAAGACATGCTTTCTTACTATGATCTCACTTCTTAACCCCCACTCCACTGAAAAGGCTCTCTGCCATCTGCTCTCAACCTTGCCATTGATTCTGTGACACTGTGAAATTTACTTCTTTCTGCTTCAGTTTCTACATCAATGGAAAAGACAGTAACTTTTCTTCTTTCTCACAGATAGATCTTTAGGTGTTAATAAGATACTATATCAAAAATGCAATAAATTCCACCCAAATATATGTCCACTAAATTAAAAAAAAATCCTTCCTAGCTTGCTAACAAGTAGGGCCTTCAACTCAACTCAATAATGCATTATGTCTTATTCCAGATGGAAAATATACAGACTGTAAAACTAGTGGTGGACAGTAGGACAAAGATCTTAGCAACCAGAGGTATCAACAATGAAAAAGATGGGCATATGAATGAGGAGTCACTGGTGAAGCTATTCAAGGAGAAAGTATAATCAATGACAAATGCCAGGTCATATATGGTATAGTGAGGATTCTGGTGTTGAGTAGAATGTGAAAGAGAGTGACCTCTGAAGTCCTTTGTGCATCTGCAATTCTAACATGACTTCTCTGGCCACCAGTGAATGTTCCTCACAATCTAGAACGGGCAATTCATTTACAATGGAAGGTTTATCGCCCCAGTACAATGTTTTTCTTGTTATTTTAAGATATCTTCTTGGCCAATGGGAGTGAGAGTCACTCGTGGAATTGACTTTTTGTCCTACACTTAGAAGGCCAAAGAAGACTAGTATGAAACCTAAAGGGAATAAGTTTTCTCTACTTTCAAATCCTTTCCATGAATAAGTCCTGGTGACTTTTTGTTCCATCATCATCACTGTCCTTCTGGGGACCAAGGAACTCACTCTCTGGGTCAGGAGTCTTCTGAGACCCCAGGCACATTAATAAGGGCATGTTCATAAGGGTAGCTTAGATAAAGCTCAGTGAGTTCAGGGCACTGGAGAATATCAATTCTGTTTCAGAATTTTTAATTTTCAAGACCTCTTCTCAACAAAATATCTAGCAAATTAAAAGTATTCTTCCTACTATAAATCTCTTTGCATCTCTGCTATAAACCTATTTCTCTTTAGGGCAATGGGAATACCTGTAGCAGAATAAGGGGAGGGTCACATACAAGAAAGTTCAAAGATTAACATTGCAAGAGCTCTCGCCACATATAATTACATCATATAAGAAATTATCCTAAGGCAGAGGATTGTCATTCATAGAAGAGTTTGGCACTTCGAGGGTGATAAAGACATGCCTTTAAATAATTATGTGAAAACACTCAGCAAAGAGAAAGAGCAAACTGTTGTGATATCAAACCTGTTAGAAAGCACGCCTTCATTTAACAATGTAGGTCAGGTTGGAAAGGACCAGAAAAGCTGCAGGTGGCTGTCGTTCCAAGTGTTAGAAATTATTGGTGCATTTTTCAAAAGCATGAACTACATTTTGAAAATAAAAATGCTGCTTCTTTAATTAATAAGATATATTCAGTTATATGCAGCCTTTCACCAGACCTTTAAGTACTCTATTTTTTTCATCTTATTATCAGACTACAGAGAGAATAGTGGTAAGCTGATAAAATGCTCTATGGAATTTAGTATTCTTTTATCTGTCCTTCCCTGGCCTTCAGTTTACTCAATTTTTTGTCTCTCAATAGTTTAATTACATGTGAAAAGACTCCCAATAACATACTTGTGTTATAGCATATTAGAATTAAATGAGGGGAAAACTTTTCATTATGTGGTTTTATTGTTGTTCATTTGTACATTCATTTGACAATACTGACTCAAGTTGCTGTGTGTTCTCTTAGGCTCCATGTATTTTATATCCCAGAGCTCCATCCAGGAAGCTACATAATTAAAAGAGTAGCTTATTTTTCTCATACTATATAGAGATAATATAATTTCAACAGATTCTATTTTCATCCATTATGAAGCTGCCTAAACTTAAGGACACCATTTTCTTTATGAATAAACTGACTCTTAACATTTCAGTACCAAATCAGGCATATATGTTAACTAACATTAAAATTAAATGAAAATCATCGGTCAGACAAATCCATTATGTATGAAGTTAACTATTACAGATGAAAACAAAATCTAACCTAGTCAATGATTTAAGGAATTATTCTCACTTTATTAAAGCACACACACAAACCGGCTAAATTCTTGGAAGAGTTTAACTATGAGTTTAGCCATTGAAGCAACAATTTTCCTCACCATAAACTGGAACCTTATTCTGAGTAAGACTGTAAGAGGAACTAAGTCTTAAAGGAAGGCCATCGGAAAGTTACTTTTATACTGGAAATAGTCCATCCCTATTCTCAAATAGTTTTGCCCTTATGACCCTGCTCCCAAGGCAGGCTTTTCTGGCATAAGTAAATTTAGCTTTATTTCTGGAACAAGTAGTCTTTCTTCATAAGTGTCATACAGAGCTGGGCTGATTTAGCTTTCTGTCTGCTTTATACAAGCCTTAGCAAGTTTCAAAATATATGGCCATTCAAAGCAAGTTGTATTGCAAGCTTTTCTCATTTGTTTTCACTTATCAAAAAGTTAGAACTATGTGAAACCAGTTATTCGGGTACACTAAGTCAAGGTCAGGATTCACCAGTTAACGTGTTTTTAATGCAGATAACATGCAAATTCCCAATCAAGAAATTAGGCCAGAACTTGTAGATTCAGAAATGTTCACTAAAACTGAAAGTACATGAACCCCAAAGCTCTCTCAGCAAGGAATTGAGGGGATAAAACCATACACACCCAGAGTTTCCAAATCACTACCTGCCTTGAAGATTTTAAATATGCTGTTTTAGCAAGGAGATTTTAATTTATGCTGGTAATATCTACTAGTAAAGAAGAGAGGTTACCATTAAGGTCACTACATAGCAAATGCTTTTATTTCTTGAGTATTTTAAGTTTGGCTTCCTGACATGATTTTTATATATGTCTGTGTCTAGGTTTTTGTCTGCCTTTGTATATCTGCCGAATGCCAGTTCTTTTTCACAAAGTCTCTGGCTGATGTCGTTCATGACATTCTGTGGTGGAGATTTATTCCCTGACCTTATACTTTGGAAAGGACAGCCTGAAATACTCAAGAAATTGCGGGCCTTAGTAGATTATACTATGAGCTATTTCTCTTCCCCAGAGGAAGTATTACCAACCAAAGCAGAGGCCAAAAGAGGAACTCTTCTGATTGCCAGTATCCTTGCAAAGAGCCATTTGGGTAGGACGCTGGTTTAGATTTTCAGTTTGAGGCTAAGATGGTGGTCGTGATACAGGGATAGTGCTTTGGCAACTTTTCATCCATTGTTGAAACCTTGTGATACCTTGGAAGACAGTGAATCTAAAAAGGCATCAGCATGTAAAATTAACAGCTGGTGCCAAAAATCACAGTAATGCCTTGTTTGACTTTTGAAAAATATTACAAGCAAAGAAATTCCTCCCAAAAAGTTTCTAAATTGCACTCAAACTGAATTCTTAAGACCTACTTCATGTTTAACATGTTTTGACACTCTGGTTCCGTGCTGATAAATAGATAGCCTGCTATTTACTACACCACAAGTCAGATTAAAGAATAGGACCCGTATTGGCTAACTGATTAAGGCTACTAGGAATTGTGTTTATTTTTAATTCATTAACCATATACTGCTTTGTGATGATGTTTTAACATCAACATAAAAATTGCACCATTTAATTTTTATGGTGCAGTGTCTTCCTTAACATTTTTCCAACAACTAGTTACTAAGCACCTTCTATGAGCCATGTACTGTGTTAAGTACTAGAGAGGCATTGGGGTCTGCAAAGCAGGGATTTTAAAACTCTCTGATAAACGTAATCAAATGCTTAGGGTTAAAACGGATAATCCAAACTATAAATTCAATGCTAAATTAGTATGGCGTATGTCAGTCTACTCCCACTCCTTCACATCCCCCAAGGACAGCCTCTGCATTTACATCCTCTAAAGGGGATAATCACAAAGGAAAATCACCCATCATCACGTGTGCCCTCATCACTCATCATCACATGTGTCCTCAGCACTCCTCATGCACCGGGTGCAAATGCAACTGCAGCTTTAACTGCTCCCTAACACGTTACCAATACCCAAATCCATCTCTGTCCCGGCCCCTCTCATGAGCTTCAGACTTACACATCCAACTGCCTCCTGGTATTCTACAGAAAGCTCACCCTATACAGTCTAAAACTGAACTGACCATTTGACCTACAAACCTAATTCCCCTCCAAAGGAGCTCATCTCATTGAACTTGGCCACCAGCAGCACAGTTAGGGCCAGAAGTGTGAGTCATCCTCCACACGATTCCCTTTCTCCATTTCTCCCTTTCTCTTTCTCTCTCTCTCTCTCTCTCTCTCTCCCTCTTCTCTCTCCTCTCTCTCTCTCCACCCCTTCTCTCTCCTCTCTCTCTCTCTCTCTCTCACACACACACACACACTCCACACTCAGTTACCATGTCATCAGTTCTGATGATGGGGCCTTTCAATGTAAACAGAGGAGCTCTTATTCTGGATTCATCATTTCAGTGTAGGAGTCTGGAGTCAGAGCTGTTGGGGCTACTGTCTTTCTTTAATTCTATGATCCTATCAAATGTAAGACCCATGTTCATCTCAGCAGCATTAAATTGCAGGGGAGGACATGCATTATTTACAATCAAGGACATACTGCATTTCTTTCCTTTTATTTTCCAGGAGAATGCCCTGTTATAGCTTTATATCTTTTTGGCTTTCTGTATCTATTAAACATAGAGCTAAGTGGGGCTCTCTTTTGTCTTATACCACATTGGTGTCCCATTTTTACTAGCTGAATGTAGGATTTATATGATTAATTTATTCATGGAGGACATGCGTGAGAACTCAAATTGCAATCAGGATATTGAGTAAAACCTGGATAAGTCTGAGAAATTCCGTAGCAGAAAATACTGAGAGCTGACAAGAAGAAGATGAGACATCCAAGGATGAAATTAGAACACAGATGTCCCCCACTTTCTTTGTGATAAAGACTTGACTACTTATTACAGATATAGGTTATTCTAGTCATAGGAAGAAAATATGAAACAAACTGAAGAAGAGCGGCAGCATGCAGTGCAATAAAACTTGGATGGTATTTTTAATATTTTTTTTTATGGAGATAGAGTCTTGCTCTGTCGCCCAAGCTGGAGTGCAGTGGTGCAACCTCAGCTCACTGCAACCTCCACCTCCTGGGTTCAAGCAATTCTCCTACCTCAGCCTCCTGAGTAGCTGGGATTACAGGCATGCACCACCACACCCAGCTAATTTTTTGTATTTTAGTAGAGACAGGGTTTCACCATGTTGCCCAGTCTGGTCTCAAACTCCTGTGCTCAGGCAATCCGCCCGCCCTGGCCTCCCAAAGTGCTAGGATTACAGGTGTGAGCCACCGTGTCTGGCCTTTTAATATTATTAATAATATAGAAGATGTGGTTAAGCCTTGATAAAAATATAATCCATTTGAGTTGGGCTAGAGACAAAACCTTGCTTCTATGCCACAGTTGACACAGCTGAATAAAAACATGAACCAAACGGCTCTCTCTCCTTTTCCCTTTCCATCTCCCCCTCCCCCAGGATTCCAGAGGACTACAGAAGAGCATGCTGATGACATTAGCAAATTTTTTTTCTAAAGCCTTTTTCTAAAGGCTTTTTCTCAAGCCGTCCCTGCTTCCCAATGCCTCTCCACTAGCTCGAACTCTAGTCTAAATTGTGGCTATTTGTCTGTCACCAGCACTTCTGCTAGTCTTGCAACAGGTTTCCCTACTTCCAGTCTCTCTTCTCACAAATCAGTTCTCTTTACTTTTGCACTCATCACAAATTGTAAATACACATATATATTTATTTACTTTCCTATGATCTTTACTTCCAATGCTTGTCTGTAAGTTCCATGAGGGTCTATGTATAATTTGGCAGCATTACAAAGCTTTAAATATGTGAGCTAAATGAATAAATGAAGGACACTATCAACATGGCCTTTCTTAGACAAGGTTCTTAGCTATTTTTGTGGCAGTTTCATTATATATAAATAAGGATCACAATACTGTCTACCTCAAAAGTTGTTAGGGTGATTCATAAAACAAAACTGATATATGTAAAACAGTTAAACGGCATCTGCCACATTAGACGAATTCACTAAGGTACAGCTATTCTAACTTATTATAATATTGCTGTTATCATCATTTAACTCCCCATAAAATAGAAACCTCTTGTTTCAAGTGACCTTGGCAAGGTATGTCAAATCCAGCATGATGAGGTACAGAAACGATTCAGGGCATTCCACCCTCCTGCTTTACAGAACCATCTGAATTCTTTTTCTCACCTGCATGCCTTGGTGAGAACACCTTTCCTCTTCTTCACTGGCTATTTAATCTCTACTCATTATTCAAGAATATCTTCAGGCATCCTTCTTCTAGGAGGACTGCTATAAGAAGGGCACTACACATATTATAAATGTTCCTCAAATACACATTTAACTAAAAGAATAAATAAAACCCAGATGTCATCTTGGATGTTCTTGATCTTCTGCTGACAGACTAACATCATAGCAATGCAAAATTTTTTTTCATATACAGCATTAGTCACACCTGTTACTAACATGGTCTGGATACCCTTTCAAAGAATTTGGCTCTCACTTCCCTTTCATCCTTTTCCCTCACTTTTACCTGTCCATCTCTACCACATAACAGAAATGTTATTGCTAACTCAAAGCATCTTAGCCATCTCTTTCTTGCTTTACCTCTAATGAATGCCTTTAAGCTATAAGCTTCCACTGAAATGCAATTTCCCCAAAAAAGACAGTCCCCTTCTTATTGGAAACTCTTGTAACTTCTGCCTAGAAAATATTTGTTTACACCTGGCTATAAATGAATGATGGAGATTGGCAATTATATTCAACTTAGCAGTGCCAGCTGAAAGTGTTCGGTCTCCAGGAAATGCACAGCCCTGGGGGATCCAATCCTACTTGGTGTCAAGAAAACAGAACAGAAATGTTCCAGACTTCAAGAAACATTATAATAGCCAAAACAAAAGGATGAAACAAATTGAAGAGAGACAATTTAAGAGAGGTGCAGGAGAATCCAAAATGCAACGGCAAAGGTGAAACCAGTCAAACCACCTCTATCTTTCTTTTTTTTTTTTCTGCTTTAAGTTTTAGGGTACCTGTGCACAACGTGCAGGTTTGTTACATATGTATACCTAATGTTAAATGACAAGTTAATGGGTGCAGCACACCAACATGGCACATGTAAACCACCTCTTTCTTGACCAACTCCTTCATTTGAGCCAAAACATGAAATAAATGGAAAAATTGTGTTATAAACATGACTAGAAAAATATTATGTTATAGACACAGCTGAAGTAAGTCTCTAAGTCACATGTGATAGAAAAACTAACAAGCAACATTGGGGAATAGAAAGATATAATTAAAGTGTTTACATTGCAAACTATATTCATTTATACAATCAAGTCAATAACAATGTCAATGTACATAATTTCCTTCCAGCTCTGTCTTCTGTGAGCTCCTTTTCATCATCCTTGGGTTTCTCCTTTCTCTTCACAATCTCATTCACAATATAAAAACGATAGGGACTTAGTGCAGTTACAAGAATAATGGAATATTTTCCAACATGTTAATATCATATAAAATGGTTACCCCATAGAGCATCCATTGTTCTAATTGGAACCAAATTTTCAAATAAGTGTACACATATCACTAAGCAACCCATCTAACTTTTCAATTCTTGGTTCCATTTTCATAATAAGAGAAGCATATTTTCTTATTTCAACTTTAAAATAAACATTTTTCCCTGGAAAGTATTTTTAAACAAGTGAGTCAATACATTCTAGACAGAGGAATTACAACTATGACTCAGGGCTATGGAAAAAGTTTCCCATAATAAATTACGATGATTAGTGCTAGTAGACAAAGTGCTTCAGCTCCTGCAGCAAAGTCTTCCCTGCTCCTTTCATTAATCAGACTGCTTACCTGGCTTTATCATTAGTACTAGGCCGTTCAATGTGATGCCTGAACCAATTAATACATAATTTAAATCAGAAGCATGTTTAAAATTCTCTCAGAGTATCCTATAGTGACTAGGGTGAAAGAACTCAAGTATGTAATCCTGCATTAATTCCATAAGTTTGTTTGTAAAAGTAATTGATTATCACTGGCAGTAATAAGTTTTTTGAAGCAAAAGCTACCTTTTTTCCTTTTCAATGTCCCTTTTTACATGCGAGATAGTATTATCTACAGAGTTGAATGATCGATAGCCATGGGACGAAAAATATCTTTCTAAACCTACATCAACGCGGCCTGAAAGATTTTTCTTGAGTTTTTCTATCATATCAACCTCTCAATATTGGTGTTAACAAAGGATAAAACTTATGAAGATCCTGAAATGTACTAGATAATAAGTTAAACTAGGTAAACCACTGCTAGCTCCTTATTCACTGATTTCATGAATGGACAAGAGAATGACAAAGACCCACTCATCATTTTCCCACATGACCTGCAGGTGCATATGTCCCCAAGACATCTATGTAGACTCCAATGACAATCTACTTGCCAGGAATGAAAGTGAAAATAAAGGACTTTGCTTGAAAGGTGTCAGGCACTGTCAACTGCTGATAATAGCATTTGATTATCCTTATTTCAATTCTCATTGTAGCCAAATTGCCACTAATAGTGATTTAGATCCCTACTGCCATGTTAAAATGATTGTCCCAAACTATTAGTTCATAAACTTGAGTATATGTGACAATCTTCCCTTGGATTTACCCTGCTCAAAAAAATAATTTTAGGCATTACTTTTAACCCAAGAGACATACACACCCCTAGCCCCAGTACTCTTTCTCTCTCTCTCTCTCTCTCTCTCACACACACACACACTCTCTCTCTCTCTCTCTCTCTCTTCTTTTTTGTGAAGAACCTTTTTTTTTTTTTTTTTTCACTTTCTAGTGACAATGTGTCTTAGGAGAGCCTGGACTCCTTTGCTCCTTTGCAGGCTTGGGAGGTGATCATAACAGGTAGTGAGGAGATAAAGCTGAACTAGTCTAATCATAATCAATCATGATCATTCCATTCCCCTTCCTAGTGACTGAGTTTTAGATGGTCATCTGATACAATTAGGGCAAAAGCAACATTAAGGGGGAATGCACAGGGGAGTTCTGGGGACATTTTTCCTTACTTCCATAGCTGGATATTTTCCAGAAAATGATTCTTCTTTCTGCCTTTCAGTTTGTAGTGATGCTAGGAGATGCTGCAGCCATCTTAAAGCAATGAGGATCAAGTCAGAGGGTAAGTACCAATACACTGAGGATGGCAGAGAGATGGAAAAATCTGGATTCTTGATGACATTGACCTGTTCAGTTATTTGATCTTGGAACCACTTTAACTCAGGGCTTCTGCTTATGTGAGATAATAAATAATAAATTATTTGAGCCTATTTTGTTATAACAAATTTATATGCAGTTAAAAGCATCTTATCTGATACCACAACCAGGGCTGTTTTCTCAATACCTTCCAAAGACACCATTTTTCCAGAGCAAAGGGACCTATACAAATGTAAAAAAAAAAAGTACAAATTGAATCAAATAATCAGAACAATCTCATATGCTTACTTTTTTGCTAAATATAACTCTACTTGTCCTTGTAATTTTATGTGAAGACATAAGAATTCTCTCAAGAATATACACAGTAAGCAACTATTTGTAGCACACAGTACAACATGGAAATTAAGGCCCTGGACTCAAGCAAACAGAAATTTAGTCCTTGATCTGCCTCTTCCTAGCTATGTAACTTAGGCAAACAATATAATCTTCCTCACCTTCACTTTCTTTATCAGTACAGTACTGAAAATGATAGTACTTAAGTCTCTGGGTTAATGTTGTCATGATGAGCAAATCATGTACCTAGCTTAGCACTTAGCATATAATCATGATTCAGTAAATATTGGCTACAAAAATAGTACAATATATGAACACACCAATATTACAAAGAAATAAGAGTTTAGATATTCAACATATTAAAAACATCAACCTACAAAGCACAGCTACATATTTTTGTGTTGCTAATGTTATTAAGAAATCAAAAAGTCAAAGCAACTGCAGGAGGACTTAGAAAGAAGTCTAAGTCTCAGTTTTCCTTTCAAAAGAGCAAGGTCAGATTCAATTAAATGAGAATTATTCAGGTAAAACTATGCTAGCTTTATTTATAGGTAATATTCTTGTCTTGCTCTGTTTTGTGTTGCTATAATGGAACAACACAGACTGGGTAATTTAAAAGATAAATAAATTTATTTCCCACAATTGTGGATGATGGGAAGTTCAATATTAAGGTGCCAGCATCTTGTGAGATGATCTTCTACCTCATCCCATGGCAGAAGGCAGAAGGGAAAAAGAATGCAAGAGAGGGCTGGGAAGGGGGCCAAACCCATCCTTTTATCAGGAACCCACTCCCACAACGACGAGCCCATTCCTCTGCGGTATTAATTCTCTAATAAGAAGTCTTATTCAGTCCCACTCCCTAATACATTTGCATTGAGAATTAAATTTCCAACACATAAACTTTGGCAGACACACTCAAACCATCGAATTCCACCCCAGCTCCCCAAATTTATGTCCTTCTAACAATGCAAAATATCCTCATACTATCCCAAGAGTCCCAAAAGTCTTATCTCACTCCAGCATCGACTCAAAAATTCAAAGTCCAGAGTGCCATCTAAATCAGATATGGGTGAGACTCAAGGCACAATTCATCCTGAGGCAACTCTCTCTCTAGCTGTGAGCCTGTGAAGTTAGCAAATTACATACTTCCAAAAAACAATGATAGAACAGGTTTAGAATAAATATTCTCATTCCAAAATGGAAGAATAAGCAGGAAGAAATAAATAACTCATCCCAAGTAAGTCCAAAACCCAACTGGGAGAACAACATTAAGTTTGAAAGCTCCAGAATAATCTCCTTTGACTCAATGCTCCACATCCTGGGTACACTGGTGTAGGGGTTAGACTACCAAAGCCTCAGGCAGCCCTGCTCCTATGGCTTTGCTAGGTTCAATCCACTCAGCAGCTCTTCTGAGTTGGAGTCACACTTTTTTATTCTTCATAAGGTCAGACTGAAAGTTTTCTAAATCTTTCCATTCTGTTTCCATTTTAACTATAGATTCTGTCTGTAAATTATGTCTGTCTTCTTGCATCTTACCATAAGCAGTTAAAAGTAACCACATAGCTCTGCCAATATTTTGCTTTGAAATGTTCTGCCACCAGATATCCTAGTTCATTGCTCTTAAGTTCTGCCTTCCATAAAGTCCTCAGGAATGAACACAATTCAGCCAAGTTCTTCACCACTTTGTTCAAGGATGACCTTTCCTCCAGTTTTCAATGCCTTCTTGTTCCACATTTCAATCTAAGACCTCATCAGAATGGCCTTTACTGTCCATATTTCTACAAAGATTCTGACCACAACCACTTAAATCATTCCTAAGACAGGCTTTCCTTGTAGCTCTTATCTTCTGAGCCTTCACCAGAATTGATGTGCTCTGTTCACAGCATCTAGGCTTTTTCCAGCCTGCTCCTCTGAATTCTTCCAGCTTCTATTTACTACCCAGTCCCAAAGCTGCTTCCACATTTTCAGGTATTTATAATGGCAGCAGCCCCATCTCTTGGTAGTCAATTTTCTGTCTTAGTCTGCTTTGTGTTGCTATTACAGAACAACACAGACCGGGTAACTTTAAAAGAAAACTAATTTATTCCTCACAGTCAGTCCTGCAGGCTGGGAAGTCCAATATCAAGGTGCCAGCATCTTGTGAGAGCCTTCTTACTACAATACACCATGGCAGAATAAGCAGAAAGAAATGAACAACTGGTCCCAAGTTATTCTGTGCCAAAGGGGATGAAAGTGTAACAGAGAGTGGGGAAGGGGGCCAAAAAAGTCATTTTAGCAGGGACTCACTCCCAAGGTAACTAACCCACTTCTGGAATAACAGCATTAATCCTCTAATAAGAGGTGGCCTAATAACCTCTTATTAAGCCCCACCTCCCAACACTTACTTTGGCGATTAAGTTTCCAACACATGCACTTTGGATGATACACTCAAACCATAGCAGCACTTCCTCATTTTTTAAAAATAGGATTGCATCTAAAACCCACTGGGTAAAACATAACACAGTACATGAAAAATATAATGCATACTCTGCAACTTTATTTAAACCATGAATCAAAGCAGTTGAGTATAAGAAATACTCAAACAGGTTCAAATGAGGGCTCTCCTTTTAACTCTAGAAGTAATCTCTGGCTGCCTCTTAGAAACAGAGATGAAAATCATTTTGAATTCAAATTAGAGAAATAGAATTCAAAACAGAGAAATAAAAGAAATACATATCTAATAATCACTGCTGTATACTTGCAAAAACCTACTAAACTGTAGAGACAGAGAAAAATAGTATTCAATTGTTAAGGATTCTGGACAATGATTATGGATTGTTGACAATAAATACATATGTGTAAGGAAGTAAATGCAATAAACAGATTCTTAAATTAGAATCTGATGTAGACATATATTGTTAACAATAATTATTTATATTTTTAAATGTTTTGTTCCAATACTTCAAATCATTCAACAAATATGTATTCAATACCTATCAGATATCAGACCATATAGTTTCCAGACACTACAGATGAATAAAGCATGACCCTACCTCAAGGAAATCACAGTCCATTTAGGGGGACAGATATGTGCTATAATATGGATATGCTCCCAGTATTATAGATGTTTATGGCAATGAAATTTGAAGATTTAAGTGTATGTCTAGTTTACCAATAATGACACCAAAATAATTGCTCTAGGTAATGATTGTATCTACAAACAGATATGTAAACAAACATTAATGGATGTACTAGGTAGTTAGTTCCTGGACCATTAACTAGCACCTGAGACCTGCGTGTGGGTCTTCCTTACTGAACCCCTGAAGCCAGTTTCATGCATCTCTTTAACTCTTGCAGTGCCTGGTTTGATGCCGTACTTAACACCGGGCACTCGATGTCCCTTGCCTGAATTTGGTATAACATTCTGAAAGCCCATTTGTTTCTTTATTGAGGCAGTGTTACATGGACATGCCCTGTTTAAACAAATGCCCTGCCATCTATATATCCTGCTTATTATGTAACGCCCCTGTCATGTAAACTCATTGCTCTCAAGTTCCTTCATTTTTCAAACAGAATGGCTCTACTGACCTCCCAGGGTGGTAATGAATATGAAGATGGCATATGAATTTTCTGGCAAGCAGTTGGCACTCAATAAATGTTATTGCCTTTTTCCTTTCTTCATCCTCTCCCCTCCCAATTCTATAAGCAAATATGACCAAAAATTTGCTTCAATTAATATATACAAGGGACAATTAACAATAACTAAGTACTTTTGAGCCTGCTTAGGTTACTGTTAATATTTTCACATCAAACATATTAAAGGTAGGTAGAATTATTTTACATCCTATATTTACTTTATTAAATTATGGATTATAAATTAGAAATAAAGCAAAACTATTTTGTCGAATGAAGTTACTGCACATGCAAATAGGACTAACATTTCTGTTGCTAGAATAAATATCTTTTTATAGGGCTTAAGATGATTTTTTTATAGCCTGGAACCTAAGAATGAATATTAATTACAGAAAATCTTATTAAAGAACTGACATGCCTCTGTGCCTGAAGAATTCTAAGTTTGAAGCCATTTTACCCCAGTCATAGTAAATAGATGCAGGCTGAATGCACCCAATCTCTGATCTCAGAAGCTAAGCAGGGTCAGCCAGATGGAAAATAGATGTGGGCTGAGGGTCTAAAAGAAATATGTGTGCCTATGCCTGGCAAGCTGCACCCTTTTGGGTCCATTTCAGTTACCAGTGTTTGGACTTGTGATACCTGCTCCATGAAGCTGCCCCCAAATTCCCAGGGAGAGTTAGGCATAATAATATGAATGACTTCATAGAGGAAACACACACATATTGGATAAGTGTTCTCGGCCACTAGGCTTAGACATCTATGAACACTTTCTCACGTAATTCTCACAATGAACTTATGAAGTTTGCACTATTGCCTGATTTACACAATAGAAAACTGAGGCTCTGAGGTTACTTTCTCAAGGTTACAAACCCAAGTCTATTGGATGGCAAAGCCTATTGTATTATTCAGGGTTCTTCTGAGAAACAGAACCAGCTGGATATATACAGATATATAAGAGGAGATTTACTTCGGGAACTGGCTCACTTGATTATGGAAGCCAAGAAGTCCCATGATCTGCCATCTGCAAGCTGGAAAACCAAGAAAACTGGTGGAATAATTCAGTTTGAGACCAAAGGTCTGAGGACGGGGAGAATTTGCCCTTTCTGCACCTTTTTGCTCTATCCAGCCCCTCAATAGACTGGATGATGCTGCATTGAGGAGGGTGATCTACCCATTCAAACAGAGCGATTATGGAAGCCAAGAAGTCCCATGATCTTCTTAACTCACTTGATTATGATCTCCGTCTACTCATTTGAATAGACGACTAGTTGCTCTAAATATGAATCTCTCCCAGAAACACCCTCACAGACACACCCAGATATAATGTTTTACCAGCTATCTGGGCATCTCCTAACATATTAGTTGACACATACAATTCATTACCACAGCTTTGTTTCTAACCAAATATCATTTTGTCCCCTTGTTTACCTTCTGGGGTTTTTTAGAACAATGCCCTTAAGAGAGCCTGTCACCAACTGCTGATTACCCATATGCCTGGAGTAACAGGGTTTGTGCCTCAATGTAGTCTGGCTACCCACATTGCTTAAGCCCATTGACACTTTTTGTGGCAAGATTTTCAAGACGGAGGAAGCAGTGCATTGATTTGCTTTCTGGTGCATGTTCCTTATTGCCTGAGACCATTTTGACTAGTTGCTCTAAAATTTTGCCCTGTGTGCCTGCCTTCCTTGCTGCCTTCCTTAACTTCTCCGTTTGTTTGCCTCTGAAGCTGGACTACGGACTCCTTGTGAGCAGCGATTTGAGCTGACTTTGTTCTGCTGGAGCCATTACCATTTAATTAAAAATGACATGTGAGGTGAAACCTACTTACCATCCCTGTGCTTCAGGGTTTTCTGGGGGCACCTTCAGGGCACCTCTAGACTGTTGTCCAAACAGCAGGTAGTGAATGAGGACAACTGGATTAACAGACATCTTGGAGAGTCCCACAGTAATGGCATCAAGGGTCCTTGTCAGGTTGCCCCAAGGAAAATGCTAAAAATTAAAAACTGCTGCTTCTGGATTCCACTGAAAGTCGCATGTAGCAGCTCACAATGAACTAAATACTTAACTGGGTAATATTGAGTCCCACATACACCTTCCCTGAAGTCTTTGGGGGAAAAGCGTCAAGTCAGCTAGGGAGGGACTTTTTAAACCAAAGCTGATAATGTTTTCTCAGCCAACCAACTAATTGCCTAGTTTTTTTACAATAGCCTTGTGTAGTGGGGGGCAGGGCAGGTTGGGAAGAAAGGGAGTAGGCAGCAAAATACCTCCACTGTCTTAACAGTTGAATTTCAACCTGCACCTCACTCTGCATACTGATACACTCTGCACACTAATACACTCTGCTGCCCTCTGAGAGGATTCTAGGACCACATAGTTCATTTTAATTTAACAAACAGGTTTTGCTTGCCTTCCTTTGACTGGGAACTCTGCTAGGAACTGAGAAATAAAGGATAATTATGTGTGGATCCTGCAGTTTGGAATATTGCAGCTTAATGGATGAACAGGTCATTTTAACACAATATGTTAACTGGTGTGAGAAATGCATGCTGAGAGTGGGGGGACATGCTGCCTAAGCGGAGTTCTGCAGAACAGATGAGAGTAAGTCACACAAAGAAGAGGAAAAGAGAATGCTAGAAAGAGGGAACAGCATGAGCAAAGGCACAAGGTCAGCAAAGTGTACGTGTAGTTAAGAAAACCAGGCATTTCCTATCAACAGAATGAAAGATGGGAGACGGCATAACATGGGACTTGAGGGGTAGGCAGAAGGAAAGATAGATGGGCTCTGTCACCCTGAGGAGGTGAGGCTTAACTTCATCCTGTGGTTGAAGACCAGCCTTTAGGATACACTGGAGCGAGAGAGGAGCCAGATCATATCTGCATATTCAATAGACCATTCCAGCAACCAGGAGACCATTAGGAGGCTGCAATCGCAGAAACAGATGATAAGCAGAAATTGAGGTTGAACAGAGGAATATTTAGGAGAACCTGGGAGGATCTAGTGGCTGACTGAAGGAGAGGTGAGCAAGATAGTAGTATCCATATGGGCCATAGTTGTGTCATTGACTTTGAACAGAACACTGGGCCAAGGGAAGGAAGTCTGGTTGTAGAGCAGGCTTGGCCAAGAGCAGGGGAGCCCATGAGTGCTGTTTTGAACATATTAGTTAAAGGGATATGCAGGAAAATGTCCACCCGGCAGATTTATATATGATACTGAAACTTAAGACAGGAGAAATAGCTTTGAGCATAATTGGCATATAGACCAGAACCTGCCGGATATGGGCCAAATCTGGGCTGAAGATATGTTTTGATTGCCCTCTTAAGCACTGACTCATGCAATGTTCAAAAAGATTTTTAAATCCATTTTATATTGCCAATGTGTAAAGTGTGAACATTTTCTATAACAACCCAAATTTATGATCCCTCTTGAAAAACTGGGAGATCTGGCAACATTAAGCCCACATTCCCTTGTGGTATCAATTGTGAAAGCAAGCAGCCACTGTCCTCCTTCCATCGCAGCTTGGCCCTGACTATGGTTCATCCTCTGCTGGGATCAGAATCAGCTGCTGCTTATCATCATCAGGTTAAAAGTAAAATATTTAGTGAATTTTATTACTGTAAAACATTAGAATTAATACATTATCTCCCTAGTTCCTGAAGCAGTAGATTTGTAATTTTTGTTTCAGGCCTGGCTTAAGAAAATAAATGCTTAGAAATGCACTCAGTTTTTTAAAAGAATGAACACTACCAGTCTGTCCATTGCCTATGTTAGTATCTGTAAGTTACCAGGTACTGTTCTTAAAAAGAAGAGTGTGCCCGCATGTTCTCACTCATAGGTGGGAATTGAACAATGAGAACACACGGACACAGGAAGGGCAACATCACACTCTGGGGACTGTTGTGGGGTGGGGGGAGGGGGGAGGGATAGCATTAGGAGATATACCTAATGCTAAATGACGAGTTAATGGGTGCAGCACACCAGCATGGCACATGTATACATATGTAACTAATCTGCACATTGTGCACATGTACCCTAAAACTTAAAGTATAATAATAATAAAATAAAATAAATAAAAAAAGAATGAGAATGAACATGCCATGAAGAATTAAAGGTAATTAAAAACAAAACAAAACAACAAAAAAAAGAAAATATAGTTTTTAAAATTGAAAAGCAATATTTTCAATAAACATATAATAAATATATTTTTAAAAATATCTATTAAAATATCAAATTCAGAGAAAAAAAAAGAACAGTGTGTGTTTGGGGATGGGCAAGCATAAATAATTTCCTGAACATGTGCATAGTTGGAACTTAATAAAATCTGTCAAGGCCTTTTATTCATATATATTTACCATTTACATCAAACTATTTGGGAATGTGTATAATTATACAGATCAGACATTTTGGTCAAGTCATTCAAATTCAAGTAATAAAACTTCATCCTACAGAATATAACAACACATAAACAACAACAAAAAGTCCCATAACATGAGCTAGTGATTGACAACAATGGCAAAATATTTAGAATACCTGATGTTCAGTGTTGTCTTTCTGTTTCACCTTGGGAAAACAGAAACATAAATGTAATTTGCTGAAATTTATTTTTATATATAACTAGGGAAATAATCTTGTAGCTAGAGTCCAACTGTGTACCATTAGATTTCATTATCTACTACTTGAGACAAAAGAAAATCTAGATACATTAAAACCTATGTTGTTGTTGTTGTTTAAAAAAAAAAAAAAGCCTTTAGTTAAGCTGACCATTTGGTGTTTCACTTTCATTACTTTCTCTTTACTCCATCCCCAAAGAAGTATAAATAGCTTATGAAGGGATTGAAAGACAATCCTCAGGATGGAAAGGAAAGGGACAGATACTCTGCCATCCCATTCTCCGGCTGCCTAAAATTGCAGTTTCCAAATCTGATAGTGGCAAAACGGCTCAAATCATTCTCATGGAACAACCAGGATTCTTGTTATGGTTCAATTTTAAACAAGGGTTTTCTTTATTCAATGGAATCACCCTGGCATGTTTTGACCTTCCTTTTTCCCTTTATATTAATACAGTATAGTTATTTCTAACACTTTACCATAGTTGTCAGCAAAAGAAGTAATGTACAGTATTTGCAAAACTTTCCAAAGATAAGTTTGCGGTATTTCATTTACACATTTAACTTTTTCCCAAAAATAAAGAAAATCTAATGATAATTTTGTCACTTGGCATGTTTGGGATGAAGTTTTTGAAAGAAAATAGAGTATAATTTAGAAATATAATGAATACATATATACGTGATCTACACAATATTTCCTGAATCCTCTCCAAGAAATTCCTAGAAGATTTCCAGGTCATACCTAGTATCCATAGTCACATCAGAAATGCTGGACAAAGTCTCTTGCATATTGTTCAACTGAGATGTCTAATTAATAGAAAGTATAATAAAGTGCACACATCAAAGAGTAAGAGAACAAATCATATAGAAAGGTTCATAAATAATGAAACAGTGTAGCCCGCAAGTTCATTCAACTCACCTGCAAATGCCCATGCTTTTACTCCTCCCTTCACATAACGTTCATAGGGTACAAGCTGTCCTTGCCTCCAAGATCAACCCCTAACCTTTTCCAATCACACCATTTTGTCCTGCTCTTCACCCCCAAAGACTTCTGGTTGCTTTGGGATTGGTTCGCTTCTGCTTTCTAGGAAACCACCAGCCCCATTATAGATGCCGATGGTTGAGTCTCCTCCCCTCCTGAGATAAATGACTCACCAAAGGATTGGCAAGATCTGGTTAAGGGCCCTAATCTCTCCTAAAGTCACTTGCCTTGTTATACCTCCCCACACGTTTTTTTTACTGTCCTGTCTGAAATTTTTTTCTGTCCTCACATGAATGTCCTCTGTATTCCTCTGCCTTCCAAATTGGATAGTCAATACAGCATATCACTCTTTCATAATTTATTGCACATAGATACAGTGGGAGACCATTTCAGGAAATAATAAACAGAAAATGATAAACATCTTCGTTAATAAACAAAGATTCCAAAACATATTTCACATCCTAGGTACTTCCTTCACTATCAAGTTAATCATGAAAAAAAAACCTCAGATCTGAAATCAAAGATAGCTTGAATACCCTTGCCTGAAGTCTCAGAACATTGATTTCCACATACACTATTAACTTCAGTTAGACTAACCCGTGACTTTTTGAAAAATCATTAATCCCAAATCTTTATTAGCGCCATCACCTTCATTCTTGCTTCAGTTTTTTGTGCACAGAAGGAAACACTTGTAATGACATTTAACAGAGATGCTGTAAGCCACACATGTCACTGCAGATAGGCTAATGACAATGAGAAGACAACAGCCATGCACTTATGAATCAGCCTTTGGAAGGGGTTGTCCAAAGAAGGAAGGACCCTATCACAATATAAGAAATGGATGTTGTGATTCACCTGGAATTCTTCTTAACAAAATAACTTCCTATTCACATACTACTCTCTACTTTTCTATGAGAAGGAATAATAAAATATAAATCATATTATACAGTTACTTCTACTAATAAAGCTAAAAGGCACCTAAAACATTTTAAAACACTTTGGAGCACTTATTCTGTTGTGCCTTTCCTTCTAAAACATATTGGCAACTGTGATGCTAGCAATCTTGCCTTTCAAATCCATAATTATAAGGAAGAAAATGACTTAAAACATAAATTGTCACTGCATTAGCCATCATATTTACATGTCTTTGCAATCCAGTAATTGCCATAAAAGCCTATCTTATTTTTAAAGACCAAAATGTAAAATAATCAAGTTGCTGTTTTTAACTCTCTTGAATGAGCAGATTTATTATACAGCAAAAGTTTTAATAAATAAAAAAAAATAAATCCAGTCTGTACCATTCAGTCTTGAATGACAGCCTGTTAACAAGGCAGGGAAAGAACAGGTGAGTGTTTCATTTAAAGATTTCTGTAACTGAAATGAGCATCACGCCAACCAGATTGGGCAGCCACAAGAAACTGTATCTGAGAAAACAATCCAAAGCTGCCCGGGTGTGATACAACTGCCCTGACTTATTTTGAGAAGGAAAAACTCCTGCTGTATTTTTCCTTAACTCAAAAATTAATCCCTTCCTTTGAAAAAAAAACTTATTTATAAATGAGGACAGGCAGCTTTAACTGTGACAATAACTATTCTAACTCACCACAAATTCAATGGAAGCCTGCTTTTTTCACCTTAAATTCCATGGATTTTATTATCTCCTTTCTGGCTATCTTTGAAATAAGAGAAAAGGAGACACAATAAAACACATTCTCTCATAAATTCTAAAATTCATTCCCTGACTTCGGACTGAATACTGGCTTGCAGAATTTTGCCTGGCCAAGCCAGGACATGGGAATACCATGTGGACAGGTGAACTCTTCTGCCTACTCACCTGGCTCTGCCCTGAGACATGATGGAGAACAGGCAAGATTATGTTCTCCTGAAATCCTTCACCAACATTTTCTTCCACCACTGAGTACATATTCTACATATATATATATATATATGGACCAAATAAACAATTTGAGACTTAACTGATATCAAAGAGAGTATTCAAAGGAAGATCATACAAAAGTAAAGGAAAAATGCAACTCTTTTTGTGAGGCCATTACTGCCGTGAATAATTATAGCATAAGAAATGCCTATCTAGCACTCTATCTTGATCATTTACCTCCCTGTAATTAAATCATTTAAATAAACATTGTCTCTGACATAATTTTTTAAACTTTGATTCAAAGAGCAATGCATTTGACAGCTCTTAACCTTCATATGCCACCAAGATACCTCCTGTTTACTTATTTTTGTTACTGTGATTATACTGCTACTCTGTAGGAAAATGTCACCCTCCATTGTATTAGCACAGTAATAACCTTTTCTTGCATTCCAAGTGAAGGTAAGTAGCAATAAATAATGTCAACTTTAATTTTCTGGTACTTTACACTACATCACAGAGAAACCAAGTGTAAAATGCTTTGCCCCACTTTCTTCCAGCATAGAAATTTTGAGGGTTAGTGCAAACTTAACAAACTGTCAAACATCTAACCCTCAAATTACAGAAATAGAAACTGAGGCACAAAAAGAGCAAATGACTTATCCTAGATCACTCACATCATTAGTGGAGAAGCAGGCATGGACTCTTGGACTCTGACTCCAAGCTGCTAGGGTAGTGCCTTTTACTTCCAATCACCCTCATTTACTTATTTATTTATTTTTGGAAACTACCGAAAGCTTTAATTTATTTATTCAAAGTAACCATACTATTGATGAAAAAATGAAGATGAAAACCAACAGTTACCCCAATACTATTTCAAAACAAACATAAAAATTAGAATGTGGTCATTTCTTCACACAAATAAGTCCAAAACCAAGACCCACATTATTATATATGTAATACAACCTAACATCTAGCCAAAAGACTAGGAAAAGGAAGCCAAGAAAGACAGGAAACTTTTAGACAATAATAGCCCTACTCCAACCAAAAAGCATGGAAAAAACTGCAACCCCACTTATAGCCCTGTCAGCAAAGACCAACTGGGAAGCCTAGCCTTCCGCCTTTGCCAGGCTATAGTGAGGTGATCAACATCCCTACAAGGTGGTGTCAGAGAAGGCTGAATAGGGAACCAGAACTTCCATCCTCATTTGGCAGTAACAAGGTCCCTCCCCCATGGTTTCATAGGAGGCCACAGGGAGAACCTGAACTTCCACCCCACTAGGTGACAGGGAGGTGACCCTCCAGCAGTAATGAGGCCCAACCCCACTGTGTCAGTGGAGGCCAAGTAGAGAGAAGTAATGAGGTGCCCCTTCTCCTCCCAGCTAGGGTGATGGCAATGGTGGCCTAGTATGGAGCCTGAACCACTATACCCACCTGGCATTAATGGGGACACCTTAATCAGTCCCCCCCATTGACAGGGTGTCAAGGAAAACCAAGTGGGTTTTCCACCTCACCTCCAATGGCCTGATATCAGAGAAAACCTTCTAAAACACAAGATTTGAGTAAGATCCAATGTCTCAAAATGTAAAACCCAGAATGTCCAGGATACAATCAAAAATTACTCATCATACCAAGAACCAGGAAAATCTCAACTTGAATAAGAAAAGTTAATCAACAGATGTCAACACTGACATGGCATAGATGTTGGAATTATTTGACAAGGATTTTAAAGTTGCCATCATAAAAATGTTTCAATAAGCAATCACAAACACATTTAAAACAAATGAGAAAAGCAAAACTCTCAGCAAAGAAATAGAAATTCTCAACAGAGAAATAGAATAAAGAAAGAAGCAAAAGAACAAAGCTGAAGGCATCACACTACCTGATTTCAAAATCTACACAAAGTTATAGTAATCTTGGCTGGGCGCAGTGGCTCACACCTGTAATCCCAGCACTTTGGGAGGCTGAGGCAAGTGGATCACCTGAGTTCAGGAGTTCGATACCAGCCTGACCAATATGGTGAAACCTCATCTCTACTAAAAATACAAAAATTAGCCAGGCGTGGTGGCATGCGCCTGTAGTTTCAGTTACTTGGGAGGTTCAAGGAAAATTGCTTGAACCAGGGAGATGGAGGAGATTGCAGTAAGCCGAGATCGCACCGCTGAACTCCAGCCTGGGTGACAGAGCGAGACTCCATCTCAAAAAAAAAAAAATATATATATATATATATATAGAGAGAGAGAGAGAGAGAGAGAGTATATATATATATATATATAGAGAGAGAGAGAGAGAGAGAGAGAGAGAGAGTAACCAAAACAGCATGTTACTGGCATAAAAAACACATAGACCAATGGGACCAAACAAAGAGCCCAGAATAACTCCACTCATTTACAGTCAATTGATTTTTGACAAAGGTGCCAAGAACACACAAAGGAGGAAAGAACAGTATCTTCAGTAAATGGTATGGGAACAACTGAATTTTCATATGAAGAAGAATATAATTAGACCCTTATCTCACACTACATACAAAAATCAACTCAAATGAATTAAATACCTAAGTGTAAGACCTAACACTGTAAAGCCACTAGAAGAGAACACAGGAGAAAAGCTTTGTGAAATTGGCCTAAGCAATGATTTGTTTGGATATAACCTAAAAGCACAGGCAACAAAAGCAAAAACTGATAAATGGAATTGCATCAAAGTAAAAAGCTTCTGCACAGCAAAGGAAACAAGCAACAGAGTGAAGAGACAACCCATGAGAGAAATGAGAGAAAATATTTACAAACCACACATCTGATAAGGGGCTTAATTTCCAAAATCTATGAAGAATTCAAACCACTAAATAACAAGAAAACAATCCAATTTAAAAATGGGCAATGGACTTGAATAGACATTTCTCAAAAGAAAACATACAAATGACCAACAGGTATATGAAAAATTATTCAGTATAAGTAATCATCAGAGAAATGAAAATCAAACCATAATGAGATATCACCTCACACCTGTTTGAATGGCTATTATAAAAAAGACAAAAGATATGTACTTGCAAGAATGTGGAGAAAAGGGAACACTTGTACCCTGTTGGTGGGAATGTATATTAGTACAGTGATTATAAAAAAAAAGTAGAGGTTTCTTAAAAAATTAAAAATAGAACTACCATATGATCCAGCAAATCCACTGCTGGATGTATAGCCAAAGGAAATGAAATCAGTAGTCAAAGAGATAGCTCTACTCCCATGTTCATTGAAGCTCTATTCACAATAGCTGAGGCATGGAATCGACCTACCTGTTCACCAATAGATGAATGGATAAAGAAAATGTGGTACATATATACAATAGAATATATTCAATCTTTAAAAAGAAGGAAATTCTGACATTTGCAACAACATGAATAAAACTGTAATACATTATGCTGAGTGAAATAAGCCAGGCGTAGAAAGACAATTACCGCATCATCTCACTTATATATGGACCTAAAAATGTGGAACTCACAGAAACAGAGAGTACAATGGTTGTTACCAGAGGCAGGAGGGTGGAGATATTGGGGAGCTGTTGGTCAAAGAATACAAAATTTCAGTTAGACAGAAGGAATAAAATCAAGAAATGTATTGTAAAACATGGTAGTACAGCTAATAACCATGTATATACTTGAAAATTGCTAAGAGAGTAGATTTGAGGTGTTCTCAAATAAATGATAAGCATGTGAGGTAATGCACATGTTAATTACCTTGATTTAGTCATTCCACAATGTATACATATTTCAAAACATCATGTTACATACCATGAATACATACATGATTAAGTTAAAAAAAGAACCAAATAAAAATTTTAGAACTGAAAAATACAGTAACCAAAATTGTTAAAAAAAAAAAAAAAAAAAAACCCAAGGCATGGGCTCAACAGCAGAATGGAGAGGAAAGAAGAAAGAATCAATAATCCTGGGGATGGGACCATGGAAATCACCCAGTCTGAGCAACAAAGAAAAAAATAGATGGAAAAAAATGAGAACAGCCTCAGAAAACTGTGAGAATATAATAACAATCTAGCTTTCAAGTCACTGAAGTTTCAGAATGAGAGAGAATGAGCTCCCTCTGCTCATGTTTCTTACATCCCTGGTCACTGTGTGCAGTGGTTGCCTCCTCACCTTTTTCTTCACTAGACTCAGCACTAGGAGGGCACACATGATGTTTTCCATCTCTGCATTCCCAGTTCCCAATACAGTGCCGTGCACATGATGAGCAATCAATACATGTTAAGTGCATGTATGGATTCATTTCTGTACTTTCCTAGGTATTATGTACAACATCAAATTTTGGAAATTTTAGTTTATTTCATATTTGCTAGAGAATATCAGAGTGGCAAATTCTTTTGAAAATCTACCCATCATCAAATAAATTATAAAAAGTACATAAATAATTTTGCTCACAAGGGAAATCTTCCACCTGAATACAACTAAACATTGAGAATGATATTTTCAAATGAATATTTCTGTTGCAGGGCACTGAGGGTCTCCTGGACTTTTTAATATACAATGATGTCATTAAAGCAGAGTACAAGGTTATGAACGCATTTTATGAAGAAATGGGCTCTTCATTCAATTTCTCATTTAGAGTGTGGTAATAAAAGTCAATTCACATTCTGAATTTTTAGAAGCACATTGGAAAAATCTATGAAGTAACTTCATGTTTTATGGATTCAGGAAACTATATTCAAAGATATATCATTTATTATCTTTACTTTGATGCACTTGCTTTATTGGCACCTAGATCAAAGAATACTAAAAATTTCAGAACAGAACGGGGTTCAGTATGAGATGTTTTGAGGAGAAATGTCAAGTAATTTCCATCAACTTGTTCCTATTATATTTTGGAAGGGGTCCATGTTAAGATTTGAGTGTCACCAAGAGAAGACCTGATGACCCGTCCCCTAAGACAGCCGAGGAGCCTTAGCAAATTTACTGTGATCTGACCTAACTGTATCAGAGATATAGAACTAATGGGATTCACCCAGATGACTCACGCTTCTCAAACTCACAAATAAATGATATCAACTGTTGTTAAGTATTCAGAGGAGACATTTTTTCCATTGACCAGAATATTCATGTCCTCCACTCATAACATACATAATGTCCTATTTTTCTTTCCCCTTTTGCCCTGCTGATAGGGGTTGACCTCTATAGAGTTTATCAGTAGATCCCAGACCCTCTGAATTCTGGTTGAGGAGCCCCGGCAGGAGATCAAAGAAAAGGAGGAGATTGAGGTTAGGGTATTCATTCCCTTACTCCCTCTCCTTGAGGTTGCCTCTGTCTGGTTAGGACTCTCGACAAAGTCACTGCATCTCTCAAAGCAGCCCAAGCCACAGGACTCTCTCCGTCCTTCCAGATTCTCATAAACTCTTCCTCCCCTCTATCCTTCAAGCCTAGGGGTGGTGAAAATTTCATCACTAACACAGGGCACCTGCACCATCCTTTGTCATTTCCTGATACCCTACTCACACCTTTATAATTAGTCTTTTTGAAAGACACCTCCTTCCATTATCCTGATTTGAGAGTATCATCTCTGTTCTGTTGGGACCCTGACTGAGAGACACCACAAAAGGAGGTGGCTAATCCCAAAAGGCACAAGTCATTGTAAGTCCTCAGTAACTATCACAGCTCCACAAAAGAGCACCTCTCTCCTTTCTTGTAAGTGTGTCCACCCCATTCTGCATCTCTCTGTCTCTGGTTCTCTTCAGGATATTACAGAAAAGGCACTGCCAACTTCTGGCTCTTGGGATCTCCTTTTTCTATGAGCTTTGCTGACTTTCTGCCCCTAACCTGGATTTGTTCACAGTGTCTTCCTCCAGAAAGGATACAATATAGGTGATTACTTTTCTCATGCTGAATTATAATCAGTTTTTCCCAGGCTTGCCTCTCTGACATTTCACGTGTTATTATATAGAATATGAGATGTTTCTAAACTCTTCAGTCAAATATTGAAACCTCTTGGTTTATCATCAAAGGCAACTGCGATGTTGTGAAATATATGTATTTGGTCTTTGACTCCATTTCTTGGCATACAAATTCTAAAATCCTTAGAATCTCCAAAGTGATATCTTTTTGTGTGCTAATGATTGATTAATGGCTGACAGCTCCTCGGTGACTTGAGGACGGAGCTGGTTACCTGAAAGACCAAGGCCTAAATAAAGGGTTGGGATTTTCAGCCCCACTCACTAATAGCCTCCAGGGTGGGGAGAGGGGCTGATAGATAAGTTGATAGCCAATGGCCAATGGTTTAATCAATCATGCCTACCTAAGGAAGCCTCTATAAATAGCCAAAAGGACTGTGTTCCGAGAGCTTCTGGGTGCTAAACACATGGAGGTTCCTAGAAGGTGGCACACCCAAGAGGGCATGGAAGCTCCATGCCTCTTCCCACATACCTCGTCCTATGCATCTTTTCATCTGTATCCTTTGTAATCTCCTTTATAATAAACCGGTAAACGTGTTTCCCTGAGGTCTGTGAACCACTCTAGCAAATTAATCAAACCCAAGGAGAGAGTTGTGGGAACTCCAATTCATAGCCGGTTGGTCAGAAACATAGGAAAAACAACCTGGGGATTGAAATGGGCATTGGATTGGGGGTCCATCTTGGGGACTGAGCCCTCAGCCTGTGGGATTTAACACTATCTTCGGGCGGATAGTGTCAGAATTAAATTGGAGAATGCCCAGCTGGTGTCTGCTGCAGAACTGATTGCTTGCTTACTAGTGGGGAGAAAACGCACATATTTTGGGATCACAGAAGTGTTCTTTGGTGATTATTCTTGCTAAGTGAGAGAATAGAAAAAGCACTCTGAGTTTGAGTGAGTTTTTTCTCCAGAGAAACTAATTGCTTTCATATTTTTTGTGGATTTTACTAGTTTAAAATTATGTTAATCTTATTTTCTTCATCTTAAAATTTAAAGGAAGAAAGATACCATTGCCTCATACAAATAAGAACCTAAAACATAAAAAAAAAACCCCATATTCTAACTGAAGTCCAACGAAATAAATCTTTTCCTAATGGGGATTAAAGCCAAAAAGAATATTGACAATTAAGACAGCAAGATTAGAAAATCTTTCCTTTACAATTATGACTGTTCACAAAACCAAAACGTCTAAGGTCTCCTGCCTAATTGGAAAAAGAATTCTACCTATGCCTGCAATTTCAGTAATTGTCACTCAGTGAATTACATCTGTCCACAAAAGCTTAGACTTGGTGCGTAGAGTTTCTTCAGGCACGTACAGAGG
The DNA here is from genome assembly GCF_028858775.2 of Pan troglodytes. Classification (NCBI taxonomy): domain Eukaryota; kingdom Metazoa; phylum Chordata; class Mammalia; order Primates; family Hominidae; genus Pan; species Pan troglodytes. Next base: position 116,465,507 of record NC_072403.2, read on the forward strand.
AAAGTGGGGATAAAATTTATAATTCATGTAGCTGAGTTTTTCCTATAAAGATATAATTCCTTAAGAAAGTGACACACATATTTCTAATTATAAGACATGTAATTTAGATCAAGAGCCAAATGAAATATCAAATTCTAACTACAAATCAAGAACCTATCCCTTTAATAAATTCTGCTTGCTTAACATTTGCTTTTCTTTATATAGGGAGAAGCACTACTACTTTTTTTCGCCCTGAGACTTTTCTGGGTCATAACTGTTTGAAACTTTTCCTTGCACAGCTTCACAGGAACCAGCCCCTTAATGTCTCCTGGTAAACCATGACCTCCGGAGGCTCCTCATTTTCCTTCAACCTTGAGTTTCTTCTAAAAATGCTGAGCCTTTTTCTAGTCTATCTCTTGAGCCTGCTTTCTCTTTAAAATGTGTAAGTGTGAGATCTAAACATTAACTGGCAATCTAGCAATTAGGTGGTCTAAATATGCAGAATTGGTCTTGTATATTTAGCCTGACTCGTTTATGCACCAATGCATAAGAATTTAATGCACAAGCAAAAATAGAAAGGTTTCTGTCCACAAGTCATTCTACAATAGTAGAAATATTTACCACTGCAACAAAATAGAATAGGTATTCCTTTTTTCTTTTTCCTTTTTTAGCCATAGCAAGATATTAGTAATATTTAGAGGGAAAAAATGATACCTACTGAAAAAAGCAGTTATGTTATCATACAGTTTGTTAACATGAAGATTTATTTTTGCTTGAGGCAAAGTTAAGATTAAAGATATGATGTCACTAACACCACATAAGCTCATAAAACGCTAAGCTATTACTATGACCTTAATATGGAATTTAGGATTCAAGACATCAATATTGCTTTATAATAGTCTCATATTTGTTTAAAAGTCAATTGTAGTTTCTCACAGTTCCATTTCCCATTTTCATCTAAACTACCTTGAACTTTGGTTGTACAAAAGTATTCCAAACAATTTTTGTATTTCTTTATTGTATGCTTTAAAAATTCACAGAGTCCAAAGGTGAAAAACAATAAATTACTTAAAATATCGAGAAACATCCACCCCATTTTCTAGTGTGTTCAGTATCTTTTCAGTGAGAAAGGGACTGCTGTGTGTACTAATATTAGCCAATATGATAACAAGAAAATATTATGGAAAATTACTGGACAATTTTTTAATTACATTTTTTCTCAAAGTTTCCCATCTGCACATATTCAGCTATTTATCCAAAAATTCCAGCTCTGCTATGTCTTGTGCAACCTAAGGATAGTGTCTTAGCCACTCAGATTCTCAATTTCCCATCTGTAAAATGGGGCTGGTGACACTTCACACAATTTTTGTGAGGACTAAATAAGTGAAATAACATGTAAAAGGCTTAACATACGGTTTTACTCCACTCATTCCATTCTACACCAATATATCTAGACACTGAGCCAAGATTAAGCAATAAACAGTTCTAACGCTGTAATGGGAATGTTATGGTTTGAATATTTGCCCCCTCCAAAACTCATGTTGAAATTTAATTCCCAATGTGGCAGTCAGTATTGAGAAACTGGGTCATGAGAACTCTGCCGAACGGATTAACCCATTCATAAATCAATGAATTAATGGATTGTTATCATGGAAGCAGGACTGGTGGCTTTACAAGAAGAGAGACCTGAACTAGGATGCTCAGCCCCCTCACCATGTGATGCCCTGTGCCACCAAGGGACTCTGCAGAGAGTCCCCACCAGCAAGAACACCCTCAGCAGATACGGCCCCTCCACCTTGGACTCCTTAGCCTCTGTAACTATAAGAAATAAATTCTCTTCCTTCATACATTGCCCACGTTAAGGTATTCTATTGTAAGCAGCAGACAATGAACTAATATAGGGGAACAAACATTATCACATTTACTCTGTACCTGTATTAATATTACAAAACAATTATAGTTTTATCCTTTATACTTTAAAACATTTTGCATATTCCTGTGCATTAATTGACAGAGAGAATTTTGTTTTGTTTTGTTTTTTCTTTTTTTTCTTTTTGAGACAGTCGTGCTCTGTAGCCTAGGCTGGAGTACAGTAGTGCAATTACTCACTGCAGCCTCGAACTGCTGGGCTGAAGCCATCCTCTGCCTCAGCCCTCCCATGCATGCACCACCACACCTGGCTTTTTTTCCACAGTAACTACACTTTATCAATCCAAAAAAAGATTCAGTGTCCTTGGTTGAGTCATTTCTTAGCTCTTGGACTCAACTTATCTATAAAATTTGGCAGCTGAACTAGAACATCTCTAAGTGTTTAAATTCAAGGTTATAGTAAGACGAAGTCTCTGAACAAGCTATGAGGGAAATATCCATATAGTCCTGGGCATAAGACACTTAGCGTATTTCTTAATTAGTTAAGAGAAAGCAAAGCTTTTGGAAGAGAGACTTAAAAATAAAAAGACTTAAATAAGACTTGAGTTCTTGTCCCTCTCAGGTAACTGTCCAGCCACTGTAGCTGGCATGGGAGCCTTGATCCTGACATCATTTAGGAACTCTGGTTACTTGTTCTTCCACTATCCCCTAGGCTGGGGTTTCCAAGGGGAACTCCTGCCTAGCATTTCTTGGAGGAATATATATGTTTTCCCAAATCATGAATCCTTAAAAAAGATTAGTTGAGAAGTGAGAAAACCAGGAAAATGTGCCATAATTTTCCCATAATAATTAAAACATATCACCATTTGTAATCATCGGTTGGAAGGACTCTAAAGGAAAAGTGGTAGCTATCAATCAGTCTTTTTTTTTTTTTTTCTGAGGCAGAGTCTTGCTCTGTCGCCCAGGCTAGAGTGCAGTGGCGCGATCTCAGCTCACTGCAACCTCCGCCTCCCAGGTTCAAGCGATTCTCCTGCCTCAGCCTCCTGAGTAGCAGGGACTACAGGCATGCACCACCACGCCCGGCTAATTTTTTGTATTTTTAGTAGAGACGGGGTTTCACCATGTTAGCCAGGATGGTCTCAATCTCCTCACCTCGTGATCCGCCTGCCTCGGCGTCCCAAAGTGCTGGGATTACAGGCGCGAGCCACCGCACCTGGCCAATCTTTTTTATAGTCATTGTCATGTTATAAGTGTCTATTCCTGTCCCTGCCTGCTAATGAGTCATTTCTGCAAATAAAATAAATATTAATCAGTTTATATACACAGTACAAATCTTATGGATGATATTAGAAGAAATAACAAGTTTTAGTAGCAAAATAATTCCTTAATTTGGCAATTTCAACATGTGATTTAATGTATAGTTCTGAAGCTTGCAGGGAGAGCTCAATGTTATATTATTCTACTACTACTCAAATAATGTTCATTGGCATATGCCAGTGTTTGAGTCTTCCTTATAGGCTAAAATTCTTTATAATTATGTTAACAGAAAAAACGCAAAGAGAAAAAGATATGAATGTTGTGAAATACTCCAACATGAGGCCAGGCTCGGTGGCTCACACCTGTAATCCCAGCACTTTGGGAGGCCGAGGCGGCTGGATCACGAGGTCAGGAGATCGAGACCATCCTGGCTAACACGGTGAAACACTGTCTCTACTAAAAATACAAAAAAAAAAAAAAATTAGCCAGGCATGGTGGCGGGCACCTGTAGTCCCAGCTACTAGGGAGGCTGAGGCAGGAGAATGGCGTGAACCCGGGAGGTGGTGCTTTCAGTGATCCGAGATCGTGCCACTGCACTCCAGCCTGGGCTACAGAGCAAGACTCTGTCTCAAAAAAAAAAAAAAAAAAAAGCAATACTCCAACATGAAATCAGAAACTGATCTAAAGTTTGAATTAGAAAAAGCAACTCCATTTCAAAGCAAAACTAAAACCAGGGCAAGGCCGCCAAATATTTTAATCACTTAACAAAGCAAATGAGCTAAGTGGGAGTTGAACAATGAGAACACATGGACACAGGGAGGGGAACATCACACACTGGGGTCTGTTGTGGCAGGGCTAGGGGAGGGATAGCATTAGGAGAAATACCTAATGTAGATGACGGGTTGATGGGTGCAGCAAACCACCATGGCACGTGTATACCTATGTAACAAACCTGCACGGTCTGCACATGTATCCCAGAACTTAAAGTATAATAATAAAAAAAAAGCATATGAGCTTATGTGAAGCCACATGTACCCTAAAAATCAAACTGAAGATGCTTTTGGATGAAATTTTAATCATTCAAACAATGTCAATACAATATGAAAGAAAAGTTTTTGTAACTTCAGTATTTATCACAAAACAAACTGTAAGACTATCAGGACAGTTGGTGCTTTGTGTGTTTTAAAATATTTTTAAATCTCAAATATTTGTGGTCATATCTTTTCTTTTTGATAATTTTGATTTGGAATTATTATTGTATCAATATTCCTTTTTTAACATTTTCCATTATCAGGGTCTATATCAGGTAAAGATTATTTCTATAAGCTACAGAAATATAAAATCTTGTCACTACATATTGGCTCATGGTAATAATAAATCATGTATTTATCATCATGTCTTCTTAACAAAAAAATCTCTGAAGCTTTTAGCATAACCTTATCATTAAAAATATATACTTTTGGTTGTTATTATTATGATCACCCACTAAATTTAAAAACACACAATGTGTGATTTTAAAAATATAGAATAACTTGTGACTCGGGGAATTCCTGAGGTAACTTCATCCTGAATCCCAAACATTAATATCCATGGGAAATTTGAAAACATTATCCATTGTCCTCATTGCAAGTCGAAGTCAAGAAGAGTTACATCCAGATTCCAGCTTGCATGAATGGGAAAGAGAAAGCGTCCAAGACAAGCAACTTTCTTTCAAGCAAGTGAGATGGAAGTCATACACATCTTTCAATCACATTTCAGTGAGAACTTAGTCAAGTGACCACTCCCAGCTTCTCTAGCTAGGCTGCCGTGAGCCCAGGAAGAGCAGGGTAGACTATGGAAGACACAGCAATCTGCCACAACATACTAATGCCTTATACTTAAATCTCTGTCATGTTTTCAAAAGTAAATGAAGGTAGTAACGAATTTGTATCCAACTGAATATTGTGTTTTGATATATACAGCAGGTCAGACATCATTTTCTTTGTCTTTGATTGCCGTGAAACTCAGGAAAAAGAAGGTACTTAAAGAGTAACATGACACATATTTTAAAATACATAGAATATTTAAGAATAATTTAGAGTCAAGACTGTATCTGTAAAAGTCATAATGAGAAGCGATATAAATATAGATGCACAAATGAAAATAAGAAAACTGGGAAAACATGAGGCAATAATGAACGATAAAAGATATCCCTCCAGTATAATGAAGAGAATAAAAAGATCCTTGTATCTTTTTACTTGCAAAGAAATTTTAAGCTGTTTGGATCCAAAATGTTTGCGTTTATAATGTGTAGCACATTCACATAAATATAAATGGTATATGGGTCATTGCCAACCCTAGGTTAGGTTGCCACTTTAGACATTAGAGTCTTGACCTGAATAATCAAGTAGGGACCAAGACAAGTCCGCCTCTCACCTTTCCTGCAGGAATTCTTTCACGGAGTCAGTAGACTACTGACAGCCTTGCTAAGAAGGATTGAGCCCAGAGAGTTATAAGAATTATACTCACTTATGTGTTAGCACTAATTAACACCAAAAAATGAATAAAATTTTTACAGTGAGTGTCTGCTATCCATTTCCTGATCATCTTAGCCAAAAACCTGGTAAAAACCATTCTTTAAGAGTAGCTAAAGGAAATATCTGTTCAGATTTGGTATTAATTAATTTTTTTTCTCTTTGTCTTAGCTGAGCCTCCTCTGTGTGTCACACACTGTGTTTGTCCTTGTTGGTCTAAACTGACATTGATTTCATCTCCATATATGTTACAAGTTACCTCAAATGCGCAGACCTCTGCCACTGCATTGCTAAAGAGCAAAGAACTATAAGATGCTGTGTGTTTCACTTATTTACTCAGGAATGCCCAGAATCCACAATGCCATGCTCTCTGACTCTGTTCTACATTTTCTGTATTCTCGACTACTGGAAGAATGTTTTCTTAATTAGAGTTAAAGCAAAATGAAAAATATGCCCACTATGCAGCAGGAATATGGTAGTAGTGACACTTCCTGAAGATTACTAATAAATATACTCCTCAGTTATCTTTCTTGAGTTTTTGTATTAACCCTGTTTTTAAAACAGTCTTTAGTGATAACATTTTGCCAACAGTCCTATTCAACATAAAAAGAAATTAGCTGAGTCTACACAAAACGTTACTTGAAATACGTGTTAAACTGTTACATTTTGCAACTCTGTACATGTGTAGTATGCAGCTGTGAAAGCAGCCTAAGGTAAGGACAGTGAATGCCCACATGTGTACAGTCCCTCTTGTATCTACGCAACTATTAATATCCTTTACACTCCTCTGTTTCAGCAGATTGGCCACTTTTGTCAATAAAGCATCATTCAGTGGTTGCTTAATTCAGAAGCAAATGCTAAAGCCTTAATGGGGGGCAGTCAGGAACCTGAAAAGCTACAGAACCAATCTCTTGCCATGTCTCAAAATTCAGGGAAAATATTGTACAAATTGTCTGATGTTGATGGTCTCCCTTTACTTTCCACCCTTTGGGGGCTGCTGTACAGGTTGAATGCCTGGCCTCGGACTGCATACTGAATCCATGCCTCTGTGATTGGAATGCAAAATTGGACACGTTGACCTCATTTAACAGTCTTTAAATAATGCTGGTCGCTTGTAGTTTTACACTGATTCACTATTTTAAGAAAAAATTATAATCCTAAGACTGCTTCATTTCTAACCAACTTAAAGACAGGAGAAAAACAGTGTAGAGACAGAAGATGTCAGGACAGGAGGTGAGAAAACCTTTGTTTCATTCCCAGAGCTGTCTCTAGGTGACATTTGGTGGCCATCTATCCTCTCCAAATCACTGTTTTCTCATTTACTACACGAAAGGCTCAGACTAGATGATGGCTCAGCTCCCGTTAAAAGATTCTAGATAGAAAGAACCTTTACCAAACAAATCAAGTAGAACAACAGCTGTGATGGAAAGCAATCTATCCTAGGGCTCAGAGTATGAATCTGAAGTCAGAGAGGTTTCAGGATCCAGCTGCATGAACTTGCGAGAACCAGTTGTCATCATCTCATAATATGTTGACCATCCCAGATTGCGAGGGAGAATTCAAACTGATAATTCATGTCAAGCATGTCAAGCACTTAGCATAATGCATACTTGTAGCTAAATAAATGATAATAGTTATTAATATTTTACATGTATAGTATATCGTGTAGACTCTGAATGGTATACTGGGTTTTTACATTCTAAAGTATAATTTAAGAGGTATTAATGTGACCCACAGTTTATCCAAATTCTAAGAAAAGGGTGGTAAGAGAAGACAGGTCTAAACACTGAGGCCCAAAGTACTTCCTTAAACTGCTGCGAGGACTGGAAATTAGGTATGCAAAACCCTCATATATAGAAACCCATTAAATAGTAGCTCTTAGTTCATTGCTGCACATTGAAAGAGGTTAAATAATCAAAAGCCTATTGTCTTGGTTCACAATATATAATTATATTTACAATGCATACACTATCATGCTTTAAAAAATGTTTTTCCTCATTTAGATTTTACACTCAGTCCCTGGTCTAAAAAGAAATTCAATCTAAAAAAGGGATAATACAAAACTATCAGAGGACCAAAGTAGTATACTGCCAAAAAAACAGTTGTATTTGATTCCTTTTCTCAAATCATCCCCCAGAGAAACTTAATTCAAATACTTTCGGTCTTACACACGAATTGAAAACTTGCAAAGGAAGTAGATGTATAAAAAATGTCTTAAAAAGAAGTTAGAGTAAAGATTTATTAAGATTGGAAAAAGTAAAGGAAAATAGTTATATTTTTCATTACAAATATTGAAAGATAGCCAATTTCTATTTCCTGGATTTAATACCTATGGTTGCCCAACACAGCCATTTCACATTTGTTGTTGAAGCAACTTTTTCAGCTTCTGGTGATGTATCAGGACTGAAATAATAACCTAACTTTGCAATACAGGTTAATGTGGTCCTTACATATAAAAAACATACTTTCTATGATGATAATCACACTCTTCTCCCTCATTTTTAAAATCAGTTTCAAATATTGCCTACAAAGTAATCCTCTGCTGTAATGATTTTACATATCTAAAGCTCTCCTTTGATTTTGTATTGCCTTCAAAATCAAAATTAAGTTTCTGGCCTGGTTGGTCAACATCATCCCATCATGGTGCTTCTGGGAATTGGCCTTTCAAAGTTTCCTTAACTCAGATTGAGCTTTCTATCCTGCTTCCCTCTTCTTCCACTCTCCAGTCATTCCCTTCTCCTTAGACACTTCCTTTTTGCCCTGCATATCTGATTATGGGTTGTCTATTCATCTGCCAAACCACTTCCTTCCAAACTTTGTCCTTCTCGTCTTCCATCTACTAAGAAAATTTTCAAGCTGTGAACTTGTCTATTGCAAACATAGTTCATGAAAAGAATCTCTTCTGCACTCTTTCTTGAGTGTAGTCTCATAGTTCACTAAGAATTGTTTTAAGTTTTACCCTATGTTTTTTAAGTTGACCCTATGTTTATCTCTGTATTATTGGTAATGCCTACCTCACTCTACCTCACTCTAGTATACAGTCCAAATATGTAATTACCCCTAGTGGCAGTGAGTCAATAAATATTTACTGAACCAGTCTGTTTTAGGCACCAGGCATCCAGCGGTAGATAAAAGTCCCTGCTCTCTTAAAGTTTACATAATAGTGGAAGAAAAAGCGACAAAGACTTAAGCAACAACAGCAACAAAAAAAGGTGATTTTAGATAGTGATAATATTGTATGTGCCCATAAAACACAAAAGCGATTTTGACCATCATCATTTCCCTAAAGCCCATGAGATATTCTGTAAGCAAAACATCCTAAATGTGCTGATCATACTGACTCATAGCACATTCAGCCATCTTACGGAAGATCTTAACCAGGTGCATCATACTCACTTACAGAATTTTGATAGCCACAATAATCTAGTAAAAGATATGCAGCGTGATGCGATTCAGTGCCACCTGGTAACATTTCTTCTTTTTTTTTTCTTTGTCTTGCAGCCAACCCAAGATATCCATTTTCTCTTTTGCCTAAAACCTAACCGCTAACAGTAAAGCCTCAGCCACTCTCATGGGCACCGATTTGCAGCCAAGGCTAGCCTCATATACAGTCAGAGATGACATTCTAATACAGTCATCACCATCAAAGGTCAGAACTTTTACAATTTCCTTTGCTTGGCTTTGATCCAGGTCAAAAGAAAACCAAAGCCTGAAAAAAGGGCACCACCTGCATGTTTGTGTTTATTTAGAGCATGCTACTTCAGTGGAAGAAGTCGAGAACTACTTAAGGAATATCAACAATACTAAAAAGAAGTATTTTTTTAAGTTATATGTAAACTTAAGTCTTACAGGCCTTATGTAAAGAAGTTTGTATGAGGAGGTTTTCACTGTATATATAAGAAAAACCTCAGTATTTGAAAGTAATGTAGTTTTGTATTTTCTCAAGTACAAATAAAATAAGGGATATGGTACAGATATTATTATTTTTTTAATTCTGTGGTCAAAATTTGTCAATAATAGAATAAAATTCTGCCTTCTATTAAATATGCAAATAAGCTAAGCTCAACCAAAAACAGTCACTTTTATCAAATTTATATAACATTAATGGAAACAAAATACAATAAATATTTTCAATTAAATATTTAGAACTTCTAGCCCCTCTGCTAGTTATATTTATTAATTTTCTAAGACTTCAGGAAGAAATTCATTTCTAAAAGACCAACATTTCACCAGAGTCCTCTGGCAAAATTCAATTTTAATTATAATTCATAATTATTAAGAACATAATTTACCTTTTTTGGGAGAGTAGGTAGAGTCTTCTAATCTAGGCAAAACCATTTGGGCCTTGGGGATCTATAATTTATTTCCTCTCCGCAAGATAATTAACCTAGAAGGATGCCCTTATTTTCTTTAAAACTGTAGGGAATATTCATAGATTTTTTTCAATAGTAAATTCATTTCCCATGTGAACATTTTATACAGCATGTTTTGGTGTGAAATTCCATCCTACCACTTTTCGGCTTTTATTAATATATCAGTTATGTCACTAGGCCCTACAGCAACCATGCAAACAAGTAAATATTACACCTGATTTTAAGACAAGAAGCTGAAGACAGAGATCAAGTGACCCATCCAAAATCATTAAGTTTTCAAGCAGAGTTGGGCCCTCAATTTCTTGCCTCAACCACAGGCCCCGTCCACTCTGATAAAATCTTAGGTGGTAGCACCAGTACACAAAAAGAAGGAAAATGGATGGGGATTTTGCAGATAACCCAACCATAGGAACCCCAAGTGGTCAGTCAGAGTCACAGAAGCCACAGTCAGTCAGACCACATAAGCCTGTGGTCACAAGGTGAGGAAGGGATCAAAGGCCAGCAGCTTACCTACCTGGAACTCTCATTGCAACCAGCGGGTTCCCTGGTCAAGAGCAGACATTGGGTACGGTCTTTCAGGAATGGAGAGGCAGGGTGTAAAGGGTTTATACCTACCTTCTGTGGGTAGGTGATAGGGAAAACTTAATGGTGTGGTGGGGAGGAATGTTACCCCCAACAGGAGCTTTACACTCATCTGCCTCTGTGAAGTGCAATGTCTGATGTTCTTTTATTTCTTATATTTATGTTAAATTTAATATGAAAGGTAAGCAGAAAAGTTCCAAGTTTTCTCTTTTGATGCACATTAAGACATCAGTACAAGAACTATAGAGTTCATCAGCTAATTCAGTTTGGGAAAAAAATATATGAAGGAATGATGAAAAAGACTGAGGAAAAAGGTTGAAAATATATGAAGGAATGATGAAAAGGAAATTTGGTAATCATAAGATTTTATCAAAAATTCTGACCAAACAGTCCTTAAGAATAATTACCACTAAATGTAAAGAACACTTAATTGTTTTTAATAGAACTTTCTATTTTTGTTTTTTATTTTCTTTTTATAATTTACACGTTTACTTTTTATTATGGAAAGTTTCAAACACATAAAAGATGAAAGAATAGCATAAACCTCTATGTAGGCACCACCTTCCTGCAATAATTCTGGTCAATCTTGTTTTATCTATAATACACCAATGCTCCAAGTCCCAGATTACTGAAGTAAATCTCATATTATCAATTCATTCATAAATATTGCAGGATTCCAAAAATTTTTACCCGATACCATTATTACATTAGAATTCATAGTCATTACCTAACACTCACAAATATCCAGTTACTGTTCAACATATGTCAATTAGCTCAACTGAGCTATTCTACAATGTACACATATTTCAAAACATCATGTTGTACACAACAAATGTATACGTTTTAAAAAAATAGAGATGCGGTCTTGCTGTGTCACCCAGACTGGAGTGCAGTAGTACCATCATAGCTCACTGTAGCCTCGAACTCTTCGGCTCAAGCAATCCTCCTGCCTCAGCCTCTAGAGCAGCTGGGACTATATCCATGTACCACCATGCCTGGCTAATTTTTAAGTTTTCTGTAGAGATGGGATCTCCCTATGTGGTCCAGGCTGGTCCTGAACTCCTGGCCCCAAGCAATCATTCCACTTCAGATTCTCAAAGTGCTGGGATCATAGGCATGAGGCACTGTGCCCAGCCAACATATACGATTTTCATTTGTCAATTAAAAGTAAATAAAATAAAATGTTTAAAAAGGTTCCAGCATATTTCATACATTGTGACTAGCCAGTAGGTCTCATGTCTTTTTAATCCAGGTTGCTATTCTTTTTTTCCTTCTTGGAATTCATTTTTTAAACAAACCATAGGGTTTTTCACAGTCTGGATCTTGCCGATTGCTTCCTTGTAGTGTTGTTTCACTTGTTCTCCCATCCCCTGTATTCCCTGCAAATTGGTAGCTGAATAGGACTTTCATGTCATTTTCATATACTCTGCAATGACTGCTAAGAAATTTCATCTCTCTGTCTTTGTGCTTTCCGACTGGCTCATCCTTCACAATGGACTTGTTCATTCATTTATGAAGCAACAATGAGTACCTACTGCACATACCCCAGCACTGAGCACCAGGTGCAAAGATTATTGTGACACTGAAGTGAGGCCTAAAACTGTGCTTACCAAAAATGCAGTGTTGATCAAAACTTCCTTTTACAAATATAAGACAAAATAATTTAATTTTTAACTCTAGAAGAAAACTACTATTCTTATCCTCCTTTTAGATGAGGAAACTGAGGTTTAGAAAACTTTCATGATTTGCCCTAAGTTACATCACAAGTCTTAGAATAAAGTTGGCATCCGTGTCATGAGACATAAGGAGCACAATCTTTGTAATCACACCAGCCTGGTTTGTAATGCAATAGCATGGTACATTCCACTATATATGTAAGATATGATATATTTCACTGTAATACTGTGTCTTAGTCCATTTTCTGCTGCTATAACAGAATGCTACAAACTGAGTAATTTATAAAGAACAGAGATTTACTTGGCTCATGGTTCTGGAGGCTGAGATGTCTAAGCATGGTACCAACATCCGGCAAGGGTCATCCTATGGCTGAAGGGTGGAAGGGCAAGTGAGCCCATGTGAAAGACGCCTTACTTTTATAACAAAGCAGCTCCCACTACAGTTAATCCATTCACGAGGATGACGCTCCCTTGACTTCATCACTTCTTAAAGGTCCCAGCTCCCAATACTGTCACAATGGCAATTCAATTTCAACATGAGTTTTGGCAAGGACATCCAAACCATAGCATACTGAAATATAATGTACTTCAGTGTAAGTTTTTTGGCTTTCAATATTTCCTTCCCGACTCTGTCTTCCCCTTCCAGAAACCATATTCTTAAAAGTCAAAGTTTTCTTTTTTAATCTTCAAAAGCCAAAGATTTTTTATGGCTACATAGTATTCCATGGTGTATATATGCCACATTTTCTTAATCCAGTCTATCATTGTTGGATATTTGGGTTGGTTCCAAGTCTTTGCTATTGTGAATAGTGCCGCAATAAACATACGTGTGCATGTGTCTTTATAGCAGCATGTTTTATAATCCTTTGGGTATATACCCAGTAATGGGATGGCTGGGTCAAATGGTATTTCTAGTTCTAGATCCCTGAGGAATCGCCACACTGACTTCCACAGTGGTTGAACTAGTTTACAGTCCCACCAACAGTGTAAAAGTGTTCCTATTTCTCCACATCCTTTCCAGCACCTGTTGTTTCCTGACTTTTCAATGATCACCATTCTAACTGGTGTGAGATGGTATCTCATTGTGGTTTTGATTTGCATTTCTCTGATGGCCAGTGATGATGAGCATTTTTTCATGTGTCTTTTGGCTGCATAAATGTCTTCTTTTGAGAAGTGTCTGTTCATATCCTTCGCCCACTTTTTGATGGGGTTGTTTGTTTTTTTCTTGTAAATTTGTTTGAATTCATTGTAGATTCTGGGTATTAGCCCTTTGTCAGATGAGTAGATTGCAAAAGTTTTCTCCCATTCTGTACTATGCAGCAGTAAAAAATGATGAGTTCATGTCCTTTGTAGGGACGTGGATGAAGCTGGAAACCATCATTCTCAGCAAACTATCACAAGGACAAAAAACCAAACACTGCATGTTCTCACTCATAGGTGGGAATTGAACAATGAGAACACATGGACACAGGAAGGGGAACATCACACACCGGGGCCTGTTGTGGGGTAGGGGGAGGGGGGAGGGAGAGCAGTAAGAGATATACCTAATGTTAAATGACGAGTTAATGGGTGCAGCACACCAACATGGCACATGTATATATACGTAACTAACCTGCACTTTGTGCACATGTACCCTAAAACTTAAAGTATAATTTAAAAAAAATTTACATAGTCCTAAAGATTATACCTTGCTAGAAGCTGTTTCCATTTCTAATGAGCAATTTGGCGATAAAATCAAATGCCTTAAAAAAAGAAAGAAAAGCCAAAGATTTTGGAATTCAAAAGCTAAAGCCACAATAGATGGATAGAAATCTGCTTCCTATTTAGAATGAGAGGAGAGCCAGGCTACTCTTCCCTAAAGGGTAAAGCTATGCCTAGAGTATGCAGAGCCCCAGGCAAATATTTTGTAAAGTGGCTCTGCCTATATAAGAATCTGACTTAAAATATATTACAAAATTCATGGACTCATGTGAGTATAGTAACTTATCAATAAACATTTACAATAATGGGTAGAGAAGAGGTACTGTTGTATTTGTTTATTATCTAATCAATGAATGTAAAGATTCTCCATCCTATGTTTGACATGAAAATTACCCAAAATCAATCCATCAGCACCATCCTGGCAATTTCGTTAAAAAAAAAAATACCATGCCAACCAGCAAGAGCCATCTTCTCAGCAGGCTGCCCTCCTAAGACTGGGCTCAGTCATGATGCCCTGGGACAACTTCATAGGCAGGAATCCCAGAGCTCCTTGACTGAATCCTTGTGCAGCAGAGAGGGTCAAAGAGTGCCCCAAAAGAGAGCTAGGATCAAGGCCCACTTAGATTCCAGTCTAGCCCCATGGTGCCCTGCTCAGTTGGCATTGCCAGACCTGGCCAGGCCCAGGCTTCAAAGAAGGACTTAGAAACTTTTGTGGAAGGTACCCAAAGCAGGGTGGGCCAACAGAGGCCCAGACTCTGAAGCAGAAACCCTATTTGCAGTAATCAAAGGAAAATACTGGCAAAGTGTCATCCAGTCTAAAGGAAGGGAAGAAACACAGGAGGCTTGACCAGGGAATGAGATCACTTGAGACCCAAGACTCTGTGTCTCCTATCATAATTGTCTCTTTTTCACATGGGATGCTGGTTTCGTGTAGGGAAAACTATCTGTACTTGAAGAGAATTAAAGAAAACCAATCTTTTCCCAAAGGTAGAACGGTGGTGATACATTCCCAGTTGCATTGGCTATATAACCTTAAGCAATTAGTTAACTACTCTGAATTTCAATGTCCTCATCTGTAAAATGGGTATGGTAATATCTGCCTCTAAGAATTGCTCTAAAGATTTATTGAGCTAATATAGAATACATGTCTTGCTTATATGAGGCACTGAATAAATGCTTTAAAAAGTTATAAATGTTTTCTTTTAATTATTTAATAACCACACATTGGTCATTACCTATAGACAGCAGCAAAAGAAAAAGAAAAGTAGTTTCTCTATCACCAAGCAATTTGTCATTTAACTGGAGCAATAAACACTATAGACATGAAAAACACTTAAGAACCACTTAAATATGAATATATTGAGAAAGGTGAATGGGAATGCATTAAGGAAACAGAGAAAAGACAAAAATAGAGATCGCTGCATTTAATGCAATGTTGGGGAAGGCTTCCTAGAGCAGGAGAGCTGAGTCAGACATGTTAACAAGGTGAGGAAGACAAAACAAAGAGAGAAGGAAGGAGCCCTCATGGGGGAGAAGACTCACAGCCTGACTTAGACTGATAGGCATGACTTTCTTAATAAAAAATGTGATTCCCAACACCACCAACATGGTCTTAGTAATTTTTTCTATTGTAATAATTGTCAGAAACAAACCCAGGAAACACATTGGCACGCTGAAGGTTATTTCATAGGTTGAGAATAAACACAGCAAGAACCTTGCTAACACTGATCGTTCAAAAACAAAGCCCTGCTGGCTTTTATATTTGACGAAGGAAATCCTGTGAATTTTCTAACTGGATCAGTATACTAGTATATCCACACTGAGTTTTAAAAGGTTGGAATCCCCAGGTAAAAATGATGCCAAAGCACCAATAGAGGTGTGAATATCAGCTAAATCAGTTGCTCGGCACCATGAAGACAGTTAAGCTCTTTCAGCCTGTAAAAGCAGAGATGTTTGAGCTACCTTAAATGGAGAGTTAGAGCTTGGAAGGAAGGAAGATAATGTCCACACAGCCAGCAGTTCATGTTCCATACTGCTCACAGAGATTAGGATGCCTCTGCATACACAGCAGTAGCTCCAGCAACCCAGTAGGAACTCCCATAACCACTCCCTCCTAAGAGGCATCCATCACTGCCTACTCAAGTGCTTTGCATGGTGGTGTGCTAATAAATGGTTTAACAACAGATTCTGTGAGGGGTGATCCCTGATTTGAGGTTTTTCCCAGTTTCTGTTGTGTAAAAACCCCCATGATGACCAATTTCAAGATAAAACATACGATCACAGAACAGAAATGGGGAGACACAAGCACTATGGATTCTTAGGGTACCACAAATGACTCAAAAACTCTGACTCAGCTTCTCAACTCTCCTGTTCAATGGGTTAACTGTTGTCTCCTTCTCTCTACTTTATGGTTTCTTCATACTACCTTATTTCTGTGAGTTTTCTTGCCACCGTCCATATGTTTCATTATTCAAACTCTTGAAGGGAAGGAACCTGATTGAATCAGCCGTTCCCCAACCAAGAGGTAGAACTCCACATGGTTACAGTTGCCCTGCCAGACTCCTTCCCATCTCTAATCCAATCAGCTATAATTGTCAGCAGGTGACCCTGTTCCAGGAAGAGAAGACTTTGACCTGCAAGGCATAAGACCTTTTTGGAAGGATGTGGTCTAATACAGCAGGTGCCTTGAAGGGGCAATCCAGTACTTTACAACATAAGCAATTAAGTCCTGATTTGTGTTTGTGTTCAGTTACTTGCTGTAGTGTCATTAAGAAATGTCTTCATCTAGATCCCCCTTCTGATGGCTTTCTCAGTTTCACATGGATCAGTGTCACTCCAGAGGGGGAGGCACTGCAGTAAATGGCCAAGAACTCTGAATTTGAGTAGGAGACCTGGATCTAGGTCCATCCAATTACTTTTCTTTTTCTGTGACCTTGGGCAATCGCACTTCAACTTTCTGAACCTGTTTCCTCATTTATAAAACAGAAAATTGCTCCTGACTTACCAAATTCCAGGTGATGTTTTACTGGAATAAGAAGGAAGAGAATGAGGAGAAGGTAGAGGACTGTTCTCACAGCAGGGAATTTAAATGTTTTTGAGCCAAGTTAACCTTTTTTTAAACATGTGGGTCTTAAGTGTGTAAAGTCAGAGGTACTCTAGCTAAAGGAGAGGGCAGTGAGGTGAAGGGGCTGGAACCCAACCTGTGTGGCCTCCTTCCTGCATGCTCTGCATTCCCCTAAGCAAGGGAACCCTGGAGTTCCTGAGAACAGAGCTGGAAAGTGACTAGCCTATACAAAGGCAATGGCAAAATATTTTCACATCCAGAATTTCCCTCTTGTGTCAACTTGGAACAATAAAATAAATTCCCCACAAAAACATTTGGTGATCCTAGAAATAAAAAATTATCTCTGGCAAATTTTATTGTGATAAAAATAAATTGAGAAGTATTTTAAGAAGTAAGTATTGAGGCTACTGGAATCACCATTTCTAATTTCCTACTGTGAACTAAATCACAAATGGCTCTTACTTCTACAAAAGCTACAACAGAATGTGTGGTATTATTGTTGCTGAAGGGATGGATAAAGAAATTATTTAATTTTATCCCAATCCTCCATCCTATTTTTCCTCTTATATTTCTGTTTACTATGACACACACAATCTGATCTGAATTACAATGATCAGAAATATTATATATGCAAAAGTGTGGTTAGTATTATTAGTAGTGGTAGTACTATCATCAGTATTATTATATTATCCTCCCAAACTATTTTCTTGGCCTTATCAATGTTTTAGATATGATTGGGTAGACAAATACCAAAGGAGGCTTTATATGTTTAAAAAACATTTGAGCTAATGGTTTTCTATACAGCAAAACATCAGTTTCGAATCTTTTTATTCTTATTAAGGGTATAGGTTTAATCAAAGTGAGGGCTGGGGAGGAAGATAAATATAATAATGTAAACAACAAAATAATAAAAATACTTTCACATTACTATCTTTTATAGTCATTTTAAATTAGATAAGAATAGATGGATAATGCTTTGTTTCTAATAATTTCTGCAGCCAAAGGTAGAAGCCGTAATTAATCTGATCATCTCCCAGCCTGTTTCAGATAGTCATTGTATCAGTCAGGGTCCCAACAGAAACAGAGTTATTAGGTATAATTCCAGGAAGGATTATTTACAAAAAAGCTAATTACAATATTAAGGGGTGGGTAGGCTATGGGGAACTGCTAAGGTTAATGCAGGAATCCAGAACTAGCAGCAGGAGAGCTGCTACCACATCTAGTACTGAAGGGATGAGGAGAGAGCAAAGTTTCAAGTGCCCAGCAGGGGAAGAATTCATAGACCAGTGCTGTTTCACAGAAAGATAATGAGGCCCAAAAATGTCATTTAAACTTTTCTAGAAACCACATTTTCTAAAAATAAACAAGAAAAATTAATTTTCATAACCTATTTTAATCCAATATGTCACATCAACATTTAATTGATAGAAAATGTATTAATGAGGTATTCTACAGTCTTTTATTCACATCCAGTATTCAAAGTTGAGTGCATATTTTATATTTACAGCGCATCTCATTTTGGACTTGCCACATTTCAAGTGCTCAATAGCCACAAGTGGTGGTGGCTCCTGGACTGGACAGCAGAGTCATAGAGCATCGACTGCCTTAATCTTCTGCTGGGGTCAGGGTGGGAGGAAAAAGGACGTTGGGTCAACCTAACCAGAAGCCACAGGCAGAAGAGCCTGTTGATACAGGGCAGGAAGTCTGAATAGAATAACTTCTGCTATCTTCGGCCATCTTGCAGACTGTCAGATATTCCCAGGATCAGAAATGCAGAGGCATGAATGTGGAGAGCTTTGACTGAACATAGCAAGTATTGTATTAAAATGTTATTCTATCCTAATTGTACCTATCCTGTATGACAAGCATTTCTGGAAATGTTAGGAATGAGAAGACAGGGGTATGAATATGCCAACCAGGCAACATTCCATGAAACTAATTACTTGGGATGATTCGGGCAAGAATATGCTGATACCAGAATTCATTCAACACAGTACGTGCCCTCCATGGATGGCCAGGCACTGTGCCTAGTTAAAGACTGTCTTCAACATTAAAGTAAAAGGAAAATACATTAGCCCGTTAACACATGTCATCTAAAGGAGACACAAAAGAAAGGAGAAAACTCCCAAGATTGTCTTTCAAGCAAAGTTCTTATTTTGTTTTATTAAATCAGATCAGCACTATGATCATATGAAATAATGATTAGCCTCTCTAATTTACAAAAAGCTGTCACTTTAGCATCAAAGGTAGTAAGTACATAGGTATATAGAAAGGATGGAATTTGATTCAAATATCTGAATCTTCTCTACTAATAATAGACTATGTAAAGTTGAGGATAACACTCAGTCTCTCTGAGTCTCAGTATCCTCATCTATAAATTGAAAGTATAGGGATCCATATTCCCATATATTAGGTATCCAATACATTATTTATTCAACAATTTAATCTGTATCTACTATATGCCAGACACTGTGCTAGATACTGGGTATATCTAGATGAGTAAGATATGGTTCTCATCTTGAGTTTAGCAGAAAATGCAGACATATTAACAATAGTTATAATACAGTTAATATAGTAACTATTAACAATGCTTACAATATTTATAATACAATTAATACTTATAAGCAACAATAGAGATATGTAGAAGATGGATGCAGTGTAATGAAAAAGAATGCAATCTTTGAAATTTAATAGATTTGTATGTGAATCTGTCATTTACCAAGGAGTGTCTTTGAGTAAAACACCTAATGCCTCTGAGACCCAGTTTCATAGTCTGTCAGATTCCCTTTGAGAGTTTTTTATATGGATTATAGATACAGGAAACCCACAACTTAAGACCCAGTCTGTTGACAGGTAGCATTTGAAAGTTGAGCTTCTATAAATTCTACCCCAATAGGTATAAATTGACTTAGTTACATTCCTAGTAAAGAGCACCAAATACATATTTTGTCCAAATACCAAGTGGCTGAGTATTAAAATCAATATTTTGCCAAAGATGAATATCACCATCAAAAAATGAACTTCTAGAATATGGAAATAAATCCTAACTTATATCCAAAAATTATTACTATAATTTTATGAAAAAATGTAATTAAATTTGCCAAGTACTACAGTATAATATTAAGAAATAATTTTTCAGCTATGCCAACTACTAGATTTTTCCCAGAGGTCATTCACTATAGCACATTGTAACAACAAAAAGATGCTCACTTTCAGCTAAGGTTGACCTGATATTTTTGAAGCACCTCATTACTCTCTTACGCTTTCTTCTTTTTTTTTTTTCAACTACTCTATATTCTTTATTAAATCTGAACAAAGATAATTTATCACTGACAATTTTGTTCATATTCTGGAAATTATTTCATTAATGAAATTTAAAGTGACATATTATGGCTTTCACTTATCCTTATGAGATATGAAAAATTGCCAATAAGGACTTTTTCTTGAAAGACTTGTGGCCTAAATGGAATTAAGTAACTAAATATTAAACACAGTTCTTAAAAGTTATATTATTTAAAGATATTACTTAAATATAAGAATTCTACAATGATTTGAATTATGGTATAATTCCTAATAGCTTATTATTTAATTTTTTTAAATGTCTCAGGTCAAAAATAATCTTCTTCCTAAAGTTATCTAGCTATCATATGCTATAAATTCATGATCATAATCTATATATTTGCTCCTTATTCAACCATAAGAAAAATCTTGAGTGTTTATGTAAAGTTAAATTAACAGCTATAACAATCTACAATTTATGATTTATATTTTACTTTATACTTCAAGTGACTGATAGAGCTCAACATATGAAGTGTGTAAGAATACTTCACTAAGTTACATTTAGGTTGCTTAGTTGATGAAAAGTGAATATTAAGATATTAACTGGGCCAGGTGTGGTGGCTCATGCCTGTCATCCCAGCACTTTGGGAGGCCAAGGTAGGAAGATCACTTGAGGCCAGGAGTTCAAGACCAGCCTAGGTAACATAGTGAGGCACTGTCTCTACAGAAAAAAGCTTTAATTAGCCAGATGTGGTGACATTCCCTTGCTATTCTGTAGGCTGAAGCAGAAGAATCCCTTGAACCCAGGAATTTGAGGTTACAATGAGCTATGACAGTGCCACTGCATTCCAGCCTATGTGACAGAGCAAGACACTGTCTCTAAAAATTAAGATTAAATTAAATTAAATTTTTCGAATTGTATTGTTTATTTTTATGACAAATTTTAACTATTTTTAAGAATCAAGTTTGTTTCTAGGAATTAGGAATACATTAAAATAAATAAAAATAAAAATTAAAGATAACTACAAATTTAAAGATATTCTTTATTCATATTATTGACATTTCTACATGTTTAGAGTTTATGTTATCCAGTGCAGTCACATGATCATTAACCATGCAGACAAATTCAAAGATACTAGAAATGACATTGAAGTAGGCATGCAGCCCTTAACCCACCCTCAAAGGCTCATCTCATAGCAAAAATTGAATAGCAGATTTGGCCAAATACTACAGGTGAAGCCAAATTTTAGTGTATGCTTAATTGCTAGAAACCAACTTGAGGTCTTAAAAATAGTAAAAAATGAGCCATAAAAATAAATAAAATTTAAAAAGTATGCTTGGACAAAATTTCATTAAGTGTGTAAACAAAACTTCTTAATTAAAGTTATATTGTAAGTATCCCTTTGTGGGAATTTTTTGCATAGATGACATTGGATGAAGCTTCTTAAAGAAAGAGTTAAATTTAGTTTTAACTGAGAATGATGTCAGCAATCTACTTGTATTCAACAAGGGAAACCTTTCTTGCCTACATTTAAATTTTGGTTATCTGAAAATTCGTTTTTTCCTCCAAAAAGCATGACTATTTCCTAAGGTAAGTCTCAAAGAAAGGGCAGTTCTCACAGTGATTTCTCATCAAGAATGGCCTGCTCTCCTTATGCAACATGATATTCCCGGCTGAGTTCTTATGAGTAGTACATTAGTGGCAAAAGGCCAGATGTATATCAAAGTTTGAGAACCATGGCATACATATAGTATTCAAGGCACTGGTACCCCTCTGGCTCTGCAGCTTCACCTCATGCTCTTTCGAAACCAGGAAGACTAAGCCAGATGCCATTCCTCAAATGTCTCAAATAGCAAGCGCCTCCTACCACTTTGCTCAAGCTGTCCCCTCTGCCTGTAGTGCCCTCTACCCAACTCCTCTCCCCTACTTAAAATAACCTCTTCTCATCCTTTAAGATACAGTTTAGGTCTAACCCCTGCAGAAAAGTTTCCCTATCCTCACAGACTCGGTCTAAAACCCAGCTTCACGTTGTCAGCTCCGTGGTTCTCCCATTGGACTAGTGAATCCCTGGGCAGAGCCTCTGCCTGGGTCATCTGTGTGTCCTCCACACCAGGCCTGGGGTTTGACACATAGCAGAACCTTAATAATTACATTTAGCATTTCAATCACTACAAAACTGATTATATAAGAATGACATCTTTATCAATGTACCCACATGATATAAAAATTAACAGGGAAAAATGGATCTCAGAGCATATTTTAAGAATTCTAAAACCAAGAGATTGGAGGCATCAAAGAAAGATCAGAGGGTAAAAGAGGCTTAAATTAAGGTGTACACACCTGAAACACACCAAGTGTCAAGCTCCAAGAGGAAGAATCACAAAACAGGCCAATGCTCCATGGAGAGGCAAGACAAGAGAAGAGGAAGCAGATTACAAAGGCTATGGTCATCTACAGCTCATGTCGTAAAAAGAAACAAGTTGCTAAAAGAAAGTAATCTTTCTAGTTCTGATAAAATGTTCTGAATTTTAAAATTTCAATTGATTATCATGTATCTAGAATTTTATAAAGGAGACAAAAATACTGTACATTTTTCATCTCATATGAACAAGCAAATACATCTACAAGAACAGAAGGTACAATCCAATACCATTTTAGGCTCTTTTCCAAAGAGCAAACAAAAATCCAAACTAAAAAGAGAGAGAAATAACCGAATGGAAAAAAAAAAATAATAAACTGAACATAACCACTCATTCCCCAGAGACTCTACCCTGCCCTTCCTACCTCTGCCAAAGAACTAATAATGAAGAAAAATAAAAAAGCATGTCTTGGCCCCTATCCAGTGCTGGGACTTATTAGTAACTATCTTAAAGGTTGAAAGGATCCTCAGCCAGAAGAATTGGCAGCCCTTAAAATGAGTGAGGCAATGGTACAGATGGTTGCCTTGGACATGGTACCAAGCCAGTCCAGGACAGTAAAGATCTTCAGAAACTCAAGCTGTATATTACCATAACATTTCACAGTGTTTCAGAAAGAAAATATTTCTCTATTTATTCCCTATAAAATCTAACTGAAAATAATTATTAACCAGGCAAAATGGTTAATAATTTAATGTAATAATTATTACAGGCAAAGGCATTGGAAGATACTATGGTGTCTATATACCATTGTAACTTCTCACTGAAGTTGTTTTACAAAGGAATTTTCTGCCTACGAGAATGGGTGAAAACTTGACAGGTTGTCATCCAAAAGTGCAATTCCAGTGATACCTCATATATCTTAACAGAGGTAATATTTCACTGAAACTGATTATTATTATAAGGACTATTCAAAATCTTACGAGGGAATTTTCTTTTTCAAGAAATACTGCTTATACTTGCAGATCAAAGGTACAGTAGGTATTCAACTAATGTCTACAGGATTTGAATCTAAATCTTGTTGACATCATTTTTCACTTGGAGTAAAATTCTAAAATGTCACATAAGCCATGTAAGTATAATGCATTTCCGTGATATAAAGGATGTTCACTTTTCCTACTAAATTGGAATGCGTTTTAAAAGGGAAGTTATAGTGGCTGGAAGGTTGGAATACTATTTTGCTAAAGTGTGGGTGAGGGGAAACAATATTCCCAGGGGAAAGCTGATTTCCATCTTTTTCTCTCCCCCAAGTCTGCCCATAAGGCTAGGTCACTTGCTGAAACTTCTTACTGATTTTATTAGTCTGCCTGTAGACTACCTTGAGTTTTTTCTCTTTAATCTCAGTTTTCAGTTCCTTTTTAATTCTTATACCTCTAATTGCTTTGTCTTGTCTTATTTCGTTGTCTACGACACCCAATATAAGCCTGACTAGAAGTAATGATAGCAGAATTATTTGTCTTGATCCCCATCTAAGTAGAAATAATTCTAAATTCTTATCATTACATATGTTTACTATAGGTTTTTTCTATATATGCTTTAGTAGGTTAAGGTAGTTCCTTTTGATTCCTAGTTTGCTATAAAAAAAATTTTATCATGAATAAATTTTGGATCTTGCCAAATCTGCAGCTGTTAATGAAAGTCCTATGTTTTGTCAAGAACAGTGAAGGGTGTGAGATTTTTTTTTTAATTACTTCAAGTTCTGGGATACACATGCAGAACGTGCAGGTTTGTTACATAGATATACACGTGCCATGGTGGTTTGCTGCACCCATCAACCCATTATCTACATTAGGTATTTCTCTTAATGCTATCCCTCCCCCAGCTCCCCACACCCAACAGACCCCAGTGTGTGTTGTTCCCCTACCTGTGTCCATGTGTTCTCACTGTTCAACTCCCACTTATGAGTGAGAACATGTGGTGTTTAGTTTTCTGTTCCTGTGTTAGTTTGCTGAGAATGATAGTTTCCAGCTTCATCCATGTCCCTGCAAAGGACATGAACTCATCCTTTTTATGGCTGCATAGTATTCCATGGTGTATTTTAACCTACTTGCAAGTTAACAAGTTAGCCTGCCACAATTTCATGGGTGCCAGCAAAAGATGTAAGACTCCAGGGTCAGAATTAAAAGACTTTTTACCCACAGGACAGCAAGCATAACGAACATCATAAATATTCATTTGTATCCTTTTTTTCTTGATTAGTCCTTCTAAAAGTTTCTCCATTGAATTAGTTCTTTCAAATGACTGGTTTTGGATTATGTTGATCTATGTTTGGGGGTTTTTTAACTTCAGTAATATTTGTTCTCATCTTTAATGTTCCTTTTAATCATTTTTAATCTTAATTTATTCTGTTTTTTATTTTTCTAGTTTCCAAAATGGAACATGAATCATTTATTTTCACAATTTTTTCTTTTTAATAGTTACCTCAAATACTGCCTTAGTTGCCTCCTACAAGTTTTGATATGTACTACTTTTACTTTTGTACAACTTTTAAATTGTGTTTTCTTCCTTAACCCATAAGTTATTTGGAAATACACTTTAATATTTCCAAATACATGGCAATTTTTCAACTAGCTTTTTTTTTAACTGACTTGTGGTCAAAAAAATAGAAAAATATATATTCTCTATTATTGGAGATGATATATAGATATATAGATGGACATATAGAGATACATCTATACATACAATGTATGCATATAGAGAGTTAGAGATGGAATTAATTTTGCTTTTCAATGTTTCTTATTTCTTGATCTTGTTTTTATATTCCTAATCTATCAGTTTTGTTATGAATGAGGATTTGCTGGTTATTCCTTTTAGCTCTTGCTTTATGTATTTTTGAAAGTGATCTGTTATATATACACTTATTTATTGATTGTTGTGACATCTTGGAAGATAATTTCTTTTTAAAATTATTTTAGAGAGTATCCCTTTATCCTTTTTTAAACTTTAAGTTCTGTCTCATTTGAGGACCCCAACTTTAATTCATATTTGCACATTAGATCTTTTGGCATCCCTAGAATTTCAACCTTTCAGTGTCACTTGGTTTTGGAATTTCTCTTGGATGCAAAGTAAAGCAGAAGGAATTTTGTAACAACTTGATAATACAACTTCTTTTTTTTTTTTTTTTTTTTTTTAGACAGAGTCTTTCTCTGTCACCATGTTGGAGTGCAGTGACTCAATCTCAGCTCACTGCAACCTCCGCCTCCCAGGTTCGACCGTTTCTCCTGCCTCAGCCTCCCGAGTAGCTGGGACTACAGGCACTCGCACCACCATGCCTGGCTTATTTTTTTATTTTTAGTAGAGAAGGGGTTTCACCATGTTAGCGAGGATGGCTTCGATCTCTTTACTTTGTGATCCACCTGCCTCAGCCTCCCAAAGTGCTGGGATTACTGGTGTGAGCCACCGCACTCTAAAAAGTGAGAGTTTAGTCATGTACGTTTATTAAGATTATGGCATTACTGGTATATTTGGACTTATTTCCACCATCTGATTTTGTGCTTTCTTTTTATTTATTTCATGGTCCTTTCCTCACTGTCCTGCCTATTGTTGGATTGATTATTTTTATACCTTTAGTTTTTCCTTCTGTTAATTTAAAAGCTGTAAATTACATTGCTATTATTTTGGTGATTCCCTCTAGCATATTAAGATTGAAACTTAACCAAAAAGTTTTCTAACACAATCTAGAATTATTTAGTACATCAATTCTATTTATAATTAAAACATTGAGTATAACATATTTTGAACCCTGGAACAACTCCACATCTGGTTATTTTTATATAGAGCTTCACTTATCTTTTAAACAAAGAAAGCATTTTTTGTAATCGATAGTTGATTACATTGGTCAACATATTTTATTAA
The DNA here is from genome assembly GCF_028858775.2 of Pan troglodytes. Taxonomy (NCBI): domain Eukaryota; kingdom Metazoa; phylum Chordata; class Mammalia; order Primates; family Hominidae; genus Pan; species Pan troglodytes. Next base: position 116,492,073 of record NC_072403.2, read on the forward strand.
TTTCTGTGTTCACTGTTGTTTCTCATGCTCTACATTTTCCCTCTGCATTCACCTTTTTTCTTGCCAAAGAAAAAATTTTTAGGAACTATGAATGATAAATTTCTCTTGCCTTCTATGCATCTCAAATTCTCTTTACCTTGTCCTCATTCTTGCATGATTTTTGTGTATAGAACTCTAAGTATACTTATATCTGTCCTCAGCACTTGTAAGATATTATTGCATTTTCTCTGGCATCAATTGTCCAGAGCAAAAGGCTGCTGTTTGTCTAATTGTTGTTAACTTTTAGATGATTTGTATATTTTCTCTGATAGCTTTGAAGGGTGTCCTTTATTCTTAATAACGTAGTTCCTTATAATATGTCTAAAAGTGAATTTATTTTTATTTATATAGTTTCATACTCAAGAGTATTCTTCTAATATGTGAATGATAATCTTAAATTCTAGAAATGGTATTAACAATTATCTCTCATTTATCAATTCTCTAATATCCCCTCCCTCTCAGAAGCTCATATTCAACGAATATGGGAGCAACTCAACTCATCTTTCATGTTTCTTAATTCCTCTCCCATATATTTTATTTGTGCTGAATAGTGGATATCCTTCAGTCCTCTTCAAGTTTACTATTCTTTTTGACTATGTTCATTCTAGAGTATGTCCCATACATTGCATTTTTGTTTCATTGACTAAATTTTTATTTCCATCATATTTGGTTGGATCATTTTTATTTACCAGTACATTATTTTATTCCTCTCTGGTTTCATCTCACACTTTCTATTTTTTAAACAATTATTTCAAATTCTTTCTCAGACTTCTCTCAAATTAACTAATCAGAATGAGTTCATGTTCTGATTGTTTGGTTTATGTTCATCTTTATTTTGGCTTTCTTCCTTAGCATCAGATTTTTTAAATGAGTTTTATACTTTTTGTGCACAGGCTAATTTTTATGCAAGATTTTTAAAATTTTATTTCCCCTTCTTCCTTCCACACCTATTTCTGTATATCTAGTGAATCGCCTCCACCCAGCCAACACAGAATCAGTTCATCTAATGATAGTGACTGCCGCATGTGACATTCATACATAGTACACTTCTTTCAGAACCCCTTTTGTGTTCTAGATTAGGTGCCACTTCAGTGCTCTTCTGAAGATATTATAATATAATTGCTTTTTATTATTGATTTCTCCCTCAGCAAGACTGTCTCTGCCATGAGGGCCAGGACCTGAGCTATCTGGTTCACACTGTTAAACAACCCAGCCCCAAGAGCAATGAGTGGAATAAAGTACACTCATTAAATAGTTGCTGACTGAAATAATCAAATGTTTTCGTCACTGGGTAATGTGTCTCATGGTATTGCCATTGTACCATTTTCTCAGGATCCATGTGGTTAGTTTTGGAACTCAAAAGGTGATGACTTTCCTAGGTGGTTGCTCACTTCTGAATAGTGATTTATTAAGCACCTGACTTCTAGTTCAATCATTACTTCTTTCTCTCTGAGTTATTTTCACAATGGGTGGATCTGAAGGGCTAGCAGCTGCGAAGCCTGGCAGGATAAAGGGGATGATATCTTGCACTCTGCATTTTGTTTCACTGGTGTAATTACTATGATGATTGTAGATTAAGCCTAATCCTAGTTATTATAATTTTCTCTTTGAATCCCAAAGATAAGAGGTTTCATCCTACACAAAGATCTTTTTCATTTATTTCTGGACAGAAACCAACTAAAATTAGGTCCAAGTCATTCCTGAGCTGTCAATGTGGAAGTGCCTTCTGCATACTCACTTCCCGTCAATACTCCCTGACAACCCTAGAATCATTTAAACCTCACAAGTGGCTGTTGGGAAGCATGTCATTTCAATGTACCTCTATAGCTTACTGAAGATCATATTGAAATGATTTGTGAAAACGTGGAACAATGTCTCTTGATGTTTGCAAAGTATTACAATTTTATTTACATATTTATTCTGTTATTTTCAAGACCTCCAGTAATTACTAGTATAAGAAATAAAACATATACATGTTCTCTTTTCACCAATAAGAAAGTTGGTTTGGTTTGGTTTGGTTTTCTGTCAGGTTTAACAGTAATTTTTATCCTAATATGTATACTAAGATTGCTTTTAAAAACAGCTTGAATTTTTTTTTTCAAGACACGTCTTGTGCTGTCACTCAGGCAAGAGTGCAGTAGCACAATCACACTTTGCTGCAGCCTTCGCTTCCCAGCCTCAAGCTATGCTCCCACCTCTGCCTCCATAGTACCTGGGACTGCAGATGGGTAGCTGACTTTTACCACGCCCAGCTGACTTTTTTACTTTTTGTAAAGACTAGGTGTCCCTATGTTGCCCAGGCTTATCTCAAACTCCTGGCCTCAAGCAATCCTCCCACCTTGGCCTCCCAAAGTGCTAGGACTATAGGCATGAGCTACCACACCCAACCCAAGAACTTGATTTTTATCCAACATGCTTGCTTAATGAAGACAATAGCCATCAGTTAAATTTTTAAAAACCTTTAGAACAGACATATAAACACTGCCTACTAATGAGTCATAAAATCTATATGCATCTAAGATCATACTGAAAAAAACTCCCCTATTTCTGCTTTTGTTTATGCAGTAAGGAAAATATAGATTTTTTGTCTCTGTGGTATTTGATTATTTTCCTAAATGTATATTTCTGGTCTTTTAATTATGCATAGAAAGATCACAGCAATGGTTTCTTCCAAATATTATAGCCATCCTTACAGAACTTTCCCCACTGCATGTAGAGACCAGCTTAGCATATAATTTATGTTTTCAAACTTTAATTTGCCTGAAGCCTTTAATTTTCCACAAGCCTGTGTGTGTGTGTGTGTGTGTGTGTGTGTGTGTGTGTGTGTGTCCATCCCATGGTTCCAAGTTATAGCTGAATTTTTTTTTACCAATTTTACCTATTTTTGTAATAAATCCTGTCACAGTCCTCACTGAGTTATAGACTAGATTGATGGGAGAAAACTGTAATCAGGGAAAGAAGGTAAATACACGTTAACTTCACTCAAAAGCCACTCCTTTAAGCAGTTGTACACAGCAGGTCATTAAAGTTCACATATTCAGTATAATCACATTTTTAAAAGTATACTGACACTATGAATAGTGTTCACTGCAACCAGGGATCATGAAACATTCAAATTTCTTGAAACCTGTAAATTTAGATTGAGAGACTATTAGAAATAAAGTATATTTAAGTTAAGCATATTATCAATTAAATTATATTTAATGCTAAAATTTTGAAGGAAAAGAAAAAAGTAATAGTCATATATGAAAAAAACATCAATTCATATGTCATATTATCCAACCACCCAGGTAACAACAGACTGGCTACAAATTATATGAGGAATTTAAATATAAATTCTTAGATTTCTAAGTGTGATTTTGTGATGACAAGCACATCATTATAACTTAAAGCAATTCATTTCTACACAATTTACTGAATGTCTACTATGTCTATTCTTGCCTCAGGGAACTCACAGACTGCTAGGAAATAAAGACACATTCCAACCAGTTGCAATTCAGTAATGTTATTATAAGAGTCATATTAATGGTAGATACATTTTTATAAATAACACCTCAATTCTGCACTTTCATAAAATATCCATGTGTCTGTAATTTATAACTACACATTAGTAATCTTTTACATTAATAAATAAAAACTCCATTCTAATTAGGCACTAATATAAAACAGTCACTCACCTCCCATCTGTTATCCCATTTGCTGATACATACAAGAGGAATATCAGTAATTAACTGTTGAGTGCCACAAGCTGGAATATTCTGTTTTGCAAAATAAGTGATATGAATGTTTATTTTAAAAAATTTTGTGAGCAGAAATGACCAGGTTATGAACCATCTTTTTTCCATATTAACATAACAAAAAGTAAGTGGCTTTTGAGTTAAAAACCAATGAATTACTGAGAATCTTCTAATATTGGGATCCTTCCATCTCAAGCATGTTTCCTAAATTACTTTTCCTATATTTCAAAAATTGAAATAATGAACCAACACCTACTCCAAAAAAGTTCATATAAAATAGTAACAGTTGGGCATGGTGGCTCACACAGGAAATCTCAGCACTTTGGGAGGCCAAGGTGGGAGGATCACTCGAGCTTAGGCAACATAGTGAGACCCTGTATCTACAAAAAAAAAAAAAAAAAAAAAAAAAAAAAAGCTGGGTGTGGTGGTGCATGCCAGTAGTCCTAGCTGAGGCTGAGGTGGGAGGATCCCTTGAGCCCAGGAGTTTAAGATTATAATGAGCTATGATTGCACCATTGCACTCTCGCCTGGGTAACAGAGCAAGGCTCTGTCTCTTAAATATAAAAATAAAATAATTTTTAAAAGGACAGTAACATTACTGACCTCCACTATTCTGCTTTGCAGGCAGCATTAGCTAACAACCTTGTAAGTAGAATGAGTGTTATAGTATGGTCTTTCCTCAAAACAAAATACCAGAAAATGGGAGAGAAGAATGGAATGGGCAGCAGCATCCTGTGTCCAGATGCCCACACAAGAAAAAGGCTGAGCTGAGCTTCCTTGTCTTTGCCATCTCAGTAACAGAGGTCATGGCAACTGACCTGTCCACCTCATAAGAGAATCTCCTTGTGGACTCTCCTAGCTCATGGCCTGATTTCCTTTGTGTTGCACATGCAATGTTCTTGACACAAGCAACCTTCATCTTGTTTTTGAAGGTTAAAAGAGTCCTACCCTTAATATAATTCAACCATCATATGTACAATCTCAAATGTTCCCCAAAGAAGATAGCAACTTAATGTCAAGTTTAGCAACTATCAGTTGGCGAGGTATCTTCAGAAGCTGACTGCCAGTCTTAAAAACCTCAGTCTCCAGGTGATACCTATTTCTTCGCTAAGTTTCTTATGAAATCATCCACACCTGCTTTTTGTCATTCTATAACCTTTAGACAGTCACCTAACCACTATCACCATGCTGAAAATACAATTGTGAAAGAATATTAATGAGCTGGCCACAGCAACATCTATTAGAAAATATTTATTTAAGATTCTGGTACTTGTTTGTTTATTTTTACAAAAAGCAGGAAGTATTATTTCTCCTTGGTAAGATTAATAAACCAGCCAAAAACACAGTCCTCATTTTTATATATTCCCATAGTGGCATAAGGAGCCCCCAGATATGCAGGTGGTAGCCTCGGGTTCAAGTTTAGTGGAATCCTTATGAAATTCTGGTGAAACTTATTGTGCACCATGAACTGGGTGGCCCAGGAGGCCCAGAAGAAAAATATTCCCCATCCTCTGGTCTAGATTCATATAACTCATCAGATTTATAATTAATTGTCCATTTATAAACAAGTCTTGCCAATGACAGCTCTTCACTCTCTCCCAAAGCCATCCATAGTGGACCTAACTACTTGTTAGACCAAGTAGTTACCACTCTACATGGTAATTTTCTGTTGAATTATATACTAGTCAACTGAAAGCTCCTTGAAGGCATGGGTGTGTCTCATTTACGTTTGAATTTTCACTGCTGGTCACTGTTTTTAATATATACATATATAAATTGTATATATAAATTTTATATATTGTATATATTGACTACCATATATATGGTAGTCAAGAAACTGACAAATATAGGAATGAATGAATCATGTTTTGCATGATTTGTTATTTTTACATAATTATTACATTTGATAAGAAAGTCTCAGAAAGGAAAACTATCTTGCACAAGATTATACTATTTGTAAATCAAGGATCTAAGTTTCAAATCCATGTCTCTAGACTGGATTTGACGGTCTGGCTATAAATGCAGTGCTCATAATCTTAATATTCAAGGATGCCTTAGAACCTCACTGGCACAGGAATTGTATCACCTCATGGTCCAAATTGCCTGCAACTCCCTCTGTGCTCTATGAAGTACTTGGTGATTAACCTCTAACTACCTCAATTATTCTGAATTTCCTCTTCACTCATGCCTAGTCACACTATGTTTGTTCTGTCTGTAGGTGGCTAATTCACATAGTTACAGCACAGGGCCAAGGAGACCAGGATTATAAAGTTAGGATACGTCTACAAAGCTAGGTTGGATTAATCTGTCCAACACTGTACACACATTCTTCACTCATTCCTACTTCCTGGCAAACAAAGTATCCCCAGCCAACAGAGACTAGTTGAGATAATGTGAATTGATCCTTGCAAATGCAGAAATTTGTTCATTAAACCCTACAGTCTAAAGCAAATAAGAAAATGAAGCAATTCCAGAAGCCAGTTTTCCTGCATTTCCAGGAAGTGGCTTACTAAGGCAAAAAAGAGAGAAAGAATTTCCTTCAAATTTTGAAAATATTAACTTGTTGAATTTCTAACATCTGTTTACTACTGTTGCAAAGATAATTAATACCATCATGCTTTTAAGTCCTCAACATCACCTATCAACATAATTTTTGCCTCTGCTTAAGTTTTCTATAAACTAGTAGGAATCTGCACACCATATTTACTGTGACTGATTGAAAGAAATTATAGAACATTTTTTAAAATAAGGGAAATAGTAATAATAGCCCCTATTTATAGGCATCTACTCAGTACCAGAACTGTGGTAGGAACATGTACTAACTCATTTACAAACTCAACGGCCACATAAAGTATTAATTACCTGCTTTTGTAGATGGTACAACTATTGTGCCCAGAGGTTATAGGGCCTTTCCAATATCCCAAGTCTTCTAAATAAAAGAACTGAGATGTTGAACAAATGTATCTAATTCCAAAGATCATGCCTTATACCACTGCATGGCTTCAGCACATAGTAAGTGCTCAATAAATATTTTTGCATAAATGAATCAGTTGTGGCTGAATCTTTTTTTTAACCTTAAGATGTTGAAGCTACACATAAAAATGAAGCTTTCAGACACTGCACCAGATTTGACTGTCTAAAATACTTTGTTAAGGAATGTACGCTAGGATTTAATCACATTACTCTCACCTCAGTGGCCAGCGCAACCCTGAATGTTTAATTATGCTAGTAGTTTTATACCTAATCAATCTTTTTCATTAAAATCCAGTGAAGCAGACAACTGGGATAATTACTGCAGAATCATCTTAATTAAAAATTTTAGCTTCTAATTAAGAGTCATTGTTTATCTCATCAGGAAACAGTTAGAATTCATGACAGGGTTGCCCTGTTTATTAAATTTTTAGCCTTTTTGAGGTTGGACATAGTACATGATACTCCTACTTATGTGAGCATTTGTGTTTATACCCACACATATGTTTGAGTACATTTAGGAATGTTTTAATTGCATCAGAGGAAAAATAGCAATACAAAGCATGAAGCCTAATGGAAACTCTATCACTGAAATCCTTGATCCAGTATTTATGTCTCAACTAATTACAAAATGTTCAAAAGTGAATTATTTATACCTCAATTACTAGTTGAAGGCATAATTATATTCACAACTGAACAAAAACTGCCTTAAAACTTTTTCTCACAAGTTATGAATTTTTAAAAAGCCTGATGAATATTCACCCAAATCTCTGCAGCATAAAGAAATAATTATTATTTCCCTAGACTCCCATTTCTGGGAAATTCCTTTTCACCATGAAGATCACACATATAGGTCTTTGGAAGGAAGTCACAGTCTCCTTAGAGTACAGGAAACTATCCATTCATTAGTAAATACACCCATGATGCTTTGTCCCGTGGGAAACTCAGCTTGATTACTCTCTGCAGTTGCACTGCAACCCTCCACATGTACAAATGCTGTTGTGTAATTCATAACAAACACTAGCAAATGCTTTAAGTCATTACCCTTTGCCTTAACAGTGAGACACTGTTCTTTAACTCTCACAATCATAATTTGTGAATCTACTGCTCTATTCAACATGATTACAGACCCAAAGAAGAACAAAAGGTAGCCATAGAGGGTGTGAGACAGAAGAGCAGATCAATTCCTTAAGAAAAACCAAGATCCAAGTAACATATTTGATAGGCTGTTCCTGAGTATCTATGTTAGGAAACCTGGCAGAAGGGCAGGAATGGGGGTGGGAAGGGGGATGGGGACTGAGAATACTGGAAGGATAAAATTAATCATCGGAATTGGTTAAAGCATAATTTAAATGTTATGAATAAAGCTTCAGTAAAATGTTCCTATGTAGAAATATTTGGAAGCCAAATGACTTTCATAAGCTATGACAGTGATCAGCATGGCCTCCAATGACATCAAAGTTGACACAAGGAGTTCAAATATTTTAGGCTTAGATAGAAGCTTCAAATTCACTTTTTTTCACTTAAAATTCACATTTTTTATATTTGCTTAAAATGCATTCACTTTTTCCACGCTAACAGTAAGCAGACATAAAAGGTAGGGGAGAAACGTAGAGGCAGCAAATAAAGTTCAATTTATCATCTACAACAGAGGTTTTCCAACTGTCCGTTGAAGAGAGGAAATGCAGAAATTTGGGGAAGTGACAACCTTCCCCCAACCTCAACAACATGCTTTCCTTCTCTCCCTACAATTTCCATTGCCCTCCCACCCAAAGACAGTGGAAAGTAGAGCTTTCAAAAATATTCGCTTTAAACTAACTACTGGAAAATGGACATAAGGATAATCTTTAAGCGTTCAGCATCTTCCTAAAGGACTTTTAAAATCATTTTAACTTGAAAAGGGGATGGAAAGGTGGGGGTAGGATAAAAATTAAATCCTTCCTTGAAGCAGTCTTGATAGTAGTATCTTCTCTCAGTATAGGGGGAAAAAAAGATAATGGTAGAAAAGAGTTATAGTCTAGGGTATTTTCCCCCTTAAAATTACTAAACACAACTGATTATATTATACCAAGCTGCCTTTCTATGAAGCATAAAAGATATAAACAGAGCACAGGCTTAAATATGGATACTACCCAGACTTCCAAATGAGCACCAGCATTCAAAGGGGTTTTCTTCTGGGAACAATTTGTACCTAGTTCCAGATGTTTTCCCTTCTAGAAAATAGCAAACTCTACTTAGCATCCATTTCACTGGTGTAAGCAATAGGTACTTTAAATCCTGTCTGCTGCACCGCGGCCCACTGTTATTACAGCCAATGCCTCACCTACACCTGTACTGTATATATTGATGCTGAAAGAACCCATTCAGATAAATTACCGACTGGCAGAAGATGAGCTGATAAGAAGAGCATCATTATTTTGCAAAATGGTCAATGCAGGGTGCTATAAAATAAAAATATAACCAAGGGATCATTCAAAGACATAGCAAATTTTATGGTGGAGGAGCAGGTGAATAACGTGCCTCTGGAGGCGGTGAACTCTTCTTTCCCTGCACTGTCTGTGACATGTATGACAATGTCATGCTGCTGGAAGTGTCCAGCAACCAGGGTTAACCGGCCTATAAATTGCTGGGCAGCAGAATACCAAAGGCCTGATATATGGATTATTAAAATAAAAGAGCACAAGGGGCATAAATTCTCAGATAGATTTTGAGGCTTCTGTTCCTAATTCAGCTACTATGGAAGAATAATAATAACTATCATTACAGCCACCATTTCTTAAGTACTTACTATGTTCCAAGCCCTGGGCTTACATATATTCCCTTACTTGACCCAAAAGGAACACTCCTATATGGAAGAAATTATGATTCCCATTTTATGAACATGGAAACTGAGCCTCAGAGCAGAAAAAGAACTAGCCCACGCTAGTGCATGGCCAAAATCATGCATTAAAATTAGTACTACTTGATTCCAAAACATATGCTCTTAACCACTTGCTCCGCTGAGTCTCATATTCAAAATAATTGGAAGGTAAAAATTCTAAGTCTCTTAGAAGGCAAAGAAATGCAGTCACCAATACAATTTTTTAAAAAACTTTTCCAAAATCCAATGATAGAACTAAGTCTCACTAATTTAAACTAAAATGCAAAGCAAAATAATGTGGTTTGTGAATTTTACATTATACTTTTAGTATCATTAATGTTGGCAAGCACAAATTGACTAGATACCTTTCAGAGAAGACCCCCAAACAAATGCAGATTTTGTAAATAAATCATAAAGCATACCTAATGGAAACACAAAGTAAGTTATTAAATTTTCTCTCTGTTTATAGATCTTATGTATTATCTAGATGATATATTTAAAAGGAGTTAGTGATCTTTAGCCAATATGGTGTAAGTCTTACATTCATAAAGTGGTAATACTATCCTAGAGAACTAGGCAATTTGTAACAATTATTTAAGTTTTTTTAAATTTATCAGACATATAGCTGGATAGCTGGATGGATGGAAGGAAGATGATAGATAATAGAAGGATAGTCAGGTAGGTAGGCAGGTAGGTCAATAGATAGATACATAGCTAGATAGATACATAGATCTAGAGATATAATATTTGAAAGGAATTTTTATTTACAAGCAAACATCAGTATTTTAGATCCTTAACAGTTATCTATTGCTAATTCCCCAACACAAAATTTTGTTCCTAAATTTTGTGGCAAGACAGGGCAAAGCCAACTGTATTTAGCTCAATAGTTTCCAATTGGTGCTATAACAAATTACTGCATTAAAATGACACAAATTTATTATCTTACAGTTCTGGAGACTGGAAGTCTGAAATTAGTTTTATAATCTAAAATCAAGGTGTTCGAAGAGCTGCCCTCCTTCTGGAAGCTCCAGCCTTTTCCAGCCTAGAGAAACTGCCTGCATTCCTTGTTTTGTGGCTTTTTCTCCCATCTTCAAAGCACATCACTTTAATCTCTGCTTCCATCACATTTCCTTCTCTGGCTCTGATCCTCTTGCCTTTCTTTAAGAAACCTTATGATTACACTGGTGATCCAGGATAATCTTCCTATCTCAAGATCCTTAACTGAATCACATCTGCAAAGCCGCTTTTGCCATGTAAAATAATATATTCAAAGCCAGGTGCGGTGGCTCACACCTGTAATCCTAGCACTTTGAGAGGCTGAGGTGGGAGGATCACTTGAGCTCAGGAGTTTGAGGCTAGCCCTGACAACATGGCAAAACACCATCTCTACAAAAAATACAGGGAAGAAAAAAAAAAAACAGTTAGCCAGGCATTGTGGTGTGCATCTGCAGGCCCAGCTATTTGGTGGGCTGAGGCAGTTGGATCACTTCAGCCCAGGAGGTCAAGGCAGCAGTGAGCCAAGATCATGCCACTGCACTCCAGCCTGGGTGACAAAGTGAGACCCTGTCTCAAAACCAAAAACACAAAAATTCAGGAGTTCTGGGGATTAGGACATTAATATTTTGGGGGGGACCATTATTCTGTCTACCACTATCTTTCTATAAGTGGATCCCCATAGCTTGCTGGGGGAAGGATCTCCTTTTTCTAAGGTGGTAACTTATTACTAATCATAAAGATAGCCAAAGGAATCTAGATCTCAGGGAGCATTCCTAGAATGTCTCTTATATATTCACTGCATTTGGTGATCTCATCCAGTTTCATAGTCTTAAATACCATGTATATGGCAAGGATTCCAAAAATACCTCTCCAGATCAAACTCATCTATCCAGACGCCTACTGAATACACCCACTTGGATATCTAATAGGCAAGTCTGACTCAACATGTCTAAAATTGAGCTCCTGATTGCCCCTCTCCCAAGCCTACTTCTCTCAGTCTTCCCCATATCCCTTAATAGAAACACTATCTTTACAATTGTTCAGGCCAAAAACCTTGGAATTATCCTTGACTCCTTTCTTACTTTCATATCCTTCATCCAATCCATCAGCAAATCCTGTCAGTCCTCCATTTAAAACGTATCCAGAATCCTGTATCTCCTCATCTCCACCACACCACCACACTGGTCCAAGCCACTATCACTTCTCTTCTGGAGTTTTGCAGTAGCCTATGAACTGGTCATCTTCCTTTCACCCTTTCCCCCTATGGTAGCAGCCAGCCTGGTCTTGATAAAACATGATGCTGTGGGGCCTCACCCAGATTCCTCCTTTCAGGACTGAGGCACTCACTACCCCAGCAGCCAAAAACATTGGCTGCCAATGGCTTACATTTGAATCCCCTTCTGGGAATTGTCCTCATTCAAAGGGAGCTGCCTTCTGAAGTTTATGCCCTTTTCTAAAGTGTAAACAATGACTGGTCAATGTGATGATACAAAAGCTCCATCCCTTTGCCTCGATTTGGGACAACTCTGGAGGACCCTGCCACTTCCAGGATTCCCTGTGGATCAGTGGAAGCCTCTGTTGCAGCAGCATTCCATTTCAGCTTCTCCCTGCTCTCTCCATCCTGTGCTCTCACCCCCTCAGAGGTGTTGCTCCTAAGAACATTCCCAAAATAAATCCACTGCCTGCAACAATACATCTCAGAGTCTGTTTCTAGGAGAACTCAACTGAAGACACTGAAATAAAATCATGTTATTCCTCTGGTCAAAACTCTCCAATGACTCTCCATTTCAAATAAAAGCTCATGTCCTCACAGTGTCCTAAAGGTCCTAAAGTGAAGCCACCCCTTTTGTCTCATCTCCTGCACTCTTGCCGCAACCTCAATGGACACTTCTTCCCTTAGCTGCTCCCTCTTTCTTGAATGCTCTTCCCCGACATATCCACACAATTTACTCACCTCTCAGTCTTGGCTCAAATGCTGTTTTCCCAAAGAAGCCTTTCCTGACCCTCCTATGGCATTAGAACTGCCATACCCCATAATCTACGTTGTTTTTCTGCATACCACTTACTGTCTAATACACAGTATAGTACACTTATTTACTATGTTTATTATCTTTCTCATCTCACTATGAGAATTTTCTTTTTGTCTCTTTTATCCTCCCTACTTAGAGGAGTGCCTGGAACATGGTCTTCAAAATACTTGATAAATGAATGAATGAATGAGTGCTGACTGTGTGTCAGGACCCTCTCTGGGAACATTTGTGTATAATATCTCATATAACAGTCACAACAACTCCAGGAGAGGAATATTATAATATCCATTTTCCGACTGAGAAAACAGAGACTCAGATAATCACATGAGATTATCACATAGGTAAGGAGGGATAGAGCCCGGGTGTGAACCCCTGTTGGTCCAACTCAAAGCCATATTCTCACAGAGACTCCCCTATTTCAGCTAAACTACTCTCTTTCCAAACAAATCTAATCTAAACTAGGAAAACAAGTCTAAAGAAGAAGTGAAGATTGAGTGACACAGAAATCATGATCTTCATCATTTTATGAAATGTACATGTGTTCACTATTACTGTAGATGCTCTACAAAACGAGTTTACAAGTTCTAGCTTTGTAGTAACTAAGGATCTATCCGCCCAAAAGGAACATATTAACATGTAGGTAACTACTTGCACACACAGAGACCTTACCAAAAGCTAATTGAATTGTTAGTAGTATTTGGACCAGTAGGGGGGCGGGCAAGGGGTGTACGTGTTGATAGAAAACAAAAGTCTGGGTTTTATATCTGAGTTAATGGAAGAAAATAATTCACTGTCTTCCACTTAGCAAAAGAAAGCTTTGTAACGGAAGTGGGATTATAAGAGCTTTCTGAACTCCACAGAGGAGGAAATTTGGCAAGTTGACACTATGGTCTTATTCAGTGCTCAACACCCATTAACTTCAGAGAGAGCTTCTAGCCTGGATCAGCCAGGCAGGATGCAATGTAAATGGGAAATGAACCTGACCCCACCACAAAAGCCTTTAGCTTCACACACATGTGAGGCTGATGGAATTCACTGCCATAAAAGGAAGGTGAGAACACTCTAAATTGGCTTTTACCTTCTAAGGATGTTCACACACAAAGCATGCATTGTAGCCACTAATGAAAGACATGTGTTAGAGTAGTTACACATTGCAACTCATAGAAAACTAACGACATGAAACAGCCACGGTGCCACTATGCTGACCCCTGTAACACCTCAAGACCAACTTGTAACAAGCAGAGCTAAGCCAATTTATCACTGAATTATGCGTCATTTAATAAAGACGGGTGTGACTCAATCTGCCATGCGGGAATGCTAAAAGCTTAAGGAAATGGCCACCAAAACTCCCCCTTTTCCTTTTCCAAAGCTCATCTTTAACCCTTCAGTAAATGATGGACTGATTGAAGCAAAAGTCTAAACTTTATAAACTATCACTAAAAAAATCTTAGGGTAGTCTGACCAGGGTTCTTGGGGTTATTTACTTGAAAATTACTACTCTTGCAGGATTAACTCCTGTTTCTATAGCTCAATGGAGTGTGAATGAAGTGAAAATGGAGGGGTTCTCTTTTTTGAACCACCATCAGCATCCTGAAATTGTAGTTCAAAGTATGCTTTCAGAAGCCAAAAGCCAAGTGATGATTTTACCAGTGTCATTTACAGTCATCATCAAAACATATTTTAATTTAAATAAAAATTAATCCTAGGGGCTTTTAGGTTCTGCCAATAGTTTTACATTTCCGAGGGGGAAAAATCCTTATAATTTCATCATTGTCATAGAAACAGAAAAATCAACACATTACAGAAAAACGTTTCATGAGGGCTGAGAATAAGGACATCCGTATCAAGTTACACACTTAGAGATAATTGATTTAGCAAAAATTCAGCTGGAATCATATAAATTATAGCAATTTCCACCATTGGTCCTATACAAAAGCTTTTTAGTAATAACCAGAGGACATAGTTAGATATTCTCTAGAAAGTAAAGAAACTTCTCAAAATCTTTCCTTATTTTATTTCCCTTCTCGGGATTATATTCTTTTTATGATAACAAATTTGTACCACTGTAGAAGCATTTTAGTCCCTTGAAATTTTATAAAACTTTTTTTCTTGATGGTGCACCAAGAATCATGTTTCTCTTTAAATGAACAAAAAAAGTAGATGAAGTCAAAATGCATTTTATTATTAAGTTCAGCAACCATAGATTATGTTGAAGACTGAAGCACTTGCAATGCTTCTTCATCTGGGAAGACATTCTATTAAAAATTTGCCCATTATGCTTTTGTATTTCATTCCTTCTTTTCCTTCCACCAAGGTAATGAAAGCATCAAGAGTCCCTGAAATATTGTATAAAGAAAAATCGAAAAGAACATTTACAGCCCAGAAAACTGCTACTAATCATTAGGGGCTTGTCGCCATCTTTTTATTAACCTTTATTTTTCTTGAACTATTTTATTATTTAAGAAGATTCAGACCATGAAAAACATCTGAGAAAAGAGACAGACACTGTTCTAAGCACTTCAAGTGTATTAACTCAATTTGTACTCACAACAGTTTTGTGATAAAGGTCCTGTTATTATCCCCATTTGAGAGCTGAAGAAACCAAGGCACAGAGCTATGTAGTAATTTACCCAAGGCCAATAGCTCTAAGTGGTGGAGGCCAGATTCAAATCAGGGCCGTCATACTCCAGAACCCATGCACTTACCCATGCCGAACTGTTTCAAGAAAGGCAGTGAGGAAAACCTGAAGCTTTCATTTTAATAATAAACCAAAAAGAAATTCTTCAGTCTCTGTGCACTTGATTAAGCTCCCAAAAGGTGAGATTACACATTTCAGTGTATTTCTCTCAAGTGATATAATGTCGGTCCTAAATTCATTTCAGAATTTTGTACAAAATGTGAAGTATTCTTTTTCTAGGGTAAAGGTGGTTTATTTCCATTACGAAGAAAAAATAATAATAATGAGAAGAGCCAGGATAAGAAATACAATATTTCTGCTTCATTATTTTCAAGGCTGACTATCATGATTCAAAATTACCACATCAGAGAGTCTCAAATACAGTTGGTTTTGACTATCTTCATCCCAACCATATTTGGGAGGTAAGCAAGATACAAATTAGAAGGCAGCCAGAAAAAAACAGGGCACATTGTTTTACAAAACTGGAGTGAATGTTAAGCTAATCATTCTAAAATTCTGATATCTACCTTTTTATATTTTAAAAAAAGCAGCAAAAAAGTAAAAGAAAACAGGGGAAAAAATCTGGCAACTGTAAGGGTCCTTTCTCTTCACTCTGCTTTAGTCCATATGATTCATCCCAATTGTTTCCTTTCCATTTCTGGATGTTTGACCACAAGGCAGCTTTAGTTTTCATTTGTCATTATTTGAAATAACTTTACACATCTTTTAAGCATTTTGATTGCTTAAATAGAAAATTTGAAATCAATATCTCCAGAGACACTTGAGAAATCCAAAGGGGAAAAAAAGTCTAAAACTGATTTCTAAAAATGAGTTTTTATAGAAAATTCCAGAGTACAATAACTAAGTAGAGTCTACCAAACAAGTAGAGAGTTGATTATCAACTGTAGCAAATATTACTTCCTTTGCATATTTTGCCCTCTATTACTGCAATGAATAAAAACAATTATGTGCACATACATACACACACACACACACACACACACACACACGTTTCCCTTTAGAAATAATTTGCCTTTGGAAAAAATGGGCAAGAAGCCTATTGAAGGCCTTGGGTCATGGGGCAAGTCCTCTATACTCAAGTTTGTTTTCTGCAGATAACCCAGAAGTGATATCAGAGAGAACACTCTCTCTCCAAGGTGCTGGGGGCCTGCAGCAGTCTGTTCTTTATTTTCCTTCCTCAGATAAAATATGGTACACCACACTTTGCTGGAGATGGATTAGTGTTGACTGGTTTATATTGTCTGGCAGAGTTAGAGGGAAATTTGAAAGTTAATGCACAATTTAATTCTCCAGAGGACTTCTGAATCATCTGGAGAATTCTGGTAGTATAAACATGACAGCCTTTGAATACAACTGTGATAAAAGTAATTTCAAATAACATTAGGGGTGGCTTAGAGCTATTTCTTATTACCCAGATCACTTTAAAACAAATCTTGACAATGATCAGCAATGATACATTATGAGTGGCATGTCAACAGAATCCCAAATGTGAGACATCAACCGTGAGCTAATGTTTCTCTGATAGCTGTGATTTAAAGATACTCCATTATGGCCTCCAACTGCCCATAAAGACCCATTTTCCAAAATATTATTATTATTTAATTATATGTGTGGCAGTAGGCTCCAGGTTTTTATATATGCTCTGAAGCTATCACTAAAATATTTCAGATAAGGTAAAAGCATGTACCTGTGTAAACACTAATAATAATAATACCTTGGCAGAGTACAGCAGCAAGTTAAAAAAAAAATAGATAAAGCCGAACTGTGTGGGGGGGCTCTGGTAATTGGAAGAGTCAATGGCTATATGATTCAAGAAAATAGTCTCCCTCGAGAAGGAGACTGATTGTCCTGCATTTATACAGCAGCTAACCAACACTAAGCAGACTTTCCTTTGCATATTATTGGTGCCAGGCCGATGAGGCAGAAAATTGCATCGTGTCATTTAATTTCCCAATCTTTGTTTTCATTGTATTAATCTTTTGGCTTTGCTTCACTTTATAATTTGAAGGCTCAGCAAGAAGCAAACCAAATGGAAATTCAGCTTACTTTCATGTCTAGCTGAATGTGTTTGGTGCAGTTTCCAAAAGTTTAATTCTACGTAATACTGTCCATGAATAATAATAGGCTGCTTCTGCATGCAGACTTATTAGTGTTTATTAAGGGTTGCCTTAAAGTTTCTGGGAAATGTGCCCAAAAGTCAGTCACCAAAACGTGATTAACAAATTGGTTACAGAAGGAGAACAGATAATTTTTTAAAACAGAAGTATATCATCCTGTTGAGAAATAAGAATTAAAACCCTCAAAAACTGATTTAACCTAAGTGAGCTTCTTTCTCCCTACCCTCCTTTCCGTTTTCCTTTCTTTTTGTGAAAAAGAAATAAACCTGAAACAATGCAGAGAACTGAGATTTCAGTGAACTACACAAGAAGCTAGTATTTTGAAATACAAATTAAAAAGGCATCCACAATTTCGGGGGATGAAGGGTGACAGTGCAATGCAGAGCTTCAAACTGTTTGGATTTTGCAATCAAATTGATCTGGCTTCATATCCTGCCATCTCTGCTTGCCTGCTGTGTGTCTTTTAGTAAGGTATTTCACCTCTCCAAGCTCACTGCCCAGTCTGTAAAATAGAGTAGGAATGTCTGACAGGGACGTTAGGAAAGCAAATGTGAAATGCATGTAAACACCCAGCACTGCACCTGGCACTTAGGATGCCCTTGACGAGGGGCATGAGACATTGCTATGGGGCTACTTGCTGTTGCTATCACCTCAATGTCTACTCAACAATAAGTAAAGGAAGGAGTATAAAATATCAGTCAGGTCTCTTTCCTCTACCACAATAACCCTGTTGTCACCAAGATTGCATTTTGGAATGCTGAGATTTGGAGATGGGGTTTTCTTTTTCCTTCTGACTTCTATTATTTGTAATAACTACAAACTTAAAATATATAACTGGCCTTAAAACTGGAATATACCTACTATGTTTTTCACTGCTACAAATGAACCTACCCACTTCCCCAAAGATATTGAATTATTGATTCTTCTGTGTTTGTGGGTTCATCTAAAACATGGTTTATAATGAAGCGTAAATAACAAAGAGATAGCAGAAAACCAAGGAGGAATATGTTAAATCCATCTGAAATAGACAATGGGATTATTTAGAGTCTCAGATCTTACAACTGCTAAGCCCTTCTTCAAGGCAATATTTTAATAAGAACAGTGAATCTTACAAACTTGGGTTAGAAAAACATGTACAGAGAAACTCACTGTACTTCCTCAACTAAAAATAAGTTTCAGCCGGAACTCTCTTTCTCGTTAAAATTGTCTCATTCTTCCCTGATCACCAATTATTTTTATAGACATTGATTCATGTGATACACTAGCCTTGTGGAACAAGAAGGGCAGGTATTATTGACTCCAGTTAAAAGATGAGAAAAACTGATAATTAGGGAGGTTTTGCCACATGTCCAAACCAATATCAATGCTGAACACTTAGCAACTTAAAACTTCTGCCATCTCTATTCAGAGGAAAATACAATGATTCAAGAAACAGCCTTAGTACCCATAGAAATGGACCAGTAAAGGCTACTTTTTAAAGAAGAACATTAACTTTTACTTGTTTGTGTTTATAGAATATATCATTCTTAGAGGAGATATAGGTGAAACGTTTCTATGTTTACTTTTGTTAACTTTAAAAAAATCATTGTAGCACCAAATTATTTCTTTTCAGTTCAAAAGATAGGAAACTCTTTTTTCTGATTTTCCTCAGATTCCTATCATGCTGTTTGTGCCAACCAACCCATTACAAATTGCAGAAATGACATTTGCCCTTCATCTGAGCTCCCCAGGCATCCACAAATAGCAACTGAAAGTCCCTAGGCCTCCTGTGACTTAGACTTCACTTTCCCAAGAGTTCCTGGAAACACTGTCAAATTACAAGAATTTGCACTCCTAGTCAGCTCAAAATACCTGCTAAGTTTGTTACTATACATCCTTTTCAAAGTGAGTCATCACTGTTATAAAATGAATTGGTCTTATATAAATGTCAATTTGGGGTTATATTCCTCAAGAAACTCAACCTGTTTCTAATAACTTGTTTGAAATCAGAGGATGGATGAGCTTCTGTCATACCATATGACATGGTATAAATTTATCGAGCCTATTTTTTACCCAACAGTAGAGGTGCTTTAGGAAGTTAATCACCAGCACTTTGTGCTAACTGACAAGCAACCTCTTAGCTCCCAGTTACCATGAATGTTATTCCAAATAGTTAATCACAGAGCTAAATGCAGATAAGGTGGAAGTATGCATACATCATCAAGACAAGCAGATTATATATTTAAAAAACTAGATCATTATGAACTCTGAAGCTAATGTTTAAGGTTATTCTTTAATGCTATTGCCAATTGCCTTTTCATTTTTTTTCTGTTTTTTAAGTGTTAAGGTATCTTTTTATTGGCTCAATTCATGTCCTATTAGTCTTGGAATTTAACAAGGCCTCGTGGCAAAGAAGGTCTGGAAGAGAACTTATTAACTTTCCCTCAGAGTAATGAGTCCCATATGGAATAAAGAAAGAATACCAACTTCCAAAAGACAAAAGTCATTAAAGTCAATAGAGGGTTAATGTGATTTTTAATAAGAGGCCCATTACAATTCTCAGGACCCATAATGTTGGTACCACACTGGGCATCTACTGAAATAAATCAGAGTGGTTTCTTCATTATTCTCCACTAAAGATAAGGTAGCATCTTTCTCCCTAAAGTCTCATATTTTTCTCAGGGAATTATATATTACCCGTCATCCTTTTTCTTGTAAATAAACAAGACAATTATCACACTTGTCTTTCACAAAATATTTTCACTAATTAAAGCAAAAACTTCATTCAATTGTTCATTAGAAAATGAATTTGAATTTGGAATTAAGTGGCTCCAGTGTTAAAAGTAGTAACATAAAATTGACATCTTACATACTTTTATATCAGGTATGTATGCGTTTAATACACAAAGAAATATTTCTTCTACCATAGGTATTGCTAAACATCCGTACTTCATCTAGAGCCTCCTCTGAAAAACACCAAGTTTGGGGGTAAAAAAAAAATGGGGGCAAAAGTGACAACACAATTCAAGCAATTCAGGAAACTAAGAATGATTTCCACCATTGAAATTGCATGAGAAAACAAAGATTGTCATTTGGAAAGGCCTAAGGAAGGGAAAAGTAGAAGGAAAGAAAAGCTTTATCAAGGACGACAGGCTGAATGCTAGTTTTGGAGTTGGGAGACAAGGGCTTGGACCCCAGCTACGTCTCTAACATAGAAAAGTGACTTTGGCCAAGTCATTTCACTTCTATGAACTTCCACTTCCTTGCCTGTAAAGTGAGATGCTGGACATGGTCCAGGACAGAAAAGAAATTTCGCCTGACATCCCACTGATAGTAAATTAATAGTGGGAGCCTGGAGAACTGTGTTTCAATATCAAATTGAATCCAGATGCAGCCAGAAAGAGTGCTGTGTTCAATTAGTAATGTCTGCCATGGAAGGGGAATGTGGGAACATTGCCACACAAATTTATCACCACATTAAATGATTCTTAAAGTTATCTTTCACTGTACCATTCTGTGATTCTATTAACTATAACATACACAGATTTTTTTTCTTCTCCATGATTTTGACCTACCACAAATAGTTAAATGTCTCTCTCAAATCATAGCAGAATGTCTAAGCCACTAACTTTGGAAATACTGAACAGGATGATGCCCAACTTGGCAAAAAAAAAGAGACTCAAAATAAAGAAAATGTAGAGTGAAAGCTGGCCAGAGTAAGCTTGAAGATTCCCTATGATTCTAATAAAGGACTAGATGGAAAATAGCACTGTTACTCCTACTTGCCCTCCCTCAGAGGCTAACAGGCACACGCCTAATTAACTCTGTATAATAAGAAAATTGCTCAAGTTGGTGATGCTGTCTCTGAGAATGATCCATTTCTCCACAATCCAATGACATAGCAATAATCATTGTTTATAATGAATTATGAAGACTGAATAATACAGATTAAAGTATCACCAACTTCAAGGTTTACCAATAAGCTGATTTGCAAGACAACATTTCATATCATGTGCTGTAATATTATCAATGTTTAATAAGCACTTTATAACTTTTGGCAAGCAAATGAGAAATGGATTACCATAGAGAGGTGATGAAATATTTATAATTCACAATAGCTACTATTACACGGTAGCTGTTCAAGAACTCTTAATAGTAAATTGAATGGAAATATAATACTGTAATGGATGTGGAAGTGTTCAATCGGCCATTTGTAATGAAATATGAAAGTGTTTAAAGAGAGTAAATATATTTGTAATGGTTTTTGATTAGCTATAACTGTATGTGATTCAACCATCCATTATGAATGGTGTACAGACATTATGTTGACTTATAATATTTATAATAAAATTGACAGCCTTGAAGATTTTTAAGAATCCTTGCATGATGATGGATATGTTAATTAGTTTGATTGTGGTAATCATTTTAAAATGTATATGCATACCCAAACATCTCGTTGTATACCTTAAATATATATCATTTTTATTGGTCAGTTATACCTCAATAAAGCTGGGGAAAGAAGAATCCTTGCTTGTAATATTAACTTCCAATAATTAAATCTGTATCATTGCTTTGGGAAAAAAAAAAACTCTTCCTCGTTATCAAACTTTCCTAAAAAGTTAAACTTGTGTTTCTTTAATAATTGGTCCTTATTTATGATTAGCGGTACTATTCTTCATTTTTGATAAATCATAAATTTGACCTCTGTTTTTGCACATATAAGACTTTATGTTTACAGGAAGTAGGCCAAAAACAACAAATAAATACCTATATAGATACAGATACAACATATATCTCCACTATGCTATGTAACACACATTATATTCTACCAGGAAAAAAAAATTCTCAAAAATTAAGACAATTGTATAGAATCATCAAAAGTTGCAGTCTCCATGTATTGTTTAATACAATTACCATATCTGTAACTCAAACAACCCCTACTCACTAATTAATTCTTTCCTTCACAAACACTTCACAGCCCTGCTTAACACCCTGCAATGGCTTTCTGGTTGCCATAGGATACAGACAACAGTGCCTACTCAGTCCACAGAGCCTGACAAAGCTCCTGCCAGCCCTGCATCCTCACTCCTCACCCCTCCATTCCGGCTCTATGAACTCCAGCTGCACCTGCCTGCTTTCTGTGCCTCAAAGAAAGTCTATCATGCTCTGTTTCAGGTGCTTTCCATATATTCCCTCTTCCTGAAACACATCTCTGGCCCAGCCATCTCCACTTTTTCTGCAGCAATTAATAATGTGTGCAATTGTCACATGTCTAACTCTTCTACTAGAATGTCAGCTCCATGAAGGAAGGAACTGTGTACCTTCTATGTACTAACTGTCTCCAGCCACAGGACAGTGCCTTGCACATAACAGTGCTCAGTTAATATTAATTGATTAAACAATAAATTAATGAATATATAAACAAAAGGCCCATTCACAGACAGTGTCAGGTACCAAGAGAAGATGAACAGAGCAGATCTCCTGACTTGTCATTATCTGAAGGTACCCTAATATTACTTCATTAAATATGAATTTGGTTTGATGGAAATGAATTGTAATAGTATAATCAGAATAGTATTCACAAGCTCAGGTATTTGGTTTTTAGGTTTGTGGCATGTTCTTACTAGTGGATTGCAACTCAGAACCAGTGACTTTTTCACCTAGCTTACCCATTTACTAACTACCTTGTTCTCCATTTTGCTTTGATACCTATGCATAGGTCAGGATCTGGCCTGTTTTCTCTATCCTTGACTCTGTTAATACTAAAATTTCACTCTCTAAAGGTAAGTGATACTAGTACAAGAGAAATATTCTTGATTATACTTTGCTTCTGCTTTAAACTGGGCAAACAAACAAACAAAAAAAAACAGCACACCTAAACTTAAGAGAGTAACCATCAGGTTTCTCCAGAGAAATAGAACCCGAGAGAGAGAGGTCGGGGAGCTGGCCAGTCCAAAATCTGTAGGCAGGTTGGCGAACTAGAAATTCAGGCAGGATTTCTATATTACAATCTTGAGGCAGAATTCTTCTCCAAGAAACCTCAACTTTTGCTCTGAGACCTTCAGTTGATTGGATGAAACCCACCCACATTAACCAGAGCAATCTCCTTTACTTAAAGTCAAATGATTGTAAATATGAATCACACCTACAAAATACCTTCTCAGCAACACCTACACTAATGTTTAACCAAACAACTAGGCATCACAGCCTAGCCAGTCTGGTAGATGGTATTATTGAGTGCAAACATTCATTCTTTCCTACACCCAGTAAGAGAAATAAACTTTCCTGTTCTGTCATTTGACAACATGGCTTGCTTTGACAAGTGGGACATGTGCTAATTCTGAGACAGTTTTGTCAGTGTCCCCTTGTGGTTTGATTTGGCTCAGTCTGGCTGTTCTCCACTGTTATGAGAATGGGTTCTTGTTCCAAACAGGGGCTTCTCCTTTATCTTAGGTCCTAAAATTAATACAGTGTGTGGAGCACATCAATCAAAAACTCACCACCAAGCTGGATCAGAGCTGAAGCACAGAGCTAAGACACTGACATACAGCCACTGACATGTAACATGAGGAAAAATAAACCCTTATTTATTTCCAAAACCATTGAATTTTGAGGACTGTTTGATACACAGAAAGATTTCCAGCAAAAGCTAATGAATTCAAGACACTTTTGTGAAGCCTACCACATTTTGATTAGTATATGGCATTGCATCCAATCTATTTATGCTGCCAATGATAAATTCACATGAGCTAAAGTGAGACTGATTCTTATCTGGATAGATACATAGCATGATCTCTGTCATAGAGATCTTATGTCTCGCAAAATATTACGTAAGTCGAACTACTTAACACTTATTTAGGACTTTTTGTGTTTGACAATCTTCTGAGCTAAGCAGATACAAAAGTAAAATGTGACATAATTTTTCCTTTTGGAAGCCGATAGACTCGTGGGGAAAGTATACATGTCAATGTGTAGAATAATAGGAGATTGCAGCTAAATTCTACCTTGTAAATTCTGGCTATGCCTTTCTGCTGTACAAAACCTTCCTTGCATGCTTCAAGACTTGACTTGTTACTGCTTCCTTCTATTGATTCCTGAGAAAGATCCATTCTCTTAAAACTAACATCTGTTTATCCATCTAGTCACTTAAACAGAAAAATGGCTTTGTCAAGAGAACCCAACTGAATAAGTAAAATACAATCATGACTCAGAATCCCACCTTTCTTACTAGTCTTTAAGTCCCTCATGAAATCTAAGCCTAAATAGCGCTTCCCAACATTCTAAATTGTCCACACCTGTCCCAGCCAAGCTCTACAGCCTTATCTCCCACCATGCCTGCACACAAGCCTCCCACCCCAGGCAAGCTCCTCACTGCTGACCACTATGCTGATTGGGCTGATTATTGAAAACTTTGTCTCTAAGCCTCACCTTCACTCTTCTCAACTTGGCTTTGTAGCACTAGAATTGGGCTCTGCAAATCATATGTCTGCCTTGCCAGGTGGGCTCTACCAATAAAGGGAATTAGGGGAAGGACTGGGAGAGAAAAAGAATCTTGCTTGTTCTTTCCAATTTGCTCCCTATTTCCGCCAGCATTCAGAAGAGTACTTCAACCTGGAAGGGGCAATTCGTTGGTTCTAATTGCAGTAGCAGTTCTAGTTTGCTTTTTTTCCCCCAGACTCCCCGAGCTAGCCTTATCGTGCCTAGCTCTGGGAGTGAACTGCAACCTGGAGGACCAGAAAGAGACCTTTACTAGGACTCAGAAAGTCTTGTTCAAGAATCAGCTCTGCTACTCACTAGCCCTGTGAATTTGGGTCTTTCTCGGATTTAGATTTCTTACCTATAAGAAGGGGTATTTGGGTTAACTAATCTCCAACCCCCTTATAATTCCACTTTTCCAGAACTCTGAATTCTGAGTTTCCCATTGGTAAATTTTATCTTTCCAAGAATATTTTAACTCCATTAAGGTCAAAACCTTTGACTAAAACTTCCCCTAACCTCTGGCCAGCCTGGCAGTTTTGTGGGCCAAGCATACAGCGAGCGCTCCCAATCATTTCTACCTAAATTTCAGATTTATATTGAAAATCTGTGTGAGCCAGAGGTTTCAAACTGGTGGTCTGGAAACCAAATTCTGCCCACAGCATGATTTGTTTAGCCCATGGTGACTTTTTAGTGGTTGCCATGATTCTAATACTGAGAGATTTTATATCAAATCCAAAATGCATCCTTCAGATTTCACAGATGAGAAAATTTGTGACAAGGAGGTAAAGGAAATTGTCCAACATCAAGGACTCAATCAAAGGAAAAATAGCCACTCAAATCTAAAGGCCTCTCTGATTTTGGGGTTCCTGAGCCTCTCTTGCTTCTGTAAAGATGACACCATGAAGTGGGGATTGGAGGATAGAAAGTTTAAATCTTAAACTACACTCTCTTTTGCCATTTGCCAAAGCCCCTCATTTGTCATCAGTGTACAGTAGGTTTTAATGTTCTAAATGATAAGGTGTCTTAAAACTTTTTCAATGCAATGTTATTTTCAAGTAATTATAAATATCAACACTTCATTTCATTTGTATTGGCATTCATAATTCATAGAATTCACTGTGATTGATTTTGAAGAAAACTGACACCAGGGATATTTGTTCTCTGTAATGTAAAATTAATAGCAGATGCATGACTGAGGGAAACATTTTCCTGCTGTTTTCATAGTTATTAAAACTCCTGGACTCTGTTCGTTTTGTTTCTAACACATATGCTACACTGTCCCCGTTGCCCACGTACTTTCTTGCAGCATTTGAAAATGGTGGCTACTCTCTTCTCCTTAAAACTCTCTCTCGTTGTTTTCTGCTTTGAAGTAATAACAGCAGCTACCATTTACTGAACACTTCCTATGAGATATAGAACAGATTGATAAATAATATCCGGACTAATGCTTCAGAGAAGCTTTTAAAATAATATTATCCCCAGTTGCCAGAGGCTGGGAAGAGTAATGGGGAGGTAGGGGGAAGTAAGGGTGGTTAATTGGTACAAAAAAATAGTTAGAAAGAATAAGACCTAGTATTTGATAGCACAATAATAATTTAATTGCACATTTTTAAATAACTAAATGAACATAATTGGACTGTTGGTAATGCAAAGGATAAATGCTTGAGGGGATGGATACCCAATTTTTCATGATGTGATTATTACACATTGCATGCCTGTATCAAAACATCTTGTGTATCCCATAAATATATACACCTACTGTTTAAAAAAGGAAAAAAGTAGTATTATCCCCATTTTACAAGGAAAAACACAGCAGGCTCAGACACAATAAACAGATTGCTATCAGTGACATAGCTAGTATCTGGTGGCAACAGTGCACTACATGATACTGTCTCTTGGTTTTCTTTCTTCCTATATCTCCTCTATTTCTTAACCTCATTCACAGCCCCCTCTTACTCCAGTGGATTCCAATATGTCGGTGATTCCTGGGTGTATTAGTCCATTCTCACTGCTATAAAGATACTACCTGGCTGGGCACGGTGGCTCACGCTTGTAATCCTGGCATTTTGGGAGGCTGAGACAGGCAGATCAACTGAGGTCAGGAATTTGAGACTAGCCTGGCCAACACAGTGAAACCCCATCTCTACTAAAAATACGAAAAATTAGGCTCAGACACAATAAACAGATTGTATGTGGTGGTGTACGCGTGTAGTCCCAGCTACTCAGGAGGCTGAGACACAAGAATTACTTGAACCCAGGAGGCAGAGGTTGCAATGAGCTTAGATTGTGCCACTGCACTCCAGGCTGGGAGACAGAATGAGACTCCGTCTCAAAAAAAAAAAAAGATACTACCTGAGACTGGGTAATGTATAAAGAAAGGAGGTTTAATTGACTCACGATTCCACATGGCTGGGGAGGCCTCAGGAAACTTACAATCATGGAGAAAGGCAAAGGGGAAGCAAGGCACATCTTACATGGCAGCAGAACAGAGAGAAAGTCCATGGGAAACTGCTATTTTAAAACCATCAGAGCTTGTGAGAATTTCCTCACTATCACGAGAAGAGCAAGGGGAAAACCGCCCCCATGATCCAATCACTCCCACCAGATCTCTCCCTCAACATGTGGGGATTACAATTCGAGATGAGATTTGGGTGGGGACACAGAGTCAAACTGTATCACCAAGCTTCTATCTTCATTCATGTCATCAACCAATATAATAGGCCAAATGCACGTCTCCATCCCAGACCTCTCTCCTAAACCTAAATCAGTACATGGTTGTAGTTAAAAGGAAGATACAGAGATGATTATGTTGGCTCCATCCTTTGCCAGCTATATGGCCTTGGACAAGGTACTTAAACTTTCCAGCTTGTTTTCTTATCTGTAAATGGAATAATAGAGCTAATGCAAGGATTAAATCAGACCATACCTATAAGGCAACTGGCACTTAATATATATTCAATAAATGTTAGCTACTATAATTATTATTGTTATTCTTATTATATTTTAGACTACCTGGATCAGCCCAACATAAGTAACCTTATAGCCCTTCAAACATCTAGAATCTATCATCTATACTCATATAAGAGGGTGTCTTGCTAAATTTCAAATCTGCCCACCTCTCCTCACCTCATATAAAATTCTCTGGCAGATCACCATAATATTTAGAATGAGATCCAAATATCTCAGCAGAGACAACCCTTCAACATCCAGTCTCTGTTGACTCTACAATCTTACCTCCCACCATCTCCAATCTCTAAAGGAACAAAATGTCTACTTCTGCCATCAATACAAACTAGTTGTTCATGTCTCAGCATGCTGGAAAATGTGGTTTCCAGGAGCCAAAAATGCCTTCCTAACTCCTTCCTGCCCTTCTAAATGCTACTCATATCTCCGTCTTCCCATGTCTTCCCTAACTCCTGAAGTCTGAGTTTACTCCCTCCTTTGGGTGGCCCTTGAAGCCTGCCCTTGCTTTAGTCCTTATCACAGAGAAGCCTCACTTCTGGTTTGCTGCTCAGCCTTACTTAGTAGACTCGAATTCCTGAGTTGAGTCTCTTAACTCTGCAACCTAGCATCAGACACCCAACAACTAAAACTCTGCTAAGAAGGCAACTAGGTTCTAAGATGAAAAGTAGGCATGTTGATGGCACAATTACAAATCTGTTGTGCAAACACAAAATGTTAATGCTGAGGACATTACAGATCTGATCAAACAATTCTTTCCATTTGCACATGGAACCCCTAATACTTAGGGAGGTCACGTGACTTGTCCAACTTTATACAGTTATTCATGCAGTCCAGGCTCATCCCAGAACACCAGTTTGGGAAGGGTAAGTAATGTGAACCCAGGCCTCAAACTTGAACACATCCCACTCCAGGTTCATATAAGTCATCTATTTACTTATACCCTATTTTGTTACAGAAAGGGTTTAGGACAGTTTGAATAAATACTTAAAATAAGACTTAGTTTTCTTAAAGCCAATAAAGGAATCATACAGTTTTGGAAGATGGAGATTGTGAAGTGGGGCAAAAATAGGGAAGCCAGAAAGAGACAGGCCAAAACCCCTGTGAAGTTAGTATTTAAAGCTCCATAATGAGATCTGGTGCATTTTCTAGGAGCAGGTTACAAATTTGCTTTTAAACTCACAGAAAATAGGTATAATCTATTCTTGAATTACGGTGTAATATTAAAACATTACACTGATGCTGAAATATGAAAGAAATTTCTCCCATTAGTCTTTGTGAAGAAAAAAATGAAATAAACAGTATCTTTTAAATAATCCTGAGTTGCATAATGTCATTCTGTATAATATTCTTCAGTGAAGTCCCAAAACATTAACAAAGTGCAATTCAAGAAAATTGGGGGAATTGAGTGGAGGACAAAACAATATGGACAATATATACAGTTCTCTGCACTGAAGAGGCTGTGCACCCCATGAGGGCAAGAAGCCCCTCCCTTGTTCATTGCCGTATGCCTTAGTACACTGTCTACCACAGTAGGGAAGCTCAAGAGTTCAAATGTTCAGTAGAGAACTAAACAAATCTACATAAACAGTTCATACTCAGTCAGTCAAGTGAGAAAAGTAAAATGTGAGAAGTTACAGCTTTTCAAGACAGAACCAGGTTATTGACTGGGATCCCTGCAGACATCAGTTCCAGGCGCCACATTGGTATGCAAAGAATTTGAACAACAGTTTCAGAAGAAACATTTCAAGTTTGCGGTTAATACTAAATTGGAAGAGACAGCAAATAATGAGAAACAAAGCAGGCAGATAAAAGGGTTTTAGATATTTCAAGTACCTACCCAGCTAATAAATGCAAATGAAGTTCAGTGCAGATAAGCACAGAATTATGAGTCTGGAAGCAAAGAAGAGAAAGGAGGACTATCTGCTTAATGGAAATGAGCTGCACGGTGCTGACCAGGAATGAGATCTGGGGAATTAATGCAGAAGAAATCCCTCAAGCTTTCAGCCCACTTTGCTGCTATGGAAAAGAAACATGATGATGAGCTGTATTAAACCACAATACACAACAATCAAGTCACGCTTCACATTGGGTGAAAATGAAGCCAAAGCAAGAAAAGAATAATTTTTTTTTAATTGCCATTCTGTTCAGGGCAGGACCATCCTCGCTGATTTTTTTTTAAATCTCAACCTTAAGCAATTGTCTTCTACAGATTTATTGAAATGTGTTTTTTATTATTTGCTTGTATTCTCTGTCATTTTCCATGTTGTCTCACAATTACTCAAGGGTCCCCAGAATACTGTCATCACACCTGAGAGCCAGAGCCATCACTGTACAAACAGAAGACGCTTAGATGGCAAAGGTTAAGTGGCTCCTTCTGCCAAAGCTATACATTGCCTTTTTTCCTTTTATTTTCTTTTTGATTTTCCTTTTGTTGTTGTTGTTGTTGTTGGTGGTGGTGGTGGTGGTGGTGGTAAAAAAAAAAAAAAAAAAAAAAAAAAAAGAGTCATAGATTCATAGCTTTTAACACTGAAAGGCGCTCTAAGTATACCTTTATGAGCCTCCTAACTATAAAGAGAGTAGCTATTATTAGCACCATGTAGCAGATGACCTTGCCAGACCCAAGGGCCCAGTGATATCAGCCAACCACATTATAGTCCACTCTAGAACTAATTGAGTCAAACCCAGTACAAGGTTGAAAGAGACAGATGTGATAAGAGTACCTAAAAGCTTTCCTAGCCAAAAATGGTTCTCCCTATTCCTGCTTCAGTTCCTGAAATTCCATATTAATTCACACAATATTTCTTGACTCTCCACTATGGGCTTGGCACTGTTCTAAGCATTGATGATATAATAGCCAACAAAAGAGACTATATCCCTACCTTTGTGGAGCTTAAATTATAGTGAGCAGAGACAGACAATAAATAAACAGAAATGAACTAGACAGTCTCAAATAATAGGAAGCACTAGGAAGTTAATAAACTGAATGATGTAGAGAGAAACAGGAGAGGGATAGGGGAACTATTTGAGGAAGATGGTTTAAAAAGACTACTCTGAGGAGGTGACACTGAAGTAATTAAAATTTGAATGATCAGGCACTCATAAAGAAAGTCCATACCAAACTATAATTATGACCTGGGGAGTAAAGGCATTTTTTAAAATTATAATTTACTAAAATCTCATTCCAAATTAATTTCTCAGATTTTCTTCCCAATACCTTATAGAACTGTGTAAAACAAAGAAAAATAAGAGAAAATAGGTTATATTTGATAAGGGGGAAGGAAGAATACAATGGGTTGGGAACCCAGAATTCAGGCTAAAGAGCAAGCCCTAGACCTTGGTGAAGGAGAAAACAGGGAAAACTGCTTACTGAAAGGGAGAGAAATATTTCAAGCACAATTATAAGTGCATACTCTACTAGATTTAGCCATATTTTCCCCCAATAACCTTACTTCAGACATGACACTTTCTTAATTAGTGATTTTTACATAGATAATTTATGTAAATTAATAGTTCAATTTTCGTTTGAAATAGGACAAGCTATAGAATACCGCAGTGGTCAGCCTAAGATGACCCCCAGTGATCCCCTCCTCCTGGTATATTCCCTTATGTAATTGTCTTTCCCAAGTGTGGGTTAGACCTAGAGACAGATTCAATAAATAAAAGACAGAAAATGTGACTTCTCTCAGAGAAGTCAGATGCCATGCTACGAGCTGCCTTCTGGAGAGGCCCATGTGGCAAGAAATTGAGGGATGACTGTATATTAGTCTGTTCTCATGCTGCTAATAAAGACTACCCAAGACTGGGTAATTTATAAAGGAAAGAGGTTTAACAGACTCACAGTTCCACATGGCTGGGGAGGCCTCACAATCATGGCGAAAGGCAAAGGAGAAGCAAAGAACACATCTTACATGGTGGCAGGCAAGAGAGCTTGTGCAAGGGAACTCCCATTTATAAAACCATCAGATCTACGGAGACGTATTCACTATCACAAGAACAGTATGAGGGAAACCACCCCCATGATTCAATTATCTCCACCTGGCCCCACCCCTTGACACATGGGGATTATTACAATTCAAGGTGAGATATGGGTGGGGACACAGCCAAACCATATCAGACTGAATCCCAACAATCACATAAGTGAGTTTGGAAGTGGATCTTCTCCCAGTTTAACTTTAGATGACACTGCATTTCCAGCCTCATGAGAGAAACAGGCAGGTGTACCTCACTAAGCCACATCTGGATTCCTGACCCATACAGTGAGATAATAGATGTTTGTTGCTTTAAGCTGCTAAGTTTTGGAGTAACATGTTACAGTGCAACAGACAACTAATATATACTTGAAAGTATTTTCAAGTTGTGGTTTCGTCCTGCTGATAGGGTAAAATTCTGTCTCTCCCATGCTTCCTTGAGGATCTACTGAAGGTTGGGACCAAGGTGGGAATGGAAACAAAGGTGGCGAGTTAAAGAATAATAACAATAGTTGGTCATTAAATTCTATTTCATTCCTAATACAATCCCATAACAATATCACATGGTAAAACCCTAGCAAAGTGACTATTGTCTATAATTTTAATTATTTGCTTAACCAGTCAGATCTTGATGATTTTCTTTTCTGGGGTTAGTTTGGGCATCACTAAGCTCAAGCAACCAAGGGATACCACACCCTCTCCACCTAAAGAAGAGAACCAAATCCCCATCCTCCCACTGCCTGAGAGTATTACAGCCAATCTCTCCAGCAGCAGCTCTTTCTTGGTGGCCCCTGAAGTTCCCAACTTGACTTTACCACTCATAGAAGCAAATAAAATATGATAAGCTCCCAACCAATACCAGGGAAGAGAATTAAATCAATTACTATCATTAAGCGTTTGGAATTCAAACTGAATTACTTTTGGATTAAACATCATCATGTCTCTAATATAAATTTAACTTCAGGTGAACCAAAAAGGAGCTATTCTTATAAGCGTGTAAATGAATAACATGCTTGCTGTGGTTTGAATGCCCCCTCTAAAACCCACCTTGAAACTTAATCCCCAGTGTGGCAGTATTGAGAGGTTGAGAGGTGGGCCTTTAAGAGGTGAATAGAGCACTCAAGAATGGATTAGTCCATTCACGGATTAATGCATTAATGCATTAGTGGGTTATCATGGGAGTGGGACTCATGGCTTTATAAGAAGAGGAAGAGAGACATGAAGAGCACACTCAGCCTCCTCTCCGCGTGATGCCCTGTACTGGCTCAGGACTCTGCAGAGAGTCCCCACCAGCAAGAAGGCCCTCACCACAAGTACCCGCCTCAATCTTGGACTTAGCCACCATATCTGCAAGAAATATGTTCCTTCTCTGTATAAATTACCCTTTTTCAGGTATTCTGTTATAAGCAACAGAAAATGGACTAAGAAAACCCTCCATGCTTATTGTTGAAAAGCTAAGGAATTTCTCCAGAACCTGTACAAGGTTGCTCCTATCATCCCAAAATAAATACAACACTAATCAAAAGAGACAGCCCCTATATAGCACCTGTCACTGGCTATCAGCAACAAGGCATTACACAGTAGGTCTTCTTAACCACAGCAACACCAGTGATATCGGCCTTTGTAAATTCAAACAGGCAGTTCTGTACTATGGAGAACTTCCAAATATAAAGACAAAAAAATACATTTGAAAGACCTTGGAAAGCATTCCTCCCTTGCCCCATGGCCTCACTGTGAGGCGAACCAGTCCAACAGAGCCAATCCAAAGGAGAAAAGCCTTGGAGATCTCCCCTGCTTCCAGCTCTTTGTTTAAATCTTTCCACAACACTGGCCTACATAAAAATCAATATATAAGCCAACCTTTCATAATCAACAGTTCTTGTAAATAGGCTTCCATTCCGGGAACAGCTATAGATTTAAGGCCAAACTCTCTGCTGTGAAATCACTGAATGCCAAGTAAGAATACCTAAATTAGAACTTGGCTCTAACAACACCGATCATCCTTGCCATCGTTTAAAATTTACCTTCACAAATGAAACTTTGTGGGAAGCAATGGAAAAACATGCTTTTCCTGTAAACCTCCCTTGATATATTTCATCTTCAAAAGAAGAAATCGAATTTCAATTTTAAAGTTTCCTTTGCCAGATTCAATAAAAGTTCAGGCATCCACTTTTTAAGCTATGCCCATTAGATTTGCACTGATAACCCTCACTTTTACCTTGCTGAGAATCCTTTTCAGCATTTACATTTTAAATCTCTCTCTTATTGAAAATCACAATGTTTCTCCTAGGGTTAAAGTTTGGGAAGTTCTTTAAATATATCTATGTGTATATATATAATATACATATATTTAAATTTCACTTTAATATCGACATTGCTATATAGCATTTGCTTTGTAGTTAAAAGGTGAGAGCAAAGCCTCAAATTTTACCAGAAGCCCCAAAGACTAAACCTCCAACTCCCTCATATATCGAGTCCATTAGGAGATTTTTAAAGTTAGGAATTCATTTTTCTTTTTTTTTTTTAATGCTGCACATAGTTGCTTTATGTTCTACTGAACCTAGTGCTCAGGTATTTATGAAAACAGAACATTTGAAAAGTCAGTGATCTCAAGGTATCATGCCTGTACCAAGCACAAAGGAGCACCAAAGGGCAAAGTGAGGCAGAGACGATGATCTTTTTATATGTATTAATGCTACTAAGCAACCAAATACAATTTTTAAAAAGATGGCTTCCTGGGTTCATATAACGACTTTTTATGAAGAAAATGAAACTAAAATAATACATTATGTCCTCCCACACCTTTGGTTTTTTGGAAGGTTTTTTTTGTTTTGTTTTTGTTTGTTTGAGACAGAGTTTTGCTCTTGTTGACCAGGCTGGAGTGCAGTGGTGCAATCTCTGCTCAATGCAACCTCTGCTTCCTGGGTTCAAGCGATTCCTAGCCTCCCAAGTAGCTGGGATTACAGGCACCCACCATGCCTGGCTAATTTTGTGTGTGTGTGTGTATTTTTAGTACAGATGGGGGGTTTGCCATGTTGGCCAGGCTGGTCTCGAACTCCTGACCTCAGGTGATCTGCCCACCTCAGCCTTCGAAAGTGCTGGGATTACAAGTGTGAGACACCACACCTGGCCCTCCCACACCTTTTAATTTATCTCTTTTTATTCATTGGATTGTTGGTTGTTCCTTTTATGTACTCTTAAAACTAAAAATTATTTCAGCTTTTCTCAAAACGGGCAATATTTTCCACAACGTGCAAAATTTATTAAGTTTACAGGAAAAAGCTTGTGAGAGTCACTGAATTTAAAGATTGCAGAATGAAAGGAGAAACTGCTATAGAAATTTCCTTGTATCCTCACTGCCGAATTTTAAGAAAAGCAAAACTACATTCATTTGAAAAAATATTCGTATAAATGATACTGTATTCATTACACTTTTTGGTCAGAATAATCAATTCTCTACATCAAAATTAAGATGTCAATGTTTTTAAATATTTCATCTTATAAAATTATTTGAATGCATCATTAACATTCTCTGAGAAGCTCCTCAAATTTTATGTACATTAGACTGCCAAATCTCTTAAAGGTACAATTTTATTGAATTTTTTAATAAAATATTCTTTCTATATTCTATCAGTAAAAATGATTTTCAAACCTGTCCTTTACAGAAGGAAAAACTTGTAAAATCCAAATAAAGTCTGTCATTTAATTAACACTATTGTACCAATGTTAATTTCTTTGTTTGATAAATACACCATCATTATGTAAGATGTTACCATTGGGTGAAGCTGGGTGAAGGGAATACAAAAATTTTCTACTGTATTTGCAAGTCTTCTGTAACTCTAAAATTATTTCATAATAAAGGTTTTTTTAAAAACTACTCTTTGAATTTCTATTTAAGATAGGCAATTGGAGAAAAAACCTTCTAACATTTAATTTAGAGTCTATTCATAAACATGCAATTAACAGAGAACATGTGTTCTCAATTGACTTCTGACATTAAGCCTATTTTATAGTTCTAGAGGCCACATTAAAGCAAAAGAGTCAGGATTCCAACACGAGCACAATGTATTTGTATTCTCATTTAGACCAAGGCCTTTCAAAGTCTCTTTATATCAACATCTATTTTTGATCACAGAAAGGCAGAGAAAGCAGTTATTTCTTGAACAGAATTCTCCAAAATAGTAAAGCATTTTAAAAACCACACATTGTGAAAAATCTATATTCATGGACAAAGCAAAATATTGAACTTACCTATGTTCATTATTTCCATGGAAATATTACATACGGAATGAATATATATATCTTGACTCATGAGATTTTTGAAGCTTTTGTGACTGGCAGACATGTTATATAATCCCTTAATAAATAGTGAAACCTAATTATGCCAAAGTGTAATGGTATCTACATGTCTGCCCAATGAAGAAACCCATTGTCAGCTCAAACCCAATGTAGAAATTACTCTTCCTACCAAAAAGCTTAAGAATCCATAAACCCCTCTCCACTTTAGCACAAAGGTAAACAAGGGAGTGACTCAAATGGAAGTGGAAAAAATGAAGAATTGGGAAAAATAGTTAGAAAAGTTATATTCAAATAATAATGGGTACAAACACTTTGTAGTATATTAGAGGAAATAACCCATGGAAGCAATACAGATGATAAAGTCACAAGAGATCAAATCTGGACTTAGGGTAACTGCTGATACAGATGATGAAAATTCTCTGCCATTAGTGAAAAGAGTTCTAATAGCAAGACGATTCTGATTCCAGCACAAATGAATGGCAAAAGAACAGAATGCCACAGAGAGAAGAGGATGTGGAGAAGCTGAACTACCAAACAGGAGAAATTGGAACCAGACCAGAACAGAAATAATTCACATCATCATTAGAGATACAAAATTATGAGACATCAATTTCTTATCAGGAAGAGCCAGGAATGAATAGCTAAGTGCACTGGTATACCATTTGGTATTTTTGTTTAATATGATTGCACTTAAGCCAACAATAAAGTCTATGCAACTCATATTCCACAGTATACATTCAATCATTCTCAATTAATACCTTTATTGGCTTAAACCTGAGTTAAAGAAACTCTCCTGGTCTTCATAATCCTTCCTGGTCTCTGGATGGAGTGACCACACTACCAGTGGGGTTCACCCTGTGCCTGGAGGGGCCCAGGTTATTAGCCAACCCATTAACCATCCTTCAACGCAGAATGTTACACTACCCAGCCTTGTTTCTGGGTGCTACAAAGGAGATGTCATTCATTTGGCTACATTTAACATTTGCAATAAAGTGGCAAAGTATCACCATGTCTTTTTCCCTCTATAGCCCTTCGAACAGGCAGTTAAAAAGTGTTACATATTATCTGAGTTTTAAATATCCAAATATAAAGCTCACAAAGCTCTCTGCAGTATCACACAGTCAGTGAAACACAGAATAAGGAACAACTTTCTAAACATTACAGCAGTTACACAGTTCATAAGAGTTGTATACTTTATTAAGATTTCAACATAATCACATATTAGCGAAAACAATTACTTTTTAAATCTGTCAAATCATTAATGTACTACACTTACAGACCACAGTCTATTACACAGGTCCCCAGAAGTTCTAAGCATGCATAGAAATAAAATGAACATTTCTATCATTTTCTTCTCACTTTCATGACTTGAAGTTAATTGTAACCTTCAAAAAACAATCTAGGCTTCACTTGAACTAGCTTCAGATGAGAAGTCAGTAAGGAAACAAGCGTTTTTAGCCAGAGGTCTAGTTTCAATGAACAAGTATAAAAACACTCAATTATTTAATTCCTTGAAGCATTTTTTAAAATCACATGATTTACTAAAGACATTTGGCCTGCTTTCCTAAAAGTAAAGTAGGTGCTAAGAAAATCAAACCACAGTGGAACTGGGGAATGTTTTGGTGAAATATAAAATCATTAGACTATTTCAGACAATATCTCAAACTTGCCCAAAAGATCTGTACGTCTTCACAGTCCCTTACTGTAGTAAAGGTAAGGCAGCCTTTACAGGAAAGGGAAAGTGGAGGAACAAAACAGAAGGCATCCTTACACTCAGCAGGTAGATTCACGAACTTTCTGAGTTCACTCCACAAATACTTGCTGAATGCCTAGCATGTGCTTGGCATTGGGCTACAAGAAAACCGTTCTGCTAAGCAAAATGATGCAGTGCTTCACCTCCTGTAGTTAACACCTAGCAGGCAAGACAGACAACAAACCACATATTTTATTTATCCTTCTGATACCTGCTAGAAAGAGGAATTTCAGAATGCAGAGCCAGCCTACACAAGAGGTTCACATATATTCAGGAGGGTAAGTAAGGAGAGGAACATTCATTTCCTCAAATAACAGCAAAAATAACTCAAAAAATGCTATTTGATGAGATCATTCTGTGACAGAAGGTATTTCACGTGCATTGTCCCACATGCTTTTAATTTTCACAATAACCTTGGGTGATAAGTGGGTTAATATTTAACATCCAGATTATTTAGTCTAGGAAACTGAGGCTCAGAGAGTAAAGGGCCTTAACTAAGGTCCCAGTCCCTAGGCAATGGATCCTTCTTTGCACAGCCCCACTGAAGGAGGCCCAATGCAGTCATACACCCTCACCCAGGTGAGAAGGGTTTGCTGGGCTGCCTAGGTGACATGGGTGCAGGAGAGGCCAATCCAGGGAAACTTCCCCCTAACCAGGACAAGCCTCTCCTCCTTCAATAGCCTGGAAAATGTGAGATTAGGCTTCCCTCTGGGGTCCAAATGGAGAAAGAGCTCACTCCACAATCCTAAAAACCCAAGCAGAATGGAAGAATATCTTACTAATGCACATTGTCAAAAACAGACCAGGTAAATTTATTTCAAAATCTGATATTATTTCATAATAAAAATTAAATTTTGAGAGGAAGAAAGGGAGCAGAATAGCTAACACATTCTCTTTTATTAAATGTTTTCTTCAAGAAAAATTACCAAATTAATCAGGCCAAAACAGCTTCTCATATCTACCATCACACATTGAAATGAAAACTTTTCTTTCTCCCACCACCTCTTCCAAAACACAGCATTGAATGAGACTGGTAGGTAACTGAATAATCTCTGGGTTTTTCTTTTCTTTTTATAAAACTGTCATGCTGCACACATCTCAGCAATGTGTCTGTATTCTCTATCGAAAGCGGCTCTATAAAATCGAAATACAATGTAAAAGATGACCTCCAGCAAGAATCTGTGGTTTGCCTATAAAAGAGGCAGCTGGGCTCGTCGTGCAGTTCCACCCACAGCCTGTGGTTCCGGCTCCCTGAGAGCTCTGCAGGACTGCAATGCAGTAAAGGGTCGCTTTCAAATGAAAGGGGGCGGGGAGGGAGAGAGCAAGGTTGCAATTTCCTTGTGTGCATTGAGCCTGAGCATTTTCTATTTCCACTGAATATGAAGAATCATGGTCTTGTTTTAAGGATTTAAGAAAAAGAAGACAGTTTAAAACCAAATGCCTACTCTCTGCTATGGCAGTTCTATTGGCAGGCTGTAATTTGCCGAGGGTAGGTAATGGAAATGCAGTTATGTTTGTATAATCCATGAGCTGTTTATCAACTATGTGAAGCCCAAAGATACAGGTGGCAGCAAATCTCTCTGGGAAAAAAATCTTTCAACTCTGAAAAAGAAAGAAAGAAATTCCCACCATTTTCATATAAAATTCAGTTCTATTTCATTTCTCTGTAAATCTGAAACAAAAAGTTAAAGAGGTTAATGGAGGAAAATTAAGAACCTATGGGGCAAATAGGCATGTTTCAAATCACACATGGAACATGAATATGTGTTTCTCAGGAAGAGAATATTTCTATTCATGTCCTGACATATCTTTAGCCTATAATTTAGAGGCAACTTCCACAAATGACAACTCTGAACAAATCACTCCCTTGACACTAGGTTTGCAACAACCAGAAACCTTCTTTTGAGGAAAAAAGCTATTTGCAATCAATACAGGCAGTCATTTGATGCATTTGTTTGTTTGAGTTTTTTTCTTATTATTCTTTGCTTTTCTGGAAGAACCAAGTCCTCACTAAAACCGCACCTTTATCTGAAGGTATTAAACAAGCATTCACTAGTTTTGTAGTGAGAAATAATGTACACAGATATAAACATGATAGGTTCCTTAAGACTCATGTAAAGCAAACTGAAAATTGCTTCTTTATTCACAGATATCAGTATTTACTCCTGAGTTTCCATTTTCTTCCCTGCATGTTTTTACTCTGAGATATAATCTTGCTTCATCTTTTCAATGTCAATATGTCAGTCTTAGATTGAACCAACAACGATGAATATACAGCTTATTTGGTAATAAGCAGAAGGTACATGCACAGACTACAAAAATACCATGTAAATACATCTCAGGATACAGTAGCATTAAATTTCCATTTCAGCATATCTTGCAACCACACTGCATAACACTAAACAGACTGAAGTAAAATGATATTTCAGACCGGAGTTTGCTTGTGTGGCTTTTATGCTGATCAGCATCTGCACTTTTTAAATGAGAAGAGGAAAACACATAAATCATAAGATTTTTCTCCTGCTTAAATATCCCTTACTGCTATATTGCTTTCTTTTTTTTTTTTAATTATTATTATACTTCAAGTTTTAGGACACATGTGCACAACGTGCAGGCTTGTTACATATGTATACATGTGCCATGTTGGTGCGCTGCACCCACCAACTTGTCATTTAGCATTAGGTATATCTCCTAATGCTATCCCTCCCCTCCTCAACTCCCCACAACAGGCCCCGGTGTGTGATGTTCTCCTCCCTGTGTCCACGTGTTCTCACTGTTCAATTCCCACCCATGAGTGAGAACATGTGGTGTTTGGTTTTTTGTCCCTGCGATAGTTTGCTGAGAATGATGGTTTCCAGCTTCATCCATGTCCCTACAAAGGACATGAACTCATCATTTTTTATGGCTGCATAGTATTCCATGGTGTATATGTGCTATATTGCTTTCTATAACCTCAAGTGAGCTTCAAAAGTGCATTCTGCCATCAGCATCCAGCTGTACAAAGAATAGGCCATTCTAGATTGTTTTTTAATTAATTAATTTTTTTTGAGACAGAGTCTCACTCTGTGGCCCAGGCTGGCATGCAGTGGTTTAATTACAGCTCACTGCAACCTTGGCCTCTGGGTTCAAGAGATTCTCGTCCCTCAGCCTCCCAAGTAGCTGGGATTACAGGTATGTGCTATCACACCCTGCTAATTTTTGTATTTTTAGTAGAGACAGGGTTTCACCATGATGGCCAGGCTGGTCTCAAACTCCTAGCCTCAAGTGATCCACCTGCCTCAGCCTCCCAAAGTGCTGGGATTACAGGCATGAGCCACCATGCCCAGCCTAATTTTTTATTCTTTGGTAGAACACTTGCTCTCTGGACTCATAATGACCAATTTTGCCAAGATCCTAAAGGTATGGGGTCCTTCTCCTTCACAAGGTCCCTGTCGGGATTCAATGCAGCAATCTCCACAAAGAACATCACACAGCACCTAAGCACATAGCAAGCACCATTAACATATGGGAGATGGTGGATGAGACTAGAGCTGGTGGTGAAGATGGAAATGGTGGACGAAATTTGAGTGAATCTCAGTTTGGGTCTGTTAGAGCATGCTGTAATGATTAGTTCCCTTTCCTTTGCCTATCATTGCCTGCAACAGGTTTTCTATACCTAACTCCAGGGCGCAACTGTAGGCAGGACATGTATTCTCACGCCATGGAGCAGGGCAGGACCCAAAGACTGTCTGAGTCAGAGAGTATGTGTGGAATGACAGGAATGAGCTGAGGCAAGCACTCCTGGGGGAGTGTTTTCACATGGGCTTCCCAGACCAACCCCAGTCCAGCGAAAGCAGAGCACTACCCTGTATTTAGTAGTTCTAGGGACCCCAGGAATTCTGGACATGGGACAAAGCTGCAGCCGATTTCTACTCCAACTGCTGCCTCTTTGCTATCTGATGAAGGAACTCAATCAGTCTCCACGGGAAGAGCAGTCCTGATCCACTCCTAAGCCTGCGTCAGGTTCTTATATCATTTATACCTACTTTTCACCAAAAATGACACATGGCATAATTTGTGGATGTAACCTAGTAGATCTACTTCTTAGTCACAGAGAATAGATCACATGTCAGTTTCAGCCCCCATCATTGCTGACTATGCTCCTGTGGAATATTTGGTTTCCAAAGCAGACTCTCTGTAATGAGCATTGTTTTCTTTTAAGCTGCTGCCACCACTGACTGGTGGCAAACATCTATTATTTTATATCGACTTTCATAAGTACAGATTCTCATAAGTACATCAAGAATTAGGCATTTTAGCACTGACTATGTGTCATGCCTATGTCAGGTGCTCGAGACCACAAAATAAGTGGCCCATCTCCAAGGTAAAGGATCAGCAATCTAGTAGGGAAGACAGATACAACTTGATTGACATGATATGAAATTATAACATGATGTGGAAGGGCTAAAATGAGGGCATGAACAAATTGTGAAAATACAGACCTGGATATAATTAATTTCTGCCATTTTCTGTCTGAGGTGGTTTATAAAATCTCCACAGAATTTGTTGCAAACACAATAAAAATTAGATAGCCTTTCGATTAACTACATCCTTCTGGCATTTTGTCCTTATCCTTTGACCTCATTTCAATTGCCTCCCTGTTCCCACACTGTATTATTAATGGAAATGTTTCCCATCATTATCCAGCAAGATTGTTACACAGACATTTCTGTTCTGGAAGATGCTTGAGAACTTCTTTAGCTGATAAAATAATTAACCTTTTGGACTACTATGGCCACTTACTGCTAGGCACAACTCTCAGGGATTCTGACTACAGTACTTAGAAAATATAGAGCATCTGTTTTGCATGTGTATGTAGTACGTATAACCTAGCAAATAACTACTCATAAAAATAAAATTTTACTATCGTTAAAGGATTAAATAATGATCATCCACATAATCATGTATCTATAACAGTCAAATCTCAATTTCGGGGGCTCCTAAAGAACAGAAATTTTACAAAAAATCACTGGGGCCCAAGGCCAACACTACAGGAACAAAGGAGGCTGCCATCTGCATATGATCACTTGAGGATTGTAGAAGAACTATCTGCCCCCCATTTTTTTTCCTCAATGACCAGACCACTTGGTTATTAGTGGAAATGTGAAAACAATGCCCTCCGACATACTGCAACTGAGAAAGAAATGAATCAAATTTTAAAATGCAAGAATCAGGGGACTTGTGAATATAAACAGACTGGACTCAGACTCTGGGTCCTATGGAAAGATGCCCCTCTTTTCCCTTATTTTTCTCCATACTGTAAAGAACAGAATCCAATGGCTTTGCCCATGCAGTCAAGGTCCTCCATCATCTAGTCCCAATCCATATCCCACCTTCCCCA
This sequence comes from Pan troglodytes, assembly GCF_028858775.2. Classification (NCBI taxonomy): domain Eukaryota; kingdom Metazoa; phylum Chordata; class Mammalia; order Primates; family Hominidae; genus Pan; species Pan troglodytes. Next base: position 116,535,342 of record NC_072403.2, read on the forward strand.
TAACAAAGCCTTTACCCCAACCAGACTAGCATAATCATTGTCCTCAGTTCATGCTTTCTTCTTTCCCCTCAGGTGGAGATAGGGCCAGGCAGAAGTTTTGCTGGAGAATCAGTTCTGTTTCAGAATCAGCTCCATTACTCAAGGGATGTCTCTGCACCATTACAGTGAGCCCCAGATGCTCAAATCATATTGTAGATAATCAAATTAGCAACTCGGCCAAAGAGTAGTCTCAGAAAGAAACATCTAGAAATAGACACCCAACACCAGTTACTGAGCTAAACAACGAATAGCCTATCTGAGGGATATAGATTCTGTGCCCTCAAAGGCATTACAGACTGGCTCAGGCTTTAATCTGAAAATGGTGTGTTTTAACCAAAGATCAGCATAACAAAATTTTCATTACCAAATGAAAGATAAGGGCATCATACAATAATGATAGCTGATATTTATTGTGCACCTACAGAATACCAGGTGCTATTTGAAATCCTTTATATTTATTAATCTATTTAATCCTCACAGTATCCCTCGGAGGTAGCTAATGGTTGTTATGCTCACATTATAGGCAAGGAAATAAGGTCAGAGTTTGAGTGACTTGCTCAAATTCACACAATGCCTAGGTGGCAGAACCCGGCTATCTAATTCTAGAATCCATGCTTTTACTCAGTTGCCAGTTAAGGAAATATCAGACTATAGGTAGAATTATATACATGAAATGGATCTTAATGCTTCAGGTTTTCCTGGAAAAAAATATTTGCTGATTAAAAGTCAAGAAAAGGGATATGCTTGTTATTTTCTATTAATATAATTGCTGAATTATTTGCTTTATGTAAGCAAAAAGCAAAAAATAAAAAGTATTGCTACCCAATATATCTTAAGAAGCAGAAAAAATAAGCAATGCCTTGTCCCAAATCACAGTAAAGTTTAAAGAATTGAAAGTCAAAATTTTCTCCAAAAATGTGGATGAAAGATACACAGCCTGACTAAGGAGGTTTGCTGCAAATTCAACCCATTTGGCAAATGACCTAATCTGAAACAAGTTAATTATTTTTAGAAGGGTGTCACTCAAAGAAAATATTAAATCTAATTATACTTTATATTTCCCTTAATAGTTCTAAACATAAGTCATAATAATTGATTTATAAAGTGAATATTTCCCATATTTCTAAGCTATACAATGAAACAATATGCACATATTAAAAGTTATATTTATAAACAGTTTCTAGCAATACATAAAAAGTCTTACAGTATTAAGTGAAAGATGATACAAAATTTTACATTTAGTATCTAATACATCTTTGGAAATATATATTCAAATGAAATAGGATAGGAGAAAATGTTATCAATTTTTTTAATGGTTATCTTTGGCATGTTGAGATTTTATTTCTTTGTGCACTTATGTATTTCTAATTTTCTAGAATAAACATATTTATAATTGCAATGAAAAATAAAAATTTAAGAGGAAATGTGAACAAAAAGTCATTAGCAATGTTTCTATGCTCAGCCCTTTGAAGGAACATTTTACCATCTAGTTGAGAAAATTCTCTTTGAACCACACACCAGATGTAAGTTTACCTTTATGAGACCCTTCAGAATTTTATAGACAGCCACTAATCCCAAATAATAAGGAAAATCAGGCATTCTTTCTCCAGGGGGAAAAACATTTTTTCTTTAATTTAGAAGATATAAAATGGGATTTGGACTGCATTTGAATTCTAGCTCAAATGTTCAGCAAATTAGTTAATCTCTCTGACCTTTGGTTTTCCCACATGTAAAAAAAGTAGTTGCCATTATAATTAAGTTCAATAACATAAGTAAAGTAGTTAGCTCAGATGACTGCAGCTCTAGCCGACAGTTGACTGCAACTACAATACTATTTTCCTTTTCTCTCTCTTGGCCCTTAAAACGGGTAAAGCATCCATAATTGAGAGGGAACACAAGTGAATTTTACATAGGAATTATATTTTGGATTCACCTAAAGGACTAGTAGCTACAAAGTGAGGGATAGAGAAAATTATACATTATTTTCTAGTTAACATATGTTTATTGTTCTTGTCAATGTAAAATGATTCCAGTCCTTATGAGCATTTTTCAGTGGGAGAATTAAAAAATGATGTTACTTGATTTAAAACACATTTTTCATAAAATGTTAAATGTACCCATCTTGCTTATTTCTTTCCTTCTGACTCTCCTTTGTATCTGACTTTCCTTCTTTCTGTTTTTCTTTCTTGTATTATTTTAGACATATAGAGAACACAATAGTTACATTATTAAACACCCAAAATGCTAAGTATTTTCTTATAGTTGGATAATATATTAGGTTCAATTTGATCTATAGTGCTAAATTATAGTATAATCCACATATGTCAACAAATATATCCAAAAAAACCTCATTTGTTTAGTGTAAATAATTCTGTTTGGAATGGGTTAGAACCCTCACGGGATATCTATAACAGGAAGTTTTTTCTTGAAAACATTTATAATCTCTGCCTCATCTCCTGACCTTCAAAGTTTCCTTAACACCACTCGAGTTCTTCATAATTTATTCTAACCAGGTTAAACAGATTTTACAGATCATACAGTCCTTCTCACTGAGTATCAGTGACAGAACAAATATAGGATTAGATAAGCATAACTGAGATTTTATCATAACAATGTAGGTTTTCTAAGCATTCATTATTTTCATATTTGTGGAGTTGCTAATTCCTCTCTCCGCCTTGCTGTTTCCCACTTATTTTTCAACTCCTAGAGTAAATAACACCCATTCTGGGAAGCCGTTCTGAACACTTCCCACTCTCATTCCTCCCTGGAACTCACCATCTCCGATGAGGTTGGGGCTTCTTATTATATTCTCTCATTATGCACTAGATTTTTACTTCATACCACTATCAAAAGAGTAACTAAATTATTACTAGTATAATCCCCTGCTTAATGTCTATGTGAATAAACTATAACTTCCTTGGGACAAAGATGTACCTGTCTAGTTCATCTTTGCATCATAGGTCCTCCCATGGTATCTGACCTAAAAAAGCCACCCCATAAATAAATATTGAATAAATTAATGAATGATAACTTCAGTTGCTGTCAGGTAAAATATCAGGGTCTATGCTTTCAGCTCTGCATAAACCAGCCTGAATCTCAAAGGTCCATGTAGAATCAAACTGTGGTCATTGTGTAGTTTAGCAAACAGGTAACGTATGTCAAGAAACCGCTTTTCTGCTTCCAGTAAATATGCACACCAAAGTAAGCAAAGTCTGGCTGCCATTCACACGAGGTATGTATATAACAGAAGAATACTTAGAACTACAAAGTTGACAGCAAAAGATGCCTTCTAAATCCAGGTATGTATAGGCTACTGCTTTCCCAAGTGTTTTTTTTTCTTATGCAAATTACTGTGAGAATTGATGGAATGTCTGCTTTCAAATATACCCGGGGCTATTTCTGATAGTTATCAGAAAGATCAAATCCAATGAAGATAGAGTACAAGGCATGAACAAAATTAAAATCAGGAGAATATAAGTTAGTGTACTTGGAAAGAATTTGAAACAGAAATTTGTCTAGTGAATCAAGTCAGATCTTCAAAGTTGCCTTAAATCCCATAACAATAAACAAGCCCAGATAGCCAACAAGATCAGTTTTATGGAGCACAGTGGGTTTTTTAAGCTAATGGAATGTTCATTGTGGAGTAGCCTCTAGGTTTATCTATTACTTTAATAACAGGATAATTTAGGTTACTCTCTGTACCTTCTGAAGTCATGATAAACAGCATCATTCTGGGACAGGAACTAGGCATAGAGTCAAGTGAGCAGCTTAAACTCCTGCCAGGTGCTAAAAAGGAAATAACAATGACACAAGAGTGGAAAGAAAAGCTTCAAATTCTCATTATGGCAGGCATCAAAAAATTAACAAAAAGCAACCCCAAAGACTTTGAAACAATAATACAGGCTTTTTCCTAACTTAGTTCAACAGAAAATTATAGACAGTTCTAGTGAATAAGACAGGGATAGTGCATGCCTTTGCAAAATTTATAAAATGTCTTTTGAAATACAAAATAGAAGCACTCATTTCTAAAGAGTATTGATAAACGTTCTTTACTCCTTTATCATTAATGATACGCTATAAATGATATGCTGTATCTATGTCACCTAGAAGCCTTCCCAAGGTTGAACTAAAACTCATGATCGCAAATTTCTACGATATAATGACAAGTGAGTGACTCAAAGGATAAAGGTTAGGGGAATCCAAAAATAATAATATGCAGGTTGGCAGGGTGGCAAGGTTATCATTTCAGAGGTCAGACTTGAGTGGGTCTTGAAAAATGGATGAGACTAGGGAAGAGGGAAGATGGTGTTGAGGATGTGAGGAAAGGCATGAAGAAGACTTTCTGAAAGCAGGAAGGCAGATGGCACCCAAAAAAAGTCAGCAAGTGGATTTTCCTGAAGCAGAGGGCACCAGTAATGAAGCAATGAGAGATGGCATTAGAAGGGTAGGCAGACTCCTCAAATATCCCATCCCTTACAGCATAGTAAAGTCCTGAGCATTCAGAAGAGAATATTGAAGGAATCCTTGCATTAAAAAAACTAATCTGGTAGTGACTGGCTCCTAAATTCTGGTTTGAAAAATAAAGCCAGCCAGGCATGGTGGCTCACACCTATAATCCCAGCACTTTGGGAGGCCAAGGTGGGCGGATCACGAGGTCAGGAGATTGAGACCATCCTGGCTAACATGGTGAAACTCCATCTCTACTAAAAATACAAAAAAATTAGCTGGGCATGGTAATGTGTGCCTTTAGTCCCAGCTACTTGGGAAGCTGAGGCAGGAGAACTGCTTGAACCTGGGAGGCAGAGGTTTCAGTGAGCCAAGATTGTGCCACTGTACTCCAGCCTGGTGACAAAGTGAGACTCCATCTCAAAAAAAAGAAAAGAAAAGGAACAAAAAGAAAAAGAAAGCCAGCTGGCTTAATCAGAATCACCTGGAGCACTGTGGCTAATACAGATCCCAGGTCCCTCATCCCTAGAAATTCCAATTCACATGGCTAAAAAATTAATAATATGTATATTATTTAAATACATAACACATATATATTTATAATACATATTTTTAAAAGTGGTACCTTAAGTGACTTTATATGTAATTCTGAGGCATAGCCAAGTTTGGGAAGCACTGATATAGAACAAGAAACAAAGCTTCTGACCATATTGACTTAGGGAAAGTGATGAAGGCTAGGCCTAGGGAATTTGGACTGGCCTGACCTGAAAGGTAGGCAGAGAGGCTGCTCAGTTTAAGTCAAAATATAAGGTCCAACTGACATCTGGAAATGTTTGTAGGGACTTTGACCCCTAAAACTACATTACTTTTATATTGCTATGCTCAATGTTTGGACGGGGAGGCGGGGTGTGGTTTATTGTGTAAGGACTCTAAATGAATCTAAAAACTACCTTTGCACATCTTGGTTCCATCTGTTTTTTTTTTGCTACACCCATCCCATAAGGAGAAGGCAAGTCCCTCAAAGGCAGAGAACTTGCTGCCTGTTGTATTGCAGCCCCTACAGTGGTGTTGGCACAGACTAAGCAAGCAATTTCCTTTTTAATGAATGAATAAAAATCAGTCTTTTCAATCACTGAAAAAAAAGCAGCTGCCATTCATGGATCCTTGGGAACCATGTCTAAAGCTTCCATTCCCCAGGCAAAAACTAGAAAGATTCAGTGACGTCCACCATGGATTCTGAATACTTTTGTATACTCTAGAGGGTTCCAAAATAGAGAAGTGATCTGGGAGAAACTTTAAAGAAAACAACGAGGCAAAACACGGAGGCAGCAAGAGTAGCAAAATCTTTGTGGTGACCCAATTTCAGCCTGATTATAATGCATCTGCCATCTGCCAACAACATGCCTTTCTGAGGGCTTTTACCTCCTAAAGTCTACAAGAGAATTTCTGAGTCATAAAGGAATTCCTTCTCTTCCTGTATTAGTCCCTTCTCATACTGCTAATAAAGACATGCTGGAGACTGCGTAATTTATAGAGGAAAGAGGTTTAATTGACTCACAGTTCAGCATGGCTGGGGAAGCCTCAGGAAACTTACAATCATGGCAGAAGGGGAAGCCAACATGTCCTTCTTCACTTGGCAGCAGAAAGGTGAAGTGCTGAGCAAAGGGGGGAAGCCCCTTATAACACTATCAGATCTCATGAGAACTCACTCACTATAATGAGAACAGCATGAGGGTAACGCCTCCACGATTAAATTACCTCCCACCAGGTCCCTCCCATAACAGGTGGGGATTATGAGAACTACAATTCAAAATGAGATTTGGGTGAGGACACAGCCAAACCATATCACTTCCCATTTAAGAGTTTAAGAAATCTGACAGACCATCTTCAAATGCCAAGAGTTTAGTATGTGAGAATTGGTAGGCCTTATGTATTTATTTTTCTGAAAATGGATAAGGCTGTAATGGCTATATAATCAATTATTCCTTCAATCTAGATTTTTTTAAATTATCTTAATTGGCATAATCAGTTGGATTGACCATGTTGTTAAAGAATCTGGCTATTTCCTTCTCTGAATACCTTTAAGTACATCAGCCTAACTTTAAAAGAGGGAAACTAAGAGCCAGAGATCTAATGCCACGCCCTAGGTCAGTAAGGTCTTTGCATTCGAGAGTAAATCCTACTATATAATGCTGCCTCTTTTATTTTATTTAATTAATTAATTTATATGAGATGGGGTTTCACTGTGTCATCCAGCTGGAGTACAATGGCACAATCACAGCTCACTGCAGCCTCGAACTCCCAGGCTCAAGTGATCCTCCCACTTCAGCCTCCCAAGTAGCTGGGACTACAGGTTCACACAACCACACCAAGCTAATTTTTTTTATTTTTAATTTTTTAATTTTTTGTAGAGACAGTATTGCCATGGTGCTCAGGCGGGTCTCGAACTCTTGGCTCAAGCAATCCTCCTACCTCAGCCTCCCAAAGTGTTAGGATTACAGACCTGAGCCACTGTGCCAGCCCTGCCTCTTTGAACAACAACAACAAAAAAAAAGCCTAAGCTTTAATGAAGTTCAAGCCTAGTGCTTTTTATTACATCAGTTCTTTTTCCTTCAGAAAAGTAATCAAGGAGAGACACAACAAAATAACGAACTGGGTTTAGATTTGCGTGGCTAAGATTCCTAATTTTAAATAATTCCATTTTACCAAGTAAGAGAAACTAAATTGTCCTTAACATAGGTTAGAAAGGGAAAGCATAAAATGCAAAAATAAAGTATGCTGAATTTCTCCAACGCAAGTTTCTAATAGAGAGCCATTTGTCGGGAGGGGGCATCTGCCCCTGAAGGTAGGAATATTTTTATACTGGCATTGTTTAGAATCACTGGAGCATGATGACAATAAAAAGCAGACCAACCTGGTTTTATTATTGTTTTTAAATTTTCTGCAGACAATGCACCCGCTAACTGACTGTACCGGAGGCCAACAGCTCCCACCACTGCCCTTGGTGGGCCACTTTCGGGGGCCAACATGGGAGATGTACTTAAAAATAATCCTATGACACAAATCACTGCCACAAATAGTGTCACTGGAGGTAGAAATAATACTGGAGAAACATAGGAAAACATTTGAGGTCTTAGCAAGGGATACAAAAATGGGTAGCAATGAATGAAAAGCAGTTCAAAGTATTTCTGAGTGATATGTTTGGCCGAGGGAGCCCTGAGTAGATGGTACATGGAAGTCCCACAGAATGAAGAGAAGACTTTTCTGGGGGCAGCTCTTCAACCTCCTCAGACCAAAGAAATCGGCCATCAGCTTCTCCATTAGGATCAGGCCCCGGTTTGCCCTCACCATTCCTTCTTTTATGCATTAATCATCAGTTGATAGGTCAATATAAAAAATTGATACAATGTAAATATTACAGAATAAATTCTATGAAACTGAAAGGACAGCGCAAACTGTAACATGGAGGAAGGGTCCCCTTCCACCTCACCCAGCCTCTTCCATTCCTGACTTTGTGCTATTCAGAATACCTGTCTGTATCATCCATGTGTATCATCCTATGAATAGGGAAAACACTTTGGGGTCCAGGCTAGGGGTGCTGGCTTAATAGGCAGATGTCCCTTTCCTCACTCATAATTCAGGTTTTACCCTCCTCTGAGGGAGACAATGACCTTCACAAATAGGAAAATTGGTTTTGGGTAATACATTCCTCCATCCTACGGTCAAGGATTCCATTGTGCAGAGTTTCATATGTTCAAAACACTTATGGCAATGCTAAGTACCATATCTCCTTCTCAGAGAGTCAAAATGTACCCCAGTCATACTGTAGGCTCTAAGAAATGATATGTTAGAGAAACATGTTTACCTTACCTTAGTTTTTACCAGGTATTTTTGCAAAATCAGTACAGCACAGAACCCCTTTTCCTGTTAGTATCGATATACCTGGGAACCAGTATTCTGCATTCAGAATCAAGTGGAATTAGGTAATTCATCCTCCTCTGAAGCATATTTCCTAGAAAAAGAATAGTCTTATACACAGCAGGGACTCACGTGTTATTGTATAAATGAAGGAATGACTTGAAATACAGAATTCCAAAACATAAAGACCAGGCTAAATGATGGCAAACTTGAAAGTAAAAAATGTTTGTTCATGCCTGGTGTTCATGTATATGCTACATTTAATCATAGTAGGACAATGTTGTAATATTTACTTGATTGTATGTACTCAACATTCACATGGATACACAAAGCCTTTGAGTGTTCAGTGGTTCAACTCAACTTTTTTTCACCCAAGAATTCTCTTTTTATTGTCATAAAGTATCAAAAGGTTAAAAAGTGAGTTTTACTTTAATTACCAACTTAAGTCAATGGAGACTTAAGAATACAGACAGGTATTCTGAACAGCACAAAGTCAGGAATGGAGAGTTTTTCATTGTATTTGAATTTAGGGTGTCTCCATTTTACAAAAAAGGGAAAAAAAAGGCCAGGCACGGTGGCTCATGCCTGTAATCCCAGCACTTTGGAAGGCTGAGGCAGACGGATCACTTAAGGTTGGGAGTTCGATACCAGCCTGACCTATATGGTGAAGCCCCATCTCTACTATACCAAAATTAGTCAGACATGGTGGCACATGCCTGTAGTCCCAGCCACTTGGGAGAATGAGGCAGGAGAATTGCTTAAACACAGGAGGCAGAGGTTGCAGTGAACCGAGATCACTGCTGGGCAACAGAGCAAAATTCCATCTCAAAAAAAAAAAGCCATGGATTTATTCAAATGTATGCAATCATTTATTTAATAGTAAGTTTTAAAATTTTGAAAATGTATGGGCACCAATTTAAGTAGTGTACTATTTAACACATTTCTAACCACCTGTTATTCTGATACTACATTTAGTGGAAGTTACCTCCAAGGCCAATTAGGCTTTTCATCTGAGAAGGGTCTGGAAGGTGATAGATTATTGTTGCCATGTAAGACGAAAACTTACATTCATTACTATCAATTTACAACCAATTTTTTTTGGCACCTCTGAATGTTTTTTTGTCATATTCATTCCTTTCCCTTTAAAACAACATCCTTTAGTGGACTTTCTCTCCTTGGGGCTATTTACAAGATGCCCTGAATCAGATGTCATTAGCTGATACAACATTCATCTTCTTTCAGGACTAGAAAAATCACCAAATAATGATTAGAGGCAGCGGCTTTTAAAATATCCTAACCATAGATCTCAATTTGATATTGATTTAAGTGATTAATTTTTCTATGAGGGTACAGCATCCTGACCAATCAAATAGAATGTTTACAGGGTGCATTAATCATGGTTTACAGTTTTCTTATAGGTATGATGGATAGTGAACAGTTTATGAATCAATAAACTAGCAAAAAAAAAAAAGTATTCAGGACCAGAGATATGGGAGCAGAGAAAAGACCAGCTTGATTTTTATGTTTTTAAAATTCCGGCAGTCTTTTAATTATAAACTCCATTTAGTTTAGTTTATATTTAAGGGTTTATCAGCTTGTTTTTACCATTATGATACACTGAAAAATAAGTTCAAAATGTGGAGCTTTTTCTGCACTTTAATGTGATGTCAAACTGCAAATAATGGCTAGTAGTGTGATTTATCCAGAGAAAACAATATTTTAAGTAGAACTGTATAAAATGATCTGTATGTTTCATTTCCTCAGAAAGCAGCCAAGATTTACAGATTAAACCTAAAGTACAGTAGAAAGAAATAGATCAAGATTTTGCTAAGCAGAACAGATACTGTGACAATAAAGATTTTTTCTTCCCTTCCTCAATTCTGAATTGTCATATTTCTTTTTGATGTTTTCACTCTTCAGCCTAATTCACACATATACCATTATCTTATGGCTAATCGGTTGATTTTTATTATGTCATTCTGTTTTTTGCCTCTTTCTTCTTGCATACCTTAGATCCATTTTTTTAATCCTTTCTATTAGAACCCAGGAGTTACATAGTCAGTTTCAGAAGATCTTCCAAACTCTCAGTTTAACCCCGTTTCTCATATAAGGAAAATTGCCCCCACAGTTCCAATGGCTGCTCCTTCCCTGCAGAACATTTTCCAAAGGCAGAATTTTGAGTAGCAGTTCTTTCATGTTGGCATGTGCTGGACTGGAGCTTCTAACCATGCAGTGTGTGGAAAGAGGGTCTCAAGGAAAACACAGGTTCATATGTGTTTTCCCACACCCCCTAGATGGCACTGATACAAAAAAAAAAGCATATTATGTGAGAAAGAACATCAAGACAAAAAGTGATATATGGCGGGTCTCATATTCATGACAGTGTAGCTGCTGAGTTCCCGAAAGCCCAGGCTGATCTGCTTAGTGGGCAAGGTGGGAAACAACCTCCTCTGCCTGTCTGCAGAGAGTACGCATCTTGACGTCTCATCTAGTATCCAAGGACCAACCCTTAGACAGTATGCTTCATCTTAGGAAATAGACTCTTGGAGATTTATTTGAATTCAAAAATTACTTTTCTGAGTTGTACATTTAACTAGTTTCCTTTCAGAGTTTTAACCAAGAAATACTTCAGTTTAATCAGAAGACAGCCCAGTGCTTGAGAAAGAAGAATCTGAAAATTCTCTGATGCTCCCAATGATATTCTAAATATGTGATTCATCTAGGATACAGGATTAATGTTAGAGACAGTAACTTGAAAACACTATTTGATGACACCCTTTCATTTCTTTATTCAACAGACATGTACCTGTTATGTAACAGGCATTTGCTTTACCCTGGGCATTGATTTTTAAAAAGGATAAGACACAGTTCCCGCTCTCAAGGAGCCCAGAGACCAGTGGTGGTGGGAGTGGGGGGTGGTCCAGGGAGTAGACAAGAAAACAGATACTTTGAAATAGAAGCAATAAATGCTGTGACTCAAAAAAAAAAAAAAAAAAAATTAGAAAACTGTAAGTATTTAAGATCTGAGTAACTATTATGCCTGAGGAAGTCAGAGAAGACCCCAGAGATGAACTGAATTTGAACTGAGTGCCAAAGAATTGTTAGTCTTCCAGGAGATGAGGAAATACGTTCCAAGAAGGAACAGCATGTACAACAGCACAGTCATACAAGAACCCGGTTATCTTAGGAACAATCAAAAAAGAGTCCTTGAAACAATCATGTGAAATGTTTGAGGATTAAAATACTGGCAGGAAATGAAAGTGAAGGGCAGGAAGGGGCAGATGTAAGGCCCCTGACAGTAAACATATGTTGTCTGCCCATTGTTAATTTTTTTGAAGAAGCACTCCCCTACTCCTCCTAGTTGAGGAGGCTGATAAGACCCTGCTTTCAGCTTCAGCTGTGGGCAAGTGAGCCAGGCCTGGCCAATCTGAGTGCTCCATATACACTTAGATCAAATAAAAGGATCACGCATAGACGCATGACCCAAACTGGGACAATCAGAATCCCCATCAGGATTATCAGCTGGTCCAGCTTCATGCATGTGACCTGTTAGTTGCAAAGCCCCTGTGCTTAGAAGAGTCTTGCACTTGGTTCACTGCTCAGCTGATGCCATTTTGAAATTCTCAATAATTTCAGCTTGGATCTTATGTTTTGTAAGTGATGTCCAATGGGACAATAGGGAATGCACATGAGCAAAGAAATACACACCTCACTTGCAATATAGCATTTATGACACCCTGTGAGCACAGCAGTCCAGTAGACTCACTTTGCATGGAAGTACCACAAGACGTGAAGTGAGTGCAAATAAATAAGTTATATTTAAAACTGAATAAATGGTGGTGCTGACAGCCCCAAGAGGGTCATGTCTTCCATTCAAACCAGAACTTGCTTCCAATGCAGAAGACAAGCAATGGTGTTTTAAGAAACAACTACAAATAACTTTATCATATCCTTTTCTCACTTGTGTTACTTCTCTTTATTAGACAAGCTCACTGAAAATGATGGCATAGAAGAAGAGAGAAAGATAGGGCCACCCATAGTTCCTTTCCCTTTCAGTCCTTCCTTACTCATCAGTAAGCTGAAGAGCACTGGTAGATGTAAGTGCATCAGGAAGTGAAACATAAACAGTTAAGTTAGTTTTGCAATCATTTCCACTGTTCTAGTAAGAACAAAATACATATGCCAAATATAAATTGTGTAACTTCAGTGATTCCATATATGAATTAAAGGCTCTTATATTTGCATTGGAAACTGGCACCACACAATATAAATGGTAAGATTCATGTTCATAATTTAAATTTTTAATTTTTCTTTACATAGATATTCAATGGGAAATTTTTTAAACACCATGACAAACTAAAAGAATACAGGAGAAAAGAAAAAACTTTCCAGTTTAGTATATTTAGTACACTTTTTTCCTGCTTTTTGAACATGGGACCCCACAACTTATGTTGCTAGCCCTGGCTATCAGGAAAGATCCTTTATTTACTTCTAGGACCCCGAGTTATAAGAATAATGTGATCTGGAGCTGCATGTGACTATCTTGCCTGGCCAGATGGATTAAGTTATCTGTAGTAAGAGAAATCAAAGCCAGCATGCAAAGAGAAACATAGCTGAGAGAAAAAAAAGAGAGAACTAACGTTGTTGAGCTCCTGAGTGTGGTCAGACCCAAAATTAACTGCACACCTGTCCTTCTTTGTTATGTAAGTCAACAATTTCTCCTTTTTTTCTTTTTTTCTTTGAGTTGGCGGAGAGCTTAAATAATTTGAGTTGGATTTCTGTCACTTGCAACCAGAGTACTGACTGGTAGAGCCTCATATGCTAGGCATATGTGGATTAATAAGGAAGTTTTTAAATTCATACTTCTGGAGGCTGGTGAACAGAGGCTTCAGAGAGCCAAGAAGAAAAGCAATCTGGATTATTTCTAAAATTATTTTCATAATTTTAAATTATAAAATATTTTTTATTTTAAAATATGTGTAAAAGATATAAATAATATTTGTGAAATGTAGAAAAGTACCAGTAAAATGAATGTGTATACTTACTATCTGATAGAGTTTGGACGTTTCTCCCCTCCAGATCTCACACTGAATTTTAATCTCCAACGTTGGAGGTGGGGCCTGGCGGGAGGGATTTGGATCATGGGAACAGATTCCTCATGAATGGCTTGGGCCATCCGCTTGGTGCAAGTAAAGCTCTCGCTCTGAGTTCACACAAGATCTGGTCATTTAAAGGTGTGCGGCACCTCCCCTCCCACCCTCTCTTGCTCCTGATTTCGCCATGTGACATAGAAGCTCCCAACGCACCTTCTGCCATAAGTAAAAGCTTCCTGAAGCCTTACCAGAAGCCATGTTTCCTAGACAGCCTGCAGAACCACGAATCAGTTAAGCCTCTTTTCTTTATAAATTACCCAGTCTCAGGTATTTCTTCATAGCAACCCAAGAAAAGCCTAATACGCCACCCAATTTTTAAAAATCTACCAGTGCCTCTGATGTCCCCATAAGACTTCCCCAAATTCTACAACTGCCCACACTCACTCACCTACCCCAAAGTAACCACTATTCTGAACTTTATGATTGTTTTTCCATATCATTTGGTAGCTTTTCCTGGTGGACTGTGGAAGAAGATTTGAAGGGGGCCAGGAGACCAGCTAGGAAACACAGGATAAGTCTGAGTTTGGCTGACTATCATTAATAAGTGCTTTGTGTAGCCACCAGATCATGTTTCATTAAATAAAATGTTGGCAACAGGTAAGTTTATAAAATGGCCTTTTCATCACAGTTTTTTTGTTTTTTTTTTCAGTGCCTTTGCCTCTTTTTTTAAATCATGGGCAACTATTCAATCAGGGCAAGAATCAAAAGCCTCACCATAACAAGACCCAATAAATAGGTCACAGAAATGAGCTTTGAATTAGGGCTAGAGGACCCAGAAGGTAGCAGATTTGCTACCTGCCTCAGCATTACAGCCAGAAGAGAAGTAGAAGAGTGGGAAACAGGAAGGAAAGAAAAGGGCGAACAATCCATATCTCTTGCTACATTATCTTCTCCCAACATGTGAAAAAGCTAATAAACACACAGTACGGTGATTCTTTTTTTTTTTTTTTGCCAAGTTTCTTTATATATATATATATATATATATATATATATATATATATATATATATTTTTATTATACTTTAAGTTCTAGGGTACATGTGCACAACGTGCAGGTTTGTTACATATATATACATGTGCCATGTTGGTGTGCTGCACCCATTAACTCGTCATTTACATTAGGTATATCTCCTAATGCTATCCCTCCCACCTCCCCCCACCCCACAACAGGCCCCAGTGTGTGATGTTCCCCTTCCTGTGTCCATGTGTTCTCATTGTTCAATTCCCACCCATGAGTGAGAACATGCAGTGTTTGGTTTTTTTTCCCTGTGACAGTTTGCTGAGAATGATGGTTTCCAGCTTCATCCATGTCCCTACAAAGGACATGAACTCATCCTTTTTTATGGCTGCATAGTATTCCATGGTGTATATGTGCCACATTTTCTTAATCCAGTCTATCATTGTTGGACATTTGGCTTGGTTCCAAGTCTTTGCTATGTGGAAGACAGGGTGGTGATTCCTCAAGGATCTAGAACTAGAAATACCATTTGACCCAGCCTTCCCATTACTGGGTATATACCCAAAGGAATATAAATCATGCTGCTATAAAGACACATGCACACGTATGTTTATTGTGGCACTACTCACAATAGCACAGTATGGTGATTCTCACTCTATCTGTGACTGCCCTTCTCTCCATTAATTCATGTTAAATGGATCACAAGGATAAAAATGGGAATATTTAGCCCAAAGGTATTCATGTCTAAATGTAAAACTTTGTGCAGTGTGGCACTTAGTTTGGAGGTAAGTAGTTGAGTTTCCTAGAATGTAAGGGGAAACTTCCTTTCACATTCTTACATTGCTGCTGGCTCAGAAGCTAAGAACTTCTGCTCTAACAGAAAGGTTACATGGACACTGTGACTACCTGGATCCTCCTTCTCACAGGAGGAGCAATTTTTCTGTGTTGTGCTGAGAGTCTGACATCCATTGTTCCAGTTTTCTCTGTTGGGTGAATTAGGGGGCTCATGATTGTTATCCACAAATGGCCTCTCACTTAGGTTCTCTGAGCACAATGGGTGTAGGTCAGGCCATAGTCCTTCAAGAAGATGGCGAGAGGAATATCACTCTGCAGGCCCAACCCATCTCCCACGAGGATCCCACCAACTAAACTTATGGAGAAGGGGAATAGGAAGCCCATTTTGGCCCCATATCAAAGCCACATTCTTCAGTTTTAGTCATCATAAAATTCCTATGTCTATTTCTGTGTTCTAGTCTCAGTGTCTATTTCCTGTGTCAATTGGTTCAGAACTCAGAGGAAAGATGGAATGGACTAACTGGCCCCTCAAAATCCCCAAACCCAACATCCCTTAAACTATGTAATTTAGTTAACTTTTTATGAGACTGCCTTGTAAATCATAGAAAAATCTCTCTCCTTATGAAGCAAGTTAAATGGTACAGTCTGTAACACCACTCTGAGGGGAAGAAAAAAATAGGTATGTAAACTTGTACTATGAAAGTCAATTTTCTCCCTAACTTATAAAGTCTTTGATAAAACAATATAATTTTTGACTGTCCTGTTTTTCTATAAACCATAGCCTCCTCGACTACAGACTTAGCATTTGTAGTACTCTCCAGACTCCATGTAACAATCTCCAAATACTTAAATCAGCAAAACAAATTTACCCAGGAGCAACCTGGGCACTGCCAGCATCAATTAAAAATAAGTGATGTAAAACAAATTGATGAAGGATAATTTTGATGCAACACCATTTTGGCTATATATAATGCCTTCCATACCAAAAAATAAGCAGATCTGAAAAACAACAATAAAAAAATTATCTAAGAAACAAACAAACATTTGTTCCATTCAATAAAAACAAATTGCTTTTCTCTTATCTGAAAGGGGTCAGTCAAATACAAATACTGGCATTGAGCCACAACATTTGAATACTTTGGCACAAGTGTTTTTAAACCATTCCTTTGCATGATTTAATAAAAACTGTACTACCATTGGAAAAACAATGAAACAGAAAACTTTGCAACATACAATTGAATGATAATTAAGCTTCATTATAGTATGAATCGTTTATATGGGATTTATTCCTTAATGCCCTTGAGATTATATATTTGAAAAAGATTGGTTTTAAAATAACATGACTACAAAAGCTAGAAAATTTTCTACTTTAAAATTGTTGTCTCCAAATAAACAAGAAAAATCTGCTTCTAAATAAGTCATCTGAAATCCTTAGGTACTCAGTACTCTTCAGTACTCAGTTCCTTCCACCTCCACCACTGCCCCCATGTTTTTCTTTTCATTAGTTCCTATTCTGATTGTTCCAACTCTTTTTCATATTGCTCAGACCTCAGTGCTGTCTCCCACCTAACTTGCAGTGATTAGCTCATTTTACTGCCACTAACAGGCTTTCATTTTCCATTCTCTCCTCCCGAAAATCTCTTTATGTCTTCATACATTCTCTTCTCCTTCCCCAGTTGTGGGTCCTTCCTGTTCCAGACTAACCTTGAGAGGCTTTTCTTTTATTCCATCTTCCACTCTGCCTATTCCCTGCCATCCTACAAAGGTGATCAGGACTTCTCCTTTCCCTTTCTGACAAACCACCTAACAGCTATTTGGATCAAGTCCAAGTCCCAAATTCATTTGCCTACCGAGGCCAGGGAGGTCATGCAAGTGAGAGAAGTGAACTGGGTTTAAAGGATAACTTCCGGACATGGAGACTGTGTGATGAGTGGGGAGCAAGGATGTCATTCCTAAGGTGGACAACTAATTCCCTCTGGTGCCAAGAGGGGACAAAGTCCTAGTGTTGTCAGATCTCCCAGTTTTTCAAGAGAAATCAGAAATTATGTTTTATATAAAACCTCCCAATTTGTAAATGTGATAACTAATTTTTTAAAAATCTTTGAACACTCTGTGGACCTCAATCAAAGCACATCTCTGAGGCCCGTGGTCAACCTGTCTGTTGCCGCTGCCTACCCTTGCTACCTCCGTGTCCTCAGAGTCCTACTCCTTACTTGCTTTGGAGTCCAGCTTCCAATCACACCCCCACACTGAAACCCACTGCAACCCTCTCTGGCTCCTTCTCAGTCCTTACCATCCCCAAATTGCCATAGCATTTCACATCAGTGACTGACACTCCTAAAAGTCCCCTCTCTTGGGTTCCATGACATGGTGTTTTCCTGTTTGTCTTCTTCCCTCGGAAAATGAACTCCACAGGGGAAACTTTTCAGAGGACAATGTTGTTTAAGATAAGCATCAACTGTACTTTGCCTGCAAAGGAAGAGATGTAGCAGTGTTTCTGATCCTTGGATGCGCAATAAAATCATCTGGGAAGGGGGTTGGGTTTTAATTGGTCTGAGCTATATCCTAGCCTCAGGATTTTTTAAAAGCCCCTCGGGTGACTCTTAACATGCAGCAAAGTTGAGCACCACTGGTGTAGATGGTGGCTAAGTGACTACTCAAAATTGATGAGTTCCACCTAATGCAAATTGCTGCTTTCCAGGTCTGCCAGCCAGGGCAGCTCCACTGACTCATTCAACAGTATTGTTGAGTGCTCTGATGTATCCTTGCCATGGGACTACAGGAAGGCAAGAGAACTGGCCAAGCCAGCACAGGTTGCTGAACTTCCTCTCTCAGATTGTATCTTGGATCATTTAAATAAACTCTTCCATGAAAGTAAAGTGTTTATTTCACTGTAGTATAACATGAAAACTTTCTACCACCAAGACTCTTCTTATGGCTTCTAAATGGAAACCTTGCAAATCGGTTTCCTATCTCCCTAACTCTGCATACCCTACGAACTTTACTTCTGTGTGTCCAACTGCCCTCAATTTTCCATTACTGTATAATAATGTTTTCATTCTCCCACTCATTAAAGTGGGAAATCCTGACACAATCCTTGACTCCTCCCTCTAGTTTCTCCTTTACAGATAATACTGGGTCTTCACTCTCACACTCTTTCTGCCATCTGCCTGTGCCTTCCTATGTCCACTACCACCTTCCAACTTAAGACATTGCTGCTCCATGCCTAGCCCATGGCAGTGGTCCTCAGCAATCTCCCTGCTCCCAGCCTTTTCCTCAATCAGTTCATTGTGCTCTGTGATTGTGTGTCTTCCTTCTTACAAACCTTTCTTGCACCCTGCAGGAATAGACTTAGAGACCTACAGCCTGAGTCTGCTGAGGTACCTCACTCCATCACCCAGTGTCTCCATTAAAGACTCAGGGATGTGCTGAGCTTGTTTTGCAATAGTTTCTTGCACCTGGTAAGCAGGTGGGGCTAGAGCCAGAGTCTTCTGAACAGTCAGGCAGGTGGCCAGGAGGCTATAAAATCCCCTGAGAATGCAAGGGTAAGCTTCTACCTCCTGGCCGAATTCTCACCCACAGAAGTAGACACTGCTGCTGTTGAATCTACTTCTGTGAGTGAGAATTCAGCCAGGAGAATCCAAAGTGCCCTTCGTATGAACTTTGGGAGACCCATGCCTCCACCTGGGCAACACACCAAACAGTCTCCAGCTTTCATAGCTATCATCGGCCCTCTGTACCCAGGATGCAGAACCTACAGATCCAACCAACCATGGATCAAACATAATAATTTTTTAAAATTAAAAATAATACCAATTTTAAACTACAGTATAACATCTATGTACATAGTATTTACATTGTATTAGGTATTATAAGTAATTTAGAGATGATTTGAAGTATATGAGAGAATGTTGGTAGGTTATATGCAAATACTATGCCATTTTATGCAAGGGACTTGTACATCTGTGGATTTTGGAGTCTGCAGGGGTCCTAGAACCAATCCCCCGTGGATACTGAGGGAGAACTATACTTCCAGATGGATATGTTTGTGGATCCTTTGCCTCTGAAGGACTTTTTATCATCTCGTCACATCTGCTGTCATCTTTCTATATGGTACAACACTCTCCCAAAGTGACGGCCCCATAGATCTGCAGTACCCAACAATTAAGACCCATACTCCTTTGGGTTGGCATTCCAGGCCTTTCCAGTTTGGCTTCATAAGTCCTTCTGGCCTTGTCTCCCTCTATACCTGTATACCTACCTGATATGGTTTGGCTGTGTCCCCACCTAAATTTCATTTTGAATTCTAGCTCCTATAATTCCCATGTGTCATGGGAGGGACCTGGTGAGAGGTAACTGAATCATGGGGACAGGTCTTTCTCATGCTGTTCTCATGATAGTGATTAAGTCTCACAAGATCTAACAGTTTTACAAAGGGAAGTTCCCCTACACAAGCTCTCATGCCTACCACCATGTAAGATGTGCCTTTGCTTCTCCTTTGCCTTCCACCATGTGAGGCCTCCCCAGCCATGTGGAACTGTGAGTCCATTAAACCTCTTTCCTTTATAAATTGCCCAGTCTCCAGTATGTCTTTATTAGCAGCATGAGAACAGACTAATACACTACCATATGCTCTAATCCTAATGGGCTGCTTGCAACATTTATTAAGACCAAGAAGAATCTGAATCACTGAGATACCCCATCCAAAAAAAAAAGAGTATGGCTTTTCTTATTTTCCACTTATTGAATTATAAAAACACAACATTTCTGAAGCTAGAACTCCAGTATGATGTACAATGTTGGAAGCTTTAAGGAAAATTATTCCTGTTGAGTTGAATAAGCCTGCCCATTTCTTACTTTAACATTATGATTATAATTTTACATAACACTTCATAGCACTTGACAAAGTGCTTTGCTTATATTAGCTCTTTAATCCATACAACAATCCTGTGAACATTTGCAAATTAGGAAATTGATGCCCAAGGATATTATTTTGACTTTCCCAAGGTCACACACATCATACAGTAAAAACTAAATCTCTTTCAACTCTTTTGCATAAATACAGATGGTTTTCAGTCCCAGATCTTCTGATTTTGAAATCCCATTAACATTTTACTACCCAGTCATGCTTTATTTACTAATGTAAACCTCCACATTGTTCACCAAAACTCACAATGAAAATTAATAAAATAAACTACCCATCTTTGAGGATTTCAGTGCAAAAGCTATGCTTCCTTGGTGATATCATTCTCTTTTAGAGCTATAATAAGGAGCATATGCCTCTCTGTAGATCAGTGTTATTATAAACTTGATATACCAAGACTATTTGAAGACGGAGAAATGAAAGCTTGTAAAAGGCACTGGAACTGAACAAAAATGATAGTAATGAAAAGGTAGGAAGACAAACAGCATTTCAGCAATTACAATGTTCTGCACAGAAAGCTGTCCTACATCAAACATTGGCCTCTTTATGTTGTCATGCAAAAATCTAACTGCACTATTTACTTTCTATAATGCTGAAGAGAGGACCAAAAAAGCCAAGTGTTGTTTCTTTATTATTGTCATTTGCCATGGATTCCAACACTAGAAGGAAGAAGTAGAGATTATAAAGCCATAAGTATCTGCTCTGTTCTGATATTGGTAAGGATAAAGTGTGTCCCTGGAAAAACCCTTGGCATCCAGATGGAATGTGGGGCTCGGTCAGCTGCAGTGAATGAAGGAGGCATAGTAGGAACTCTCAGGACCCCTCTCATGGCACACTTCTGGGAGGGCTCAAACAGCTCAATTTAAAAGTAGTCAAATTTGAAAACCTTTCACAGAAAATATGTACTCACTTTTTAAAAGGAACACTTCCCAAGGCTTTCACTCAGCTATAAGAATTTAACCCAAAAAGGAAATACACAGACACAGACACACACACACACACACACACACACACAGAGACTCACACACAGAATAACAATAGTTGAGACTGAGAAGAGCGGCAAAGGGGGCTAATAGTCAAAGAAGAGTTGAAAAAGATTTAATTTTTACTGTATTCTTTTGTACATTCAGGGTTTTTGTCCAATAAATGTGCATTACATATTCAAGAAGTCAATAAATATGAATTGCAGTTTTTTTAACCTATGCTTCAAATATGCATACCCTGTAACCCAGATATTTCTCTTTTAAATGTATGTACAAATAAATGCCAACAAGTTTATATAAGGATATTTGGTGCAATAACGTCTGTAATACAAAAAATTAGATGGGATCTAATTTCTCTCCAATAGGAGAATGGTTCGATAAATTCTAGCACATCCATTCAATGTAAAACTCTGCAACCATGATAAAGAATACTATAGCCACAAACAAAATACTCAGCAAGATAAACTGTTTTACAAAAAAATTAAAATATATATAGAGCATGTTACCACTTTTTGCAAAATGTGTATGTGCTTAGATGGATGGATGGATAGATAGATAGATAGATAGATAGATAGATAGATAGACAGATAGACAGATAGATAGCTATAGATAGATAGGCAGGAAGACAGACAAGAAAATGTATATTTATCTACTTAGAGATATTCCAGAAGACAAAGGAAACTAGTAACAGTGGTTTAGTTGGATTTCTGAGAAACTGGTAATTTTGCGTAAGACAAAAATTTACTTTTTATTATATATCCTTTTTAATTTTAGTTTTTTTAATCTTGGTTCATATTAATTTTTTAATTATAGAAAGATTTTTTTAGGCCAGGTATGGTGGCTCATATATGTAATCTCAACACTTTGGGAGGTTGAGGCAGAAGGATAACTGGAAGCCAGGAGTCTGAGACCAGCCTGGGCAATATAGTGAGACCCCATCTCCACAATAAAGTAAAATAAAAATTAGTCAGGCATGGTGGCACATATCTGTGGCCCCAACTACTTGGAAGGCTGAAACAAGAGCATGCTTGAGCCCAGGCATTTGAAGTTACAGTGAGCTATGATTGCACCACTGCACTCCAGCCTTGGCAACAGAGCAAAACCTTGTCTCTAAAAATTTTTTTTAATTTAATATTTTTTTTAAAATCAGTGTCTCATCACAGTGATAAAGAAAACTCACATCAGCTACCTATACTGATCAGCTTTGCTCTTTATCCATAAATCTGAACGATCAAGCATTAATAGTGTCTGTGGAGCATCAACAATCCAAAAGAAAAGGACCAACATGAGCAAGGAAAACAATTTACCCAATATGAAAGAAGACTACTTAACATTCCCAGTGATATTTGAGATGATAGATGATATCACACCCTCCAAAAAACTAAGGAAACAGAAAACTAAGTGTTCTTGGAAAGTAAAAATATGTTTAATAAATACATACATATTACAGAATCAAAACAAAAAGATATCAAAAATATGAAAGAAAAGTTGAAACACAGGAGATAAATCCTCAAGAACACACATTCATCAAATAAAAGTTCTGAAAAGAAAGACCAAAAAAAGAAATGGAGATGAAATAATCAAATAAATGACTGAAGAATATCTCCCAGAACTGAAGAAAGATCTCGGTCGTCATACTGAGAGCCCCAGGGAGAACCACACAGAAGACACGAACAAATCCTTGTGAAATTAAACATCCCAAAGACAAGCAAAAGTTCCAAAAGGCCTTCCTTGGGATAAAACAAGCCAACAAAAAACAGGTTTCTTACACAAGAATGAGAACCACAGTGGCATCAGATCCATTTTCTATTGCACTCAACACTAGAAGATAGCCAGCAACAGCCTCAAATTTGGAGGAATTAATTTTAAATCTGAAATCCAATACTAAGGAATCCTACCAAATGTGGGGGGAAGACAGAGATATTTTCAGACATAAAACAACTGAGAAAGCTTATTTCCCCTGTACCCTCATATGTACCTAATATGGTTAGTGTACATTAAAGAAATATTGTGATTAAGCAGCTAGATACCCTTAAGATATGGTATCTTTCTCATGTTAAAAAAAAAAGAAAGAAAAGAAAAAGAATTAGAAATAGCAGGAGAAAAAAATGTAGAAAAATTTGTTGACCAAAGAAACAGTGGCATGATTTTCAAAAATTGATTCAATTTTTAAAAATTAAAATCTACTTGGGTTTTATACTTAGAATGGTTTTTTTTGAATGACACAAGCTTTGCCACATTAAGATTTTATCTTCTCTACAGGTTCAATCATACAATTTGGTACTGCAGAGAATATTTATATAATCATAACATTATAAAAATTCTTTATTGATTTTCCATTTTCAGAATCAACCTATAAAAGAGAGAAGACATAAATAGAATTACCAGACAGAATATAAATCTGACATACCTTGACAATAGAAAAGTAATAACATAGCTAATAATAGTTGGGAGTTGGTTGTAGGGGAAGGGGAATTGGAAAGAAGAATTTCCTCTGAGTATAGTGGGGAGAGAGGCTTTTGCCTAATGTTTGACACAGAAATAGGTAAGACAGACAAAGAAATATGTAAATAATTAAAAGCTACAAAAGTAATCAATTGAAAAGCTAAAATATAATAGCCCAAATGGGTATGGATATGTATAAGCAGATGACATTCACCAATTTTTATGGCATGAAGTCAACTGACACTAGCCATAAAAAATCTTGATGTTTAAAGTTGATAAATGATCTCAATGAATGTTGGCACGTACTTTGCATAAAAATTAATCTTAAAACACGTTTTAGTGGCTTCCTCTGGGAAGTGAGGTTAAGTTTGTAGGGCAACAAAGTCTTTTCATTTTTATTTTATTCACATTCATACTGCCTGAATTTTTACTTCAATGTTTGTATGCATTTTTAGAATTTAAAAAGAAATGTGCTTCTTGTATAGGTGGGCTGCTTCATAAATTCTAATCAAGATATTTATGTAAGTATTCTTATTATTAATTATAACAGTAACAATGAATAATGGCTACATTTTACTGAGGGCTTTTTATGTGCTAAAGGCTTATTGAGCACTCCCATTGAATTGTCACAACGATTATGATGTAGATACTATTATCTCCTACATTTTATGCATGAGGACATTGAGACTTAGAGATTAAGTAATTTCCTAAGGTAACATAGTTAGTAAGAAGTAGGGACACTAAGGCCCAAACCTAGGTCTGTCTGACTCCAAAGGTCATGTTCACAACCACCAAACTCTACTGCCTGTTCTATCCTGTGATTTTGAACCTGCATTATGAAGACTCTTGTCTCCATCGACTATGTCAGCTCTGACAGATCTTTAGTTGAATTCACAGGTAGCTCCTTTGACCAAAGACAATTTCGAAGACAGGCCATATATATTTATATACATATCAGTTGCACTAAATGCTAGAAGATAGCAAAACAATGGCCTCAAATTCAGAGAGAAGGCCAGGCGTGGTGGCTCGTGTCTGTAATCCCAGCACTTCGGGAGGCCAGGTGGGTAGATCACCTGAGCTCAGGAGTTCGAGACCAGCCTAGCCAACATGGTGAAACCTCGTCTCTACTCAAAATACAAAAATTAGCCTGGCATGGTAACATGCACCTGTAATCCAAGCTACTCGGGAGGCTGAGGCAGGAGAATCGCTTGAACTTGGTAGGCTGAGGTTGCGGTGAGCAGAGATCGCGCCACTGAGCTCCAGTCTGGGCAATGAAGCAAGACTCCATCTCAAAACAAAACAAAACAAAACAAAACAAAACAAAACAAAACCTGCATGAAGTTTATGCCAGAAAGGGGGGAAATGGGGCTGTCTACACAATTGGGTCTCTCAAGTTGAAAAAAAAAATCTGTCATTCCTCTTTTAGGAAGTTCACAATTAGGAAAACGAAGATTAGCACTCATTTCTTCATGTAGCAAGTTACTAAGTGTCTACTTTTGGCAAATATGAATGGATTCTGATAATTCTGTCATTCAGCAAGTGTTTAGACAATACAACTGAATCACACTGCTTAGCACTGGGGATAAGAAGGCTGACACAGACCCTGCCTTTCAGGAGCTCACCATAAGCTAAGGTGTAGTTTGAGGGGTGCTTTAAACCCCAATCTCAACTAACCCCATACCTACCCTCTCTAGCATTATTTTGATTTTTCATAATTATTTTAGCATTGGGAAAACAAAACTTCAAGCCTGTACACACCCCTCCCCTTCAAATGGATTGCTGTCCCAAGCCCATCCTATATAAAAATTCAGAAACTATCATTAGAGCTTAGAGTTTGGTGGGGATGGAAAAGCAATTAAGCAAAATTATGTAATTCATTATACATGAGTGGGCAGTGAAGTCAAGAGTTCTATCAGATTATTTATGTTATTGTTATATTAAGTGGAAGAACAAGAATTATGGGCCAAGCCATGCAATACAGTTTCAAAGTAAAGGGTAAAAAGCATCAGTCACATTTCTTGTCTTCAATATACTTTCATAAGTAATGAGCTATATTTTTACACTTCAGAAGTATTTAAAATTTCCACATTTCTCATATAAGTATGTACACCAAAATCTCTTTTGGAAATACATATTTCTATTTACCAACTTCAAACGAGCCTCAGGATAGTATGTATTATTAAGATAAGACCAAACACATCATTTTTTCTAAATCCTTTTCATAAACTCCATGGCCAGATATTTTGCAGAAGGCTTTGCAGCTTAAAATAGAAAATATCTTCTAGAGACAACTAAAGAAAGATTTTGAGATGAACAAGGTTAACCGCTCTTTTGTGGGTCATAGCACTGATGTGCTTCAGCCTCAGAGCACAGCTGAACTTTTAAAAATCACTGACTGAATCAGTTCCAATTTCTTTCTTTCCATCAGTGTCTTTAAGCTGAGTTCATTTGAGAACATTAACTTGTAGGCCCATATGGCCAATTCATTTGATAGTTCTTCCTAATTCCTTCATACCAAATATTTGTTTTGTTAGAGATGAGAAAAATGAAGTTACCCATAATAGAAGAGACACTACTAACCCAAAATCCATTCTCTCTTCCCCCTTGCTAAGAGTGCCTGTGCTGTTTGGATGTCCCCCCTCTTCTATATATCCCGGTGCTCAGGAGATGGGGGGCACACTTCCCACGCCCTGATTTCCTGTTCCTACTGCCAAGGATTTGTTCGGATGTGGGCATGTAATTTAATTCTGGATACTGTGTAGGAGATATAAGAAAGGCTCTTCTTATCAACAGAAAAAAAAAGGATAATTGAAGATAAATATCCTCTGCTGCTGGATGTCATTGTGCCCATGACGATTCCCAGAGCTGTGGCAGCCGTCTTGCAACCATGTGGGGAAACTAAGTCAACAAGTCTAGGATAGCAAAACAGAAAAATGCAAAGAATTTAGGGGTCTGCTAGTAATGAGCAACTGAATCAATCTGGGGCTGTTCCACATTCAGACTTTCTGTTGTGTTCGATAATAAATCTTCCTCATTGCTGAAGTTATTCTGAGTCAGGGCTTCCTGTCACTAAGCTAAACTCATCCAAACTGATACATATAGATTAGTTCTCTCTGTCACCCCTTTCTTCTTCTACCCAACCAACATTTTAAATATTCTTAACATAATTTCATTGTCACTGACTTTTTTTAATAGATAGAGGTTAGCTTTCCTCAGTGGTAGATGTAAATTTATCTTCATGTTTTACATTTTACCTTGGGAATCTACTATAAGAAAGTGTCCTTATCAAAGATACGTGGTTACTATACCTATAGGGAACAAATTATATTTTTAAGGCCATAGAAAAATCAGTATGAGACTATAGTGTTTTATGATAGCCAAACACGTTCATTTTAACCAAAGATCCTTTTTCCCTATTTAAAATAAAGAGAAAGAAAAAAATGAGTTATAGGTGGAAGCTTTCTAATTCTTATCTCAATTTTTTTTCATAAACTTTCATTACAGCAACTCCTTGAAGCCTGACTGTTTGGCTTTTACAGTTTAATTTCTTAGCTTTGAGTTAACATTATTCCCTTAATCTCACTAATCCCCTAAGGAAGATGAACATAACGGTGAACTTCATATAAAAACATTCTATTAAATTTTCAAATGATTAAATTGTATACATAAAAATAAATAGGAATGACATTGAATTTATATAACTTCCTGCCAAAATTTCTAAATTTTATGCCATCTTTTCATCAATACCACTTCCGAATGTCTCTGTGTGTGAACTTTATCAAGACAAATATCAGAATTCATAAAATCAACTAGAGTAATTGAAAGGCCTGTGTTAATTACAAATCATAACACAAGTCAAGGTTAATTACAATTAGACTTTATATATTTTGCTTGAGGACGCTAGGCTTATTTAGGCTGGATCATATTAAAATAAAAATGAAATGCTTAAGTATGAAATATATAACAGTATATTATAGTTGCAGGGGGTTTAGGGGGCACCACTACCTAACACTATTTAAACATTACATATTCATCTCAAAAGTAACAAAAATAAGCAGTTCAAATATAAATTATTCTAAGGACTTTTTTGCTCTTAAATGAAAAAGTAAAGGCAATAATCTCTTAAGCATCCCTGGGCAATAGCTATTTTTAAAAATTCGAACTGCGAAAAAGCTGAGATGTCAACATTCATTTCTGAAGTTTAGAGCCAATTTTGTCACACAAGTGCCTTACTGATTTTTTTGTCCCTGTGTTATGCTCTAAGGGGAGTTCTCCAGAACAAAACCTTAAGTTAAGTTCAAAAGCAAATTATTCAGAACCCACCCTCTCATGTTTTTAGTGTCTTTCTAGCTCCTTGTAATGAAGAATTTGGGAGATGAGATTAGGACTTTTAGAGATAACTATGAAGATATGATAAAGAACAGTCTTACACAGGCTAGAAAGTGGCCATGAGATCTCTAAAGTACAAAATTAGCAGACAGCCTAATATGAAACTGAATGGAGCTATTCCTTAAGTTAAAAAAGAAACTATTTTCTTTAAGGACAATTTGAATGAATTTTGATAACTGTACTTCAGCTATGCAAAATGTAAACATCTGGAGGATCCAGGTGGAGGGTACCTAAACAGTAATAAAAAACAGAAAAAGCCCAGGACCAGATAGATTCACAGCCAAATTCTACCAGATGTATAAGGAAGAGCTGGTATCATTCCTATTGAAACTATTTCAAAAAACTGAGGAGGAGGCACTCCTTCCTAACTCACTATATGAGGCCAGCATCATCCTGATACCAAAATCTGGCAGAGACACAACAAAACAAGAAAACTTCAGGCCAACATCCTTGACGAACAGCAATGCAAAAATTCTCAACAAAATAGCAAACTGGCTAGGCACAGTAGCTCATGCCTGTAATCCCAGCACTTTGGGAGGCCAAGGCAGGAGGATTGCTTGAGCCCAGGATTTTGAGACCAGCCTGTGCAACATGGCTAAACACCGTCTTTACAAAAAATAGAAAAATTAGCTGGGTGTGATGGTGTGTGCCGGTAGTCCCAGCTACTCAGGAGGCTGAGAGAGAAAGATTGCCTGAGCCTGGGGTGAGCCATGATCATACCACTGCACTCCAGCCTGGGTGACAGAGTGAGACCCTGTCCCCAAAAAACAAAACAACAACAAAAAATACTAGCAAACCAAGTTCAGCAGAACAGCTACTTTGCCAGAACGTGACCAGACTGCTTCTCTAAGTGGGACCCGGGTTCATTTCTCCTCACTGAGCAGGACCTCCCAGCCCTGACCTCCAGCCACTGCCCCACCTGTATTCTATGGACAGAGCTCTGATCTCTCCCTGGGAGGAGTGCAGGAGGAGGAGCAGGCTGCTACCTTGGTTGTTTGGAGGACTCAGCCTTCCCAGTCTGCAGGATTTGGAGAGTCCAAGCCAACAGAGGCAGAGGCAGTTCCCCAGCATGACACAGCTGTTTTGTTAAGGTGTGGCCAGACTGCTTCTTTGAGTGGGACTCCGATCCACTCCTCCTCACAGAGCAGGTCCTCCCAATCAGGGCCTCCAGCCACCTCCACCCATGTTCTATGGCCAACAGAGGTCTAATTTCTCCCTGGGATGGAGTGCCCGGAAAGCAGGGCAGGCCACTACCTTAGCTGTTTGAGCACCTCAGCCAGTCCAACCTGTGGGCCTTGGAGAACCCAAACTGATCAAGGGCTGAACAGACCCTGAAAACAGCACATTTGCTCTTTCTAAAAGCAGCCAGACTGCTTCTTTGGGCAGGTCCCTAATCCAGTTCCTCCTGACTGGATGAGACCTCCCAAGGTCTCCAGATACCTCCTACAGGTGTGTGGGCCAGCAACAGGTCAGTACCCCCCTGGGACAGAGCTTCCAGAGGAAGTGGCAGGCTGCCATATTTGCTGTTTCACAGCCTTCGCTGGTGATACCTCCAGGTATGGGAAAAGACAAGGTGACTACAGTCTGGAGCGGAACCCCAGCAAACCACAGCAGCCCTACAGAAGAGTGGCCAGACTGTTAAAAGAAAAGCAAACAAACAGGAAACAGCAACAAAACACACACACACAAAAAAAAACTCCATCCAAAGGTCAGCAACTTCAAAGATCAAAACTAGATGATAAGGCTGCAAAAGAATCAACTCAAAAACTTGAAAACTCAAAAAGCCAGAGTGCCCCCTTTCCCCCAAATGACTGCAATACCTCTCCAGCGGGCTCAGAACTAGGCTGAAATGACAGAAGTAGGCTTCGGAATGTGGACAAAAATGAACTTTTCTGAGCTAAAGGAACACGTTGTAACCCAATGCAAAGAAGCTAAGAATTATGATAAATAATGCAGGAGCTGACAGCCAAATGCCAGTTTAGATAGGAAAAGAACTGACCTGATAGAGCTGAAAAACACACAAGAACTTTTCAATGCAATCACAAGTATTAATAGCAGAATAGACCAAGCAGAGGAAAGAACCTCAGAGCTTGAAGACTATCTTTCTGAAATAAGACAGGCAGACAACTATAGGCAAAAAAGAATGAAAAGAGGCCAGGCGTTGTGGCTCACACCTGTAATCCCAGCACTTTGGGAGGCCGAGGCAGGTGGATCACAAGGTCAGGAGATCGAGAACATCCTGGCTAACACGGTGAAACCCCATCTCTACTAAAAATACAAAAAAATTAGCCAGGCATGGTGGCAGGCACCTGTAGTCCCAGCTACTCGGGAGGCTGAGGCAGGAGAATGGCGGGAACCCAGGAGGCAGAGCTTGCAGTCAGCCGAGATTGTGCCACTGCACTCCAGCCTGGGTGACAGAGCGAGACTTCAGCCTGGGCGACAGAGCGAGACACCATCTCAAAAAAAAAAAAAAAAAGAATGAAAATAAGTGAACAAAACCTCCAAGAAATATGGGATCATGTAAAGAGACTGAATCTATGACTGATTGGAGTACCTAAAAGAGACAGGAAGAATGGAACCAAGTTGTAAAACATACTTCAGGATATCATCCAGGATAACTTCCCCAACCTAGCAAAACAGGCCAACATTCAAATTTACGAAATGCAGAGAACCCCAGTAAGATGCTCTACAAGATCATTCCCAAGACACATAATCATCACATTCTCCAAGGTCAAAATGAAAGAAAAACTGTTAAGGGCAGCCACAGAGAAAGGCCAGGTCACCCTCAAAGGGAAGCCCATCAGACTAACAGTGTACCTCTCAGCAGAAACCCTACAAGCCAGAAGAGATTGAGGGCCAATATTCAACATTCTTAAAGAAAACAATTTCCAACCTAGAATTTCATATCTGGCCAACCTAAGCTTCATAAGCAAAGGAGAAACAAGATCCTTTTCAGACAAGCAAATGCTGAGGGAATTCATTACCACTAGACCTGCCTTACAAGAGCTCCTGAAGGAAGCACTAAATATGGAAGGGAAAAATCATTCCCAACCACTACAAAAACACAATGAAGTACACAGACCAGTGACACTATGAAGCAACCACATAAACAAGT
This sequence comes from Pan troglodytes, assembly GCF_028858775.2. NCBI lineage: Eukaryota > Metazoa > Chordata > Mammalia > Primates > Hominidae > Pan > Pan troglodytes. The sequence goes on from NC_072403.2 coordinate 116,566,506, forward strand.
TTGCAAAATAACCAGCTAGCATCGTGATGACAGGATCAAAACCACACATAACAATTCTAATCTTAAATCTAAATGGGTTTAATCCCCCAATTAAAAGACACAGAATGGAAGGAATCATAGCCAGAAAAATGGCAGATAGGAGACAGGACTAACCTGCAGCTCCCACTTGGACAGACAGAACTGTGGAGGGGCATGTGGAGACTCACATTGTGAACTTTTGCTCCAAGAACCACTGCAGGAACATACCAGAGAAACTGAAAAAATTCACAGCCCCTTTGAAAGCAGTGGCTTGCTGCTGCAAACTCCGTTAGCCAAAAAACTGTGAGTTCCCAAAGTAGAAGAGGGGAAATGGCTGCCTCCAAATATAATCCCACTGGGGAACCTAAAAATCCAGATCACGAGAGAAGAATTTAACCTTACCTAGAGCTGACATGGATTTAGGGAGCCAAGCGAAATATAAAAGTAGAAGAAGCAGTGGAAAGAGGCCTGCAGGCAGTCCTGGTCCCCAGCTCGAACCCAGTGAAGCCATCCCTTGCCTTATCTCACAGGGACCCTCAGGAAAGGCCACCAGTAGAATTGGGGAGGGGCCACAGGGTGAAGGAAGCTCCTAGCTGAACTTTGTAATAATTTCAACTAAGCATGAATTTTTCTGAGCAGGACCCAGGAGGCAAACTGGAAGTGCAGATATGAGCACAGAAGCCACAGCCAAAGGTGCAGGCAGGTGGAGAAGGGTGGGGCCTAAGAGCCCTGCTTCCTTTCTCAGCTGGAAGGCTTATAATCTAGGGCAAGATCTCAGCCATGCTGACCAGCTGCCCAGGTATGAACTTGGTGCTGTTCATAGGGCATGGTGAGACTGAGACTGGCCTTGCTGGCTTCATGGCAGCTGAGAAAGGCCTCTCACTGCCAGCTTTCCCCTACTTCTCTGGTAACCTGCATGACATAGCAGAGCCAGCCATAATCCCGTGGAAACATAACTCCACTGGCCTGAAAACCACCTCCCATCCCCCACAGTGGCCACAGCAAGCCCTACCTAAGGAGAGTCAGAGCTCAGACCTGCCTAACTCTGATCCCACTATGGTTTTTGGCTACCAATCCTGGTAGCCAAAGACAAAAGACATAAACTCTTGGGAGCTCTATGGCCCCACCCATCACCTGAGAAACCCAGGTACTTAACCTGGTTAATGAAGGGCAAGAAGATATCCCCCTTCTACTACTGCAGCTGGTGTTGTCCTGAAAGCACCAACTCCTGGCTGGAGGTCAACAAACTCAGGCCATTACAGCAACTCATAACAGAACAACCCTGCTCCAAAGGAGAAAACAAGAGCTAATTCCACCACCTGCAACACCCTGACTAACCAGAGGTCCTGAATCTGTCCATGTGACAACTTCACTGCTAGCATAACCAGCATTTGAGAAAACCAGGGCACTAAACAAAACTACAACCGAGGACTCCCACAGAGTCCACTTCACTCCCCTACCACCCCTACTGGAGCAGGTGCTGGTATCCGTGGCTGAATGACCTGAAGACAGATCACATCACAGGATTCTTTGCATACATTCCCTGGCACCAGCCTGGAGCCCAGTAGCCCCGATGAATGGCTAGACCCAGAAGGGCAAAAGCAAACTCCCTCACTGAAGTCTGGCTCTCAGGAAGCCTTATCTCTGGGGGAAGGGGGAGAGCACCCCATCAAAGGATCACTCTGTGGGACAAAAGAATCTGAACAGCAGCCCTTGAGTTCCATATCTTTCCCCTGAAACAGTCTACCCAAGTGAGATGGAACCAGAAAAGTAATTCTGGTAATATGAGAAAACAAGGTTCTATGACACCCGCAAAAGATCATACTAGCTCTCCAGCAATGGATCTGAACCAATAAGAAATCTCTGAATTGCCAGATAAAAAATTCAGAAGGTTGACTATTAAGCTATTCAAGGAGGTACCAGAGAAAGAAGAAAAACAACTTAAAGAAATTTTTAAAACAATACAAGATATGCATTAAAAAGTCTCCGGAGAAATAAATGTCATAAAGAAGACAACCACAAATTCTAGAAATGAAAGACAAACTTAGAGAAATGCAAAATACACTGGAAAGTTAATAGAATCAAATAAATAGAAGAAAGAACTTCCTAGCTGAAACACAAGGCTTTCGAATTAACCCAACCTGACAAAGACAAAGAAAAAAGAATTTAAAAAATGAACAAAGCCTCCAAGAAATTTGGGATTATGTTAAATTACCAAACATAAGAATAATTGGTGTTCCTGAGGAAGAAGAGAAATATAAACGTTTGGAAAAATTATTTGAGGGACTACTCAAGGAAAAATTTTCTGGTCTGGCTAGAGATCTAGACATCTAAACACAAGATGCTCAAAGAACACCCAGGAAATTCATTGCAAAAATATCATCACCTAGGCACATAATCGTTAGGTTATCTAAAGTCAAGATGAAGGAAAGAATCTTAAGAGCTATGGGGCAAATGCAACAGGTAACCTATAAAGGAAAACCTATCAGATTAACAGCAGATTTCTCAGCAAAACCCTACAAGCCAGAAGGGATTGGGGTCCTATCTTTAGCCTCCTGAAACAAAATAATTACCAGCCAAGAATTTTCTATCCAATGTAACTAAGCTTCATAAATGAAGGAGAGATAAAAATACTTTTCAGACAAACAAATGCTGACAGAATTCTTGACTACCAAGCCAGCACTACAAGAAATGCTAAAAGGGGTTTTAAATATTGAAACAAAACCTTGAAATACACCAAATTCGAACCTCCTCAAAGCATAAATCTCACAGGGCCTATAAAACAACAACACAAGATTAAAAAACAACAACAAGGTATTCAACTAGCATGATGAATAGAACAGTACATCACACCTCAATACTAATATTGAATGTAAATGACCTAATTGCTCCACTTAAAAGATACAGAATGGCAGAATGGATAAAAACCCACCAACCAAGTATCTGCGTTCTTCAAGAGACTCACCTAACACATAAGGACACACATAAATTTAAGGTAAAGGGGTTAAAAAAAGATAGAAAATACAGTATATGCAAATAGAAACCAAAAGTGAGCGGATGTAGCTATTCTTATGTCAGACAAAACAGACTTCAAAGCAACAACAGTTTAAAAAGACAAAGAGGGATGTTATATAATGATAAAAGGATTAGTCCAACAGGAAAATATCACAATCCTAAATATACGTATAACTAATACTGGAGCTCCCAAATTCATAAAACAATTACTGCTAGAACTAAGAAACAAGATAGACAGCACCACAATAATATTGGTGGACCTCAATACTTCACTGACAACATTGAGAGGTCATCAAAACAGAAAGTCAACAAAGAAACTATGAACTTAAACTATACCCTAGAACAAATGGACTTAACAGATATTTATAGAACATTCTATCCAGCAAGTGCAGAATATATGTTATTTTCATCAGCACATGGGATACTCGCCAAGACAGACCATATGATAGGCCACAAAACAAGGCAATAAATTTTTAAAAATTGAAATTATATCAAGTACTCTCTCAGATCATAGTGGAATAAAATTGGAAATTAACTCCAAAAGGAATCCTCAAAACTATACAAATACATGGGAATTAAATAATCTGCTCCTGAATGAACTTTGGGTCAACAATGAAATCAAGATGGCAATTTAAAAATTATTTGAGATGAATGATAATAGTGACACAACCTATCAAAACCACTGGGATACAGTAAAAGCAATACTAAAAGGAAAGTTCATATCATTAAATGCCTATATCAAAAAGTCTTAAAGAGCACAAACAGACAATCTAAGTTCCAACCTCAAGGAACTAGAGAAACAAGAGCAAATAAAATCCAAACCCAGCAAAAGAAAAGAAATAACCAAGGCCAGAGCAGAATTAAATGAAATTGAAAAAAGTATATAAAAGATAAATGAAACAAAAAGCTGATTCTTTGAAAAGATAAACAAATCAATAGACCAAAAGAAGACAAAAGGTCCAATTAACCTCAATTAGAAATGAAACAGGAGATATTACAGCCAATACCACAGAAATACAAAATATCATTCAAAGCTACTACAAACACCTTTATGTGCACAAATGAGAAAACCTAGAGGAGATGGATAAATTCATGGAAGTATACAACCCTTCTAGATTAAACCAGGAAGAAACAGAAACCCCTGAACAGGCCAATGACAAGTAGCAAGATTGAAACAGTAATTTTAAAATTGCCAACAAAAAAATATCCAGGACCAGATGGATTCAAAGCTGAATTCTACCAGACATTCAAAGAAGAATTGGTTCCAATCCTACTGATACTATTCCAAAAGATATAGAAATAAGGAATCCTCCTAAATCATTCTATGAAGTCTGTATTACCATAATATTGAAAACAAGAAAGGACATAACAAATAAAAGAAAACTATAGGCCAATTTCCCTGATAAACATAGATGCAAAAATCCTTAGCAAAACACTAGCTAACCGAATCCAAAATCATATCAAAAAGATAATACACCATGATCAAATAGATTTCCTATCAAGGATTCAGGGTCGGTTTAACATATCCAAGTCAATAAATATGATACATCACATAAACAGAATTAAAAAACAAAAATTACATTATCATCTTAATATATGTAGGAAAAGCATTTGACAAAATCCAACATCTTTATGATTAAAACCCTCAGCTAAATTGGCATAGAAGGGACATACCTTGAGGTAATAAAAGCTATCTATGACAAACACACAGCCAACATTATACTGAAAGGGGAAAAGTTGAAAGCATTCCCCCTGAGAACTGGAACAAGCCAAGGATGCCCACTTTCACCATTTCTATTCAACATAGTACTGGAAGTCCTAGCCAGAGCAATCAGACAAGAGAAAGAAACAAAGGGCATTAAATCAGTAAAAAGGAAGTCAAACTGTCGCTGCTCACTGATAATATGATTGTATACCTAGAAAACGCTAAAGCTCCTAGATCTGAAAAATAAATTCAGTAAAGTTTGAGGATACAAAGTCAATGTACACAAACCAGTAGTATTGCTATACTCTAACAGTGACCAAGCTGAGAATCAAATCAAGAACTCAACCCCTTTTACAACAGCTGCAAAAAATAATAATAATAAAATACTTAGGAATATAGCTAACCAAGGAGGTGAAAGACCTCTACAAGAACTACAAAATGCTGCTGAAATAAATCATAGAAGACACAGACAAATGGAAACACATCCCATGCTCATGCTCATGCTCATGGATGGGTAGAATCAATTGGGAAAATGACCATATTGCCAAAAGCAATCTATAATTTCAATGCAATTTTCAACAAAATAACATCATCATTCTTCACAGAACTAGAAAAATCAATCCTAAAATTCATATGGAACAAAAAAAGAGCCCACATATCCAAAACAAGACTGAGAAAAAAAGTACAAATCTGGAGGCATCACATTACCAGACTTCAAACTATACTACAAGGTTATAGTTATCAAAACAGCATGGTGCTTGTATGAAAACAGGCATGTAGACCAATGGACCAGATTAGAGAACACAGAAATAGAGCCAAATACAGTTAACTGAGGCAAATAAAAACCATAAAGTGGGGAAAGGGCACCCTACTCAACAAATGGTGCTAAGATAATTGGCAAGGCACATAGAGAAGAATGAAACTGGATTCTCATCTCTCACCTTATAAAAACATCAACTCAAGATGGATCAAAAACTTACATCTAACCTGAAATCATAAAAATTCTAGAAGATAACGTCAGAAAAACTCTTGTACACATTGATTTAGGCAAAGAGTTTATGACCAAGAACCCAAAAGCAAATGCCACAAAAACAAAGATAAATATTAATAGATGGGACTTAATTAATCTAAAAAGCTTCTGCACAGCAAAAGAAATAATCAGCGGAGTAAACAGACAACCCAAAGAGAGGGAGAAAATATTCACAAACTATGCATCCAAACAAGGACTATATCTAGAATCTCAAGGAACTCAAACAAATCAGCAAGGAAAAAAAACAGAAAATCCCATCAAAAAGTGGACTAAGACATGAATAGACAATTCTCAAAAGAAGATATACAAATGGCAAACAAACATGAAAAAATACACAACATAACTAATTATCAGGGAAATGCAAATCAAAACCACAATGTAAAACCACCTTACTCTTACAAGAATGGCCATAATTAGAAAATCAAAAAATAATAGCTGTTGGTGTGAATGTGGTGAAAAGAGAACACTTTTACACTGCTGCTGGGAATATAAACTAGTACAACCACTATGGAAAACAGTATGGAAATTCCTTAAAGAATTAAAAGTAGGACTATCATTTGATCCAGCAGTCCCACTACTGGGTATCTACCCAGAGGAAAAGAAGTCATTATATGAAAAAGAAACTTGTACATGCATATTTATAGCAGCACAATTTGCCATTGCAAAACTATGGAACCAGCTTTAATATCCGTCAACCAAGGAGTGGATAAAGAACGTGGCATATATACACCATGGAATACTACTCAGACACTAAAAAAGCAATGAAATAATGGCATTAGCAGCAACCTGGATGGGGGTGGAGACCATTATTCTAAGTGAAGTAACTCAAAAATGGAAAACCAAACATCCTATGTTCTCACTTATAAGTGGGAGCTAAGCTATGAGAACACAAAGGCATAAGAATAATATAATGGACTCTGGGACTCGGGGGGAAGTGTGGGAGGGGGAGAGGAATAAAAGACTACACATTAAGTGCAATGTACCATGCTCAAGTGATAAGCACACCAAAATCTCAAAAATCACCACTAAAAAACTTATCCATGTAAAACAAACACCACCTCTTCCCGAAAAACTATTGAAATAATAAGATAAAAAATTTTAAAAGACACAGAATGGCAAGCTGGATAAAGAGCCAAGGCCCACTGTTATGTTGTCTTCAAGTGACCCATCTCACATGCAAAGGCACACATAGGTTCAAAATAAAGAAAAGGAGGAAAATATACCAAGCAAACTAAAAACAAAAAAACCAGGGGTTGCAATCCTAGTTTCTGACAAAACAGACTTTAAACCAACAAAGATCAAAAAAGACAAAGGGCATTACAAAATGACAAAGGGTTCAATTCAATAAGAAGAGCTAACTATAATAAATATGTATTAACCCAACACAGGAGCACCCAAATTCATAAAGCAAGTGCTTAGAGACCTACAAACAGACTTAGACTCCCACACAATAATAGTGGGAGACTTTAACACCCCACTGACAATATTAGACAGATCATTGAGACAGAAAATTAACAAAGATATTCTAGACCTGAACTCAGTGCTGGATCAAGTGGACCTGATAGATATCTACCGAACTCTCTACTCAAATTCAACAGAATATGTATTCTTCTCATCACTAAATGGCATTTATTCAAAAATTGATCACATAATAGGAAGTAAAACACTCCTCAGCAAATGCAAAATAACTGAAGTCATAACAGTTCTCAGACCACAGCAAGCAAATTAGAACTCAAGATTAAGAAATTCACTCAAAACCATACAACCACATGGAAATTGAACAACCTGCTCCTGAATGACTTTTAGGTAAGTAATAAAATTAAGGCAGAAATCAATAAGTTATTTTAAACTAATGAGAACAAAGATACAATGTTTCAGAATCTGGGACACAGCCAAAGCAGCATTAAGAGGGAAATTTATAGTATTAAATGCCCACATCAAAAAGTTAGAATGACCTCAAATGAACAATCTAACATCATAATTAAAAGAACCAGAGAACCAAGAGCAAACAAACCCCAAAGCTAACAGAAGACAAGAAATAGCCAAGATCAGAGCTGAACTGAAGGAGGTAAGGACATGAAAAACCCACCAAAAAATCAACAAATCCAGGAGCTGGACTTTTGAAAAAAATAATAAAATAGATAGACTGCTAGCTAGGCCAATATAGAAGAACAAAGAGAAGATTCAAACAAACACAATCAAAAATGATAAGGGGGTTATCACCACTGACCCCACAGAAATACAAACAACCATCAGAGAATACTATAAGCAACTCTGTGCACATAAAGTAGAAAACCTAGAAGAAATGAATAAATTCCTGGACACATACACCATCTCAAGACTGAATCAGGAAGAAATCATATCCCTCAATAGGCCAACAACAGTTCTGAAATGAGGCAGTAATAAATAGCCTACCAACCAAAAAAAGCCCAGGACCAGATGAATTCACAGCTGAATTCTACCAGAGGTACAAAGAAAAGCTGCTACCATTTCTACTGAAACTACTCCAAAAAATCAAGGAGGAGGGTCTCCTCCTTCACTCAATCTATGAGGCCAGCATCACCCTGATTCTGAAACCTGGCAGAGACACAACAAAAAAAAGAAAACTACAGGCCAATATCCTTGATTGTACATTGACGCAAAAATCCTCAACAAAATACTGGCAAACCGAATCCAGCAGCACATCAAAAAGCTTATCCACCACGATCAAGTAGGCTTCATCCCTGGAATGCAAGTCTGATTCAACATATGCAAATCAATAAATGTGATTCATCACACAAACAGAACTAAAGACAAAAACCACATGATTATCTCAATACACATAGAAAAGCCCTTTGATAAAATTCAACATCCCTTCATGTTAACAACTCTCAATAAACTAGGTATTGAAGGAACATACCTCAAAATTATAAGAGCCATCTGTGACAAACCCATAGCCAATATCATACTGAATGGGCAAAAGCTGGAAGCACTCCCCTTGAAAACCAGCACAAGACAAGGATCCCCTCTCTCACCACTCCTATCCAACATAGTATTGGAAGTTCTAGCCAGGGCAATTAGACAAGAGAAAGAAATAAAGGGTATTCAAATAGGAAGAGAGGAAGTCAAAATATCTTTGTTTGCAGATGACATGATGCTATATCTGGAAAACCCCATCAACTCAGCCCAAAAGCTTCTTAAATTGATAAGCAACTTCAGCAAAGTCTCAGCAACTTCAATAAAGTCTCAGGGTACAAAATCAATGTGCAAAAATCACTAGCATTCCTATACACCAACAACAGGCAAATCAAGAGTCAAATGACAAATGAACTCCCATTCACAAAAAGAATAAGATATGTAGGAATTCAGCTAACAAGGGAAGTGAAGGACCTCTTCAAGAAGAACGACAAACCCCTGCTCGAAGAAATCAGAGAGGACACAAACAAACAGAAAAGCATTCCATGCTCATGGATAGGAAAAATCAATATCAATGAAAATGGCCATAATGCTCAAAGCAGTTTATAGACTCAATGCTGTTCCCATTAAAGTACCATTGACATTCTTCACAGAATTAGAAAAAAACTATTTTAAAATTCATATGTGTGGTGGTTAATATTGAATGTCAACTTTATTGGATTGAAGGATGAAAAGTATTGTCCCTGGGTGTGTCTGTGAGGGTGTTGCCAAAGGAGATTAACATTTGAGTCAGTGCACTAGGAGAGGCAGACTCACCCTCAATCTGGGTGGGCACCATCTAATCAGCTGCCAGTGCAGATAGGATAAAAGCAAGCAGAGGAACATGGAAGGGCTAGACTGGCTAAGTCTTCTGGCCTCCATCTTTCTCCATTACTGGATGCTACCTGCCCTCGAACATCGGACTCCAAGTCTTCAGCTTTTGGACTCTTGGACCTACACCAGGGGCTCTCAGACCTTCAGCCACAGACTAAAGGCTGCACTGTCGGCTTCCCTATTTTTGAGGTTTTGGGACTCAAACTGGCTTCCTTGCTCATCAGCTTGCAGACAGCTTACTGTGGAACTTCACCTTCTGATCATGTGAGTCAATATTCCTTAATAAACTCCATTTCATATACATTATATATATAATTATTTATATATAATTTATATATATAATTTATATATAATTTATATATAAATTATATATAATATATATAATATTATTATTATATATTATATTATATATATGAATTATATATAGATATATGTATATCCTATTAGTCCTATCCGTCTAGAGAACCCTGACTAATACAATATGGAACCAAAAAAGAGCTTGAATATCCAAGGCAACCCTAAGCAAAAAGAACAAAGCTGGAAACATCATGCTACCCGACTTTGAACTATACTACAGGGCTACAGTCACCAAAACTCCATGGTCCACATACAAAAGCAGACATATAGGCCAATTGAACAGAATAGAGAACCCAGAAATATGACTGCACACCTACAACCATCTGATCTTCAACAAACCTGACAAAAACAAGCAATGGGGAAAGGATTCCCTATCTAATAAATGGTGCTGGGAGAACTGGCTAGGCATATACAGAAAATTGAAACTGGACTCCTTCCTTATACCATATACAAAAATTAACTTAAGATGGATTAAAGAATTAAATGCAAAACCCAAAACTATAAAAACCCTAGAGGAAAACCTAGGCAATAACATTCAGGACATAGGCATGGGCAAAGATTTCATGACAAAGACACCAAAAGCAATTGCAACAAAAGCAAAACTTGACAAATGAGATCTAAGTAAACTAAAGAGCTTCTGCACAGCAAAAGAAACTATCAACAGAGTAAATAGACCTACAGAATGGGAGAAAATCCTAGAGAATGGGAGAAAAATTTTGCAATCTCTCCATCTGACAAAGGTCTAATAGCCAGCATTTATAAGGAACTTAAACAAATTTACAAGAAAAAAACAAATGACTCCACTAAAAAGTGGGCAAAGGACAAGAATAGACACTTCTCAAAAGAAGACATATACGTACCTAACAAACATATGAAAAAAAGCTCAAGATCACTGATCATTCAAGAAATGCAAATCAAAATCACAATGAGATACCATCTCACATCAGTCAGAATGGGTATTATTAAAAAGTCAAAAAACAACAGGTGCTGGCAAGGCTGTGGAGAAAAATGAATGCTTTTACACACTGGTATGAGTGTAAATCTGTTCAACCATTGAGGACGTCAGCGTGGTGATTCCTCAAAGATTTAGAACGAGAAATACCATTTGACCCAACAATTCCATTGCTGGGTATACATCCAAAGGAATAAAAATCATTCTATTATAAAGATATATGCACACATATGTTCATTGCTGCATTAGTCACAATAGCAAAGACATGGAATGAACCTAAATGCCTATCAATATTAGACTGGATAATGAAAACGCAGTATATGTACACTATGGAATACTATGCAGCCATAAAAAGGAATGAGATCATGTCCTTTGCAGAGACATGGATGGAGTTAGAGGCCATTATCCTAAGCAAATGAATGCAGGAACAGAAAACCAAATACCATGTGTTCTCCCTTATACCATGTGTTCTCCCTTATGAATGATGAGAACACATGGACACGTGGCGGGGAACAACACACAGTGGGGCTTGTCAGAGGGTTGTGTGTGGGAGGGAGAGCATCAGTATGAATAGCTAATGAATGCTGGGCTTAATACCTGGGTAATGGGATGATCTGTGCAGCAAACCACCACGGCACACATTTACTTATATAACAAATCTGCACATCCTGCACAGGTACCCCTGAACTTAAAAGTTGGACTTTTAAGAAAAAAAAAAAGAGACAGAAAGAGAGAGAGAGAGAAAATTTCTAGCTAAAAAAAAAAAAATTACTATTTTGACATGAGAAATCAATTCAATTACCTAAAAAAAAAAAATTTATTTTCTCAACAGGGTCATAGTATAGTTAAAATGGTTACTGTGCTGGAAAAAAAGCTTCCGCAAGTGGTCAGTGGCCTCAATTATCTTCTTGGTTCTCCATAGTCTTTAAAGATATCAATAAATAGATACATTTTTATTTTCATATAGCTGAGTTCCACGTAAAATAAATATTTAAAAATCCCATGGAGATAAGCCTGAGTTTGGTTATTTGAAATCTTATTTAATACATTGCTCTTTTACTTGGTAGTTTATCAATTCCTGTCAAATTACTGCATAACATTTCAACATCTGTGATTCCTTAAAAATGATTACAGACTGGAGCAGTGACTCTTGCCTGTAATTCTAACACTTCAGGAGGCCGAGGTGGGCAGATCACTTGAGCCTGGGAGTTCAAGACCAGCCTGGCAACATGGTGAGACCCTATCTCTGTGAAAAAAAAAAAAAAAAAAAATTGCTAGGTATAGTGGTATGACCTGTAGTCCCAGCTTCCCAGGAGGCTGAGGTAGGAGGATCACCACCTGAGCCTGAAAACTTGAGGCTGCAATGAGCCATGATTGTGCCACTGCACTTCAGCCTGGGCAAAGGAATGAGATTCTGTCTAAATAAATAAACAAATAAATAAATGGGGGATTCCCGGGCAAGATGGCCAAATAGGAACAGCTCCAGTCTGCAGCTCCCAGCGAGACCAACGCAGAAGGCAGGTGATTTCTGCATTTCCAACTGAGGTACCCAGCTCATCACATTGGGACTGGTTAGACAGTGGGTGCAGCCCACAGAGGGCGAGCAGAAGCAGGGTGGGGCGTTGCCTCACCCAGGAAGTGCAAGGGGTTGGGGAACTCCCTCCCCAACCCAAGGGAAGCCATGAGGGACTGTGCCATCAGGAATGGTGCACCCTGGCCCAGTTACTACGCTTTTCGCATGGTCTTTGAAACCCACCGACCAGGAGATTCCCTTGGGTGCCTACACCACCAGGGCCCTGGGTTTCAAGCACAAAACTGGGCGACAGTTTGGGCAAACACTGAGTTAGCTGCAGTTTTTTTTTCGTACCCCAGTGACGCCTGGAACACCAGCAAGACAGAGCCATTCACTCCCCTGGAAAGGGGGTGAAGCCAGGGACCTAACTGGTCTGGCTCAGCAGATCTGACCCCCATGGAGCCCAGCAAGCTAAGATCCACTGGCTTGAAATTCTCGCTGCCAGCACAGCAGTCTGAAGTCGACCTGGAACGCTTGAGATTGGTGGGGAGAGGGGCGTTCACCATTACTGAGGCTTGATTAGGCAGTTTTCTCCTCACAGTGTAAACAAAGCCGTCAGGAAGCTCAGACTGGGCGGAGCCCACCACAGCTCCACAAAGCTGCTGTAGCCAGACTGCCTCTCTAGATTCCACCTCTCTGGGCAGGACATCTCTGAAAGAAAGGCAGCAGCCCCAGTCAAGGGCTTAAAGATAAAACTCCCATCTCACTGGGACAGAGCACCTGGGGTAAGGGGCAGCTGTGGGTGTAGCTTCAGCAGACTTAAACATTCCTGCCTGCTGGCTCTGAAGAGAGCAGCAGATCTCCCAGCACAGCACTCAAGCTCTGCTAAGGGACAGACTGCCTCGTCAAGTGGGTCCCTGACCCCTATGCCTCCTGATGGGGAGACACCTCCCAGCGGGGGTCGACAGACACATCATACAGGAGAGTTCCCACTGGCATCTAGCAGGACAAAGCTCCCAGACAAAGTAGCAGGCAGCAATCTTTGATGTTCTGCAGGCTCTGCTGGTGATACCCAGGTAAACAGGGTCTGGAGTGGACACCCAGCAATCTCCAGCAGACCTGCAGGAGAAGGGCCTGACTGTTGGAAGGAAAACTAACAAACAGAAAGCAATAGCATCAACATTGACAAAAAGGATGACCACAAAGACACCATCCAAATGTCACCAACAGCAAAGACCAAAGGTAATTAAATCCATGAAGATGAGGAAAAACCAGCACGAAAACTGAAAATTCAAAAACCAGAATGCCTCTTCTCCTCCAAAGGATCACAACTCATTGCCAGCAAGGGAAAAAAACTGGTTGGAGAATGAGTTTGATGAATTGATAGAAGTAGGCTTCAGAAGGTGGGTAATAACAAACTGCTCCAAGGTAAAGGAGTATATTCTAACCCAATGCAAGGAAGCTAAGAACCTTGATAAAAGGTTAGAGTGATTGCTAACTAGAATAAACAGTTTAGGGAAAAACATAAATGACCTGATGGAGCTGAAAAACACAGCACAAGAACTTTGTGAAGCATACACAAGTATCAATAACCAAATCGATCAAGCAGAAGGAAGGATATCAGAGATTGAAGATCAACTTAATGAAATAAAGCATGAAGACAAGATTAGAGAAAAAAGAATGAAAAGGAATGAACACAGCCTCCAAGAAACATAGGACTATGTGAAAAGACCAAACATACATTTGATTGGTATACCTGAAAATGACGGGGATAATGGAACCAAGTTGGAAAACACTCTTCAGGGTATTACCCAGGAGAACTTCCCCAACCTAGCAAGACAGGCCAACATTCAAATTCAGGAAATACACAGAACACCACAAAGATACTCCTCAAGAAGAGCAACCCCAAGACACATAATTGTCAGATTCACCAAGGTTGAAATGAAGGAAAAAATGTTAAGGTCAGCCAGAGAGAAAAATCAGGTAACCCACAAAGGGAAGCCCATCAGACTAACAGCAAATCTCTCTGCAGGAATCCTACAAGCCAGAAGAGAGTGGCGGCCAATATTCAATATTCTTTAAAAAAAGAATTTTCAACCCAGAATTTCATATCCAGCCAAACTAAGCTTCATAAGTGAAAAAGAAATAAAATTCTTCACAGACAAGCAAATGCTGAGGGATTTTGTCACCACCAGGCATGCCTTACAAGAGCTCCTGAAGGAAGCACTAAATATGGAAAGGAAAAAGTGGTACCAGCCACTGTAAAAACCAACCAAAACGCAAAGACCATTGACGCTATGAAAAAACTGCATCAACTAATGGGCAAAATAACCAGCTAACATCATAATGACAGGATCTAATTCACACATAACAATATTAACCTTAAATGTAAATGGGCTAAATGCCCAACTTAAAAGGCACAGACTGGCAAATTGGATGAAGAGTCAAGACCTATCTGTGTGCTGTATTCAGGAGACCCATCTCACATGCAAAGACACTCATAGAATCAAAATAAAGGGACAGATGAAGATTTACCAAGCAAATGGAAAGCAGGAAAAAAGCAGGGGTTGCAATCCTAGTCTCTGATAAAACAGACTTTAGACCAACAAAGATCAAAACAGACAAAGAAGGGCATTACATAATGGTAAAGGGATCAATGCAACAAGAAGAGCTATCTTAAATATATATGCACCCAATACAGGGGCATCCAGATTCATAAAGCAAGTTCTTAGAGACCTACAAAGAGACATAGACTCCCACACAATAATAGTGGGAGACTTTAACACCCCACTGTCAATATTAGACAGAACAATGAGACAGAAAATTAACAAAGATATTCAGGACTCAAACTCAGCTCTGGACCAAGCACACCTAATAAACATCTACAGAACTCTCCACCCCAAATCAACAGAATATACATTGTTCTCAGCACCACACTGCGCTTATTCTAAAATCAACCACATAACTGGAAGTAAAACACTCCTCAGCAAATGCAAAAGAATGGAAATCATAACAAACAGTCTCTCAGAACACAGTGTGATGAAATTAAAACTCAGGATTAAGAAACTCACTCAGAACCACACAACTACATAGAAACTGAACAACCTGCTCCTGAATGACTACTGGGTAAATAACAAAATTAAGGCAGAATTACGTAAGTTCTTTGAAACCAATAAGAACAAAGACACAGCGTACCAGGATCTCTGGGAAACAGCTAAGGCAATGTTTAGAGGGAAATTTATAGCACTAAATGCCCACAGGAGAAAGTGGGAAAGATCTAAAATCAACACCCTAACATCACAATTAAAAGAACTAGAGAAGCAAGAGCAAACAAATTCAAAAGCTAGCAGAAGACAAGAAATAACTAAGATCAGAGCAGAACTGAAGGAGAGAGGGACATGAAAAACCCTCCAAAAAATCTGTGAATCCAGGAGCTGGTTTTTTGAAAAGATGAACAAAATAGATAGACCACTAGCCACACTAATAAAGAAAAAAAGATAGAAAAATTAAATAGACACAATAAAAAAATGATAAAGGGGATATCACCACTGATCCCACAGAAATACAAACTATCATCAGAGAATACTATAAACACCTCTATGCAAATAAACTAGAAAATCTAGAAGAAATGGATAAATTCCTGGACACATACACCCTCCCAAGACTAAACTGGAAAGAAGTCAAATCACTGAATAGACCAATAACAAGTTCTGAAATTGAGGCAGTAATTAATAGCCTACCAACCAAAAAAAGCCCAGAACCAGACGGATTCACAGCCAATTTCTACCAGAGGTACAAAGACGAGCTGGTACTATTTCTTCTGAAATTATTCCAAACAATGGAAAAAGAGGGACCCTCCCTAACTCATTTTATGAGGCCAGCATCATCCTGATACCAAAACCTGGCAGAGATACAACAACAACAACAACAACAACAACCTTTTAGGCCGATATCCCTGATGAACATCGATACGAAAATCCTCAATAAAATACCGGCAAACCAAATTCAGCAGCACATTAAAAAGTGTATCCACCACAATCAAATAGGCTTCATCCCTAGGATGCAAGGCTAGTTCAACATATGCAAATCAATAAACATAATCCATCATATAAACAGAACCAATGAGAAAAACCACATGATTATCTCAATAGATGCAGGAAGGGCCTTTGATAAAATTCAATATACCTTCATGCTAAAAACACTCAATAAACTAGGTATTGATAGAACATATCTCAAAATAATAACAGCTATTATAACAAACCCACAGCCAATATCATATTGAATGGGCAAAAGCTGGAAGCATTCCCTTTGAAAACCAGCACAAGACAAGGATGCCCTCTCTCACCACTCCTATTCAACATAGTATTGGAAGTTCTGGCCAGGGCAATCAGGTAGGAGAAAGAAATAAAGGGTATTCAAATAGGAAGAGAGGAAGTCAAATTATCTCTGTTTGCAGATGACATGAATGTATATTTAGAAAACCCCATCGTCTCAGCCAAAAAGCTGCTTAAGCTGATAAGCAACTTCAGCAAAGTCTCAGCATACAAAATCAATGTCCAAAAATCACAAGCATTCCTGTGCACCAATAATAGACAAATAGAGAGCCAAATCATGAGCAAACTCCCACTCACAATTGCTACAAAGAGAATAAAATAACTAGGAATACAACTTACAAGGGATGTGAAGGACCTCTTCAACGAGAACTACAAACCACTGCTCAAGGAAATAAGAGAGGACACAAATGGAAAAATATTCCATGCTCATGGATAGGAAGAATCAATATCGTGAAAATGTCCATACTGCCCAAAGTAATCTATAGATTCAATGCTATCCCTGTCCAGCTACCACTGACTTTCTTCACAGAATTAGAAAAATCTACTTTAAATTTCATGTGGAACCAAAAAAGAGCTTGTCTAGCCAAGACAATCCTAAGCAAGAAGAACAAAACTGGAGGCATCACACTACCTGACTTCAAACTATACTACAAAGCTAAAGTAATCAAAACAGCATGGTACTGGTACCAAAACAGATATATACACCAATGGAAGAGAACAGGCATCAGAAATAACACCACACATCTACAACCATCTGATCTTTGACAAATCTGAAAAAAAACAAGCAATAGGGGAAGGATTCCCTATTTAATAAATGGTGTTGGGAAAACTGGCTAGCATATGCAGAAAACTGAAACTGGATCCCTTCCTTACACCTTATACAAAAATTAACTCAAGATGGATTAATGATTTAAACGTAAGACCTAAAACCATAAAAAAACCCTAGGAAAAAAACCTAGGACATAGGCATGGGCAAAGACTTCATCACTAAAACAGCAAAAGCAATGGCAACAAAAGCCAAAATTGACAAATAGGATCTAATTAAACTAAAGAGCTTCTGCACAGCAAAAGAAGCTATCATCAGAGTGAACAGACAACCTACAGACTGGGAGAAAAATTTTGCAATCTATCCTTCTGACAAAGGGCCAATATCCAGAATCTACAAGGAACTTAAACAAATTCACAAGAAAAAAACAAACAACCCCATCAAAAAGTAGGCAAAGGATATGAACAGATGCTTTTCAAAAGAATACATTTATGCAGCCAACAAACACATGAAAAAAAACTCATCATCACTGGTCATTAGAGAAATACACATCAAAATCACAATGAGATACCACCCCACACCAGTTAGAATGGCAATCATTAAAAAGTCAGGAAACAACAGATGCTGGAGAGGATGTGGAGAAATAGGAATGCTTTTACACTGTTTGTGGGATTGTAAATTAGTTCAACCATTGTGGAAGACAGTGTGGCGATTCCTCAGGGATCTAGAACCAGAAATACCATTTGACCCAGCAATCCCATTACTGGGCATATACCCAAAGGATTATAAATCATTCTACTATAAAGACACGTGCACACATATGTTTATTGCAGTACTACTAGCAATAGCAAAGACTTGGAACCAACCCAAATGCCCATCAATGTTAGACTGGCTAAAGAAAATGTGGCACATATATACCACGGAATACTATGCAGCCATGAAGAAGAATGAGTTCGTGTCCTTTGCAGGGACATGGATGAAGCTGGAAACCATCATTCTCAGCAAACTAACACAGGAACAGAAAACCAAACACTGCATGTTCTCACTTACATGTCGGAGTTGAACAACGAGAACATATGGGCACAGGGAGAGGACTATCACACACTGGGGCCTGGCAGGGGGTAGGGGGCAAGGGGAGGGATAGCATTAGGAGAAATACCTAATGTAGATGACCGTTTGATGGGTGCAGCAAACCACCATGGCACATGTATACTTATGTAACAAACCTGCACGTTCCGCACATGTAACCCAGAACTTAAAGTATAATTTAAAAAGAAAAGAAAAGAAAAATAAATAAATAAAATAAATCACAAAAGCTGCCACAGTGGCTCCTGCCTGTAATCCCAACGCTCTGGGAGGCTGAGGTGGGAGTTTTGCTTGAGGCCAGGAGTTTGAGATCAGCCTAGGCAAATATAGCCAGACCTGGTCTCTACAAAACATTTTTTTATATTAGCCAGGCATGGTGATCCATGTCTGTAGTCCCAACTACTTGTGAGTCTAAGGAAGGAGTATTCCTTGGGCCCAGGAGTTTGAGGTTGCAGTGAGCTCCTATCAAACCATTGCACTTCAGAGCAACAGAGCAAGCCTCTGTCTCTAACAAAAAAATAAATAAAATCACAACATTATAGAACTAAAATGGCCTATAATTATAGACTCATAGACTCTCAGAGCTCAAAATGACACTAGAGATCATCCTATACTACCAGGAATGTGAAATGACTTACATAAGGCTACACAGCACAGCCAACATATCATACCACCCAACACATCACACCACACAACACAACACACTTGCCAACTGCAATGTGGGAATTTAGGACAGATTACAAAAAAAGATATTATTGTAACAATTGAAAAAAATTAAATATGGAATGTCTACTACATGATATTACATCGTTATGATTAATTTCTTAGGTATAGTAAAGTATTTCCATCATATTTATTCTTAGATGATGCATGTTCAATTATATGGGACTTTACAACTCATTACTAATTTTCACATGGCACAGCACATGTGTATGTGTGTATTAATATATGCAAGGGAGACATGAAAATATGATAGGACATTAACAATTTTTTTTAGATGGAAGACACATGGATATTCAAATTTTCTATATGTTTGAATATACACAGTAGCACTGTACTTCTCTAAAAGCCACAATAGCTCTCACAAAGATTGTACGAGGGGCTTTGTTTTGAACCTAATTGACTCTTTGTAAACATACAGTTCTTAATGAAGTTTTTTCTGTTTTTCTAGAGTACAACAGATTAGAAGCAGAAAAATAAGAAAAGATAAATGGATGTTGGAGACAATCACAATTCATTCAACAAACAAGTATAAAGTGTCTGCTGGACTGGGGAAACATCAACAGCCAAAATACGATCCTAGCCTTGAAGGAGTCCACAGTGCAGATGGTGGCAGCGACACCCAAACAACCATAATGATAACTAAACACCTAATTGAGAGACAGAAGAATAAGCAGTTGATACAACTGTATTAACATCCAATACGATAAAGCTTACAGGGATGGTCCTAAGTCATAAGGAAAAGGTCAAGTTTTGTTTCATAAACTTTTGGAAAGTTAAGGAAATTAACATATTTTATAAGTATTAGCTAAAATATTGTTATATTTAAAGGTTTAAAGCTTACAGAGAAATATTTTTACACATTAAAAAACTTATCTGAATAGGAATACTCAATATTGTTAAAATGTTAGTTCTTCCTAACATACATTCAGCACAATCCCAATCAAAATCCCAACAACTTATTTTGTGTATCGACAAACATGTAAATTAAAGTTTAAATGAAAAGACAAAAGACTACAAAAGCCAATACTGAAAAAGAACAAAGTTGGAGGACTGACACTACCTGACTCTGAGACTTACTATAAAGCTACAATAATCAAAACAGTGTGGTATTTGTACAAGAACAGACAAATAGATCATGGGAACAGAACACAGACCCCAAAAATAGACCCACACAAATAGAGTCAACTGATATTAAACTAAATAGCAAAAGATAATTCAATGGAGAAAGGATAGTCTTTTCAATAAATGGTGCTGTAACAACTGGACATCCACATGCATAAAAAAAATGAAGCCAGACACAGACCTTACACCCTCACAAAAATTAACTTAGAATGGATCATAGAGCTAAATGTAAAATTCAAAACTATAAAACTCTTAGAAATAAAAATTGGAGAAACTCTAGATGATATTTTGTATGGTAATAATTTTTTAGATAAACGCCAAAAGCATAATCAATGAAATAAAAAATTGGTAAGTTGGGCTCCATGAAAATTAAAAACTCTGCTCTACAAAAGAAACTATTGAGAGAATGAAAAACAAGCCACAGATTGAGAGAAAATATTTGCAAAACATATCCAATAAGAGACTTGTATCCAAAATCTACAAAGAACTCAATACTCAACAAGAAAACAAACAACTTTATTACAAAATGGCCAATATATCTGAACAGAGCACCTCACTAAAAAAGATATACATATGGTAAATAAATATATGCAAAGATGTTCAACATGATATGTTACTAGGGAGTTGTAAATTAAAATAACAGTGGGATAGGCCGGGTGTGGTGGCTCACGCCTGTAATCCCAGCACTTTGGGAGGCCGAGGTGGGTGGATCATGAGGTCAGGAGTTCAAGACCAGGCTGGCCAAGATGGTGAAACCCTGTCGCCACAAAAATTAGCCAGGTGCAGTGGCAGGCGCCTGTAATCCCAACTACTCAGGAGGCTGAGGCAGGAGAATCACTTGAACTTGGTGGGCGGAGGTTGCAGTAAGCCAAGATCACACCACTGCACTCCAGCCTGGGTGACACAGTGAGACTCTGTCTCAAAAAAATAAAAATAAAAAAAATAAAATAAAATAAAATAAAATAAAAAATAACAGTAGGATACTACCACATACCTATTAGAATGGTGAAAATCCAAAAAAACTAACAGTATCAAATGCTGGCAGGGATGTGGAACAATATCTCATTCATTGATGGTGGGAATGCAAAATGGTACAGCCACTTTGGAAGATAGCTTGGCAGTTTCTTAACAAAGCTGAAACCTCATCTTACCAATACAATTCAGCAATTGCACAACTAGGTATTTACCCAAGTAAGTTGAAAACTCAAGTCCACACAAAAACCTGCCCACAAATGTTTATAGTAGCTTTACTCATAATTGCAAAAAAACTGAAAGCAACTAAGATGTCCTTCAAAAGGCAAATGGATAAACAAACTGTGGTATATCCATAAAATGGAGTATTATTCAGCAATAAAAAGAAATGAGCTATCAAGCCACTTAAAGACATAAAGTAATCTTAAACTCATGTTGCCTAGTGAAAAGAAACCATCTGAAAAGGCTACCAAACTATACATATACTATACTATATGATTCAACTATAGAAGATGTTGGGGTTCAATCAGGCTGGTGGGAAAAATATTAAATACAGTTATAGTAGTAGTCAAAAACTCTCAGGCCTTTAAAGATAGTTATAGTAATAGTCAAAAACTCTCAGGCCTTCCAAGAGAGTTTTTGACTATTACTACAACTATCTTTAATATTTTTCCCACCAACCTAATTGAACCCCAACAAGAAGACACTCTGAAATAGCCAAAAGGATAGTGACAATGAAAAGATCAATGGTTGCCAAAACTTTGGAACAGCGGAGTGGGTAAGAGATGAATAAGTGGAGCACAGGGGATTCTTAGAGCACTGGAACTATTCTGTAGGGCACTGTAATGGTGGATACAGAACAGTGTACATTTGTCAAAACCCATAGAATGTACAGCACAAAGAGTAAAACCCTAAACTCTGAACTTCATTTAATAATAAGGTATCAGTATCAGTTTGATACTAACAAGTATTAGTGTACAACAGTAACAAGTGTACCCAGGGAAACTGAGACGTAGGTGAGAGGAAATATGTGGGAACTCTCTGTACTACCTGCTCAAATTCCTGTAAACCTAAAACTGCTCTAAAAAAATAAAGTATTAATTTAAAGAAATTATCTTATGTATAATGCTCATTTTCCCCAAATGCCAAACAACAAGGCTCTACTGGAATAAGCAGCTGTTGCTCACTGTTAAGGCTTTATCTACACTAAACTGGCTTTTATAAATTGTCAGTCACTTTCAGATACGCTCAAATAATGAGCCCATAAATTATGGGTAGGCTCTGGGCAGGGTTTTTAAAAGTGTGGTCCTCAAACCACCTACACCAAAATCATTTGGATGCTTGTTAAAAATCATATCCCTACTAAATCAAAACCTCAAAAGGCAACCAATCTGCATTTTTAACAAGTTCACTGGGGATCATGATGCACAATGCGTGTGAGAAGCACTGCATTAATAACATATAAGGATACTTAAGGAATACTCCTTTTATTTTACTGCTTATAAAAAGCAAACAATTAAAACATACCAGCTGCCCAGTAATTGAGAACAGGTTTTTCTTCATCTCCTTCACACAAAATGACAGTCAGTGACTTATTTGGCAATTTCAGGAATCTCAGCCATAGGGACTAAATTCTCCAGAAGCCCTTTATTATCTCACACTATGTTAAAGAAATGCTGTTTTTTCAAGAAAGAAATAACTGGATGGTGAAGACAAGAATGATGCTTATGGCCCTTTTGTATCTTTTTTCATTGAAGTCTTATGAATCACACTTTTAATAAAAGATTAAAGAAGACATTTCTGATGCTTTATCATTTACTATTACCTAAATTGAATAAACATTTTTCAATAAAATTTTCACATGACATTGTCAATTCATTTTTCCCTCTAAGAAAATTAATTTCTATGAAATCGTTTTGGTCTTGACCTTTTCAAGAAGATATAATTTTCCTGCATTTCTATCAAAGAAGGTCACAGTGTCAGAACACAGGGCAGCCTCACAGCAATGCCCTAGAACAATCACAGAATGGACCTGAACAATCCCAGTTATCATCATTTCTTTCAGACTCTCCACCTTGTCCTTTTGTGATCATGGCAATTTAACTTTAAGCTGTATGGTATTGTTATTAGCTCAATTTATCTCACGGTCAAACTTCAAGCAATCTTTACTATTCAGTACATAGCAGACATGTGTCTTTCAAATTGTTGGCTCATATTCCTGCCTCCTTTCCCTCCAACCATCACATTTATAGGCCTTCCTTAGTGAAAATGATCTAGTATTCATCATTTATACTATAATCTAAGGCAGTGCTGCTCACATTTGAGTGTGCATCAGAATCACCTGGAGGGCTTGTTAAACTGTAGATTGCCGGGCCCACCTCCAGAGTTTCTGATTCAATGGGTCTGGGATGGGGCCTGAGAATTTGCATTTCTAATGTGTTCCCAGATGATGATGATGATGGTGGTCCAGGGACCACACTTTAAGAACCACTGATATAAGTAATTTGCCATCTTTCTTCTGATGCTTTTTCCAGATAATGTTGTGTGTTTTAATTTATATAAATTGCTCCGTGACTCATCAGAGTGAAAATCCTAATTATTAATAACAACTTCTAGACGGTGTATTAGAAACTATGCAAACTGACAACTGATGCAAATTGACAACTGCTTTTGACAGCAGCAGGGCCGCCACACAATTTATTTTCTATTTTCCCACAGAAGACTATGAAACAAAAATTTCAAGTGAGCATGTGAGAACCCTAGCCTTTTACTAACCAAATCTTAACCAGTTGAGTCACTCATCTGTCTCTGGCTTAAGCACTTCCACTCAATTTCTACTTGCCTGCCTTGTCGTCTCAGCTGATCTGTTGGATTTGGTCCCAGTCCATGAAGACCTGCCTCTTTCCACCAGGAGCCCGTGCTCCCTACCACTCTGCAGAAGCTGACCCGCCTTTCTAGGGTCGAGTCATGGGTCGTCTCCATCTTGGCTCCCTGAGGATGAGGCGCTTCTGCCTAACTTCTTCCAGGGCTCCCAGACTTCTCTTCCTCTTGGCTGCCTCCCCTGGTGTGTTCTGGAGAAGAATATTCACTTTCTTGCCAAAGGAATTTAAAGAGTGCCAGAGCTGAGGGGGGCCAGGGCTACATTGGGAACTGAGTACTTGAAAGTGCCCCCTCGGCGGATGGCAGGAAAAGGGGAGCATTCACACACAGGGGTATACTGTTGAAGAAATGCCAAGTCCTGCTTTCTTTGATTCTCTTTGAGTGTTTCTTCAAATAAGGTGCCCAGCAGAATGGCTTCTTACCTTCGTATAAGAATGGCACATTCTGCTGAAAGATGTTGCGCCAGCAAGATGGAGATAAAATCCTGAGCAAACCAAGCAACGAGAAAGCCAGGCAACTTCACCAGCAGAGGGCGCCAGACCACCAGCGGCGCCTCACAGGAAGTCCGGGTCTGTAACCACTGGTAACTCTGGGGACAATGAAGGGAGGGGACACTGGATTATTATTATTGTTCCCATGTTATTTATTAAACCTCATGGCCAGAACACTAACAAGCATTGTATAAAAAAAGAGCACAGGACTTGGAGTCTGAAAAGCCAGATTCTAGCATTTTGTAGCTTTTTGGCTTGGCCAAACACCCAGAGCCTCCATTTATTTTCTTACCTATGAAATCGAAGGAAAAAATAATAATTGTAGCAATGGTGTGTGGCTTATCAACTTCACAGGTTTGCTATGAAGGCTGATAAATAAAGGGGAAAAAAAGATCTATAAGCACAAACCTTAGTTATTTCTGGGGTTGTGAACTCAAAAAAAGTATATTAATCTTAAAGGGCAACTCACTCCTCATGCCACAGAATCCGGATGCCTTATCACGTACTTCGGAAAGATACTTATGTTGCAGCCTGCACAGATAGTGGGGATTTGTGGAGTAGGGAGTCCATTCAGAGAGGCACCAAATCCCACTGGGTAATTAATGGTACACGCCATTCCACCCCAATCTCGGGTACTTAAGTGAGGCTGGCAACAGAGAAGATTCTTCACAGTGTGAAGAATCCAGGGGGAAAGATCTAATAGAAAAACCAAATCCAGGGCTGTCCTTCTAAAACAATTACTGGAAAATTGCAGAACCAGTCTGCCCCAGGGAACCTCAGGGAAAATATTACTTCGATTGTGTGATTGCATCTTTCACAGAGCATGCAAGAGCACTGCCGGGCACTGCAAGGCAGAAGCTAAGAGCTCCAGTAGTTATATTATGCCTTTGTGGGATTGCTATGCTTAGCTTATATTGAAAGCAGCACAAAATTAAAATGCCAAAGTTAAAAATCACAAATTCTGAACTCAACTACAGGACAGAGTTCCAAGTGATTTCATTCTATTTTCATGTGACGGGCTATTAATTGCAATCACTGCACAGAATTTTTATTTAGGACAGCTAAGGTTTCTCTTGCCTCCAAGCCCCAACCAACGTAGTCCTCTCTGCTGGAGAAATTTCTCTAACCAATCTTCCTGTCATTTGCCTCGTGGGCTCGTTCAAATTGACACCTGAGAGTTAATTTACACCTTCCTGTTTTACAAAAACAATCTAGAAGGTACCTAGCGATCTATCTCATTTGAATTAAAACACTAAATTTCAGTTTCCAGTCTTATATGGATTATATAAATGGGAACCCTTGGGGAGAAGCCCAGATGAACTAGGAAAATTTTTCTGTCCTTTCAATTATTTTTTCAACACATCTGTGCTGGTTACTTTTAAATCTACCTCTATCTCTTCTTTAAAATCCAGCTAACAAACAAGTCATTATAAATAGTACCTTTTTAGAGAAGGAAAACATGTCACCTCTCAATTCTGCTACAAGGAAGTCGTTAATGTAGGTTACTGAATTAGAACAATCTCTGGAGTAGTCATGTCTTTTCTGGAATGGGTCTAGGGAACTCTTTAAATTGTAACTATTATGTATTGCAATTTTTTAAAGCTAACATGTATTTATTTTAAGATCAACATAGCTTTATTTTGGATCTACATAGTAGTGTGCCAAGTAGTGTGACATTGCTTGTTCCCTCCCTTCTGGGGATATGGCAGTACCCTGTGAAGTTGGGCAGGGCCAAGTGAAATGCTTTAGACAAGGACATGAGAGAGGAAGTCCATGTGTCACTTCCCATCAGAAGCCTTGGAAAGCCCATGCCTGATTGACCCTGTTACCTCACCCTGTCACAGGGTCTGGCAATGTACCATATGTTGGAGGCTCCAACAGCCTGATCCTAGGGAAATCCTGAATCAGAGACACCTCCAAGTTGGACACGCAGTTTAGACAAATGACAAGCAATAAGTCTTTGCTATCTCAAGCCACTGAGATATTAGGGTTGCTTATACCACAGCATAATCCAGCCTACCCTACTGATGCCACATCAGAAATTCTTGCCTCAACAATGTTCCATGACCCAGACCTCTGTAACTGGTAGAGGTCAGGGAAGGGGTCAAGGGGCAGAGCTGTAAAGGGATATATGACCCAGATCATAGGTCAGAAGGGATATAGTTTTTGAAATATGGTGGGAAATTGTAGAAAGAGCCAGGCTTTCAGAGCAAACACAGCTCAGCATTCAAAATTTGGCTCTGAAACCACCCTTAATTACACAGACAAGTTCCTTAAACTCTCTCAATCTCAGTTTCCTCCACCATAAAATAGGAATAATAATACCTTTCTTAAATGAGCACCTACAAGCAAAATACCTTTCACATAATTTCTCAAACTGTAGCTGCTATTTTTATCATCCATTCTTATAGAAGAGAATCTGACAATGGGCAGCACAAAAGCAGAATAAACATTTTCACTTGTTCACCTTGGAAAAAGGTTATGCTAAGCCTTGCCACTTATATTTTTTGGTTAAACAACAAGCCCTGGTACAGGAAATACAAATTTTATTAATAGCAGTACTGGCATCTTACGAATGCAGAAAGTAATAAACATATAGATGTTAAGTATACAGAAAGTCAATGATAGAGAGGGATTTATTTATTTACTCAATTTATGAAATCGTGACCTTGAAACTCTTATGCAAAAAAAAGCCGTTAATCCCAATTTGTAGAGTATATGAAACTAGCAACAGGAGTTGTAATATAGATAAAAGACAACACAAGAAGAATTAGAATCGCTTTTAAAGCAACATTTGTCTGCTCCTTTCTCATTAAGCCTGTTTTAAAAGGTGAGGCATATTCCCGACCCTAAGAATTAAAATTCCTCACCCCAATCAATCTGGTTTTGTACATTGAGATATATTGCCTTTCTCACAAGCTCTAAAAGATTTTATAAACCCTGAGGTAAGCAGAGATGAATTTCTTAATAAAAATTCAATTTGTAGGGTTTAGATATTATTTACTTCTTGATTGTAGAGTAATTTGTGAGCCTTACCCAACGTGGCTACATAACTTCTTCCTCTGGCAATGGGAGTGAAATTGATTGGATCTTTTCACAGAATAACATGAGTTGACCCAAATTTTTTTCTCTCAAGTCACATATATTACCCTGCTATTTACTTTCTGTCAAAATAATCCTAGCATGCCAGCCACCAGGCAAAACATCGATGTTTATCTAAGAATTTTCATCTTTGCTTAGTAAATGATTCTGTTGGGTGACAGATTCCTCTGCTCACCAAATCTATTAAAAAAAAAAAAAGTAACTCAGGCTTGTCCATTTGTTTCACCTTTGTCAAAAATTTCCTGAAACAAGTCCTTGCTTTTCATTTGTGCTAAAGACTCCTTTCTTATTTGCGCTTCCAGAGCTATTA
Source organism: Pan troglodytes (assembly GCF_028858775.2). NCBI lineage: Eukaryota > Metazoa > Chordata > Mammalia > Primates > Hominidae > Pan > Pan troglodytes. The sequence goes on from NC_072403.2 coordinate 116,594,650, forward strand.
GTTTTCTGTAGTCATCACTCAGGACTTAATTATACCCTTAAAGCCATAAAACTTCCATACACCAGCCACACCACGTGCCTGCCTCCTGGTACACAGGCCAGTTGGAGGACCCAGCTCTTTGGACTCAGCTGCATTTCATGGAGCACTGGCAAGGCAAGATGGTCCATATGGACACTGCAGTGCAGGACTTTCAGACCCCAGAGAAAAATAAATCCCATTATGTTCTCCCTGACTTGATCCGTTGAGATCATAAATACATGGACAGAGCCCCTCTTTCCAGGGAGGAAGTCATTGCTGGAATGGGAAGCTGAACACGTGAGGATCTGCAATGGAATTCCCAGTGAGTTGTGCCTCCTGAATGACCTCTCTAACCAACTGTTAATCATTCAGCCAAACTTCAATTGGGGAAAAAGTAGTAATAAAATTAAATCACTCAAATCACATAGCACATTTTAGGATAATTTCAAGCAGAACCCACAAGCCCAATAACATGCAGAGGATATTTCAAAGTCGAAAACCATATTTAATTCTCTCTGGGGCCAAGGCAGGGACACAGTAAAGGAGACATCTAACTGAAACTGCACAGAAGCCTCCAGTGCTTCAGGCTGGAAGTCACCAAACACTATATGGAAGCTGGCTGGGGAGTCTGCATTTCCTGAGGGCCACATGCTGGGAGTCTGGTTGTAATCATCATTATTATTGATCAGAACTGAACCTTGGTTGATGGTGTATGAAGTAGTATAATGATGTGAGCTTTTGGTGTGCAAACATACACAGTTCATTGACTTTACTCGCAAATCTCCAGAGTGCTCATCAAACAGTATAGGAGCTGCCCCAGAAAGGAGTATCCATCCAAAATAGTCAGTTACAAGATAAACCAAAAAGAGAGTGGCCAGAGAAAGGAATTCCAAAATGACAGATATTTGTTACAAGTTCAGAAAAGCAGAGAAAATAAGAAACAGAAGCATAAAGCTGAGGTTAAAAAGGCTTCTCTCTCGAAGGCCTTTCCCACAAAGCAGTTGCTCAGAAAGCACAAAGTGCCATAAAGGCAGCTTCTAAGAAGACAGTCAACAAGAAGGCTTTACTCAAAATGCTGAAGACCAGAGCTGCAGGCATTTTGGGACCCAGCCTAGATTATAGGTCAGAAAGACCAGGCTGAGAAGCCTCTGGTAAGAAATAATAAAAGTTTTTGATAACATGCCATCCAGATAAAATTGTGCCTCCTCCTGCTTGAGGACCAGCTGCACTCCAGAGCTACTTTTAAAAATAAACAAAAGCCTAACCCTGGATCGTTATTAAAGATTTCCATGAAGGGGGGCTGGTTGGGCAGCAGCAGAGGTATAGATTATAATACAAAACACACAGTAAAACTTTCTAACATCCTCCTGACTTCTCTCTGCCCCCACCCTGCCCCTCCCACCCCAGAGTCCTCCCTCTTGGCACAGCTGCACCTATTCTCATTCTCTGTCTCTGAAAATATTCTGGCATCACCTGGCTGGATGTCTCACTAACCTGTCAGCATCTTCCTTTAGGCCTCAGATAGTTTCAGGCTGTTTCTTAAGTGCAATCACCAGTCCTCCGTGGCTTCTTCAGTTTTTGTCTTCAACCATTTCCCTAACTGAATACAGGCATCCTGCGAGGAAGAATCCCCACTCCTGATAAGACAGAAGAGAGGAAAAGTTTATACCAATTGCCCTTTGAATATTACTTTTCCTTTGTACACAGACACACACACACACGTGTACACCTACAGACACATACATCACAATAGGCTATATGAAGAAGACAAAGTCATTAAAGTATTCAGTATGAACTGACACTCCTCATGACAAGATTCATTCACTCCTGTGCTCTCATCAGAACTTTGGTCACTGTTTGACAGTATTAGTTTCATATTGTTGCTGAGACAAACTAGACAAACCTAGTGGCCTAAGGCAACGCAAATTTATTATCTTACAGTTCTGAAGGTCAGAAGTCTGAAAAGAATTCTAGGGCTAAGATGAAGGTATTGGCAGAGTTTGTTCTTTCTGAAAGTTCCAGGAGAGAATCTGTTCCTTGTTTCTTCTAACTTCTAGAGGCTGTGGGCTTTTCCCGGCTGATGGGAAATTCCAGTCTCTTCTGATCTCTCATTTCAATCTCTTGCTTTTATGAACACATCTCCTACTACTCATTCTGATCTCCTGTCCCCCTCTTCTAAGAATCTTTGTGTTACATCAGACCCATCTGGATAATCCAGGATAAGATCCTTAAGATCTCAAGATCATTAATTTAATCATATCTGCAAAGTCCCCTTTGTCTATAAGGTAACATTCACCAGTTCCAGGAACTAGAACATGGACATGATTGGGGGACAATTATTTCAGTTTACTACACTGGCTCTCACATGCCACAAACTTCATTTGAAAAAATCAGTACAAATTCATGCAACAAAATTGCAATGTGAAATTGCCAAACTTGCAAAAGATGAATGAATTCATAAAGTTGACCAAAGTTATGGTTGAGAGCTGCTGGAATTATGAGCAAAGCCATTGACAAATGAGGCTCCTGCAGAGACAGAACTCTTCAATCCAGCAAAGCAAGTGTTACTGAAATTCCTCCTGATGAAGAGAGACCCTTAGGAAAACTAATGAAGTGCTCAACTTTTTCCTTATGATGCAAAAATGTGAAATAAATATATATAATCATACAATTATCTTTGAAACATTTTTTACCAAAAATGAATCAATCATGATTCATTCTCTGTTCACTCTAAACTTATAATTATTGTGTTAATTTTATCCCCAAAACAGAACTTATTTTTATAAATTCTAGTTTTATTTTCCAAGATAACCAATAACCAATTAAGACATTTTTCACTATTTACTATAAAGTTTTAGTCCCTATTCTAAGTGGATTCATTTTAAATGGCTGTTTTCTAATAAAAATTAGCCCTAGAGAAAGGGTGGGGGAGCAGGGGAAAGCCTCCAATGAAGACCCCCAAAAAGCATCCTAAAGGGGCAGACAGGATGTCTTAGCACAGCTGAGTGGGGAAGCTGTGGAGAGCAAGGCCACGTGCTACCTTAAGCATAGCTTAGGTGGCCTAAAGATTATTTCCCTCTGTGGCCTAAAGATTATCCCCTTATTATGTAGCCTGAAACTTCATCTGTGAGGGAAAATCACCAGCATGGTAAGCTTAACATCACAAAGATATCACTAAGATCAGTGTCACATGGGAAAAGAATTTAACGCCTTTCTGAAGGGGTCTGGGGAACATACCATTGATTGAGTGCTTCCAAGTGCCAAGTATTAGGTAGGGCATAGTCTCTTAATCCTCTGTAAATTAAATACTGTCTAAGAAAGAGTTTCTGGAAGGTCTCACAGATAGGAAATAGCAAAGTCATGAAGGAAACTGGGATCTTGCTAGGCACAAAGCCCACGCTATTTTGCCACCCCATGCTGGTTTGCCTGACTGCATGCCACAACAGGTGTGTCACTGGTTTCCAGGAGCTGCCTCTCCCTGTCATAAGGGCATAGATGAGACTGAGTAGATGGAAGATCAAGTATATAAGGGAGACCATCTGGGCCTAGGCCCTCTCCAAGGCTTGTCAGTTTTGTGAACTTGAGGAATAAGAAATGTTTTGAAACTCTCAGAAGATTTCTGCTGCCTCTGTAAAATGAGAATATTATTAATGCTTGTCCTCATATAGTTGTTGACTTCAAGAAAACTCATCTTAAAATTCAGAGGAATAACTAGTAAGACTCAATATTAAATTAAACATGTCCATTCAAAGCTATCTCAATAAAGGCACCAACAGGAATATTTAGAATGAAACCAGCTGATTCTAAGATTAATATGGAAAAATGAACTCTAAGGTTAATATGGAAAAATGAACAGTCAAGAATATTCTGAGAAAAGTGAGTAATGAGAAGGTAAGTCCAAGTAGAGAGCAAAAGATATTATAAAGCTATGCTAATTAAAACAATATGGTATTATGCCTGGAAGAACAGAACAATAGAGCACAACAGGGAGTCCTGGAATGGACTCAAATACATGCAGGAATTTAAGATATGATCAAAGTGTCATTTCAAATCAGTAGGTAAAAGATGGATTGTCCAATAACTGTCAGAACAACTGAACAGCCATCTGAGGGAAATATATTTTGACTTTTGGCCTTTCACAAAAAATAAATTATTGATGGATAGATTTCAACATACAAAATGAAGCCATTAAAATTGCTAAAAGGAAATATGGGATAAATTTTTACAACTTCAGAATCAGTTGGTCTTGAAACTATGTAGAATCTGCTGTAATATTAAAAAAATGAATTTGACTATACAATATTTTTAATTTCTACATGTAAAGAAACCACAACATGGAGAAAAATTGCCCCATGGTTCTTTCTTTTCTTCTTGTATGCCTCAAGATATTTTCATTTGCTATTCCTTCTGCCTGAAAATGCTCTTTCTCCAGCTTACATATAACAAAAAGAAAAAATTATTTGCAATATATAAAATATTCCAACAAATCATTAAGAAAATATCAACAATACAAAAGAAAAAAATGGGTAAAAATAGTAACTCACAAAAATGAAATACAAATGGCTTTCCAGCATATTAGAAAGTAGTCAATCTTACTCAAAATAAGTGAAATTCAAATAACACTATAAGATCCCATTTTTAACTATCACATTGGTGAAAAACAAAAATGTGATGACATATTAGAAAAGTGAAACAAGGGCTCTTATACAGTGTTGGTGGGAAGGTGATTAGAACAATCTTTATACAAGGAAATTTGGGAATATCTGTCAAAAATATAAATGTACATATTTTTGACCCACAAATTCTACTTACATCAAAATTAAATATCTGTGAAACCTTTACATATACATATTCTGATCCTAGTATATCTAATAAAAATATTTTCACAGTATACAAAAAGGGAAATTAATGCAATATTTTTTGGTAATAGAAAATAATGCAAATCAAGTGTCTTTCAGTTGGAGACTGATTAAATAAGTGATAGCACTTACATGCAATGAAATATTCTTGGCCAGGCATGGTGGCCTGTAATCCCAGAACTTTGGGAACCCAATGCATAGTTCAAGACCAGCATGGGCAAAAAAAATAAGACCCCATGTCTACAAAATATTTAAAGAGTTGCCAGGTGGGGTGGTGCATGCTTGTAGTCCCAGCACTTTAGGAGGCCAAGGCAGGAGGATCTCTTGAGCACAGGAGTTTGAGGGGGCAGTGAGCTATAATCACACCTAGCACTCCAACCTAGGTGACAGAACAAGACCCTGTCTTAAGAGAAGAGAAGAGAAGAGAAGAGAGGAAGGGAAAAAAGGGAAGGGAGGGAGGGAGGAAGGAAGGAAGGAAGGGAGGGAGGGAGGGAGGGAAGGAGGAAGAGCAGGAGTGGAAGGAAGGGAGGAAGGGAGGAAGGGGAAGGGAAGGGAAGGGGGGAAGGGGTAGAAGGAGGGTAAGGAAGGGAAGGAAAGAAAGGAGGAAGCTAGGAAGGGAGGGAGAAAAGGAAGGAAGGAAGGGGGGAGGGAGGAAAGGAGGGAGGAAGGAGGGAGGGAAGAAAGAAAGAAAAAGATTCTACAGTTGTTAATAGGAGTGAGATAGCTCTAGGTGCGCTGAATGAGCTCCAAGTTATACTGTTATGTGAAACAAATCAAGGTGTAGAACAGAACATACAGTATTCTACCATTTGTGTATGTATTAGATGTATATGTATACAGCTATATATGTACATTGTAGGATCAAGGATGGAGGAAAACTTGTATTTTTTTAAATTTTTTATCATGTTCACATATTATCTATCAAAAAATTAAGAAAGAAAAAATGTTAAGCAAGGCCTTGAAATATTCGGGCAGATTATCCATTGTCAGCACCACTGAGCCTTGTTGACACAAGTAATGAAGAATTTTGCGCTGAAATTCAGTAGGCACTAGCATGATACACTGCATATGCACAGCAGGTATTTGGAGTGAGAAGATGTGCTTTAGTTCCCAGTTCCATGTCTTAAAAGCTGTGTGATCTTGAAAAGGGCACTTACACTTTTGAACCTCGAGTTTCTCAACTATCAATAGGGACAAATAAGAAAGGGGTTTCTTTTGAGGTTGCAACTGGGTAATATAGCTGAAAGTATTATATAAACTTAAAGTGACATAAACGTGCTAGTTAACATCTAATTAATTTCTAAGAATTTAATGCCATGTAAACTTAAAGTGACATAAACAAGCTAGTTCATATCTAATTAATTTTTAGGAAGTTAGAAACTCAGTGGCCTGGGTGGAAGAAAATAATCTGGAAAATCTTAGTGAAGGCCATATGACAATGAAGATTAAATAGACCCCTCAGCTGCAGCAGACAAAGATGCTCAATGTGTCCAAGTAGAGGGCACTGTTCACACATCTGTCCAAAGAGTGGTGTGTGTGTGTGTGTGTGTGTGTGTGCACGCGTGCGCGCGCTGGGGTGGGGGTAGAACGCATACATTTTTTCTTTTCAGTTTTAACCCCGATAAAGAAGTTATTCTTTCTCTTTGAGTAATTCAATGAATTCAACCCCTCCCTCTATACTGGCAGATGTTAAACACAAAGGGACACAGCCCAGAGGCAGCTGACCATGGAGCAGAGAACTCAGTGAAAGGCAGAAAACTCTGACAAGCCTTTTCCAGGTAGGTGGGAAGCATTTTGTCAAGGAAATTAGAAAGTCATATTCCCATAAAGTTGTTAAAGGCTTGCTATTTAACGAATTTCATATGAAAACTAAAAAAAAATTCTGCAGATTAGTACTAAGGACCCTAATAAAGTCATCCCTCTGTCTTCTCGAGGGATTGGATCCAGGAACTGCCAAGGATATTGAAATCCACAGATGCTCAAATCCCTGGTATAAAATGGCATAGTGTTTGCATATAATCTATGCACATTCTCTAAATTAGGTATAATACCTGGAACAATGTAAAGGCCATGTAAATGGTTGTTATATTGTATTGTTTTTGATTTGTATTATTTTTATTGTTATATCAGTTTTTTTTTCTTTCCCAAATACTTTCCATCAGTAGTTGTTTGTATCAGAGGATGTGGAATCTGAGGATATAGAACCCGCAGATACAGAAGACGCTGGCTGTATGAGGAAACGATAAGCCACAGGCAGCAAGAATTAATGTAAAACAGAGAATGATCAGCAGAACACAGAAAAGTAAAAGAGAGGCGGCATCGCAGGAAACTGGATGTGAAGACTGTAATACATCTCTGCAAAATATTCAGTACTCCTGTCTGCAAAAGGCAAGTTCTCTTCATACTCTGTTGGTGAGACTATAAATTAGCACAAGGACTATAGAGAACAGTTTGGAGGTTCCGCAAACTAAAGATAGAGCTACCATCTAATCCAGCAATCCCACTGCTAGCTATATACCCCAAAGAAAGGAAATCAGTATATCGAAGAGATATCTGCATGCCCATGTTTGTAGCAGCTCTGTTTACAATAGCCAAGATTTGGAAGCAACCTAAGTGTCCATCAACAAATGAATGGATGGAGAGAATGTGGTACATATACACAATGGAGTACTATTCAGCCACAAAAAAAAAAAAGATTCTGTCATTTGCAACAACATGAATGGAACTGGAGGTCATTATGTTGAGTGGAGTAAGACAGACACAGAGAGATGAACTTCACATTTTCTCATTTATTTGTGGGAGCTAAAAAGTAAAATAATTCAATGCATGGAGATAGGGAGTAGAATGATGGTTACCAGAGGCTGGGAAGGGTAATAGGGTAGTGGGAAGTGGGGATGGTTAACAGATTCAAAAAAATAGAAAGAATAAAAAAGATCTAGTATTTGATAGCACAACAGGGTGACAATAGTCAATAATAACTTAATTTCACACTTTAAATAACTAAACAATTGAATTGTTTGTAATACAAAGGATAAATGCTTGAGGTGATGGATGCCCCATTTACCCTGAGGTGATTATTACACATTGTATACCTGTCTCAAAATATCTCATGTACCCTATAAATGTATATACCTACTATGTATCCACAAAAATTAAATTTTTTTAAATGTAGGTTCTACATCCCTTCCCCCTTGAATCTGACTTAACTTTAGTGACCAATAAAGTATGGTTAGAGTGACACCATATGACTTTCACAGGCATGAGACCTATGAAATCATAGAGGGCCGCATGCTCAAAGGGCCCTGCACTTGGTATAATGCTCTGCTGTTGCAGTCTTGAGCTTCTTGATAATTTTTGAACAAGGGGCCCACATTTTCACCTTGCCTTGGGCCCACGAAGTATAGAATCAGTTCTGCTTCTGAGGCTAGGTCATAAACGGTGATGCAGCTTCCTCCTTGTTCTCTGGAACACTCATGTCGGAGAGTTAAAGCCACCCTAGGAGCACTCGCATTCCAAGAGCCCAGATGGAGAAGTGCTGAGACTCCAGCCATAGTTTGACTGCAAGCACCTGAGAAACCCAGAGCCAGACCTACCCACCTGAACCCTTCCCAAGTCCTGATCAGCAGGATAATAAAACGGTTGTCCACGTTCTAAGCCTTAAAGTTTTAGGCTGATTTTTTACAAAACAATAGTGATTTGGAACATGGGATTATGTCAGACCAGATTTGATTTTTTAAACCATGAGTTCTTAATCTTTTGCGTGCAATAAACAAGAGAGGCGCAAGTAAGGACAGGTGGAAACACTTCTTTAGTCCATTTTCTCCAGCTATTAGCTGTTAAGCAAGAAAGGGAGATAGTTTAGGAGAGCACATAGCCCTGGGACCCAGGAAAGCAGCACATCTTGACAAGTCACTTCCTAGGGTGGAGCCTGAACCTGAAGCCAGATGAACCAATGGTGCATCAATGTGAAGAGCCTAATTGAATGAGGCACAGAGTGTGAAGAGAAACAGAACCTTATTCACCTAATTCATCTTCATTCGGTTTGTATGTGTCCTGGGATCAAACTTCAGACTGCTGAATCCTTTTGCATTTCTTTTTTTGAGATGGAGTCTCGCTCTGTTGCTCAGGCTGGAGTGCAGTGGTGCAATCTTGGCTCACTGCAACCTCTGCCTCTCAAGTAGTGGGGATTACAGGTGCCCACCACCATGCCTGGCTAATTTTTGTATTTTTAGTAGAGATGGTGTTTCACCATCTCTAACATGGTCTCTAAATACTGACTTCAAGTGATCCACCCACCTTGGCCTCCCAAAGTGCTGGGATTACAGGCATGCCATTCTCCTGCCTCAGCCTCCCGAGTAGCTGGGACTACAGGCGCCCGCCACCACACCCGGGTAATTTTTTTGTATTTTTAGTAGAGATGGGGTTCCACCATGTTAGCAAGGATGGTCTCGATCTCCTGACCTCGTGATCCGACCACCTCAGCCTCCCAAAGCACCGGGATTACAGGCGTGAGCCACCGTGCCTGGCCCTCCTTTTGCATTTCTAACCTCTGATAGAGTTTGCAGGGCTAAGGAATAATGGCCACCATTCATCAAGGGCTCATCGTGAGCCAGACTCCTCACCTACACTAGCTTGAATCTCACATACAGCCCCATGGTGGGGGCGGTGGGGGGGTTGTATTATGCCCAGTTTAAAAGTTAGGAAGGGAAGCTTAGAATAATGAAGTAGCTTTATAAAGGTAACATCTATTGAGTGCTGACTGTGTGCAAGCTCTGCTGCGTGTTCCATATGCATTACCCCACTGAATGCTCACAGTCATGCTCTGAAGGAGGGGATCACACCATCCCCATTGACAACAGATTATACTCTCCTTCAGAGAGGTTAGGTAATTTGCCCAAGGTCACAGAATAGCAGAGCAGGGATGCTGATCCAAAACTATACACAGAGTCTGTCTCCTAGGGCAACTCCAAAGCCCAGGCTCAGCCCAAGGGACACTCTATTGCCTCCTTGAAAAGCTCCTTCTGCAGAAGAGGAAAGGGGAAGGATTTACCCCAATGTCAGGAGTTTGGTCTTTGGAGGGCATAGGGGGACATCTCCCTCAACTCCCATCACTGTTATTAGATTATTGAAATACATGGACTTTACAGTTTGGGGGATACACGAGGCCTATTTTATAAGAGATGTCATTAAAAAAAAACTTCAGTGAGTTTATTTTGTGCCCCATAAGGCCTCCCATCAGAGGACTGTGCCATTCTGATTAGCTACTAGCCTAAGTTGGCAGTGACATGGCAAAAGCTCTCTGGAAACATATAGGGTCCGCTTGCCCCTACTTGCACAAAATGTCTTTATTTGTCTCTAGACCTGGCTGTCATTTGCTTCCACTTCTATCAGGCAAGAAAGGTAGACTCACTTAAAACAAATGCAGTCAACTGCACGTTCCAGGCTGGGCCATATCTTTTATGAGGGTGATGTGGATCAACACACAATCTGAACTTTTCTGTTTCTTTGGCTTATATTCACAGGGTTTTGTGTGTGTTTGTCTTTTTGATAACTTTCAGAGCTGATTTTGCCGGCGGTTTCTAAGGTTAGCAACATCACCCCATCAGACACTTCTTTTCCTTCTCCTAGATGAGATCTTACACCATCTATTCCCAATCATGTTTTCTTGCTTATTGCGTAAATTGCATTCATCACTCTAAAAGGACTTGAAACACCTTGACTGCTTTCTCTTATGTGGAACTTGAAATGCATCGATTTCCGTTGCTACAGCCCTAGCTATATATTTATTATCTGTCAGTTCTAGTTTACTTAGAAGTTGCCTGTACAGAACCCAGCAGTCTGAAACTAGCTCACCAAAAAAGGGAATCAAAAGCCATAGTTCATCCACATGTTGACACTTGCCATCCACCCTTGCAGTTCTACTCAGTATCTTTCTCTACTGGGAAGGCCCCTGACATCTGAGGGCTCTCTCTCCTTCAGTGGCCATCAGAAAAGCCCTCTAAATGCCTCCAGCTGCTAGAAGAGAACAAAGTTGTCACTTCTAGTGATCAAATTCAGAACATCCTGTTATTGCTGCCACCATCATGAATGTATGTCACACAGCAAAGTTATGTGAGCCTCAGTTCCCAGGAATACCATAAAAGGAATATTCCTAAGTTAGGTCCTAGGGAACTACCTCAGAGGAATGACTGGTCTAGAGGACAGAGAGTGAGCTTTATTTATTTATTTTATTTTTTATGTTTATTTTTTCTTTGAGGCGGAGTTTCACTCTTGTCGTCCAGGCTGGAGCACAACGGCATGATCTCGGCTCAGTGCAACCTCCATCTCCCGAGTTAAAGCGATTCTCCTGCCTCAGCCTCCAGAGTGGCTGGGATTACAAGCACCTGCCACCACACCCTAGTAGAGACAGGGTTCCACCATGTTGACCAGGCTGGTCTTGAACTCCTGACCTCAGGTGATCCCTCCCAAAGTGCTGAGATTACAGGCGTGATCCACCACACCTGGCCAGAGAGTGAGCTTTACAGCAAGATAGATGTAGTATTAGAAAAGTAATTTAACTTCTCTTAGGGGTAGTTTTTGTCTCTGTAAATGTTGATGATAATAATTCACTTCCAGGGTCATATAAAACTTACAAATAATGTCTGAAAAAAGTTTGTCTCCATGCCTGACAGAATGTCTTCAGTAAAGAGTAATTATTATTATGAAAAGCAAGAAACTATTAATAGCATTCTTGAAAATAATCTATTGTTAATGAAGTTATACATGCATATAGTTTAAATGGTCAAATTAGGCTGTCGGTCTTGTTATGATAGCACTATTCCTTATGTTATGCCTACTTTCCACTCCACAGGCAACGAAAAACTGTTTTCCAAATTAGTTGGAGTCCCTTAACACTCCCATGGGTCTGTGAGCTCTTGGATTCTGGAAATGCATAACCTTAAATTTAGGGTATTTTAAATTATATTTAAATTATTTTTGGTTTACATTCTGGCTGATTTCTTTAATTTTATCCTCCTTTCTTTGTTGAAACTAAACCTGGATCTTAATCATGTTATAAGCTAACAATAAACTTGGATTCTCCCCCAAGCTGGCAAAAGACTCATGAATTTGTATTGTATTTGGAGAAAATAATAAAAGGAAAAAATATATGTGAATGTCACAAACAAGTTTCCTAAGTAATGAAATCAGAATGACTGGATCAGATCAATGGCTTCCCCAGCTTAGAACTGCATCTGATGATGACATCAAGAACCGTGTTGAAGAAGGGAGCAGTTACGCCCTTGACATCTGTTTCAAAGTTAGAAATTTAACATGCCTCAGCACTACTCTCCCATAGCCTATTACAGAAAAACAATTAATGGACTTACCTAAAGTGTTTTTATATGTTTGTTTTTGTAGAGATGGAGTCTTGCTATTTTGTCCAGGCTGGTCTCGAACTCCTGGCCTCAAGCAATTCTCCCACCTCGGCCTCCCAAAGTACTAGGATTACAGGTGTGAGCCACTGCCCCCAGCCTTAACATGTTTTTTTTTAATATTGTTATCTTTTTTCAGTAGATATGAACTCTTGGAAGATATAACCTCCAAAAGTTTGAATTTGAAGCATATCTTACTTATTTGTCCATAACTACATGTCTTGAATATCAGGAAATGCCCCTAGTGGTATTATTTAGACTTAGTTCAACAAACCCTTATCATTCATTTCCTAGACACATAATACTATGTTAATGTTCTTGGGGGGAATACAAAATTTATTTTAATATTTATGGTCTAGAATATAATAAAATACAGATAACTCTAAAGTCTTTTTTCAGTGATTCAGAGGGCACCTTAGGATTTTGCAATATCCCAGAGTTACCATTGTGGAGATCAGTTACTATTCTATATGGACATGTTTGTTACAGAAATGCTGAATAAAGTCTATAAGATACAAAATGTTGGCCAAATAGTGAGTTGCTGTCTTCTCTGTGCTCTCACAGCACTCTGTTTTGTATGGAACTTGGAGATTGGCAGTACAGTAACCCACATGCGGAGAGGTTGCCCTGCTGATTCTGAAGCATTCAGTGGTCAGGTCTGCATTCTGTCCATTTTTTCATCCTCAGTCCCTACACTCAGGTGAGGCACGCAATGTACCCTCAGTAACGGGAGAGTTGAATGGTTGGATGAAGGGATAGATGGCTAGATCTCTATCTCTGCCTTTTCCTTTCTATTTGTTGCCCTAGAAAATAGACAGTGGTAAAGTTGATATTAAAGACATTCTACTAGCACATGGAAGCTGCGCATTAGCATTGTACATAGTGATGCTACCATTTCTACAGCAGTAGGCGTGAGTATGAATAAAGGGTTAACATCAGGTCTCCCTCGGCTGAGGCAGGCCTGCTTGAGAATGACCTCAGCTTGCATGGCCCTGTTTCCTTGGAAACAGTAGAGCTGAGATAAATGAGGGTCTCTCCCTCCTTATTGTGTGGAAAAAAAAAAAAAAACCCAGGTCGAGGGATCTGCGAGCTGGCATGCAGACCTCGGGCTTGATGAAAACCATACACAACATTGGTGAGGCAAAGGGACTGGCCTCTCTGTGACAAGGTTACCCCACACACCTTGGCTGTCACACCTTGGCCATGTGTGGGAGAAAAGACAGAAAAAAAAAAAGAAAGCTGTCACTGGTGTAGCTGGTGGGCCTCCCCATGATGACGATCCTGAATCTTTTTGCTGTGTCTCCTGCCTTGTTTCCTTCCAGAAAGCTGAATAAAAGTGGTGTTAGATTAAAGCCTATTGTGTCTCCTGGGCCTGATTTGCCAACTCAAACTCATAACCACTACTGAACTGTCGCAGTTGGTAATCTTCATACCTGTTTCTCTTGTTCCCAAATGTCACTCAGCACAGAGAAGAGGGAGTTTAAAAAGAAAAAAAAAAAAAAAAGAGAGAGAAACTAAAATCTTCCATACTGCATTCCCAAGGATGGAAAACGAAATGTTTGTAAATATTTTGGGTTGCTGTGAACCTCAGGCAAAACCCAGACTGGCTCCCAAGAGGGCAGTGCCCTTGATGGTCAGGTCCCAGCCAAGTCAGAGTGGAGGATTAAAGTTAATCCAGGTGGCCATGTCTGAAGTAGGCGCTGCACAATTTAAACCACACCACCAAAGAAAGGCTATTTGGGAAAGGAAGTGCAAAAGAGAAAAAGCAGGATGAGGGTAATTGCATGACTAGGAAAAGGTCAAAGGGGCATATTCGCTGAGGGTCCCTCTGGATCAGTGAAACAAGAGGAAAGAAAAGCATATGCATGTTCATTGAAATTAAAAACGTTTTTAGGTCGTCCTCTGCTGAATTCTAAGGCTTAGAAATGATTTTAAATTCCTGAAAGCAACTCCTTCCCCTCTGAGTGAATGTTTAGCCACTTTAATGTGCTTTACCTGGGAGTTTGGTATGTGCCTGCAAGCCAGGAAAATAGTTTTAACAGGGCCTAATGTTCCCTGCAGGCTTATGTGTTTTCTCAAGCACCAAACGAAGTGGACAAGCTAATGAAGCCTAAAGAGGTCACACAGCTGACATCAGACAGGGCAGCACCCAAAGAATCTGGCCTGGAGTCCTTAGAACTCATGTCCACCAGGCTGTTCATTTTCACTATTATTCAGTCATACCATTCCTGCTTTCCATGTATTGAGAGCTCACAGTGAGCAAATGAAATGAACCCCACATTTCTCTTATTTCAATTATTCCACACGTTTGGTTCCAAGAACAAATGCACTACAGGTTAGTTATTCTCCAGATATTTTTTAAAAAGTAAACAACCTTCAGTGGATCAATTCCAATAACTACTAATGGTTTCAGTCACATCATCATAAAATTAAGGTAGATGTCTGTGAAATTATGCATCTTCCCCTAAGAAAATCCTAAATGCAATACATTTAAAGTAGTTTATACATACTAATGATATTTTAAGTAACACTGTTTATATTCCTATAGCCCTTTCTGTGTCTAAATATTTTGCAGAAATCATTTCATTTGATATTCTCAGTAACTGTGTGATGTGGTAAGATAGGTAATATTATTACCCTTCAGCTCTCTTGGAAATAGAAAGTGGTTTAAAAATTACCGTAAGAACCCAGAAAGTTGTTAACTGACCTAGTACTACAATCTAGATATTCTGACTTCCGGCAAAATACTCTATTACAGAACTTAAATTAATGAAAAACATTTTCAGTTCATTTCTACAAAATTTCAAAGTCAGTAAAAACAAGCAGAAGTTGTTAAACATTTCTCTTTCCCTCAGTAATAAGGTAACTAGGCTATTAACTTAAAATTTCTAGCTTTTGAAAAACATATGGCCGTTATTGTGAAGCCACTGGGTGAGGACCTCATTCTATTTCTTTTTTATTTTCCAGACAAATATCAAGTTAAAAAATTCACATAGCTCAAGAGCAAGTTTAAAAATTTAATTCCAGCAATATAAATGCGTTCATTTCCTGGGAATCAAACTCAAAATTTGGACCCACTTCCTTTAGCACTTATTTCTAACAGTTCACTAAGCTCCAAATTTTGTTTCAGAACATATATAGTGAGCGTTTCAATCTATTAAGGTAATCTTCAGATTTACTTGAGGTTGTTCTGGAAGATTCGTACTTTTCTAGTTGGAAAAGGAAATTAATGACTTCTGTCAAGGATAGAAAAAAATATTTATAATGGGACTTAGGGGCAGGAGCTTTGCAATTAAAAATACCATTTAAACATTTTACTTAAATCCAACCAAACTGAAGTGTCAGCACAATTCTATTCGTTAATTTTGACATGATTTACTGAATATAATCCCCTTAAGTCAGAGGCTGACCTCCACAGCATCCAAGCTTCCTGTGGGATCAAAAGGAATAATAAGAAACATGTTACTACTGTAAAATAAGCAAGACTGGTGTTGTGAGCAGGTTTGTTCCTATGTTGTCAAATGGACAAGCTTGCAGCAAATACTCAGCAATAACAAAATAGATGTCCAGGGACCTTTTTCCAACCGACAAGCAGACAACTCAGCAACTTCAAACAGATTTTTTTTCTTTAGGAGCCAATTCACTTGCAGTGTAGGCTGATAAAGCAGTATTAATCTCCTGCCTTAAATCAAGTTTCTGTCACTGGGCTCCATTAATCTCCCCCCTGTTATCAAGTGTCTCCATGGCAGGAAATTATATTTCTAAATTGAATTTTGTTCTGTTTCGATGTAGTAAGAAATATTTTCCAGACTACTAATAGGACGCATAAAGATTGTGACTCTGACAATACCGTTAGATAAATAAAAGCTATAAATTAAAACCACCTTCATTCACTAGCTAGCATAATAGCAAAATAGAAAGCATTGATTACCTGGAAAGAGTAATCAAATAAAAGATTTTAAATGAAAAGTGAGGTAGCAGATGGTTAACTTTTTAATTTACCTTTTTATAGCAATTGCCCATAAAGGTAAAAAGAAAAAAAAATCAATCCAATGAGTCTCTTGGTGCTAATGAAACACATATTGATTCTTAGTGCATACGCTTACTCTACAAAATGGTCAAACTTGGGTCTACCACAGCTAATGGAGGCAGATACTGTTTATGAGCACTTCTGTGGAGGCAAATTTACAGTAAAGAAATGTCTTTGGGCTAGATTTATTATGAAAGAACGAAAACTTATAACCACAGTAAGGAAGAGATTTCATTTTAGGGGCAGAGATTCACTCACAGTAAAGCCACAGCAATTCAGCCAAGTGGCAGCGCAGTCTCTAGTAGAAGCCTTCAAAATACAGTCTACCTTTTTGTTGGTGAACAATACAGTGATTGCAATAAAGTTTAGATATTTTTTTCATTGATATAAATTGCTCTGTCCTCTCTTTTTTAACATAGGATTCTCTTTGACAGTAGCAATTTGGGGAAAGTCTCTTCAAAGTGTAATTGAAAGCATGGCCCCAAATGTCCATTAAAACTTCCTATATTTAAGGAAACATTGCATGAAAGCAGCTTTTCATACTGCATCAGTGTAAGGAGTTGTAGAATACATGATTAATGCTACCAGTGTATCAAGATGCTTGAAGGACAAGTAGGATTTGACAAATGTACAACAGGATAGGGTTAGTTTTCCAGACAGAAGAGAGACGAAAAAACACCTCTACTCCTTTCCCATTCTAACTTCTAACCTACAGCCCTTGGACTGAAGAGGTGAGATATATGGATCAAATCATTACACTCTACTTAACTTCACATTCAGAACATCTCAAAGTTAGAATTCATGGTAAACAAGCCATACTAGCTTCATCAATTTAAGTATTTTGATGCTCCAGTAAATTAAACACTTAAAAGATATTTACAACGGGCCGGGCGCGGTGGCTCATGCTTGTAGTCCCAGCACTTTGGGAGGTCCAGGTGGGCAGATCACTCATGGCCAGGAGTTCGAGACCAACATGGCAAAGCCCTGTCTCTACGAAAAATACAAAAATTACCCAGGCATGGTGGTGCACACCTGTAATCCCAGCTACTCGGGAGTCTGAGGCACAAGAATCACTTGAACCTGGGAGGCAGAGATTGCAGTGAGCCAAGATTGCACCACTATCTTCCAGCCTGGGTGACAGAGCAAGACTGTCTCAAAAAAAAAAAAAAAAGGTATTTATAATGGGTAAATGAATAATAATTTGAAGTCACAGGTCTCAACGTTTACGAAAATAAAACTAAGACTTCAAAATAATAAATATTCACCAGAACTGGAAAGCAAAATGAAGTGGAGTAAGTGACTTTCAGAAAAAGAGGAAATACAACATGTTCTTTGATATAAATACAAGCAGGTAATAAAAGAAAGTCGGCATTGGAAAAACATACATCCTCCTCCTTTACCCTGTGAGCAGACCTTACTTATATACGTGAGAAAGAAAGAAACTGCAGCATCCAGAAGTAGAGGTCATAAGTCACATTCCTTAAGAGCAACCAACTGAGAAAGATAAGTTTGGAAAACTATGAAGCATATTTTTTATTTTTACTGTTTAACATAATTTTGACAGGAGAGCAGACAAAAACACACTCCTGGGAGGAATGGCGGCAAAAGAGAATGACAATTATTATTTTTCTATATGCTGCAATGTGACAATGTATTTTGCAAAAACAACCACACCAGATGTCTAGCCTCTGGACTCACTTTTTACTAGGATGGCCAGCCATCTCATCAAGTGCAATGTACACATCGAGGATTTACACCATGCTCCGTTTAATGCCTAAAGGTTTGGTGGGGTTCCACATGGAATTAACTTGATTCTGAAATTGGGACTATTCACGGCAGTCCCAATTTTAAGCTGAGTCCATCTGCCAAAATGTTGCTTCAGATGTGAAATGTACTTGCTGGTGGCTAATTTTCAATAGCATCTCATAGTCACTTACTGGTATGTAAAATGTACAGCTCAATTGCTATTCATTAAGAGCGAAAAAATCAACATTGCCTAAATGGATTAAAAACAGAAGTCACAGACAAGGATGTAAAAGCACTTTGATTTTTCAATAGAGAGATTTTTATACATTCATTGGCATTCTCCAGCATCAGCCATCTCCCAGGCTGAATGTTCAAGATTTTCATTTTCACCATTAAATGGTCCCTGTTTAAATGGATCTCCTTACTTGGCAAAACATATTTACACATCCAGTTGTGCCAGCTCTAAGGCTTCTAGTTCTAAACGTCTATAGGGAAAAAAGAGAAGTGTTAGGAGGTGACTTCACCTTGCCTTTCCCTGAGATCTGATAAAAACTGCTCAACCACACACAAGAACAGCAGGATGTGGTCAGAGGCGTCATTCCTCCTCTGTGAGACACAGTTTCCTCAGGAAGGAAATCTTAAGAAAGGTATCAGGAAACTATGGACTATGCCAGTCAGCTGTAAAGGGCTCAAAAACTCTTAAGAGAGCAAAATGTTCAACCACGCTCTTTTTCTGAATAGAGAAATCAAATCCCGAGATCAGCCAGCGAGAAAAAGAAAAAGATCAAAAGGGATATTCTGTCTCTAGCTCCAAAACAAATAGCACTCGTTTTCAGTTTTTAAAATGTGCGTGTCTTTAGTCATTTCCCAGGATGGCTTTAAACATGTTGACAGCTTTGCCTCGAACAATGGTGCTGGACTCACCATGGGCATGTTTTCCAAGCCATTTTCTTTGAATGTCAAATTGCCCAGGATGCTTCTTTATGGACACCTCACTTCCAGAAGACACCAATCCTTAAAGCTTGAGCTGAATAGGAGAACAGATGCTTAATTTTAAAGTATCACTTCAATTTCTAGCTGAGTAGAAGGGACAACTCCCAGGGCTAATATAAAGTGTCTTTGAAGATCCAACTTCATAAATGACTAGTTAATCAAGTGTAAAAGTTTAAGGAGGGAAGAAAGTTCACTCACATAGCTTCTTAATACCCATCTGGTTCCAAATAGCCTATATTTATATTAAAGGGCTGAAGATAATAACTTTTTTTTGTTTATGTCATTCTTAAGATACAGCAAGACCTATAATCTCCTAGAATTCCTTAAACTAAACTCTTCAGGAACATTACCAATCCATTGCGTGCTGAGGACAAAACAGGATACAAATAAACTAAAAGAACAGGGTCCTTGACGTTAGCAGAGTTTTAAGAGTTTTTAATTCATTGCTTTCATTTAAAAATTTGGAGGTTTCCCACGAATATCCAGATTTATGTTTGTTTGTTTGTTTTAATGAGAAGATCCAGCCACAGTAGGTTCTCATTCCCATCTGGCAACAACTGACTGGTACTGAGTGGCTGCTGCTTAATCCTGGATAACCTCTAAAATCCTTCCAGAAACAAAATCCTGGGTGTCTAAATATGATGCAGCAAGTTTGTTGTTAAACTTTGAATTCAAATGGCATGAACAAAATAGACTTCCCAAGCATGAAACTTAGAATACATCTATGAAGTAAAGTGAATTTCTGAATTGTGATAATTTAAAATAAAAAGGCTGGAGTCAGTAGTGCTACACGAGATTGGGCAAAGACACCAAAGAAACACACACAGACATTGAAATGTACTTCATTGGACCCCTTGATTTGACTAGATGTTGGAATGTGAGATCAAAATTGTGTCCTGAAGGACAGAGAAGAGGATGGCATAACTGGGGGATAAAAGGAAGGAGTAAACAATCCTTAGGAGCATGGTAGAGAGAAAAGGGGGAGGTTACATCCTGGGAAGACCAAGAAATGCCTTCAGGAATTTTTGTTTAATTCCTGTATTAAAGCAAACTCTACACATAAAAGTCCTATAGATAAATTACTACTGTAACTTTTGTGTAGACTGACAAAGAAAAAAAAAAGACTCAAATTACCAAAATCAGGAAAAAAAGAAAGATCACTATCAATCTTACAGAAATAAAAAGCATTACAAAGGAATACTATGAAAAACCACATACCAATAAATTAGATAACTTAGATGAAATGGAAAAACTCCTAGAAAATGCAAACACAAAACAAGACTCAAGAAGAAATAGAAAATCTGAGTAAATCTATAACAGATAAAAAGCTTAAGTTACTAATTTTAAATTTACCATGAAGAAAATCTCAGGACCAGACAGCTTCTCTGAGTGAATTCTACCACTCATTTAAACAATACCAATTCTTTGCAGTTTTCTAAAAAAAAAAAACAGAACAAGAGGGAACACTTCCCAACTCATTCTATGAGGCCAGTATTATTGTGATACTAGAACCAGGCAAAAGCATCACAAAAAAGAAAACTATAAGCCAAGGTTCCTTGTAAATATAAGTTAGAAAATCTTCTACAAAATACTAGCAAACTTACCCAGCAACATATAAAAGGGATTATACACCATGACCAAGTGGGATTTATCCAAGTAATGCAAGTTTACAAAGTTTGTTTACAAACAAAAATCAGTGTAATAAACCATATAAACAGAATAAATGACAAAGACCTCATGATCATTTCAATAGACACAGTAAAAGTATTGTATCTAACAAAGTCCAACAACCCTTCTGGATAAAACCACTTACCAAACTGGGAATGGAATAGAAGATGCCTTAGTCTATTTGTGCTGCTATAATAAAATACCATAGACTGGGTAATTTATAAACAATAAAAATTTATTTCTCACAGGTCTGGAGGCTGGGAAGGCCTCATTCTGTGTCTGTGAAGGCCTCCTTGCTGCATCCTGACATGGCAGAAGAGGTGAACGCTGTATCCTCAAATGGTAGAAGGTAGAAAGGCAAAAAGGTCTGCTGAGCTAGATCCCCCCAACCCTTCTATAAGGCACTAATCCCTGATGAGGGCAAGGCCCTCATGACCTAACCACTTTCCAAAAGGCTTCATCTCTTAATACCATTACAATGGAAATTAAGTTTCAACATGAATTTGGGAGGGGACGCATTCAACCCATGGCAGAAGGTGTCTCCCTCAACTTGAAAAACAGCATTTATGAAAACCTACAGTTAATATTACACTTAATGATGAAAGACTGAATGCTTTCCCCATAAGAGCAAGAACGGATGAGGATGTCCATCCAAGAATAGGATGTTCACTCTCACCACTTCTATTCAACATCATAATGGAGGTTCTAGCTAGGGCAATTAGGCAAGAAAAATAAATAAGACATTCATATTGGAAAAGAAGAAGTAAACTATCTCTCTTCACAGATAATACGATCTTGTGCATATAAAATCCTAAGGAATTTACAAAAAGCTATTGGAAATAACAAATGAGTTCAACAAGTTTGCAAGACTTGAGATGAATATACAAAAATTGGTTGTATTTATTTCTATGTACTAGCAGTAAGCATTCTGAAAGTAAAATTAAGGAAAAATTCCATTTAAAATAGAACCGAAAAGAATAAAGTACTTAAGAATAAACTTAACAAAAGAAATGCAACACTTGTACACTGAAAACTACAAAACATTGTTAAAATAAAGAAGACCTAAATAAATGGAAAGACATCCTGTATTTGTGGGTCTCTAGAAGATTTGTTATTGTTAAGATGGCAATAGTCCTCAAATTTATCTACAAATTCAATGCAATCCGTGTCAAATCTCAACTATATTTTTGACAAAAATTGACAAGATAATGCTAAAATTCATATAAAAATGCAAGGGACCTAGAATAGCCAAAACAAACTTCACAAAGAAGAGCAATTTTGATGAACTCACACTTCCTGATTTCAAAATTTTCCACAATGCTACAGTAATCAAGACAGTACAAGACTGGAATAGGATAAGAATGTAGATCAATGGAATAGAATTGAGAGTCCAGAAATAAACTCATACATCTATGGCCAATTGATTTTTCAACAAAGGTGCCAAGATGATTCTATGGGGAAAGAATAGTCTGTTCAACAAATGGTCCTGGGACAAGTGGATATCCACATGAAAAGCAAAAGAAGTTGTACTCCTTCCTTAAACCACACACAAAAATTAACTCAAAGTGAATTATAGGCCTAGATGTAAGAGCTAAAACTATAAAATTCAGAAGAACACTTAGATATAAATCTCTGTCCTTGGTTGACAATGTTTTCTTAGATACAATGCCAAAAGCATAAGTAACAGAAAAAGATATAGATAAATTGGACTACACCAAATTTTAAAACTTTTATGCTGAAACCAATATCTTCAAGATAGTGAAAAGACAACCACAGAATGATAGAAAATACTTGCAAATCATGTATCTGATAAAAGGACTGGTATTGAAGATATATAAAGAGCTCTTTCAACTCAATAATAAAAACGACTCAGCTTTAAAATGGGTAAAGGATTTGAATAGAAATTTCTCCAAAAGAAGAGATATAAAATGGCCAAAAAGTACATGAAAAGATGTTCATCCAATGATATAGTTTGAATGTTTGTCCCCTCCAAATCTCGTGTTGAAATGTGATCCCCAGTGTTGGAGGTGGGGCCTGATGTGTGATATTGGGTCATGAGGGTGGATTTGTCATGAATGGCTTGGTACCCTCCCTGCAGTAATGAGTGGTGATGAGTTCACATGAGATCTTGTTGCTTAAAAGAGCATGGCACCTTCCCACCCCAACTCCAACCCCCTGCTTGCTGTCTCTTGCCATGTGACATGCTGGCTCTCCTTTGCTTTCTGCCATGATTGTAAGATTCATGAGGCCCTCACCAGAAGTAGATGCCAGCACTATGCTTCAGGTACAGCCTGCAGAACCTTGAGCCAAATAAACCTCTTTTCTTTGTAAATTATCCAGTCTCAGTTATTCCTTTATAGCGATGCAAATGGACTAATACAACCAACCTCATCGGCCACGAGAGAAATGCAAATCAAAACCACTGTGAGATAACATTTCATGCCCACTAGGATGGCTATAATCAAAAAGACAGATAATAATAAGTTGGCAAAAAATGTGAAGAAATTGGAACTCTCATACATGTAAAATGCTCTAGCCCTTTGGAAAGCAGTTGGTCATTGCTCAAAAAAGTTAAATATAGGGTTACTACTAATATATGACCAGCAGTTACATTCTTAGGGATATACCCAAGATAAATGAAAACAAACTTCTACCAAAAAAAATGTATATGAGTGTTCATTGCACCATTATCCATAGTAGCCAAATAATACAAATTTTTATTAGCTGATAAGTAGATAAATAAAATGTTCTCTAATTCATACAATTAATATATAATTATTCAGCAACAGAAATGAAGTACTGCTACATTGCTAAACATGGATGAGTTATCAGAACATTATGCTAAGTAAAAGAAACTTGTATCAAAAGGGCACATCTTATATTATATTATTCCACTCAAATGAAATGTACGCAATAAGCAAATCTATGGAGGCAGAAAGTAGATTAGTCGCTGCCTAGGACTGGGGAAAGGGGGATGGGAGTGACTACTAATGGATACCTGGGTTTCTTCTGGATGATTAAAATGTTCTAAACTTAGATAATCATGATGGTTGCATAACTCCATGAATATACTAACAGATGGAAAGGGTAGCAATGCTCTTCGTTGTGAGGATAATGGACACCAAATTTACTACAATTAAAATTCTGTATAACCAATGCTTTCTGTAGGCTTGGTCCATGTAAGGATTACACTCTTAGGGGATCTTATACTAAGGGGAGAGGAGCCCAACAAACCCGGCTTCTCATCTTCTTCACTTTGAGCATCCCAGTTAGCCTCTACAGTCACAGAGATCAAGAAACATAAACATAAAAGAAGGCTGTGATGAAAGTGAGGCTATGTATGAAATCTTGCTCATACTAGTTTCAAAACTCTATTTATTTGCTGATCCACCACAGATAAGTTGGACGTCAGCTTAATGTCATCTCAGCTTCCATTTCTTCTACAGCTCATGCAGGCTGTAGGAATGTAATTTCAGGCATTAGGCTTAAATTTCACTTAAACTGGATGTTCCACTCAGCTTTTTAAAACAGGAATTGGATTTTAGCATACTACTATTTCATTCCCCTTGATGCTATTGTTTCTTCTATTAAATTCCCGAGTCCATTCAGAAAGAGGAAAGAGAGAGATGCCTAGATTCCAAAATACCTTTCATTGTTCTTCCCAGAAGACAAATCTTTTCTATCCAGATTCTACTGGTGGTCAATGTTACATGAACGCAAAGCAGAGTGGTACCTCAAACATTGTTATTGACTTAGCAGTACATTGGGCACAGATCAAGTTGCTATTAAAAGCAATGTACTCCTGCCTCCTTCACATATGCCTGGGGTCACTTGTGTTTGGCACCTATGTGTCCTTATGTTATTACAAAACCATACCCTGGAGTCTTGCTAACTCAGTTTTTTTCTTCACTACATTCGATGTAATTTTCACATCAAGGTGTTTCTATAGACTAGACAGAGTTAGAGTTCAGCTTCTTCCACCCAAAGTGTTTAAATTTGACTAGACAGCAGCAATTGCTTTTTAATCTAAGCAAACTGATCTGTCAAAGACAATCAACTCAGGGAAGTTATTCCAGGAGGATCCTAATAATCCCAATGAGTCACGCTGCCCTATGTGAAACTCAGCCACTGAACTCTTGACATAGCGTGTCACAAGTACTTAGTGGAATAAGTACATACAGCTGAACTCTGTGTTGACACACACACTCTAGCCTCTCGTGCATAAGTTAATGATCACTGCATTTAGTCTGGTAGAGGAGCACACTCTTGTGTGTGGTGATGTCAATTCATGTTTAATGATGTTGCAGCAACTGGGCTTCAAGTTGCATAACCCACTGTCCTCACAAGCACTGATCAACAGTATGCTTGATTCTCCTAGATGAAAATAAAGGGTTGTGGTTGTTGTTTATAATGACCTCCTATTTTTTTATTTATGTATTTATTTTGAGGCAGGGTCTCGCTCTGTTGCCCAGGCTGGAGTGCTGTGGTGCGAGCATAGTCTACTCCAGCCTCAAACTCCTGGGTTCAAGCAATCCTCCTGCCTCAGCTTCTTGTGTAGGTAAGATCACTGGCATGGGCCACCACCCCTGGCTAATTTACTTATTTTTTTTATAGAGACTGGGGTCTTGCTATGTTGCTGAGGCTAGTCTCAAACTCCTGGCCTCAAGTGATCCTCCTGCCTCATCCTCCCAAAATGCTGAGATTATAGATGTGAACTACCAAGCCCAGCCTCACCTCCTATCTTTTAAACAGGGTCTCCAACCTCTTAATAATACCTGTATCAATGTAGGGCTTTGCAGTTACCACGAACTTTAAGAACTCTACCTTGTTTAATTATCACAACAACACTGAGAGGTGAGTAGATGGTTACATCATTTACATTATTAGTAAGTGACAGAACTAAGACTCAAACTTCGATCTGATGGTTTCAGGTTTTAAGGTCTTTCCAATACTTTAAATCATATTATTAGAGTTTTTGTTCTATTGTTAGGGTTATTGGGTAGTAAGATTTGACGTTTGTCCCCTCCAAAACACATGCTGGAAACTTAATCACCTATGCAACAGTGTTGGGGGTTGGAGGTCTAATGTTTAAGTCATGAGGGCTCTGCCTTTGTGAGTGAATTAATGCTGCAACAAAAGGGCTTTTGGCTGGGCGCGGTGGCTCACACTCATAATCCCAGCACACTGGGAGGCTGAGGCAGGTGGATCATGAGGTCAGGAGTTCGAAACCAGCCTGGCCAAAATAGTGAAATCCTGTCTGTACTAAAAATACAACAATTAGCTAGGCGCCATGGTGGGTGCCTGTAATCCCAGCTACTTGGGAGGCTGAGGAAGGAGAATTGGTTGAACCCGCGAGGCGGAGGTTGCAGTGAGCCGAGATCACGCCACTGCACTCTAGCCTGGGCGACAGAGCAAGACTCGGTCTCAAAAAAAAAAAAAGGCTTTTGAGGGTGAATTCATCCCCTTCTGCTCTTCTGCCATGTAAGGAACAGCATTTCCCCACTGGTGGAGGACACAGCATTCAAGGTGTCACCTTGGAAGTTGAGACCAGGACCTTACCAGACATCAAACTTGCCAGCTCCTTGATCTTGAGCTCCCTGCCCCTGTAACTGTGAGAAATAAATTTATATTTTTTATAAATTATCCAGACTCAGGTATTCTGTTATAGCAGCACAAAACAGGCTAGGACAATGAGGTAGGGAACAAGTAAGGGGATAGAGTGGGATAGCAATGTTGAGAGTCCTGTGCCTGACTGGGGTCTGGTTTCTGGGGTCCCTCTGCTCCCACAGACAACCCTATCAAACATTAGATAAGGAAACGAAGACAGCAAATGGGGAAGCAGCTTGCTGAGTGGTGTCTGGTTGGGGGCAGGGTTGAAAATTCTCCCTAAGAGATGGGCTAGGTGTTATTTGAGAATGACCTCCTCTTATTAACAGTTGGAGGATTGTTTTAAGAGAAATAATAATATACACTTAGTTCAATCAAAGGGCAATGAAAGAGTAGATTGGCTCAAAGGTAACCTTGAAAGAATAATAATAATTATACTAGCTAATATATATTGAGCACTTAATATTTTCCATAAATCTGGATGCTTTATATATATTAATTTATTAAATGCTTATCACAAGCCTATGAAGTAGGTACTATTGTTCTGCTGAGAAAACCAAGACAATTGGAGGTTGATTAACTTACCTGTGACCGCACAGCTAGTAAATATTAGAGCCAAGTTTCCATCCTAGGCAAACTGATTAGCCAACCTGTGCTCTGATAATGGCGTGATGCTAATAATGAATTTGAGATGGCCTTCTGAATTACGGGAAATATCATTCGTTTTCTGACAATACAATAATGAATATTTTCATTTCAGGCAGTATTACAACCTAGTCTGATTGACCCTTCCACTAAAAACACCCAAAACTGATGCATAAAATTAAAAGAAAAAAACTTTTTAAGATGTGCTGATAAGCTGGCAGGAGGTAAGGAACACTGAGATGCCTAAAATTACATGAAAATGTGGACCTAGAGAGGCATGCTCAACACCAAAGTCAGTTTTCACTCTAATGATATGCACTGATCCTTGATGACCCTGGCTTTTGTTTTTCATAAGGTCATAGGATACGGGGATACAAGGCAAAGTCCAGGGCCTGCCCAAGCCGGGGAGTCTAATAAGAGACCTCAATGTAAAGAATTCATAACAACAAAACAGACTTTCATTTGGGTTTCTAATCCAAATTCCACCCAAAATTTCAGGTTAAGAATGTGGTTTAAAATCGTTCTTTGTTGGAAATGCACTCAGATGTGTGAAAGTTGTCAATATCAAGATGGAATCGCTTGTGTCAAACCCAAATAAAATAGGAGGTTAAGAAAAGAGCCTCACATACACAAGCCTATGATAAGACTGAGTGAGGGCCCTCATGAACATATGCCTGTAACAAAAACTTTTGCCAAGGACTTTCAAAATTGCAGCTTGCTATATGTGTCACAAGGACAGAGAGCAGGATGCAAAAGAACACTTACCTGACACACTATCTCCACTAAAGAACTGACTTCGACTCCTGAAATAAGCCCCAGTAACCAATGTTCTCTTTGTTTCAAAACAAAAACAAATTACCTGTACTTCTCTCTTTTACCTTTAAAACCTTCCCCTTGCCTTAACCACTTTGGATATGACTCTGGTCCCCATAGTCCACATACCCCACATTTGCAAATCCCCTGTACATTCCCAAATAAACTGATTGTCTTTGGAGAATCTCTCTCTGCCTATTATTAGGTTGACAGACACTTGGCAGAATCAAAAAGCAAATCCACTGGAAAGGAGTCAAACTTAAAATCAGTCATCAAACAATTCCCACAGATAAACCAGCAAAGAATAAAAGCTTAGAGCAGAATAAGCTCCAATAAAACACAAATAAACAAAGCACCATGAGTGTAGAGCCAATAGAAATTATAATCATAAGAATCAAACCCCAAAAGACATCAAGTAGTGCAATTATACTATAGAGAATGAGGGGCATAACCTGGTAGTGCTTTGCACTTATTTCTTGCTCTGTCCCTGCACTTCTCTGATATCAGTTAGGAAGCCTTCAGAAATAATTTGGCACTCATACCTGTATTATCTGGAAGCACAGGGACGTTGTCATCCCTGGGGTAATCTTTGATTGATGGGATATGAAAGCTAATACATAAGTCCCATCTTTCACTCTTGGTGGACAATTCTGAGATGTCAGCTCTTCAAAAGGTCCTGATGAAATTAAGCCCCACTTGTCCATAGTGGACAATATCTAAGGCACTCTCGTGTTGGCTTTCTCTTCTTCCTTGTTTCACTTTCTCCAGTCCCCTACTCCTGTCCCCTGGGATTACTTCAAGAAACTATCTGCTTGAGAATTTAAAATATGAATAAGGAATGAGAGACTATAAAACACAAACAGAAGTATCTGGAAAATATAACCAAATAGAACTTCTAGAAATAAAAAAATCATTTTCATTTAAAATTTAAAGGGTGGTTAAACAAAAGAATAGATACAGTATAAGAAAGAATTAATGAACTGGAAGACAAATAAAAGTATTTTGCATAATGCAGAACAGAGACATAAGCATATGTAAAATATGAAAAAGGTGGTAGAGTGCAAATATCTACAAAAGTCAAACTGGAATTCCTGAAGGACAGAATAAGGAAATTTTGAGGAAACAATATTCAAAGAAGTAATGGATGAATTTTCCAGATTGAATGACTCAAATCAGATTGACAAATCCTAAATCGCTAAAGAAAACACACAGAAAAGCTGAACAAATAAAGAAGATATGGAATATAATAAATTAAGATATGGAAATAAATATAAATGTACAATAAATAAATGCAAATGGGAAAATAAACCTATTTAAAAGTTAAAATTATCAGATTGAATAAAAAATTTTAAATCCACCATTGAGGTATGTTAAAAAGAAGGCTGTGACATAAGGATAACAAATGGTTGAAATTAGAAGGATGAAAATATATACATATTTTAGAGAGAATCAGAAGAAAATAACTATTGGGTACTAAGCTTAGCACCTGGGTGATGAAATAATCTGTACAACAGACCCCTATGACATGAGTTTATCTATATAACAAACCCACAAATGTAACCCTGAACCTAAAATAAAAGTTGTTTAAAAATATATATATATTTAAAATATGAACAATCAGAGTGCAGCTGATATTACTATATTAATATCAAACAAAATAGACTTTAAGGCAAAAGACAATGAAACTAAATAATGAAAAAAGGTTAAATTCACCAGCCAGATATAAAAATTCCAAACTAAGTTCTAAATAATATAGCTTGAAGCTATAGAAAGTAAAACTTAAAAGAATTACAAGCAAAAATATATATGTACCAGTAAAGCTGAAGATTTTAACATGCCTCAGTGGTTGAAAGCTCACTCAATAAAGCAGAAAAATATCAGTAAGGATATAGAAGATTTGAACAATACAGTTAACAAGCTTTACGTGTTGATGTATATAGAACATTTTACTCAAAGAGTGGAGAAGCATTTCAAGCTGAAACAGTAATTTATAAAAATTGAACACATTCGGCCAGGTGCAGTGGCTCACATCTGTAATCCCCACACTTTGGGAGGCCGAGGCGGGCGGATCACAAGGTCAGGAGTTCGAGACCAGCCTGGCTAACATGGTGAGACCCCGTCTCTACTAAAAATACAAAAGTTAGCTGGTTGTGGTGGTGGGCATCTGTAATCCCAGCTACTCAGGAAGCTGAGGTAGGAGAATTGCTTGAACCCGGGAGCCGGAGGTTGCAGTGAGCTGAGATCACGCCACTGCACTCCAGCCTGGGCAACAGAGCAAGACTCCGTCTCGAGGAAAAAAAAATTGAACACATTCTGGGCCGTGAAACGAAATTCAACTAATTTTAAAGGATTGATATCATACAGGTTATATTTTTTGCCACAAAGCACTTCATAGAATGAAGCACAAATGGCCAGTAAATTATAAAAATGCTGCTTAACTTTTTAATAATTGGGAAAATGAAAATTAAAATATACAGCGATACCATTTGACACCAACTGTATTGGCAAGATTTTGTAAATCTGACAGTCTCAAGTGCTGGCAAGAATCTAGCAAAACCACATCTCTTAGACACTGCTAGAGAGTATCACCCCTTTGGAAAACAATTGGGATCATCTATTAAAGTTGGAGATGTACATTAACTATGACTCAGCAATTCCACCAGAAAAACTCTGGCACGTATATAGATGTAAAAGAATATTCAAAGCAATATTGGGTTTTTTTTGTGGTTTGTTTGTTTGTTTGTTGAGACAGAGTTTCACCCTTGTTGCCCAGGCTGGAGTGCAGTGGTGTGATCTCGGCTCACTGCAACCTCCACCTCCCGGGTTCAAGCGATTCTCCTGCCTCAGCCTCCCGAGTAACTGAGATTACAGGCATGTGCCACTACACCTGGCTAATTTTGTATTTTTAGTAGAGATGGGGTTTCTCCATGTTGGTCAGGCTGGTCTTGAACTCCCAACCTCAGGTGATCCACCTTCCTCGGCCTCCTAAAGTGCTGGGATTACAGTCGTGAGCCACTGCGCACGGCCAGCAATATTAATAGTAAAAACTGGAGGCAATCTAAATGTTTACCATAAATAAGGCCACAATAAACAAATAATAGTGTCCCCCTATGAACATGTGTAAAATTCCTCTGGGAAGTAGGAAGCATGAGATGCTGGGTCATAGGTACATACATATTGAATTTCACTAAACTTTTTCAGAATTCCTTCCAGAATGGCCCTACCAGTTAACACTCTAGACAGCCTGGTTCAAGAGTTCTCATTGTGCTATATCCTCACTAAAATTTGGTATTTTCTATTTTCTAATACTGTATTTGCTATTCTGATATGGAATCTAATTTTTATTTTAAACTTGCCTCTTTTGATTTGCATCTTTTCATATACTTGTTAGCTAGTCAGACTTATCTTTCTATAAAATGCATAGCCATATCCTTTGTCCATTTGCCTATCGAGTTTCCTGTCTTTCTTATCACTATGCAAGATTTGTTCATATATTCTGTATGTTAACCCCTCATTGGACTTAGACATTATGGATATCTTTCCCGATCTGCCATCTTCTGTTAACTTTGTGATATCCTTCAAGTGAGAAAAAAAAAAACCCTTAATTTTGTAGTAATCAATTTTCATCCTAAGGTTTGTGCTTTTGGAGTCTTATTTATGTTTTTCCCCACTCTCAGGCCATAATTCCTTTAAGTAGTTTCAAGATTTTATCTGTAGATTTTTTTGTGTGTGTTCTTTGAAAAGTTATTTCTTAGAAACTTTACAGCTTTAGCCCCTATTATAGGTAGCATCTAATTTCCAATTACATTTTCTGCTTGGTTACTGCTGATAAAGATGAATGCTATCATTCTTATCTCCCAACAGTTCCAACAGTCTGCTCATTCCACATATTTCTTATATATATAAAATCATAACATCTGCAAAGAATTTCAATTTCATCTCTTCGTTTCCAATCCTGATAACTCTTAATTCTTTTTCTCACATCATAGCATTGGTCAAACCTTCAGTATTATGTCAATTAGTAACAATCTTAAAGAGATCTTAATGAGAAGGGCAGTTTCCCCATTAACAAGATATTTGCTGAAGAATTTGTGATATATTGTCTTTATAAAATGAAGGAAATGCCTTTATATTTTGAATTTTATTATAGTTTTTATTAACAAGAGGGGCTGAAGTTTTATCAAGTGTTTATTTCTACAGCAATTGATGTAATCATAGGATTTCTCCCTATTCCAAAAATGTATCAATAACAGACTACACTGATTCTCCAATGCTGAACCATCACATACTTCTGAACTCAAACCTAATTCATCATTGTTGGATTCAATTAGCCAATATTTCACTAGAATTTTCATAAGCATATCTGTAAGTCTAATAAGCATGTAGTTTTTAAAAATTATCCTATTGGAATTTGAATCAGAATTGCCCTAGCCTCATAAAATGAGTCACCACTTTTCTACATCCTCTCTTTTATGGAATAACTTGAATTGGCTGTTCGTTAAATGTTTTGTAAGTCTCACTGTAAAACAGGATCATTTGTGCAATTTTGCAAGCTGACTCTAAAATTTCTATGGAAACGCAAAAAGTCAAGAAGATCCCAAAAAGAAAAAGAAGACAAGAGTATTTGCACTACTAGATATCTAGACTTACTTATGGAGCTATAGTAATTAAGAGACTATACAAGGACAATAGACCAAGGCAGCACAATAGAAACAGACCCATGCACAGATGGACACTAAATAGATGACAGGTCAATCAATCAACAGACAGGAAACATGCTCCTACCTCACAAAAGATATAAAAATACCTATTCCAGGTGGATTATAGATCTAAATGGGAAAACGAAAAATGTTTGAGAAGATAATATTGGAAAACATTTTCATGACTAAATGTTTTAAAAAAGATTTCTGCCATAGGACAAAAAGAGCCCTAACACGGGTGAGGGGTATGTGGAAATCATGGTCAAACGGTATAAAGTTTCAGTTATGCAAGATAAATAAGTTCTGGAGATCTACCAGACAATGTAGTGTCTATAGCTAACAGTATCCTATGTATACTTATATTTAGTAAGAGGGTAGAACTTAGGATAAGTGTTCTTACCACAAAAAATAAAAGTAATAATAAAGAGAGGGCAGGAAACTTTGGGAGGTAATGAACATGTTTAAAATCAATTGATTATATGTGTGTAGGTCTCATTTCTTAAAGAGATTGCTTTACTTAATAATTTTATTAACAAGGTGTTAATATTTTATGCACAGAAATCCTGTCAGACAGATGTAACAAACTTCCTTTTCTAGCTTATGGCTCATGTTTTCCCTCTGTATACCTCTGAAACTTCCAGGCCTTTTCTGTGAATTGAGTAGATAGATTTTTCTTTTCTTTTCTTTTTTTTTTTTTTTTTTTTTTTTTTTTTGCTTGAAGTGTAATTTATAGAAATCAACTTTACTTTTTTTTTTTTTTTTTTTTTGACGGAGTCTCTCACTCTGTTGCCCAGGCTGGAGTGCAGTGGGGCGATCTCGGCTCACTGCAAGCTCTGCCTCCCAGGTTCACACCATTCTCCTGCCTCAGCCTCCCGAGTAGCTGGGACTACAGGCATGCGCCACCACGCCCGGCTAATTTTTTGTATCTTTAGTAGAGACGGGGTTTCACCGTATTAGCCAGGATGGTCTCAATCTCCTGACATCGTGATCCACCCACCTCAGCCTCCCAAAGTGCTGGGATTACAGGCGTGAAGCCACTGCGCCCGGCCAGAAATAAACTTTACCTTTTTGAAGTTTAGTTTGATGTCTTTTTACAAAGGCACACAGCCATGTGACCAGTACTACGATCCAGATACAGAACATTTTCTTCATTCTAGAAAGTCCC
The DNA here is from genome assembly GCF_028858775.2 of Pan troglodytes. Taxonomy (NCBI): domain Eukaryota; kingdom Metazoa; phylum Chordata; class Mammalia; order Primates; family Hominidae; genus Pan; species Pan troglodytes. The sequence goes on from NC_072403.2 coordinate 116,628,306, forward strand.
CTGTGTCCTTTTGTAAAGTACTCCCCTAATCTTGAGCCCCTGATGACAACTGATCTGGTTTTTGTTCCAGTAATTTGGCCTTTTCTAAATGTCATACAATATGCTGTCTTTCGTGTCTTGCTTTTGAGGTTCTTTTATGTTGTTGCCTGTATCTTTATATTGCTGAATAGTATTCTATTACACTCAGTATCTGTGGAGGATTGGTTCTAGGACCCCCAAGGATCTCAAAATCTGTGAATACTCGAATTCTGCCGTGGGCCCTGTGGAACCTGCGGATATGGACTTGGTGCGCAGCAAATGCACTGCAGTCTTTGGAGGGAGCTGCAGTCAAACTCTGAAATTCCCGGGCAGCCACGCTCTTCCCCGCCCCCTCCCCCCCCCAGACGGAGTTTTGCTTTTGTTGCCCAAACTGGAGTGTAATGGCGAGATCTCGGCTCACTGCAACCTCCGCCTCCCGGGTTCAAATGATTCTCCTGCCTCAGCCTCCCGAGTAGCTGGGATTACAAGCGTGTGCCACCACGCCCAGCTAATTTTTTTTTTTTTTTTTTTTTTTTTAGTGGAAACGGGGTTTCACCATGTTAGCCAAGCTCATCTAGAACTTCTGCCCTCAGGTGATCCGCCTGCCTCGGCCTCCCAAAGTGCTGGGATTACAGGCCTGAGCCACCGCGCCCGGCCCAGCGACTCTCTTATACAAACATATTTGCATTACTAGCCCAGGCACCTTCATTCCTAAGTCTCTTTACCTGAGGCCTTGGGCAAAGATCTTCTTGTCAAAGCCTCCCTAAGAAGGGAAACCTTGGACCGGGCGCGGTGGTTCACGCCTGTAATCCCAGCACTTTGGGAGGCCAAGGAGGCAGATCACCTGAGGTCAGGAGTTTGAGACCAGCCTGGCCAACATGGTGACACCTGGTCTCTACTAAAAATGAAAAATTAGCCGAGTGTGGTGGCACGCGCCTGTAATCCCAGCTACTCCAGAGGCTGAGGCAGGAGAAACTCTTGAACCCGGAAGGCAGAGGTTGCAGTGAGCCGAGATCACCCCACTGCACTCCAGCCTGGGCAATAGAGCAGGACTCCTTCTCAAACAAAAGGGGAGGAGAGGGGAGTGATGGTGGGGAGGCTTGAAAACACGTTTCCCCACTTTGACTCAGTCCCCAGTAGTTTTCAACTCCCAGCTCTTCCCCCTTCACCCTCCTCCCCATCTTCTCATTCACTGTACTCAACCCGAGTCCATAAAACCACAGGGGTTCCTTCAGCAATGAGATGATCCCACGTCTGTACTTATCTGCCTAATCCTCAATCAGTGCACAGTTCCTTGGGGGACATCGAACAGGAAGTTGGTGCCTTCTCCCCTTTTAGCCTCTTGCTTATCCCATCACAGCGATTTAAGACTTAACTCTTTCATTTTTGGCTTGTTTTAATTGGCTACTCCAACACCTAACAGCTCATCTCTCTCCCAGCTCAGCTGAGCCCTTGACAACAGCTAATAGAGTCAAAGCTGGAGTTCAAATCCAGGTAGTCTAGCCCCTCAGTCTGTGCTCCTAGCCACAGCGCTATATTGCCCTCTTTTGTGTTAGACTATTGCAGTCTGAGAAACTGAAGGTGGGTGGCTTGGACAAGGGTAATAAAAGTTGGCTAATTTAAAATATATACTAGACAGGTAAGTTCAACAAGACTTGGTGATGGGTTGGATATACTAGATGAGAGGAAGAGAAGATGTCATCATCTCAGGTTTTGGCTGGAGCAATTAAGTGGTACCCATTTGCTGAGACAGGAAAGACTGGGATGGGGTGACAGATGGCAGCTGACCACAGGGAAACAAGAGCTCCTCTCTGGACATATTTAAAGTTTGAGATTCCTAAAAAAACATCCAAGTGAAGATGTAAAGTAGGCCACTGTATATAGAATCTTGGAATTTGAATACCAATTTATTTTTTCTCTATTCCTAGATACTAGGAAAACAGAAATATTATATAAAGGAACACTGTACACATACCATTTTAATTAATCCTCCCCACTCCTACAATAAGCTTCTTTCAAGAAGCCAATCTTCTGAGAAAAATGTAGAGCCATCTCCAAATATGATTGCTATATGAACACATAACAGTCTCCAAATCATGAAAACCACCAGGATATCGAATTCTCAAGGAATGCCCAGAAGCTGGAACTGAGCAAGCTAATAATTCACCAGTGAAAAATTTGAGAACAATTTAATGAATGACTGCCACGCATTAGCCTTATTTTACTATGGTTAGCATTTTTTATCCTTTTCAGTTATTTGCTCAATCAACAGGTTGGTCAACTTACTTGTCTCTAAATCTAGAGAATAATGTAGTAATTCACTTAAGCCAGATACCTGAAGCTGCACTGGACACAGAGCTTACATCAAGCCGCCGCGCCAATGTTTCTGTAGCTGGTTTTTTACACCTAAACATATGCTATACTGCACAGTTTTTAAAACTGTTTCAAATGTACTTTTCACCTACCCAGGTGAATTTTATTTCCTTTAAGGGTAAATACTGGGTCACAGTCCCTAAACCACGGTTAAGTACATGGGAGGCAGTCAATGGAATTTGTTGATTTGAAAAGTTTTCTGCACTAACTATATATCCAGCACCCGCTCAGGACCACTTTCCTCTATTTCAGTCAAACAGACTCGATTCACTCACACAAGTACTACATATAGTAATAGTCATTAGATTCTCAGTTTATAGTTCAATGGTTTTGCAACATTAGATGCACAATATATTTTGAAGCACCAAGTATGCTTGAAATTGAACATTTTTATAAAGATAATAAAAGTTAATGACTACCCATGATCTATGATCTGACAATACATCTGTTCTAATTTTGAGATGATAAAATACCCACACTAGCTTGTTGTGGCACAGTGAGAGAGAAGAAATACAGTCCTATTAATCACTCTTAAGTATCAGCTTATTAAGTTATAGTTTCTCAACAGGCTTGTCATACATGACTATTAATAGGCTGCAGGTGTTTCTCTAAAAGTCTTTTTATAATGCAGTTATGTCATAAAAAGACAGCATGGAATAACAGAAACCCTAGTGGACTAAGAATCAGAAAGTCTAAGTTTTAAATTCTCATTTGGTTAACAAGTATCCCAGAAACCTTGCACAAGTCACCACCTCTCTGGGTCTCCAATTTTCTCACCTGTAAAGTGAAGGGACTAATTATAAATGGAAGAAATAAGTATGTGCCAATTTACACCATACCGGTAGGCAGGTTACAATAACTCAGTACCTAAGACTTTTACCAAGGACATTCTAACAGAAATCTGCTCACATTAAAATAGCTTAAAACAAACCATAACATTGGAATTTCTGTTGCTATTGTTAACCTTAAAAGTGAATTTTGTTGTCTAAGAACTGTGGAAGTGCAGGAGAACAGAGAAACATGTTTCACATGAAAAAATCTTGACTGCTGATACACACTGACGTACCTTAAATTGTGGTAAAAATAACCAAATTTTTATATTTTTTTATTTTACAGAGACAGGGGTCTCACTATGTTGCCCAGGCTGCTCTCGAACTCCTGGCCTTCAGCAATCCTCCTGCCTTGGTTTCCCAAAATGCCAGGATTACAGGAGTGAGCCACTGTATCTGGCCTCAAAATTTCATTATTAGCTAAGCACCTATTCATAAAGACAACTATTACACACTCTGCAATTGACAAAAGGGTTGCACTCCAAAAGCTTGTAAGTCTAAGTTTTGGAAACGTTATAAATGAAGGCTAAGTTCCTAGTTCAGCTCACAAGAGCATAAATGATCCCTGACATAGCTGAACTATACAATATATTACAATAGCAAGTGCTCAAATGCTGAGTCCTGTGAATGGGGCTTGTGTCATAAAGATGAGTTTCCTCCCCTGTTCTTGGGTAGGAGACTGGAGGTTGGCAATGATTAAAATAATTTACTTTCATCACACAGCTTTGGCTCCCTTTATAACTTTTTACACTCTGGTAGGGCGCTTAGCCCTAACTGTGCTGCTGTCCTACCTACCAAAGGGTTCCTCCTTCCAACACCCCTTTCTTGAGCCTTCAAGCAGTAATTCTATGACCACAGAGTAATTGATGGACATTTCAACAAATAACCCAGACAATATTATCCCTCCTAGACTATAAGCAGTTTTTAAGAGGCTACCTGTTATTTATAAAAGCAACAATATTAGAAATCTAAATGTTAATTTTAAAGACATGGTCAAGTAAATTAATGATGAATCCATACAACAAAACATTATGCCACCATTCCACAAAATGTTTACAAACAAGCCAGGCACAATAGCATGCAGCTGCAGTCCCAGCCACTAGGAAGGCTGATGTGGGGGGATCGCTTGAGTCCAGGAGTTCGAGTCCAGCCTGGGCAACATATACAGAGAGACCTCCATCTCTAGATAACGCATTTTTTTTAATTAAAAAAGTTTTAATGACATGAAAAATGTTTAAAACAAAATGCTAAGTAAATAAAGAAGATACTACGTGCTATATTCTTTATGAACTCAACTGTGTAAAAAATGAATTGCTATAGAAGAAAATATAACACAATTGTTGGGTAGTAGAATTATAATTTATTGCTTTTTACCAGTTCATACACTAATCTATGCTTTGCAGATGTTCCCATATTAAGTACCCCTTTTGTTATTTAAAAAAGTTAAGGGAGAGAAATGTTCATAAATCTCTAATTGGTAGAATTATAGAGAGCTAAAAACAGTGCTAATTATCAGGCAACGTGGAAACAACTTTGTGGGCAAGAGAGCATTCCTTTTTTTTTTTTTTTTAACTGTTTACAAAGAGTTCAATTAAACTTGTTTTAAATTAAACACACTAAACAAAATTATAAGTTTTGTGATTATGAAAATACTGTTTATCACTACATAAAATACTGTTTATGGCACTTTATAGATTCAAAAAACCTATTAATGATACTTCTTTTCTGGATTAAAGATAGTGGATGTTTATATATATGTGTGTGTATATATATACACACACACACATATATGTAAATGTATCATACAGAAAATAACATAGGCATATGATTTGGAGAAACAGGGAAAAAAAAGTTACAAAGTGGGAGAAGTCCATCCCACTATACAACTCATTCCCAGATACAGCAATAGTCTCTTATTCACCTCCTCAGAAATTTTTGTTGCACGTAATCCCATATATATTCTATTTCACATTAGTCATTCTTCTATACACTTTATTTCACTAACACCTTAGAAACATTTACATACCAGTATGTATTGATACATTTCATTCTTTATACATACTAATTAGTATTCTATTCTAGGGTTGTAACACATTATTAGTCAGCCCCCTACTGATAGACACTGAAGTTATTCTGTTTTCCTCTATCACGAACAAGGCTTCAGTGAATATCACTGGACAAATATCCTTATATACATGAACAAGTGGATGCCTAAGATATAAATTCTTAGAATTTTTGTGTCAAAGACTATGCGTACATTGAAAAAATCTGGTGGTGCTACCAAATTGCCTTCCAAAGAATCTGTACCAATTTACAATCTAAGGGAACATTTCTGATCAACATAGATTCTTTAAAGCAGACTCCAATGCTTTCAATGGCCAGGAAGATAACATAGAGTAGTGAAGCATGCTGGGCTAAGAAAATGGCGAACTGGTCCGATGTGGTGACATAATCTCAGCACTTTGGGGAGGCTGAGGCGGGTGGATCACTTGAGGTCCCTAGGGGTTCAAGACCAGCCTGACCAACAAGATGAAACCCCGTCTTTATTAAAAATACAAAAATTAGTCGGGTGTGATGGTGCATGCCTAAAATCCCAGCTACTCGGGAGGCTGAGGAGCAGAATCACTTGAACCCAGGAGGTGGAGGTTGCAGTGAGCCGAGATCATGCCACTGCACTCCAGCCTGGGCAACAGAGTTAAAAAAAAAAAAAAAAAAAAAAAAGAGGGTAGAAAAAAGAGGGGGGAGGGAGGGGGGAGAGAGAGAGAGGAGGAAATGGCAAACTGGAGAGGGCATTTAGTTATTCAAAGCAGCAGCATTTACTCAATTCCAGAGTAATAATAATGCTTTGCAGGAATATGCACCCATGCACCCAATATTGTCAGATTGTCTCACTGCTCAAAAGGACCCAAAACTCCTGACTTCCGCATGAAATCTTCAGGTTTTGTAAAATGTTGGTAACTCATTCAAAATTTTAGAAACAGTATGACAAACAAAACATGTGAGTAGGAATCATCTCCTGGGCCTCCAACTTGTGAGCTATCCTTTAAAGCTTGCCTTTCCCGATACCCAAAAGACTGCCTGAATAGTAGAGACTGTGTTCAGCAGATTATTTCCAAGCTGGGATTTCCTTCTATTACATTTTGTTTTGGGGTTAACTTGAAAATGGATTTTATTAACTACGTGGTTAATAACTATCTTCTCAAACTATTTGGATAACTTAATCTACTCTGCCCAGATAGTTTCATTAATCAGTTTCCTATAATACATTCCCTTGCTTTATATTCGAGTGTTTTATTTCTGTTTTCTTCCTTATATGAAACTACCATGTTTTAAGAATTGAGTCATTTTCCTATTAATATAATCTTTTTCCCAAAGGGGAAAATCTAACCATTTTTCTATACTACCTTGCATTCAACATATCCATCTACATATAGAAGAAATTGTGGGAATGGAGTAAATTAGAAAGATGCTACCTCTAAATAGTATTTTTAATCTTTGTAAAATCTCTTTATATTAACTACACTCTTATTTTAAAAATGTGAAAAAATAAATCCTAAAATAACCAGATCTATATTTTAAAATATTCAAATTCATGGTTAAAATACTATTTTATATACATGCATATGGGTGTGTGTGTATATATATGTATATGGGTATATATATATACACATATATGTATATGGGTATATACACATACATATGTATATGAATATATATACACATGTATGTATATGAATACACATGCATGTATACGAATATATATACACATGCAAGTATATGAATATATATACACATGTATGTATATGAATATATATACACATGTATGTATATGAATATATATACACATGTATGTATATGAATATATATACACATGTATGTGTATGAATATACATACATATATGTATATGAATATATACACATATGTGGATATGGATATATGCACACATATATGGATATGGATATATGCACACATATATGTATATGGATATATATACACATATGTGTATGGATATACATACACATATATGTATATGGATATATATACACATATATGTATATGGATATACACATATACACGTATATGGATATACATATATATGTATATGGATATACACATATACACCTATATGTATATACACATATATGTATATGGATATACACATATACACGTATATGGATATACACATATATATGTATATGTATATACACATATACACGTATATGTATATACACATATATGTATATGTATATACACGTATATGTATATACACGTATATATGTGTATACACACATATATGTATATGAATATACACACATATATGTATATGAATATACACACATATATGTATATGAATATACACACATATATGTATATGAATATACACATATATGTATATGAATATACACATATATGTATATGAATATACACATATATGTATATGAATATACACATATATGTATATGAATATACATATATATGTATATGAATATATACATATATATGTATATGAATATATACATATATATGTATATGAATATATACATATATGTATATGAATATATACATATATATGTATATGAATATATACATATATATATTTTTTGAGACAAAGTCTCACAGGCTGGAGTGCAGTCACATGATCATGGCTCATTACAGCCTCAATCTCCTGGACTCAAGCGATCTCGCACCTAGCCTTCCGACCACAGGCACGTGCCACCATGCCCAGCTTATTTTTATTTTTTTGTAGAGATGGGGTCTGCCTATGTTGTCTAGGCTGGTCTTGACTTCTGGGCTTAAGCAATTCTCCCACCTCAGCCTCTCAAAATGCTGAGATTACAGACAGAAGCCACCACACTCAGTTATTTAATATTTTATTATCTATCTCTTTTACACAACTACTTGCAAAAAAAACTAATATGACAAAGCCAATGTATTGTATGGTTATAAACAGAAACATATCTGTAAACATTAGTATTATAAGCAGTGTAATATTAAAGGTGGTTATCTATTTGAAAACTCAGAAGGCAGTGACTTCTACAATTAAATTTCAAAAAATCAAAACATAAAACATTATTAGCTTCAGTTACTATAAATAAAGCATCTGAATCTTAATTTTAGAGCTAATGGTAACTTTTAAATAATTCCTAAATTTCATGTAATCTGTTAAGATATATTTTGTTAACATTTAGAAAAGACAAGAGAACAAGAGAACCAAAACCAATGAATTAAAGGAGCTTTATAATTTAGCAAAACTTTCAACTTACATGTCTCTCAAACATTACTGGCAAACATAATGACTGCTTATAAGAAAATCTGCATATGTCATTCTACAAACAGTAATGTCATTAATATTCTATTTTTAGTTTCCAAGGGAAGATCCTAAACATTACAAATCCTTCCGTTAGCATTTCTTCGTGTATGCATGTTCCTACTTCCTGTTCAAACATATGCTGTAACTTTTCAAGTACGTCTTTTCAAAATAAAACTGATTAACCACCCAAAAATTCAAAAACCCACCAACATCCAAGTGATATTAGGCACATATCACTTGAACTTGACATTTTAATGATGAAAAGCAAATTTAAGAAGCAAAAAAATTAACATATTTAAATTATAATTTGCACATCAGATTACTTTTTCAGATGTGTCAGAGCTCACAGATAAAAGTAAGGAAAAGAAATGTGGTAAAATACATTTTAATTTTACCTTCATTAAAAATTAAAATGAGGCATAAGAAAAACATTGAGACCATAATATATACATATGGAAAACTGGCCACTGAAAGATGCAAGTAATTCATACAATATAGTGTAAGCTTTAATATATAAATTATATGTCATTTCATCAACTGTTAGTATCATCAGTCTAAATTTTACAATATATATTAAAATATTAAAATGCTAAAAAAATCATTGCAATATAGAATACACTGTGGCAAAATACGTATTTGTGGCTTTATAGACAATCTAAATCCATTCTATACAATAATTTTCTAAAATATAAATGGCAGTTTACATGCAAAAGAACATACCAGCTGGATGACCTCATATAATATATCAGAAATTAAGAGAAAACACCCTTTTAACAAGACAGTTACATAGCAGAGGTGGAATGTAGAATCAGATTTTGCCTTAATACAGTCTTGGATAAAATTAATTATGAAAAAGGACAGTCTCTATTACTTTCCGTTAGCATTTAAAAAAATAAAATCTACTGTGATTTTATATTTTCTAATTGTATCACAAACAGAGAAAACATAAAAGGGAAAAGAGAGAAACAGAAAACCTGATGATCCTTTATAAATTGGAAGCATCAGCCCTGCCTATGGGTTGCATTTAGGCTGCTTTTTTGTTGACATTTTCCCAAATTACTTCTGCCATTCTGAATTGTGCATCAGTAGTCAGAGGAGTTTTCCAGACTTCATTATGCCATTGTGTAACCATAGCTGCCACAATGTAGTGCCACAAGAAGTCTGTCCTTGAGTATTTCTTTACTTGGGTATTCAGGTAACTTGAGCATGTTGATGCTTTAAAAGAAAAATACACCACCATTAAACAGGAAATCTATAAAATTTCTGATTGTTTTGTCTAGCAGTGAAAACACTACTCATAATTAACATAAAATCATCCTCCCAAATTTGCATTCAGATTGAAAAACCCTAAAGTGGTATTTAAAAAGAAGAAAAAATCTGCTGCATTGCAGTTTCTTTCAGCATGCAAATGCAGTGGAAGAAAATACGTTCCTTTCAGCTTAAAATAAATAAGCAATAGGGCAATTTAGTTTGAAGTGATGGTGTGTAACTCAGTGCTACTTACGATAGTGTAACTTTAGTGATACTTGAACTATGAGTTAGGGCTTCCTCAAACATTTTCCCTACCAAAAACAGGGGCACAAAAAACTACATAATTACTCATCAGTGATTCCAAAATCCTGGAGAGAGATCACAGCTGAGGTTTTCCTCCCAATGCAGCAACAGTTAGACCTCTGATCATTCAAAATTAATCAAAACAATTTGTAAAGCATTTAAATAAACCAAGTCAACATACCATGTGCTTGAAGTTGGTAAAAGATTTGGAGTATATGGCACAGCAGCGATTGTAAAGTTTTGCAATCCACTTCCACCCATGATATTAGCAAACCCACCATGTGGGACCCTGGAACTAAGAGTTTATATCTTAATACATTGTAATCATGAAAGAAAGATATTTGTGACAGATAAATTTCAAGTTCTAAGTTAGGGTAGGAATATATCCAACTCTAGGACAATGACAACACGACACTTTTTAGTCTACAAAACTCCAATTCATTACTGTAAGTTGCTTTGTGATTAGTTAGCAAGCTTCCATGGAGACACCCCTCCACATTTCCATAAGCTATACTATGCTTGCAACTGGCCACAGCACATACCTCAATATTGCATTTAGCATGCTACATTTACAATTATTTGCTTTCATGTGGCTCTCTATTGAAGTGGGGCTGATTTGAGGGCCCAAACAAGTCATATTTACATCTATATCCCTGGGGCTAGCAAAATGCCTGGAGTAGACATTCATTAAATGTTTGTTGAATAGATTAATATTCGATTGACTAATTCAAGCAATAAATGCTCTGACATGTAATCCAAATGATTTCCTTGTTTGTGAAAAATATCTAGGCCCTAAAGGTTTGTTTTGTTTTTATAGTGGAAAAACTGAAAAATTCTTTATGTTCCTCTTTGATTTGATATTCAGAATATCAAATATATTTTTCAAACATCATCTAACATAATGAGGCCACAGGAAGGCTAACATATAATGCATAACACATCAGTAGAAAATTTAATCTTGGGTACATGGCTGTAGAGGATGTAATTACAACTTCTCAAGTTCTATACACATCAAAAAGAAAATTAATATTTCTTCTAAAGTTTGCCCGTGTATGTATCATGATTAAACTGATACAAAAAAAAAATTCTATTGCTTTTAAAATGAGGTGCTGTAGTGCTTTTTGGATAAATTAGAAAAATGACAAAGGAACGTTTAATGTATAGATTACTAAATACATACTTGCAAACATCTGAATAAAATTTAAAATGCTTTCTTAAAAATATGATTTATAACATAAAGCATAGTTTAGGTCACTGAAAAAAAAAGTTGAACCTCAAATAGCCTAAACAGTCTAGAAAAAAAAGAACAAAGGTGGCAGACTCACATATCCTGATTTGAAAACTTATTACAAAGCTGTGGTAATTAAAACAGTGTGATACTGCCAAGAAAAGAGACTTATGAACCAGTAGAACAGAATAGAGGCCAGAAATAACCCCTCACATGCATAATGAAATGATTTTCAACTAGAGTGCCAACAACATTCAAAGGGGAAAAGACAGTCTTTTCAACGAAGTGTGTTGGGAAAACCGGACATTCACTACAACGAAAATGAAGTTGGACCCTTACTTTACACTAAGTTACTTAAAAACTAACTCAAAATGGATTGAAGACCTAAATGTAAGAGCTGATACTATAAAACTCTTAGAAGAAAATATAAGGGAAAAGCTTAATAATACTGGATTTGGCAATGATTTATTGAATATGACACCAAATTGATATCCAGAACATACAAAGAATTCCCATAGCAAAAAAAAAAAAAAAGCCCGATTAAAAATGGGCAAACAATTGAAATAGACATTTCTCCAAAAAAAAAGATAAACAAATGCCCAATAAGCACATGAAAAGATGATCAACATCACCATTTACTAGGGAAATGCCAATCAAAACCACTTCACACTCATTAAGATGACTATCGGCAAAAAATCAAAAAAACAAAAGACAGAAAATTACAAGTATTGGCAAGGATGTGGAGAAATTGCTGCTGGGAATGTAAAATGATGCAGCCTCTGTGGAAAACAGTATGCAGGTTCCTCAACAAAATTAACAGAATTACAATACAGAATTATCATATGATCAGGCAATTCCACTTCTGGGTATATATCTGAAAGCACGGACTCAAAGAAGTATCTGCGCATACAGCAGCATTATTCACAATAGCCAAATGGTAGAAGCAACCCAAGTGTCCATCAACAGATGGCTGGATTATTATTTAGCCAAGGGAGTATTATTTAGCCTTAAAAAGGAAGCAAATTTTGATATGTGCTACAAAATGGATGAATCTAGAAGACCTTATGCTAAGTGAAATAAAGCAATCACAAAAGGACAAATATTGTATGATTCCACTTATACGAAGTTCTTAGAGTAGTCAAATTCGTAGACATAAAATTGGTGGTTGTTAGAGGCGGGTGGGAAAGGAGGATGGGGAGTTAGTGTTTAAAGTACAGTTTCAGTTGGGAAAGATGAAAAAATTCAGGAGATGGATGGTGGTGATAGTCACACATTAATGCGAATGCACTTAATGCCACAAAGTGTACACTTAAAAATTGTTTAAATGATACATTTTATGATATGCATTTACACACACACACAAATGGTTGAAAATATGCACCAGGATTGTCTATTTGAAATCACTTATATGTATACATCCACAGGGAAAAAAACATTTAACAATCCAATATGAAAGAATCCCTAAAAACAGCAATTTTCTCTTCTATCTGGGAAGTCGTCTGGTTTGGTTTACTGATGAAATTCTTGAGCTTACTTTAATAAACCAAGGCAATATTAAAAGTATGCCTGAAACTTGCTTATAAGACACTAATGCATAAACAATTCCTATTAACAGCAAGAGAATATATACAGAAGACCTGGCTATATCTCCTTGTAAGTTTAAATAAAATTCAACATTAGTTAATTTATAGATTTAACTTTTGCCTAAAAAATTAATAACGTGACCAAACATAAAAAGGGATAAAAATCAAGCCGTTCTGAATTTCCTATGATGTCGAATTTCAAATTAAATGTAACTATTTTATCAAGGCAAGATGAGAAAATAAATGTTGACATTGATTTTTATACAAATTATAGCACAGTATTTCAATATCAATATGATCAATCTAATGTCCTCCACACAAGTAAATTTTGAACGGTAAGTTAAAAATTCAGAAGATCCTCTAGTTTTAACATCTTAATTAAAATTATTCTATAAGCTGATAAACCATTCCTGAAACCTTATTCCTCTTTTCCTACACTATGAATAAATATGGCTGGCCCCATACTTATATAATCAGATCTGATCATGTTAAGATCATAATTCATCAGGCATAAGTATATATGAGAAAAATAAATAAAACAGTCTTTGGTTGAATATTATGACACTTAGATTATACAGTATAAAATTACAGTAAACAAAAATGGCATATTTCTATTTTATTTAAAAAGTAATTGGCCAGGCGCGGTGGCTCACGCCTGTAATCCCAGCACTTTGGGAGGTTGAGGCTGGTGGATCACTTGAGATCAGTAGGGACCAGACTGGCCAACATGGTGAAACCCCGTCTCTACTAAAATTACAAAAATTAGCCAGGCGAAGTGATGCGTGCACCTGTAATTGGAGGCTAAGGAAGGAGAATCGCTTGAACCCAGAAGGTGGAAGTTGCAGTGAGCTGAGATCAACCACTGCACTCCAGCCTGGGCAATAGAGCAAGACTTCATCTCAAAAAAAAAAAAAAGAAAAGAAAAGAAAAAAGAACTCAGCCGGACACAGTGATTCGCGCCTGTAATCCCAGCACTTTGGGATGCCGAGGCAGGTGGATCACTTGAGGTCAGGAGATCGAGACCAGCCTGGCCAACATGGTGAAACTCCATCTCTACTAAAAATACAAAATCAGCTGGGCATGGTGGTAAGCGCCTGTAATCCCAGCGACTCGGGAGGGCTTAGGCAGGAGAATCACTTGAACCTGGGAGGCGGGGGTTGCAGTGAGCCGAGCGAGATCCAGCCTGAGAAACAGAGCAAGACTCTTTCTCAAAAAAAAAAAAAAAAGAAATCATCAAGTCTGATTCCTAAGGGATAATGAAACAGTAAAACATTTAAGATGGCCTTATAGAGCAACAAAATATTAATGTCAATACTATAAAAATATTTAAAAATCACTTTTTGTATTAATTCTTGGTTCAACAATTGGAACACATTTGATTTTTCAGTAAGCTTGCACTAAATTATACTACAGACCTGTAGAAAGATACTTCAGTATCTAAATATAAACTAATACAGAATACAGAATACAGAATCCAAAAATTAAAAAAGAAAAAAAATTTATACTTTCGGTTTTGAATGACAAGTACTATACCTATACTAATGACTGGGAGTTCGAGGTAAAATTTAAGATTTTAAAAAGCTTAAAACTTTCTCAGTTTGAACTCAAAATATAGAGCTCTAATTACACTCAATGTTGAAAGGTGAATTCTTCAGTCCAAGGGTGAAGCTAGCTCCGTGTTGTTTCCCCTCAGCTTCCTTGGCTTCTACTCTTCACCCACATCTTTCACCTCCATTCAAGTGTGGATTTGCCACACTTCATAACTAAATAATAAATAGCACACCTCTTTTTCAGCATTGCTAAGAATGACTGTACTATTTAAAGTGGAGAAGCCTTGCATATTACTAATTCTAGTGTTTTACTCTATAGGAGCAGCCACCTAAGAGACAACTTAGTACTAAAAAACTTGAATAACTGATTTCTGCATCTTAAAGACTCATACTGACCAAATCATGGGGAAAATATAGTAATTCACTAGATGGTGTTGAAGTATAAACCATTTAGAAAAATATACTTGACAACATAAACCAAAATAAGGTCCGGATGGTTTAAAAATTGGAATGTAAAAACAGAAATTATAAAAACTTACATTAAAAAATTTATATAAACATATATATAAAATCTTAGGAGTAGGGAAGGATTTACAAAAACCACAAAGGAAAGTAATGATAATCAATTTGGCAATACGGTAATTTAAAACTTTCAAGTTATAAATTTAAATTACATGGAAATCTCTATATTTAGCTTTGATACACCAAGAAAACTATTTGCAGAGTTAATACCCTTAATATATAAACAACACTTAAAACTGAATTTTTAAAAATGATTGTGGAATACCAAATAATAAAGATAGGTAATTCATACCACACACAAAAAACTATATAAAATAAATTACATGAAAGTAAAAATGGGCCGGGTGCGGTGGCTCACGCCTACATGTAATCCCAGCATTTTGGGAGGCCAAGGCGGGCAGATCACAAGGTCAGGAGATCGAGACCACCCTGGCTAACAAGGTGAAACCCTGTCTCTACTAAAAATACAAAAATTAGCCATGCATGGTGGCGGGTGCCTATAGTCCCAGCTACTTGGGAGGCGGAGGCAGGAGAATGGCGTGAACCCAGGAGGTGCAGCTTACAGTGAGCCGAGATGGCGCCAGTGCACTCCAGCCTGGGCGACAGAGCGAGACTCCGTCTCAAAAAAAAAAAAGTAAAAATGACTATACCCTGTGCTGATAAAAGGAGTGCGTTCTCTCATTCTCTACTGACATCAGTACCCTTCTAGAAGATAAACGAATATATATCGAGATTATAAAAATTTATATATTCTCATACACAAAAATATCCTAAGAATTTATCCTCTATAATCAGACTGTCCCACAAGGATAGAAGCACAAAATATTCCTTATTCATAAATAGGAAAATTTAGCAATAAAGAATCAATTAAAGGAAGTCCCTAAAAATAAAACTAGATAGCCATTAAAAATTACATAGATCTATAAATTGAACAATTTAGTAACATATTGCTAAATTCAAAAAGTTATAAAATAACAATGGTTTTAAAAGTAAAAAATGTATATGTGTTAAAAATTCTAGAAGAATAACAAAAATGTTATCAGTGATTATTTTTAGGAATACAGATTGGAGTGGTTTTTCTCCTCCTATCTGAATTGTCAAATTATCAACTTTCTTACATAAAAAATATAATTATTTTTTCATCCTTTTTATTAAGTTATTCAAGCCTCTGAGTATTTCTTGGCATTCAGAGGCAAAAAACAAAAACAAAAGTTTTTCTATTTTTAGTCTATAACCTGTTAATAGTTATGTCTTATTTATTTATTATTTATTATTATTATTATTATTTTTTGAGACAGGGTCTCACACTGTCACCCCAGCTAGAGTGCAGTGGCGCAATCTCGGCTCACTGCAATCTCCACCTCCCAGGCTCAAGTGATCCTCCCACCTCAGACCCCTGAGTAGCTGGGACCACAGGCATGTGCCACCCTGCCCAGATAATTTTTGTATTTTTGTAGAGACGGTTTCGCCATGTTGCCCAGGCTGGTCCCAAACTCCTGAGCTCAAGTGATCTGCCCACCTCAGCCTCTCAAAGTGCTAGGATTACAGGCACTACTATAAATGTCTTATCTTTAATACCAAAACAAATCTTTAATACCTAAAACAGTGGGAAGGGTGGTAAGTTATTGACAATTCAGAGTAATAATTCCTCGTTTTAGTTATCTCTAGGCCACAAAAACAATACATTAAATTATTTCCATATTGTCATAAAAATACTGCTTACTTGCCAGTAACAAACTGCAAAAGAAGTACCGTGCCCAGCCTATTTATTCTTTAAAACTAGATTTATAGTGTGAGTCCAACTATTTTTCTAACTATACAGTAAAAAGACTAAAAAAAATAAACAAAATGTTAATTGTATATATCTCTGAATAGTGGGATCACTTAACATTAAGGATTTTAATTTTCTTCTATTTTCTCCATTTTCCAAATTTTCTACAATGATTAAACACTACTTTTAAAATAAAAACCACGGTTTTTAAAAATTATAGGCCGGGCACGGTGGCTCACACCTGTAATCCTAGCACTTTGGGAGACCGAGGCGGGTGGATCACCTGAGGTCAGGAGTTCAAGACCAGCTTGGCCACGATGGTGAAACCTCATCTCTACTAAAAAAAAAAAAAATACAAAAATTAGCCAGACGTGGTGGCAGGCACCTGTACTCCCAACTACTTGGGAGGCTGAGGCAGGAGAATCACTTGAACCCAGGGGGCGGAGGTTGCAGATCGGGCCACTGCACTCCAGCCTGGGGGACAGAGTGAGACTCTCTCAAAAAAAAAAAAAAAAACAGAAAAAGAAAATTTGGGGGAGGAGCCAAGATGGCCGAATAGGAACAGCTCCAGTCTACAGCTCCCAGCGTGAGCGACGCAGAAGATGGTGATTTCTGCATTTCCATCTGAGGTACCGGGTTCATCTCATTAGGGAGTGAGAGACAGTGGGCGCAGGTCAGTGGGTGTGCGCACCATGCGCGAGCCGAAGCAGGGCAAGGCATTGCCTCACTTGGGAAGCGCAAGGGGTTAGGGAGTTCCCTTTCCGAGTCAAAGAAAGGGGTGACGGACGGCACCTGGAAAATCGGGCCACTCCCACCCGAATACTGCGCTTTTCCGACAGGCTTAAAAAACGGCGCACCACGAGATTATATCCTGCACCTGGCTCAGAGGGTCCTACCCCACGGAGTCTCGCTGATTGCTAGCATAGCAGTCTGAGATCAAACTGCAAGGCAGCAGCGAGGCTGGGGGAGGGGTGCCCGCCATTTTCCAGGCTTGATTAGGTAAACAAAGCAGCCAGGAAGCCCGAACTGGGTGGAGCCCACCACAGCTCAAGGAGGCCGGCCTGCCTCTGTAGGCTCCACCTCTGGGGGCAGGGCACAGACAAACAAAAAGACAGCAGTAACCTCTGCAGACTTAAATGTCCCTGTCTGATAGCTTTGAGGAGAGCAGTAGTTCTCCCAGCACGCAGCTGGAGATCTGAGAACGGGCAGACTGACTAAAGTGGGTCCCTGACCCCTGACCCCCGAGCAGCCTAACTGGGAGGCACCCCCCAGCAGGGGCACACTGACACCTCACACGGCAGGGTAATCCAACAGACCTGCAGCTGAGGGTCCTGTCTGTTAGAAGGAAAACAAACAAACAGAAAGGACATCCACACCAAAAACCCATCTGTACATCACCATCATCAAAGACCAAAAGTAGATAAAACCACAAAGATGGGGAAAAAACAGAACAGAAAAACTGGAAACTCTAAAAAGCAGAGTGCCTCTCCTCCTCCAAAGGAACGCAGTTCCTCACCAGCAACGGAACAAAGCTGGATGGAGAATGACTTTGATGAGCTGAGAGAAGAAGGCTTCAGACGATCAAATTACTCTGAGCTACGGGAGGACATTCAAACCAAAGGCAAAGAAGTTGAAAACTTTGAAAAAAATTTAGAAGAATGTATAACTAGAATAACCAATACAGACAAGTGCTTAAAGGAGCTGATGGAGCTGAAAACCAAGGCTCGAGAACTACGTGAAGAATGCAGAAGCCTCAGGAGCTGATGCGATCAACTGGAAGAAAGGGTATCAGCAATGGAAGATGAAATGAATGAAATGAAGCGAGAAGGGAAGTTTAGAGAAAAAAGAATAAAAAGAAATGAGCAAAGCCTCCAAGAAATATGGGACTATGTGAAAAGACCAAATCTACGTCTGATTGGTGTACCTGAAAGTGATGGGGAGAATGGAACCAAGTTGGAAAACACTCTGCAGGATATTATCCAGGAGAACTTCCCCAATCTAGCAAGGCAGGCCAACGTTCAGATTCAGGAAATACAGAGAACACCACAAAGATACTCCTCGAGAAGAGCAACTCCAAGACACATAATTGTCAGATTCACCAAAGTTGAAATGAAGGAAAAAATGTTAAGGGCAGCCAGAGAGAAAGGTCGGGTTACCCTCAAAGGGAAGCCCATCAGACTAACAGCGGATCTCTCGGCAGAAACCCTACAAGCCAGAAGAGAGTGGGGGCCAATATTCAACATTCTTAAAGAAAAGAATTTTCAACTCAGAATTTCATATCCAGCCAAACTAAGCTTCATAAGTGAAGGAGAAATAAAATACTTTACAGACAAGCAAATGCTGAGAGATTCTGTCACCACCAGGCCTGCCCTAAAAGAGCCTGAAGGAAGCGCTAAACATGGAAAGGAACAACTGGTACCAGCTGCTGCAAAATCATGCCAAAATGTAAAGACCATCAAGACTAGGAAGAAACTATATCAACTAACGAACAAAATAACCAGCTAACATCATACTGACAGGATCAAATTCACACATAACAATATTAACTTTAAATGTAAATGGACTAAATGCTCCAATTAAAAGACACAGACTGGCAAATTGGATAAAGAGCCAAGACCCATCAGTGTGCTGTATTCAGGAAACCCATCTCACGTGCAGAGACACACACAGGCTCAAAATAAAAGGATGGAGGACGATCTACCGCAAATGGAAAACAAAAAAAGGCAGGGGTTGCAATCCTAGTCTCTGATAAAACAGACTTTAAACCACAAAGATCAAAAGAGACAAAGAAGGCCATTACATAATGGTAAAGGGATCAATTCAACAAGAAGAGCTAACTATCCTAAATATATATGCACCCAATACAGGAACACCAAGATTCATAAAGCAAGTCCTGAGTGACCTACAAAGAGACTTAGACTCCCACACATTAATAATGGGAGACTTTAACACCCCACTGTCAACATTAGACAGATCAACGAGACAGAAAGTCAACAAGGATACCCAGGAATTGAACTCAGCTCTGCACCAAGCGGACCTAATAGACATCTACAGAACTCTCCACCCCAAATCAACAGAATATACATTTTTTTCAGCACCACACCACACCTATTCCAAAACTGACCACATACTTGGAAGTAAAGCTCTCCTCAGCAAATGTAAAAGAACAGAAATTATAACAAACTATCTCTCAGACCACAGTGCAATCAAACTACAACTCAGGATTAAGAATCTCACTCAAAACCGCTCAACTACATGGAAACTGAACAACCTGCTCCTCAATGACTACTGGGTACATAACGAAATGAAGGCAGAAATAAAGATGTTCTTTGAAACCAATGAGAACAAAGACACAACATACCAGAATCTCTGGGACGCATTCAAAGCAGTGTGTAGAGGGAAATTTATAGCACTAAATGCCCACAAGAGAAAGCAGGAAAGATCAAAAATTGACACCCTAACATCACAATTAAAAGAACTAGAAAAGCAAGAGCAAACACATTCAAAAGCTAGCAGAAGGCAAGAAATAACTAAAATCAGAGCAGAACTGAAGGAAATAGAGACACAAAAAACCCTTCAAAAAATTAATGAAACCAGGAGCTGGTTTTTTGAAAGGATCAACAAAATTGATAGACCACTAGCAAGACTAAAAAAGAGAGAAGAATCAAATAGATGCAATAAAAAATGATAAAGGGGATATCACCACTAATCCTACAGAAACACAAACTACCATCAGAGAATACTACAAACACCTCTATGCAAATAAACTAGAAAATCTAGAAGAAATGGATAAATTCCTGGACACATACACTCTCCCAAGACTAAACCAGGAAGAAGTTGAATCTCTGAATAGACCAATAACAGGATCTGAAATTGTGGCAATAATCAATAGCTTGCCAACCAAAAAGAGTCCAGGACCAGATGGATTCACAGCCAAATTCTACTAGAGGTACAAGGAGGAACTGGTACCATTCCTTCTGAAACTATTCCAATCAATAGAAAAAGAGGGAATCCTCCCTAACGCATTTTATGAGGCCAGCATCATTCTGATACCAAAGCCGGGCAGAGACACAACAAAAAAAGAGAATTTTAGACCAATATCCTTGATGAACATTGATGCAAAAATCTTCAATAAAATACTGGCAAACCGAATCCAGCAACACATCAAAAAGCTTATCCACCATGATCAAGTGGGCTTCATCCCTAGGATGCAAGGCTGGTTCAATATATGCAAATCAATAAATGGAATCCAGCATATAAACAGAGCTAAAGACAAAAACCACATGATTATCTCAATAGATGCAGAAAAGGCCTTTGACAAAATTCAACAACCCTTCACGCTAAAAACTCTCAATAAATTAGGTATTGATGGGATGTATCTCAAAATAATAAGAGCTATCTATGACAATCCACAGCCAATATCATACTGGATGGGCAAAAACTGGAAGCATTCCCTTTGAAAACTGGCACAAGACAGGGATGCCCTCTCTCACCACTCCTATTCAACATAGTGTTGGAAGTTCTGGCCAGGGAAATTAGGCAGGAGAAGGAAATAAAGGGTATTCAATTAGGAAAAGAGGAAGTCAAATTGTCCCTGTTTGCAGATGACATGATTATATATCTAGAAAACCCCATTGTCTCAGCCCCAAATCTCCTTAAGCTGATAAGCAACTTCAGCAAAGTCTCAGGATACAAAATCAATGCACGAAAATCACAAGCATTCTTATACACCAACAACAGACAAACAGAGAGCCAAATCATGAGTGAACTCCCATTCACAATTGCTTCAAAGAGAATAAAATACCTAGGAATCCAACTTACAAGGGATGTGAAGGACCTCTTCAAGGAGAACTACAAACCACTGCTCAAGGAAATAAAAGAGGATACAAACAAATGGAAGAACATTCCATGCTCATGGGTAGGAAGAATCATTATCGTGAAAATGGCCATACTGCCCAAGGTAATTTACAGATTCAATGCCATCCCCATCAAGCTACCAATGACTTTCTTCACAGAATTGGAAAAAACTACTTTAAACTTCATATGGAACCAAAAAAGAGCCCGCATCACCAAGTCAATCCTAAGCCAAAAGAACAAAGCTGGAGGCATCACACTACCTGACTTCAAACTATACTACAAGGCTACAGTAACCAAAACAGCATGGTACTGGTACCAAAACAGAAATATAGATCAATGGAACAGAACAGAGCCCTCAGAAATGACGCCACATATCTACAACTATCTGATCTTTGACAAACCTGAGAAAAACAAGCAATGGGGAAAGGATTCCCTATTTAATAAATGGTGCTGGGAAAACTGGCTAGCCATATGTAGAAAGCTGAAACTGGATCCCTTCCTTACACCTTATACAAAAATCAATTCAAGATGGATTAAAGACTTAAACGTTAGATCTAAAACCATAAAAACCCTAGAAGAAAACCTAGGCATTACCATTCAGGACATAGGCATGGGCAAGGACTTCATGTCTAAAACACCAAAAGCAATGGCAACAAAAGACAAAATTGACAAATGGGATCTAATTAAACTAAAGGGCTTCTGCACAGCAAAAGAAACTACCATCAGAGTGAACAGGCAACCTACAACATGGGAGAAAATTTTCGCAACCTACTCATCTGACAAAGGGCTAATATCCAGAATCTACAATGAACTCAAACAAATTTACAAGAAAAAAACAAACAACCCCATCATAAAGTGGGCAAAGGACATGAACAGACACTTCTCAAAATAAGACATTTATGCAGCCAAAAAACACATGAAAAAATGCTCATCATCACTGGCCATCAGAGAAATGCAAATCAAAACCACAATGAGATACCATCTCACACCAGTTAGAATGGCGATCATTAAAAAGTCAGGAAACAACATGTGCTGGAGAGGATGTGGAGAAATAGGAACACTTTTACACTGTCGGTGGGACTGTAAACTAGTTCAACCATTGTGGAAGTCAGTGTGGCGATTCCTCAGGGATCTAGAACTGGAAATACCATTTGACCCAGTGATCCCATTACTGGGTATATACCCAAAGGACTATAAATTATGCTGCTATAAAGACACATGCACACGTATGTTTATTGCGGCGCTATTCACATTAGCAAAGACTTGGAACCAACCCAAATGTCCAACAATGATAGACTGGATTAAGAAAATGTGGCACATAAACACCATGGAATACTATGCAGCCATAAAAAATGATGAGTTCATGTCCTTTGTAGGGACATGGATGAAATTGGAAATCATCATTCTCAGTAAACTATCACAAGAACAAAAAACCAAACACCGCATATTCTCATTTATAGGTGGGAATTGAACAATGAGATCACATGGACACAGGAAGGGGAATATCACACTCTGGGGACTGTGGTGGGGAGGGGGGAGGGATAGCATTGGGAGATATACCTAATGCTAGATGACGAGTTAGTGGGTGCAGCGCACCAGCATGGCACATGTATACATATGTAACTAACCTGCACAATGTGCACATGTACCCTAAAACTTAGAGTATAATAATTAAAAAAAAATTATATATATGTATTTTATGTAGATATATATTCACTATTATGCTTTTTAAATATGCAGAAAAAACATAGAAGTAAATATATTAAATTGTTTATAGTGGTTATGGCTGATGGGCTATGGTTTTTCTTATTCTAATTTTCTATTTTCTAATTTTCCTAGGAGAAATATGTACATTTATAATGAAAAAAACGAACTACATTTTCGTAAATAGAAGATAAAATTCTGTTATCCAAAATGAAAATCAGACTTTTTTTACATCTTTCAGAAATACAAGCTAAAAGATGGTTAAATCATCTAGTTTTCTAATATCTATTATATTTAACTGGTTCCAAAAGTGAACTTTTCAGAGAAGTGTAGTACTACAAATTATTTTTTAGGCCATGAATCTTGACACTTTAAAGTTTACTTTGAATTACAGAAAAACTGTTGTGTATGGGTAATACAGAGTTAACCAGGATAAACTGAATTGCCTTACTATTAAACCAAACCAGCAATATACAAATATTAAAATATTAAAATAATATACAAATATTAAAAATTTGGCTACTATCATTGACCTACCTGCAGAGCGAAAAGATTTCCAAATTATAAAGTACAATATACTGATAATCCTAATTGGAGATGCTTTTTAATATATTAAGTAAACATGATTGCTCACTACTATAAATGTCTTATCTTTAATACCAAAATAAATCTTTCTTTAATACCTAAAACAGTGGAAAGGGTGATAAGTTACTGACAATTCAGAGTAATAATTCCTTATTTTAGTTATCTCTAAGCCATTAAAAGCAGAATACATTAAATTATTTCCATATTATCATAAAAATACTGCTTACCTGCCCGTAACAAACTGTAAGAGAAGAACTCTCTCCTCTTGAGTAATGTCTTCTACAACTTCCCAGAACCACTAACAACAAGAACAAAAAACTTAGCTCATATTTCAGAGCAATTGTAGACTTCTCAATACCAGAGAAATATGCAATATTCATAAAGCACATTTTATTCTATGAAACTCGTTTACCAAAAATGATTTCATGCAAAGCTTTCATATGCACTATTCCCACAAGAATAATTTGGGTAAACACTTTACTTTGTTAATTAATGTAAGTTTTCATCCAATAGTGCTGAAAAGCTTACAAAATTAAACGGCAAAACTTAACTTCATTCTAAGCTCTAGAGAAATTTTACCTGAATAACTGGATCTTCTCTTTCATAGCCACTTGTGTATTCTGTATTTTTTATCCAATCACTCACATCAATTTCTGGCATGCCAGAAAGCAGTAGCTCCTTGGGGGAAGACGAAAAATATTTCAATAATTTTCTTTAGGGAAAAAAGTTATTATATTTAAGTGGTAAATTTGCCTTAATTAGAAACTAATCCCATGTAAAACTGATATATTTTTGTGACAGTTCCTGCATGTCATCAACAACAAGCATTACATGAGAGAGAATCCTTGACGTTGATAATCTCAAATATTATAAGATGTGGAGATGTTTCCACATTGATACAATTTCATTAAAACATAAGAGATTATAGTTTATATGTTTATGTGTGAACATATGCAACAAGTTTATATGTGCAAAAGTTTTATGAACATTATCTTTGGTTTACTTTATATTTTTACAATTTTTTGCAATTTTGTTAACTTCTGTAAGGAGACAGTATTCTCAACATGAAAGTGACAACAAAGACCTGAATAAATACTTGACTAAACAAGGGGAAAATCATCAAGAAATCATTATCATGAGGAAAAAGGAGGTAATATAAAAATAGTTACGATTTTTAAAAAATATTTAGGCCTTTTAGGAATTCAATTCTGGAATAATTTGGATCCTGTAAAGTCAATTTTCTCCAAAGTCAAAAAAAATGCAATTTTCCTAATGACTTGATAGGTTTATTTTATCCAGGAAGATCATCAAAGACACAAAATCTCAATCGTATAAGTAAAAATGAAATTAAGAATGGCAAAGTATTTACCTTTTTGTTTTTCAAGGGAAAAGAGGACATGAAAAGAGCTTGTCCACTTCTCTGAATCAGTCCATATATCACAGTTAGAGATGCTTACATAGTCAGGGGAGGCAATGATTGGCCTACACTTTACACTGATGATTCAGAATATCAGGATTTCCTTTTTTTTTTGAGACCGAGTCTGGCTCTGTCACCCAGGCTGGAGTGCAGTGGCGCTGGCGCGGCTCACTGCAAGCTCCACCTCCCGGGTTCACGCCATTCTCCCACCTCAGCCTCCCAAGTAGCTGGGACTACAGGCACCCGCCACCATGCCCGGCTAATTTTTTTGTAGTTTTAGTAGAGATGAGGTTTCACCGTGTTAGCCAGGATGGTCTCAATCTCCTGACCTTGTGATCCACCCACCTCGGCTCCAAAAGTGCTGGGATTACAGGCGTGAACCACCGTGCCCGGCCAGGATTTCTTATTACAGTGATGTAGATACCCTGTGATTCAAAATCATGTCTCCTATAGTAAACTACTCATAACATATACCTGACCTTGTACCTTAAATAAGATTGATATAAGGCAACATCTGAGAACTCTTGAGGGTTTCCGAGATCTACTCAGTGGGTCCATGAGGTTCTCCCTTTTCCAACTTATCTGTATGAGGTTGAGTTTTCTTCATATATTTCAACCAAACAACATACCAAAACAGATTATACACAAAAGCAGTTATAAGGGCCCATTTGTCTTCTACTAAGCTAGACATTAAAGAAATTTGCAAAACTGTAAAACAGTACCAGTCTTCCCACTGTTTCTGTTTTGTTCTGGAAAATGCAATTTTAGTTTTTCAAATGTTCTCTATGTTAATATAATAATGGATTATTTTATGTGAATAAAATATTTTACATTTCTGTTTTAATTTCAAGTAAATATCCATTGAAATAACCCACATAAACAAAAACTCTTTTGTTTTAAGGGGTCCTAAGACCAAAAAGTTTTACAACTGCTAGTATAGGGTGTGTTTTAGTCCTAGTCACAGTGTTATAGAATCCTTTTCCTAGATGAAGACAGTCTAGTCTACATTGACCACCCCCAAATACATTCTCTAGCTTCCTTTGCGCTGCAGACTGGCTGCTTTGCCTGCTGGCTGTCTTGCCAGCTGGCTTTGGTTTGGGTTTGGAGCCTGGGAAACATAGGCAGTTAGTCTGGAGGTGAGGGTACTCTCTGCTCCCCCACTGCTTCAGCACCTCTTTGCAGTAGCTATGGCTCCTCAAGTATGTATGGCTACCATCAGGTGGCCCCTCCTTGGCGGTTCAGGCTCCCACGGGGCTCTTCACAGTAATTCCTCTACCTGTCTCTTCAGTCCTAGGGATGATAAAGGCTTTCCCTGTTGCCAGTCTGTGGATGTCTCACTAGACATTGTTTATTCTTAACACTGCCCATACCTCTGTCATAGTCTCTTTGTTAAAGTTTCGATATTTGAACCATCTGGAGAAATTCTGTTCCCTGGCAGGACTCTGATATAGGTTTGCTAAAAGGGAGTGGGACAGGCTTTACGCATGTCTTACAATTCATGAGTTTAATCCTTTTCCCTTCTAGGCTGAAGATAAGCTTTCAATAATATTAAGTATGCTTTCATTATTCATAATTATGAATAAAAATGACTAACATTATATTCTCTCAAGAAATTTGAAGCACTTCATGAATATCACATTAATTGTTATGATTTTTTTTCAAGAAGAAGAAAAAGAAAGGATCTTTATTATCCCATCTGGTTACTAAACTGACCAAAAACAAACAGATGAAATGAGAATTCCAGAATAAAATGTACATATTAAGAAAAATATTTTAAGTACCAATCAATTTTTTTAATACAACAAAATAATTGAATTCATCTGTTGGAACTATGTGTAAGGTATATAACTCATACTAATAGTTAGAAACTGAATCATGAAAGTATTCATAGGCATCAGCTTACCTAGCATCACACGATTCAGTGTTTTTATATTCTGGTTCTATCATGGATAAATTCACAAGCAGCACAGTATGGAAGAAGAGTCCACAGTCATCTCTTGATGCCTTCTGTCTACAATGGATGACCACACCTCCAGTTCAGTACACTGGAGCTACTCGATACCTTCTCCTCACTAAAACTCTAGAATTTAACCTGAATCCTTTAACTCAGATGCACATCCAGTTTAGACGTTTGCACCAAATTTTTTAAAAGTTTCCTTTCTCAGTGCAGCATAGCCCTCCCCTATGAAAGACACAAAGTCACACAAAAAGTTCTAAAGCCAAGTCCCTCTGATTACTCATGCCACCAAGCAGCAGACTGGCAACAGTGATGGTATCTGGGGTCAGGGAACATGAGTTCATAGCCTACCACTAACACATGCTCTATGACCATGAACAAGTTCCATATCTTCTTTGGCCTAGTTTTCTCATCTGTAAAATGGGGACAATAGTACTCACCTCAAGAGATTTTTTGTGAGCGTTTTTAAAAGTAATACATATAAAATACCTGGCAAATACTAAATGCTTAATAATTATTATTATCACTGTATAAATCAAGACCATGCCTACAATGTTGCTCTTCCCAAATGTGAATCAGCTCAACTTAGTAAAGTCAGAGTCCAAGACAAACTAGGAACCTGATCTAAATTTTAATGTAAGAGCCACAGTTAAAAACTTACCAGTAACAGACCTAAATGTGAAAGATAAAGGAATAAAGCTTTTAAAAGAAAACACAGAAAAATATCTTCACAGCCTTGGAGTAAGAAACAGTTTCTACAACAGGACACAAAAAGCTTCTTCCATCAAAAAAAAACAAAAACAAAAACAAAAAAAACTGATAAACTGAACTATGTTAAACCCCAAAATTTTTATTCACTGAAAAGACCTGAGTAGAAAATATTCGTAATACATATATCTGATAAAAGACTCTTATAAAAGAATACATAAAGAGTCCTACAAATCAGTAAAAAGAAAAAAAAATACAGAAGTGGACAAATTACTTAAATAGACACTTCGAAAACAGTACACAAATGGCTATAATCATGAAAGGTGTGTAACTTCATTAGCTATCAGGTAAATACAAATTAAAATCTCAAGGAAAGACCACTACTGAATTACCAGAATGGAAATGAAAAAGATGGAAAATTATCAAATGCTAGTGAGAATGCAGAACACCCAGAACTCTCACACCTCCTAATGGGAGTGTAAACTGATGCATCACTTGGGAAACTATCTGCTCCTATCTACTGAAATGGGGTACATGCACAGCCTATGTCCCAGCAATTCCACTCCAAGGCATATAACCTACAGAATGCAAACTTATGTTTTCCTAAAGGCATGATTATAGCAGCAGTACTTGAAAGAGCCTGAAACTGAAAAGTACCCACTAAATGTTCATCAAGAGTAGAAAAGACTAAAGGAAACTGAAATGCTATACAGCAATTAAAATGAACAAATTACCAACTGCATGCAACAATATGTATGATTCCCACAAACAAAAACTTGAGCTAAGAAAGCCAGATACATTCTATTTACATAATTCTAAAATAGGCGAATCTCGTCTATGATTTTAGAAGTCAGGAGAATGGTTACCCTTAAGGTGGGAGAATGACTGGAGGGGGATGACAGAGTGACATATGGGGTGCTAGAATTTCTGTTTCTTCATCTGGGTGTTAGTTTCATGGGTATGTTCAGTTTGTTAAAACTTATCAAGCTATACATTTATGATGTGTGTCCTTTTCTGCATGTATATCATAACCCAAAGTTTTATAAACTTATTGATATCAGTAAATTACAAGGCAAAGTTTTCATCAATTATTTTTGTTGTTGCTATTTGTTTTTTACATACATATAGGTCCAGCAAATAACTAATGCTCTGTTTTGAATTTCAAAAGGCTAATTTAATCCAAGCACAGTACAGGAAAAGCCATATTTCAGTCAGGTCTAATAATATAATAGCTCGAATAGTCCTCCATTTTTAAATGCTGAAAATCACTTCTATTGTTACATAAAAACTAGACAAATCTATGCTAACTGAAGCCATTAACTGTACAGCTTAAAAACAATAAAAAAAAACCTCAAAACTTACATTTAATGAAACTAAATCACAATGGACTTCAAAATTAATTAGCAAATTTTATTCACTATTATACTAAGATATACTATGAATGATAAATTAAAAATACTGATACATATGTAAAATTAAAGGTATATATCCGTATCTGTATCCATATATTAAAATGAAAGGCATGGGGTAAAACTAATTTTCTGAGACAGAATAAAAAGTAAATAAAACATTTCCACTGATCTGGAACTTACTATTCCAAATTATATACTTTTAGGTAAGAAAGCAGCTATATGCTATTTAAAATACTGTGCTTTATTAAGATTTAGACAACTCAAAGAGTTTAAAAATAATTCTCCAAATTACCAAAACTAAAGAGAAAAAGAAAATGGAGAAAAATGCAGACATAAATCATATAAAATTGGAAATTCTGTTGGATCACAGTACAATAAAGGCAAATTAAAGTAGCAAAACCAAACATTCATTAGGGACTAGAGGATGGCAAAGACGATGGACTCCATAGGTTTGAAATAAAGAATTATAAAATTATATATATGGCAATATAAGAAACTGGAGAAGACAATACTATACAATAAGAAAAACCTTCTTAATTCTTTTTAGAAGTTTACGAAGTTAGTATCAGCGCCCTTTACGTCATGTGGTCAAATAAAAAATTCAGAAATAATGTAGAATACTGTGTATATAGGAAGACTGGCCTTCAACATCTCCCATATAGAAGAAACAGGAATATATTCCATTTTGGTTTGTCACCACCTCACCTCACTTCACATTAAGGAGCTGCTTATCTGGTTATTAAGCTTAAGAGATGCACATCCATAAATTTTATATCAAATCCCTAAAAATGGACATTAAACCATTTTGTCTCATTTATACATTATTTCATTCATCATAGTACTCCACAATTATTTCTGAATTACATCAACTAGTTTTGTGTTGTTGTGTTACAACATAAGAACTGATGTTTTTCCTTACCAATTCATATTCATCAAAAAGCTGTATGAGGGAGGGTGGAATGAACATATGAAAGCCCTGTAAAAAAGCATTGATCTGAGGCTGAATGGCTCTTGTCATTCGAAGTTCAGTAACAAGCTGGACGTACTCCGCCTGTTGAAAAAGAAGTTTTCATAATGACTTTTCAGAAACTTTTTACATACTTAATGTTAATATAATTATTTCTTATTTAAGAGGTAAAGGTTTAAAATAAAATTGACACCAACACTCATACATCTCAGCAAATCAGCAAGCCACTATTCACTAAGCTGTTGAGGAAAAAATTCCAGGGACTCAATCATCCATGACTTCTCTCACACCCTATTTCAGCTGATACTATCAGATCTACCTTTTAAAAAAATTCTCAATCTTACCTTGTCTCACTACCTCCATTTCAGCACCCCAGTCCAAGCTATCATCACTTCTTATCTGGATTACTGCAACATCTGGTGTCCCTGTTTCCATTTTTGCCCCTGTACTGATGCTTCTCCACACCTTAGCCAGAGTGATTTAAAAATATATATATGTATATATACACATAGATATATATGTGTGTGTATGTACATGTAAATAACTCAGATCAGGCAACTCTCTTGCTCAAAACCCTATAATGACTTCTCATGACATCTGGAGTAACATCCAAATTCCTTTCCTGGTCTCTAAGGCCCTAAATGATCTGGCCTCTGCCTTGCTCTCTGATCTCACTTCTTTCCATTCTCCCCCTAGTGCATTCATTCACTCAATTCTGGTTTCACTGGCTTTCTGGCTATTCCCAAAACACAAGCTTGTCCGGGCCCCAATGTGTTTATACTTCTAGATCATTCTCACTGAAATGTCTCATTAGAATGTAATCTCTCTGCAGACAGGAACTTTGTTTTACCAGGATATATACCAACTCCTAAAAAGTGGCTGCCACTTTGAAAGTATTCAAAAAATATGTGAAGAATGAATGCATACCATCATCAAATTCACTTAACACATACTTAGAACTCGGTAAAATCATTCTTTGTAGCATAGTCAATTCAATTGAGTTAAGGTAATCTATATATTCACCCACTTTATTTTAAAATACGTGATAATCATAGAAAATATTGTTACTTAAAATTTAACTGGTAATAAGCAGAGGGCATGGTGGCACATGTCTGTACTCCTAGTTACTAGGGGAGGCTGAGGTGGAAGCATTGCTTGAGCCCAGGAGTTCGAGTCTGCAGTGAACTATGACCGTGCCACCACACTCCAACCCGGGCAACAGGGCAAGATCCTGTCTCTTAAAGAAAAAAATACTAATAATAACTGGTAATTTAAAAAATGTATTTTGGCTTAGAACAAAATGAATTATATACAGAGAGAGAAAGAGTATGTGTCTGTATACACATATAAACTATTAGGTTATCATTTATATTTTTTTTAATTAGTTATAAGTGAAACTTTGTGAGTTAAAAACAATATGCTATAGCAGGTATATAGCTCCTACCTACTAGGAATTAAAACTCTAACAGGGAAGAAACTCTGTTTTAGCCCTCTTCCTTTATTTTTTTTTTTTGGCACTAATCTGATGCTCTGTTCAAAAACAAACAAACAAAAAAAACCAAACAAAAAAAAAAAAAACAGGGGAAAAAAAGACCATAAAAAGGCACTGAGCCAGCAAGTTCTATATGACTGCTAGCTATGAATTCTTCACAGCTCTCAGAGCTACAGAAGTGTCACAGTAGATTCCATACAGCTCTCCCAAAACCCGGTGTGGCTCCTTTTACAATTTAACACAAGGAAAGCTACCATCTCTGCTATTCAATCTAGTCTCACCCCAAATCCCACTTCCCACCAACCAAAGGTGCAAGTTTTTCTCTACTATATAGGAATTAATTAGCTACAAGTCACATACAGGTACTTATTATAGAGAGG
This sequence comes from Pan troglodytes, assembly GCF_028858775.2. Taxonomy (NCBI): domain Eukaryota; kingdom Metazoa; phylum Chordata; class Mammalia; order Primates; family Hominidae; genus Pan; species Pan troglodytes. Next base: position 116,660,526 of record NC_072403.2, read on the forward strand.
GAGACAGAAATGTGTACCCAACAGTCAAACAGAAACATACACTAAATTTCTGGAGTCCAACCCGGGAAATAACATATATAAAATATTTCATAGTGATTACAGCAGTGATACCTGCATTAGCACATGACTATATTTCAGTTTATGTCTACTCTCACTAAAATTGTTCACTGGATGTACTAAAAGTTTTCTGCCCCATTCATATAATTAATTAATTATATATTATATTTTTTAAGATGCCAGGAAAGACCCTATTCTTCCCTAAAGAGACTTTTTCCCAAGAGGTTTTGGCTTTACCATCTTAAAGTGTGACTCAATAATCTCTGTGGAAGACCTTAATAAGTCATGAAGCATGAAAATAAAAGATTTATGACTTGCTCATGTGAACATTACCTATTTTAATTGCATTCCATATCTATCAGAATAGTATATACTCTATTTTTTACCAATTAATCCCTATTATTTCCTCCTACATTTTTTAAAATTATTTTTACAAATATAATACTCTTTATCACACTTTTCCTTCCATTTATTTTAATATTTATTATTTTCCACATGTATTTCAGTAACCCAGTTCATAGTTATTGATACCAATTTTTGAAAATCAGCTCCTTCACATCCCAGTCTTCATGCTAATTAAGTAATTCAAATGTGGATGGCAGTTGAACTAAATTATTTTTCAATAAAATAATGAAATCCTAGCTATCATAAACACTTAATTTTTCAGTAATATAAGAGTTTTTCAAATACTTGAAAGAGCTGTGTTTAATGGAAAAATCTAAGTCGAACTGCTTCTAAAATGTTTCCCTGCCTCGCTAAACAGTACACCTTCAAACAGAATAAAACAAATTAATATTATCTTGACAATAGAATTTTACTATGAACACCCACTACTGTTACCCAGTAACATTTCAAGTGTTCATGTTGTGTAGAAATACACTGGCTAAGGGTTCTAAGGACAGAGCTTTGGTATCTCACTGGGACCGAGCTCCGGGGACGAGGGGTGACCGCCATGTCTGGGGTTCAGTCAACTCAGCTGCTCCCACCTGCTGGCTTTGGAGAATACAGGCGGTCCAGACAAGGTAGGGTCCCCTTCAACACAGCACATGTGCTCTACCAAAAAGCAGCCAGACTGCTTCTTTGGGCAAGTCCCTGATCCCACTCCTTGTGACTTGTTAAGATCTCCCAACAGGGGTCTCCAGCCACCTCTTATAGGTGCATGCAGGCCAACAACAGGTAAGTACCTACCCCCTGGGACAGAGCTTCCAGAGGAAGGACCTGCCTGCCATCTTCGCTGCTTCATGGCCTTCTCTGCTGGTACCTCCAGGTATGGGAGAAACCAAGGCAACTGGGGTCTGGAGAGGACCCCTGGCAAACCACAGCAGCCCTATATACAGTAAAGTGGCCAGATTACTAAAAGAAAAACAAATGAACAGAAAACAACAATAATATCAACAAAAAGACCCCACAAAAACCTCAGTCAAAGGTCAGCAACCTCAAAGAACAAAGGTAGATTAAGGCCAAAAAGATGAGAAAGAATCAACACAAAAATGCTGAAAACTCAAAAAGCCAGAGTGCCTCTTCTCCTCCAAATGACCGCAACACCTCTCCAGCAAAAGCACAGAACTGGTCTGAGGCTGAGATGGCTGAATTGACAGAAATAGTCTTCAGAAGGTGGGTAATAATAAACTTCACTGAGATAAAGGAGCATGTTTTAACCCAATGCAAAGAAGCTAAGAATCACAGTAAAACAATACAGGAGCTGACAGCCACAACAGTCAGTTTAGAGAGGAACATAACAGACCTAATGGAGCTGAAAAACACAACATGAGAACTTCACAATGCAATCACAAGTATCAATAGCAGAAAAGACCAAGCAGAGGAAAGAACCTCAGAGCTTGAAGACTATCTGTCCAAAATAAGACAGGCAGACAATAATAGAGAAAAAGGAACAAAAAGGAATGAATAAAACCTCCAAGAGATATGGGGTTATGTAAAGAGACCAAACCTACGACTGACTGAGGTACCTGAAAGAGACGAGGAGAATGGAACCAAGTTGGAAAACATACTTCAGGATATCATATAGGAGAACTCCCCCAGATTATCAGGACAGGCCAACATTCAAATTCAGGAAATGCAGAGAACCCCAGTAATATACTCCACAAAAAGATCAACCCCAAGACATATAATCAGATGTGTCTTCACATCAGATTCCCCAAAGCCATCAGATTCCCCAAGGTCCAAATGAAAGAAAAGCTGTTAAGGGCAGCCAGAGATAAAGGCCAGGTCACCTACAAAGGGAAACCCTTCAGACTAATAGCAAACCTCTCAGTGAAAACCCTGCAAGCCAGAAGAGACTGGTGGCCAATATTCAACATTCTTAAAGAAAAGAATTTCCAACTGAGAATTTCATATCTGGACAAACTAAGCTTTATAAGCAAAGGAGAAATAAGATCCTTTTCAGAAAAGCAAATGCTGAGGGAATTTGTTACTACCAGTCCTGCCTTACCAGAGCTCCTGAAGAAAGAACTAAATATGGAAAGAAAAAATTGTTACCAGCCACTACAAAAATACACTGAAGTACACTGACCAGTGACACTATGAAGCAACCACATAAACCAAGCCTGCAAAATAACCAGCTAGCATCATTATGACAGGATCAAATTCATACATAACAATACTAACATTAAATGTAAATGGGTTAAATGCCCCAATTAAAAGACCAAGAATGGCAAGCTGGATGAAGAGCCAAGACCCATCAGTATGCTGTCCTCAAGAGACCCATCTCACATGCAAAGACACACACAGGCTCTAAATAAAGGGATGGAGGAAATTTTACCAAGCAAATGGAAAACAGAAAAAAGCAGGAGTTGCAACCCTAGATTCTGACAAAAGAGACTTTAAACCAACAAAGATTAAAAAAAGACAAGGGCAGTACATAATGGTAAAAGGTTCAATTCAACAAGAAGTGCTATCATAAATATATATACAACCAACACAGGAGCACCAAATTCAAAAAACAAGTGCTTAGAGAACTGCAAAGAGACTGAGACTCCCACACAATAATAGTGAGAGGCTTTAACAGCCCACTAACAATATTAGACAGATCATCAAGACAGAAATTTAACAAAGATATTCTGGACCTGAACTCAGCTCTGTATCAAGTGGACCTGATAGATATCTACAGAACTTCCCACTGAAATTCAACAGAATATACATTCTTCTCATCACCACATGACACTTATTCTGAAATTGATCACATAATCAGAAGTAAAACTTTCCTTGGCAAATGCAAAAGAAATGAAATCATAACAAACAGTCTCTCAGACCACAGCACAATCAAATTAGAACTCAAGATTAAGAAATTCACTCAAAACCACACAACTACATAGAAATTGAACAACCTGCTCCTGAATGACTCTTGGGTAAACAACAAAATTATGGGAGAAATCAAGAATTTATCAGAAACTAATGAGAACAAAGAGACAATGTACCAGAATCTCTGGGGTGCAGCTAAAGCAGTGTTAAGAGGGAAATTTATAGCACTAAATGCCCACATCAAAAAGCTAGAAAGATCTCAAGTTAACAATCTGACATCTCAACTAAAATAACTAGAGAGCCAAGAGTGAACAAACTCCAATGCTGGCAGAAGACAAGAAATAACCAAGATCAGAGGTGAATTGAAGAAGACAGAGACACAAAACAACCCTTCAAAAAATTCAATGAATCCGGGAGCTGATTTTTTGAAAATATTAATAAAATAGATAGACCTCTAGCTAGACTAATGAAGAAAAGTGAGATGAAATAAACACAATCAGAAATGATAAGGTAGATATCACCACTGACGCCAAAGAAATATAAACAACCTGCCAGGCACGGTGGCTCATGCCTGTAATCCCAGCACTTTGAGAGGCTGAGGTGGGTGGATCACAAGGTCAGGATACTAGACCAGCTGGGCCAGCACGGTGAAACATCATCTTTACTAAAAACACAAAAAATTAGCCAGGCATGGTGGTGCACGCCTGTAGTCTCAGCTACTCAGGAGGCTGAGGCAGGAGAATTTCTTGAACCCAGTAGGCAGAGGTTGCAGTGAGCTGAGATCACACCACTGCACCCCAGCCTGAGTGACAGAGCCAGATTCCATCTCAAAAAAAAAAATATATATATATATACACACACACACACACACACACACTTATTATTAAAGTCACAAACTAGTTATAAGAATTGATAGTCTGATAAAAATCCTATTACTTCAGCTTCCTTGAGACAAATTCAGTCATTGAAAATAGTGATCGAAGAGTCATTTCCAAGATGGCCGAATAGGAACAGCTCTGGTCTACAGCTCCCAGCGAGACTGACACAGAAGACGGGTGATGTCTGCATTTCCAACTGAGGTGACTGGTTCAACTCATTGGGACTGGTTGGACAGTGGGTGCAGCCCACGGAGGGCGAGGCAAAGCAGGGCAGGGTGTCGTCTCACCCGGGAAGCGCAAGGGGTCAGGGGTTTTCCCCTTCCTAGCCAAGGGAAGCCGTGACTGACTGCCCCTGGAGGAATGGTACACTCCTGCCCAAATAATGCACTTTTCCCACAGTCTTCACAACTGGCAGACCAGGAAATTCCCTTCTGTGCCTGGCTCAGAGGGTCGCATGCCCATGGAGCCTTGCTTGCTGCCAGCACAGGAGTCTGAGATTGACCTGGGTCGCTGGACCTTGGCGGGGAGAGGGGCGTCCACCACTGCTGAGGCTTGAGTAGGAGGTTCTATGCTCACAGTATAAACAAAGAGGCGGGGAAGCTTGAACTGGGCGGAGGCCACTGGAGCTCAGCAAGGCCTACTGCCCCTCTAGATTCCACCTCTAGGGGCAGGACATACCTGAACAAAAGGCAGCAGACAGCTTCTCCAGACTTAAACATCCCTGCCTGACAGCTCTGAAGAGAGCAGTGGTTCTCCCAGCACAGTGTTTGAGCTATGAGAACGGACAGACTACCTCCTCAAGTGGGTCCCTGACTCCCGTGTAGCCTGACTGGACACCTCATACAGGCGGGTGCCCCTCTGGGACGAAGCTTCCAGAAGAAGGTACAGGCAGCAATATTTGCTCTTCTGCAGCCTCTGCTGGTGATACCCAGGCAAACAGGGTCTGGAGTGGACCTCCAGCAAACTCCAACAGACCTGCAGCTAAGGGGCCTGTTTGTTAGAAGGAAAACTAACACACAGAAAGGAAGAGCATCAACATCAACAAAAAGGACATCCACACCAAAACCCCATCCATAGGTCACCAACATCAAAGCCAAAGGTAGATAAAACCACAAAGATGGGGAGAAACCAGAGCAGAAAGGCTGAAAATACCAAAAACCAGAACACCTCTTCACCTCCAAAGGAACACAACTCCTAGCCAGCAACGGAACAAAACTGGATGGAGAATGAGTTTGATGAACTGACAGAAGTAGGCTTCAGAAGGTTGGTAATAACAAACTTCTCCAAATTAAAGGAGCATGTTCTAACCCATCACCAGGAAGCTAAAAACCTTGAAAAAAGGTTAAATGAATGGCTAACTAGAATAACCAGTGTAGAGAAGAGCTTAAATGACCTGATGGAGCTGAAAACCACAGTATGAAAACTTCATGAAGCATACATAAGCTTCAATAGCCGATTCGATCAAGTGGAAGAAAGGATGTCAATGATTGAAGATCAAATCAATGAAATAAAGTGAAAAGACAAGATTAGAGAAAAAAAGAATGAAAAGAAACTAACAAAGCCTCCAAGAAATATGGGACTATGTGAAAAGACCAAATATACATTTGATTGGTGTGCCTGAGAGTGACAGGGATAATGGAACCAAGTTAGAAAACACTCTTCAGGATATTATCCAGGAGAACTTCCCCAACCTAGCAAGGGAGGCCAACATTCAAATTCAGGAAATACAGAGAACACCACAAAGATACTCCTCAAGAAGAGCAACCCCAAGACATATAAAATGTCAGATTCACCAAGGTTGAAATGAAGGAAAAAATGTTAAGGGCAGCCAGAGAGAAAAGTCGGGTTACCCACAAAGGGAAGCCCATCAGACTATCAGCAGATCTCTCTGCAGAAACCCTACAAACCAGAAGAGAATGGGGGCCAATATTCAGTATTCTTAAAGAAAAGAATTTTCAACCCAGAATTTCATATCCAGCCAAACTAAGCTTCATAAGTGAAAGAGAAATAAAATCCTTTCCAGTTAAGCAAATGCTGAGAGACTTTGTCACCACCAGGCCTGACTTGCAAGAGCTCCTGAAGGAAGCACTAAACATGGAAAGTAACAACCGGTACCAGCCACTGCAAAAACAAGCCAAACTGTAAAGACCATCGACGCTATGAAGAAACTGCATCAATAAACGGGCAAAATAACCAGCTAGCATCATAATGACAGCATCAAATTCACACATAACAATACAAACCTTAAATGTAAATGGGCTAAATGCCCCAATTAAAAGACACAGACTGGCAAATTGGATAGAGTCAAGACCCATCAGTGTGCTGTATTCAGGAGACCCATCTCACGTGCAAAGACACACATAGGCTCAAAATAAAGGGATAGAGGAAGATCTACCAAGCAAATGGAAAGCAAAAAAAAAAAGCAGGGGTTGCAATCCTGGTCTCTGATAAAACAGACGTTAGACCAAAGAAGATCAAAACAGACAAGGAAGGACATTACATAATGGTAAAAGGATCAATGCAACAAGAAGAGCTAAATGACCTAAATATATATGCACCCAATACAGGAGAACCCAGAATCATAAAGCAAGTCCTTAGAGATCTACAAAGAGACTTAGACTCCCACACAATAATAATGGGAGACTTTAACACCTAACTGTCAATATTAGACAGATCAGTGAGACAGAAGGTTAACAAGGTTATCCAGGACTTGAACTCAGCTCTGGACAAAGCAGACCTAATAGACATCTACAGAACTCTCCACCCCAAATCAACAGAATATAGATTCTTCCCAGCACCACATCGCACTTATTCTAAAACTGACCATATAATTGGAAGTAAAACACTCCTCAGGAAATGTAAAAGAAAAGAAATCACAACAAACTGTCTCTCAGAGCACAGTGCAATCAAATTAGAACTCAGGATTAAGAAACTCACTCAAAACTGCTCAACTAAATGGAAACTGAACAACGTGCTCCTGAATGACTACAGGGTAAATAACGAAAGTAAGTCAGAAATAAAAATGTCATTTGAAACCAATGAGAACAAAGACACAGCGTACCAGAATCTCTGGGACACATTTAAAGCAATGTGTAGAAGGAAATTTTTAGCACTAAACGCCCACAAGAGAAAGCAGGAGAGATCTAAAATCAACACCCTAACATCACAATTAAAAGAACTAGAGAAGCAAGAGCAAACAAATTCAAAAGCTAGCAGAATACAAGAAATAACTAAGATCAGAGCAGAATTGAAGGAGACAGGAACACGAAAAACCCTTCAAACAAATCAATAAATCCAGGAGCTAGTTTTTTGAAAAGATCGACAAAATAGATACACGGCTAGCAAGACTAATAAAGATGAAAAGAGAGAAGAATAAAATACATGCAATAAAATTATTAAGGGGATATCACCACTAATCCTACAGAAATACAAACTACCATCAGAGAATACTATAAACATCTCTATGCAAATAAACTAGAAAATCCAGAAGAAATGGATAAATTCCTAGACACATACACCATCCCAAGACTAAATCAGGAAGCAGTTGAATCTCTCTATATATCAATAAGAGGTTCTGAAATTGAGGCAATAATTAATAGCCTACCAACTAAAAAAAGTCCAGGACCAGTGGATTCACAGCCAAATTCTACCAGAGGTACAACGAGGAGCTGGTACCATTCCTTCTGAAACTATTCCAATCAATAGAAAAAGAGGGAATCCTCTCTAACTTATTTTATGAGGCCAACATCATCCTGATACCAAAGCCTGGCAGAGACACAACAAAAAAAGAGAATTTTAGACCAATATCCCTGATGAAAATCAATGCAAAAATACTCAATAAAATACCGGCAAACCAAATCCAGTGGCACATAAAAAGCTTATCCACCACGATCAAGTCGGCTTCATCCCTGGGATGCAAGGCTGGTTCAACATACACAATCAGTAAATGTAATCCATCAAATAAACAGAACCAACAGCAAAAACCATGATTATCTCAATAGATGCAAAAAAGGCCTTCGAGAAAATTCAACAGCCTTTCATGCTAAAAACTCTCAGTAAACTAGGAATTGATGGAATGCATCTCAAAGTAATAAGAGCTATTTATGACAAACCCACAGCCAATATCATACTGAATAGGGAAAAAAACGGGAAGCATTCTCTTTGAAAACTGGCACAAGATAAGGATGTCCTCTCTCACCACTCCTATTCAACATAGTATTGGAAATTCTGGCCAGGGCAATCAGGCAAGAGAAAGCAATAAAGTGTATTCAAATAGGAAGAGAGAAAGTCAAATTATCTCTGTTTGCAGATGACATGATTGTGTATTTAGAAAACCCCATTGTCTCAGCGCAAAATTTCCTTAAGCTGATAAGCAACTTCAGCAAAGTCTCAGGATACAAAATCAATGTGCAAAAATCACAAGCATTCCTATACACCAATAAGAGACAAACAGAGAGACAAATCATGAGTGAATTTCCATTCACAATTGCTATTAAAAGAATAAAATACCTAGGAATACAACTTATAAGGGATGTGAAGAACCCCTTCAAGGAGAACTACAAACTGCTGCTTTAAGGAAATAAGACAGGACACAAACAAATGGAAAAACATTCCATGCTTATGGATAGGAAGAAGCAATATCATAAAAATGGCCTTACTGCCCAAAGTCATTTATAGATTCAATGCTATCTCCATCAAGCTACCATTCACTTTCTTCACAGAAATGGAAAAAACTAATTTAAACTTCATATGGAACCAAAAAAGAGCCCGCATAGCCATGACAATCCTGGGCAAGAAGAACAAAGCTGGAGGCATCATGCTACCAGACTTCAAACTATACTACAAGGCTACAGTAACCAAAACAGAATGGTACTGGTACCAAAACGATATATAGACCAATGGAACAGAACAGAGCCCTCAGAAGTAACACCACACATCTACCACCATCTGATCTTTGACAAATCTGACACACATAAGCAATGGGGAAAAGATTCCTTTTTAAATAAATGGTTTTGGGAAAACTGGCTAGCCATATGCAGAAAACTGAAACTGGACCCCTTCCTTATACTTTATACAAAAATCAACTCAAGACGGATGAAAGACTTAAACGTAAGACCTAGGACCATAAAAATCCTGCAAGAAAACCTGGGCAATACCATTCAGGACATAGGCATGGGCAAAGACTTCATGTCTAAAACACCAAAAGCAATGGCAACAAAAGACAAAATTGACAAATGGGATCTAATTAAACTAAAGAGCTTCTGTACAGCAAAAGAAACTATCATCAGAGTGAACAGGCAACCTACAGAATGGGAGAAAATTTCTGCAATCTATCCATCTGACAAAGGGTTAATATCCAGAATCTACAAAGAACTTAAACAAATTTACAAGAAAAAAACAAACAACCCCATCAAAAAATGGGCAAAGGATATGAACAGACACTTCTCAAAAGAAGATATTTATGCACCCAACAGACACATGAAAAAATGCTCATCATCACTGGTCATTAGAGAAACGCAAATCAAAACCACAATGAGATACCATCTCACACCATTTAGAATGGCGATCATTAAAAAGTCAGGAAACAACAGATGCTGGAGAGGTTGTGGAGAAATAGGAACACTTTTACACTGTTGGTGGGAGTGTAAATTAGTTCAATCGTTGTGGAAGACAGTGTGGCGATTCCTCAAGGATCTAGAACTAGAAATACCATTTGACCCAGTGATCCCATTACTGGGTATATACCCAAAGGATTATAAATCACGCTACTATAAAGACACACGCACACATATGTTTACTGCGGCACTGTTCACAATAGCAAAGACTTGGAACCAACCCAAATGTCCATCAATGATAGACTGGATTAAGGAAATGTGGCACATATACACCATGAAATACTATGCAGCCATAAAAAATGGTGAGTTCATGTCCTTTGCAGGGACATGGATGAAGTGGGAAACCATCATTCTCAGCAAACTATCACAAGGACAGAAAACCAAACACTGCATGTTCTCACTCACAAGTGAGAGTTGAACAATGAGAAACACATGGACACAAGGAGGGGAGCATCACGCACCAGGGCCTGCTGAGGGTGGGGGGCTAGAGGAGGGATAACATTAGGAGAAATACCTAATGTAGCTGACGGTTTCATGGGTGCCGCAAACCACCATGGCACGTGTATACCTATGTAACAAACCCACACATTCTGCACATGTAACCCAGAACTTAAAAGTATAATTTTAAAAAAAGGCCGGGCGCGGTAGCTCACACCTGTAATCCTAGCACTTTGGGAGGCCGAGGCAGGCAGATCACAAGGTCAGGAGATCGAGACCATCCTGGCTAACACGGTGAAACCCCGTCTGTACTAAAAGTACAAAAAATTAGCCTGGCATGATGGTGGACACCTGTAGTCCCAGCTACTCGGGAGGCTGAGGCAGGAAAATGGCATGAACCTGGGAGGTGGAGCTTGCAGTGAGCTGAGATCGCGCCACTGAACTCCAGCCTGGGCAACAGAGTAAGACTCCATCTCAAAAAAAAAAAAAAAAGAATCAGTCAAATAAAAAATAAACAAATTTCCCAGCAAATAAAAAGAAAATACTGATCAGGTTACCATTTTATAGGTTTGGTAATTTTTAAAGTTAATTTCTAGAATATACTATCTAAAATGCAAGGAGAAGTGTGTTTTCATGTTTTCATTGTTGACAGGAAGATACCAAAAAGATCATTCAAACCCACCTAATAACACACACGTATACTCAACATTAAAAAACTGTAGACTTACACTACCTGTTTTAAAAGTTTTCAGAGTAGTAAAAAAACAAATCTCATAGTACAGATTGAGTATCCCTTATCCAAAATGCTTGGGACCAGAAGCGTTTCAAATTTCAAAGTGTTTTAGATTTTGGAATATCTGCATATACAAAATGAGTTATCTTGGGAATGACACCCAAGTCTAAACATGAATTTGTTTCATTGAACCATCAGAAAGTAAAGGGATCACTATCTCAGCCACCCATGTAGACACAATCTGTGGTTGTTTGACATCACCATTATTCCTGACCAAATTTACATGTTACCAATAAGCAACCATTTTCTTACACTTACACCTAACTACTTAATGGTTAAAAAAAAAAAAGGAGGCATACCATTAATACAGTGAAAAAAATCGCATGTTCAGGGTAGCTACAGCAGCACAGAGGCATCACCAGAATATCTGTGCCAGCTGTTAAACAGAAGCAACAAACAACAGCAGGCTTTCCGTTTCCACCTGGAATGCTTTGTTTTGATTAAAAGGTACTGTAGGCCAGGCTCAGTGGCTCACGCCTATAATCCCAGCACTTTGGGAGGCCGAGGTGGGCAGATCACTTGGGGTGAGGATATCGAGACCAGCCTGGCCAACATGGTGAAACCTCATTCCTACTAAAAATACAAAAATTAGCCAGGTGTGGTGGTGGGCGCCTGTAATCCTAACTACTTGAGAGGCTAAGGCAGAACTGCTTGAACCTGAGAGGCAAAGGTTGTAGTGGGCCGAGATCCCACCACTGCACTCCAGCCTGGGTGACAGAGCAAGACTTTATCTCAAAAAAAAAAAAAAAAAAAAAGTACTGCACACTTTTTATTTTTTGTGAGACAGAGTCTCACTCTGTTGCTCAGGCTGGAGTGCAGTGGCACTGTGATCTTGGTTCACTGCAACCTCCACTTCCCAGGTTCAAGCAATTCTCCTGCCTCAGCCTCCCAAGTAGCTGGGATTACAGGCACGCACTACCATGCCCAGCTAATTTTTGTATTTTTAGTAGAGACGGGGTTTCACCATATTGGCCAGACTGGTCTGAAACTCCTGACCTCAGGTGATCCACTCACCTCGGCCTCCCAAAGTGCTGGGATTACAGGTGTGAGCCACTATGCCCGGCCTGTACATTATTTTATGTTTTAAGGTGAGAAGAAGCAGTTGAGAGGACAGCAAGTGGGTCTTCTAGGAATGAAGAGTCATTCTGCTGGATGGATTTTTAAATGTTTCCTCCAGGGTTATCTGCCTCATTAACAATGGTGTTTGCCTTAGAAATCTCTCTTTGATTTTATAAACTAACATGATTTCTTGTTCTGTTGTGAATGCCATATTTTCACCATGTCATCTATAGGCACTTCTTCTTCAGTTTTAATGTTATCTTCATCATCACTATTATCACCATCACCTTCATTCAGAACCATTTTGGCTACTTCATCATCAATGAATGAGCAATTGGAGCCTTATAACCAGTGTTACAGACTTTTTCAATATCCACTTCTTTCAGTTCACTAACAAACTCTGAAGGTATATTTTTTTGCATATGTAAGGCAGTCAAACATCATTTCTTTCACTTGACATACAGAATCCTTCAAAGTCACACCTTTGCTCGTCACCATCACTGAACATAGTTGCAGGCCAGAGGTTGTGCCAGGCATGCACAATTGTGTCTTTACTCACTGTGTTCCAAGCACTGGCAACAGCATACACAACATCCTTCATATTAAACTCCCTTTGATAACCTTCCACAATTACAATTCTGTTCACTGATGCTAGCAGTCTATGCAACGAAGTGTTATATTTATCCTTCATTGATCTAATGTGACTGATTAATTCAGTCACATGGCTGAATTAATGAAGTCACGTTTGAGGGAAAATACATGGCAAACACATTATTTTTGATGAGAATTTCATTTGGATGATGAGCAGAGCAGTTGTTAGGGAATAACAAAGTCTTGCAGTCACCATGCAGTAAACACAAGCCACTGGTATAAAATATTTTCCCTGGTGATCCATGCCTTTTTGCTAGCATAATAATGGACTGGTAAGAAATTCACTCCTTGAAGAGATTGAGAACACAGGCTTTTGCCTATCACGTCAAATTTACACTTACACTTGCCTGTTGCACTAGGACATCCCTGCACATTTATTCTGTCCTTGGTAGCCTACCATAGGGGCTGTCTCATCAGCTGTAGTCAGTGTCTTTCTGAGGCAACAACAACAAAATAGTGATATTTTAACAGCAATATAGACTTGTTCTAGCATCAGATTTTCATCAGCAATGACCTTGGCAAATTCCTCACTGAATTTCACCACTGTTTTGTGATCAGCAGATGCTCTAGTGCCACAAATCTTTAAAAAATGAATATCATGTCTCTTCTTAAATTTCTGCAACCAGCCTGTTGAAAAGTCAGAGTTCCCTTCAATTTTCACTTCATTATGATAGATCTTTGCTTGTTTATGATCGGCATACCATTAAGTGGCACGTGTTCACTGTTAGGCTGACAAATCCACTCTTTAAATACACAATTGAGATCTTCAGTTTTAGCTTTATGCAGTGTTATTCTATTTTTCATTAACTTCTTTTCATCAGTTTTGGCACAGAATGTCAACAGTTTATTCTTTTGTTTCTTCAAGTTATATAGTGTGGTCATTCCAACACCATACTCTTCTGTAGGACATTTCACATTTATATTGCTGTCCAGTTTCTCCAACAGCCTGACTTTCTGTGCTACGGATAAAGACAAATGCTCCCTCTTTTCCCTGTCACTGTTACCCATAGGGGTATCTGCAGGCCTTTTTGACATTCCCAACAATACCTCTGCACCACAGAGCAGAAAATAAGCAAAAGAAAAGAAAAGACATGAGTAATGCACAAATGCACATAGGCCTTGGCCCCACGTGGGGCACAGTGGGGAACCTGCTCTTGGCATATGCGTCCTGCACATGTCATTTTATTACCCTTGTGGGCATGCTTGCATGATGGAATCTTGGTGTGTTGAAGAAAAAATATATATGCAGCAGAAGGGGGCTGGGAGGGTCTTTTTTCCTTTGGGGATGCTGAAACAACTGTATGTTGTATGCTTGTGTTCTGAGTGCCCCCTGGTCATATGAGATCAGGTATGGGATTTACCACTTATGGCTTCATGTCAGTACTCAAAAAGTTTCAGACTCTGGGGTACTCTGAATTATGGATGCTCAACCTGTATACTTTTCTAAAGATGCATATAAAGAATCCACTTTAAGTCAATAATCTATGGATAAAAGTCTGTATTTTGTGCTCGTATGTGCATTAAATGTGTATGTTAAATAATCATGCAAAGCTAGCACTAAAAATTTAATCATATAAGACTAGCAATAAAACCATATTACAATGAAATCGTTAAAACATACTAAATTTGTATTTGCTACTTTGTTCACATTCACTGCCTTAGTAAATGAGAAGCCTAGCAGTTACACTGTCTTGTAGACATCCATTTAAAATAAGAAAACATCAGTTACAAGTTTTGTGCCCTCGGGCAGTTATTTAACGTCTAAAGAAATGCAGTGTTGTAGTTACAAGCAGGCTCAAGTGCTTGTCTCAGCAGCACATATGCTAATATTGGAACCATACAGAGAAGACTGGATGGCCCCTGCACAAGCAGGCTTGAAATTTACAGACTGCATGGAGAAAGCTACTTAGCTCCTATATGCTTCTGTTTCCTCACCTGTAGAAAGGGGTATCTCCACCTCACAGAGTTAAGTATAATACCCATAAGGCACATCAAACAGTGCCTAGCACATTATAAAAACCTAATAAATGTCAAATGTTTTAATATTAAGGCTGTTTCCACACTAAATAAAGAGAAATAGCTATCTCAAGAGGCTGTTACAGGAAATGAGAAACATAAAGAACATGGTTCAGATACATGAAACACAAAGTACTCAATAAGTAGTAATTATTGTCACTAAAAAACAGAATTAATGATAATGAGGTTTATGAAGAGTATGATGGCAACACTATCAGACATTAGGTGGCCCAATCCACAACAGTGGCAGTTATCCTTGAGTCCTTCCTCTTTCTCATCTTCCCAATTACCAAGTTCTATAAATTCTATTATCCTCAAAAGCTTAAAAGCTATCCCATTTTCTCCATCTTCACTGCCACTTGCCTTACATAATTCCTCATGCATGCTTCCCCAAACCAAAATGCCACAGCCTCCTCTCAGTTGTCCTGACTCTAGTACTGCCCCATTTCAACCCATTTTTCACACTCCAAGCTGAGTTTGGTTGCTTCTTTTTGTTTTCTTAACTGAAATTTGATCATGTCATTTCCCTCTTTAACATCTGCAATCATCTCCACAGACTTCAGAATAATTTTCAAAGTACTACTTGTGGATGCAAAGTCTTTCAGAATTTGGCCACTTTCTCCCTTCCCCACATCATCTTTTTCTACTTGCTTACTTTTCCATCTAAGCTAAGCTCCACAACTCTGATCTACTTGTGGTTTCCCAAAGCATGCTCTGTCACCTCTGTGCCTTCCTGTAAACCCAGAACATTTCCTTCTTCCCATCCTTACTCCTACTTGACCACTTAATGCTTCACCTCTATAATTCAACTTCCATACCACTTCATCCATTCCCTGATACCTGCCCCATCTTACTCTTATCTTCTTTTTTTTCTCCGAGCCTGGATGAACTTTATGACTAATATTATAAAAGTGATGCAAACATTTAAACCCCTACAGCTTCAATTCTAAATGCTAGAACTGAAAATATGAGCAAAAGAGGCCATATCTAACTAATTTAAGAGTATTATATTTCAAATGTGGAACTAATATATATACATCTGCCTATATTACTTGTATTTATTTAACATATTGCTTTTTAAATTAAAGGTATTTTCATCTATTTGGTTTCACTTTATAATCACCAAAGCCTTTTAATAAAACTTGGGAATAAGTGACTCCCCCATGTGGAGATCAGTTTACAAAGGCCCTCTAACAAGTTTAGCAAGTCATTTAAGTTTCAATAGTTCAAAATTATAAAGTCGAACTCTAAACATGACAAAAAAACTTTCTACCTATAAAGTAAAAAGCTGACTCTAAAGTAACAGAAAAGTTCATAACAGAATGTATAAGCAAAATAAAAGAACAAACCAAAAATCAATAGTATTTCTAAGAAACAGGGTTTGAAAATTTTAAAGTAACATTTTGTAAACTGAATATCTTAACAATTTTAAGCAAGGTAAAATGTGATGTGTTTCTAAAGATTTTTAAGAGTTTTATATGAATCAGGTTACTTATTAAATAAGCATTATATGTTGAAACCTCAACAATTTGATACACAATTACTATACTGGTAACATTAGAAAAAAAAGGCTCAATTTATTGTGAGAAATGTTTATATAAAAAAAAATGAAAGCTGAGAATGTATAACATTAATAATCAAGACCCTGCTATTAACACTCCTAATTACTTAAAAAAGTTAGCCTCTAATCAACCAAGCAATTAAACAAAATGTAAATATATAAAGTATTAAACTGAGAAACAAAAGTTTCAAGCTCTTTAATATTAAAATAGTATTCCCACCTCTGGTGAGATGCACAATGAAGGGTATATCCTCAATGTGAGCATATTCTTACTTATTCTTATTTATTCAATATTTTCCATCTTTCTAGATTTCATTAAAATACACAAATACAAAAAAATTAATAATATTTTAAAAATCTAAACAAAAATCATGTCATAGTAAGGGGGGGGTGCTGCTAGGAGATGCAAGCATAAATATAGATATACCTCATACACATTTTTTTTTTTCTTTTTTAAGTGATAGGATCTTGCTCTGTCACTCAGGCTAGAGGGCAGTAGTGTCATCTTGGCTCACTGTAGCCTCGACCTCCAGAGCTCAAGTGATCCTCCCACCTCAGCCTCCAGAATAGCTAGGACTGTAGCCACACAAAACTAGGCCTGGCTAATTTTTTTATTTTTTATAGAGATGAGGTCTCACTATGTTGCCCAGGCTTGTCTCGAACTCCTGCCTCAAGCAATCCCCCTGCCTTAGTCTCCCAAAGCACTGGAATACAATTGTTACTGGATCTTTCCACTTTGTCATATATATCTGAAAGGAGTGACAAACCTCACCAGATATAGTATTCACAGATAAGAATCATGTTTATGGTTCTCTTATCAAAGGCAATCATTGCTTAATAAAGATTCTATGACTTCATTACCCTTAATTGAGGGTAGGTCTCCAGTGTAAAATAAAATAATAAACATGCTACAAGGTGAACAATCTAAAAAAAGATTCTAAAAATATTTTCACTCACTGGCAAATCATATAGGTTTAAAAATTAAGTGTTGTACTATTATAATCTTCTAGAGCTTAACATGACTTACATTAAAAATCAAGTAAGTTCTTCCTCGACACAATTAATTTTGCATACAGTATGAAGAACATTAGACTTGAAATTAGGAGGCTTGGGTTTTGGTCCCAGTTTTGCCATTAACTCTTTAGGATTAGTGTCATTTCATGTAAAATGAGAGGGTAGAATTTAAAATTTCTAAGTATGAATGTGTAAGAACTCACTCCTGACTTTATTTCCAAGAATTCAATCTCTTTTTTTTGTACACTATAGTATCTTAAGTTTCAAAAGGTAAAATTATGTCGCTTGCTAATAAGTTTCCAATTCCCTTTATATATCTGAAACTAAGAACCTATTTTTATAGAAAACTACCCAATACAACTAACTTTTGTGCTGTGTTTTTCATTTTACAAAATGCTAATAACAATTCTGTATGGGAGGTATTATTATTCCAATTCTACAGAAAACTGAGTTCGAAGAATTGTTAAACATAACCCTTTTTAAAATAATCCACATTTTACTAAATCTATAGTTTAAAAAATGGCTCAGTGAACATTGTTTCTTATAGTTAAATTGATTCTGAAGATGTCTTGGAATTATAATTCAGCTAAACAAAAAGGGAGGGGGGCAGTTTAGTATTGTTCAACCAGAAGCTGCTACTTGTAAGCAACAGAACTAGAATTCATATGATATTTTCTAACTCCAAATACCTCATACAACATATTAAAACATCAAGCCATATTAAATCTTAAAGTCATATTATGACTTTGAACAGTGAAATTTAAAACATATGCAAAGATTTTTAAATAATACATATAGAGGAGAGGTAATAATAAATAAAAATAAGGCCGAGAGTGGTGGCTCATACCTGTAATCCCAGCACTTTGGGAGGCCGAGGCAGACAGATCACCTGAGGTCAGGAGTTTGAGACCAGCCTGGCCAACATGGTGAAACCCCGTCTCTACTAAAAATACAAAAATTATCTGGGCATGGTGGCGCACCCCTGTAATCCCAGCTACTGAGGAGGCCAAGGCAGGAGAATTGCTTGAACCCAGGAGGCAGAGGTTGCAGTGAGCCGAGATCATACCACTGCGCTCCAGCCTGGGTGACAGAGTGAGACTTCGTCTCAATAAATAAATAAATAAATAATCAAGTTATACAGTCAAAAAAATATCAAAAGGTCGAAAAAACTTACTGGATCCCAAAAGTATGTGGAAAGCTTAAACACTGGCATTTCTTTTCTCTATTAGAATTCTTTAATATTACACTTTAAAAACATGAAAGAGCAATTTTTGCAAATATCTTCATTTAAGCTTATATTTCTAATCAAATTTCTCAAAATGCATATGCCCAATTTATACTATCAGCTGAAGTGCTCTAGATTTTTTAGGAACCACCTCAGCACAGCTAGCACAATTATCAAAATAATCCTTTCTAATTCAAAATTTAACATTTGATGGTTTTATTAACTTAAACGTTTTATCTGTTATGATACTGTAATAGTAAAAGTTTTTCTACAAGTGCCAGAAGAATTTAGAGTAACTAGCAAACTATCAGGGCCAAGTTACAAACAATGGTTAAGGTAAAAACTGAAATACTCACTTTATTATTTTGTGTCACAAGAATACTCCCACCCCCAGGTTTCAAAGGCACCTCTTCCATTGCTCCAAACACATCAGTCTCAACAGAAAAAGTTAGTTCTAGACCCAGATCACTTATATCATTATCTAAAATCCATTGCAAATTTTTCCCATATTCTGGATCAATGGATGCCACATCTTGGTAATTTACAGGAATACCTAAAAAATGCAAACATACAGCAGTTATAGTCTGGTTTTGCCTTCCCTTATCTATTTAATGGTAAAATACTGCCCTCTACAGATATTCTGAAAAACTGCAAAATATAATACAATCCTACTCACAGCATATTTTAAATGGATTCCTGAATTTGAAAGTCTGTTAAATTAATTCTGTGTTTCTTTCACATTGCTACAATGTAATCTTTCTTTGAAATAACTATTCAGGAAGTTATTATAAACTTCAAAAATGCCAATTATCTTAAGTATACTCATACTGAAATGTATTCTTAGCATAAAAATACACACACTAAAATTGAAAAAAAAAAAAAAAAAGGCTAACTTAACTAGAGGTGTTTGGAAAAAAAAAAAGGTAGGTCATTTTTTTCTCCTTCAAACCCCGAATGGCTTACATATACAGATGGGCTCCAATCAAAATAAAAATTATCTCATCCAAAATACTACTGCTTATCTAGTTTTCCTCAAACTGAAAGAAAAACAATATAAATAAATGTCTGCAGAAATAATAATAGAGCCATACCAAGAATGTGCTTGTAGAAGGATCGTGTGAAGTAAATATTGACCAGCTGCCTGTGGTTCAACGCTAATCCCAAGATCTGCCCAGCAAACCGAAAATAGTTCAAGTGATCAGGATTTACATAAGAGTTGCTATTAGGCTGAAAAGTTGTTCCTATTGAAATAAATACAAAATAATATATTATTAAGAATCTATATGCAGAAGAAAGATTACTTCGATGCAGATAAACTAATTCACATACAACTTCAGCAAAGCTAAGGTTACATTATGTACAAACTTCCAGAGAAATGTTCTTTGTGGAAAATATAACAAGTGGTAAGTAGAATTGGAAGTATAGATGATAATCATTTATTCATATATATTTGTCACAGTAATCTATGGCAGAGAGAAAATTTTAGAGTACTTTTGACAGAAATTAGTTGGAAGATCATCAGAGACACTCTGGAAATAATACAGCAGAGGATCATATACACATACACACACACACACACACACACACACGCACATATACACAGTTTCCTAGGCAGTATGGCAATAGGCTGTTCGCTAGGACAGACATTATCCCATTCATCTGTATGTGCCAGTGCAGTAAGTATTTGCTAGTTTTTGCTTCTTCAGGAGTAGAACACTATGAGAATAACTAAAAACTGTAAATGTACAACTGCTCTTAAGTGACAGGCCTAGTCAATGAACTTGATGCCTGTTAACAATGATTAGAAAATCACCTCAGTCCACAAAGTAACCAAGTCTTTCTAATGGCAAACAATTAAGTTTAAACAATTACCTCTGAGGTGAAAGTAAAAATGGCAAGGGCAATAAGTTACCAATTACTATGAAAATCCAGTGCAATGGAATATGAATCCACTTTTATAAAATATCTAGAATAGGCAAATTTATAGATAGGTAAAGTAGATTAGTAGTTACCTAAGGCTGAGGAAAGGGGATATGGGAGATATTGCTTAACAGGTACAGAATTTCTGCTTGGGGTGATGAAAAAGCTCTGAAAATAGATAGTGGCCGATGGCTGCACAACACTGTGAATGTACTTAAATGCCACTGAATTGTACACTTTCAATAACATAAATGGTAAATTTACATGTGTATTTCACCACCGTAAAAAAAAAGTCTAAAAAAAAAAAAATACTACTAGTTAAAAGTTAAAACCTAATGCCAAAACCTCAACTTTAAATAACTTTCTTTTCCTATTTTTCCTATTTTTCTGTGATGGCCACTAATTCATATTACAAATTTACTCATCCATTCAACAAACACATAATGAGCTCATGCTATATACTACTATTGTAAATGCCTGGGCTAAAAGAAACAATGGATAAACCTAATGAAATAGCATCAAAGAAAAATAAAAGGTAGAAATGTATTGGAAAGTGAAATCTTTAGTCATTTTGACAATAATTCACTCTGTGTTTCACTGGTCTTTGATTTCTCGGTGCTGACACCAGGTTAACCTGCTGACTAGTTTATTTAGATATAAGGTATAAATTTGCAAGCCTATGGGAATAACCTAAATAAGTCATGTGAGTCTCATCATTCACTGTTAAGGACCTTTGGAGAATAATTCACTGTCATGAAGCAAGACCTGGTATTAAAAGCCAAAGCAAAGCTTTGTGAGATAAAGGCAGACTTCAAAGACAAATATAATCATAATCCCAAAAATATAATATTCTGAGAATAATCACAAATATTTTTTACCTGTTAAAATAATGAATGATTACGGCTATGGACCAACAAAGATTTCTGATGATTCTACTTTCCTCCCCTAGCTCTGTGTTTAATTCCTTCTCTAATTACTTTCTGAGAAATCTAGATGCTTAAAAAGAATAGATAAGGAGACTTTAAAAAAAAAAAAAAAGGAAACATATAGGGAGAAAATCTTCAGAAAAGGAGTAACAGTTTTTAACTTGAAAATTTTAAATAGAATTAAAAGTTTATGATAAATTTTAAGTTCAAAAAATATATATAGCTGTGACTCCCCCAACTATTTTCATGCTCTCAGAAAAATCCTAGTATACAATAATATCATTTTCATGTAATAATAATAGCATATAATATTTATACTTTCTATATGCCAGGCACCAACTAAGCATTTTCACATATCAGCTAACTGAGTTCTTACCACATTACAAAAAATAGGTTATCATCTTTTCTCTTTTTTTCTTGAGACGGAGTCTCGCCCTGTCACCAGGCTGGAGTGCAGTGGCGCAACCTCAGCTCACTACAACCTCCAGCTCCTGGGTTCAAGAGATTCTCCTGCCTCAGCCTACCAAGTAGCTGGGACTACAAGCACATGCCACCATGCCCAGTTAATTTTTGTATTTTTAGTTAGAGACGGGGTTTTACCATGTTGACCAGGATGGTCTTGATCTTTTGACCTCGTAATCTGCCCGCCTCGGCCTCCCAAAGTGCTGGGATTACAGGCATGAGCCACCGCGCCCGAGCAGGTATCACCATTTTTAAATGAGGACACAAAGGTGCAGAATAGTTAAGTTTACTGGCCCCAAGATTGTATCAAAAGAATAGCAGTCAAGATTCTCACCATGTATAAACCCAAAGGACAAATTCATAACAAATATACTATTTCACTACAGTAAGCATCTTAATTTCATTAGAAAACAAGTTCTTTAAAAAATTATTATAGATATCGGGTCTACCCAAACATTCCCCACATTTAGAAATTCTTGATTCCTATATGTAATTCTCTTTGTCAACTAAACCTGAGAACGTGAAAATATTTCAGCTTGATTTTAATTTATTAATACTATGACCCCAAAGAGGAGACTGATACGGCTTACAAAAAAGATAAATCAAAATATTTGGCCAGATGTAGTAGCTTACACCTGTAATCCCAGAACTTTGGGAGGCCGAGGCGGGTAGATAACCTGAGCTCAAGAGTTTGAGGCCAGCCTCGGCAGCATGGCGAAACCTCATCTCCACAAAAAGAATACAGAAATTACAAAATACAAAAACTAGCCAGGCGCCATGGCTCGTCTCCCAGCTCAAGTGATCCTCCCACCTCAGCCATACCAGCTACTCGGGAGGCTGAGGTGGAGGGTCCCTTGAGCCCGGGAGGTCAAGGCTGCAGTGACCCAAGATTGCGCCACTGCCCTCCAGCCTGGGTGACAGAGCGAGACTCTGTCTCAAAGAAAAAAAAAAAAAACTTTATGGGTCTATGTACTTCAACATTTGCTCTGCTATAAATCTGTAACATTAAGGAAGTACCTCAACTAATGATTCCACACCAAATCTGTTTTTCAGATATTAAGCTAAGTAGACTTAGAATAAAGGATATAAAGAGAAGAAATAAGTCTAAAATACAATGCTAGATCTAGCTTCAAAGATTAGGCCTAAATAATTAAACTCATGACTTCACTGAACTCGTCATTCACAAAGACACCAAATTCACCTCAGAGCAAAGAATTAAAGGTTACAGAGTTAAAGCAGGCAGTTCCATGTTCCTACGTAATTTCAAATACTCAAAGTGTATCCACAAAGCCCATCACAGGGATGAATGCCTGCAGCTGCCTAGCTCTACTGCAGCCCACTCCCACTTGCCTCCCCTAAAATCATCCTTCTGATCAAATAGGGATTTGCTGCTAGTTTGGTTGGAAGCAATCAGAAGCTACAATTAATGAAGCATTCTCTCCTGATAAAAGAATGTAAACATTTGGGGAGAGAAAAGATTTTTAGGAAAAACAAGCGACTGTGCAAAGCATTTGAAAACTGAAATCCCACCTTCACTTGGAATATGTCTTTATTAAGTTAGAGAGCTCTCAAATATGCCTCACACAAATGAGGTGATAACTAATTCCATTTAGTCTACAACAGCAAATTACGACTCTATAGGGCACAAGCACCATTTCAACAAGGAGAGTTAATTATCTGTTTTACATGGTTAAATAAGAGCTTTATAGTAGCCAGGTCTTGATCTCTCAAAATGACTGAAAATAAAGTTAGTATACATAAATAGATTAAGAGTTGAAATTTTATATCATGATTTCTAGACTTGGGTTTTCCTAACCAATATATTTTAAAACTTGGAAACTCAAATAGAGTTAGCAAATTTTTATTTTTCCAAATAGGGACTTTTATTTGTTTAAGGCCATCTACAAGCACCATTAATTTATGAAATAAAACATTTAATTCAAAAAATGTAGACTCAAGGATAATCCTTAAATTGAACAAATTTAGTTTTATTTTACAAAGGACTGATAAGAAACCTCCTTTGGGCCAACACTAGTCCTTGAGACAAGCATTTGGGAACCAACTGTTCAGAGGAACAAATGTTAGACTGAGTCAGGTTCCACTTATGATTCTACTACTTATTAACTGTGTGAATGCAGATAAAAACTCTGAATTTCAGTTTTCTCATCTATAAAATAAGAATATCCCACCTAGCTCACAGGTCTGCTGTGGAAATCAAAAATAAAATGTACTGAAATAGTGTGAAAAATGTGACAAGTTGCAGAAAAAGTCATCTAGACTGTACAACTTACCATCAGCTGACTGGGTAAACAATGCATAATCAGGATTGACTATCTCATTGGACAGAATATCAAACCACTCACGCACAACACCTTGACCCTGAATTCAAGAAATAAAATTAAGCATCAACAGAAATATGTTATATTGGGAAATTTTTTTCTAAATAACAAAATTTAAATATAAAGTTTCTTCCTTTATCAACTAAATATTAAACTTTATTCAAAAGGCATTTCAATCTTTCTTTACATACAGTGATTTCTATATCATCTTCTTTTATACCCACCATGCCTTCTTCTCCATGGAACCGTACAGCAATCCCTTGCTTTAGCTTTGCACAATTTGCTTTTGACACAACTTCACAGCTACTCCTAAAAATAGAATCTAAATATGTAGCATTGGTTAATTTTACATATTAAAATTTACAATAAAAAGCACTTTGTGCTTCACACATATATCAGTTTCTTTGTTAAGCATACCTCTGTGAACCAGCAGGATATCATTTTCATTCACTGGCCTGTGCACCATGTCTGAATCTGGCTGTCCTGAATGCAAATGTTCATAGAACCATTCACAGCGATCTTTAAAAGGCTAGCTCAAAAAATAAGAGTAAAATATGTTAGCAGTGTATCAGTCATCTAATTATCAGATTTACTAGCTTGCTAAATGCCTTTTCTACAAATAATCATTCTTAGATCTTTATTTACAATAAGGAGTTACTGGGTAATGTTTGAACATTTCAATAACTATTTACAAAAAGACAGAACTTAGCTGAAATAGTTTGACTACCTAGAGAAATGTATTTTTTTTAATTCCTACATTTTCAACACAAAAGACTTGATAAATTTGGTTATGTCTCAGAACTTAATATCAGACATGTAATTGAATATATTTATTCTCAATTTCTTTTAAATCCAAGCCTTATTACAATGAATTTTCACACCCAGAAAAATTACGTTGCATGTTCCATTTAATTTTTCATGAAAATAATCTCTTACACCTAATCTTATTTATTTATTTTGGTTTATTGTTGTAGTTGTTGTTGTCATTTTGAGACAAAGTCTCACTCTGTTGCCCAGGCTGGAGTGCAGTGGCACGATCTCTGCTCACTGCAATCTCTGCCTCCTGAATTCAAGTGATTCTCCTGCCTCAGCCTCCCAAGTAGCTGGGATTGCAGGCACGCACCACCACGCCTGGCTAATTTTTGTATTTTTAGTAGAGAGAGGTTTCACCATGTTGGCCAGGCTGGTTTTGAACTCCTGACCTCAGGTGATCCACCCATCTCAGCCTCCCAAAGTGCTGGGATTACAGGCATGAGCCACTGCGCCCGGCCTCTTACTCCTAACTTTATTCTTACTTCTATCCTTTAGAATACATGCAGAAACTGGAATGTAATTTGTTATCCCTTCCCATTCTCCACCCTAAAAATTGAAGAATAAGATCTCTTGAATAGCAAAGAGAGTCTCTCCCTTTTGTTCATCTGCCAGGTAAGCAAACTGTGAGTTATCTACAATTTTTGATTAATCAGAAAGTATTGAGTACTTACTATGTACCAACACTGCATGTAACATAAGAGCAGTAAAAACTCCAAGAACTTGCTAAAAACTGTTTAATAGAGTTAAAGAGATGTGACTAACACAGAGTAACACTATATATATATATATATATAATATCAATTTCTCAACAATGAAGCATGAGCTATAGAAGTCCTGGTCGTGGTAGCAAAGAGGAACAATGAAGCCAATCCGAGAGATACTACTTCTTTGAATAAGCATTAAAAGTAAGAGAAGAGGCTGGGTATGGTGGCTCATGCCTGCAATCCCAGCACTTTGGGAGGCCAAGGCAGGAGGATCGCTTGAGCCCAGGAGTTTGAGACCAGCCTGGGCAACAGTGAGACCCTGTCTCTACCAAAAAAAAAAGAAATGTTTTAATTAGCCAAGCATAGTGGTATGTGCCTACAGTCCTGGCTGCTCAGAAGGCTGAGGTGGGAGAAACCTTGAACCCAGGAGTTCAAGGCTGCAATGAGCTATAATTGTAGTGTGCTCACTTTGTCACTCCAGCCTGAGTGACAAAGTGAGACCTTATCTCTACAAAAAAAAAAAGTAAGGTAAGATCTCTGCAAGATAGAACTTATGAATAGAAATAACTTAAAGTGGAAAAGCCCTTTCCCCATAACCTACCCCCACACTCCTAGAAGGTACTGGTGGAAATATGAGTAAGATTTTATGTATCGTGAGTTTAAAGATATAGTGGGGTGTAACTATTAGGGATTTAGGAGGAGATACTGGACAGTGATGCAGCTGAGACACTGAAAATAAAGCCATGAACAAAGGTAAAGTTGGAGACAGGATAAGGTTCAAGAGATGAAAGATACAGAGAACAAATACCAAGAACAAAGAAGTTTATGATCACAAGTCATGACTGAGAATTTGCTTAGCAAATGATACAGACGGCAAGAAAAGTCAAAGGAGAAGCAAGGTGGTGCAATACCATCACAAAAGCTAAGAGTTTCAAGAGATAAATATGATAAATACCATCCAACACCACAAAAAGGTTATCTTCCGGGTGGCTTTTAGGACACCAATAAATTTCTTCATCTGAGCTAAATTAAATAGGTTTGTTTTAAAAGATTCAAATATCACTTGTTATTAATTCTTAATAAAAACAATACGATTGATGAGAGATGAACTTCTGCCTTTTAATATTTGCTTTCAGTAAGAAAAGAATAAATGCTACCTTTTTAAAGTTAAATGTGTAATTTTGTCCATACTTCTAACAGTCTTCCACATTTTTTATAAAGCACTGGTGTTATATGTTATATGCATTACTGTGCATATAAATTAAATATCTCATTTTCAGTTAACAAGCTGGAATATAAAGTACTTGAAATTCTAATGCTGACTATTTCTAAAAGTTTGGTTTAAGAGGAGAGAAAAAACATTACACAGAAGCAATTATTTAAGTATGGGCTTTGAAGTCAGATAAACATGGTTTGAAATCCTCACTCTGTGACTTACTAGACTTATCTTAAGGAAATTATTAATCCTCACAGAACTTTAGTTTTCTCATCTGTAAAACAGAGAAAAGAATATACCTACTTCAAGAGCTAACTGTTAGGATTAAATTATTCAAATAAAGAACGTAATTATGATAATTATAATAATCATAATAATAAATTAGCAATCATTTATTAAGCACCTATAAGCCAGGTACTTTTCAAAGCACTTTACAATGCATTACCACATACAACCCTCACAACACTACGAGAAAAAGGAACTTTTGTCCCCATTTTACCAAAGAGAAAAATACATTAAAAGCATTTATACTAATGCTCTAATACTCAATACCTAGAATGCTCAATAAATATTGTTCTTATTGTCATTCACAGCAATGTTAAAATTATTGTCAATAACTATTTAAAAGAAAACTTACTGCCCATTATAAGATATTAAACTATATCATTTATCTATGAAATGTGAACCAAGAAATAAAAACAAATGGAACCTTTTCAAGTAATTCAAGTGGAACATTAAAAGGTACAAACTGCTACCTTCAAAAGCTAATACAATCAGATCAAACACACACACACACACACAAACACCTACACAGCCAAATGGTACATTTTTGTATGTAAACTTTCTAGAGTACCTGCATTTCCATAAATAATTCACAAAACAGGACTGATTATAGAGGCTCCTCTTAATAGCATTTGTACAGCAATACAAAATGTTTCTCCCTTTAACTACTGGCCACCTGAAAACCACCAACAGAAGAAGAAGTCAATCCCTTAGCAGAGGTAGTTGTTCTTTTTAACTTTCTAGAGGAGGACAAACTCCAAGTTACAGAAAACTTCTAAGTACAGTAGAGTACAAAGTATTTTTTTTTTCCTCTGATGTGAGAGCAAGTTGCCAATATAATGTCCAGTCCCCTATAAACACTTAGGCATTTATTTCCTACAAACAAGGGAATTTTCCTCTATAACTAGATAACAACCATCAAAATCAGAAATTAACTCTGATAACACTACTACATCAGATCCCATTTCAAGTCTTGCCAATTTTCTAATAATGTCCTCTTATTGCAAAATGATTCATGAACTGCCTTTAATTGTCCTGTCCTGTCTCCTTCACTCTGGTACATTTCTTCAATGTTTTCTTAATTTTCATAACCTTGATAGTTTTAAAGACTGCAGGTCAGTTAATTTTGTAGAATGTCCCTCAACTGTATTTAGTCTGATGATTCCTCCTGATTAGATTTAAGGTGTGTATCCTTGGCAAGAATACCACAGAAGTGATGCCATGTTGTCCTCAGAGCATCCTATCAGCTGGCACACTGCTATGTCTGCTTTGATCACTGCTAAGCTTCTCTACTGTAAGGCACCCTTTTTCTCTTTGCAATTATTCTGTTGGGAGATAATCTGAGACTGTGTAATCATCCTACCCTTCATCAGACTTTCCATTTATTCATTAACTTTTTTCAGCACAGACTCATAGATTCCTGTTTATGTTGCCATCATTATTTATTTTGATGCTCAAATTCTTCCAAATTTGGTAGTGGGAGTCCATTCAAGCTGTCTTCTGAGTCATGTTAACATAACCCCATCAGTCTTTGAACACTTCCTTACTTTCTTACACAATAAGATGTTGCAGGCTTATTTTATACTTTCCCTGATCTAGCCCTGGAATTAGCCATTTCTCCAAGGAGCCCTGGTTCATTGAGAATGGCACTGAGAGACCAAGAGCTAGGTGCCAGGTTTGCTACATGTATCTATGTAAATTTAAAACTAAATTCAAACTGGTAACTCCAATTCAACACAAGGTTCCTTCTAATTTCCTCCATTTTGTAACTCATTTCTCCAACAACGAGAAGTTAGACTCTCATACTTGCTTATTTGATCAACCTGCAACCCCACTCCCTTGGTATGTAACCAATCTCCAATCACTGACATGGCCCCTGCACCCCACTGAGGCTCCATCAGACAGCACAGATCAGCTGCAACCACCGCCAACATGGACATCCTCCTTATGCCACTCTAACCCACATGACTCACACTGGGACCCTCTTCTACACAGACACACTTCTTAATCACATCCAAACTCCAAAACCCCACACTAGGCCACCACTACACATGTAGACACCCTCTTCACCCTAGTCAGGCAACAAACACCTCCCTCTCTGGGTCAAGAAAGTGGATACCTAATACAGATGCTTTTTGACTAAATTGTCCAGGAAGGGAAGAAGGAATAGAAAGTAAAAAGCAGAGACAGTATTAGGTTGGTGCAAAAGTAATTGCGGTTTTTGCTATTTTAATTTGACAATTTTAATTTGGCAATTAAAAGTAACTGCCAAAAACCGCAATTACTTTTGCACCAACCTATATTAAAAACAGCAGACTATCTCTCAAAAACTAAAATCTTCTTTCACCTATTATCTCATTTGCCCCAGAACAGTATCATATAGTGTAGGTTAAGAAATTGAACTTGGCCGGGTGTGGTGGCTCATGCCCATAATCCCAACACTTTGGGAGGCTAAGGCAGGTGGATCACTTGAGCTCAGGAGTTCAAGGCCAGTCTGCGCAGCATGGCAAAATCCCGTCTCTACAAAAAACACAAAAATTAGCCAGGTGTGGTGGTATGCACCTGTAGTCCCAGCTACTTGAAAGATTGAGCTGGGAGGATCGCTTCAGCCCAGGAGGCAGACGTTGCAGTGAGCTGAGATCAACTATACTCCAGCCTGAGTGACAGGTAAAACCCTGTGTCAAAAAAAAAAAAAAAAAGAAAGAAAGAAATTGAACTTGAGAACCAGACAGACTTTTAAATTCTGGTTCTCCCATTTAGTAGCAGAATGACTTAAACAAGTTACTTAACCACTTCAGCTTAGAAAAAAAAGAGTAGCCATCTTATACAATGGTTAAGAAAATAAAGTCATTCATAGAAGCAAATACATAGTACCTGACCTAAAATCAGTAAATGTAAGTCATTATTACTGCCTTCTGTTTCACATTATCATTATTAAACAGATGTCAAAAGATCCCTCTATATACTTATGTATAATTTTATAAAAAATTAGTTCATAGCTTAACTTCTGAAAGGACAAGTGTCCCTAAAGACATTAAAAACCACTTATCATATTTATTATCTTACAACTACTAACCAAACCATTGCCTACAGTCTGTCCTACATATCTGGCAAATTATTTTCTAAAACTTTGCCAGAATTATGCCATTCTCCTAAAGCAAGGGTATCAGTGGCTCCTAAGAGCCTAGCAAACAAAGAAAATTCTTCAATCTGGAAATCAAGGCTCATCATTGGATGACCTCAATCTACCTTTCCAGAACTCTATCTTGCTCCTATCAACACAAAATTTCTGCTGCAATACTGCAGTTTTACATACTTTTCGGTCTACATGCTCCAGCCCACATGCTGGCTAGAAAGTTCTCCCTCTTTGTTTACTCCCATCAAAATGTTGCATAGTTTTTCAAGCTTTCTCAAGGTAACTTAAAATCTGCCTCCTCTGAAATGTCCCCTGACTACAGATGCCAGAGCCAGCTCTTCCTCCCTTAAACTCCTAAAGATCCAGGTTATGTTGTAGTTACTATTTTATACCTATGTTTATTATCTCCCCAGCCAGACTGAATTAGAATCCTCTTAGAGAAAGGAAGTAAGTTTTCTATCTCCAAAACAACTACCATTTATTGAGCATATATCACAGTCATTCTTGACAATTTATTCTGGACAATAGTTCTATGAGGCTGCTGTCGTTATCTCCATTTTGTAGATGAAGAAACCAAGGGCTCAAGGATATTAGGAAACGTGCCCAAAGTTCACATAGCTGGTAAGGAGCAAAACAAGCTTTCCTCCAGCTAGCTTCATGTAACATGAGATGTATGGAATGAACAGGTACACATCTGGTAGGGGAAAGGTGGTCAGGTCAAATAAGTTAGGAGGATTAACAAAGCTAAATCACTATTTTTACTAAAGGGCTTCTCAAAGCCTTTTAACATGTGCCAATGTGATTTATAAATTTCCAAAGGGCATATGTTATGTAATTTCCCAAATGTATTTGGGGGCTAAAATCCTTTTCAAAAGGACAATCAGCGTTATAGAACTAAAGAGTTTCATTAAGCTCCTTTCAGGCAATGTGGCAATGTGTTCTGTTGTTTTTGTACAGACCTCTGTACATAGTAGGCACTCAGTACATATTTCTTGAAGAAAACTTACTCCTCATATTAAAGTAACATGCAATCATTCCTCTTACAATAGAATGTCTGAAGTGTAATAATTATTCCACTAAACAATATTAGAATTTTAGAAATTAATTTCATTAGATAGACTAAAAAGATGAAGAAAAATTTCTACCTGTGCTTTTATGATATGCATGAATCTTGACATCAACTCAGGACATTCAAGGAGAAAGTGAAAGTGGTCAAATATAATTTTGGGATTTCTAAAAGAAAAATATTTTGTTTAAATGGACAGGAAGAATGAGTAGCATTAAGTGAAATGCAAATTCAGATACACTGACACTGAAACAGAAGAAAAACACATAATAATCCATATCTATTAAAGTTTCATTTGTTATTGAGCATATTTTGAATAGTATGAGAAATAGTATTTTTTCTGTTTAGATGAAACTGTAAGTAAAGAGAGGAAAGGCTAGCAGGGTACTCCACAAACCCAGAAAGCTTACCTATTAACAAAGCATTTTAAAACTTCATCATGTTTGCAGACAAATTCAATGAAACGAGGTGAAGTCATTCTGTGGGGGGTAAATATCAATCAGAATACACAGGCAAAAGTTTGTGATATAATATAGCAAACTTGATAAATATATATTGAACTGGACTGGCTTCTAAACCAAAAAAAAAAAGAATTTGGTTTTGAATCTTCTTTGTAAGTTTAGGAAACTGAAGTATCCCTAGCCAATTTGTAAAATGATTCTAACTTCTCATCAGCAGACGATATCAACAAGTGACTTTTTAAAAATCTTGAAATTTGGTGCATTTCTGCTCTACACATTTCAAATACATAATTAAGAGATCCTATACAAGATGACATTCACCATTCTACAAAGTAATAATATATACTGCTTAATATTTAAATATTCCCTACTAGATCTAGATTAGTATGAGTATCTTAAAACAAGGAGAAAACTTCAAATCAACAAATTATTATTTGTTGTTTTTGAAATTACAAAAGTATCACTGCTTTTCATCATCTATCAGAGAAAAAAAAAATAATAAGCCAAAACTTTCTTACCCCGGAGGCATCTGACAAGAACAGCACATGTAAAAAGCTTGAATGACAGCACTTAGCCTGTTAGCTGTCATAGAAATAACATCCTGACAATCTGCACTGGCTTCCTGTCTCCCTGCAAGAGCATCTGGTTTAGATTCCCTTGTGCCAGTGGACAGATTTTCATAGCTCCCAGGTCCTGGAGGTTCAAATGGAGGAATGGAAGCAGCATCTTGATCTTGGCCTTTTTGTTTCAGTAAAATAGAAGTGATCTCTGTTGAGTCTCTTTTGTTTTTCATCAATTCTGTGGCTATCAAAACTAGCCATTCATCTAACGAGTGCCAAAGCAATTCCAGAGGCTGAGAGAAACAAAAGTGTTTTTTAAACATCATTCTTAAACTACAGGATTAAAAAAAAACAAACAAAACACAACTAGACAAATATTATAAAAGAGAAAATTTACTCTAGTCATTTCTATCTTCCCAAGTTAACGTGATAGTAATGCCTAAAGGTAAGTAATAAAATTATACAAATGCTACATAAATGACAATTTCTTCATTTACGGCAATAATTTAATTTGTATGTATGTATTCCTTGTAATAAAAAGGAAAAACTAAATCTAACAAAAAATTCACAATCTTTCTTCTTTTAATTTTCAAATGTTTAGTTTTAAAAGCACACATTACTACTATATATAATCACCCTTAACATTTACTGTATTAATATGATCAATGTCAACCACTTTCAATTAAACAAATAAGATTTTTTCAATTAAAAAATGAGAACCCCTAAGTATAATCACTCAACATTTTCTGTATTAATATGATCAATGTCAACAACTTTCAATTAAACAAATGTCTTTTTTCAATTAAAAAATGAGAATCCCTAAAGAACCTAATGAACAGCTTTTTTACTGTGCTCCTTTCATTACATATAATTCCTAGAATTTGGATAATTTTTGACAAGAAATTATAAAATGTGGCATATTTATGTATATACATACACTTACAGACACAATCCATTTCTAATAGTGTTTTTTTAAAACAAGAGATACAATTACCAAACTTCTATTAAAATACTGACTAGCAGGCCGGAGATGGTGGCTCACGCCTGTAATCCCAGCACTTTGGGAGGCCGAGGTGGGTAGATCACTTGAGGTCAGGAATTCGAGATCAGCCTGGCCAACATGGTGAATTGAAATTCCATCTCTACTAAAAATACAAAAAATTAGCCAGACATGGTGGCACACACCTATAATTCCAGCTACTCGGGAGGCTGAGGCAGGACGATCACTTGAACCCAGGAGGCAGAGGTTGCAGTGAGCTGAGATCACACCACTGCACTCCAGCCTGGGTGACAGGGCGAGACTCCATCTCAAAAAAAAAAAAAAAATACTGAGTAGCAAATTCTTAATTCCAAGTAAAGATTAACACCTTTCTATTAAAAAAAAAAAAAAGATGAGGAGAGAATAAACTATTTCCTATTATTATTCTAGCTGGGTACAGAGGCATGCACTTGTAGTCCCAGTTACTGAGGAGGTTGAAGGGGGAGGATTGCTTGAGTCTCGGAAGTCAAGGCTACAGTAAGCTGTGATCATGTCACTGTACTCCAGCCTGGGTGAAAGAGTGAGATACTGTCTCCAAAAAAAAAAAAAAAAAAACCTGCTAGGATATTTTTAATCCCAAATAAAGATTAATAGTTTATAAGTGGTACAGTGGTTAAACAATCCCTTCATCCTACACTATTTTAAATATTCTTATTGAGAATGATTAGCTATCCTTCTGCAAATAAATATAAAAGTTAATCTCACTTTTTGAATCTGACATGATTACAGAATGCTACAAACTACACCATGTGCTACAGAAAGACTCACCTTTAAAATATTTCAAGGAAAGAAATAATCTTTCTTTTAAAGACCGCCATGGAAGGAGATTATACAACCATATTTGGAACCTTAGAAAATGTTTGAACTATTCTGCCAGGAAATTCTTCCCAATTATTATCTAACAAATACCTTCACTGCCACTTTCAGCCTTTCTTCAGATTTCCGTAATATTCTCTTTTTGAAAATATTTTACTTACTGAATTTGCAAATAATTAAATAACCTCAGGCCTTCATTTACACGTTCAACCAAAAAGCAGAAAAACACAACAAAACCAACAAAACCACCACTACTACAATCAACAAAAACCTAGTTCACTCACTCAACCAGTACTATGCACTAGGTAGTCGGGTTAAGTACAATGTTTCCTTTTTTAAGAGAAATTATACCCTCCTTTGAAGTTAAAGTAAGCATCTCTCTCACCCGTAATGAGGGCTCTTCCATACTCACAACGGTTGACAGATTTGGAGTCCCTGAACTGCTTAAAGAAGGGCAAGAAGCACCCAGCTGCCATAAATACTGACAGATACCTTCACTGAAAATTCTAATCATGATCCAAGTTGAAACTATAGTTTCTCTTTATGAGCAAAACACTGAACCTGCTGTAGAAGATGAAAAGAACTTATGTCAGCAAAACTATTTAGCTTTATATCAGAAAATGAACTTCTGAAATGGAAAGAACAGGTGGTGATATAAAACTGCTTGAAACAAAAAGAAAAAAGAATAATTGGCCTCTAAATGAGAAAAGATAAAACCTAGAAAATCAACACACTGAAAGGAGGTAAGGCCTAAGGCAAGAAATGACACAGGCTGATCATGCAGATGAGCACTGAGTCTAAACCAACAGCGATCCTATTTTCAAATACTGACAATGTGTAAAAAATGAAAGACAAATTTTCAGTGGTGCAGAAATAACACCAAAGAAAAAAAAATGGATATGTGTAAAAGTGACAACAAAGATGTCGAAAAGCCAGAGTTTTTAATAAAGGAACACAGCAAATAATTAGAAGAATGAGAAAAAAAATAAGTAATACACCACATTGGACCTTTCTTTACTTTTCTCTCTTTTCTTACCTTTTATTTCTTCAATCATACATACATTAAAACTAAATCCCAACCTTGAGGTGAGTTTACCTAGGAAGTTTTCTCTTTGAAGATCTATTCAGAAAATTCATTCTTCAATCACAAAAAAGAATACTATGAAAATAACTTTAATTTCTAACTATGGTAGCAGCCACCAACAAAAAGGATTCAAATAAATTTTAAAATTAAAAATAAACCATTGCATACTATATCTGATACTTTCTATATTCATAAATAATAAAATACATTAAATAAGAAACACCATACATACCAATTGTTACCGAACAATGAGTTAATTACTACTGAAAATATTAGCAGGTTTCTTGGTACTGTGAAAATACTGCTTCATTCATTATTATTGAGTGATCCTTACCGAAGAATTATATTCTACATATAGTAACAATGATATGACAATCATACATGATTTATAAGCATTTTAAGTCGTATTTCAAAATATACAATCTCGAGCTTACTGAATGATTTTTTAAAATTTCAAGAAGTGCTGAAATGAGGAATAAATTTGGCAGAAAAGTATTATTAACTTAATGTTCATTCATAGTATATTGATATCCTGTTAGTCTGACTATTCTTAACCTAATGTCAAATGCCACAACCCACAAGATAAGATCTTGAAGTTAAAAGTTTCACAATCTTTCTTGGTTACCAAAATTTCCAAATTGTAAGTCTATGAAACCATTAATAGTCACAGCTTACTATTCACAAAAAAAGAACACAGCAAGACTCAGGAAGCCTAAATTGTCTTCCCCATGTTCACTGTGCTTCAAAAATAAAAATGATCTTCTCCTTCAAATGCTCCAAAGTTCCCAAGGCACTAGATAAACATCTCTTAATGCTGAAAGAATGGCTACGTGTTAAGACTAACTTGAAGAACTTCTAAAATAAATCAGAAAACTAATAACAGGATGTTAAACAATTTCACCTACTAAAAACACATGGCCTATAAACCCACTCATTCTTAATGGAAAACCCATTAGTTAATTTGAACAATAAAGTAGCATTAGAGTACCTTGTTAATGAAATGGAAATTAGGGATCAATTGCTACCTCAGACAAAATGTGGTAAGAATTAAAATGGTATTTCCAGTCTAACATCACAGCAACTCAGTAACTAGCAAAGATTTTTACTTGAAATCACCCCCACAATGAACAGGAGATCTGATTCCCATGGATGACAATGTACAGTTTCTATTTTTATCCTTGTAAATGGAAGGGCAGATCATTTTGCCAATCCCCAAAGATTCCATGTTTCATTCATAAAACTGAATGAAAAGAGACTAATAAATTCTTTAACAGTTAATACTTATTAATGTGTTTAAAAACTAGCTGAGTTTTACAATTAGTGTTTTACAAAATGGAAGTTCAAAATTTAAGAGAAAATAAGTGATGAGAAGAAATAGTAGTTGTCAATGCTGTAGAAAGCACCACCTTAAAAAAATGAAACAAAGATACCAACAAAATTCTTGAAATAAGAAAGTATATATATATCATAGACACATGACAAAACATAAAGTCTGGGTTCTATTTTTTAAACATAAGCTAAAAAGGAAAAACAGATATCCTTTTCTACTCTATTATGTCTGTATTGACTGTGTAGGTAGAAAACTAACATTTAAATCAATATTTAAATCATTTAAATCACCTATAGAGAGGCTACTTAACACATATTTTCTGATATTAGCTAACAGGTAGCAGATCGAAATTTTAACCAAAGAAATCAGACAAAATTAAATATAATCTAACCCAAATTGAATAATATTGACCACATCTATACCTGATTTGATTTTATATTCATCATTACTGATGAGTAGAAAGTATGAGTCAAAGTCAAATCATGGGTAGATTCCGTCACTAACAAAGTGAGCCACGCCAGAACACATTAAAAACAACTTTGTGTGATATGAACGTTTGAAGCAGTAAAGCTTGCTTAAAACAGCCCTGACAAAAAGAGTAGGTCAATAATGTAGATCAAAATTTTACAAAGACAGTAAGTCGTCACTCCTAACTAGAGCTCAAGGAAGTGGTACATGAAAAGCCACATGAATTACAAGAATGCATAACTTCATTCTTCCAGGAGGTGGCACAATAAGAAAAAAAAAAAAGAAAACAAAAATACACACTCAACGTGCACACACACACGTACATATATGGCTAAAAACTTTCCTTCCTAGACTGATTTTTTTAAAGAGAGTAAAACAGATGGACAGACATTCATACATAACCTTTCTAAAAGACTACCATATCTATTCTAAGTATTAATCTACTAGTGTCAAAGTTCTTGCAAACTTTATTTTTACCTTTTTGCAAAAATTTTCCATGTAAGGAAAGAATCATTTAGTATAGAACACTAGTTTAGCTTTGAATTTTAGAGACAGCAAAGCTTTCAATCCTAACTAGTTTTCAAGGAAGTGGCACATAAAAACATTTATATCACTTTTTTGATAAATAACCTATATTTTATACTCAAACCATTGTTTAAAGAAATGTAAGTTGGCTGGGTGCAGTGGCTCACGCCTGCAATCCCAGCACTTTGGGAGGCAGAGGCAGACAGACTGCTTGAGCCCAGGAGTTTGAGACTAGCCTGGGCAACATGGCAAAACCCCATCTCTAACAAAAAATACAAAAATTAGCCAGGTATGGTGGCATGCACCTCTAGTCCCAGCTACTGGGGAGGTTGAGGTG
Source organism: Pan troglodytes (assembly GCF_028858775.2). NCBI lineage: Eukaryota > Metazoa > Chordata > Mammalia > Primates > Hominidae > Pan > Pan troglodytes. Next base: position 116,698,575 of record NC_072403.2, read on the forward strand.
GGAGCATCACCTGAGCCCAGGGAGGTAGAGGCTGCAGTCAACCATGATTGTGCCACTGCATTCCAGCCTAGGCAACAGAGTGAGGCTCCATTTCAAAAAATAAATACATGAATAAATAAAAAACACAAAGTTATTAAATTACACATTTTTCTAAAATCTGTTACTTTAAAATGTCAACCAAAAAAACATTAACAAGAGCAATTATAGTCCTATTCATTTTGTTTACTTCATAAAATTATAATTTAACATGAGTAGCAACACTCCCTTGGTTTTTACATGAATCTTCCAAGGACTTCATCCATATGTGCTTAGAAAGGCAGCTGAAGCAATACAAAATATTTTAAGAAAATATCTCAACAACTCTTCCTTGCAGTTATCTCAGGAATTAACTGTTAGCAAACCCAGTAAATGAAAGTACCTTACTTTGAAAACACATACAGACACACATCTAACACACATATCATATTAAAATCTAAATAAAAACTGTGCATTTTATTTCCTTACTAATAAGAAATACATTTCTTTCAAAAGCATGCTGGCTGCATATTACATTAAAAACCTATAATTTAATAAAATTAATTTTAAACACTAAATATCTCTACCGTTAGAATAAAACACCAATGGAATAAAAAATTTTATTTGTAAGAAAAATACAGAAAGCTCACCAACTTGCTGTTGATTAGACAGAGTTGAGAGGAGAAAGGTGTGCCTAATTTTGAAAGTGATATGGGTATAAACCAAACTTACAACCTGTTCATGAGCTTTCTGATTAATGAATGCATGCTTTGTCAAATTCATCTCTTTTACGTCTATCTTCCTAACAATGCCATATACTTTTCTCACCTTGAACACCTGGCTTCTTGGAGTTTTATTCCCATTGTAGCCCATATCAATTCCATTACTGGGGGAGGATGGACCAATTCGAAAGACGTGACAAAACATTCTCACAATCCTTAAAAGGCTCTTCATTTGAGCATCATAATTGCTAGAGAGGCTGAAAATAAAAATTAAAATATGAGATTAGATGGAGTAAAACAAATTACATATTAAAATACTTATTTTAAAACATTTTCATCCCACTGACCATCTGTTTCATATTATAATGTAACTGGAGTACAATTCCTTTCCTATCATGATAGGAGATAGAATAGTTTAACAGGAAGTTACATTATTTAACTTGCATATAAATGAATTACTATTTCTTAAGCACCCAGAATATAGCCAATGATCAAAGCATAAAACATGAAGAAAATCACTCCTTTAGAATAGTTGGTTTCTTGTGGCAACAACTTCAAGGCAACTCCTAAATTTTTACTTTCAGAAGTATATTTGTAAATTAAATTTATACTTTAGAAGTCTGATTGTATTTCACAGAGAAGCAATGGTATAAATCATCATATTCTTAGGCCAACCCACAACTGTTTTAACGAAGAAGCTAAACTAAACTCTGCCACTATATCCATAATCCCATATCCCCTTCCCACCACACAATAGTGACAAATTATTCACATATAGAACATTCACAAATTGAAAAATTTAAAAGCTGCTATCTGCATTAGGTTTGTTCTCTACATAACGGGCTGCCTTATGACTATACACAAATATAGGAAATATTTGCCTACCATGAAAAAAGAAAAGACTAAAATTCAATTAACACTAGATCATATTAAATTAACATAAACTCACTTTTACTGATCAGAAAGCCCTTCAGAATCCCACAGTACCTTGGTATTGGTCAACATCATGAACACCAATAATTACCTTTCCACAGAAAAACTGTACGAGTTAGGCTAAATTTGTATTGAATCTAATAATATATCTTTAAACACAGTATTTTTGTTGGTTGATGGTGGTTTTATTTTGAAATCTCTAACATCAGTTATCTTGTATTACAAATGTCGGAGCAAAGCAAAGAGTTGCATGAACTTCTGCGCAGAACAGCAGGATTAGCTTTGTATGTTGGAGGCCAAAAGGGTGAAGGTCGTGATCAACTCAGTATACCACTGGAGGCTATATGAGTAAACAGCCAACTGTTCTCATAAATGCAGGATGTTGGCAAACTGACAAACTGCGTCTGCCACCCAGAAGGAATGCTGAGGGCAGTCACGACCCAGGCATAAGTGTTTCTTGTGATTAGGTATATCTGAAGCCTGTTAGCAATAATATGAACCTCTGATCAATCAAGCTGACCAATCATTTGCTCCTCCTCCCTGCTCTTTCTACCCAATAAATACCAAGGGCTGCAGAAGCTCAAGGTTGTTGCTGCCTTTGCTCATTAGAAGCACGGAGCTCTCTTCTTCCCCGGCCCCTTCCTTTAAAATAGTTGCTTTTGCCGGGCGTGGTGGCTCACGCCTGTAATCCCAGCACTTTGGGAGGCCGAGGCAGGCAGATCACGAGGTCAGGAGATTGAGACCATCCTGGCTACACGGTGAAACCCCGTCTCTACTAAAAATACAAAAAATTAGCCGGGCGTGGTGGCAGGCCCATGTAGTCCCAGCTACTTGGGAGGCTGAGGCAGGAGGATGGCATGAACCCGGAAGGTGGAGCTCGCAGTAAGCCGAGATCGCGCCACTGCACTTCAGCCTGGGCGATAGAGTGAGACTCCGTCTCAAAAAAAAAAAAAAAAAAAAATTAATTTCCTAACTCAAACCCCTATCATTGTAAAATCCTCGCCTTTGGTTTATATGGGTATATTCTTATTCAGTGTCTTACTTAGCATATAGCTATGATTTCTCTGTTCATTTCCACATTGTTAACTACCTTTACTTTCAATCATAAATATACAGAAAGGACGATAAAATTTCATTTCAATATAAACATAACATTATGTGCAAACGCCTCAGTAAATGTTTATTATCTTTAGCAAATATTCCTGAAATCAGTTAGATAATAGGCTACAAATTTTCCCAAAAGTGTGCTGGATAACACCTTAGTTGTCACTAATTAACATATATTTGAATCAGTTATTTTCTTAATGAAAATTTCTATTAAAACAAGGGTCAACATTACTTCACATAATGGGTTAAGAAACATAAAATGATTCACAAATAAACACAAATGAGATACTCTACAAAAATACCATTAAACATAAATCAGCAGGGGGAAACAATTTGTATTTGAAATCATCTTAAGAATTACCTTTTTACAGTACAATAAATTCTAACTAATAACCAATACTCACTACCAACCCCAACAATGAGATATTTACAGGCCAAAAATGGCCATAAAAATAAGATTCTATAAAGCACTTGGAAGGTAGCACCGTAAGTGGTGAGAGAGCACAGTTTAGCAGAGTAATTTTTTAAAAACTACTATTGTTTTGGTCATGGGTTCCTTTTTCCTACCCTGTTTCTCCTGTCCCACCAACCACCCCTGTCATTTTTAGAAGCTAGATTAGAACCTAGAATCTGCTATTTACTAATGAGGATATAAATCCAGGTTTATTTATTAGCTTGGCAAATCATTTAACTTCAATTTTTTTACATGTAAAATGGAGATAACATCTAAATTATAAAGTTACTGTAAGGTATAAATGAAATAATATATTCGAATGCTCCTTAGCTTGGTACCTGCTTAATAAGTGATGAAGGTAAACTTAAAAACATAGATACATCAAAACATAAATGCTTTCTAATTACTGTGGAAGTATATATAATATGACAAATATTTAAGAAGAAAAAACAAGTTTTTTAATGTAGGAAAACAGGCTAAATGGTATTATAGGGGTACTTAAAATTATAACCATCATCGCCTCTACTATATACTGGACCCACTGTTTTGCATTTTACAGAATTATCTTATTTCACTCTCACAACTCATAAAGATATTGCCAGTTTCCAACAAAATGGAATAAAATCCAATAAAATCCTGATTAGACTGTAATTTCAACATAGAGATCTTGTCTGTTTTATTCATGATCACCTCACAGATGGCCTAATGGATGGTACGCCCTCAAAAATATGTATTTGGCCAGGCGCATTGGCTCACGCCTGTAATCCCAGCACTTTGGGAGGCCGAGATGAGCGGATTGCCAGAGCTCAGGAGTTCAAGACCAGCCTGGGCAACATGGTAAAACCCCATCTCTACTGAAAATACAAAAAATTAGCCGGGCGTGGTGGTGTGTGCCTGTAATCCCAGCTACTTGGGAGGCTGAGGCAGGAGAATTGCTTGAACCTGGGAGGCGGAGGTTGCAGTGAGCCAAGATTGTGCTGCCTGGGCAACAGAGTGAGAGCGAGACTCTGTCTCAAAAAAAAAAAAATAATTGTATATATGTGTGTGTGTGTGTGTGTGTGTGTATACATATATACACACACACATATATACACATACATATATACACATATATATTCGATGGATGGGTGGATATTGAAGGGAAACTCCAAAAAGTTAGCTGCTAAGGTCACACAGTAAATGATGATGTCTGGATATAAGCCTGAGTCTGGCTGACTCCAAAGCCCATGCTTTTAATTAGTACATCTGAATCTTACAAGGGTTCCATGAAATACATGGATTACTGGGAATTACTAAGTAAGAGCATTATGGAAAGCTGGAATTCAGTGACTGTTATAGACAGAGTCTATGAGTAGTCTCAAAGGTAGAAATAGAATAATTTTTAAAATGAGCAAATGGTATATTGAGTAGAATTGCTGAAGAAAGACTAAAAGGTTAAAAGAACGTAAGAAGGTGATCTTGGAATCATGAAGCATAAGGAACCTAGCAAAGGGCCTTTTAAGTAAACAGTACAGAACGTGATTCTGATCTGAAATACATGAAATGTCCCAAAGAAGACTGAAACAAATGGCTAGAATAATAAATTTAATAACAAAGCTGATTTAAAGAAGTAGCATGGTGTTGGGTGGAAAAAATTTCAGTTGCAACTACAGAGATGGGAGAAGATCATGACCTATCAATCTACTAAGAGTGGAAGTAATTAGTAAAACGAATAATATGAAGGGGGAAGCATCCAAATTAGAAGGGGGTCAAATTTGCAGGCTAAGAAATAATAAGATAATAATCATTTCTCAGTGGCTGCTTATTCCTAATTGGGGTAGCCAGCCACATAGAAAGAAGTGTAGCTACAGGAAAACACTTCATATATAAATTCAAGTAATATAAGGCATTAACTCCATGAACTTAGTGATGATAAAACCACAGGATCTTTTAGAAATAATAAAGAACTTAACTGAGGGGGACAGGTCAGAGAAAAAAACTTTATAAGGAGTCATGAAAGTACAATGAAAGGTTAAACAGTAGCTTGTACCTAATTTTATTTTATTAATTAGTGGTCAAGATTCCTGAACTTTCTCAATTCTTCTTCATGTACATTTACTTATATGTCTAGGTAAGTAATCATTTCACAAAATTCTAGACACATATGCCCAAATTCACTGAAGTATGCTCTATTTTTAGTCTCTTTAGAGAGACTAAAATCTCTTTAGCAATAGTTGATTACCCCGGTCCTTTCAAACAAAACAAACCAGAAGTCAGCAAATTTTTATAACATCGTTATCACTGACAAAAGGTATCCCGCAGAATAAACTACTCAGGAGGTGAAGCCAACAGACACTGCTACCTATTGATTTCCTCTTATTGCGAAACACTTACCTAAGCAGTTTATGACCATTTGTTGTAGCAACTTCAGCAAGGCTTGTTAGAATCTTTAGGTACTGGCTTTCACTTTGCTGAGACAAATGCTCCAAAACTTGCCGTAACTAAATTTTTTACAAATAAAAAAATGTGATTACATAGTAATCCATTAAATCTTATCAAACAAGTACCTATTAAGTATCTTAAAGCCAATTAGTCTAAATCAAGTCCTTTAGTTATTTTGTCTTGCATAAGTTTAAAAGCTAATATAGAGATATGATGATACATAATAAAATCTTTGTTGAAAATCACCCAGTTACAAAACAATAGTAAATATAGATAGAATTTAAAAATCACCAAGTATAGTTTTGGAAATTTAATTCTAAACCTCTAAAACAAAAGAGAAATTTAAACTCCGCAATTTTTCTAAGACTAAAACTATCACAAACACATAGCTGAGTAAACTAGTGATTACCAATCATAATGATATTCCTCCACAGCGTCTTTTCCTCTTGCCATGGGAATATTATTTTTTTTTTTTTATTTTTTTAAAGACAGAGCATCACTGTATCGCCCAGGCTAGAGTGTAGTGGGCAGTGACATGATCTCAGCTCACTGCAGGCTCAACCTCCTGGGCTCAATCCCTCCTCCCAGCTCAGCCTCCCAAGTAGCTCAGACTACAGATGCATGCCACTACACTTAGCTAATTTTTGTAATTTGTTTTTAAGAGACTGGGTCTTTGTTGCCCAAGCTAGTCTCAAACTCCTGGGCTCAAGCAATCCACCCACCTCGGCCTCCCAAAGTGCTGGAATTACAGGCGTGAGATACCACGCCCAGCCTATTCTAGTTATCTTAAGGAGAGACCAAAGACCCAGAGGGCAGAAGATTTATATGGCCAAATATTAGCAAAAACTATATTAATTATTATCTAATTCACACTTATCCTATAATGCAGATAAGCTAATTATTAAGATATTTGTGACAATAAGCAAAATTACTAAGCTAAGCACATTTGTAAAATGTCATATATGCTGAGCAGGAATAAAGCTTCTTCATTTACAAGCTACTATCACAAACACATTACCATGTTTTCTCGGAGGTCTTCATTCTGTGTCATTTGAATAATAGTCTGAAAAAGCCTCGGGTGATATTGAATTAATACTTCACAAGTCTCTCCATATCCACCCTAAAAACAAGATCTAAAATTATCCAGGTTTAAAAACAGTCCCTTTTAAAGTTCATATTCTTCACACAATAAAAATCTTTGCACCTACCCTTTCATTGAAAAAATAATAATTTTTACCATTCCAGTTTCTATTATAAAGATAAGGGGCTCAGAATATAAATGAAAAACACACCTGTACACATAAATCCAGAGGAGTTACTCCATTTTTATCTGGCAGATATTTGGCTCCTCGTAATAGTAGGATCTGTGCTGTATCTCTCTGACCATGACTGTGTGGAAATAGAAACAAGTTAAAAATACAATCTTTTTAAAGTCTTTCTCTATGAATTATGGATAGTTAATATGAGTCAATGGAAGAGTATCACTTTTAAAAATTAAGACAAGAGGATGTGAAATACATCTTCATAATCACAAAAACTTTTCTCAATGTTAAGCCATGCTTTCACTACGTAGACCAGAATGTGACCTATTAAATTTTAGAATTGAATTTGTGTCACATTTCCTAAAATAAGTCATAATATTTTGGGGATAAGTAACTACTAGTCAGGCTTCTGCTTTTTTTTTTTTTTTCTTACATTCACTTCCTAATCCCTCTCTCCACCTTAACTTGACCATTTGCAACTTTAGCCTGACCTTCTTCCTACCACACACATCCAAGTCTCTAGGCTTCTTAATCCAAAAGAACCTCAAGAGTCAGAACAAAAGTACATTTTATGGCACACTTGTAATACTTTGTAAAAAAAAAAAAATTAAAAGGAAGGAAGGAGAAAAGTAAAACCAATGTAAGAGAATCTGGGGAAAAAGGGAACATGAAGTGGGGTTATTAGCCAAAAATACTATCTAGCTTTCGATCTTCATTTTATCAACCCACTCAGTTTGGCTTCTGCAGATAGGTATTCAATCTGCCCTAGAATGAACTCTCCTATCCATATGCCTCATTCCCTGATTGCCCTCCTTCTTGTAGAAGTAGAATTGTGTAACTATCACTCCAGGGAAATTAATGTTAACGGCTGATTCTTAAGAAATGCCCAGGGCCAGGCATGGTGGCTCACACCTGTAATCCCAGCACTTTGAGAGGCCGGGGTAGGTGGATCACCTGAGGTCAGGAGTTCCAGACCAGCCTGGCCAACATGGTGAAACCCTGTCTCTATTAAAAATACAAAATTAGCTGGGCATGGTAGCCGGTGCCTGTAATCCCAGCTACTTGGGAGGCTAAGGCAGGAGAATCACTTGAACCCGGGAGGCAGAAGTTGCAGTGAGCCAAGAATGCCCCACTGCACTCCAGCCTGGGTAACAAGAGCAAAACCCCGTCTCGAAAAAAAAAAAAAAAGAAAGAAAGAAAAGAAAAGAAAAGAAATGCCCAAATAAGTTGTACAGTTTGGAAGAGCATGAATCCAAAAAGAACTCTGTAGATGAGAAAAGCAAGTAATCTAAGCACAGGTGAAACTAGAACTCAGGTACCTGGGCTTCTAGACCTATACTCTTTCCACAATAACATTACCTAAAGAGGCATGTCATTTCACAAAGAAAAACACTACACAGATTTCTCAGAAACTTAAAAAACAAAACACTATTCATTCTCTTTCACAAAACGGCACTGTATGTATCCTCTTTTATTTCCTTGAGCAGTGGTTTGTAGTTCTCCTTGAAGAGGTCCTTCACATCCCTTGTAAGTTGGATTCCTAGGTATTTTATTCTCTTTGAAGCAATTGTGAATGGGAGTTCACTCATGATTTGGCTCTCTGTTTGTCTGTTGTTGGTGTATAAGAATGCTTGTGATTTTTGTACATTGATTTTGTATCCTGAGACTTTGCTGAAGTTGCTTATCAGCTTAAGGAGATTTTGGGCTGAGACGATGGGGTTTTCTAGATAAACAATCATGTCGTCTGCAAACAGGGACAATTTGACTTCCTCTTTTCCTAATTGAATACCCTTTATTTCCTTCTCCTGCCTGATTGCCCTGGCCAGAACTTCCAACACTATGTTGAATAGGAGCGGTGAGAGAGGGCATCCCTGTCTTGTGCCAGTTTTCAAAGGGAATGCTTCCAGTTTTTGCCCATTCAGTATGATATTGGCTGTGGGTTTGTCATAGATAGCTCTTATTATTATGAAATATGTCCCATCAATACCTAATTTATTGAGAGTTTTTAGCATGAAGGGTTGTTGAATTTTGTCAAAGGCTTTTTCTGCATCTATTGAGATAATCATGTGGTTTTTGTCTTTGGCTCTGTTTATATGCTGGATTACATTTATTGATTTGCGTATGTTGAACCAGCCTTGCATCCCAGGGATGAAGCCCACTTGATCATGGTGGATAAGCTTTTTGATGTGCTGCTGGATTCGGTTTGCCAGTATTTTATTGAGGATTTTTGCATCAATGTTCATCAAGGATATTGGTCTAAAATTCTCTTTTTTGGTTGTGTCTCTGCCAGGCTTTGGTATCACAAACAAATGGAAGAACATTCCTTGCTCATGGGTAGGAAGAATCAATATCGTGAAAATGGCCATACTGCCCAAGGTAATTTACAGATTCAATGCCATCCCCATCAAGCTACCAATGACTTTCTTCACAGAATTGGAAAAAACTACTTCAAAGTTCATATGGAACCAAAAGAGAGCCCGCATCGCCAAGTCAATCCTAAGCCAAAAGAACAAAGCTGGAGGCATCACACTACCTGACTTCAAACTATACTACAAGGCTACAGTAACCAAAACAGCATGGTACTGGTACCAAAACAGAAATATAGATCAATGGAACAGAACAGAGCCCTCAGAAATAACGCCGCTTACCTACAACTATCTGATCTTTGACAAACCTGAGAAAAACAAGCAATGGGGAAAGGATTCCCTATTTAATAAATGGTGCTGGGAAAACTGGCTAGCCATATGTAGAAAGCTGAAACTGGATCCCTTCCTTACACCTTATACAAAAATCAATTCAAGATGGATTAAAGATTTAAACGTTAGACCTAAAACCATAAAAACCCTAGAAGAAAACCTAGGCATTACCATTCAGGACATAGGCGTGGGCAAGGACTTCATGTCCAAAACACCAAAAGCAATGGCAACAAAAGACAAAATTGACAAATGGGATCTAATTAAACTAAAGAGCTTCTGCACAGCAAAAGAAACTACCATCAGAGTGAATAGGCAACCTACAACATGGGAGAAAATTTTCGCAACCTACTCATCTGACAAAGGGCTAATATCCAGAATCTACAGTGAACTCAAACAAATTTACAAGAAAAAAACAAACAACCCCATCAAAAAGTGGGCGAAGGACATGAACAGGCACTTCTCAAAAGAAGACATTTATGCAGCCAAAAAACACATGAAAAAATGCTCATCATCACTGGCCATCAGAGAAATGCAAATCAAAACCACTATGAGATATCATCTCACCCCAGTTAGAATGGCAATCATTAAAAAGTCAGGAAACAACAGGTGCTGGAGAGGATGTGGAGAAATAGGAACACTTTTACACTGTTGGTGGGACTGTAAACTAGTTCAACCATTGTGGAAGTCAGTGTGGCGATTCCTCAGGGATCTAGAACTAGAAATACCATTTGACCCAGCCATCCCATTACTGGGTATATACCCAAATGACTATAAATCATGCTGCTATAAAGACACATGCACACGTATGTTTATTGCGGCATTATTCACAATAGCAAAGACTTGGAACCAACCCAAATGTCCAACAATGATAGACTGGATTAAGAAAATGTGGCACATATACACCATGGAATACTATGCAGCCATAAAAAATGATGAGTTCATATCCTTTGTAGGGACATGGATGAAATTGGAAACCATCATTCTCAGTAAACTATCGCAAGAACAAAAAACCAAACACCGCATATTCTCACTCATAGGTGGGAATTGAACAATGAGATCACATGGACACAGGAAAGGGAATATCATACTCTGGGGACTGTGGTGGGGAGGGGGGAGGGGGGAGGGATAGCATTGGGAGATATACCTAATGCTAGATGACGAGTTAGTGGGTGCAGCGCACCAGCATGGCACATGTATACATATGTAACTAACCTGCACAATGTGCACATGTACCCTAAAACTTAAAGTATAATAAAAAATAAATAAATAAATAAATAAATAAATAAAACAAAAAAAAAAAAAAAGAAAAAAAAAAACGGCACTGTATGAAGAATAATTTAAAACCAATTGGAATTAAAGTTTTTTTTTAAAAAAACTTAATAGTATCCTACTACGAATCTAGTGCCAGAAAACTCTGCAACGTTATTATACGTCTATCACTCTCTTGATACTTTATTATTATACTGATTATCTTCCTTAATACCAATAAGCCCTAACTTAAGAATAATATCTAATTTATTCTAGAAAAATCAAAAAATAAATTAGCAATCCCTTTGAAAGCAACAATAATCAGCTTTACCAGCATCAAGCAAGAAGTCCTCATCAAGCATCGCTTGTCATTAAGCTCAAAGTGTTGGTCAAGATGTTATAAACAATAGCTAACAGTGGTTAATGTTTCATTTACACTGTTCCATTCTTTAACATGCCTAAAAATAGAGGCCAAGTGAAAAGCAACTAACTTGAGCTTAATTTATTTAGGGATATAGTGATACTTTTGCTAGTAGCCAAGGTTCTGAGGAATCCATCTTATAAAACTGCAGAGTTCAATTTTAATGATATCTCTTTTACAGTTCTTTAATATCCCTGTGTCCAATTTTTTCCAATTAAATTGTAAACTTCCTGACAGTAGGCTTGTTCCATAGCACCAAGCATGGCAGTTGTCTTATAACATGTACTCAATACATTCAATGAATTGTATTATAGGCTTTAATTTCAGACACCATTCATTTGACAAATAAGTATTAAAGACAACGCTGCACTCTAGAAAATAACAAGAGACCTGAAACACAATTTATTTAGGATATACTAGGTAACAAGCATTATGCTCAATCCTCTGTGCAAAGTCTGACTTAATGCTGACACTGTTATAAGCATTGTTAAATTAAGCAAACAGGAGGCCATTAGCCTGAGACTGTCACTATACTTTTGAGTTCCTCTGTAACAAACTTCAACCTAACTTGGGAGTATATATTTTGCAACAAAGAGCAGTTTCAATGAATCAGACAGCCAATTCTTCACATCATGACCAAATTAGGCAAACACACACATAAGGGTAGTCAGTCGGGTGATTTCTCTACTTTGCTTCCGTATTCAGCCTACAAAAGCTCATTACTTACAAATTGCTGGGAAGAGCTCTCTCACCCGCTTCTGATTCTGAGTGCTGCCTGATTCATGAATTGTTTTTCATTTAAATAAACTTTAAATTTATTTTTTCTAAGATTTTTATTTTAACAGTATTCACCCAATTTATCAGATGAGAAAACCATGGCTCAAGAGTATAATGGAGTTGCTCAAGATGAAAAGTTACATGGCAGACCAGAATTTGAATCTGCATCAGTCTGACTCCAAAATCCTTCAACAATATCATGCTGCTCTAGCAAGATAAACAGAGATTGCCCTTTATGTTTCATAACCTTTAAAAGTAAACAATTTAGTCTCAAGACTCCCATTCCAAGATGGCCGAATATGAACAGCTCCGGTCTGCAGCTCCTAGCATGATCGACACAGAAGACGGGTGATTTCTGCATTTCCAAATGAGGTACCTGGTCGATCTCATTGGGACTGGTTGGACAGTAGGTGCAGCCCACGGAGGGTGAGCCAAAGTAGGGCGGGGCATCGCCTCACTTGGGAAGCTCAAGGGGTCAGGGGATTTCCCTTTCCTAGCCAAGGGAAGCCGTGACAGACTACCTGGAAAAACGGGACACTCCTGCCAAAATACAGCGCTTTTCCCAAGGTCTTAGTAAACGACACACCAGGAGATTCCATCCCGTGCCTGGCTCAGCGGGTCCCATGCCCACAGAGCCTTCCTCACTGCTAGCGCAGCAGTCTGAGATAGTCCTGCCAGGCTGCATGCAGCCTGGCGGGGGTAGGGGCATCTGCCATTACTGGGGCTTGAGTAGGTAAACAAAGCGACTGGGAAGCTCAAACTAGGCGGAGCCCACCGCAGCTCAGCAAGGCCTACTGCCTCCATAGACTCCACTTCTGTGGGCAGGGCATAGCTGAAAAAAAGGCAGCAGATAACTTCTGCAGACTGAAATGTCACTGTCTGACAGCTCAGAAGAGAGCAGTGGTTCTCCCACCACAGCCTTTGAGCTCTGAGAACGGACAGACTGCCTCCTCAAGTGGGTCCCTGACCCCTGTGTAGCCTAACTAGGAGACACCTCCTAGCAGGGGCCAACAGACACCTCATACAGGCGGGTGCCCCTCTGGGACGAAGCTTCCAGAGGAAGGAACAGGCAGCAATATTTGCTGTTCTGCAGCCTCTGCTGGTGATACCCAGGCAAACAGGGTCTGGAATGGACCTCCAGGAAACTCCAACAGACCTGCAGCTGAAGGACCTGACTGTTAGAAGGAAAACTAAGAAAGGAGTAGCATCAACATCAACAAAAAGGACATCCACAACAAAACTTAATCTGTAGGTAACCAACATCAAAGACCAAAGGTAGACAAAACCACAAAGATGGAGAGAAACCAGAGCAGAAAAGCCGAAAATTCTAAAAACCAGAGCACCTCTTCTCCTCCAACTGATCACAGCTCCTTGCCAGCAATGGAACAAAGTTGGATGGAGAATGACTTTGACGAGTTCACAGAAGTAGGCTTCAGAAGGCTGGTAATAACAACTTCTCCGAGCTAAAGGAGGATGTTCTAACCCATCACAAGGAAGCTAAAAACCTTGAAAAAAGGTTAGACGAATGGCTAACTGGAATAAATAGTGTAGAGAAGATCTTAAATGACCTGATGGAGCTGAAAACCATGGCTAGAGAACTTCATAATGCATGCACAAGCTTCAATAGCCGATTCGATCAAGTGGAAGAAAGGATATCAGTGATTGAAGATCAAATTAATGACATAAAGTGAAAAGACAAGATTAGAGAAAAAAAGACTAAAAAGAAATGAATAAAGCCTCCAAGAAATATGGGACTATGTGAAAAGACCAATCTATGTTTGATTGGTGTACCTGAAAGTGACAGGGAGAATGGAACCAAGTTGGAAAACACTCTTTAGGATATTATCCAGGGGAACTTCCCCAACCTAGCAAGGCAAGCCAACATTCAAATTCAGGAAATACAGAGAACGCCACAAAGATGCTCCTCCAGAAGAGCAACCCCAAAATACATAACTGTCAGATTTATCAAGGTTGAAATGAAGGAAAAAATATTAAGGGCAGTCAGAGAGAAAGGTCAGTTACCCACAAAGGGAAGCCCATCAGACTAACAGCGGATCTCTCGGCAGAAACTCTACAAGCCAGAAGAGAGTGGGGGCTAATATTCGACATTCTTAAAGAAAAGAATTTTCAACTCAGAATTTCATATCCAGCCAAACTAAGCTTCACAAGTGAAGGAGAAATAAAATCCTTTACAGACATGCAAATGCTGAGAGATTTTGTCACCACCAGGCCTGCCTTACAAGAGCTCCTCCTGAAGGAAGCACTAAACATGGAAAGGTACCAGCCATGGCAAAAACATGCCAAATTGTGAAGACCATCAATGCTATGAAGAAACTGCATCAATTAACGGGCAAGATAACCAGCTAACATAATGACAGGATCAAATTCACACATAACAATATTAACCTTATATGTAAATGGGCTAAATGCCCCAATTAAAAGACAGACTGGTAAACGGGATAAAGAGTCAAGACCCATCAGTGTGCTGTATTCAGGAGACCCATCTCACCTGCAGAAACACACATAGGCTCAAAATAAAGGGATAGAGGAAGATCTACCAAGCAAACGAAAAGTCAAAAAAAAAAAAAAAGCAGCGGTTGCAATCCAGGTCTCTGATAAAACAGACGTTAGACCAAGGAAGATCAAAACAGACAAGGAAGGACATTACATAATGGTAAAGGAATCAATGCAACAAGAAGAGCTAACTATCCTAAATATATATGCACTCAACACAGGAGCATGCAGACTCATAAAGCAAGTCCTTAGAGACATACAAAGAGACTTAGACTCCCACACAATAATAATGGGAGACTTCAACACCCCACTGTCAATAATAGACAGATCAACATGACAGAAGGCTAACAAGGATATCCAGGAATTGAACTCAGCTCTGGACCAAGTGGACCTAATAGACATCTACAGAACTCTCCACCCCAAATCAACAGAATATACATTCTTCTCAGCACGACATCACACTTACTCTAAAATTGACCACATAATTGGAAGTAAAGCACTCCTCAGCAAATGTAAAAGAACAGAAATCACAAACTGTCTCTCAGAGCACAGTGCAATCAAACTAGAACTCAGGATTAACAAACTCATTCAAAACTGCACAACTACATGGAAACTGAACAACCTGCTCCTGAATGACTATTGGGTAAATAACGAAATGAAGGCAGAAATAAAGATGTTCTTTGAAACCAATGAGAACAAAGACACAACATACCAGAATCTCTGGGACACATTTAAAGCCGTGTGTAGAGGGAAATTTATAGCACTAAATGCCCACAAGAGAAAGCAGAAAGATCTAAAATCGACACCCTAACAGCACAATTAAAAGAACTAGTGAAGCAAGAGCAAACACATTCAAAAGCTAGCAGAAGGCAAGAAATAACTAAGATCAGAGCAGAACTGAAGGAAATAGAGACACAAAAAACCCTTCAAAAAAATCAATGAATCCAGGAGCTGGTTTTTTGAACACAGCAACAAAATAGCTACACTGCTAGCAAGACTAATAAAGAAGAAGAGAGAGAAGAATCAAACAGACACAATAAGAAGTGATAAAGGGGGTATCACCACCAATCCTACAGAAATACAAACTACCATCAGAGAATACTATAAACACCTCTATGCAAATAAACTAGAAAATCTAGAAGAAACGAATAAATTGGACTAAACCAGGAAGAAGTTGAATCTCTGAACACACCAACAATAGGCTCTGAAACTGAGGCAATAATTAATAGCCTACCAACCAAAAAAAGTCCAGGAACAGACGGATTCACAGCCGAATTCTACCAGAGGTACAAAAAGGAGCTGGTACCATTCCTCTGAATGGCTGATAGCATTCCTTCTGAAACTATTCCAATCAATAGAAAAAGAGGGAATCCTCCCTAACTCATTTTATGAGGACAGCATCATCCTGATACCAAAGCCTGGCACAGACACAACAAAAAAAGAGAATTTTAGACCAATATCCTTGATGAACATTGATGCAAAAATCCTCAATAAAATACCAGAAAACCAAATCCAGCAGCATATCAAAAAGCTTATCCACCACGATCAAGTCGGCTTCATCCCTGGGATGCAAGGCTGGCTCAACATATGCAAATCAATAAATGCAATCCATCACATAAAAAGAACCAACGGCAAAAACCACATGATTATCTCAATAGATGCAGAAAAGGCCTTCGACAAAATTCAACAGCCCTTCATGCTAGAAACTCTCAATAAACTAGGTATTGATGGAACGTATCTCAAAATAAGAGCTATTTATGACAAACCCACAGCCAATATCATACTGAATGGGCAAAAACTGGAAGCATTCCCTTTGAAAACCGACACAAGACAAGGATGCCGTCTCTCACCACTCCTATTCAATGTAGTGTTGGAAGTTCTAGCCAGGGCAATCAGGCAAGAGAAAGAAATAACAGTATTCAATTAGGAAAAGAGGAAGTCAAACTGTCCCTGTTTGCAGATGACATGATTATATATCTAGAAAACCCCATCGTCTCAGCCCAAAATCTCCTTAAGCTGATAAGCAACTTCAGCAAAGTCTCAGGATACAAAATCAATGGGCAAAAATCACAAGCATTCTTATACACCAATAACAGACAAACAGAGAGCCAAATCATGAGTGAACTCCCATTCACAATTGCTTCAAAGAGAATAAAATACCTAGGAATACAACTTACAAGGGATGTGAAGGACCTCTTCAAGGAGAACTACAAACCACTGCTCAATGAAATAAAAGAGGACACAAACAAATGGAAGAACATTCTATGCTCATGGATAGGAAGAATCAATATCGTGAAAATGGCCATACTGCCAAAGGTAATTTACAGATTCAATGCCATCCCCATCAAGCAACCAATGACTTTCTTCACAGAATTGGAAAAAACTACTTTAAAGTTCATATGGAACCAAAAAAGTGCCCTCATTGCCAAGACAATCCTAAGCAAAAAGAACAAAGCTGGCAGCATCACGCTACCTGACTTCAAACTATGCTACAAGGCTACAGTAACCAAAACAGCATGGTACTGGTACCAAGAGATATAGACCAATGGAACAGAATAGAGCCCTCAGAAGTAACACCACACATCTACAACCATCTGATCTTTGACAAACCTGACAACAAGAAATAGGGAAAGGACTCCCTATTTGATAAATGGTGCTGGGAAAACTGGCTAGCCATATGCAGAAAGCTGAAACTGGATCCCTTCCTTACACCTTATACAAAAATTAATTCAGGATGGATTAAAAACTTAAATGTAAGACCTAAAGCCATAAAAACCCTAGAAGAAAACCTAGGCAGTACCATTCAGGACATAGGCACGTGTAAAGACTTCATGACTAAAACACCAAATGCAATGGCAACAAAAGCCAAAATAGACAAATGGGATCTAATTAAACTAAAGAGCTTCTGCACAGCAAAACAAACTACCATCAGAGTGAACAGGCAACCTACAGAATGGGAGAGAATTTTTGCAATCTACTCATCTGACAAAGGGCTAATATCCAGAATCTACAATGAACTCAAACAAATTTACAAGAAAAAAACAAACAACCCCATCAAAATTGGGCAAAGGATATGAACAGACACTTCTCAAAAGAAGACAATTATGCAACCAACAGACATGAAAAAATGCTCATCGTCACTGGTCATTAGAGAAATGCAAATCAAAACCACAGTGAGATACCATCTCACGCCAGTTAGAATGGCGATCATTAAGAAGTCAAGAAACAACAGGTGCTGGAGAGGATGTGGAGAAATAGGAATGCTTTTACACTGTTGGTGGGAGTGTAAATTAGTTCAATCGTTGTGGAAGACAGTGTGGTGATTCCTCCAGGATCTATAACTAGAAATACATTTGACCCAGCCATCCCATTGCTGGGTATATACCCAATGGATTATAAATCATGCTACTATAAAGACACATGGATACATGTTTATTGCAGTACTATTCACAATAGCAAAGACTTGCAACCAACCCAAATGTCCATCAATGATAGACTGGATTAAGAAAATGTGGCACAGATACACCATGGAATACTATGCAGCCATAAAAAAGGAGGAGTTCATGTCCTTTGCAGGGACACGGATGAAGCTGGAAACCATCATTCTCAGCAAACCATCCCAAGGACAGAAAACTAAACACCGCATGTTCTCACTCATAGGTAGGAATTGAACAATGAGAACACTTGGACACAGGGCGGCGAACATCACACACCAGGGCTTGTCGGGAAGTCAGGGGGCTGGGGGAGGGATAGCATTAGGAGAAACACCTAATGTAAATGACGAGTTGATGGGTGCAGCAAACCAACATGGCACATGTATACCTATGTAACAAACCTGCACATTGTGCACATGTACCCTGGAACTTAAAAGTATAATAATAATAAAACAAAAAAAACCAATTTAGTACTCAAAAAATTATGGTATCATACACAGGAGGATATGTGCTATGAGAACAATGGACTGGGGATCAGACAGGATGAACAGACAAGATCACCATGTATAAGCAGGACAATGTTCAATACACAAGGTAAATAATAAAGCCTCAAAATAACTCTGTGCCATATATAACAAAAAAGGATAATCAGCATGAAGAAAAAGAAATACTACTATAACATTTTTAGAAAGCTGGAGTAATTTCTAAAACTACACAGAAATCTCATTTATGTTCAGTTGGCATTTCATTTCAAAAACAGATTAAGGGCCAGGTGTCGTGGCTCACATCTGTAATCTCAGCACTTTGGGAGGCTTAGACTGGAGAATCACTTGAGGCCAGGCGTTCAAGACCCGCTTGGATGACATACCTTGACTTTATTAAAAATAAAAATTTAAAAATTAGTTCAGTATGGTGGTGCACATCTATAGTCCCAGCTACTTGGGAGGCTGAGATGAGAGAATTGCTTGACCCAAGGAGTTGGAGGTTGCAGTGAGTTATGAACACGCCACTGCACTCCAGCCTGGGTGGCAGAACAAGACCCTGTCTCTAAAAACTAATAATTTAAAATAAGAATAATTTTTAAAATAGATTTAAAAACAATAAATAGCTAATAACATACAAAATCTGCACAACGCAGTTAGGGGCTCAAGTGCCTCACCTGTAATTCAATTACAACGATCCTCTTTCAGACTGCTCAGAGTGTTGCATAAAAGATTTTTCAGTTTAAATAACTAAAAAAAAGTACTCAACAAATAATCATTCTTTATAAATGAAGTTAATTGTTTTTGAGATAGTCTCAATTTTTTAATATTGATTGAGATAATACTCTCTTCAAGAAATTGCCAATGTATTTTATGAAAACTAAGAAGTCAACAAAAATTTAACTAATAAGAAACTTGTGGTGGCTTCTAAAGCACTTAGATCTGATTTCTCAAACACTTTCAGCCCCCTAACTTTGGACTCTTTCATCCTTATAAATTTGAGAATTTGGCATAAGTATAAATAGTCCAGACAGTTGTAATATTATTGGGAATGGCGTATGAAACAGATTGTATTTTCTAAAGGTCCGTTCCTATGCTGAAAGTTTACAATTTTAAGTGTAAGAATTCTTTTTTTTTTTTTTTTTTTCTTGAGATGGAGTCTCACTCTGTTGCCCAGGCTGGAGTGCAGTGGTGCAATCTCGGCTCACTGCAACCTCCGTCTTTCAGATTCAAGTGATTCTCCTGCCTCAGCCTCTGGAGTAGCTGAGACTACAGGCGTGCGCCACAACGCCCAGCTAATTTTTGTATTTTTAGTAGAGACGGGGTTTCACCATGTTGGCCAGGATGGTCTCGATCTCTTGACCTCGTGATCCACCCGCCTCAGCCTCCCAAAGTGCTGGGATTACAGGTGTGAGCCACTGTGCCTGGCCAAGTCTAAGAACTCTTTTATATGGCTACTTTGATTTTGAATACTCTAACTGAAACGAGTTGCTTCGCAGTAGCTACAAATCCATGTTCTAAATCTTAGCCCTTTCTGACTCTAGTAGAGACCTCTAAAACTCCATTAACATCTTACTAATTTACTGTATCTATACAACTCTAACTAAACCTTGCTTTTCCTAATAGAATAAAAGTTATCTACAAACACAGAAAATACCTGAAAACCATTATACATCCCAACCTTTATTTGAAGAACTCAGTTGAAGGAACTGAGAACATAAGGATTGAATATAAAACCAATCTAATAATTTCAGGATTTGAAATATTGGTAGAAGTCATATAAAAGACTTAAAGGTGTGTAAAGATGGCAGGGGGAAAAAAATCAATGTGTGCCTATATTTTACATGACAGAAAGAATGAGTTAATTAGTTATATAGTTTACATGAGTTATAATGTCCTGTCCAGAGTATCCAGAGAAGAAAACTGGCTGGAAAACCCTTTCTATCATAATTTTAGGTCAAAATCCATCTGAAAAAGACTCACAGAAACACTACATTATAAAACAGTGCCCAGGGCCAGGCACGGTGGCTCACGTCTGTAATCCCAGCACTTTGGGAGGATGAGACAGCCAGATCACCTGAGGTCGGGAGTTCGAGACCAGCCCAGGCAACATGGCAAAACGCCATCTCTACTAAAATATAAAAATTAGCTGGGTGTGGTGGCGCATGCCTGTAATGCCAGCTACTCGGGAGGGAGAGGCAGGAGAATCGCTTGAAGCCGGGAGGCAGAGATTGCAGTGAGCCAAGATCACGCCACTGCACTCCAGCCTGGGCAACAGATTGAGGCTCTGTCTCAAAAACTTAAAAAAAAAAAAAGTGCTTAGAATTAGACAAGAAACAAAAGAAAACCCTGTAGAGCAATTAAATTAAATGAGGACAACACGACTTTATGCTCACTGAAGAGTGAAAGAAGTATGTCAGAACTTAGTGAGCACCTATCAACTACTAAGTGTTGAATACTCTACAGCATGCTTTACAGAAGCCATCACATTTAATCTTCACAATAATCTCACCAGGCAGATATCAGCACTTCCATTTCACAAACAAACAAAGCTTCAGGGATCAAGAATTTTGACTAATGTTGTATAGCTCTGGTGCTGGGATTTGAACCTGCCTACACAAACTAGTTTCTTTCCCCTGTATCTTAATACCATTCTAAATTTAATTGCAAAATTCAAATACAAAGAAAACAGTTTCAGTAGTTGACCCTTGAATATGATATATTATATCTAGTAATACTTCTCAACCAATAAAAACTATACATTCCATTTAACCTTTATCTTAGAGCCCTATAATTTGTCCTGGGGGTTAACTTGTTCTATTTCCTATATTCCTTTCCCTTTCATTTATCAGAAATAACACATTGGGAATAACTTATATTTTTAATTTATACCTGTATCAAGATATCACAAGTAAAATTAAAAGTGTGCCTGCAGAAGAACCATGTTCCATATCTATTATTCTTCTACAACAATGATTTTTTGGTGTCACATTTCATCACAGACTTGCTTAACCAACTTTGTTCAAAAAGATCTAATATTTGCTAGATTAAAACTAAATGATGGGAATACAGTACTAGGAGAAAGTATTTCTTAAAAATCCTTCTGCCATATCCCTAAGCTCAGACTAACCATAGGGATATCCCAGTTCTGCACAACACTAACATGTCTCTATTTTAACTATTATAAATGGCATTGTTTTTTATAAGATATTTTTCATAGTGATGCATTCATTCAAAAACATCTACTACGCATCTAAGTGCAAAACACTGTACTACACTTTGGACATAAAGTGGTAAAATAAACACTATTCTTGCTTTCACTGAATTTTTAGGCATGTAGGGGAGACAGACTATAAGCAAGTAAATAAACAACTACAAAATAGGAAGTGCTATGAAGGAAATGACTGTGATACTGCGATCAAAAATCTGGGGAACGACCTGCTTAGATTGGTCAGGAACTGCCTTCCTAAAAAGTTACTTAATTAAGCAGTAACATGAATAAGAAATAGCCCTGTAAAAAGCCTAAGGAAGAACATTTCAGGCAAAACAAATACCATGTAGAAAAGCCTGCTGAAAGAGTTGGTTGCATTTAAGGAACGCAAAGAGAATCACTGTGGTTCAAGTACAGTGAGCTAAACAGGAGTGAAATCATGGAGGTCTCACAGGCCAAGGTAGAACTTGAATTATATTTAAAATGTAACAACGAGGCATTGAAAAGTTTTATATACAAGGCTTAAACACAAAGTAACAAGAGCAGATTTTTTTTTTTTTTTTTTTTTAAGATCACTTTGCTGAGGAAAGAAGAGATTGGAGGGAAACAACATAGGAATCAGGGAGACCAGTGAAGAGATTACTGCAGTACTCTAGGCAAAAGGTAACAACATTAAGGTGGTTTTGGTTGAGTTAGAAGTTCAGATTCCAAACATATTCTGAAGGTAGAATTTACAGAACTTACTAATAAATTCCAAGTTCACAAAGAGAGAGAGAGAGAGAAATAAAAAATAACCTAATTATTTCTAATTTAAACAACTGAGACAATAAGGTTTCTATTGATTAAGATGAGGAAAAACTGGGGGAAAGGTTTGAGGAAGAAAATCTGAAGCTGTATTTTGACATGTTAATATGTGAGATTCTGTGGTACTTCTAAGTGATGATGTTAAACAGGCAGATGGACATTCAAATCTGGAGGTTCAAAAAAGGTCTGATCTAAAGATAACCCTTCAAGATACAACATGATTACAGGGAATCAAATGATGATATTATTCATAAATTCAGGACACTATGGAAAGAACTGGTTTTCTAGCCAAGCAACCAAATCATAAATATAATGCAAGAAAATGGCTGGAATCAGAAAGATCTGGAAGTCTAGAAACCCAGAAGCCCCTGAATTCTAATACAGGGTTGTTAAATAGATGATCTGAATTGGTCTCATCAAAGGCACATCAGAGACCCCAACAAGAAGCTAAACAAGAAAAAAAGCTGGTCTTTCAACCTAAAACCAACTTCCAATAAAATGATATAAAACAGAAAAAAAGAAGAAGAGAGGAACTTTCTGGAGAGCTCTATATCGGAATATGAAGGCCTAAATAAATATTACAATTCATATAATTTAAATCAAAAAGAAGAATCACTATAGTATTCTATGAACTGATGCTAATTGCAAACTACATTTACATAATACATAATATATAGGTGTGTATATATTTTTACATATGTGTGTGGGTGTGACAGCATGTGTATAATTATACTGATAGCTCCTTAGGGACTAGAGTTTATTTATTACTGTATTACACACCTACAACAATGCATGACACAGTGAGCGTTAACTAAACATTTGCCGAATACATGAATAAGTGAACAAAATGTACACGTCAAGAAAATGAACCAATAAAGAAATACAAAAATAACTTAATGTATAACAATATCTAACAAGACTGACTCAAGATTTTTTTTTGGTTATAGATACAGAGAAAGAAAAGACATGGCTCTGGATCAAGATATATTCCAACAGCTTATCCCACTGGAAATGACCTGGTTACATAACACAGTAAACGATGGGAATTACCAGATTACTGATTTATCTTTTGTTAATAAGTACTTAGTCTAAAATTGAAGTAATCAAGCAAATCAAGAGCTCCACATGTAACATAAAAGCAATGGCAATTAAATATAACAGAAAATACTTTTCCTCATACAGTTAAGTAATAGAACCATAATACTTCATCTTAAAAAAGAGATTGTACTTCCTCTTAAAAGACAGCATATTTGTGGGAAAACAAGAGAGCTTTAGAAAATACACAGAAACGTGTGTGTCTAGAAATAGAGTATATATACATCTGGAAATATATATATTTCTTTATATATATATCAGTATATATAGCATCTGGAAATATAAAATATCATACCTGCAAGCAAAGTACAATGGAGTTGCTCCTGATACATTTGGCCTGTTAATATCAGCACCACTGTCTAGCAAGCACTGCACTGTCTGAGGGGGAAAAAAATAATTAAAAGTAAAGCCAGAGGAATCAAACAAAAGATACAATTACCACAATTTTAATCCATATAAGGGAAGTTCTTCCCACAACTTGAAGCTTTACATAGGAACTGAGTGGGCACGTGACAATTACTATGGCTGAGCAAATTCAACTTTTTGTAAGCTCTAAGTTTCTCAGGCACAACACACATATATGTGGAATTATCAGTGTAATAGAAACTGTGTTAATCTGGGAGTCTTTAGAGCAGCACTGTATCAAAAGTAGTCAGTAGTTACATATTGGCTACCAAGTACTTGAAATGTGGCTAGTACAGCTAAGGAACTAAAATTTTAATTGTATTTAATTATAGCTCATTTGAATCTAAATAGCCACATGTGGCTAGTGAATTGGACCCTATTGCTTCAGATACTTGAATTTAAATTGCTTTAAATACCAGAACTTTTCACCTCTAAAAAACTAAGCACCAGAATAATAACTTTCCCAAAGTCAAGAGCATAATTATTAAAATATAAAATTTTAAAAAGCTAAGAAGCCCTTTTGCTATTAACAGTAGCATATACAGGCTCAATTTCACTGATTGCCATTAATATATACTTAGTCCCCTAAGCTCTACTCCTCCAATCATTTGACTCATACTAAGAGAGAGTACGCTACTATAAAATCTTAAAAATACATATCTGTTGATTAAGGACAGGACAGGGCCCAGTTGAAAACCTTTAAAAAAAAACTTTCATGGTTTTATTCCTAAAATCCTCATTTGAGTTTTTCCTGCAAAAAGGAAGAAAATGTAAAAACATAAAATATGAGGCAATAGGTGGCTTGAGGCCAGTAGTTTGAGACCAGTTTAGTCTACATAGTGAGACCCCATTTTTACAAAAACATTAAAAAATGAGCTAGTCATGGCAGCACATCATAGTAGTAGGCCTAGCTACTCAGGAGGCTGAGGTGGGAGGATCATTTGAGCCCAGGAGTTCAAGGCTACTATGAATTATATTACACCACTGCACTCCAGCTTGGGCAACAGAGAAAGACCCCATGCCTAAAAAAAACCAAAATAGTTTGAAATTAGACGCTTATTACTTCTGGATTGAACACATCTGTTCATCTTTTTTGCCGCTTTTAAACAAAGTACAATGTCAGTAAAATAATAAAACTAAACACCCAAAGGAAGAACAAGAAAGAAAACAACAGCATACTGGATAAGTCAGTAAGTTTTGGAAAGATAGCAAGCAAATGGAGAAATAGTAACTGACTTAGCAGATCAAAGAAAGCTGAAGTCTAACTGCCCACAAATGGGGATTCCAACAATAAGCAACTCAATTCTTACTACAGAACACACACATTAAGAAAACAAAAAAGGAATAGAGGAATTGGAAGTACCAGGTACCTTGGAATATAGGAATGGTTATGTAGAGCTAAAAATAGGAGGAATAGTTGAAAGTCAATAGAAGAAACAGACTCTCCCCCTAGGACCTTTCTTCCCATCCTATCCAGTTAGTTACTATCCCTCTTTACACTGTCTCAGAAGATGGGAAGTTTATTCTCTGCACAAAGTGAACAGGGAGGCTCTGGACTGGGAGACAAGACACACAGGTAGAGCAAAGATGAGGAGCCATCATGAAAACAACAAATTAAGTGAAAACCTCCAGCCTCCATGTTCCAACTAGGCTCCCAGAAATCCAGCAGGCAGGCTTAAAAACCTCAAGTAGAAGGAATTAAAAGCTTCCTCTCAAGACTTGCATCAGAAAAGAATCTTACAGATATTGGCATTAGAAAGTCCCCAGTGAAACAGCTCAGTTCAGCCAGACATGGTGGCTCATGCCTGTAATCCTAAGACTTTGGAAAACCAAGGTGGAAAGATCATTTAAGGCCAGGAGTTCAAGACCAGCCTAGGCAATTTAGAGAGATCCCATTTCCACAACAAAATTTTAAAATTAGCCATGCATGGTGCTGCATGCAAGACGCTATCTGTAAAGCAAGACCCTATCTCTAAAAAGAAACAAAAATTAAAAATAAAGAAACAGCCCAATTCGGGACAATGGGTCTATAGCAGTCGTCCCCAACCAAGGTTAAATTTTGCCCTGGGAACATGAGGCAACTTTTTTATTTTCATGACCAGGGAAGGGAAAATGCTATTGGCAGCTAGTGGGTAGAGGTCAGGGATGCAGCTAAATATCCTAAAATTCAGATGACAGCCCCCACAACAAAGAATTATCAGATCCAAAATATCAACAGTGTTGAGACCAAGAAACATTGGTGTACAGTCAAACCAAGTAGTCAACAAACTCAACTCATGTACACAACGCTTCCAGCCAACATTTGAGTGCCTCACCATTACACATGAATGAACAGACAATATTAAAAATACAACTGAAGCAGGCCTCTAACCTGAAAAACAAAAATTACAACAAACCGAAAAATGAAACTCAGAATAACAAAGACAGTAAAGGGAACCAAAGAAAACAACAAAAATTAGAAAAGTAACTGATAACCTCGAACAGAAAAGAAATTATACCATGGAATGATAAAAGGATGTTGGGTAGAAAACATTTAGGAAATGAGAAATCAAAAATACAATGCAATAAATAAAAATTCAACAGAAGTTTAAAAAGAAAATGTTCAGGAATTCTACAAAGTAGAATAAAAAGACAAAGTAGAAAATAGGAAAGATGAGAAAATTTGTGAATCAATCAAGGGAGACATACTGCAGAAAATAAGAATAAAGAAAAGAAAGGGGGTGAGGGACCAAAGGGGAATAACCAAGAAATAATACCAAAAAAGTTCCCAGAACTGAAAGACATCAGGTGCCAGGTTTAAAAGGCTCAACAAGTGTCTTGTCTATTAAATTAAAAGACCTTCAACGAGGCATGTCAAAGTGAAATTTCTTGATAACATCAGGGATAAAAGATTCCAGAGATAAACAGAAATCATGTGGGCATTAAAACTTCTCAACAGCAACACAGAAATCTAAAAGGTAAAAAGCCTTCAAAATTGTAAGATAAATTATATGCAGAATTCTATAGCCAACTACACTATTATTCAAATAGATGGTTATAAATAAAAAACATGTTTAACTATTTTATAAGATTTTTAAAATTACCTTCAATGCACCTTTTCTCAAGAAGCTACTGAAGCATATCCTCCTCCAAAGAAAGAGAATAAACCATAATAGAAGATATGGAATCTAGAATATGGAGATCAAACATGGGAGAGACACTAAGATTATTTCTAGGTTTAGAGGGTGATATGGTTTGGATTTGTGTCCCTGCCAAAATCTCCTGTTGAATTGGAGGAGGGACCTGGTGAGAGGTGACCAGAGCATGGGGGCAGATTTCCCCCTTGCTGCTCTCATGAGAGCTCATGGTTTAAAAGTGTGTGGCACATCCCGCCTCACGCTCTTTCTCTCTCTCTCCTGCCACCATGTGAAGAAGATGCTTGCTTCCCCCTTTGCCTTCCACCATGATTGTAAGTTTCCTGAGGCCTCACAGTCATGCTTCCTGTTAAGCCAGCAGAACTCTGAGTCAATTAAACATCTTTTCTTCACAAATTACTCAGTCTCAAGTAGTTCTTTATATCAGTGTGAAAAATTGACTAATATAGAAAATTGGTACCAGGAGTGGGACACTCCTATAAAGACACTTGAAAATGTGGAAGCGACTTTGGAACTGGGTAAGGGGCAGAGGTTGGAACAGTTTGGAGGGCTCTGAAGAAGACAGTAAGATGTGGGAAAGTTTGGAACTTCCCAGAGACTTGTTGAATGGTTTTGATCAAACTGCTGATAGTGATATGGACAATGACGTCCAGGCTGAGTTGATCTCGGACGGAGATGAGGAACTTAATAGCAACTGGAGTAAAGATCACTCTTGCTATGCTTTAGCAAAAAGAAACTGGAAGCATTTTGCCCCTGCCCTAGAGATCTGTGAAACTTTAAACTTGAAAGAGATGAATTAGGGTATCTGGTGGAAGAAATTTTTTTTTTTTTTTTTTTGAGACAAAGTCTCACTCTGTCTCCTAGGCTGGAGTGTAATGGCATGATCTCAGCTCACTGCAACCTCCACCTCCCAGGTTCCAGTGATTCTCCTGCCTCCCAGGTAGCTGGGATTATAGGCGTGCGCCACCACACCCAGCTAATTTTTTCTGTTTTTAGTAGAGATGGGGTCTCACCCTGTTGGCCAGGCTGGTCCTTAAGTCCTGATCTCAAGTGATCCACCCACCTTGGCCTCCTAAAGTGCTGGGATTACAGGCCTGACCCAGCATGCCCAGACTATGGTGGAGGAAATTTCTAACCAGCAAAGCATTCAAGATGTGACCTGGCTTATTCTGAAAGCATTCACTTACATGCATTCACAAAGAGATGGTTTGAAATTGGAATATGTTTAAAAGGGAAACAGAGGGCCAGGCACAGTGGCTCACGCCTGTAATCCCAGCACTTTGGGAGGCTGAGGCAGGCAGATCACCTGAGGTCAGGAGTTTGAGACCAGCTTGCCCAATATGGTGAATCCCCATCTCTACTATAAATACAAAAATTAGCCAGGCGTGGTGGCAGGGACCTGTAATTCCAGCTACTCGGGGGGCTGAGGCAGGAGAATTGCTTGAACCCAGGAGGCAGAGATTGCAGTGAGCCGAGATCACTGCATTGCACTCCAGCCTGGGCAACAAGAGCAAAACTACAACTCAAAAAAAAAAAAAAAAAAAGGAAACAGAACACAAAGTTTGGAAAATGTGCAGCCTGACCATGCAGTAGAAAACAAAAACCCATTTTCTGGGGAGAAATTCAAGCCAGCTGCAGAAGTGTACATAAGTAACAAGGAGCTGAATGTTAATAACCAAGACAACAGGAAAAATGTCTCCAGGGCATGTCAGAGACCTTCACTGCAGCCCCACACGTCAGAGGCCTGGAGGCCTAGGAGGGGAAAATGGCTTCACAGGCCGGACCCAGGGCCCCACTGCTCTGTGCAGCTTCGGGACTTAGTGCTCTGTGTCCCAGATGCTCCAGCTCCAGCTCCAGCCATGGCTAAAAGGGGCAAAGGTACAGCTCAGGCCACTGCTTTAGAGGGTGCAAGCCCAAGCCTTGAAGCTTCCACGTGGTGTTGGGCCTGCAGGTGTGCAGAAGGCAAGAGATGAGGTTTTGAAACCTCTGCCTAGATTTCAGAGAATGTATGGAAATGCCTGGCTGTCCAGGAAGAAGTCTGCTGCAGGAGTAGAGCCTTCATGGAGAACCTCTACTAGGGCAGTGCAGACAGGAAATGTGGAGTTAGAACCCCACACAGGGCACTGTCTAGTAGAGCTGTGAGAAGAGGGCCACCACCCCCCAGACCCAAGAATAGGAGACCCACTGACAGCTTGCATAGTGCACCTGAAAAAGCCACAGGTACTCAATGTCAGCCTGTGGAAGCAGTCTAGGGGGCTGTACCCTGCTGAGCCACAGGGGTGGAGCTACCCAAGGCCTCAGGATCCCAACCCATGCATCAGTGTGCCCTGGATATGAGACACGGAGTCAACGGAAATTATTTTGGAGCTTTAAGATTTAATGACAGCCCTGCTAGGTTTCAGACTTGCATGGGGCCTGTAGCCTTTGTGTTTTGGCCAATTTCTCCCACTTGGAGCATTCACTCAATGCCTGTACCCCCACTGTATCTTGGAAGTAACTAACTTGTTTTTGATTTTACAGGCTCATAGGCAGAAGGGACTTATCTGTCTCAGATGAGACTTTGAACTGTGGACTTCTGAGTTAATGTTGAAATTAGTTAAGACTGGAGGACTGTTGAGAAGGGATAATTGTATTTTCCAATACGAGAAGAACATGAGATTTGGGAGGGGTTAGGGGTGGAATCATATGGTTTGGATTTGTGTCCCCGCCAAATCTCACGTCAAATTGGAAGAGGGGTCTGGGGGGAGGTGACTGGATCATAGGGGCAAATTTCTCCCTTGCTGCTCTTGTGATAGTGAATGAGTTCTCACAAGACCTGTAGGTTTAAAAGTGTGTGGCACTTCCCCCTCGCACACACTCTCTCTCTCCTGCTGCCATGTGAAGAAGCTGTCTGATTCCCCTTAACCTTCCACCATGATTGTAAGTTTCCTGAGGCCTTCCAGTCATGTTTCCTGTTAAGCCTGCAGAACTGTGAGTCAATTAAAACTCTTTTCTTCATAAATTACCCAGCCTCAGGTAGTTCTTTATATCAGGTAAAATGAATTAATATAGAGGAGAAAGAAAGATGGAACTGATAAACTATCTAATGAATCTGTCTTTGTAGAGAGTAGGAAGAGATATTTTATAGGAGCATATAGATGAAGAAACGCTGATTCATACAAAGAAAACTGAGCAAACCCAATTATTAACTTCAAGAAAAACAGCCATCCTCAAAAAAGAACGTTATTACAGTTCACTACTTGACTGAGCAGTAAACAATACTTTCTTAACTATATATAACCAATATTGTCTAATCAAAACTTATAAATCATCATTTACCATAACAAGAAATGATTACATAATATCTAAAAGTCATAAACTGAGAAAGAGCCATGGAAGCTTGTTATTTGGAAATACATATTAAAGGAAAAGTTTAGAAAGTTGAAAATTGTTGCCTCTGGTGATCATGACTTAACAAAGAGGACAGGTGGTTTAAGGGACTAGCATTCTTATCAGAAGATTTTAATACTAATAAAATATTTTTAAGACATAGTATTCACATGTCTATTTAAATTTACTTCTACCCCAACATGAATTCTATAATCTATGTAATAAAAACACTGTTATATAAAACTATATTATAATCTATGTAATTCCTCTAAACTGAAAACAAGTAGTCAACTATAGCTTTCAAATATAAGAAAAACAAGTATTTCGGTCACTATTTTATAAGAGAAGGACTACGTGGGCCTTCTAATCATGGCTTTCCTCTGATCATTGACCTAGAAGTGGTGTCTGTAAGGTCCCAAAATAGGAATGAGATGGAAAGTAGCAACGGTGTTCACTACTGTTATAGAAATTACAGAAAATAAGCCTGCCAACCAAAAAAAGCCCAGGACCAGATGAATTCACAGCTGAATTCCACCAGATATACAAAGAAAAGCTGCTACCATTCCCATTCAAACTATTCCAAAAAATTGAGAAGGGACTATTCCCTACCTCATTCTACAAAGCCAGCATCATCCTGACACCAAAACCTGGCAGAGATACAATAAAAAAAAATGTCAGACCAATATACTTGATGAAATTGATGCAAAAATCCCTAACAAAAACACTGGCAAGCAGAATCCAGCAGCACATCAAAAAGCTCATACACCATAATCAAGTAGGCTTCAACCTAAGGATGCAAGGTTGGTTCAACATACACAAATCAATAAATGTGATTCAGCACATAAGCAGAACTAAAGACAAAAACCACATGATTATCTCAACAGATGCAGAAAAGGCTTTTGATAAAATTCAACATCGATTTATGTTTAAAAAAAAAACTCTTAAAAAACTAGGTATTGAAGGAACATACCTCAAAATAATACGAACCATCTATGACAAACTCACAGCCAGTATCATAATGAATGGGCAAAACCTGTAAGCATTACCTTGAAAACCAACATAAGACAAGGATGCCATCTCTCACCACCCCTATTCAACACAGTATTGGAGGTTCTGGCCAGGGCAATCAGGCAAGAGAAAAAAACAAAAGGCCAAACAAATAGGAAGAATAGAAGTTAAACTATCCCTGTTTGCAGATGACATAACACTATATTTGGAAAATACCACAGTCTCAGCCCAAAAGTTTCTTAAGCCAATTAACAACCTCAACAAAGTCTCAGAATACAAAACCAACGTGGAAAAATCACTAGCATTCCTATACACCAAGAGTCAAGCTGAGAGCCAAGTCAAGAATGAACTCCCATTCACAACTGCCACAAAAAGAATTAAAAACCTAGGAATACAACTAAGTAGGGAGGCGAAAGATCTCTACAAGGAGAACTACAAACCACTGATCAAAGATATCAGAGATGACACAAACAAATGGAAAAACATCCCATTCTCATGGACAGGAAGAATCAGTATCAATAAAACGGCTACACTAACCAAAGCAATTTATATAGATTCAATGCTATTCCTATTAAACTACAATTGATGTTCTTCACAGAACTAGAGAAAACTATTTTAAAATTCATATGGAACCAAAAAAGAGCCCAAATAGACACGGCAATCCTAAGCAGAAAGAAAAGTTGGAGGCATCACGCTACCCAACTTAAAACTATACTACAGGGATATAGTGAGCAAAACAGTATGGTACTGGTACAAAAACAGACACATAGACC
The DNA here is from genome assembly GCF_028858775.2 of Pan troglodytes. Classification (NCBI taxonomy): domain Eukaryota; kingdom Metazoa; phylum Chordata; class Mammalia; order Primates; family Hominidae; genus Pan; species Pan troglodytes. The sequence continues at coordinate 116,730,860 of NC_072403.2, forward strand.
AATGAAACAGAATCTAAAACCCACAAATAAGACCGCACTCTGACAACTATCTGATCTTCCACAAACCTGACAAAAACAAGCAATGGGGAAAGGATTCCCTATTCAATAAATGGTGTTGTAATAACTGGTTAGCTATAGGAAAACAACTGAAACCCTTCCTTACACCATATACAAAAATTAACTCAAAATGGATTAAAGACTTAAATGTAAAACCCAGGCCAGGTGCAGCAGCTCACGCCTGTAATCCCAGCACTTTGGGAGGCCAAGGCTGGTGGATCACTAGGTCAAGAGTTTGAGACCACCCTGACCAACATGGCAAAACCCCATCTCTACTAAAAATACAAACATTAGCCGGGAATGGTGGCACATGCCTGTAATCCCAGCTACTCAGGAGGCTAGGGCAGAAAAATCGCTTGAACCCGGGAGGTGGAGTTTGCAGTGAGCCGAGATTGTGCCACTGCACTCCAGCCTGGGCAACAGAGCGAGACTCCGTCTCAAAAAAAAAAAAAAAAGTAAAACCCAAAACCATAAAACCCTGGAAAACAATGTAGGCAATACCATTCAGGACTTAGGCACAGGCAAAGATTTCCTGACAAAGATGCTAAAAGCAATTGGAACAAGAGCAAAAATTGAAAGTTGGGATCGAATTAAACTAAAGAGTTTCTGCATAGCGAAAAAAACTATCATCAGAATAAACAGAAAACCTACAGAACAAGAGAAAATTTTTGCAAACTATGCATCTGACAAAAGTCTAATATCCAGCATCTATAAGGAACTTAAACAAATTTACAAAAAAACAACAACCCCATTAAAAAGTGGGCAAAGGACATGAACAGACACTTCTCAAAAAAAGACATATAGGTGACCAACAATCATGTGAAAGAAAAGCTCAACATCACTGATCATTAGAGAAATGCAAATCAAAACCACAATGAGATACCATCTCACACCAGTCAGAATGGATATTATTAAAAAGTCAAAAAACAACAGATGCTGGCCAGGTTGCAGAGAAAAAGGAAGGTTTAAACACTGTTGGTGGGAGTAAATTATTTCAGCCATTGTAGAAGACAGTGTGGTGATTCCTCAAAGACCTAAAGACAGAAATACCATTTGACCCAGCAATCCCATTACTGGGTATATACCCAAAAGAAATATAAATCATTCTGTTATAAAGATACATGCACACATATGTTCACTGCTGCACTATTCACAATAGCAAAGACATGGAATCAACCTAAATGCCCATCGATGGTAGACTGGATAAAGAAAATGAGGTACATATACACCACGGAATACTATGCAGCCATAAAAAAGAACGTGACAATGTCCTTTTCAGGGACATGAATGGAGCTGCAGGTCATTATCCTTAGCAAACTAACACAGGAACAGAAAACCAAATACCACATGTTCTCTCTAATAAGTGGGAGCTCAGTGATGAGAACACATGGATACAGAGGGGAACAATATACACTGAGGCCTTTCAAAGGGGTGGAGGATGGGAGGAGGGAAAGGATGAGGCAAAATAACTAATGTATACTAGGCTACCTATGTGATGAAATAATCTGTACAACAAAGCCCTGTGACACAAGTTTACCTGTGTATCAAACCTGTATTTGTACCCCTGAACTCAAAATAAAAGTTAAAAAAAAAAGAAATTATAGAAAATAAGTCTTCAACTCTCAACTGGCTCAGGAGAGATGAAAGCCAATACACTGAAAATATATATTAGCATGCAATTAAAACCTAACAATCCAGAAACTGTAATAAAGAAATTTTAACAAAATATACTATTTATAAAAACTATACTGTTAAAACTATGTAATGATATAACGTAAATAACACTAATATGTACCCAGACAGTGTGCTAATAAGCATTTATCATTTCATTTAATGCATCTTTCGAGGAAGGTGATATTCTCTTCACTTTTATAAGCAGGAAATTGAGTGTCAAAGAGATCATGTAATTTGTACCCTAACACATAAGTAAACAGTGAAGCAGGGATTAAAACCCAAGTCCATGTTCATAATCACTATTCTATTTATCAAAAAGTAGGCATTATAATTCTTCTGAATTCAGATTACTAAATAGTATTTATTTAGTACTAACGGCTAATCTGACACATCTTCATAAACTACATTAATCACAGATAATCTAGTAACTTCCTACTAAATAACTATTACAGAGTCAAGCTTAAGTACCTAGACAGCTACTTGTGTATGGTTTTAAAGTAATGCTATTTTCATGCCTGTAACCGCAGGGCTTTGGGAGACCAAAGTGGGAGGAGTGCTTGAGGCCAGGAGTTCAAGACCAATCTGGGCAACATAGTGAGACCACCATTTCTACAAAAGAAAGTTATAATTTTTTTTTAAATTATCCAGGCGTGGGCCGGGTGCGGTGGCTCACGCCTGTAATCCCAGCACTTTGGGAGGCTGAGGCAGGCAGATCACAAGGTCAGGAGATCAAGACCAGGAGATCAACACGGTGAAACCCCGTCTCTACTAAAAAAAAAAAAAAAAAAAAAAAAATTATCCAGGCGTGGTGGCAGGAGCCTCTAGTCCCAGCTACTCAGGAGGCTGAGGCAGGAGAATGGCGTGAACCCAGGAAGCAGAGCTTGCAGTGAGCCGAGACCACACCACTGCACCCCAGCCTGGGAGGCAGAGCAGGACTCCATCTCAGGAAAAAAAAAAAAAAAAATTAGCCAGGTGTGGTGGTGCGTGCTTGTAGCCCTAGCTACTTGGGAGGCTGAGGCAGAAGAATCACTTGAGCCCAGGAGTTCAAGGTTACAGTGAGCTATGATCGCACCACTACACTCCGGCCGGTTCAACAGAGTGAAACCCTGTCTCTAAATAAAAAATAAAAAAAGTAGGCCGAGCGCGGTGGCTCACACCTGTAATCCTAGCACTTTGGGAGGCCGAGGCAGTCGGATCACTAGAGGTCGGGAGTTCAAGACCAGCCTGGCCAACATAATGAAACCCCGTCTCTACTAAAAATACAAAAATTAGCCTGGCGTGGTGGTGCATGTCTGTAATCCCAGCTACTCAGGAGGCCGAGGCAGGAGAATTGCTTGGACCCAGGAGGCGGAGGTTGCAGTGAGCAGAGATCGCGCCACTGCACTCCAGCCTGTACCCTGTCTCCAAAAAAAAAAGTAATGGTATTTTAAACCATGTATTTTTTATACTGCTTCGCATTTCTATTTATACTGTAGCGCTTACAATATAAAAACAATTTAGCCATTAGACTAACATACTCCTCTACTGTTCTCATCAAACTGGTGAGACAAACTTGAAGCAAATCATAGAAAAAAAGCATGATTTACAATATAAACTGTCATAGCCTTGTATTTGGTTGGTGAAAAAGTAATTGTGGTTTTTGCTATCACTTTTAATATATCCTACAAAGACATTAATTTTTTTTTAAGAGAGAAAAACACTTGATTAAAAAATCGGAGGCTGGGCACAATGGTTCACACCTGCAATCCCAGCACTCTGGGAGGCCAGGTGGATCACCTGAGCTCAGGAGTTCAAGATCAGCCTGGCCAACATGGTGAAACACTGTCTCTACTAAAAATACAAAAATTAGTTGGGCATGGCAGTGGGCACCTGTAATCCCAGCTACTTCGGAGGCTGACGCAGGAGAATCGCTTGAACCTGGGAGGCAGAGGTTGCAGTGAGCCAAGATCATGCCACTGCTCCAGACTGGGCAACACAGCGAGACTCTGTCTCAAAAAAAAAAAAAAAATTGGAAATTACTTGTTCCAGCATTTTATTTTCCATTCATAAATCTTTCTACTTTTCTATTTTTTTAAAAAAAACAGCCCAATGAAGATCCTCAAAATATGCAACTATTAAAAGAAACATATTTTTAAAGTTTTCAATAGCGCACTTGCAGATAAAATGTTGCTCCAATCCCCCAATAAAAACCAAAAATCAAAAAACAGAGAAAAACCTACTTCCCTTAGAATTAGGATAAAAATGTATAAAGGAATTTTAAAGAATAAAAAATTGCCTTGCAGCACTGAAATGAGTGCAAAGTCATCTATCTTTGTGAATTAAAAAAAAAAAAGATGTTTGCTGGCAGTTTTCTTTTTGTAAAAGCTCTAAAATAGGAAGGGAAAGGAAAATGCAGAATTCAGTCAATTATTGATTAAATGGCATAATAAGAAAAGCTGCTAGAAAGTCACAGACAACCTGAATCACAGTTTTAAGAAACTCTCCAGTCATTTCTCTGAGGACAGCAAGTAAAGACAATTCAAGTACAGAAGAAACCTTAAATGTACTCACCTCAACAATTAGCAGACTGCACAGTGATGAGCAGTAAGGATAATAAGGAAGGTCTACTTAGTGTTAGGCGAGGGGACAGAGGCTGTTAACACTTATCCAACCCATCCCATTACTAGTCTGGCTGTTTCTACTGAGGCTTGTTCGGAAGGTGAGCCCTCCCAAGTCTCTTACTACTCCTTAATTGGACATACAGTAGTGTGCAAAATGGAGTCTCATTCTCAAATAATCCAGAGTAACAATATTTCAGTGGTAAAGCAAAAGGTCTAACCACAATAACAAATTATTTTCTTGTTGACAATACACACATACGATATTGAGATATCATGAATGATAAATAGCTATGTAGAACTATAATGATGTATTTATTGCCTGGTCTTAACAACTGGAATTTAACAACGGAGTTTCAAGACTCCACATACACTCTTCCAAAGTGCTACAAGATAATCAATGTTTTCAACTATGTGAAAACTGTTCATGTGTGCCCAAAGGTTAAAACTTAGATGAAAATGTACTCTGAGCATTTATTAAGTTAAAATAAATACATAAAGGCTCTTGAAGAAACAACACTACCTGAGAGTTTTAAATTGTATCAAAGCATAAGGCACAACATAATTCAAGAGAATAAATTCTGGATTAAACTTTTAAAATCCCTAAGGATTCTCAAAAGGAGAAATTTTCAGCAATAGATACAAACAGATACAACCTTTTGTAAGAATCAGCACTATCAATATACACTCCACTTAAAGATACAAAAGGAAAAAAAGTGACAAACATTTAGAAATGCAAAGAAGGCCGGGCACGGTGGCTCACACCTGTAATCCCAACACTTAGGGAGGCCGAGGCGGGCAGATCACGAGGTCAGGAGATTGAGACCATCCTGGCTAACACGGTGAAACCCCGTCTCTACTAAAAAAAAAAAAAAAAAAATACAAAAAATTAGCCGGGCGTGGTGGCGGGCGCCTGTAGTCCCAGCCACGCGGGAGGCCGAGGCAGGAGAATGGAGTGAACCCGGGAGGTGGAGCTTGCAGTGAGCTGAGATGCGCCACTGCACTCCAGCCTGGGCGACAGAGCAAGACTCCGTCTCAAAAAAAAAAAAGAAATGCAAAGAAAATGGCAGAATATATGGATCAAAATGATCCTGCATTTGAGTGGTTTTGAGGCAGGAGAATAGGGTCTGGAGTCAGGGAACCTAAGGCCACTTCACCCTGACTTCCTAGAAATAAATTGGAAGGAAAACCCTAACTTTCCACGCCTAAGTAACAAAAGGACCAGCGACCTTTGCAAACCCCCACCTCTTTGCGAGGCAGATGGGAAATTGAAAGTACCACTGATTGGTTGTAAAAAGCAACCAATCAGACGTTTGCATAGGAGTCTAACTCTGTAACTTCACTTCAGCCTCAGATTGGTTGCACACAGCAACCAACCTCGGATTGGCTGCACATAGCAACCAATCAGACTAACTGAAGGTAGTTATGTGCAAGCAATCAGACTGAGGGCCAAGTCTTCAAATGCACAGAAGTGCAACTTTGTAACTTCACTTTAGCCTCTGATAGTTGCTTCCCACAACCAATCAGATGTTTGCATAGGGGTGTGACCTTTGTAACTTCAGCCTCTGATTGATTGCAGGCCACCATTTCATTTACATGAGGCGAACACCAAGTGGCCAATGGGAAACATATATGGGGTATTCAGACCCCAGAAGATTCTGTATCCAGAACCTTGAGCAGCTGCTGGGGCCAATTCCCACCCTGTGGAGTATACTTTTGTTTTCAATAAATATCTGCTTTTGCTGCTTCATTACTTGTTTGTGTATTTTGTCCAATTCTTTGTTCAAAATGCCAAGAATCTGGACACCCTCCACCAGTTTCTTCCATCTTTCAACAAAAATCTATACCCATTATGTGCTATGCCCTCCTCTAGATAATGTGTTATGCACTACTCTAAATCAGGAACCAGGCCACACAGCAGGAGGTGAGTGGCAGGCAAGTGAACATCACTATCTGAGCTCTGCCTCCTGTCGGATCAGCAGCAACACTTGATTCTCATAGGAGCATGAACTCTATTGTAAGCTGCCCATGAAAGGGATCTAGGCACAAGTTCCTTGTGAGAATCTAATGCCTGATGATCTGAAGTGGAACAGTTTCATCCCAAAACCATCCCCTCGACTTCTGACTGTGGAAAACTTGTCTTCCATGAAACTGGGCCCTAGTGCCAAAAAGGTTAGAGACCACTGCTCTAAATTATGTGCTATGCACGACTCTAGATACTCGAGTTACAACAATGAACAAAACAGACAAAAAAAACTGCCTTCAAGAAGTTTATAGTAGAAAGGGAAGATAAAGTGACAAGATGTAAATAAACAAAATTTGTAGTGTACTAGATGGTGATCAGTGCTATCCAGAAAAATAAACCAGGATTTTCTATGATTTGGATTCAATTTATTTTAGCAAATTTCTTGCCCCTAAAATCCCACAAATACTTCTGTGAAAAATGCACTGATCTATAAGCCATGAAGCCCAAAAAACCTAACAATTGTGATTTACAATGATGGTCATACCTTCTATTTTTAAAATTACATGGCTTCTCATTTACTTGCTAAAATTAAGCACAGTGGCTTACAATTTACTAAATGCAAACACGTAAAAGTATGCCAACATAAATAGGTGACTGATAAATGATTACCTATGTATTTTTCAAGTTAATATACATAATTTTAAGAGCTACGCTACATTAATATACATAATTTTAAGAGCTACATGCCTAAAACTGGATCGACAAAACAGACTTTTAAAAAAATTTAGAATTGCAAATTCCCTGCCCAATTCCGCCCCTTCTCTCCCCACCAAAAAAAACTATCTATTCCCCTAGTCATTGATTATCTAGAATGCGGTTCCCTCCTCCTTACAGAATAAGAAACTATTGAGGAGGAACCGCAAAAGAAAAGCATAGGGGATTTTCATATGGCCTTCAAGAGATCCTTAAGAAGAAATAACATATTTCAACAGACTTCATAACCTTTCAAGTGATAAAACAATATCCTGAGTGGAAAACGAACATACAAACCTAATGTGTAGGTCAATCTCAAGTCATTTAATTGAAGGCGGTGACTAACCAAGACCACCTGTGCCCAATACACTGATAAATTACAAAGCAAGAAATCCAAGGCAGCCCTACTTTATCAATGTTAACTCTCAAAACACTGATCAAAGTAAAAAGGAATAGATATTCAATAATAAAACTCTAAGTAAAAATCAAAGTTGTGGTATTATCACTAGCTAAAAGGAGACCAAACAACAAAAAAAGTGTCCTTACTTTTTTTATTAAAAATAATTCTGATGACATGAGTTATGGCAATGCACAAATAACTTATACACTAAGTAAAACTCCCAACTCACTAATCAGTGACTGGTTTACACACGTCTTCTCTAAAAACCTGTCCACCTTCACCTATTGAGAACTTTGAACTCTTACATAGTATCTGGCAAAAATCATTATCATCTGGTTGTGTTATAAAAGTAACAGTGGTAAGAGAACTTTCTACTATTTGTTTCAACTTCTTAGAAATGATTAAAGGAGAATTCTAGCATTAGAATAAATACAATTACTCTGACCCTAGGAATATACTCTGAAATGTTAGTCTACCTACCTTTGTGCCGCAAGGCTGAATCTAATTAATGTCTGGAAAATGTTTTCAATTAAGTTTACATGGCTGTCCGTAACTGGATGAAAAACTTGGAAGCTGGCTAAAGATACCAAGAGAGCTGACTGAACATAGTTGAGCACTGTTCCTTAACAAGTCTATGATTTTAGTAAAAAAATGCAGTCAGTTCTATCTAATATAGTCTATTATACTAAGGGTTCAACTATCATTTTATGTTGTGAAGCTTTGTGTTTAGTTACATAAACTTAATAAGGTTTATTCTGATAAAAGTGAAAATTATTTTTAAATAAATTACAAATTAGTCCCTAACTAATCCTGCCATGTAATCTAACTTACAGAAATTTAGACTGAACTATTTGACAGTTCTCTACGGTTTCTAAATCCACGTTATTCTGAGAAGACTGTAATTAATCATTTTTGGCAATTCAACACATTTATAAATCTTAAAGAAAAAGTTACCAAAAACTAGGTTTAATTTATGGTCCAAAAAGTGTTAATAAATTATACCTACAGAGAATAGTGTTAGGTTTTACTCAACTTGCTAAAACTGAAATTAAAAAACAACACACTGGGCCCAGCTTCTTGTATAAGCATAAATAAATAAAGGCTCTAGACACTGATCTGTGTACTTTTACAGAATCACATCACACATATTAATAACAATCATAATAGCAGTAGGTATTATTGCTGTTAAATGCCTTCCAAAGTGTTCACATTTTCCTTAATTATATCACCAGTAAAATTATATCTCCAGTTGAATAACCAAACTTTGAAATGATTTTTTGAAATCAGTATCCAAAGACATACCAGAATTCTGGTATGATACAGCTAAGAATGGAGTTTAACAGTTGATCTAAGAAAAGTTATATAAAAATAAAATTATTAAGAAGTTATGATTCCTTTCATCTGATCATTATTAAATACGGATAGAAGTAGTTTAAAATCATGGTGCTATTATGCTACAATGACAAAAAACAGAGTGCACTCTTCAACTGCCCAAACCACTTCCTTCCAAGAGGAAAATGAGACCTTTATCATGTTTACCTCTAATGCAACAGCTGCATCTATATGAAATCATATTTAAGATTACTCAATTTCTTAGTTATGACAAAAATGAATCTTCCGAATCTTTTATCCTTAAAAAATGTAATATAAATTTGAAAAAGCACTTCTTGTAATTGAAGCAAGAATATAGCATTTAGCTATATATTCTACAAAGTTTTAGGGCGCTTAGCTAGTTGCTCAAAATGTTTTCATGCACTCCTCAGATTTACTCTAAGATGAGATTAGAAGGCGAATTTCAGAGGATTTATCATCCATGCCTCTTTGAAAAGAGCTCATGTGCTTTATTTCTTAATGGAATTTTTTCCCCATTTAAAGTTTTCTATTTTATTCTATAAAATATATATAATCAGAATTATGTAAGCTCCTAAGCTTAAAAATAAAATATTGAAACTTACATGCACTGGTATATGTCTACATGGACACCAGTTCTGAACAACAAAAAGGCCATTCTGACTTGCCACTGAGTCACTAGGATACCTGACAAAGCATTATACACTCAGTGTTCAACTTATGGAAAGATATACAAATGGTTTTTAATAAATCAGTAAACTTTATCCTATAACATCATATTTCATAGCCCAGTAAATCACATGCAACTCAAGACAATACACTTATACACTGAGATGTGAATGTGTCCCAGAAATATATGAGTAATTCTGAAACAGGCAGTATTAGCACAACTATGAACACAGATTTGTAGAACTATACTTCAGCCAGGAGGAAAAGAAATAGACTAATTTTTCAAGATTCCCTCTTGTCCTAATTGAAAAAGGAATAAAGATACACACAATGATTCAGAAAATAATCAGTGCTAAGCATTCCCTTTATGTTTATATGATCATCATAGGTAACGATCCAGAAAATAATCAGTGCTAAGCATTCCCTTTACCTGTATATGATCATTGCAGGTAACTATAATTGACCAACTATGACAGAATAAATCCCGTTGGCCATTACATAATCAACCACAAGTCAACATGACTTTTTGTACCCCTCCTCCTCTACTCTGTCTGCAAAATCTCATTCTGTGAAACTCATCACAATGAAGTCAGACTCCCTATAAATCTTCTGAGAATACAATTGTTCAAAGGCATCTGACTATGAGGAATTCTCCATTATTTTACCACACTTGCTTTAGGTTGTAAAACATATGGAGTATGTTATACTTATACCACCTAATTTTCAGTAACTTCAGAAGGCAATTCTAAATTTTTAATGCAGCCTGTAATGCACATGTTTTGAACAAGGTTTTCTTAGTAATTCTTGCTTCTATACTGGTTCGAAGCAGCTAAAATTAGCTTTTATAAATCTTTTTCTAATCTGAATCCCAGTATTTTCCTATCCAAGTTCCTGGGCAACAGGTAGGGTGTGCAAGTCTTAGTAAATGACACTCTGCTCACCTGTTATAGCAAAGGGTGTTTATATTAAAGTAGGTGCTCTTCTGTCCTCTGAGAGCTATCGGCTAGACTCATTCTCTAATATGCAATAGTGCCTTAAAAACCTGGGTCACTCAAGATTAGGACATTTCACATCTTTTTTTCCCACATAGAATACGTTTTAAATTTAATAATATTGACTCTAAGTAAAAACTAATGAGAAGAATATACTTGAAAACACTGCATTGGTTTTCAGATGATAAAAGACAAAAAATGCAAATGAACAATGGTGTCCAGAAAAAATTCCAGGAAACAGAAAAAGGATCCTATAACCCTCCATTTTTCCAACACCATATTAAACATAAGACAATGTCACCTTTGCCTACTATCTTGAAGAAGTCCAATATTCTGTGAATTGTGATCATACATCCTGAAACCAGGTTAAGGAAAAAGTGTTTGAAGAGATAAAAATCCAGATTCCACTAGGAATTCTCCCTTCTCCCAACAAGAGATAAGACTCAGAAAGTTTGTAACCAAAAAAATAAACAAACTTTGTATCCTTGTAGTTAATGGTACTGACTTTGAGTTGGTTTTGTTGTTGTTATTATGGTCAGCAAGAAAATTAATTACCTTCTTTTTTTTTTTTTTTTGAAGAGACGAGGTGCAGTGGTAATTCACTAGCATGATCCCACAAACAGACCAGCATGGGGGTTGTGACTTGCTGTTTCTGACCTGTTCTGGTTCACCTCTCCTTAAGCTATCTGGCATCCTGAGAGGCACCATATTCATGCCAAACTTAGTGTGGACATCCAAGCAGCATAGTGCACTACAACCCACAACTCCTGGGCAAAGGGATCTCTCCACCTAATCTTGACCTCTCCACCTCAGCCTCCCAAACAGCTGAGACTACTGGCACACACCTGTACATTCTATTACCAATAATGTTAAATGTTAAAAAAAGAAAAAACTTAAAAACATAAACAAGGTAGAAAATTATAGCAAAGCAGAAATTCAATCTAAAATCTTAAGCTCTCCATCTTTATATAAGGCAGTAAAGTCTCAAATGAGAGAGAAATAGCAATTTCAAAAGCCAAATGTCTGGACACAGGAATAACAGGAAAGCATTGTCATAAAACAAATGCATGATTTTAGAAACCTAGAGTAAGAAAGAAAATAGCCAGGCACGGTGGCTCACACCTGTAATCCCAGCACTTTGGGAGGCTGAGGCAGGCAGATCACTTGAGACCAGGAATTCAAGATCAGCCTGGCCACCATGGCAAAACCCCATCTCTACTAAAAATACAAAAAGTAGCTGGGTGTGGTGGCACACATCTGTAATCCCAGCTACTTAGGAGGCTGAGGCACAAGGATCACTTAAACCTGGGAGGCAGAAGTTGCAGTAAGCTGAGATTATGCCACTGCACTCCAGCCTGGGTGACAGAGCGAGCCTCTGTCTCAAAAAAAAAAAAAAAAAAAGAAAGAAAAAGAAAAGAAAGAGGCTGGGCGCGGTGGCTCACGCCTGTAATCCCAGCATTTTAGGAGGCCAAGGCAGGCGGATCATGAGGTCGGGAGATTGAGACCATCCTGGCTAACGCGGTGAAACCCCATCTCTACTAAAAATACAAAAAATTAGCCGGGCATGGTGGCCGGTCCCTGTAGTCCCAGCCACTCGGGAGGCTGAGGCAGGAGAATGGCATGAACCCGGGAGGCGGAGCTTGCAGTGAGCCGAGATGGCGCCACTGCACTCCAGCCTGGGGAACAGAGTGAGACTCCATCAAAAAAAAAGAGAGAGAAAGAAAAGAGAAAGAAGAGAAGAGAGGAAGAGAGGAAGGAAGGAAGGAAGGAAGGAAGGAGAAAGAAAAGAAAAAGAAAAGAAAGAACTGTTACTTGTACCATACACAATGCAAGTAGAAAAATAGGATAACCTGACTCATACTATTAACCAGTGTCATTGCTCACTTTCCTCACTATCTAATCTCCAAAATTGAGGCTTAACAGCAAAAGATAAAATAAAATATGAAGTTTTATTTGCTAAAACTGAGAACAGAATGAACATTATAAATGTTAAAATTAAGTGTGAATATACTACATTTAAAAATTTAGTATGTTTGGCTATTAAAACCTATGAATTAGAAATAAAATCAAAATGCAAATTACAAATATTTTGAACAGATATAAAAGCACTATTTTCCTGTTTTTTGTTGTTGTTGTTGTTGTTGTTGTTGTTGTTGTTTGATACAGACTCTCACTCTGTCACCCAGGGTGGAGTATAGTGGCACAATCTCAGCTCACTGCAACCGCTGACTGCTGAGCTCAAGCAATTCTCCCACTTCAGCCTCCGGAACAGCTGGGACTACGGATGCATGCCACCATACCCAGCTAAATTTTTTTGTATTTTTAGTAGAGATGGGGTTTCGCTATGTTGCCCAGGCTGAACTCCTGAGCTCAAGAGATCCATCCATCTCAGCCTCCCAAAGTGCTGGGATTACAGCTGTGAGCCACGGCTCCCAGCCCAAAAGCACTATTTTCTATTTCTTCTAACCATACAGAATATATTTATCAGAAGTCCATATAGGCCAGGTGCAGTGGTTCACGCATGTAATCCCAGCTACTCGTGAGGCTGAGGTGGGAGGATCACTTGAGCCCAGGAGTGTAAGGCTGCAGTGAGCTAGGATCCCACCACTGCACTCCAGCCTGGGCAACAAAGTGAGACCCTGTCTCAAAAAAAAAAAGTCCATATGATGCAGAAAATAAGATTTTGCTATAATGCTTCATGTTCCCAAATATGCACAGTGAAAAACTTTTCATGAAATCAATTTTAAAAAACAAACACATGCAGCTTAAAGTCCTCATGGCTCAACTTACCGTCTTGTGACCGTTCTGGCAGGCAACATGCAGTGCTGTCTGCCCCATGGCATCCTCAACATCAACATCACTGACATGCTGCACAAGGTCATGGAGTAGTTCTGTCCGCCCATTCACAGCCAGCCAATGTATCTGTGAAGTCATTTAGTTACTTAACATTTGTGTAATAGTGTTTTATATAAAAACAGCAGATAAATAATGTTATTTCTCAGCTGGGCGTGATTTGCTCATGCAAATCTAAAGGTGTTTTAAGTCCATGTAATGGTTTAAAACTAAAGGTATTTTAAGTCCATGTCATTTTTTTCCTTTTTTTAATTTGTTTAAGTTTTATTTACAGGTTTGGGGATTTTTAGAGTTGGGGTCTTGCTATGTTGTTCAGGTTGGACTCAAACTCCTGGGCTCAAGTGATCCTCCTGCCTCAGCCTCCTAAATAGCTGAAATTAGGTTTTATATGAGGAAAACTTCGGTATCAAGATGCAGATTACATTACCACAGATTTCAAAATCAAGAACTCAGTGGGGCTCCAAGTGGTGGTGACTCACGTTTGTAATCCCAGCACTTTGGGAAGTTGAGGCAGGAGGATTGCTTGAAGCAACGAGTTCAAGATCAGCCTGGGCAATGTAGCAAGAACCTGTCTCTACAAAAAATTTAAAAATTAGCTGGGCAGCCGGGCACGGTAGCTCAAGCCTCTAAACCCGGAACTTTGGGAGGCTGAGGCAGGCGGATCACAAGGTCAGGAGATCAAGACCATCTTGGCCGACATGGTGAAACCTTGTCTCTACTAAAATACAAAAAATTAGCTGGACGTGGTGGTGCGTGCCTGTAATCCCAGCTACTTGGGAGGCTGAGGCAGGGGAATCACTTGAACCCAGGAGGCGGCAGTTGCGGTGAGCTGAGATCGTGCCACTGCACTCCAGCCTGTCAACACAGTAAGACTCCGTCTCAAAAAAAAAAAAAAAAAAAAAAAATTAGCTGGCCATGGTGGCATACACCTATGGTCCTAGCTTCTCAGGATGCTAAGGTGGGAGGATCCCTTGAGCCCAGGAGTTTGAGGCTATAATGAGCTATGATGGTGACACTGCACCCCTCCTACCTGTGTGACAGAATGACAACCTATCTCCAAAAAAAAAAAAAAAAATTGTTTTAAAATAACTCATAATGGTTCAAAACAGTAAGTATACTAAGCTCCCAATCATCAAATACTCTGCTTCTCAGATAATCCTGGACTCTATGCATAGTTTGTCTCTGGAGAAAAGGTGTTAGATATTTTTCTTTTCCCAGAAGCAAACATAAGTTAAAAAGTAATTAACATAGCAATGCTATATTCCTTACTTCCTGTATTTTACAAGTAACACATGTATCTTACATAAATAAAAAAAGGAGGGTAAAAAATATATAAAACACCTATAAGTCTACCACTCAAAGATAATCAATGTTAAAACTTTGGACTATGCTATCCATTAATTTTTCACATGATTTTTTTTTCATTAAAAAGAAAATCATGAAATCCCTGTTTTAAAATGGCAGGTTTAATCCATGCATCAGTCTCTACTTCTTCCCTAAACCCCACGGAAATGAGAGTAAAGAGTATTTCCTTAAAAGACTAGATCCATAAAGATACAGAGGAGAGAACAGCAAGTTTTAGAAGCAAAGAAAGTAGATGATGCTTTTTATCTTGTCAGATTATACTTGTTGACTTGTCAGAATGCTACACCAGTATTAGAGAAACCCCCCAAAAAATGTGATTCAGATCACAGGACTCCCAAAAGGCTCAAGAATCAATAGTAAGTACCATGCACCTCTTGAAAAGAGGTTGAAAGTTTATTTAATAAGATTTAGAGCCTCGTATCTCTACCCCTCCCCAACTGTGCAAGGCCAGTAATGGCCCCCACTCAACCAGATAGAATGCAAGAGGCTTGAAAACAGTCTCTAGGTAAGAGACAACAGGCACATTGAACAAAGAATACCACACTAAAAAGGGGAGATTAAGTGCAAGTTTAAATATTGAATATTGATTTTACAAAGCATTCTTCTCTATCCAGCACGCAGACTGTTAACATCTTCCGGGCAGTTGGAAGAGTCTTCTCTGAGGAATATGACCAGCTCAAGAGTAAATGCCTAAAGAAATCGACACTGCAAGGTCTAAGAGGCAAATGTCCAAGGAGATCATCCTACACTGAAGCCTCTAGTGAACAAAGCCTCACTCATGCTGACAGCCTTCAAATAGCTTTTTCCATTTCCACCAAACATCTGATAAATGCATCTAATTTGAAAGACAAACTACAAAATTTTTTTAAAGCAAAAAGTAGGGGGAAAAAGGAACCATGAATATTCAAGAAAAAACTATATTTAATACTGTCAGAGGGAGAACATACTGATTGCATCCCTGAAATGAGAAAAGGATACTATTTTTTGAAAGAGACAAGGAAAAAAACTCTTGGAAATTAATACTATGATAGAGACGTGTAAACTCAAAAGAAGAATTAGGAGATAATATTGAGGAAGTCTCCCTAAAAGTACAAAGAAAAGAAATGAGAAAAAGTAGGAAAATTAAAGGGCTAGTGTGAATAGGTCTAACATTTAAATAATAGGAGTTGGGGAAAAAATAAAACAGAGAAAAGACAGAAAAAGAAATCATGAAAGTAATAATTTATGAATATTTCTCATAAGTTCCCATTACATGAGTTTCCAGGTTGATAGTGTCTCAATATTATCCATCGAAATGGATAAAATAAATCCAAAGCAAGACATAATAATCACAGGATTTTAGAACACTAAGGACAAAGTAGATTCTATAAGTTTCTAGAGAGAAAAATCAAAACAGGTTTCATATAAAGAATCAAGAATCCAAATAGCACTAAACTTCAAAACAAAGCTAGAACACAACAAAGCAATGCTTTCAAAATTCTAAGGAAAAATGATATCTTGTCTAGATTGTCAGCTAAACTGTCAATTACATAATCAGACTCAAAGACTCAAGTCATATCAAACATGCAAGGTGGCAACACATCTCCCATGCACACTCTCAGGAAACTCTCAGGGTTGTGCTCCATCAGAGTGACAGAATAGTTATCAGAAAAGATGGATATGAGACCCATATAACAAGAGAACCCAAAGCAAGAAAAAAGCAAAAGGAATCCCCAGATGATGAGACATTCCAAACAACTGTGCAGCAGACCTAGGTATCAACCAATCCAGCCAAGAGAGCACAGAAGTCTCCCTAAGAGACTCCTTCAAGACATAATCAAGCACATGAAAGGTACTGAATACGTATTAAGAGGATATTTACAAAGCTGAGAGAGACCTTGGAACTGAATTAGTAAAAAGTTATAAGAAAACTTTAAAGTAATAAAGTTGCAGTAGGGCAAGAAACAAATACAAAAGACATACAAACTGCGAAGAAAGAAATAAAGGCCTGGCGCGGTGGCTCACACCTGTAATGCCAGCATTTTGGGAGGCCGAGGCGGGTGAATCACCGGAGGTCAGGAGTTCAAGACCAGCCTGGCCAACAAGGTGTAACCCCGTCTCTATTAAAACTACAAAAATCAGCTGGGCATGGTGGCACACACCTGTAATCCCAGCTACTAGGGTGGCTAAGGCAGGAGAATTGCTTGAATCCAGGAGGCAGAGGTTGCAGTGAGCTGAGATTGCGCCACTGCACTGTAGCCTGGGTGACAGAGTGAGGCTCTGTCTAAATAAATAAATAAACAAATAACTGTCTCTACGTGCAGACAACATGACTGTCTATGTAGAAAATCTCAAGCAATTTGCCCAAAGTCCCCCAGAACTAATAAGTGAGTTCAGCAAGATTGCAAAACCAAAAACCAATTGCATTTCCATCTGAACATGCATAAACTCAAATTAAAAACACAAGGCCATTTATAATTATGCCAAAGAAAATGAAACAGTTATATGCTTACCAAAACATGCACAAAATCCCCACTGTGCTGTACAAAATTCTAATGAAAAAAATCAAAGACCTAAGTAAGTGTGGAGATATACTGTGTTTATGGATTAAAAGACTCAATCAACACAGTAAAGATAACAATTCTCCCCAAATTGACCTATCAGTTTAAAGCAACTCCAATCAAAATCCCAGCAAGGTTTTTTTGTAGACACAGACAAGTTTATTCTAAAATTTATATGGAAAGGCAAAGGAATCAGAATGGCTAACACAATCTTGACAAAGAAAAATAAAGTGAGAGGAATTATTCTACCTGGTATTAAGACTTACAGCTACAGTAATAGAGACAGTGTGGTATTAGCAGAGAGATTAGCAGAGACACACAGATGAGTGGAATGAATATAAAGTCCACAAGTGGGTCCACACAAATATGCCCAACTGATTTTTGAAACAGATGCAAAAGCAAATTCATGTAGGAAGGACAGCCTTTTCAACAAACAGTGCTAGTACTGGACATTCATAGGCAGAAAAAAAAAGTAAACCTTGACCTAAGCCTCATAACTTATGCAAACAGTAACTCAAAAGAGATCATAGACTTAAATGTAAAACACAGAAACATAAAACTTGTAGAAAAAAATATATGAGACAATCTTCAGGATTGAGTGCTAGGCAAAGAGTTCTTGATACCAAAAGCATGATCCATAATGCGAAAAACTGATCAATTTGACTTCAAAGTTAAAAAACTTTTGCTCTTCAAAAGACCCTCTTAACACCATTATTAGAAACAGTACTGGAAGACCTAGCTAGAGCAATCAGGCAAAAGAAAGAAATAACGGACATTCATATTAGAAAGAAAGATGTCAAATTATTCTTGTCTGCAGATGATATGATCTTGTATTTGGAAAAACTTAGACTCCAACAAAAAACTGTTAGAACTGGTAAATAAGTACGTTGCAAAATACGAAATCAACATGCAAAAATCAGTAGCATTCTGATGTCAGCAGCAAACAACCTGAAAAAGAAGTAAAGAAAGTAATCCCATTTATGACAGCTACAAATAAAATAAAATACCTAGGAATCAACTTAACCAAAGAAGTGAAAGATGTCTAAAAGAAAACTATAGAAAAAGATGCAAGAAACTGAAGAAGACACACACACAAAATGGAAAAATATTCCTAAGGGTTGGAAGAATCAATACTGTCAAAATGTCCATACTACTCAAAGCAATCTATAGATTCAATGTAATCTCTATCAAAATACCAATGACATTCTTCACAGAAACAGAAAAGATAATTCTAAAATTTATATGGAATCACAAAAGATCTAGAATAGCAAAAGCCATCCTGAGTAAAAAGATCAAAACTGGAGGAATATCATTACCTGACTTCAAATCATACTACAGAGCTATAGTAACCAAAACAGCATGTTACTGGTATAAAAACAGACACACAGACCAATGGGACAGAACAGAGAATCCAGAAATAAATCCACACATCTACAGTGAACTCATTTTCTACAAAGGTGCCAAGAACACACATTGGAGGTAGGGACCATCTCTTCAATAAATGGTGTGGGAAAACTGGATATCCATACACAAAAAATGAAACTAGGCTCCTATATCTCTTGCCATATACAAAAATCAAACAAAAATTAATTAAAAACTTAAATCTAAGACATGAAACTACTAAAATAAAACACTGGGGAAACTCTCCAGGACATTGGTTTGGGCAAAGCTTTCTTGAGTAATACCCCTTGAGCAAATTTCTTGAGTAAATTTGCTTTTAAGTAAAAGCAAAAGTAACCAAAGCAAAAACGGACAAATAGGATCACTTCAAGTTAAAACACTTTTGCACAGGACAGGAAAAAATCAACAAAGTAAAGAAACAACCCATAGAATGGGAGAAAATAACTGCAAACTATCCATCTGACAAGGGATTAATAACCAGAATATATAAGGAACTCAAACAACTCCATAGTAAAAAAAAAAAAAAATTTTGATTAAAAAAAGAATGAAAGATCTGAGTAGACACTTCTCAAAAGTAGACATACAACTGGAAAACAGGTATATAAAAAGGTGCTCAACATCACTGATCATCAAAGAAATGCAAACCAAAACTACAATGAGGTATCATCTCACCCCTATTAAAATGGCTTATATCCAAAAGACAGGCAATAAGAAATGCTGGCAAGGATGTCAAGAAACAGGAACTATCATATGCTGTTGGTGGGAATGTGAATTGGTATAGCCACTATGGAAAACAACTGCATTCCTGGACATTTATCCCAATGTGTACCCTGATGTTTTTAACAGCTTTACTCATAATAGCCTCAAACCAGAAGTGAACCAAATGTCTTTTAACAGGTGAATAGTCAAACAAATGGTGGTATATCCACTACTGGATGGAATACTATTCAGCATTATAAAGGAACAAACTATTGATAAGTATAACCTAGATAAGTCTCCAAGGAATGTGACAAACAAAAAAAGCCAATCCCCAAAGGTTCCATACAATATAGTTCTATCTCTGTAACATTCTTGAAATGACTAATGGAGAACAAATTAATGGTTGCTATAGGTTAGCCATGGGATGTGAAGGACAAAGGGAAAGGTATGGTTACAAAAGGGCAACATGACATATCTCTGTGGTGTTAGAAATGTTCAGAATATTCACTATGGTGGTGAAAACCTACCATGTACACAGGTAATAAAACTACACAGGTAACCTACACAAGTAATAAAAATGAATAGAACTTAAAATACATAAACATACACACACACATACAATTAAAACTGAGGAAGGCCAGGCGCGGTGGCTCACACCTGTAATCCCAGCATTTTGGAAGGCCAAGGCGGGTAGATCACCTGAGGTCAGGAGCTCAAGACCAGCCTGGCCAACATCGTGAAACCCCATCTCTACTAAAAATGCAAAAATTAGCTGGGCATGGTGACGCACACCTGTGGTCCCAGCTACTCGGGAGACTGAGGCAGGAGAATTGCTTGAACCCAGGAGGCGGAGGTTGCAGTGAGCTGAGATTGCACTACTGCACTCTAGCCTGGGCAACAGAGTGAGACTCTGTCTCAAAAAAATAAAATAAAATAAAACTGAGGAAATCTCAGTAAGACAGATTGTATCAATGTCCATGTCCTTACTGTAATATTATACAATAGTTTTGCAAAATGTTACCACTGGAGGAAACTCGGCAAAAAGTGCAGGGCAACTCTCTCTCTCTATTATTTCTTAGCACTGCATGTGAATCTACAATTATCTTAATCTCTAAAAAAAGACAATCATTAACTACAGGGAAAATAAAATGTTATGCAAGAAAGGAAAGCAACTATAACCAACTATTTGGCTTAACTATGAATAGTTTTCGTGTACTCAAAAAAATAATAACACACAAAAATGATCTAACTAAAATTACAATAATTGTATTGGAGGGACACAAGGCTAATGTGCTTATACACCACAGGGTGGGAGGAGTGGCTGAAAAAGAGAACAATAGCCTCATCTTCCAGAAAGTCAACAGGTGATACCTAAAACCAAAAAACCAGGAAGTAGCATTTAGCCTGCTATTTATATATAGAGACAACATTTTAAAATCCATTAAAATAGCTGAGAGAGGCCCGGTGCGGTGGCTCACACCTGTAATCCGAGCACTTTGGGTAGCCAAGGCGGGTGGATCACCTGAGGTCAGGAGTTCGAGATCAGCCTAGCTAACCTGGTAAAACCCCGTCTCTATTAAAAATACAAAAAAAGGCTGGGCGCGGTGGCTCACACCTGTAATCCCAGCACTTTGGGAGGCCAAGGCGGGCAGATCACCTGAGGTCAGGAGTTCAAGACCAGCCTGACCAACATGGAGAAACCCCGTCTCTACTAAAAATACAAAATTAGCCGGGCGTGGTGGCACATGCCTGAAATCCCAGCTACTCAGGAGGCTGAAGCAGGAGAATTGCTTGAACCCGGTAAGTGGAGGTTGCAGTGAGCCAAGACAGCACCATTGCACTCCAGCCTGGGCAACAAGAGTGAAACTCTGTCTCAAAAAAAATTAGCTGGGCGTGGTAGCAGGCGCCTATATTCCCAGCTACTCGGGAGGCTGAGGCAGAATCACTTGAACCCGGGAGGTGGAAGTTGCAGTGAGCTGGGATTGCGCCATTGCACTCCAGCCTGGGCGACAGTGAGACTCTGTCTCAAAAAAAAAAAAAAAAAAAAATAGCTGAGAGAAGTTGTTTAGGGAGTGGGAAGTTTGGAGGTTGGGGAGGAAGGCCAAGAGACTGTTTTCTACAAGCCAGGTAGAATATTTGATTCTTTAAATACATACATGAATAATTTTGTTAAATAAAAATTTTATTTTTACAAATTTTCTATTCCACCTCCCTTAAAGTACAGGAAGGAAGGGAAGAAATTAACAGAAAACATCTTATGCAATTAAAACAGATTATATTAACACTGAACCATCATGCCTAAACTGGTTAGTGTCCTAAGGAAAGATCTATGTCATTTCTAGGGTTTCATAATCCTCTGTTGCACGTACCGTGTCACTAAGCATCCTACGGATATTCAGAATACAGTCTTTCCTTACAGAATAGGTGGTATTATATTATTAATACATAACAAAATCTGAATTTTTACAGGAATTGTAGATTCCATATAATAATCATGATTGAGTTTATTCTATAATAAGCCATTCAAAATTTTAGGAAAGTTGTTTTTCTATACCTCATTCCCCAATTTTTAATCATAAAGGCCTTGAAAACCAGCATGGTAAGTAAATATTCAATATTATTCTTTATTCAAAAATTAAAAGATTCAAAATATAAATACTATCAAAGGAATGTATAATTTAATAAATAAAACTTAACATTTTCTGCCATGATTTCAAAACAACTGCTCAACAGTAACATAATTCTATGTTATCTCTACTTCTAAAATTAATAATGCTCCATTAAATAATGACAATTTGGTTAAAACTTTGGGATTTCAACAATCTCTTCAGCAATATCCCATACCACCTCCATGTGATTCAAAAATACATAAACTTATTTTTGCAAAGAAAGTGGTATGGCAAAATGGCCAATACTACTTTATATAAAATATAAGTCTAATAACAGGACAAAATGTTAACAGTAATTTTATCTTTGGGATGCAGAAGTGAAAGGACTGCTTAAGGCCAAGAGTTCAAGACTAGCCTGGGCATCAAAGCAGGACCCCACCTCTACAAAAAAATATAAAATATACTAGCCAAGGGTAGTGAGACACACCTATAGTCCCAGCTACTTGGAAGGATGATGCTGGATGATTTCTTGAGCCCAAGAGTTTGAGGTTGCAGTGAGCTATGATCATGCCACTACACTGCAGCCTGGGTGACAGTGAGACCCTGTCTCTAAAAAAAGGTTTTATTGGCCGGGCACAGCGGCTCACACCTGTAATCCTAGCACTTTGGGAGGCCAGCGGGTGGATCACCTGAGGTCAGGAGTTCAAGACCAGCCTGGCCAACGTGGTGAAACCCCGTCTCTACTGAAAATACAAAAGTTTTTTTTTTTTTTAACCGTGATTATCTCAGAGTGCAAGGAATACAGGGAGTGCTCATTCCCTCTGTTACCTTTTTTCTTCCTTTCTGACTAGCTATCTAATTCTACAATGAACATACTAAAAGTATTTAAAAGAACATAACGAAAAACAGCTCTCCAAGAATGAACACATAACACACCTCAGCAGAGATGCTCCTAAGAAGTCCCTTAAAAGTCAGTGACAAAGGCTAGGGGAATAAGCTTCAAAATAAACAAAAGTCATAAACTTAAAAAGGAGAAGAGAGAAATATGGTAAGCCATAACTTATCTTAATATAGCTTAAAACTTTATCTCAAATCATTCTACACCTTCTTAATCCCTATAAAGAAGTAACACAGGCCAGGTGCGGTGGCTCACGCCTATAATCCCAGCACTTTGGGAGGCTGAGACAGGTGAATCACTTGAGGCCAGAAGTTAGAAACCAGCCTGGCCAACATGGTGAAACCCCACCTCTACTAAAAACATAAAAATTATCTGGACATGGTGGCGCATACCTGTAATCCCAGATACTTGGGTGGCTGAGGCACAAGAATCACTTGAACCAGGAGGCAGAGACTGCAGTGAGCACAGATTAGACCACCTCACTCTAGCCTGAGTGACAGAGCGAGACTCTGTCTCAAAAAAAAGTAACTTGCAGAAACACTTGTACTACACTTTGCCTAACTGTCACATTCAATATCATTTTCTAAAACATACTTTTAAAACATCAGATGAAATTGATAGCACTTACTGCTGTAAGGCCTTCATTATTACAAATGTTGACATCAGCGCTATATTCTAATAATTTACTCATACATTTCTTCTGCCTGAAAAGAAAAAAGAGTCATGGATAACTGGTACTTAAAAAATATATGCAAATGACAATTAATTTACTGAAATATTAGCAACAATCAATAACAGCTGATGACATCATAACATCTTTATCTGTAATATCAAGCCATATCTGCAATATTTAAACAAACACTACTTGACACAAGATACAAAACTGCTTCTATGACTCAAAGATAACAGGATAAAACAATGACACAGTCAGGTTTTCATATCATTGGGACAAATCACATTCAAACTGTAGAGAAGTTTCTAGTATTGACTAAGTTCATGAAATAGTAATATTCATTAGAAATATAACAAAATACAAGTCTAATGGAAGGGGAATGGATAGAGAAAAATGATGTCTCAACATTGTATCTTACATTCTTGACAGCAAAACATTTAAAACATAACACTAAGATGTTACAAAACCATACTCAGAATATCACTAAAATGCATGTCTATGCATCCCTCTACTCACTGGAGGGTGAGGAGGGGGATGTAGAGATTCTTTTTTTTTTTAAGTTATTTGTATTGTGGTAAAATACATATAAAATTTGCCATCATAACATTTTTTTTTTTTTGAGACAGAGTCTTGCCAGGCTGGAATGCAGTGGCACGATCTTGGTTCACTACAACATCTGCCTCCCGGGTTCAAGTGATTCTCCTGCCTCAGCCTTCCGAGTAGCTGGGACTACAGGCGTGTGCCACCACGCCAGCTAATTTTTGTATGGGTTTTTTTTTTTTTTTTTTTTTTTTCTGAGATGGAGCTGCGCTCTTGTTGCCCAGGCTGGAGTGCAGTGGCAGATCTTTGCTCACTGCAAACTCCGCCTCCCAGGTTCAAGTGATTCTCCTGCCTCAGCCTCCCAAGCAGCTAGGATTTCAGGCGCATGCCACCATGCCCAGCTAATTTTGTATTTTTAGTAGAAACGGGGTTTCACCATGTTTGGCCAGGATGGTCTTGATCTCTTGACCTCGTGATCTGCCCGCCTAGGTCTCCCAAAGTGCAGGGATTACAGGCGTGAGCCACCACGGTGGCCCATCATAAACATTTTTTTTTTTTTTGAGACGGAGTTTCACTCTTTGTTGCCCAGGCTGGAGTGCAGTGATGCGATCTCGGCTCACTGCAACCTCCGCCTCCCAGGTTCAAGCAATTCTTCTGTCTCAGCCTCCCGAGTAGCTGGGATTACAGACATGCACCACCACGCCAGGCTAATTTTTGTGTATTTTAGTAAAGACAGGGTTTCACCATGTTGGACAGGCTGGTCTCGAACTCCTGACGTCAGGTGATCCACCCCCACCCCCACAAGCCTCCCAAAGTGCTGGGATTACAGGCGTGAGCCACTGCACCCAGCCTCCATCACAACCTTTTTTTTTTTTTTTGAGACAGAGTTTCACTTTTGTTGCCCAGGCTGGAGTGCAATGGCACAATTTAGGCTCACTGCAACCTCTACCTCCTGGGTTCAAGCAATTCTCCTGCCTTAGCCTCCCAAGTAGCTGGGATTACAGGCGCCCGTCACCATGCCCAGCTAATTTTTCGTATTTTTAGTAGAGACTGGGTTTCACCACGTTGGCCAGGCTCATCTTTAACTCCTGACCTCAGGCAATCCGCCTGCCTCAGCCTCCCTAAGTGCTGGGATTACAGGCGTGAGCCACCACACCCGGCCCCCATCACAACCATTTTTAAGTGTATAGTTCACTGGTAAATAGTCCAGGGAGTAAACAGTAATACATACAATACAGTGTGTATATGTTAAATACATATGTATTGTATACATATTATATAATAAATATAGTAGTAATATGAGGTTGGTGCAAAAGTAATGGTGGTTTTTGCCATTACTTTGAATGGCAGAGTATATACTATACATGAATATATTACTATTTATTCAACTAGATCATAAACATCTTCATACCATGGATTATATCATATTTCTTTAATCAACTCAGTAGTAAGCATAGCCAGGCTCATAGTAGCTCTCAATAAAACTTTGATTATTAATATTCAATCTTGTAAGTCAATAGCTAAAATTCTCATTGATTGAATAAAACTTTTTAGAAAAAAACAACTGACAAGTTACTTTTCTTGCTTTTTGTACTTGTAATGAAGTTAAATATCACTTAAAATTAGCATTATAATCAAAGAAACTGAGGAAAATAAAGCTCTGGGTAAACTTTTTTTTTTTTTTTGAGACAAGAGTCTCACTCTGTCGCCCAGGCTGGAGTACAGTGGCACGATCTCGGCTCACTGCAAGCTCCTCCTCCCAGGTTCACGCCATTCTCCTGCCTCAGCCTCCTGAGTAGCTGGGACTACAGGCACCCGCCACCATGCCTGGCTAATTTTCTGTATTTTTAGTAGAGAAGGGGTTTCACCGTGTTAGCCAGGATGGTCTCGATCTCCTAACCTCGTTATCTGCCCACCTCGGCCTCCCAAAGTGCTGGGATTACAGGCTTGAGCCACCACACCCAGCCAACTCTGGGTAAACTTTTAAGATAAAACATTTACAAAGTTCCTTTATCTAACACACTGTTAGGAAAACCTTAAGAAATAAATATTCAATAATCATGAGACCACAAACCAGATAGTCCCATTAAAATAAATACATTGTTTAAATGTGTGTTCGTGTGTCTATACCTATATGGGTGGATTTCTAAAACCTTTCAGAAGCCTATTATGGACCACTGGCCTAAGCCAATAATGCCAAAATAAATCATTAGGTAGGAATGAGCCAGGGAAATAGACCCAAAAAAGTGTTTATGGTAGGGGTTGTTGAAGAAAAGCAGTAATCTATAATGCTTCCCCTTCCAAAAATGAATTGCAAAAGGTACAGGGAATGTAGGAGAGAAATATATCCTATCTTTCTATTGAACAACCATTATTACTATTTTCCAGGGTCTGAATAAGTCAAATCAACCCAATAAATAAGTAGCTATTTTGCTAACAGAACTAAAATATTATGTAACACATGGGCCCTACCCTTTATGAGCTCATAATCACCTAAAAAATAAAGAAAAACTCTTCTTTCAAAACTGACCAAAACACAACCTAAGAACACACAATAATTTTAAAGCCTCTCCTTCTAACATTCTCACATAAGCATGAGCAATGCTGAATCCCCCTGTACAAGGAAGCAACTATATTCCTGCTCAGATATTGCCCCAATTATAGGGAGCTTATGGCAACCCAAATTACATAGGGACCAGTCACCCAAGTGCTCTGTGGAAGCTTAATGGGGCTTCTTTTGGAAAGGAGGACAATCCAATACAGCACTAATGGCAAAGAGAAAAATGCTAAAGCAAGCCAAGAGAAATATAGCAGCCATCTGATGACAGCTGAGGGAACAAAACAAAAAGCTGGCCCCAAAACGCAGATTGACCAACAAAATGGGAAGAACTCTACTATGACTTCTACTTCAGTATGGATAAATGTGAACTCATAAAGAAATTACAGTAAAAAGCTATTTCTGAAAACATCAGCCACTACAGGAAGTACTCAAGTCACTTAGCAAACATTGAGCACCTCTAAGTTGTACAAGGCTTCCACTCAATAAATAATAAAAACCAAAATATTTAAGTATTGAATATCAAGAGTAATCTTTATAGAAACAGAAAGGTATCCAAATTAAAGACAGGGTCATGAATTCTTTTTATTCCTTTTCTCCTTGCTGAATAGCTATGTGAATCATGTAATATCTGCCATATTTCTTCACCTTTAAAATGTAATGGTCTTCAATCACTGTTGACAGAAAGAGTGATCAAAACTATTTCTTTTCTCTGTGCCACTTTATTTGTTTCTGAAAAACAGTACATGAAAATTCTTTTCAGCAGACCAAGAACATCCTGCCTTTCAAGTCTAAGACTTATTTCTTGCTCCTCACACTGAAGTCTTATGACTAAGTCGCCTACTGAAATGACAGCAGAGTTTTTATCCCTGCTCTGCACTAATCTCTCCTTTCATTAACATAGTTGTTGAAACAGAGTACTGATATTTTTCTACATGTAACCTTTTCAAGACCTTTGTCAATACCCTATCAACACGTGGGATAATATACCTAGACCCGAGATCAATTCAGCAAGGGAATGAATGATTTACTCTATGACCTTGGGTGTGACACATTACAAGATACCTAACATGGCTAATTATAAAAACAACTGTTTAATCAGCACATTGTTACCTATGAGAACAGTGGACAATTAAACTGGCTCACATGCTAAATCAGGAAATGGAACAGATCAGCAAGAGTCAAAGGACTATGCCCTTCCCCTGTCCAACCTAGGCAACACTATTGTTGTCTTTTTTGCTCTGTTTTAATCTTTATACGCAAAAATTTGGCCTTGGATTGATGTAATGGACAATTTTTAGCTCCATATCCATCTTATTAGGCAGTCAACTCAAATATCTAGAAGCACAGTTGAGAACAGGAAACAAAAACATCTTCAAGAGTAATTTAAAAAAAAAGACACAATGCATTTGTATACTGTGTCCATAGAGAAGTTTTTTGGGGTTTTTTTGTTGTTTTTGTTGTTTTGAGACAGAGTTTCCCTCTGTTGTCCAGGCTGGAATGCAATGGCGCAATCTCCACTCACTGCAACCTAGCTCTCCCGGGCACTCAAGCGACTGTCATGCCTCAGCCTCCCAGGCTCAAGCAATTTTCATGCCTCAGCCTCCTAAGTAGCTAAGATTACAGGCATGCGCCACCATGCCTGGATTATTTTTGTATTTTTAGTAGAGACAGGGTTTCACCACATTGGTCAGACTGGTCTCAAACTCCTGACCTCAGATGATCCGCCTGCCTTGGCCTCCCAAAAGGCTGGGATTACAGGCCTGGACTCCGTAAAGAAGTTTTACAGTGTTTGAAAGTGTTTAGGCTGGGTGCGGTGGCTCACGCCTGTAATCCCAGCACTTTGGGAGGCCGAGGTGGGCGGATCACCTGAGGTCAGGAAATCGAGACCATCCTGGCCAACATGGTGAAACCCCGTCTCTACTAAAAATACAAAAATTAGCTGGGCGTGGTGGCACGTGCCTGTAATCCCAGCTACTCAGGAGGCTGAGGCAGGAGAATCACTTGAACTCGGGAGATAGAGGTTGCAGCGAGCCGAGACTGTGCCACTGCACTCCAGCCTGGTGACGGAGTGAGACTCCATCTCAAAAAAAAAAAAAAAGAAAGAGTTTATAAAATATAAGTTCTTCAAGTCCTGAATCAAAAAATACTTATTTTCATTTTAAACATAATTCCAATCATTTTGGTCTGATTTCTCAGACTAAATAAAAACTAATGTTAGCACTAAAAGGAGTAAACTACCCTAGTATCTAGGAAGATTAGTCTGGTACAGCTCATTCACAATAATTACAAATAAACTGTGTACAATATATTAAGTCTGTGTATAATTCCATTAATAAAATTAGCTAAACAAGCAATTTGCAAAATGAGCCATGGAGTTAGGAGTGGCAAAAGATTAGCAGAAAAAAAGCACACTAAAATAGAGATGAAAATTATGCTTTTCAGAAAATACAATGTCACTATAATACAAGTAATAATGAACTTCCACATATATTTTCAAGAAGAAAATCAGTAAGAATCTAATAAATTAATAAATATGATAGCTATTTTTAAATTGAATATAATGACCCCAGATCCACTAATAAAGAAGAACAATATCATCAATAATATCTTTGAGATACAAAAAATATATAGAAAATAAAATTTGCACCATTATTGTAGTTTTTCCCAAGGTAAATAACAGGGATGCGGGAGGAATCATCAAACGAAGGCAAAGTGCCTTGAATAACTGATAATACAACTTAAGCCACTTAAGAAAACTAAATAGTTACCCATTTCTTGCTGCCAAATGAAGGGGTGTACAGCCTGAAATATCTTGATAGTTAGGATTTGCTCCTTTCTTTAACAGCAAAACCAAGCATTCCACCGATCCACAACTAAAACAATATTAAAAGACAGTTCAGATACATTCAACATACAGCCATACTTGATGTAGTTTAATTAAAAAACAAAATATTCTATTAAACACAATTTTCTTTTTGTTTTTCAGACAGAGTCTTGCTCTGTCGCCCACACTGGAGTGCAGTGGCACCATCACAGTTCACTGTAGCCTTGACCTCCTGGGCTCAAGCAATCCTCCCACCTCAGCCTCCCAAGTAGCTGGGACTTACAGGCATGAGCCACCACAATTGGGTAATTTTTTTTTTTTTTTTTTTCTGTAGAGAAGAGACCTCATTATGTTGCCCAGGCTGATTTCAAACTCCTGAACTGAAGCAATCCTCCTACCTCAGCCTCCCAAAGTGCTGGGATTACAGGTGTGAGCCTCCATGCCTGGCCTTAAACACATTTTTTTTTTTTTTTCTTGAGACAGAGTCTCGCACGTCACCCAGGCTGGAGTGCAGTGGTGCGATCTCAGCTCACTGCAAGCTCCGCCTCCCGGGTTCATGCCATTCTCCTGCCTCAGCCTCCTGAGTAGCTGGGACTACAGGCACCTGCCACCATGCCAGGCTACTTTTTTTTGTATTTTTAGCAGAGACGGGGTTTCACCGTGTTAGCCAGGATGGTCTCAATCTCCTGACCTCAAGATCCGCCTGCCTTGGCCTCCCAAAGTGCTAGGATTACAGGCGTGAGCCACCACGCCCGTCCATTTTTTTTTTTTTTTTTTTTGAGACAGAGTCTTGCTGTGTCACCCAGGCTGGAAAGCAGTGGCACAATCTTGGCTCACTGCAACCTCAGCCTCCAGGGTTCAAGCAATTCTCCTGCCTCAGCCTCCCAAGTAGCTGGGATTACAGGCGCACGCCATCACGCCAAGCTGATTTTTGTATTTTTAGTAGAGATGGGGTTTCACCACGTTGGCAAGGCTGGTCTCGAACTCCTGACCTCAAGTGATCTACCCACCTCAGCCTCCAAAAGTGCTGGGATTACAGGTGTGAGCCCCTGTGCATGGCCTTTTAAACACATTATTTTTACCTATAATTTGATTTAACTTCTGACACAAACAGTAAACATTCTCTACTTTCAAGATGGTCCATTCTACTATGAAAATTATAAAGTATTTGAGAAATTCAAATACTTCAAAGAAACCATATGATACTTTCAACTTTCTGGCCTTTCATAAGCCAAATTATTCATGAACAATTAATTTCAACACATCTACCTAAATCCTGAAAAGAGGATAGGTACCAATTAGTTAACTGATTGATTACATACCAGGAGACTATAGATAAAAATCATTCTCCACCTATGTAAAAAATATAAAGCCAATGACTTCATCTGCAGACAGCATATAAAATCTCATATTGCTGGGATAAAAAGAAAATTTTGGTGAACTGTACCAGTAAGTACATCCAGGAAAGACAATCTCCATGTCTAACCTACTCTCATCTGATATAAAACAAGACAAGAGGGACATGAGACTTACATACAATCCCAAAGTTAACAGTTTAGAGACAGAACGGATAGCACACCATGCCCTCAAACAGGATAAAGAACTACTCAGCTGTCTGTTCTCATCTCTCCCCAGAAATATTGTGTGATAATGCTGTTCAAAGCTTACTGATCCTTGCCCTAGATCAGAGTTTAACTCAAAATATCTTTAGTCTTACTTTGCTGCAATGTGAAGCAAGCTTCTTTTCACACGTCCGAACGCATAATTGACATCAAATTTTGAATTTGATAGTAGTTCAGAAACAGACCTATGCCAAAATAAAAATGAGGAATCAACGTGTAAAAAAAGTTTTTAAAAACATAATAAATCAAGTTAACAACTCTTTAGCTGCTCTGTTTGTTTGTTTGTTGAGACAAGAGTCTTGCTCTGTCACCAGGCTGGAGTACAGTGGCGAGATCTTGGCTCACTGCAACCTCCACCTCCCTGGTTCAAGCAATTCTCCTGCCTCAGCCTCCCGAGTAGCCGGACTACAGGCGCATGCCACTACACCCGGCTAATTTTTGTA
Source organism: Pan troglodytes (assembly GCF_028858775.2). Lineage (NCBI taxonomy): Eukaryota > Metazoa > Chordata > Mammalia > Primates > Hominidae > Pan > Pan troglodytes. The sequence continues at coordinate 116,762,345 of NC_072403.2, forward strand.
TTTTTAGTAGAGAGGGGGTTTCGCCAAGTTGGCCAAGATGGTCTCAATCTCTTGACCTCGTGATCTGCCTGCCTCGGCCTCCCGAAGTGCTGGGATTACAGGCGTGAGCCACCCCACCTGGCCTAGCTATTCTTCTGATTCTTCCAGTTTTGTCCCACACCCACCACAAAATACTGCACTATTCTCTTAGTATGTTAGCCAGCTCAGTATCATCCAAAAACCAAACGCCTTGACCAATAAGCTGGTGCTGAAGGTTTCCTCATCTGCCACTTGGATAATCCTATGTTACCTGCTCTTAGGACACACAACAGACTAAGCTGGCTTTAGCTTTCCTTAGATTCTTGAGAAACAAAGGGTGTAGGCCTGGCTGCTCCCCTTGCCAAAAGTTGAGCCTAGCTATATTAATTTTGGCCAAATAAAGAAAATCAGACAAAAAACATTTTTTAATTATACCAGGTAGGAAATTAAAAACAAAAAAAAAAATTTTAAACTTGTTTCAAAATAATTTCTCTTTACATTCTTCTTCTTATATCAAAAAATTCAATGGCTAGCCATGGCAGAGCTGACTGGTGTAAGTGTAAAGACCCCCTCACAAAGCCAAATAATTGTATTTCATATATGGCCCTGTAAAAGAATGTCAACACTACATCAATAAAAGGAACACAAAAGTAAGTAGCACATAAGGGAAATAAGTTGTCCCTCAGCCATAATCTTTTACTATAAAGATCAGTAGTGACCTCTAAAAGAAATCATGACAATGTATTTTTCTATGTGAGTGACCAACCAAATACTTAATATTTCAATATTCATTAAGAAAATCTATCATAAAATGTTACAGCTCATATAGATCTTGGAAAATCTTATTCCTTATTTCACACACACAAAATTATAACAGAAAAGTTAAATAACTTGCCCCAGAACAACATCTATGTCCAAACTGTCTGTGTGTGTGTGTGTGTGTGTGTGTGTGTGCGCGCGCGCATGCGCGGGCATGCAGTACACATTTAGAACAATGTATGCTTCTTAAAAAGCAAAAATTTTTGAAACAAGCACTCACCTGTGTTGATCAGCCATAACCATTGGCATTAATGTATAAACAGCAGTTTCATTATCTGAGTAAAAAAAAAACAGAAAGAGTTCATTTATCCCCTACTTTGTCCAAGGGGTGATACTTAAGATTAGTTTAGAATTTTCCTAACTCTATACAAAAAGCGAAAAGGAGAGGAAGAAGGAGGAAAGAATAATGCAGAATACCAGAGGTATTTCAGAATTTACGATAGTGCAGAATCTTTCATCCCCTCCACTGCTTATCCCTTTTACATCATTACAAAAGAGCTTAGCTTCTGGATGTAAAAGGAAAATTAAAGACTGATTCTTCAGAAGGTTTTGTCCCATTATCCACCAAAAAACAATTCTCTAAGTGTAGTATGGTAGCCCGCGCATCATCATCCAAAAACCTTTCTGTAGCTTTAACAATTGAAATTTCTTTTACTTCCAAAGAGGTATTTATAGGCATCATGTTTTATCATACTTACATGTAGTTTGGGGGAATTTTAAATATATATGGATATTAAATATATATATGCTAAAATAATTTTAAAACCTTAAATATACACAATACTGGCTTCTTGTCAATATTATTACAAAAGAAATTAGTTTAGAAGCTTTTATGAAAGAGCACTGAAGTCTTCATTGTACTTACCACTTTACTCACAACATTTTTATTCATATGTGCTATGGTTTGAATGCATCTACCAAAAGTTCATGTGTTGGAAATTTGGTTGCTATTATGGCAGTGTGAAGAGGTGAGGCTTTGGGGAGGCAATTGAGCCATGAGGGCTCCTCTTTCATGAATGGATTAATTCTGTTAATCCAGGAGTGGGTTAGTTATAATGAAGTTCAGCACCCTTCCTCTCTCACCGTTCTGCCTTCCACCATGGGATGACTCTTACTCGATGCTGGTGCCACACTGTTGGACTTCCCAGCTTCCAGAACTGTGAGAAATACATTTGTTTTCTTTACAAATTATCCAGTCTGTGGTATTGTTCTATCAGCAGAAAACAGGCTAAGAGAGACCCTTTACACAATAAATTCACAAAAACATGACCCAAAAGGTTAAAAATCAACATCTATGATGCCATATTATACTTATGTACATTTTAGCTAGTGTTTTGAATTGATTTTTATATATTACTAAGGGTCATTTCTCAATTCAATGTATTTTGGAGGTTTATGTTTTTAAATAAATTATTTACAAAGATGAAACCCTGACAACCCCCACTCAGCCCTTTTAAAAGTTAATGCTGATGCTCAGTTAATAGGTTAAAGTTTAAGGAGAAACAGGATATTTACACAGTATCAAGTACCTCTCAAAAATATTGACTAATTACAAAGGAAAAAGAAAATGTATAGTGAAGAACCCAGCAGACACTATCTTAATCAACTGACAAAGGGTAACATCACCAAAAATAATATATGCTCAATATCATATAGTTCCTGATATGATCCACTGAAAAGGACACATCACTTTTGCAGTACAGCAGTCCCCACTTATCCGCAGGGGATACATTCCAAGACCCCGAGTCAATGCCTAAAACCATGGATAGTACCAAACCCTATGTATATGATTTTTTTCCCTACATGATAAAGTTTAATTTATAAATTGGGCACAGTAAGAGATTAACAACAATAAATAATAAATTAGGACAATTATAACACTATACTGTAATAAAAGCTATGTGAATGTGGTCTCTCTCCCTCTCTCTCAAAATATCGTGCTGTGCCTCCCGCAACTGAAACCTCGGAAAGCAAAGCTGCAGATAAGGGTGGACTACTGTTCTTGCCAAAAATGCATAACTTCAATCTAATCATGAGAAAATGTCAGAAAAGCCCAAATTAAAGGGAATTCCACAAAACACCTGATCGGTCCTCTTTAAAAGTCTCACGACCGTTAAACACAAAGAAAAACTAAAGAACTACCACAGTTTGGAGGAGACTAAAGAAACATAACTAAAGGCAATGTGTTATCCTGAATTGGATCCTTAAATGACATTAGTGGGAAAGCTGGTGAAATTTTAACAAACTCTGTAGTATAGTTAATAGTATACACAAATGTTAATTTCTTATTTTTGACAACTGTACTGTGGTTGTACAAGATGTTAACCTTAGGGAAAGGTGAGTGGAAGTTACATGGGAGGAACTCTGGGCTAATCATGTAAGTTTTCTGTAAGTTTAAAATTACTTTAAAAAACACTTTTTTTAAAAGGAGGAGGAACTGTCATACATTAAGAGTCTTAAGAGACACATCAACATACGCAATATGTAGTCCTTATCTGGATAGTGATTCAAAAAAAAAAAAACTGTAAAAGGACATTTTTGAGACAATTTTTGAGATGAGGACAAACTGTATATGGACTTGGTATTTTATTTCAAGATAATACAATATTACTGTTAATTGTATTGGCTCTAGTAATGGTATTATAATTGTGTTTGAAAAACATAATTCATATGTTTAGAAATATAAACTGAGCTATTTAGAGGGGAAATGGAAAAAAGTTATCAATATTCCTTCACATATTTGTTCACTATTTTACTGTGAGTGTATACATGAAAAACAATTTAGTCCTTGGCAACATTCACAAGTTCAGTATGCAGATGCAACAACTTTTTCACTATAAAAGTAAAATACTAATAAATCCTATTAATAACATTTAAGAACCATTATCTTAAAGGCACTTTTCTAAACACTTTGCATGTATCATTGCTTTTCTCCTCACAACCACCCTATGAAGTAGGTACTATTATCCTCATTTTACAAATGAGAAAACTGAAGTACTAGTTAAGTAACAAGCTGTGTAACAGTGGCATTATGTGGCTGATTCCAGAGCCTCTACAAATAATATATCCTGGCTGGGTGCAGTGGCTCACGCCTGTAATCCCAGCACTTTGGGAGGCCAAGGCAGGCAGATCACAAGGTCAGGAGATCAAGACCATCCTGGCTAACAAGGTGAAACCCCATCTCTACTAAAAATACAAAAATTAGCCAGGTGTGGTGGCAGGCACCTGTAGTTCCAGCTACTCGGGAGGTCGAGGTAGGAGAATGGCGTGAACCCAGGAGGCAGAGCTTGCAATGAGCTGAGATCGTGCCACTGCACTCCAGCCTGGGCAACAGAGCGAGACTCCATCTCGGAAAAAAAAATAAAAAATAAAGATAAAAAATAAAAATATATCCTACAATGCACCCAGTATATACCACATAACCAGAAGGTCTACAATAGAATACTATTCTTAATATGTAAAATAGACTCTGTTTTATCCTCTTATATTTCTTTTTTTAAATGCTGACTGCAACCCACTAATTGCTCTCAGAAACTACCAATGAGTCACCACCAGGAGTTGAAAATACTACACTAAGCCTCCCTTGGCATGACAACATTCTTTATCGTTCATATAATAATACATGTCCCAATAAAAATCTGAACTTCTAAACCATGAGAATTTCCATTAAGTCACCCCATAATAAAGTCATAAAAAAACACTTGTTATTTGTGGGTTTAAACTTAAATCAAGATAAACTTTAAATCAAGATAGTGCATAATTTTAAGTGAGCGTTAGTGAGCATAATAAGGTTCACAATGGTTGTATTTGTAAGGTTTTTATTTTTTAGATAAAAATTAGATTTACATCTTAAGTCACATCTAACCTAAAGAAAAAAGTAGGTCACATACATTAACAGGTAAGTATGAAGAAATAAATCTAACCACAACTGTGGTGCTAGAAGGAGACTATCCAAGAAATACTATACTAAGAAAGGACAGAATACAATTTGTTGCCAGATACTTCCTTGTCTACTCTTGAAGACACCTTCAGGATTACGTATGTAATTAAAGTCTCCAGGGTGACAAGAAAAGTTTAATCTATCACTTTATTAGACATGTTTGTCATTTTTATCACTACAGTTTCAAAACCCAACTGTTAACAAAAAAAAGGTGCTCAGAGTAATTAATTATATACAATTTCTCTTCAAACCATCACATGGAGTAATTTTTTTAAACACAATTATCCCAATCACATATGCTAAAATGGGCTCAAATTTTATTATTTTATTAAACAAACTGCATTCACTATATAGTAGTTCAAACTTTACATACACTAACAACATACACCTTCCTTTTATTTATGTGGTTTTTTTTTTTTGAGACTGAGTTTCGCTCTTGACGTCCAGGCTGGAATGCAGTGGCGCGATCTTGGCTCACTGCAACCTCCGCCTCCCAGGTTCAAGCAATTCTCCTGCCTCAGCCTCCCAAGTAGCTGGGATTACAGGCACCCGCCACCACATCCAGCTAATTTTTTGTATTTTTAGTAGAGCCGAGGGTTCACCATGTTAGCCAGCTGGTCTCACACTCCTGACCTCAGGTGATCCACCCACGTCGGCTTCCCAAAGTGCTGGGATTACAGGTGTGAGCCACTGCGCCCGGCCTCCAACTTTTAAACACTACTAAGAATCCATATCCCTAAAGTAATTTCTTACTCTTCACCTCTTTTTCTCTCAAGAATATTCCTGTGTTAGGCCTGCCTAGGAGGACTCAACTACCTGCACTCCATTACTTAGGGTAATACTCAGGTTTTCATCATCTCAAGGAAACATAGCATCCAACTCAGTTTATCAAACATCTATAGTTTCAACCTTTGCAACAAAATTAATTTTAGAGTACAAGCTGACTAAAAAGTTTACAAGTTTAATAGTTTGTTGTAATTAGATGCTTATTAATTACTGAATTCTAACAAAGCAAAAAAAATCTGATTATTTTCTAAATTTAGAGAGATCTCAGAGTTTCCATTCAGCCCTTAAAATGTAAGCACAAATGTGGATTTGTATCAGTAGGAATGTTATATATATATTTACATATATATATTTACATATATATTTACATATATATTTACATATATATTTATTTACATATATATTTACATATATATTTACATATATATACATTCCTATATGTATGAGATACTTTAAAGAGCCAAGCTCAGAGAATTCAAAGACTCATCAGAGCTTAGAGACAAAGATAAATTAAATTCAAGGAACAAAATGAACAAATTCATTATAATCAAAGAAAAGCAAATGCAAACAAGATGCCATTTTTGCCTATGTGGAAAAGTTTTACTTTTACTAATCATACTCTAGTTTCTGGGCACTCTCAGACTGCTGGTGGAACTTTCCAAGGAGTAAGTTGAGAAACTGATATGTTGAGCCTTAGAAATGTATTGTAGATATTCTTCTTGTAAGAATTAACCCTAAGGAAGTATTTAGAGGCAGACTATGTCTTAAATACAAAGCTGTTTCTCATAAAATCAGTTTAAAAACAGTATTTAGATTCAACATTTGTTACATGCATCCTATGAAATTCTGAAGTCATTAAGCCTATTGAAGAATACAAAAAAAAACAACATTTGGGGCGGGGCACGGTGGCTCACGCCTGTAATCCCCCAGCACTTTGGGAGGCCGAGGCGGGCAGATCACGAGGTCAGGCGATCGAGACCATCCTAGCTAACACGGTGAAACCCCGTCTCTACTAAAAATACAAAAAATTAGCCGGGCCTGGTGGCAGGGGCCTGTAGTCCCAACTACTGGGAAGGCTGAGGCAGGAGAATAGCGTGAACGCCGGAAGCAGAGCTTGCAAGTGAGTCGAGATGGCGCCACTGCACTCCAGCCTGGGCGACAGAGTGAGACTCCGTCTCAAAAAAAAAAAAAAAGGATGTTTTCTAAACACAAAATAAAAGACTATATGCAACATGATTTTAACTTGTTAGGGAGGGAAAAAGAAATAACAATGGTAACACTGTTTATAACTGGATGGTGGAATGACATTTTTTTTCTGTTTTTCTTTATTTTCCAAATTTTCTACAATGAAACTATATTACTTTTAAAACCAAGTAACATTATCAAAGTCTTCTAAATCACATTTATGTAAAAAATATCGGGATTCAAACTAGACAATATAAATTATACATGTAGTCTTCATAAAGCTATACCAATAATTCGACTACGAAAAATAAGTAAGAGTAGCACTTAAGAAATGGATTCAAAGGTGGAAGTTGGAAAGAAAATATACAAAAAGTTGAAGCTAGAATCTAGTTACCAAAATCTGAATTCTAAATAGAGACTAGAGACCATTTTTTCAAGAAGATTATCCCCAGGCCAGGCGCGGTGGCTCACATCTGTAATCCCAACACTTTGGGGGGAGCAGGGTGCGGATCACTTGAGCCCAGGAGTTCAAGACCAGCCTGGGGAACATAGTGAGACCTCATCTCTATAAAAGAAAGGAAAGAAAATTATCGCCAAAGTACCCAATCCCACATTTCTTTCATGACCGTCTGCCAAGGTCTCCTTCCCTATCCTACAAACCACCCAGCAGCAATTCAAAGAGAGTTTTGAAAAAGTAAGATAAAGTACTACAATTAAGAAAAAAGCTATTCACCAGCTACAACCTCCTCCCAACCCTTCTCTCACTTGGGCATAAAGAGCCAAAAGCTTCTTAGAAGCAGCACTGCTGTCTCCCATCACCACTAAAATGTCTGAATTCCTGACGCTGCAAACAAAACTGCTTATTTTCTCTCCTTGTTATTAGCAGAGTTTTACCTGTCCTGAGGGAACCCTGGCACGGTGAACTAAAAGTCCTGATCCTCAGGGACCATGCCTTATTCCTCTTTGCAGATGCGTCCTAGTTACCAGCTAGCCCACTCAATACTAGTCTGATGAATAAATGAAGAATGAAGGCAGGCATGCATATTAAAGAAAAACATATTGTGTTTACCCATACAGTACTTTAAGAGTACCTGTTTGATGTTTGACAACCCTTTGTTTGCCTGTTATCAAAACAAGGCAGTGCCCCACGTTTTAAAAAATAACAAAAATAAAAGCCCGCCTGGCCCCCCGATGCAGCTTAAAGTAAACACTATCTTTGGATCATCTCTATCCCCAGCTACTGTTAAATGACCCGCAATTATCATGTTTTCTGACTCCGGGTCTCGGGCCTCCGGCTGGTATTCCTGCCCCTTTGCCAAGACCCCTAATCGACAGACGTTGCGAGACCTTTGTCTCGCTCCTCCCAGCAGCGGAACCCCCACCAACCCAGTTTCCTCCCGAAAACTCCCACCTGCCGGGGTGGGAGCGTCGGGCCACGGGAGTTCGGGGCCCGGGGCCGCCTCTCAGCTCTGGAAAGTAAAAGTGGGCGTTTTCTCAGCTTTCAGTTAGTTTTTCCACCCGACCTTGACGCGGCCGGAGCTCCTGCCCCACTAGCCGCCCCCAGCCCCGCGGCCAGCCTGGCCCCGCGACCCGGCTCACCCTCGGGCAACTCCACGGTGCGCGCGCGGCGCAGCGAGCGCGTCAGGCGGTTGAGTTGCTCCATCGCTCTCTCCATCCTCGGCGCGCCCTCCGCGATCCTCCGCGATCAGCCGCCCCACCGGCGGCCTCCGCGCCCAGAGCCCTACATCTCGCCTGGGCCCGTCCAGCAGGCGGAGACGCGGGCTTGCCCCGGCTAGAGGACTGAGCTGCGAGGGCTGCCTGGGGCCACGTCCAGCGTCCGGGGGCCGGGCTGCTGCCGGACCGACCACCTACGGTACACCCGCCGCCGCCTCTGCTCGCGCCTTTCCTGCAGCCCCCGCCGCCGCGTCCCTCCCGGGCTCGCGTGGCCTTCTGGGAACTGTAGTTTCCAGCTGGCAGAACGGAGCGCCCTGGGCGGAGTCACGTTGGGGGCGCCCAGGCCACGCCAACGCGGGCGCAGGGCTGAGTATGCGGGAAGCCACGCAGCGACTGGGCGTACTCCTAAGTTCCTGGAAAGGCATTCTGACGCCCTGCTCCTCCTACCCTCGTCCAAAGTTGTACAGGAGCAGCTTCCTCCAATTCTATAACTTTACTATAAAACAGATTAGAAATTGGCACAATTGTTCTTAAATCCGTCACCACCTTTCTAGTACTGTATTAGTGCCTTTGTTTCAGGTACCCTACATGAACTGTTTAAGTATGGTATTTTCATATGTCAAACTTAAAGAGTAATAAAATCAAACAAATCCAAAAGCACAATATGCTTTTGTCTTCATTGTAAATAACTTGACAATAGCTTAATTAGTTGTTTTTCCTGCCGGGCGGCTTTATGAGGGCAGGGACATTTAATCTTGAACTGTGTTGTATCCCTGTATTTAACAAGGCACCTAGCACAAAGTTAAAGCTCTGGGGAAGATACGAATGATGACAACCTGAAAAAAATTTTTCATTTATTTGGTACAATGCTAAAGTGTCTATGTGATGACACAGCCTAGTGGGAAATCCAAAGGATTTGACTTTGTAAGTTACAAAAAAATTTGGATACCTACATTGTGGAAGAAATGAACTCAGTGGCGAAAAATCATATTCATAAGCTCTGCACAGAAGTTGAACACTTGAAACTTGAAACAACAGAAGTTGGAACTTGAAAAAATTAACCCAATCAAAGGGGTAAATGTGAGCCTGGCTAACACCAATATATCTTGGATATATTACCAGTGCCAAGATGATGCTGGAGTGAGGGAGAAACAAAAGGCTTGTCTTTTTCAGCTTCTCTTCCTCAAAGAGACAAAGCTGTTCCTGAAATGAATGGGCACGTGTACGTTGATGATGTATGTTGGCTGGCCAAGAGAAAGAGAGTCTCACCTGCCCATTCAGGATATGAAGGGGCAGATGGTGGTTGGCATGTGTTTTTCCTGCCAGTGCCGTCCTAAATCAGTTCCAGCTAGTGACCATTTGTGCCAGTGGTGCCACAGGCTCGGGGAAGACCTCTGTAATCTTCACCTAATCAGATGATACCTAAACCAGTCTGGCAACAAGGTGGTAGAGGTCAAAGTTTCAAAAGAATACCAGAGGCTGGGCGCAGTGGCTCATGCCTGTAATCCCAGCACTTTGTGAGGCCAAGGCAGGCGGATCACTTGAGGTCAGGAGTTTGAGACCAGCCTGGCCAACATGGTAAAACCCTGTCTCTACTAAAAATATGTATATACAAAAATTAGCCGGGCATGGTGGTGTGCCTCTGAAATCCCAGCTACTCAGGAGGCTTAGGCAGGAGAATCGCTTGAACCCGAGAGACGGAGGCTGCAGTGAGCTGAGATCCTGCCATTGCACTCCAGCCTGGGTGACAGAGCGAGACCCTGTCTCAAAAAAAAAGGAAAGGAAGAAAGAAATACCAGACGTTATGGACCAGTCTAGCCCAGGCTCAACCGTTTGCAACCTGGCTTCAACTAAAAATGTTCCAGTCTTGCTTGGCCTCTTATGCTATTCAAAAAGTCAGGATTCCCACTGCTGTACAGAAGTTGGCCCCTCAGCTTCTCTCAGCTGCTGTTATCACCATTGCTCTCTAGGCTGTTGCTCCATATAAATTACCTCCAACGTCCTGTGAGGACCAAGCCTGGAGTTTGTGGGCAGGGGTAGGAGCCCCCAGCAGCCTCCATGGTGGGCATTGCATCTCATGCTGGTCACTGTTCACCACAGGAGCAGAAGATAATGGAACAGGTAATGCTGATGTAAATTGTCAGTTCCAAATTCTGCAATATGATGCAGTCTCCCAATAGCTCTGCTTCAAAATGTATAAAGCTGCAGTACTACTATCAGCTTATCACCTCCTGTCCAACAGAACTTTCTACAATGATAGAAATATTCTATAATCTGCAATGCCCAAAATAGCATCCACTAACCAAATGGGGTTACTGGGTGCTTGAAATGTGGCTGGTGCAACTGAATTTTAAATTTGTATTAAAGTATAAGTAATGAAACTAATTAAGTTAAATAGCTGTATGTGCCCTGTGGTTACCGTATTAGACAGGGCAACTTATCACACGAAGAAGAAAGCTGCCCAGGAGAACACCAAAACAGCTAAACAGCTTCTTATAGATTATTATTAGCTAAAGAGTAGATTTTCTCACCTGTCACCAACACCAAAAACATCAAGTGGAAGTTTCAAAAGGGCACTTTGTATCATAAGTTCCATTAACAAAAGCGTAGAGTTTTTCACTAATGATAACCCAGGTTCTTCTGTGGCCCAGACAGTTTTAACTTTCTTTTTTGTATATCTGGTATTTTTTTCTTCCTGGAAATTGGTTTTATTGAAGATTCCCAAGCATTAAGGGAAAGAGAAGAGAAAAACAATCTGTTCAACAAAAGGCAGGAAATGGGTGGGAAGCAAAGAAAAATGGTCATAAAAACAAAACATAAAGTAGCGGTAGAAATAAATCTAAATATATCCATGGTCACAGAAAATATAAACAGAGTAAACTCAATGTTTACTCTAAAACATAGAGGTCTTAGACAGTGTGTTAAAGAAAAATAAAAATGGAGGCCACAGTTTAGATATACCCAAGTCCAACTGTGTATAACCACAAACCAAAACTCATCATCCTCATTTCCCCAAAACACCATCTGTAATAATAAACACAAAACGCAAGGTTTACATCCTTGTCAGCATGATTCAGTGAAACTAAGCCAATCAGCTATAGACAAATCAGCTTAAATAGTTTCCCTAAAAAAATTAATGTATAACAGACAATCATGAAAAAAAGGCCAAAGTACTTCATCTTTACGCTTTATAAACTGTACGGGAAATGCAGTAAGGCAAGCTTCTCAACACTGACTCAAAATATCCTGGATCGCAATTTGTACTTGATCTGATTTATTTCTTACATCTGAAAAGATCAAATAAAACAGCTATTTGCTGTTTCTAAGGGACCACCATTTCCAAAAGGAAATGGAAAAAAGGGATACCATAGAAAATATTAGCCAAATAAATGTGATATAAAAATATATCAGGGTTCTCTAGAGAAACAGAACCAGTAGAATGTGTGTATATATATGGAGAGAGAAAGAGATTTATTATCAGAAATTGACTCACGTGATTATGGAAGCTAGCAAATCCAAAATCTACAGTTTGGACCAGCGGTCTCAATACCCGAGAGACCTGATGATGCCATTCCAGTCAAAGGCCAGGGCAGCTAGTAAGACAGATGAAGTCTGGAGGCAGTCTGCTGAAAAATTCCCTCTTGCTGTTTCTTCTATTCAGGCCTTCAGCTGATTGGATGAAGCCCACCCATATTATGGAGAGCAATCTGCTTTAACCAATTTAAATGTTCATCTCTTCCAAAAACACCCTCCAAGTTGGCACAGAAAATTAACTATCATGAACAATATTAATATCAGCAAAATAAATTTTAAAGGAAAAAACATTATTAGAGTCAAAGAGAGTTACCAGAAAGTTTATACTAGTCCTGAACCTACACCTAAAGACATAGACTAAAAATAAAGCTACACTTGACAGAATTACAAGTATAAGTTCCACACCATGGTGCTAGATTTTTCACACCCTTCGCTCTGAAACGAATAAAGCTAGCAGAAAAAGACAGTTAAAGATACAGAAGATTAAAAAACTTCAACTACAAGTCTCATTAAAGGGCATGTGTGAACATTCACTTCACTACTAATGAAGAGGGAATACACATCCTTTTAAAGCACATATATTACAGTTACAAAAATACAACGCATCCGAGTGTCCTTCCTCAGAGCAGTGTCACTGAGGTGGCAACTAGGAAGACCATGGCCAAAGCCAGGGTAGGGTAGGTTGAAAATCCCAAGAAATGGAGTGGACGGAGGAAGCTATCAAAGGAAAAACAAAGCAGACTGTAGGTCTGGAAGTAGAGGCAGGAAATGCAGGGGACACATAAGCCAGTAGAAGGGACTTTGGAGTTAGCAATGAGAGGCAGCCACAGGTCTCACTAAACTACACTTTCATCCAGTACCCATGCTACAGAATTTCTTAATCAAAGTGAAGGATCCTACATTTGTCCTGCTGGATTTCATCTTGATTAGTTTTTGTTGTTGTTGTTGTTGTTATTGTTGTTGTTTTGAGATAGGGTCTTGCTCTGTTGCCCAGGCTGGAGTGCAGTGGTATGATCTCCACTCACTGCAACCCCTACTGCAACCTCCGCCTCCTGGGTTCAAGCAATTCTTGTGCCTCAGCCTCCGAGTAGCTGGGACTACAGGTTAGCGCCAGCATACCCGGCTATTTTTTGTATTTTTAGTAGAGACGGGGTTTCACCATGTTGGCCAGGCTGGTCTCAAACTCCTGGCCTCTGGTGATCCACCCACCTCAGCCTCCCAAAGTGCTGGGATTACAGGCATGAGCCACCGCACCCAGCCTGAGGTCATTAGTATAACCTGAAAAGATATTGCTGGGTCCTGCATCTATTAATCAGTTGTCTGGTATCTTCTGTGCTGTGTATCATGTGCAGACTTGACAAGCTCCCTCTCTATATAGGGATTGAAGTCACAGATTAAAATGCTGAAACAAAAGAAAGCAAAAAAAAAAAAAAAACCTCATTGAAATTACAACCTAAAACTTTCCCAAATTATCTTTGATTCATTAATGGGTTCTTTAGGGGAGAATATGTCATCGCCTATTAACACATCTAACTGTCTGTGTACTGAAAGCCATTAGAAACGTTGTGTACAGGCTGATTGCGGTGACTCACACCTGTAATCCCAACACTTTGGGAGGCCAAGGCGGGTGGATTGCGAAGTCAGGAGTTGGAGACCAGCCTGACCAACATGGTGAAACCCTGTCTCTACCAAAAATTAGCCAGGTGTGGTGGCACGTGCCTGTAAACCCAGCTACTCAGGAGCCTGGGGCAGGAGAATGGCTTGAACCCGGAAGGCAGAGGTTGCAGTGAGCTGAGATCGTGCCCCTGCACTCCAGCCTGGGCAAAGACCCAGACACTCCCTCTCAAAAAAAAAAAAAAGAATTGTTGTGTACCTTTTGATTCATTCAATTCACCTCTGGGCATATAGTCCAAAGAAACAACCTGAAATAGAAACAAAGATGTATAGATAAATATAACATTTATTTATACAGAAGTATTACTAAATTCCTAGTAAACAAAAAAACATACTGCCTGTAGGAGGGGAATAGAGATATTTCTTAAATAATGTTTTTCAAATAATTATGCTCACGGATATATAATTGTAAGTAGAGATAAGTGTTCTGAAAGGCTGGAAAAAACATTCTGTGAAAGGCTAGGAACATCTAGAGAGGATTTCCAAAAAAACAGACACTTAACCTAAGAATCAAAAGATGAATAGAAGGTATCTAGGCAAAGGAGCTAGGGTGATAAAGAATATTCTTGGTGGGGCGCAGTAGCTCACATCTGTAACCCCAGCACTTTGGGAGGCTGAGGCAAGAGGATCGTTTGAGTCCGGGAGTTTAATACCAGCCTGAGCAACATGGCGAGACCTTGTCTTGACAAAAAAATTTAAAAATCAGCCAGACATGGTAGCGTGCCTCTGTGGTCCCAGCTACTCCAGAGGCTGAGGCAGGAGGATCACTCAAGCCTAGGAGAATGAGGTTGCAGTGAGCCATGTTTGTGCCACTGCACTCCAGCCTAGGTGACAGAGTGAGACCCTGCTTGAAAAAAAAAAAAAGAGGCCGGGTGTGGTGGCTCACACCTATAATCCCAGCACGTTGGGAGCCTGAGGCAGGTGGATCACTTGAGATCAATAGTTCAAGACCAGCCTAGCTAACACGGTGAAATCCTGTCTCTACTAAAAATACAAAAATTAGCCGGACATGGTTGCATGTGCCTGTAATCCCAGCTACTCAGGAGGCTGGGGCAGGAGAATCGCTTGAACCTGGGAGGCAGAAGTTGGAGTGAGCCAAGATTGTGCCACTGCACTCTGGCCTGGGTGACAAAGCGAGACTCCATCTCAAAAAAAAAAAAAGTGCTCAATGGAGAGAATGGAATTTGCAAAGATCCTATGGTGCATGAAATGTTCAAGGAATCTAAAGAAAGTTGTATTTTGGTTATGTCATTGAAAGTCAAGGAGCAAAAGGGAGTACACTACGAAACGGTGAGAGAGGAAGCAGTCCATGTGGGGCTTTGCTAGCCATGATAGGGCCTTTAGCATAAGAGCAGTGGAAAGGCATTAAAGGATCTTAAGCAAGTGGGAATAATATGATCAGATTTGTGTTTGGAAGGAAAACGTTTACTCCACCTGAAGGATGAAGAATGAATTAGATTGACAGTTGAATAGATAAGCAATAAATAGTTTGTGGGCTACTTACTATTTAGTCCAAAAGATGATTGTCTTTTGGACAGCATAGTGGTTATGTCAGTAGAGTAAAATGTTTTCAAAATAACATTGAGAAATATTTTTGTAATAAAATCAGTAACACCTAATGATGGACTGCGTATGGGAAATGGGAAACAGAAAATGGATTATGCAATTTTATGTATGATGGCACCATTCCTGGGAAAAGAGAACACTGAATAGAACCAGGTATGGAAAAGGAGATTGTGTCATGGAAAGTTTGAGGTGCCTTTGAGGTACTGAAGTGGAGATATCAAATAGATGACTCGACATACATGGCTATTCTGGGCTTACAATATACATTTGGAGATATAACTCTACAGATAGTGTTTGGAAACTAGGGAGATAATATAAAGTAGAAAAGAAGCATCAACTTGTTCAAGACTAATCCTTGCAGGTTGACCTCCCAAAGGGAGTTCGCTTCCTGAAGGGCTCAATTGTTCAGGCAGTCTGTCCTGGTAAAATATTGATAGTTGAACCAGGCTGTGGAATAAAAAGAGCAACAGAAAGGTAGCTGGAGTGGGATTGGGGTTGAGAGAAAGTTTTGGGGTTTTTTTGTTTTGTTTTTTCAAGTTACCAGGTAATTGAGGATTTTTTTTTTTTTAGATGGAATTTCGCTCTTGTCACCCAGGCTGGAGTGCAATGGTGCAATCTTGGCTCACTGCCATCTCCGCCTCCTGGGTTCAAGTGATTCTCCTGTCACAGCCTCCTGAGCATCTGGGATTACAAGTGTGTGCCACCACGCCCAGCTAATTTTGGTATTTTTAGTAGAGACAAGGTTTCACCATGTTGGCCAGAGTCATCTGCAACTCCTGACCTCAGGTGATCTGCCCGCCTTGGACTCCCAAAGTGCTGGGATTACAGGCGTGAGCCACCTCACCCAGCCAAAGATATTTTAATTAATTGAATATTTCAGAGAAGGAGAAATTATTGATAGTGTAAGATCTAAAAATACAGAAAGCTCTCTAAATAAGTAAGAACGACATAAAAGTTTAACAATAAGAAAATTGCTCAATAAGTTATGGTATGTTTATATATGCAATATTTTGCAGCCACTAAAAATGGTGTATATGATAAAAGGATAGCACTGATTACAAGAGAAGTGGAGAGGGCAGCTATGGGGACGGAAAACGAAGTAACAAGGGCCCCGCATGAGAGGGAGACTTCTTACTGTATATCTTTTTAGATCCTTCTAATTTTTACCTCTGTAAATTCATTGTTTATTCAAATATGTAAAAATAAATAAAATAATTTTAAATAATCAGAAACAGTAATATAAATGAAAAGGATCAATAGAGTGGGAATTGCAGTTGCCTCCAAAACATTGTCTCCCTATTTTTGGTGACAATCCCTATTTTCATTTTTTTAGGTAGATGGTTTTAAATTTTATTAAGGAATTTTCTACATAAAAGTAAACAAGGCCGGGTGCGGTGGCTCACGCTGTAATCCCAGCACTTTGGAAGGCCGAGGCGGGTGGATCACAAGGTCAGGAGATCGAGACCATCCTGGCTAACACAGTGAAACCCCATCTCTACTAAAAACGCAAAAAATTAGCTGGGTGTGGTGGCAGGCGCCTGTAGTCCCAGCTACTCGAGAGGCTCAGGCAGGAGAATGGCATGAACCTGGGAGGCGGAGCTTGCAGTGAGCCAAGATCATGCCATGGCACTCCAGCCTGGGCAACAGAGTGACACTCCATCTCAAAAAAAAAAAAAAAAGTAAACAAAATAGCAAAAATGAAATCTGATATGCTCATCACCCAACCAATCTTATTTTGCCCATATTCCCAATACTGTCACACTGGGTTATTTTAATGTAATTCCCAAACATCATAGCATTTCATTTGTTACCATTTCTTATGTATCTCTGTAAGATGAGTCCAAAAAATAACTACAATACTATTACTACACATAAAATATTTAAAAAGATGTAATGATATTGTCAGATATCCAGAGAATGTTCAAATTTTCCCAATTGTCTTAGACATTTTTAATAACTGGTTTATTTGAATCAGAATCCAAATAACACCCACATATCACATTTTGTTGTTATGATTGCAAAGCCTCAAGCCTCTTTTATTCTATAAAATAGCTCTCCTCTTCCCTAACCCTCTTTACATATATTTATAAGTCCTAGTTTCATTCAGGTGTCTACACTTCCGCGCTGCCCATATGCTGACTCTAACTCTGACTCTAGGGTCATGTGGCTAAGGTGTAATCTCATCCCAGGCCACTATTGATAGTAGATAGTTCAGAATTCAGATCAATGAGAAATGGAGAGAAGTTGCTGAGAACTTTCTGGAAAACAAGCTTTCTTACTCTTCTGAGGACCAGAACCTCTCTCTCTCTCTCTCTCTCTCTCTCCCCCCCCCTCTCTCTATGCATTATATTTATGGTAAAATATTGATTGCTTTCTTTCTAAAACCAGGAATAAGGCAACAATATCTGTTTTCATTACTTCTATACAACATTGTACTGGAAGTCCTACTGAGTGAAAATGATTCTGGAATAGTTGTATATTCATTTGGGAGAAGAAAACACCTCAATTCCTACATCACATCACACACAAATTAATTCAAAAAGGATCATAAATCTGAACATATGAGCTAACTATAAAGCTTCTAGAATAAAGCATAGGATACTATTTTCATGACCTGGGAGAAGTCAAAGACTTCTTACAGGACACAGAAAGTAAAAAAGCATAAAAGCAAAAACTTTATATTCGTCTTAAAAGCTTCTTCTCAGCAAAATATACCATTATGAAAATGAATAGGTAAATTCTCTCAAGGAGAAAATATTCAGAAAACACGTATCTCATAAAGAATTTGCGTACAAAGGATTCCTATCACTCAAAAACAACCTAGTAAATTGAAGATGTTCATGCTACTCAGTAAATACAGTCTCTGAACAGAAAGACATCCGAATACCTCTCATGACACGCAAAGTTAATAAGTGCATATTTTCTCAATGCAAAAGTTTATTCTCTGAGACCATGATGAAATAATATACAGGGATAGAATAGAAGATGTTCACCCTTGCAGAATTCACATATTGCTTAATATGTAGGAGAGATTTCATACTGGAGAAATCTCACTGCACTAAAATATTATTTCATTTTCTTGAGTCCTGAGAAAACACACTACAAATACTGAAGACAAATAAATTAAAAAATCCTTATCTAACTCTATGTATTTAGAGCATGATAGATGTCAATCTTCTTCCCTGTATATCAACAATGGGAAGAAGTACATGCTAACTAACCGCAGCTGTTCCTCATGGATATAAATTGCAAGCCACCAGAACTTTCTCAGGAGTAGATTATTGCAACCCTACATGCATCTTAGGTTAGGATTTAAAGTGTATTAGTTCGCAGGAGAAATGTAAATTTTGGTATTTCCATGAATCAAAATTCATAAATTGTGATTGCCTAAAGTAGAAGCTTTTGGCTATGCCTAAATAAGTTTGATGTTTCAAATTTTCATATATCTATCGCAAAAGTTTCATGTTTTATGCTAATATTAAAAGCAGTGCTATGTTTTCCAAAGTGAGGCATTAGGATATCAATAGATAGACAACATACAAAATGCAACTCATACTGAGAAATTAAACATTTTAAACCATTAAAACATTTGTAGAAGTCTGTGACTTTCATAATAAATGAGACAAAATCAGTAATTAGTCCTATGAAAGTGTTTTCTGAATTTTGTAGTAAGTTCAATGACCTTAGTAATCACTTCAGGGAGCAGCGTGAAAGATCATGTTTCCTACATAAAAAGTAATAGTGTCAAGAAAAACAGTATGGGCCGGGCGAGGTGGCTCATGCCTGTAATCCCAGCACTTTGGGAGGCCATAGCGGGTGGATCACTTGAGGTCAGGAGTTTGAGACCAGCCTGGCCAACATGGTGAAACCCCGTCTCTGCTAAAAATACAAAAATTAGCCAGGTGTGGTGGCATGCACCTGTGATCCCAGCTCCTCAGGAGGCTGAGGCAGGAGAATCGCTTGCACCCAGGAGGCAGAGATTGCAGTGATCTGAGATTGTGCCATTGCACTCCAGCCTGGGGGACAGAGGGAGACTCAGTCTGAAAAAAAAAAAAAAAAGAAAAGAAAGAAAGAAAAATAGTATCATTTAGCTTGTGTATTTAAAATTATTTTAATTTGTGTTGAGTTTATTTTTCATTTCAGTGAAATGCTGCCTTCTTTAAACATTCCGTTTTAATTAGATAAAGGGTGTCATAGACTTCATTCCATCATCAGTAACTTAGTTTCAAATTCAATACATACATGTATGTTCAAAATGCAAGGTAGAAGTACACTGAAGAATAAAAACCTGCACATGCACCCCCAGAATAAAGACATTTTTTTCTTATGCTCAAGAAGTTCAACTTCCAAAAAGAGAGTTAAGACATGTACAAATCTGACAGTAATACACAGCAAACTGTGGAGAGTCCTTCAAGTTGTACCAAAAACCCTGAGGAGGTGAGAAAGAGAATCATCACTTCAGTGTAGTAAGGGAGTAGAATCAGGGAGATTTCATGCCTGAAAGACGTCATATTTACACATGGGGAATAGAAACAAGCAGGACAATCTGATTAACAACAAATAATAACAGCTGATACTTGTTGAGCATTAATAGCTGATTTAGCTGAGGCTCATGGGTAATTGGGGAATTAAGGCTAACATATGAGTCAGATTTCAGTTAGCCTTGAATGACATGCTTAGCAGCTTGAAGCCAGTTCTATAAGCAGTGAGGAGCAACATAATTAGGTGGCAGTGGGAGAGAGTGGCAACAGCTGGATGAGTTAAGAGGCTATTGAAATTATACAAGTGAGTGGATACAAGACACTGTATTAAGGTGAGGGTGAAAAAGAAAGATGTTTGTGAGCATACTGTAGATGGGCAGGATGCAGAATCTGGAATCTAGATGATCAATGGGATAAATGGGTTAGAGTGATTTGGGATGACTCCAAAGTCAGTAACAGGAGTAGAGTAGTTCTTTTGAGGGAGAAAGATTAGTTCAAAAGTTGTTAAGACCCTTTTTAACAGATTTTTATGGAGAAAAACAATTATTTTAACTTGAAGTCATCCATTTCTCATAAAGCTAGGTTATAGGCATTGAAATTAGTATTATGTATGTTTGGTTCTGTCTTTCCTCCACTTTGGTGCAGTAGACTTATTCATGAACATGTGTTACTGTGTATTTCAGTATTTCACTATTTATGTGAACATGTTATGTTTCTTTCTTTTTCTTTTTTTTTTTTAAGACAGAGTATTGCTCTGTTGCCCAGGCTGGAGTGCAGTGGCGCGATCTCGGCTCACTGCAAGCTCCGCCTCCCAGGTTCACGCCATTCTCCTGCCTAAGCCTCCCGAGTAGCTGGAACTGCAAGTGCCCACCACCACGCCCTGTCATTTTTTTGTATTTTTAGTAGAGACGTGGTTTCACTGTGTTAGCGAGGATGGTCTCGATCTCCTGACCTCGTGATTCGCCTGCCTCGGCCTCCCAAAGTGCTGGGATTACAGGCATGAGCCACCGCGCCCAGCCAACATGCTATGTTTCTAACTCCAAATCATTAGGTAGCAGAATTCTGAGGAGCCTTGTCAAGCCTGATCTGAAGCATGGGATGGTTCTATACCAGATTCATTTAACAAATGCACCTGTCATCTGAGTACTGGTTTTCCACATCTATTAGTATGGAATTAATTTACATAAAATCATCACTTTGAATTGCCTATGAAGAATTGATTTGTTCACTTTTTCTTCAAGACAAATAGTGCAGTGAAAAAGTAAAAGGTCTAACTGCCCAGGGTACAGTGGTTTAGGAGAGTGGGGACATGGACAGTCTAGTGCTGACCTTGACACCAAAAAACTGTGTTTCACTTATACTGTCTAGTTTTAAGTTTCCTCCTCTGCAAACTGAGATTTATTAAACAGGATTTTTTCAGCTTTAACTGACAGAAACGCAATTTCAGCTAGCTTATGTTAAATAAGAATTTATTAATACAGTAAGATGGCTCACGAATGCCAAGGGCAGGGGGCACCTTCAGAACTCTCTGGTCTCTGTCAGAGTTATCTTCCTATAGAACCACTTGAAGCATTTCATTTCCCACCTCAGAATCTCTGCAGCTGTCCCTTTTTCTCCAACATTTAAAAATCTAAACTCCTGGCCAGAACTTCCAACACTATGTTGAACAGGAGTGGTGAGAGAGGGCATCCCTGTCTTGTGCCAGTTTTCAAAGGGAATGCTTGCAGTTTTTGCCCATTCAGTATGATATTGGCTGTGGGTCTGTCATAAATAGCTCTTATTATTTTGAGATACATCCCATCAATACCTAATTTATTGGGAGTTTTTAGCATGAAGAGCTGTTCAATTTTGTCAAAGGCCTTTTCTGCATCTATTGAGATAATCATGTGGTTTTTGTCTTTGATTCTGTTTATATGCTGGATTACGTTTATTGATTTGTATATGTTGAACCAGCCTTGCATCCCAGGGATGAAGCCCACTTGATCATGGTGGATAAGCTTTTTGATGTGCTGCTGGATTCGGTTTGCCAGTACTTTATTGAGGATTTTTGCATCGATGTTGATCAGGGATATTGGTCTAAAATTCTCTTTTTTGTTGTTGTGTCTCTGCCAGGCTTTGGTATCAGGATAATGCTGGCCTCATAAAATGAGTTAGGGAGGATTCCCTCATTTTCTATTGATTGGAATAGTTTCAGAAGGAATGGTACCAGCTCCTCCTTGTACCTCTGGTAGAATTCGGCTGTGAATCCTTCTGGTCCTGGAATTTTTTTTGGTTGGCAGGCTATTAATTATTGCCTCAATTTCAGAGTCTGTTATTGGTCTATTCAGGGATTCAACTTCTTGCTGGTTTAGTCTTGGGAGGGTGTATGTGTCCAGGAAGTTCTGGCCAGGGCAATCAGGCAGGAGAAAGAAATAAAGGGTATTCAATTAGGAAAAGAGGAAGTCAAATTGTCCCTGTTTGCAGATGACATGATTGTATATTTAGAAAACCCCATCATCTCAGCCCAAAATCTCCTTAAGCTGATAAGCAACTTCAGCAAAGTCTCAGGATGCAAAATCAATGTGCAAAAATCACAAGCATTCTTATACACCAATAACAGACAAACAGAGAGCCAAATCACGAGTGAACTCCCATTCACAATTGCTTCAAAGAGAATAAAATACCTAGGAATCTCCTTAAAGGACCTCTTCAAGAACTACAAACCACTGCTCAACGAAATAAAAGTGGACACAAACAAATGCAAGAACATTCCATGCTCATGGATAGGAAGAATCAATATCGTGAAAATGGCCATACTGCTCAAGGTAATTTACAGATTCAATGTCATCCCCATCAAGCTACCAATGACTTTCTTCACAGAATTGGAAAAAACTACTTTAAACTTCATATGGAACCAAAAAAGAGCCCGCATTGCCAAGACAATCCTAAGCAAAAAGAACAAAGCTGGAGGCATCACGCTACCTGACTTCAAACTATACTACAAGGCTACAGTAACCAAAACAGCATGGTACTGGTACCAAAACAGAGATAGAGACGAATGGAACAGAACAGAGCCCTCAGAAATAATACCACACATCTACAACCCACTGATCTTTGACAAACCTGACAAAAACAAGAAATGGGGAAAGGATTCCCTATTTAATAAATGGTGCTGGGAAAACTGGCTAGCCATATGTAGAAAGCTGAAACTGGATCCCTTCCTTACACCTTATACAAAAATAAATTCAAGGTGGATTAAAGAGTTAAATGTTAGACCTAAAACCATGAAAATCCTAGAAGAAAACCTAGGCAATACCATTCAGGACATAGGCTTGGGCAAGGACTTCATGTCTAAAACACCAAAAGCAATGGCAACAAAAGACAAAATTGACAATTGGGATCTAATTAAACTACAGAGCTTTTGCACAGCAAAAGAAACTACCATCAGAGTGAACAGGCAACCTACAGAATGGGAGAAAATTTTTGCAATCTACTCATCTGACAAAGGGCTAATATCCAGAATCTACAATGAACTCAAACAAATTTACAAGAAAAAAAAAACCATCAAAAAGTGGGCGAAGGATATGAACGGATACTTCTCAAAAGAAGACATTTATGCAACCAACAGACACATGAAAAAATGCTCATCATCACTGGCCATCAGAGAAATGCAAATCAAAACCACAATGAGATACCATCTCACACCAGTTAGAATGGCGATCATTAAAAAGTCAGGAAACAACAGGTGCTGGAGAGGATGTGGAGAAATAGGAACACTTTTACACTGTTGGTGGGACTGTAAACTAGTTCAACCATTGTGGAAGACAGTGTGGTGATTCCTCAAGGATCTAGAACTAGAAATACCATTTGACCCAGCCATCCCATTACTGGGTATATACCCAAAAGATTATAAATCATGCTGCTATAAAGACACATGCACACGTATGTTTATTGCAGCACTATTCACAATAGCAAAGACTTGGAACCAACCCAAATGTCCATCAATGATAGACTGGATTAAGAAAATGTGGCACATATACACCATGGAATACACTATGCAGCCATAAAAAAGGATGAGTTCATGTCCTTTGTAGGGACATGGATACAGCTGGAAACCATCATTCTCAGCAAACTATCCCAAGAACAAAAAACCAAGCACCGCATGTTCTCACTCATAGGTGGGAACTGAACAATGAGAACACCTGGACACAGGAAGGGGTACATCACACACCGGGGCCTGTCGTGGGGTGGAGGAAGCAGGGAGGGATAACATTAGGAGATACACCTAATGTAAATGATGAGTTAATGGGTGCAGCACACCAACATGGCACATGTATACATATGTAACAAACCTGCACGTTGTGCACATGTACCCTAGAACTTAAAGTATAATAATAAAAGAAGAAAAATAAATAAATAAATAAGTAAAATAAAAATCTAAACTCCTAAGAATGCTATTCAAAGTCTGGCACTCTCTGTTTTCAATAAACCTTTTCAGTCTTATAATAATTGCCAGTTAATTGAGCCCTTTTGGTTTCAGAGGAAAACAACCTGAGTTAGAATTCCTGGTTCTGCCCCTACTAACCTTGTACTTTGGAAAAACTTCCTTAACCTCGGGAAGCTTCCATTTTTGTCATTTGCAAAATGAGAATAATAACAGTATCTGTCTTATTTCCCTTATTTCATTTTGCATTTCATGGTGACAAAAACAGTCTCACATTGTAGATCTTTTCTTTTTCTTTTTCTTTCTTTCTTTTTTTTTTTTTTTTTTTTTTGAGACGGAGTCTTGCTCTGTTGCCCAGGCTGGAGTGCAGTAGCACGATCTCAGCTCACTGCAACCTCTGCCTCCTGGGTTCAAGTGATTCTTCTGCCTCAGCCTCCCAAGTGGCTGGAATTACAGGCACGCACCACGACGTCCAGCTAATTTTTGTATTTTTAGTAGAGACAGGGTTTCACCATGTTAGCCAGGATGGTCTCCATCTCTTGACCTCATGATCTGCCTGCCTCAGCCTCCCAAAGTGCTGGAATTACCGGCATGTGCAGATCTTTTCTTCATTACCCATTCTTGAACCAGAGTGCAAGATCAAACTATTTAAATAAGCTCCTCTCTTAGGAAACATATGCCTGAGAGATGCAGTTCCTCAAAAGCTGGGAGCCTAGACTTGTAAAATAATTTGGCTAATGCAGAGGATATGCACTTATTTATTCAATTCTAAAAGTCTCTGTCTAGAAAATAACATCCATATTTGGCACATTCTTCTTCTTTTTTTTTTTTTAAGACAGGATCTCACTCTATCACCCAGGCTGGAGTGCAGTGGCAGTCATAGCTCACTGTAACCTTGAAGTGCTGGGCTCAAGCGATCC
The DNA here is from genome assembly GCF_028858775.2 of Pan troglodytes. Lineage (NCBI taxonomy): Eukaryota > Metazoa > Chordata > Mammalia > Primates > Hominidae > Pan > Pan troglodytes. The sequence goes on from NC_072403.2 coordinate 116,787,365, forward strand.
TCCTGCCTCAGTCTCTCAAGCAACTAGGGTTACTGACATGGGCTGTCACACCCAGGTAGTTTTTTGTTGTTGTTGTTGTTGTTTTTGTAGAGACAAGGGTCTCAATGTGCTGTGAAGGCTGGTCTCAAAATCCTGGCCTCAAGTGATCCTCCCACCTTGGCCTCCCAAAGTGCTGGGATCACAGGCATAAGCCATTGCACCCAGTCTTGACATATTTGGCACATCCTTGACATCTATCATGTTGAAATCATCTGCTAATTTTTTTGCTTCTTTTATTTATCCTTCCAGCCTTGCATTTATCCCCTGAATCCTTCATTTTTAGCTCCCAGGAAGTCTCAATTAAATGAATATCTTAGCACTTGTTGCTTTTAGGAAAAAATAAGCGATGTAACAGAAGTTGCCATCTCCTCTGTCCTCTGCAACAGCCACCATAGAAGGCTGTGCTTCCCCACAACTGTCTTGATCCAAATTGGCCATTTCAGACAAGGTCAAGACTACCTGATCAGCCTCCCCACTCTGAGCCTTGGAGGTGGTAAATTTCAGGTGATCAAAAATGGAGAAATTTCCTTAATAGCTTTGTTTCAGCTAGATATATCTCACTATTCCAAAGTCCTTATTTAATCTCAGCTCTACCATAATTATTGACTTCTGTTCCTTAACCTGCTCCCTGCCTAATCCCACACTTCGAGTTTAACCCCGACATTTCAACATTTAGGGCACTTGTTCTTTAAAATTTCACCTATGACTTAATATGCCTACAGCATTTACAAAGGTGGGGGCTCAACTTCTTATGCAAATCCGTGTAGAAAGACAACAGAGATAGTTGGATCTCTTTTCTCTACAACTACCTGTAACATGTCTACCTGGGAATGCAATTACACAGATTTATAAGTAGAATTTAGCAAAGCTTTGATACTTCATGGCACTTTCCTGGTTGAGCACTAAAGATAAGTGATTTTTCTCTCATCTTCCTAAATAATCTATACAGAATCTTTAGTTTCTCTCTCCCTGAATTTCAACACAATAGATCCACTTATACTTCCTGAGTCATTGTGGGGAGAGTTTAGGTAAGGATGGGGATAGGAGGGCAGATGAATGGAGAAGCGGATGCTCTAGATCAAATGCCTGTGCAACAGCAGGAGTAATAATCAGCTGCACTCCTGTGCTCATATCTAGTGCTGCTTGGAAGAGCTTTCTGTCAGAGGATCTATGATCCTGACCACCCTGTTTCTGGAAGGAAATGTGCCCAGGAGCATTGAGGGTGGGAAGGGGTCTGATTCACACTCAGGGACCACAAGGCCATGTACTGCATACCCTGATACTCAGAGAAGTGCTACTAGGCTAGCACATGGGCTTAGGGCAACTGCATAGTTATTCTATTCCTGAACAGCTTTTTATAATCATATTGATTTTAACTTTAAATATTTTTGGAAGATATAATCGGACTGCGAGACTAAAAGAAACGGGATTTCATCCTGTTGACGCCTCTTTATTACTCCAAATCTTTATTTCATCATGTAGTCAACGAATGAAACAGGTGCAAAGCCTGTGTTTCAGGCTGAAAGAGATTCTGACACATATAAGGTACTGTCCTTATCCACAAGAAAATAACAAATCAGAGCTGGTGGTGCAGATGGGAAAGAAGCAAAGATACCACAAAAACAATTAAGACGTGTACATTTTTATTCACTGAACACATATTTATTGTGCATTTCATTCCAGATACTGTTCTAGTTATTGAGAATATAGTATTAAATAAGACAGATGGCTGGGCATGGTGGCTTATGCCTGTAATCCCAGCACTTTGAGATGCTGAGGCTTGCAAGTCACTTGAGCCCAGGAGTTTGAGACCAGCCTGGGCAACATGGCAAAAACCCATCTCTACAAAAAAATAATAAAAAATTAGCCAGGCATTGTGGCACCTTTTGTACCAGCTACTCGGGAGGCTGAGGCAAAAGAGTCACTTGAGCCTAAGAGGTCAAAGCTGCAGTGAGCCATGATAGTGCCACTGCACTCCAGCCTAGGTGACAGAGTGAGACCTTGTTTCCAAAAAAAAAAAAAAAGACAATATCCCTTTCCTCCTGGGTTTACATTCTAGTACAGAAAACAGAAAAAGAAAAATAAATAATATAATTTTAGCTACTCAAATGTACTGTAACTAGTTAAATAGTGATGTATAATATGCTTCCATGTGTGATAAAAACAATGAGGAATCTATTTCTTTATATGACATGGAAGTCTTCACTGATCCAAAATAATTTCCAAGACAGATTAAGTGAGAAAAAAATCAAGGTGCAGAAGAGAATTTAGAATATGTTAACATTATAAGAAAATAAGGGCCAGGCACAGTGGCTCACAACTGTAATCCTAACACTGGGAGGCTGAGGCAGGTGGATCACGAGGTCAGGAGTTTGAGACCAGCCTAGGCAACACGGTGAAACCCCGTCTCTACTAAAATACAAAAAATTAGCCAGGCATGGTGGCATGCACCTATAATCCCAGGTACTTGGGAGGCTGACGCAGGGGAATCACTCGAACCTGGGAGGTGGAGGCTGCAGTGAGCTGAGATTGCACCACTGCACTCCAGCCTGGGCAACAGAGCAAGACTCTGTCTCCAAAAAAAAAAAAGAAAGAAAAAAGAAAATAAGGATAAGACTACATATTTGCTTGTATATGCCATATGCTTGCACAACTGCTGACTGACATTACTTGTCTCTAGGTTGAAAGATGACTTGCTTGAGAGACAGAAACACTGTGTGCACTCTTTTAGCTTCTGAATTGTGAACTTATATAAATTTATTGCCAGGGTTGGGTGCAGTGGCTCACACCTGTAATCCCAGCACTTTGGGAGGCCGAGGCAGGTGGATCACCTGAGGTCAGGAGTTCAGGACCAGCCTGGTCAACATGGTGAAACCCCGTCTCTACTAAAAATACAAAAATTAGCCGGGTGTGGTGGCCTATAATTCCAGCTACTTGGGAGGCTGAGGCAAGAGAATTGCTTGAACCCAGGAGGCGGAGGTTGCAGTGAGCTGAGATCACACCATTGCCCTCCAGCCTGGGCAACTAGAGCAAAACTTCATCTCAAAAAAAAAAATAATTAATTTTTAAAAAGTATTGCCTAATGACTTTTAAAATAAAAAGACAGGGTGAGAGGTGAAGTAGTGGCAGACAGAATAAATAATTCTTTTTGTTGTTGTTGTTTCTGAGATGGAGTCTTGCTCTGTCACCAGGCTGGAATGCAGTGGCGCAGTCTCGGCTCACTGCAACCTCTGCCTCCTGGATTCAAGTGATTCTCCTGCCTCAGCCTCCCAAGTAGCTGGAACTACAGGCATGCACCACCACACTTGGCTAATTTTTTGTATTTTAGTAGAGACAAGGTTTCCCCATGTTGGCCAAGATGGTCTCAATCTCTTGACCTGTGATCTGCCTGCCTTGGCCTCCCGAAGTGCTGGGATTATAGGCGTGAGCCACTGCGCCCGGCCCAGAATAAATAATTCTTTCACAATTTGTTTTATTTTATTTTACTTGAGACAGGGTCTCCTCTGTCGCCCAGACTGGAGTGCAGTGTCACGATCTCGGCTCACAGCAACCTCAACCTCCCCATGTTCAGGTGGTCCTACGTGTGCCTCCCAGGTACCTGAGACTACAGGGAGGCACCACCATGCCTGGGTAATTTTTGTATTTTTTGTAGACACAGGGTTTCACCATGTTGCAGGCTGGTCTCGAACTCCTGGGCCCAAGCCCAAACAATCTGCCCTCTGTGGCCTCCCAAAGTGCTGGATTACAGGCATGAGCAACCATGCCCAACCCAATTCGTTTTATTTTAAAAGGGACTAGAGAAATGGGGATAGCAGGTAGGCTCAATGGCGGGAGGAGGCAGCAGCAGGTAGTTTTTTTTAAGTTGGACAATATTATAACATGTTTGTATACTGATAGAAATAATAAATTTAGAGGGAAAAAATGGATAATACCAGAGAGAAGACAGTTACCCTTTGTGAACAGGGAAGTGAGGATGGAGCCCAGTGCTTAAGAGAGGCCTCAGTGAGGAACATGAACAGATACCATATGTAACAGGAGGGAGGGGGTGCAAAATTCATCAGTATAGGAGCAGACAGTTAGTAGATGTGATGTTGGGAACAGGCAGCCATTTTCTTCTTATTACTTCTATTATGTCATTGAATAAATAGCAAGCTGAAAGTGGAGCACAGTAAACAGCAGTTAGTAGATGTGATAGTGGGAACATGCAGATATTCTCTTATTACTTCTATTATATCATTAAATAAATAGCAAGCTGAAATTGGAGTGTAGTAAACAGATGTTGGGGCTAGTAGAAAGAGAAGACAGTATGGAGATAGTTGCTTAGGAGAATAAGAGCAGGAATCAACTAAGGAAGTGTACTAGTTCTGTTAGGACATACATTTAATGTGAGATCAGTCAGCAGAGGGTTGTATTTTTATCAAATTCAGCTGCTTGGGTGTAATTTCAGAGCAGGTGGAAAGTTGTATTTAATCAAGCCTCAGGTATTGCCGGTGAGAATGATGAGGGAGGAGAGGGGCAAAGAAGTTCAAAATAGGTGCAAGGGAGTATCTATACTGATGAACCAAGGAGTGAAAACTGAGTAAGGAGCTTGGCTGTCTAGCTCCCACCAAACCTACATTCCTACAGGAAATGGTGGAAAATATATATAAAAAGAGCTACCTAAAGGCACTAGAAAGGGAATAAACCAGGCAGAAATGGAAAGGGAGTCAACATTTGGAAGAAGAGATCAAAAAGTGAGTTTCCTGCCCTTGAAGGAACTGAAGCAGATTCCAATTGGCATGAGAGCTAAAACTAAAGTAGAAAATCACTGCCTTACCAGCTTGAAGAACCAGAAAACAGATTACAGGCAAGCTCAGCTGTTAGAAAGTGAGTAGGGATATTCTGGAAAGGATGAGCCAATGCAGGAGAGCCCCAATTTGTATTTAAATTCTGCTCATATCTCTGGCTGGTCCATGAGCCATATACAAGGGTCAGAAGCCAAGCAAGGCTAAGGTTAAAGGAGCTGAACTGAACTGGTTACTTGTGATGCTCCACAACCTTTGGAAGCATGAGGCTCCTTCTGAAGTTGTTTGGTTGCTGTATGTGTGGACTGTCTTCAGTGAAAAGCATACTCGGTGAGAAACAGGCCTTGGTGCAATTTTTAGTAGTCATATTGACCCAAATGGAATCACAAAATTCACGTGTCAGCCAGGCACAGTGGCTCACATCTGTAATCCCAGCACTTTGGGAGGCCGAGGCAGGCATATCATGAGGTCAGGAGTTCGAAACCAGCCTGGCCAACATCATGAAACCCCGTCTCTACTAAAAATACAAAAATTAGCCAGGCATGGTGGCGCACACCTGTAGTCCCAGCTACTCGGAAGGCTGAGGCAGGAGAATCGCTTGAACCCAGGAGGCAGAGGTTGCAGTGAGCCAAGATTGCAGCACTGCATTCCAGCTTGGGTGACAGAGCAAGACTGTGTCTCAAAAAAAACAAAACAACAACAAAAAAATACACGTGTCTGCTGGTTAACTTGGGTATTCCTTTTTGTTAATGGTGTAATCCTCTTCCTCTTTTTCTCATATGTTAAATGTGTTCACTGTCCCCAGTACAAAGAGCCCTGAGACTACTGACTAGGAAACAAAATAAGATTAAGGTCAAAGATATTTTAACTTTGCATTCTTCAAGGCATCCTCTCAGTTCTCATATACCTGAGTTTACAGTTTGCCTTACCAGCCCGGGCTATAAGAGCACATATGTGTGCTGAGTAAGAGAAAGAATCCCATCAGCAGCCAGCCTGGGTGATGAGCACAGATCCCAGAAAACAGACTCATTCTCTTCTCTTATCAGACTTTAAATGGCAGATAAATTTCTTTTCTCTCCTGCACGCAGAGAGGATGTCTCCCAGCACAGACAAGAGAATGATGTCATTGGAGGAACTCAAATCACACCACTGACATTTAATTGGAACGGAGGTATCAAAAAAGTTTGTGAACAAGTGTTTTGTTTTTTTTGTTTTTTCATTTTTCTGAAGCTTTCAGCTGGGGTTCACTCTATGCTCCCAAATGGTGCTGAGAGCTACTATTATCCTGTCAATCTCTTCTTGCTCTGCCCCAGATGTTCACACAGCTTACTCTCTCACTTCCCTCAGGCTTCTGCTCAAATATCTCCTTATCAGAGAGATCTTTCTTTCTCTCTTTTTAAAAATTTGTGGCAAAATTTATATAACATAAAATCGACCACCTTAACCATTTTAAGTGTGCAGACAAGTGGTATTAAGCACATACACATTGTTGTACAACCATCACCACCATTCACCTCCAGAGCTTCTTTCATCCTGCAAAATAGAAATTTACCTATTACATACTAACTCCTTCATTTTCCCCTACCTGTAGCCCCTGGCAACTTCCATTCTACTTTTTTTCTTTTTTTTTTTTAAGACGGAGTCTCACTCTGTTGCCCAGGCTGGAGTGCAGTGGCGCAATCTCAGCTCACTACAAGCTCTGTCTCCCAGGTTCATGCCATTCTCCTGCCTCAGCCTCCTGAGTATCTGGGACTACAGGTGCCCGCCACCACACCCAGCTAATTTTTCTGTGTTTTTAGTAGAGATGGGGTTTCACCATGTTAGCCAGGATGGTCTCGATCTCCTGACCTCGTGATCCACCCACCTCGGCCTCCCAAAATGCTGGGATTACAGGTGTGAGCCACCATACCTGGCCTTTTTTTTTTTTTTTTTTTTTTTTTTTTTTTTTTTGAGATGGAGACTCCCTCTGTTGCCCAGGCTGGAGTGCAGTGGCACAATCTCGGTTCACTGCAACTTCCCTCTCCTGGGTTCAAGTGATTCTCCTCCCTCAGCCTCCCGAGCTGGGATTACAGGCGCCCACGACCACGCCTGGCTATGTTTTCTTCATATTTTTAGTAGAGACAGGGTTTCACCATGTTGGCCAGGCTAACCTTGAACTCCTGACCTCAAGTGATCCTCCTGCCTCAGCCTTCCAAAGTGCTGGGATTACAGGCGTGAGCTACCATGCCTGGCCTACTTTCTGTCTCAATGATAGACAGATATTTCTGGACCACTATCCTGTATAAATTAATACTACTCTTTCTTCCATCTGACTACTCCTGTCATTTTCTGGACCTTTCATCCTGTTTTATTTTTTCCAATTATATTTATCTCTACTTGACACGTATAGTTGTATATCTGTCACCTCCCACTGAAATGTATGATCTTTGAGAGCAGGACATTTGTTTATTTTTGTTCACTGCTATGTCTTCAAAATGTAACATAGTACCTGGCAAGTGCAGGAACACAAGTATTTGTTGGTATGAATGAGGTTCAAGAGGAAAAGTCTTCATAGTCTGATTTCCTGGTTATTGGATTAGAACCTATCCTTAAGGATGTGTATTCCCCAGCTGTTGAACTCTCAGTTCTTTGCTCCTGTTTCTCCCCAACTACCAGTCCTCAACCAGTACAACTTTTTTCTTAGCACAACTTTGATCCTATTTCTTCTAGTTTATTACCACTCCAAATTCTTAATCTCAGTTTTAGTCTATTTTGTGTTGCTATAACAGAATATTACAGACTGGGTGATTTACAAAGAAAAGAAATGTATTTCTCACAGTTCTGAAGGCTGGAAAGTCCAACATCAAGATACCAGCTTCTGGTATCATTCTTACTGTGTCATCCCATGGAATTCTCTATTTAATTAGCCATAAATTACTTTTCAAGCTTGTTAGAGCCAAGCTTCAGTGATATTTGCTGTGCCCTCATTGTGCAAAAACAAAAATATTTTCTCTGCAGCTCCATATCATTTACTCTCCAAGTTTTCTAGTATCTGTTAAAAACATCATTGCATGCAATGGAAACTTACTCTGACTGGCTTAAGCTGAAGAAGAGTTACAAGGAAGCCTAGACAGCCAGGCAGGAGAACCAGGTATGTCCCAGGAAACTTGGACAGCAGCTAGGGTTACAATGAGGATTACTCCACAGCAAGTAGCTGATGGAACTGATGATGAATGCCAGCTACCAGAGCCACAAGGCAGCTATCAACTATTACCTGCTGGCAGCAACCCTGGGTGCTGTAGCAGAACTTCTACTACTGCTACTGCCACCACAAGAAGGGATTGGAGAACTCATCCTTTATATCATTGGTTTTCAGTGTAAACTCTGGGACTAGAGCGTCTGATTGGTTGGGCCTAGGACACATGCTTGTGCCCTACCTGCATAGGAGGCCAGGAAAGTGAGACTTTCTTTTTAGTTTCTACAGTGGGAAATGAACTCTGACTATAGCTAAGACTTATATATACTATGGAGAGCAAGCAAAAAAAAAAAAAAAAAAAAAAAAAAAAAGGATTTCAGATGCCAGGTAGCCACAAAAATAACAAATGTTCACTTTATTATTTTTGCTACTCTATCTGTATTCCTTACCTCAGTCTTTATCTACATCCATCCAAATGTATAAGCCAGAAATCATGGCATCATCATTGAATTGTTCACCCCTACATACAATAAGTCTCACAGTTCTCTTGCTTCCATTGGCCCCTCTAAGCATTTATTTTATCTATTTTTTTTATCTCTGTCCCCATTACTATGACCACAATTGGGCCTTTATCATTTTCTCCTTGGATAATTGCTATTGTATCCTACTTTGTTCCCCTGAGCCAGGCCTCATGCCCTGCAATCATTCTTCCACACTGCTCTCACATAGATGCCTTTCTAATATTTGATCATATTGTTCTCCTACTTTGTGAGTAATGCTCTTCATCACATTAAGAACAGAATTCAGATGACTGGAATGGCACAAAACATGATTTTGATCCACTCTTCTTTCAGCTTCATCTTCTTCCAATATTCTACTATATGAACCCGTCATTCTCATAGTGAAAAAAATACTTGTTCTCTAAATTTATAATCCTCTCTCACACATCACATCTGTGTATGTGCTGTTATTGCCTCTCCCTGGAATGTCCCTGCACTCTCATATATGTGCACAACTCCTACTCTTTCTTCATGACTCAACTCATGCTACCCCCGGAGGAGTTAGGGGGCGTAGCCTCTTCTGATGGCAGCAGCGGCCCATTTGGAGTGGCTGCTGCAAAGACGCCGGCTACAGCGGGGAAGGCGTGCCCGGGGCTGCACACTTTATGGAGCTGCACGCTTTATGGAGCTGCATGCTTCATGGAGCCGGCAGGAGCCCGGAACAGATGGGAGACCCTACCCCTTCCGAGTTGGTGGGGCAGGAGCCCCATGCTCCTGGGCACAGCTGCAACCAGCCAGCTGCAGCTGCGGACCCAAGTATCCCTGCTGCCCCCGCAGGTTCCGCAGTGCCTGCTTCCGGCTGCCTGGCCTCTCCCTACTCCCGGTGGCTGCTCCGATTTTGGAGCAAGGTTATGGCTGAGCCCGGGTGCTGTCACGACCCGGCTGGGTGAGCTGCACTCCGAGTGGCACTGACACACCAGCCCCCTGCTGCCTCGGAGCCCTTCAAACTTTGGGCACCGACAAGCACAAGAGGGAGGCCAAGGTGGGGCTGAGGGCAGCTCAGCACAGGCCTGCAGGTGCCCGTCAGCACAAACAGCCTGGGCACCATGAACGGCAGCAGGAGGCAGGTGCGAGTCCCGGTGAAACCCCACCTTCAAGCCAGGGATGGCCTGAGGCCTGGGGGCCAGGCTGTTAGTTCTGCAGACCAGAGTGGGAACTTACAATGCTTTTACCAGGCCTGCCCATGGACGCCCAAGGACCAATCAGCAAGCCCTTCCTCCCGTCTGAAGACCATAAAAACCCCCGGACTCAGCCAGACTCAGGCAGACGATGTCTTTTTAGTTTCTACAGTGGGAAATGAACTCTGACTATAGCTAAGACTTATATATACTATGGAGAGCAAGCAAAAAAAAAAAAAAAAAGAAAAAGAAAAGAAAAGGGATTTCAGATGCCGGGTAGCCACAAAAATAACAAATGTTCACTTTGTTATTTTTGCTACTCTAACTGTATTCCTTATCTCAGTCTTTATCTACATCCATTCAAATGTATAAGCCAGAAATCATGGCATCATCATTGAATTGTTCACCCCTACATACAATAAGTCTCACAGTTCTCTTGCTTCCATTGGCCCCCCTAAGCATTTATTTTATCTATATATATTTTATCTATAAAATAAATAGGCAGCCTTTCCTATATATTTTTATCTATAAAATATCTAGGCAGCCTCTCCTCAGGCTCCTCTCCTGCCTGAGGAGAGGAGCTACCCACTCTAGGTCTCCTCTCCTCTGAGAGCTGTGCACTCGTTGGGACAACCTGCCAGCAGGTAGGAGCTACTCACCTCAGGTCTCCTCTCCACTGAGGCTCTTATTGGTGGAAGCCAACTCAGCTCCACAGGAAAAATTGTCCAGGTTTTATAAAATTGATACACACAGGCTGGGCGCAGTGGCTCACGCCTGTAATCCCAGCACTTTGGGAGGCTGAGGCGGGTGGATCACCTGAGGTCAGGAGTTTGAGACCACCCTGGCCAACATGATGAAACCCTGTCTCTACTTAAAATGCAAAAAAATTAGCTGGATGTGGTGGCGGCTGCCTGTAATCCCAGCTACTCGGGAGGCCGAGGCAGGAGAATCGCTTAACCTGGGAGGTGGAGGTTGCAGTAAGCTGAGACCGTGCCATTGCATTCCAGCCTGGGCCACAAGAGTGAAACTCTGTCTCAAAAAAAAAAAAAAAAAAAAAAAAAGAAAGAAAGAAAGAAAGAAAGAAAAGAGAGAGAAAAGAAGAAAATTCCCCTTCCATTAATGACATGGTTATTTATCAGGGTTTTTCAATCATCTGTGGCAAACTTATTTAAAATCAAAGTCTCCTAAGATTTTCTCTGTCTCTGTAACAACTCAAAAATATAAAATTCCTAGGCAAATAATTACAATGATAGTCATATATATAAAGCTGTCAGGGTGCATTGACAGATAGTTAAATAGTTGGATAAAATAGATAGGATCAGAAAATAAAACTTGGAAAAAAGACTTAAAAGTTGTGTCCACACTTAAAATTCTTCTTTGCATTCTAAGCATCTTTTGGCCAAATGAAAATAACTCAAGTGGCAGATGCAGGCCCAGTTCACTATTTCAATGTCTTCACATAGGATCTTCCTGAAGTGCTTTACAACTTAAAATAGTGCTCTTGTTCAATGTGTGGCACTGCAGAACTCAGAGGCCAGGAACATGAACCAGCCTGGAAAACAAGATGATTGGAGTGTAGGCAGATCAGAAAAGCCAACACCACTGCAGTGTTTCAGCAAATTCAGGACCATGGACAGTAATGCACGTGCCCTCACCTCTCTTATCACTCCACTGTGCATAATTTGCTCATACAGTCCGTTACGGTGTATCAGGAGTGTCTGTGAAACCCATCCAATAGACCCATTAAAATTTTTTTCTTTTGTTTTTCTTTTTTTTTTTCTGAGACGGAGTCTCGCTCTGTTGCCACGCCAGAGTGCAGTGGCGCAATCTCAGCTCACTGCAACCTGTCTCTCCCGGGTTCAAGTGATTCTCCTGCCTCAGCCTCCCAAGTAGCTGGGGCTACAGGCACATGTCACCACACCCAGCTAATTTTTGTATTTTTAGTAGAGACGGGGTTTCACCATGTTGGCAAGGATGATCTCGATCTCTGGACCTGGTGATCCGCCGGCCTTGGCCTCCCAAAGTGCTAGAATTACAGGCATGCACCACCATGCCAGCCTGAAAATTGTTTTAAAGAAACATAGAAATTGACCTTTACATTTGTTTATCTGAGTTGCTTCCTCAGAAAGGACCCCCAGACCTCTCAGAAAGTACTGGAGAACTGAAACCAACCAGATCACAGCAACTAAACAATGAGATGCCAGACTGCTCATTTTGTTTCCTTACCCGTCCCTAGTTCCTGTTTTCTAACACATTATTACATTTCTTCCCTGCTACATAAACCCCTAATTTTAGTTGGTCAGGGAGATGGATTTGAGACTGATCTCCCATATCCCTGGCTGCAGCACCCGATTAAAGGCTTCTTCCCTGGCAATACTTATTGTCTCAGTCATTGGTTCTCTGTGTGATGAGCAGCAGGACCCAGACAGAACCCCTAGAGTTTTGGTAACAGCTTGAGCAAGACGCAGGCAAGGTTCAGAGGCCAACTGTAGAGGCCAATGTTGCAACCACAAAACTCAGGCAGAGGCATGATAAAGCTCATAAAATCCAAAAATTGGTATCCAGGGTCACACTCAAGGAAAAGAAAAATCAAATCTGAGAACAAAGGGAAGGACTGGGGTAGAAGCTAATGCTGAATAAAACAGAAAAAGGAATGCATTCAGACTTAAGGACTAGAAACAGCACTTTCACGTGCAGAAACAGGCAAGCAGGTCCACACAACAGTGCAACCAGAGTAAGGTCTTCCTGCCCTTTGATCTGAATTTAATTCCATTTAAATTGATTGAAATCCACAAGCACTCAATGCATGTCAATAATAGAGAGATCATGATGTTAAGCAGTAAGCTCAGTGTGGACAGATAAGAGCTAACAGATTTGCAGTGCTCACAGGCATAGCAGGATTGAATAGATGCTATTGATTATACCTGTGGCCTATGTCCTCTGGAGCCCTCACGATATTGACATTTGGAAGCAGATATCTTAATTCACTACCAATTCTTCTGCACTAACCCAGAGATGATAAAGAAAACTGAATGAGAATAGGAGTGAAGTGGTTTGGAAAGGGAAAATTGATGAGTACTGACATGATTATTCTCACCCTCATCTTAGTTCTTTCCCTTTAACATTTTAAAAAATCTCTCAAGACCAAAAAATGGCTTTATATGAACCTGGTTTAGGGAGAAAACTACAAATATGTTTGTGTGTATGTACATGTGCATATATGTTGAGACAAACTTTTGTCTTGATTTTATCCAAAATGGATAAAGGGGTGCCAACACATTTGGGAGAAAGAACAAGTAAGCATGGTGTATACAGAAAAGTTTTTTCTATTCAAGAATAAAATTACTTAGGACAAGAAGAGAATCTTTGCACCTTCCTTCTAAATATTTCACATAAAGGACAGTCTCCTTAGTAGAAACAAACCAAGAGTACTGTAGATAAGATTCTTAACATCAGAGAATCCTTTCTCAGAGATTAACAATGCTGCCAATCTAGTGGGAAGAAATGGTAAACAGAAGTACAAGAGTCTGGCAAATAAGCAAGAAGAAGTAGCCGAGGACCATATACCCACTTCATTTTGCTGCATAACTGGCACAATTATCATGGATGCAAATATCTTCTGGCACTAGCATATGTCTCTCCATCTACCTCTATGGATGGAATTGGTATGACATAACTATGTGGATGTCCTCAAACTTCTTTGATGCTCCATGTGTTCCTCAAATTTGTGTTTTGTTGGTTATAGAATATCTTCTTAGATAAGAGTATCATTTGCTGGTTAGTGATATACAGAAAAATATACTTCTTCTAAAATCATATTCAGGTCTTGCCTAAAATCTAGGGTTAATAAGAGCCAAGCCTAGACCATTTTTCTTCTGCAGATGCTATGATTAGGGGCTTTGAGTCAACTCCTAGAGTAGGGATCAGCAAACTTTTCCTGTAAAGGGCCAGATACTAAATAGGCTTTGTGGGCTACATATTCTTCTCTGTCACATGTTTTCCTTTTAAAAATTCTTTTAAACAACTATTTTAAAATGTAAAAAAAGTATTCTCAGTTTATGGTCTGTCTAAAAACAGACCACAAACCAGATTTGGTACACAGGGCATAGTTTGCCAACCCTTGCAAGGAAAAAGAGTAGGGGAAGATTAAAGTAGCTTGGCTCAAAGGAAGTATTGGGGTGAGGATACATCACTGAATTCAGGGAAATAGAAATAACCTTCTAAATAAGATATGATACTCCTTTTCTTGAAGGAATGGTACGGCCACACCATCTATACGTTGTTTCTTTGACAACTAAAATTATTTTGTTCCTTAGAAAAGTATATGATTTGTCCTTTCCATAAGGGCAATGATGTTTGTAGGAGTAAACTAATAGACTGCTGACAAAGTCAAGTGGAGTATTCACCATCCTTCTTGATGTTATTCCCTGACATCAGAGCTATGTAAGCAACAATCCAAGAGAAGAAAACTTTCCTTCTATATTATGCTGTAAAATACACATGTATGTGTTTTTATATATGTGAAATATGTAAAATATATGTGTTTATGTATGTTAATGATATATAAAATATGTATAAATAATCAATATATAAACACATATATTTCCTCTAGATTATAGTTCCTACAACTGCAAGCCTGTGTCACTGTGCCTGGCTTTTTTTTTTTTTTTTTTTTTTTGTAGAGACAGGGTTTCACCATGTTGCCCAAGCTGGTCTCAAACTCCTGAGCTCAAGTTATCCACACACCTCGGCCCCTCAAAGTGCTGGGATTACAGGCGCATGAGCCACCATGCCTGGCCTCATATATAATTTCAAAAGATATATAAGGGTGCTAATATAGTATAATGGATAAGTGGGAACAGCCATCTGGGCACACCCCCATAAGGTACTGGACATACCCGGTGATGTAGCCAAAAGGTCACTTATAGAGCAGTACTCATGTCTGGAGTGAAAAGGGCTCGCATTTGCGTGATCACCATCACCAAGGTATTCCTTACCCGTTGCCATGTAATCAATCAGCTACTCCTTTTGGGGAAGGAAGTTTTTTTTATGAATGTATATATTTGGATTAATTAAACTTATTGTCAAGGAAGTAACACTGCCTGCTATGAATGGATCCCATATGTGCTAATTACCTTACAGAACACAGAAGCTATAGAGAGATTAGGGTAATGACTTGGATGGATGAACAAATAGGTCAGCTAGAGATGAGTGAGCTGATTTGTCTAATATTAGAAGTGAGCCCTATAAAACCCCTGACTGGACTAAATTATTCAGTTGCTTCTGCAGCTTTAGAAATTCAAGTATGTTTTAAATCTTCAGCATTTAAAATTTTCATCTCTTTGCCAGTCTTCTGTCTCTAGAGAACTACAAGAGATGCAAAAACATACTCTTTCACAAAACTACATTTCTAGAGGTTTATGATTTGTCAAAAGATTCTCTATCACCCTGTAAGGCTTTCATAATTTCCCTAATAATATCTGTTGTAAAAAGGCTCCAAAAATGAAAATCTCCATCAACTGCATGGACTGCAGTCATGAATAAATGCCAAAAGTAACATAAATATGTTCTTCCAGCTGGGCTCAGTGCTCTCTCGTCTGTAATCCCAGCACTTTGGGAGGCTAAGGTAGGAGGATCGCTTGAGCCGTGGAGGTCTAGACTGCAGTGAGCTGATATTGTGTCACTGCACTCCAGCCTAGGCAACAGAATGAGACCCTGTCTTGAAAAAAAAAAAAAAAAGATGTTCTTCCGTAACATTTATCAAGAGATTGGATTTTGTGATTTGAATGGATAATACAAGATCATAAGTTAAGCAGTCAAGATAGAGGGTTTGTTGATCTAGGAATCAAAGGACACAGACTCAGTTCATTTTTGCCCTAAGGGGCTGTGTGAAGACATTTAACCCCTCAGCACCTCATTTTTCTCCTTTTATAAAATTGATTTCAGATGCTAGTATCTGTATCTTAGTTAACACTAAAGTTATCTAAAACAAGGAAAAGAAGAGGGTTCTTTATGTTGCATTCTCTCTCTCTCTTTCTGTCTCTCTTTCTCTCTTTCTCCCTCTCTCTCTTTCTTTCTTTCTTTCTTCTCTTGTTCCCCAGGCTGGAATGCAATGGCACCATCTCAGCTCACTGCAACCTCCACCTCCCAGGTTCAAGCGATTCTCCTGTCTCAGCCTCTGGAGTAGAGGGATTACAGGCATGCACCACCACGCCCAGCTAATTTTTTGTCTTTTTAGTAGAGATGGGGTTTCACCATGTTGGTCAGGCTGGTCTTGAACTCCTGACCCCATATGCTCTGCCCACCTCTGCCTCCCAAAGTGCTGGGATTACAGGCTTGAGCCACCACACCTGGTCTTCTTCCTGCCTTTCAAATGTACCCATCTCAATATTTATCTGAGACCCACAAAAATAAAAATACTAGATTCAGTTCCATTATCAGAAAGAACATGAACTAAACACATTGGTATACTATTTAACTTAATAGTTTCATGGAATTTAAAATTTACATATAATTAATTATATATTTTATCATTGGTCAAGCAAATAAGATATACACCCATCTACATCCATGGATATAATTTGATAATTTGTTTACCTATCCAACTATTGATATTTGGGCTGTTTCAATCCCAAAATTCAATGATGTTCTTTCCATTAAAAAAAAAAAAAATCCACGCTAGGTGCAGTGGCTCACACCCTATAATCTCAGCACTTTGGGAGGCTGAACTGGGAGGATCACTTAAGGCCAGGAGTTTGAAAGTAGCCTGGGCAACATAGCCAGACCCCTGTCTCTACAAAAATTTTAAAAATTATCCTGATGTGGTGGTGTGCACCTGCAATCCCAGCTATCTGGGAGGCTGAGGCAGGAGGATCACTTGAGTCCAGGAGTTCAAAGCTGTAATGAGCTGTGCTCACACTGCTGTGTTCCAACCTGTGTGACAGAGTGAGAACCTGTCTCAAAAAAAAAAAAAATTCTTTTACTCTTTGGGTTTCATTGTGGATAGTTTCTATTGCTACGTTGTCAAGTTCATCAGTCTTTTCTTCTTCAGTGTCTAATCAATTATTAATCCAATCTAGTGTATTTTTTCACCTCAGACACTATAGTTCTCATCTCTAGAAATTCTATTTGGGTGTTTTTATACCTTCTATGTTGGTGCTTAAAATGGGATATAGTTAAAATAACTGTTTTTTGTTTGTTGGCTTGTTTGTTTGTTTTTGAGACAGAGATTTGTTCTTGTTGCCCAGGCTGGAGTACAATGGCACAATCTCGGCTCACCCCAACCTCTGCCTTATGGGTTCAAGCACTTCTCCTGCCTCGAGCTCCCGAGTAGCTGGGATTACAGGCATGCGCCACTGCACCCGGCTAATTTTGTATTTTTAGTAGATACGGGGTTTCTCCATGTTGGTCAGGCTGGTCTCGAACTCCCGACCTCAGGTGATCTGCCTGCCTCGGCCTCCCAAACTGCTAGGATTACAGGCGTGAGCCACCACGCCCAGCCTAAAATAACTGTTTTACTATCTTTTTCTGCTAGTTGTAACCTCTATATGTGTTTTGAGTTAGTTTTAATTGATTGATTTTTCTTATCTTATCTGTCTGCTTTATATTCCTCATAGTCTTAGCCTGAATACTATATATCTTACCTTGTTGAGTGTTGCATTTTTTTTTCATTCCTATAAACTTTCTTGAGCTTTTTCTGAGATGTAGTTTACTTGAAAACAGTTTGTTCTTTTTGGGTCTCCATTTTAAGTTTTTTTTTAAGATGGGGCCAAAGCAGCATTTAGTTTAGGGTTAATTATTCTCCACTACTGAGGCAAGACCCTTCTGAATATTCTACCCGAATTATGAATTTTTCCTGTCTGGCTGGTGATAACTGGCACTATTTCAGTCCCTGTGTGAGTATAGAATACTATTCCCTCTAATCCTTTCAGATAGTTATTTTGCCAGCCTCAGGTAATTTCTTTATATGCATGTGCTGATCAGTGTCCTGCTAACTACTCCAGAGAAGCTTTTTGCAGAACTCTGAGGTTCTCTCTCAGCGCAAATCTTTCCTCTGTGCTGCTTTGTCCTGAGAACTCTGTGTTGGTCTTCGTGGGCTCTCAGCTCTAGCTCCTCAATTCTCAGAGTTCTGGACTCTGCCTGGGTTCTCCCTCTTTGCTCCATGGCCTGAAACCTTTCTCAAGGCATTAAGCTTGGACAGTTACAGGGCTTGCCTCATTTATTTCTCTTCTTTTAGGGATCACTGTCTTTTGTTATCAGATATCCAGGGTCTAGAAAACTGTTCTTTCTTATGTTTTATCTGAGTTTCTGATTTCTTTCAGGTGGGCAAGTAAATCCAGTTACTTGGAAGCAGAAGCAATTACTTTTAGTTTTAGTAGAACTTATTTCATCATAAATTTACATAACAATTTTTAATGATGGCTGTGCAAATCAGCTCCCTCATAAGACTCCTGAAAATTTAACAATTGACACTCACAAGCCAGTATGAGCCACCTCCAGCAGACCTCTGCTAGAGCTTCACTTTTTACATTTGTAAGACAAAGAAATTGGTTTATGTGATTTAGGTGTATGTTTAGTTTATCAAGTCTAAATTCTGTGGCCTTAGGAAGAACTGCTCTGATCAGATACATTCAATAATTTTAAAACACAAAGCAAATAAAATAAAACTAAAAAATCCTTAAGGATTCAGACCCAAAACTTTATTGTATTGCTATCTCTTCTTTTTTATTTTCATTTATTTATTTTTATTTTTTATTTTTTGAGATGGAGTTTCGCTCTTTCATCCAGGCTGGAGTGAAGTGGCATGATCTTGGCTCACTGCAACCTCCACCTCGTGGGTTCAAGCGATTCTGCTGCCTCAGCCTCCTGAGTAGCTGGGATTATGGACACCTGCCACCATGCCCAGCTAATTTTTGTATTTATAGTAGAGATGGGATTTCACTATGTTGGCCAGGCTGGTCTCGAATTCCTGACCTCAGGTGATCCACCCATCCGAGCCTCCCAAAATGCTAGGATTACAGGCATGAGCCACCACATCCAGGCTATCTCCTCTTTTTTTAATAGAGTCTCCTGCATCTATGCATATATGGTGGGCAGGGGATGTTTCCAGTTCAGACCTTTGTCATCTATAGACTAAGAAATTACTGCAACTGATATTTTTGCTTCTAGTCTCTTTCCCTTTCAATTCTACCTTTCATGGTATCAGGAGAACCAGCTTTCTAAAATCACAGATTTGGTCAGGTCTTTCCCCATTGCCTGTGGAATGAAGTCCAAGCTCCTTAGGATGATACATAAAGCTATTGTGATAAAAGACATATTACAAAATAAATCATCCCAAAATCTTATTCCCCTTGGTAGCATTGTCTAAGTATACACCACATGATGGCTCTAGGGAGGTAGAGAGCACTTCCTGGCCCTTTGACTTTGAACTCGATCGATCATGTGGTTGCTTTGACCAATGGGATGTTAGTGATGTGACATGAGCAAAGACTTGAAAGGGACTTGCATGGTTAGACCTTTTGCTTCTGCCATTACCATGAGAAAAACATACCCTGGTAGTCTCTGTCCCTACAGTCTGAGCCCAGAATGAGATAAGTGGGCTAGACCCGCAACCTAAAGCAGAATCCTGTGGCCTAGCCAACCCTAGCCTAGATCTGTAGTTGGCCTGCAAATCAATGAGCAAGAAAATCATACGGCAAATATTTTTCTGGTTGTTTATCAAGTAGCAAAAGCTGATGGATACAATGACTAACATTTTAGTCTTTAATCCACACAAGGAACTTTAACATTTATTAGCTCATTTAACTTTCACAATAACTTGTAAAACAGTCTTGCATTGTACAGATGGGGTAAATATTTTGTAAGCCTATGTTACTTTCTTAGGTTATATAGCAAGTAAGTGTGGTAGATATTAGATTTGATATCAGATTTGCCTTTCTCCACTGCATACCTTCATCTCCTACTGCTCCCCCAATTTCTTCTATTTGCTGCTTTAGCGATAATATGCTCTAAAATATCATTTATATCTCTAGCCTTTGCACATTCTGTACCCCATGAGGCATATGGTAGGTGCTCAATAAATATTTATTGAGTGGCTAATGAATAAGTGACTGTCTAGAATGCCTATCTTTTGTCACCTTGGTAATTCATGATCTTCAAGACCTGGTTTAGAGATCGCTCCTATGTGAAGTTTTTCTTCTTCCCTCCAATTTCTTCCTATATGTTTTTCATTTCCTTACCATAGTTCACCTATTCTACCTGTCATAATAAATTGCAATTATTTAATGACATTTGTTTTTCTTACGTTAAAATTGGTCAACAGTAAGATTCACACGAATTCATCTTGTGTCCCTAGGGCAAGGCTAGGAATGGCACATGCCTAATAAGTATGTTTTCATTCTTTTTTGGGTTCTTGCTCTGTCACCCAGGCTGGAATACAATGGCACAACCTTGGCTCATGATTCACTGCAGCCTCAACCTCCTCAGCTCAAGTGATCCTCCTGACAGCCTCCCATGTAGCTGGGATCACAGGCACACACACCACCATACCTGGATAATTCTTTCTCTTTTCTTTTCTTTCTTTTTTTTTTTTTTTTTTTTTTTTTTCAGAGACAGGGTCTCACTTCACTTTGTTGCCCAGGCTGGTCTCAAACTCCGGGGCTCAAGCAATCCTCCCTCGGCCTCCCAAGGTGTTGGGTTTACAGGTGTGAGCCACTATGCCTGGCCTATATCTTTTCATTCTAAATGCTCTTTGTGATTATCAAATGATACCAAAGCTAAGCTTCCAGGAAATCCCAATGAATTTAAGCATCATGACTAGCCAGTGATTCTATCTGCCTTCCTAAGCAGACACAAAAGAAAAACTTAAAAATAGTAAGTTTCAAGGGGTTTGGACAACTTCTTACCCATCTCTTAGGACTTCTCATCTGTCTTCCAGGCCCTTGTTGAAAACCACCGCATGCAGCAGGACGTTATCATGGAAGAGTACTGTACTTGTGAATCGCATACTTGCAGGGGAAAAAAGTTTGAAAACTCTGTGTTTAATTCCAAAGTTTCAGAATGATTTTTCTTAACCAAAGTATTTCAAATGCATCAGTTTTACAAAGAGAAATAATATGACCTAAATTTTGAAGTAAATACTTTTAAATCAAGTATCACGATGTAGCCAGCATCATAATACTGTACTACCTGGATAGTACTTTATTAAAGAATAGTAACAACCACTAGATGTCAGCACTTATGAATTGTAATCCAGCCAAATGCTCCGATGGTTTAATTTTTTCTTTATTTTTAAGATTATGATTTATAATAAAAGATCATTAGAAAATAAATACAAGGCCAGGCACAGTGGCTCATGTCTGTAATCCCAGCACTTTGGGAGGCCGAGGTGGGTAGATCACGAGGTCAAGAGATCGAGACCATCCTGACCAACATGGTGAAACCACGTCTCTATTAAAAATACAAAAATTAGCGGGGCTTGGTGGCGCGTGCCTGTAATCCCAGCTACTCGGGAGGCTGAGGCAGGAGAATCGCTTGAACCCAGGAAGCGGAGGTTGCGGTGAGCCAAGATCGTGCCACTGCACTCCAGCCTGGTGACAGAGCGAGATTCCATCTCAAAATAATAATAATAATAATAATAATAAAAAATACAAAAGTTTGCTTGAAATATATATTTAGAAAATAATAAACTCCGTTAAAATCTCATTTAAAATGACCATTTTGCAAGCCCTGGAGGTCCACAAACTGGTACTTTGACAACACAGGACCAAAGTAAAATTCTACGTAGAAGGATTTTCCATAGGTAACACCCTATCGTCTCAAGAGCTGAATAAGTGGACTTGAATCTATGTATTCTGGATTTTCTTCAGGTCATGAGAGCAAGATACTCCTCTTCACAAAAGAGCCACATGTTATAGTCCTGAAGTATGCTCTCTATATACCTCCTTGCCACCTACCCAACAATTGACTTGAGGTTCTCCTTTTAAGTTTAAGCTGTGGAATCACTAAATTTCCTAGCACTCCTCTTTTGAACATATTCAACAAAACAAATCAAAATCAGTGCATGGACAAGGCTGCTTAAAATACTTTTTTTTTTTTTTCTAGGACACAAAAATCTCTCTTGAGGTGCCTCTGAATAGCAAAATGAAGTGAGATGCACCAAGAGCAAGGATCATGCCAAAGGTTTGTCCATTGGGTGGGATCTGTGAGCCTGTGGCTGAGAGTAATACAAGCCTAATTAGCTGCTTAATGAACCATTATGAAGCTGTCTGGGGTTAAGTGAGGAATGTATACACTTGGCTCAGCTGACTGGCATTATTTTGATCAGAGTTTGAAATGAAACAATAGAATGCGTTAAGCTATTAAATATTTTCATAGATAGCCTCAGATATTTCTTCCATAGCTGAGGTTCCATAACACCTTGAAGCTAAGAAGCCCCACTTTCTTGTACCACCTGAACTTAGTTTTAGAAAATGAAAGTGGTTTTGTTCATATTTTACTCATATTTAAAAATAAAATTATAGTAAAATCACATCACTGAATTAGTATTTCTATTCTATTCTATCCTGTGTTTTCTGACAGGGAATACGGCTCCTAGCTTTCCAACTTGCAATTTTTGTTTGCATGCTCTGAGAATTTTGTCCTAGACTATTACAATCAAATGATTATCATTATACACTAAGATTCTTCTCTAAGAGTTACAAGATTTACATTCTTCTCTCTCACCATTTACCAGAGTTATATAAGTTTAATTCTGTGTTTAAAAAGATTCAATATATATCACTAGTCCTTTCCTACATAGCATGAACATTCATTTTCGTTTATCCCTTAAAGATGATGAAAAAAATTATTAAAGTGCTTTTTTTGTTTTTTTGTAGAAGTCCTATGTAGGTGTTTCTTGGTATTTGTCAAAAAATATCAAGATATAATTATCTTGCTATTTTTCTTTTCTTTTTTTTTGAGATGGAGTCTCACTCTGTCACCCAGGCTGGAGTGCAGTGGTGTGATCTCGGCTCACTGCAACCCCCGCCTCCCGGGTTCAAGCAATTCTCCTGCCTCAGCCTCCTAAGTAGCTGGGATTACAGGGGCCCGCCACCACGCTTGGTTAATTTTTGTATTTTTAGTAGAGATGAGGTTTCACTATCCTGGCCAGGCTGGTCTTGAATTCCTGACTTCGTGATTCACCCGCCTTGGCCTCCCAAAGTGCTGGTATTACAGGCATGAGCCACCACGCCCAGCCATATCTTGCAATTTTTCCATAGAATCATCTTGATGGGTGTTTTTTATTTATTTGGGGACCATTTGAATTCTTACCTTATAATATGAGCTAGAGGTTTCATTTTAATGCTTTTTATTCTTTAGTCCCTTCATTGCCTAAGAGGATTAAGTAAAATGTCTGGGGTTATAAGTAATCACAGTATTATGACTTTATGTTAAAAAACATCTACCACTTTCCAGTTATGCCAAATTATGAAAAGTATCATTCGTATCTTTCCTATTCAGCGGGATGTCCTTAGGTGTTGGTTTATTCTTTAGCTTCAGAATGAGTTATATACAGTTTTGTGAAAAATCAGGTTAGTGTGACATCCCATGATTTATTAGTTGTGTTCTTTTTCTTCCCCCCGCCCCCTTTAGCTTTCCCTTTCTTTTTCATTGAGTGGGCCAACTTATCTTTTCTCCATCTAATCATTTTTGTTCCTTTGCAGCAAATGTGGATCCTAATATAGAATCCCTTGTCTTTTCCCCTCTAGAGCTCTCACTGTGATTAAGGAGTCAGATTAGAGAATGTTTAATATGGCAGCTAGTCATCACAAAGTCTATTACAACTGACCAGCTGCATTGGGGGAATGGCCTCCAAGTGGCTTGTCTTTGCCTTTCTTGTTGCCTCTCCAGGCTTTCAGCCTTTCATCTTCAAAATAGGGGATCACAGTGGGTGCCTTATTACCTTGTAGTTCTACAACACTACAAAATGACTTCAGGTAGGGTAATGCTTTGTTGATGCTTTGGAAAAGCCCATATCAAAACAAACCCTTAACCCTGTGAATTCTATTTATTACTTTCTATACTCCATCATGTTCTAATTTTTTTCAATAAACTTATTTCATTTCAATAGTTTTAAGATCAAAGGTTAAAAAAATTTTTTTTAAGAAATTATCTCTTGCTATATTGCCCAGGCTGGCTTTGAAATCCTGGACTCAAGGGATCCACCCACCTCAGCCTCTTGAGTAGCTGGGCCTACATGCACACATCACTGCACCTGGCTTAAGATTCAAGTTTTTTAAAAATCAACTTTAATATTGCTGCAAATAAAAATTCAGTACACTGGAAATTTAAATGCAGAATAGCTATGCGCAATACTTTGCAAAAAAAATTGGATAGAATTATGACTGAAGAAGTATCAGTAATGGACATTATCCCAAATGAAGATAAATATACTAGAGCAAGTACATAGACAGAGGACAGGCACTAATTGTATTGTACTGAAAATTGTATTCAATATCAATATAAAATTGAAAAATACTGAAAGAAAGGGAGGCTAGAGGTTATTATTGAGTTAATTGATTTACTTTAGAAATTTTCAAACTTTTGAGGATGCTGGAGGTATTTTTGCTTTATGGACATGCTCTGATTTCCCCAATTATCAATGAAAACTATTTCAGCTCAGTAGATCACAGGCATCCATCATAAGCACTTGAAACAACCTGACAGGTGTTTCAATGAAATGATGGTTACATTATTGATGCTCTCTCACACACAAGGATACTGTAATATGAACCAGGCAATTTCCTCATAATGCACTAATTATTATCTAAACCCCTTGCATGTCACCAATTCAACTACGTGTGGCTGTGTTTCAAGCCCTTATGGAAACCTGCAGAAATCTGAGAGTAGGAAACTTGAGTATCTCCACACCACTCTGAATCAACTATTTATTGTATGGCTAACTGCCCCACGGGTTTGCTTTGAAGACAGACTATCACTATAGTAGAGTGAGTTGTTAAAAAAAATACTGTTCTGCTAGGTGCAGTGGCTCATGCCTGTGGTCCCAGCTAGTTGGGAGGCTGAGGCAGGCAGATCACTTGAGCCTAGGAGGTAGAAGCTTCACTGAGTCATGACTGCATCACTGCACTCCAGCCTGGGCAACAGAGACCTTGTCTCTAAAAAAAAAAGAAAAAAGAAAAAAAACCCCACTGTTCTATGAAGCAATATCATAGATAATATATTTTTAAATTTCTTGCCATCTTTTTAAAAAAGACTATTTTTACAGCACTTTTGGTTTCACAAAAAAATTAAGATGAAGGTATAGGCTGGGCACGGTGGCTCATGCCTATAATCACAGCACTTTGGGAGGCCGAGGTGGGTAGATCACCTGAGGTCAGGAGTTCAAGACCAGCCTGACCAATATGGTGAAACCTTGTCTCTATCAAAAATACAAAAATTAGCCGGGCATGATGTCGGGCGCCTGTAATCCCAGCTACTCGGGAGTCTGAGGCAGGAGAATCGCTTGAATCCAAGAGGCAGAGGTTGCAGTGAGCCGAGATCCCGCCATTGCACTCCAGCCTGGGCGACTGAGCAAAATTCCATCTCAAAAAAAAAAAAAAAAAAAGATGAAGGTATAGAGATTTCCCATATATCCCCATCACCCTACAAATGCATAGATTCCTCCATTATCAATATCCACCACCAGAGTGACATATTTGTCACAACTGATGAAACTGTGTTGACACATGATAATCACCCAAAGTGCATAGTTTATATCAGGGTTAGCTCTTCGTATTTTACATTGTATGCCTTGGAAAAACGTTTAATGTCATGTATCCAACATTTGTATCAGAGTATTTTCACGGTCCTAAAATTTTCTGTTCTCCACCTATTCAACCTTTCCTCCCTCACTAACCCCTGCCAACCACTGATCTTTTTAGTGTCTCCAGAGTTTTGCCTTTTCCAGAATGCCCTATAGTTGGAATCATCCATCCATCCATCCATCACACATTCTATGATGTGTAGTTGGAATTATACATCAACATTTTCAGATTGGCTTCTTTCACTTAATAATACGCATTTAAAGACCCTTCATGTCTTTTCATGGCTTGATAACTCATTTAATTTTAGTGGTGAGTAATATTCCATTGTCTAAAAAACTACAGTTTATTTATCCATTCACCTACTAAAGAATATGTTGGTTGCTTCCAAGTTTTGGCAATTAAGAATAAAAAATGCAGTAAACGTGTGTGCATATAAGTTTTCAACTCCTTTAGGTAAATGCCTTTAGGTAAATGCCAAGGAGCATGATTTGTGGACAATATGTAAGAATATGTTTAGTTTTGTAAGAAACAGCCAAAATTGTCTTCTAAAGTGGCTGTACCATTTTGCATTCCCACCAGCAATGAATGAGAGTTCCTGTTGCTCCACATCCTCACTAGCATTTGGTGTTGTCAGTGTTCCAGATTTTGGTCATTATAATAGGAGTATGGTAGTATCTTATTGTTGTTTTAATTTTAATTTCTCTGATAACATGTGATGTGGAGCATCTTTTCAATCTTTTCAATATGCTTATTTGCCACCTACACGTATTTTTTTATGAAGTCTCTGTTCAGGTCTTTGGCTTTTTTTTTTTTTTGAGACGGAGTCTCGCTTTGTCACCCAGGCTGGAGTGCAGTGGAGCGATCTCGGCTCACTGGAAGCTCCACCTCCCGGGTTCACGCCATTCTCCTGCCGCAGGTGGCTACAGAAATGCTGAAACAAAACCAGACTGGAATAAAGGATACAATTTGCAGGTGAAGGGCACACTTGGGAAGAAGAAAATTTTACATAATTGCTTTGATTCTCAAGGAGATTAAAGAAAACATGGGCTCTACAAAAACAAGAAAAAATGTCCAATAACCCTAACTCTATCTCTAATTATCCATGTAATCTTTACTAAAACAAATGAACAAAAGACGCACTTTAATAATTCTCCTGCCTGGCTAATTTTTTTGTATTTTTAGTAGGACAGGGTTTCACCGTGTTAGCCAGGATGATCTCGAGCTCCTGACCTCGTCATCCGCCTGCCTCGGCCTCCCAAAGTGCTGGGATTACAGGCGTAAGCCACCGCGCCCGGCCCATTTTTTCTTTTTTAAAGGCAGAGTCTTGCTCTGTGCTAGAGTGCAGTGGCTATAGTAGAGTGCACTGCAACCTCTGCCTCATGGGTTCAAGTGATTCTCCTGCCTCAGCCTCCCAAGTAGCTGGGATTACAGGCATGTGGCCACCATGCCCGGCTAATTTTTCTATTTTTAGTAGAAGCAGGGTTTCACCATGTTGGCCAAGCTGGCCTTGAACTCCTGACCTCAAGTGATCTGTCTGCCTCAGCCTCCCAACGTGTTGGGATTACAGGCATAAGCCACCACCCCTGGCCACCCAATTTTTTAAATTGGGTTATTTTTTCTCTTATTGTTGAGTTTTAAGAAGTATTTGTATATTTTGGATAGCAGTCATTTATCAGATGTGTCTATGCAAATATTTTCTCCCCATCTATGGCTTATCTTCTCATTCTCTTGACATTGTATTTTGGGGGCAGAAGTTTCGATTTTTAACTAAGTCCAGCTAATCAATTAGTTCTTTCATGGATCATGTCTTCAGTGTTGTCCCTAAAAAGTCATTGTCATATCCAAGTTCATCTAGATTTTCTCCTATGTTATCTTCTAGGAGTTTAAAAATTTTGCCTCTTATATTTAGGGCTATGATCCATTATGATCCCCCCCCCTTTTTTTTTCTTTTTTTGAGAGGAAGTTTCTCTCTTGTCACCCAGGCTGGAGTGCAATGGCGTGATCACAGCTCACTGCAACCTCCACCTCCCAGGTTCAAGTAATTCTCCTGCCTCAGCCCCCCAAGTAGCTGGGATTACAGGTACCCACCACCATGCCTGGCTAGTTTTTATATTTTTAGTAGAGACAAGATTTCACCATGTTGGCCAGGCTTGTCTCAAACTCCTGACCTCAGGTGATCCACCCACCTCAGCCTTCCAAAGTGCTGGGAATACAGGGCGAGCCACTGTGCCTGGCCTCTATAATCCATTTTTTGTTAAATTTTGTAAAGGGTGGAAGATCTGTGTCTGGATTCATGTTTTTGCTCATGGATCATCTATTTCTCTATTTTTTTCACCAATACCACACTGTCTTGATAACGGTAGCTTTATGGAAAGTCTTAAAGTCAGGTAGTTTCAATCCTCCAACTTTGTTCTTCTTCAATATTGTATTGGTTATTCTGGGTCTTTTGCCTTTCTGTATAAAATTTAAAATCATCTGGGTGCGGTGGCTCATGCCTGTAATCCCAGCACTTTGAGAGGCAAAGGAAGGCAGATTGCTGAGTCCAGAAGTTCGAACCCAGTCTGGGCAATGTGGCAAAACCCTATCTCTAAAAAAATAAACAACTTAGCCAGGCATGGTTGCATGTGCCTGTAGATCCAGCTATGTGGGAGGGTGAGGTGGGAGGATCGCTTGAACCTGGGAGGTCAAGGCTGCAGTGAGCCACGATTGTACCACTTCACTCCAGCCTAGTGAGACCCTGTCTCAAATAAGCAAACAAACAAATAAATAAATAAAATTTAAAATCACTTTGTCAATATACACAAAATAACTTGCTACAATTTTGATTGGGATTGACTCTATAAATTTAGTTGGGGAAAACTGGGATATTGAAAATATTGAGTCTTCCTAACCATGGACATAGGATATTTCTCCACTTATTTAGTTCTTCTTTGATTTCATTCTTCAGAGTTTTGTAGTTTTCCTCATAAAGATCTTTTACATATTTTGTTAGATTTATACCTAAGTATTTCATTTGTGGGTGCTAATGTAAAGGGTATTTGTATTTAATTTTGAATTCCACTTGTTCATTGTTGGCATACAGAAACGTGGTTGACTTTTGATATTAACTTTTGAATCCTGCAACCTTGCTATAATTGCATATTAGTTCAAGGAGTTTTTTTGTCTATTCTTTTGAATTTTCTACATAGATGATCATATAATCTGCAAACAAAGACAGTTTTACTTATTTCTTCCCAATCTGTATACCTTTTATTTAATTTTCTTGTTGTATTGCATTAACTAGTACTTCCAGTAAAATATTGCAAAATATTGAAAAGGAGTGGTGAGAGGGGACGTTCTTGTCTTGTTTATGATCTTAATGGGAAAGCTTTGAGTTTCTCACTATTAGGTATGATGTTAGCTGTAGATTTTTATAGATATTCTTTATCAAGTCAAGGACACTCCCTTGTATTCCTACTTACTGAGAGTTTTTATTATCAGTGGTTGTTGAATTTGTCAAATGCTTTCCACATCTATTTATATAATCATATAATGTTTCTCTTTTTTTTTTTTTTTTTTGAGACGGAGACTCACTCTGTCACCCAGGCTGGAGTGCAATGGTGCAATCTAGGCTCACTGCAACCTCCGCCTCCCAGGTTCAAGTGATTCTCCTGCCTCAGCCTCCCAAGTAGCTGGGATTACAGGCACCTGCCACCACGCCCAGCTGACTTTTGTTGTTTTTTTTTTTGAGACGGACTCTCGCTCTGTTGCCCAGGCTGGAGTGCAGTGGTGCGATCTCAGCTCATTGCAAGCTCCGCCTCCCAGGTTCACCCCATTCTCCTACCTCAGTCTCCTGAGCGGCTGGGACTACAGGTGCCAGCCACCATGCCTGGCTAATTTTTTTTTTTAGCTTTTATTTTTAGTAGAGACGGGGTTTCACCATGTCAGCCAGGATGGTCTCGATCACCTGACCTTGTGATCTGCCAGCCTTGGCCTCCCAAAGTGCTGGGATTACAGGCATGAGTCACCACACCTGACATAATTTTTCTTTTTAGTCTTTTGATGTGATGGATTACATTAATGCATTTTGAAATATTGAATCAGCCTTAACACCTGGAATACATCACAGTTGGTCATGTGTATAACTCTTATACATTGTTGGATTCCATTTGCTAATATTTTGTTGAGGGTTTTTGCATTTATGCTCATGAGAGTATATTGGTCTGCAGTTTTCTTGTAATACCTTTGTCTGGTATTACAAGAAAATCCTAGTGTAATCCTGGATTCACAGAATGAGTCAGACAGTATTCCCTCTGTTTCTATCCTCTGAAAGAGATTGTAGATAATTGGCATAATTTTTTCCTTAAATGTTTGGTAAAATTCATAGGTGAACCCATCTGGGCCTAGTGCTTTCTGTTTTGAAAGGCTATTATTGATTCAATTTCTTTAACAGATATAGACCTATTCAAATTGTCCATTTTTTTCTTGTGTGAGTTTTGGCAGATTGTATCGTTCAAGGAATTGGTCTGTTTCATCTAAATTTGTGGGCATAGAGTTGTTTATAATAATCCTTTATTATCCTTTAATGTCCATGGGATCTGTGGTGATGCCCTTTTTTCATTTCTGATATTAGTAATTTGTGTCCTCTTTCTTCTTTCTTGTTTTCTTTTTCTTTTTTTTTTTTTTTTGAGACAGAGTCTCGCTTTGTTGCCCAGGCTGGAGTGCAGTGGTGCAGTCTCGGCTCACTGCAAGCTCCACCTCCCAGGGTCATGCCATTCTCCTGCCTAAGCCTCCTGAGTAGCTGGGACTACAGGCGCCTGCCACCACACCTGGCTAATTTTTTGTATTTTTAGTAGAGATGGGGTTTCACCGTGTTAGCGAGGATGGTCTCGACTTCCTGACCTCGTGATCTGCCCACCTCGGCCTCCCAAAGTGCTGGGATTACAGGTGTGAGCCACCGCGCCCAGCTTTTCTTGTTTTCTTTCTCACTTTTTTTTTTTAAAGATTTATTGACTTTATTGATCTTTTACAAGAAACATCTTGGCCAGGCATGGTGGCTCACACCTGTAATCCCCGCACTTTGGGAGACTGAGGCAGGTGGATCGCTTGAACCAGGGAGTCAGGTTGCAGTGAGCTGAGATCGTGGCACTGCACTCCAGCCTGGTGACATAGTGAGACTCCATCTCAAAAATAAAATAAAATAAAATAAAAATAAAACATAAACATATTTTGGTTTTGTTGATTTTCTCTATTTCCTATTTTCAATTTCTTTGATTTCTGCTCTAATTTTTTTTTCCCTGCTTACTTTGGATATCATTTGCTCTTATTTTTCTAGTGTCCTAAGACAGAAAGTTTGATGGTTAATTTTAATCTTCTTTTTAATATATACACTATAAATGTTTCTGTAAGCACTGCTTTCACTGCATATCACCATAGATACTTTAGTATCAACCTTATTTTTAAATTATTATTATTTTTAACAGGCAGACAATATATTTATAACTGAGCCAGGGGGGAAAAAAAAGAACATGAAGTTTTTAATAATAGAAACATGGAGAGGCAGAGCAAGATGGCTGAATAGAAGCCTCCACTGATCATCCTCCTTGCAGGAACACCAAATTAAACAACTGTCCACACACAAAAAAGCACCTTCAAAAGAACAAAAAATTAGATGAGCATTCACAGTACCTGGTTTAACTTTATATCACTGAAGCAGGCATTGAAGAGGGTAGGAAAGACAGTCTTAAATTGCTGACACCACCCCTCCCCCATTCCCCAGTGGCAGTTGCATGGCATGAAGAGAGAATCCGTGCGTTTGGGAGAAGGAAAGCACAGTGATTGTGGGATTTTGTATTGGAACTTAGAGCTGCCCTGTCACAGCAGAAAGCAACACTGGGCAGAACTCAAGCAGTGCCCATGGAGGAGCATTTAGACCAATTTTAACTAGAGGGGAATTGCCCATCCCAGCAGTCAGAACCTGAGTTCTGACAAGCCTCACCAATGTGGGCTAAAGTGCTCTAGGATCCTAAATAAACTTGAAAGGCAGTCTAGGCTACAAGGCCTGCAATTCCTAAGCAAGTCCTGGTGCTGTTGTGGGCTGGGAACCATTGGACTTATGGGGTACATGGCTTAGTGAGATACTAGCCAGGGCAGCCACGCAAGTGCTTGAGCCATGCCTCCCCAAACCTCAGGCAGCACAGCTCACAGCACTGGGAGAGACTCCTTCTTTCTGCTTGAGGAAAAAAGAGGGAAGAGTAAAGAGGACTTTGTCTTGCAACTTGAATACCAGCTCAGCCACAGTAGGATAGGGCACTGGGTAGAATCCTGAGGCCCCCATTCCAGGCCTTAGCGCTCAGATGACATTTCTAAACATACCCTGGGGCAGAAGGGAATCTGCTGGCTTTAACTTAGTACTGGCAGGATTCATCACTTGCTGACTACAGAGCCCTTAGGCCCTCAATAATATAGCCAGGCAGTACTTGCCATGGGCATTGGGTGTGACTCAGAGACATGCTAGCTTCAAGTGTGACCCAGCAAATTCCTAGCTGGGGTGCTTAAGGGAAGAGGCTCTGTCTGCTTAAGAAAAGAAGAGGGAAGAGTAAAGGAGACCTTGTCTTGCAACCTAGGTACCAGCTCAGCCACAGTGGGGTAGACCACCAAGTAGGCTCTTGGGCTCCCTGCTTCCGGGCCTTAGTTCCTGAACAGCATTTCTGGACCTGTCTTGGGCCAGAGGGGAGCCCACTTTCCTGAAGGGATAGTCCCTGGCCTGACAGCATTCACCACAAGCTGACTGAAGAGCATTTGTGTGAACATTGACAGTAGTCAGGCAAATAATGGCCCTTGGGCAGTGGTGGTCATAGGGAGGGACTTCTCTGCTTGTGGAAAGGGGAGGGAAGAGTGGGAAGGACTTTGTATTGTGGGTTAGGTGCCAGCTAAGCCAGAGTAGTGGAGGATATGGTAGATTCCTAAAGTTTCTAACTCCAGGCCGTGGCTCCTCAATGGCATCTCTAGATCCTCCCAGCGCAGAGGGATCTCACTACCCTGAAGGGAAGGAAACAAGCCTAGCTGGTTTTGCCACCCACTAATTGCATAGCTCTAGGGTCTTGAGTGAACACCGGTGGCAGATGAGAGTGGTTACTGTGGGCCTTGGGCAAGACTCAGTGCTGTGCTGGCTTCAGGTCTGACCCAGCACAGTCCCAGTGGTGGCAGCCACAGGGGTGCTTTACACCTCTGCCTGAGCTCTGGGCAGCTCAGGACAAAGAAAGAGACTCTGGGAGAAAGGAAGGGAAGAGCACAAAAGTCTATACCTGGTAATCCAGGGAATTCTTCTGGATCGTATCAAAGAACAGCAAGGCAGTACCTCTACAAGTGTGCAAGTGCCATAGCTTTACTGAGATTGGGGTGCCCTATAATGCAGATATGACTGCAGTGACCAAAAACTTAGATCACAACACCCAAGTAACTTCAAATACCTGGAAAGCCTTCCCAAGAAGGACAGGTACAAACAAGCCCAGACTGTGAAGACTAAAATAACTACCTAACTCTTCAATGTCAGACACTGACAAAATCCACAAGCATCAGAAGCATCCAGGAAAACATGATCTCACCAAATAAACTAAGTAAAGCAACAGTGACCAATCACAGAGTGACAGAAATATGTGACCTTTGAGACAGGTAATGCAAAATAGCTGTTTTGAGGAAACTCAGTGAAATGCCGACAGAAATTCCGAAGATAACACAGAGAAGCAACTCAGAATTCTATCAGATAAATTTAACAAATAAACTGAAATAACTAAAAAGAAGCTGAATATCTGGAGTTGAAAATGTAATTGACATACTGAAGAATGCAACAGAGTCTCCTAACAACAGAAGTGATCAAGCAGAAGAATTAGTGAGGTTGAAGACAGAATATTTGAAAACACACAGTCAGAGGAGACAAAATAAAAAAGAATAAAAAAGAATGAAGCACACCTACAAGACCTAGAAAATAGCCTCAAAAGGGCAAATCTAAGAGTTATTGGCCTTAAAGAGGAGGTGGAGAGATAGGGGTAGAAAGTTTACTCAAAGAAATAACAGGGAACTTCCCAAACCTAGAGAAAGAGATCAGTATCCAAACACTAGAAGATTACAGAACATCAAGCAGATTTAACCCAAAGAAGACTACCTCAAGGCATTTAATCAACAAATTCCCCAAGGTCAAGGATAAAGAAAGGATCTTAAAAGCAGCAAGAAAAAAGAAATGAAGAACATACAATGGAGCTCCAATACATCTGGCAGCAAACTTTTCAATAGAAACCTTATAGGCCAGGAGACAGTGTCATGCCATATTTAAAGTGCTGAAGGAAAGACTTTTATCCTAGAATAGCATATCTGGTGAAAACATCCTTCAAACATGAAGGAGAAATAAAGACTTTCCCAGACAAATAAAAGCTGAGGGGTTTCAACACCAGACCTGTTCTTCTACAGACCTCTACAAGAAATGCTAAAGGGAGTTCTTCAATCTGAAAGGAAAGGATATTTAATGAGTAATAAGAAATCGTCTGAAGATACAGAATATTATAACACTGTAATTGTCATGTGTAAATAACTCATATCTTAAATAGAAAAGATTAAAAGAATTAAATAGAAAAGATTAAAAGATTGCTGACCAAAAATGATAAATATGACAACTTTTCAAGACATAGTACAATAAGATATAAATAGAAACAACCAAAAATTTAAAAGTGGGGAGACAAAGTTAAAGTGCAGAGTCTTTATTAGTTTTCTTTTTGCTTATTAGTTTATGCAATTAGAATTAAGTTATCATCAGTTTAAAATAATGGTTTATATTACTTGCAAGTCTCATGGTAACCTCGAATCTAAAATCATAAAATGAATGCATAAAAAATATAAAGCAAGAAATTAGTGTATATACATATATACACTATATACACACACATATACGTACACACAATGGAATATTATTCAGCCATAAAAAAGAAGAAAATCCTGCCTTTTGCAACAACATGGATAAAACTGGAGGACATCATGCTAAGTGAAATAAACTAGACACAGAAAGACATATACTGTATGATCTCACTTACATGTGGAATCTTAAAAAAGATGAATTCATAGAAGCACAGAGCAGAATAGTAATTGCCATGGGCTGGGGGCAGGGAAATGAAGTGATATTGGTCAAAGGGTATAAACTTTCAGTTATAAAATGAATAAGTTCTGGTGGTCTAACATATGGCATGGTGACTATAGTTACTAATAATGTATTGTATACTTTAATTTGCTAAGAGAGCAGATCTTCAGGGACCTCATTGCTGTCTCCCTGCCCCGAAAACATGGTCAGTAAGTGTGATGATAGATGTGTTCACTTGATTGTGGCAATCATTTCACAATGTGTATGTATATCAAATAATCATGTTGTACACCTTGAATATATACAATTTTTTTTTGAGATGAAGTTTCGCTCTTGTCGCCCAGGCTGGAGTGCAATGGCGTGATCTCGGCTCACTGCAACCTCCCCCTCCCAGGTTCAAGTAATTCTCCTACATCAGCCTCCTGAGTAGCTGGGATTAGAGGCATGCGCCACCACACCCAGCTAATTTTTGTATTTTTAGTAGAGACGGGGTTTCACCAAGTTGGCCAGGATGGTCTCAATCTCTTGACCTCATGATACGCCTGCCTCAGCCTCCCAAAGTGCTGGGATTACAGGTGTGAGCCACCATGCCTGGCCAAATATATACAATTTTTATTTGTCGAATATACCTCAATAAAACTGGAAGAAAACATAATCAAGACATTGAAACATACAACCAGGCCGGGCACAGTGGCTCACGCCTGTAATCCCAGCACTTTGGGAGGCCAAGGCAGGTGGATCACTTGAGGTCAGGGGTTGGAGACCAGCCTGGCCAACACGGTGAAACTCCATCTCTACTAAAAATGCACAAAAAAATTAGCCAGGCAATGTGGCGCATGCCTGTAATCCCAGATACATGGGAGACTGAGGCAAGAAAATTGCTTGAACTCAGGAGGCAGAGGTTGCAGTGAGCTGAGATTGTACCACTGCACTCCAGCTTGGGTGACAGAGACTCTGTCTCAACAACAACAAAAACAAACAAACAAAACAACAAGAAAAAAACATATAACCGGAGAAAATCACCTTCACTCAAAGGAAGACAGGAGGGAAGGAAAGAAGGAAGAGAAGACCACAAAACAGCCAGAAAACAAATCACAAAATGGCAGGAGTAAGTCCTTACTTATCAATAATAACATTGAATGTAAATGAGCTAAACTCTCCAATCAAAAGACACAGAGTGGCCAAATGGATGAAAAAACAAGACTCAATGTCTACTGCCTACAAGAAACACACTTCCACCTACAAAGACACATGCAGACTAAAAATTAAGGGATAGAAAAAGATATTCCATGCAAATGGAAACCTAAAAAGAGCAGGAGTAGCTACTCTTATATCAGACAATATAGATTTCAAGACAAAAACTATAAAAAGAGACAAAGAGGGTCATTACATGATGATAAAGGGGTCAATTAAGCAATAATTTTAAATATAGATGCACCAAAAACTGGAGCACTCAAATATTTAAAGTAAATATTAGAGAGAAAGAGAGAGATAGACCCCAATACAATAATAGCTGGAGATTTCGACACCCCACTTTCAGCATTGGACAGATCATCCAGACAGAAAATCAACACAGAATCATTGGATTTAATCTTCACTATAGACCAAATGGACCTAGTAGATATTTACAGGACATCTCATCCAATGGCTGTAGAATACACATTCTTCTCCTGAACACACAGATCATTCTCAAGCTTAGATCATGTTAGATCCAAAAACAGGTCTTAAAACATTGAGAAAAAATTGAAATAATATCAAGCGTCTTCTCTGACCATAATGGAATAAAACTAGAAACTAAAAACAAGAGGAATTTTGGAAACGATACAAACACATGGAATTTAAATAATACACTCCTGAATGAGCAGTAGGCCAATGAAGAGATTAAAAAGAAAATTGAAAACTTTCTAGAAACAAATGATAATCGAAATGTAACATACAAAAACCTGTGGGATACGGCGAAAGCAGTATTAAGAGAGAAGTTTATGGCTGTAAGTGCCTACATTTAAAAAGAAGAGGCCAGGTGTGGTGGCTCACACCTGCAGTCCCAGCATTTTGGGAGGCCGAGGTGGGTGGATCGCTTGAGGTCAGAAGTTTGAGACCAGCCTGGCCTACATGGTGAAACCCCATCTCAATTAAAAATACAAAAAATAGCTGGGCATGGTGGCAGGCGCCTGTAAACCCAGCTACTCAGGAGGCTGAGGCAGGAGAATTGCTTGAACTCAGGAGGCTGAGGTTGCAGTGAGCCAATATCACACAATTGCCCTCCAGCCTGGGCGATAAGAGTGAAACTCTGTCTCAAAAAAAAAAAAAGAAGAAGAAGAAAAAAAAATTTCAAATAACCTAATGATGTGTGTTAAATGCCTAGAAAAGCAAGAGCAGGGCAAACCCAAAGTTAGTAGAAGGAAACAAATAATAACGATCAGAGCAGAAATAAATAAAATCAAAAAGAACAGAAAAGAGCAATGAAATAAAGAGTTCATTTTTTGAAAACATAAACAAAATTGATAAACGTTTAGCGAGATTATGTAAGGAAAAAAAGAGTAAAAATCCAAATAAATAAAATCAGAGATGAAAAAGGAGACATTACAACCAATACTGCAGAAATTCAAATGATCATTAGAGGCTACTATGAGCAACTATATGCCAATAAATTGGAAAACCTAGAGGAAATGGATAAATTCCTAGACACATACAACCTACCAAGATTGAACTATGAAGAAATCCTAAACCTGAACAAACCAATAACAAATAATGAGATCAAAGCTGTAATAAAAGTCTCCCAGCAAAGAAAAGCCTGGGACCTGATGGCTTCACTGCTGAATTTTACCAAACATTTAAAGAAGAACGAAGACCAATACTACTCAAACTATTCTGAAAAAATAGAGAAGGAGAGAATACTTTCAAACTCATTCTATGAGACCAATATTACCCTGATAGCAAAACCAGACAAAGATGCATCAATAAAAGAAAACTACAGGTCAATATCCCTGATGAACATTGATTCAAAAATCCTAAACAAAATACTAGCAAACGAAATTCAATAACATATTAAAAAGATCTTTCATCATAACAAAGTAGGATTTATTCCAGGGATCATAGGATGGTTTGACATATGCAAATCAATCAGTGTGATACATTATATCAACAGACTGAAGGACAAAAACCATATGACCATTTCAATTGATGCTGAAAAATCATTTGATAAAATTAAACACCCTTAATATAAAAACCCTCAAAAAACTGGGGCTAGAAGGAGCATACCTCAACATAATAAAAGCCATATATGACAGGCCTGCAGATAATATCATACTGAATGCGGAAGAACTGAGAGACTTTCCTCTAAGATCTGGAGCATGACAAGGATGCCCACTTTCACCACTGTTATTTAACATACTACTGGAAGTCCTAGCTAGAGAAATCAGACAAGAGACAGAAATAAAGGGCATCAAAACTGGAAAGGAAGAAGTCAACTTATCCTTGATTGCAAATGATATAATCTTACATTTGGAAAAACCTGAAGACTCCACCAAAAAAAAAAATTAGAACCAATATACAAATTTAGTAAAGTTGCAGGACACAAAAATCAACATACAAAAATCAGTAGCATTTCTATGTGCCAACAGTAAACAAATGGTAAAAAAAAAAAAAATTAAGAAAGTAATCCCATTTACAGTAGCTACAAATGAAATTAAATATCTACAAATTAACCAAAGATGTGAAAGATCTCTACAATGATAACTATAAAACAATGATTAAAAAAATTGCAGAGGACACAAAAAAATGGAAAAAATATTCCATGTTCATGGATTGGAAGAATCAATATTGTTAAAGTGTCCATACTACCCAAAGCAATTTACAGATTCAATGTAATCCCTATCAAAATACCAATGACGTTCTACACACACACACACACACACACACACACACACACACACACACACACGCTAAAATTTATATAGAACCACAAAAGACCCAGAATAGCCAAAGCTAATCTTAACGAAAAAGAACAAAACTGGAGGAATCATATTAGCTAATTTTTTTTTCTTTTTTATTTTTTTATTTTCTTATTTTTTGAGACAGAGTCTTGCTCTGTTGCCAGGCTGGAGTGCAGTGGCATGATCTCGGCTCACTGCAACCTCTGCCTCCCAGGTTCAAGTGATTTTCCTGTCTCAGTCTCCCAAGTAGCTGGGACTACAGGTGTGTGCTACCACAGCCAGCTAATTTTTGTATTTTTAGTAGAGATGAAGTTTCTCCATGTGGGCCGGGATGGTCTCTATCTCCTGACCTTGTGATCCGCCCGCCTAGGCCTCCCAAAGTGCTGGGATTACAGGTGTGAGCCACCGCGCCTGGCCCCTAATTTCAAATTATACTACAGAGCCATAGTAACCAAAACAGCCTGATACTGGCATTAAAGCAGACACATAGACCCATGGAACAGCAGAGATAACCCAGAAATAAATCCATACATCTACAGTAAACTCACTTTCTACAAAAGTGCCAAAAACATACATTTGGGTAAGGATGGTCTCTTCAATAAATGGTGCTGGTAAAACTGGATATCCGTATGCAAAAGAATGAAGTTAGACCCCTATCTCTTGCCACATACAAAATCAAACAAAATTGATTAAATATTTAATTACAAGACCTCAAACTATGAAACTATTAAAATAAAACATGGGGGAAACTCTCCAGGACACTAGATGGGGAACATTTCTTGAGTAATATCCCACAAGCACAAACTATCCAAGCAAAAAATGACAGATGGGATCACATCAAGTTAAAAGCTTCTGCACAGCAAAGAAAACAATCAACAAAGTGAAGAGACAACCCACAGAATGGGAGAAAATATTTGCACACTATCTATCTGACAAGGGATTTATAACCAGAATGCATAAGGAGCTCCAACAACTCTACAGGAAAAAATCTAATAATCTGATTTTAAAATGGGCAAAAGATATGAGTAGACACTTCTCAAAAACAAGACATACAAATGGAAAACAGGTATATGAAAGGTGCTCAATATCATTGATCATCAGAGAAATGCAAATCAAAACTACAATGAGATATCTCACCCCTGTTAAAATCACTTATATCCAAAAAACAGGCAGTAACAAATGCTGCTGAGGATGAGGAGAAAAGGAAACCCTTGCACACTGTTGGTGGGAATGTAAATTAGTATAGCCACCATGGACAACAGTTTGGAGGTTCCTCAAAAAACTAAAAACAGAACTACCACATCATCCAGCAATTCCACTGCTAGGTATATATTCAAAAGAAAATAAATCAGTATGTAGAAGAGACATCTGAACTCCCATGTTTATTGCAGCACTATTCACAATAAAGATTTGGAAGCAATCCAAGTATCCACCAGCAGATGAATGGATAAAGAATATGTGGTACATGTACACAATGGAGTACTATTCAGTCATAAAAAAGAATGAGATCTTGTCATTTGCAACAATATGAAAAGAACTGGAGGTCATTATGCAACATGAAATAAGCCAGGCAAAGAAAGACAAGTATCACATACTCTTACTCATTTGTGGGAGCTAAAAATTAAAAAACCTGAACTCATGGAAAGAGAGAGCAGAATGATAGTTACCAGAGGCTGGGAAGGGTAGTGGGGTGGGAGAAGTGGGAACAGTTAATGGGTACAAAAACATACATAGAATGAATAAGATCTAGTATTTGAAAACACAATGGGGTGACTGCAGTCAACAGCAATTTATTGTACATTTGAAAATAACTAAGAGTATAATTGGATTGTCTCTAACACAAAGAAAGGATGTGATTGAGGTTATGAAGACATCATTTACCCCGATGTGATTACTATGCATTGTGTTTACATCAAACTGTTTCCTGTACCCAATAAATACATATATATACTATGTACCCACAAAAATTAAAAATTTAAAAAAAATAGAAATGACCATGCATGCTTGTTCATTTATAAATAGATGAATGAGTTATCAATGAAAATACATCATCAGGTCTTTTGCACACTGATTATCATAAAACCATAAATATGAAACAATCCAGCATTGAATTTCGTGCTAAGAGAACATCTACCCTCTTACCTCTCATTGTCTGTTGAATGTCTGTTTCTTTTTTTTTTTTTTAATTTTAACTTTTATTTTTGATTCAGGGGGTACATGTGCAGGTTTGTTACATGGGTATACTGCATGATTCTGAGGTTTGGGGTATGAATGATCCCATCACCCAGGTAGTGGGCAAAGTATGCAATAGGGAGTTTTTCAACCCTTGCATCCCTCCCTCTTTCCCTGCTTTAGTAGTCCCCGGTGTCTACCGTTCCATTCTTTATGTCCATGAGTACTCAATGTTTAGCTCCCACTTATAAGTGAGAACATGTGGTATTTGGTTTTCTGTTCCTGCTAATTCACTTAAGATAACAGCCTCTAGCTGCATCCATGCTGTTGCAATGGACATGATTTTGTTGCTTTTACGGCTGCACAGTATTCCATGGTTTATATTACCACATTTTCTGTATGAGCACCTAGGTTGAGACCACGTCTTTCCTATTGTGAATAGCACTGCAATTAACCTATGCGTGCATGTGTCTTTTTGGTAGAATGGCTTATTTTCCTTTGTTATATAACCAGTAATGGGATTACCGGGGTGAATGGTCATTGTTTTAAGTTCTTTGAGAAATCTCCAAACTGCTTTCCACAATGGCTGAACTAATTTACATTCCCACCAACAGTATATAAGCATCACCTTCTCTTGACAGCCTCGCCACATCTGTTAGTTAAAAAAATTTATAATAATAGCTATTCTGACTGGTGTGATATGGTATCTCATTGTGGTTTTGATTTGTATTTTTCTGATGACTTAGTGATGTTGAGCATTTTTTCCTATGCTTGTTGGCAGCTTCTATGTGTCTGTTCATATCTTTTGTTTTTTAATGGGGTTATTTATTTTTTGCTTGTTGAATTGTTTTAGTTCCTATAAAGATTCTGGATATTGGACCTTTGTTGGATGCATAGCTTGGGGAATATTTTCTTCCATTCTATAAGTTGTTTGTTTACTATGTTGACAGCAGCTTGGTTTTTCTTTTTTTTTTTCTGTGCAAAAGCTCTTTAGTTTAATTAGGTCCCACTTGCCATTTTTTTAAAGATTGTTGTTGCTATTGCTTTTGAGGACTTAGTCATAAATTCTTTCCCAAAGCTGATGTCCAGAATCCAGAATGTTATTTCCTAGGTTTTCTTAGAGGACTTTTATAGTTTTAGGTCTTACATTTAAATCTTTAATCCGTGCAGTGGCTCATGCCTGTAATCTCAGGGCTTTGGGAGGCCAAAATGGGAGGATCACTTGAACCCCGAGTTCAAGACCAGCCTGGGCAACAAAGGAAAACCCCATATCTACAAAAAAGTACAAAAATTCGCCAGGTGTGATGGCATGCACCTGTAGTCCCAGCTTCTCAAAAGGCTAAGGTGGGGGGTTGGCTTGAACCTGGGAGACAGAGGTTGCAGTGAGCTGAGATTGTGCCACTGCACTTCAGCCTGGATGAAAGAGCAAGACCTGTCTCAAAAAGAGAGTGAAATCTTTAATCCATCTTGAGTTAATTTTTGCAGATGGCGAAAGTTAGGGGTCCAATTTCATTCTTTCTCATCTGGCTAACCAGCTATTCCAGCACCATTTATTGAACAGGGAGTCCTTTCCCTATTGTTTATTTTTGTCGACTACATCAAAGTTTTGTAGTGATGGCTGTAGGTGTGCAGCTTTACTTCTGGGTTCTCCATTCTGTTTCATTGGTCTATGTGTCTGTTTTTTGTACTTGTACCATGCTGTTTTGGTTACTTTAGCCTCATAGTATAGTTTGAAGTTGGGTAATGTGATGCCACCAGCTTTGTTCTTTTTAACCTTGTTTTTCATTAGTTGTGTGAAATGCAGCCCTAGTTATCTTGTGTTCATGTTTCCTATTATTGTCCAAAGAATCCTTGTGATAGTCATACCATTTCCTACATCTCTGTTCAATGTGGTTCTGGGAGGCAATGAGAATTGGCCTGAGCCTCTACCCACTATCAATTCCCTTGACTGGTCAATGTCGCTCATGTTCTTCATTGGAAAACATCACAGCATTCTATTTTCTAATACTGCTTTCTGGGCTACTGCTTTC
Source organism: Pan troglodytes (assembly GCF_028858775.2). Lineage (NCBI taxonomy): Eukaryota > Metazoa > Chordata > Mammalia > Primates > Hominidae > Pan > Pan troglodytes. The sequence continues at coordinate 116,830,087 of NC_072403.2, forward strand.
ACTATCATCATGGTGTTGGCATATTTCTTTATATTTCCAGTCATAGTGTGCTTCTGCTCTCTGTCATATTGCCCCCACAGTGGAAGACTGAAAAATGATAAGGTGCTCTTTTCTGTGATACCCTTTTGGCCTCCAAATAGAATTCTTCCCACTAATAATAATTCCACACTCTACTGATTTCTCCCCCTGCCCCCCTCAAAATGAGGGCAGAAACCATATCCATCTTGTTTATTTCCATATCTCTGGCACACTATCTGCCATCTAGTAAGTGTTCAATAATATTTGTTCAATCATTTCAAGTCCCTCAAAGATTGGTTAGAGTGTATTTAAATGACAACGCTGTATTACCTTTAAAAATATTCTTTCTGAGCTGTGCCAGTGGCTTGCATCTATAACCCCATCTACTCAGGAGACTGAGGCAGGTGGAATTGCTTAAGCCCAGGAGTTCAAGGTTGCAGTGAGCTATTATTATGCCAATGCACTCCAGCCTGGACAACAGAGAGAAACCCCTTATGTGGCAAAAATAAATAAATAAAATAAAATAAAAATCCTTCTAGTAGGCTTCCTTTCCAGATAAGATGGCATAGACTTGTACTTCTTTGTTCCTGCCAAGAACAACTATAAACCCTGGAAATAATGCATGATGCAACCACAGGAGCACTCTGAAGTTAAAAAGTGGAAGGCAGGCTGGCTAAGAATATGAGAGGTGAGGAGCAGCACAGTGGCCAGGTATCTTATGATCCTCTCCACTCAGCAGCAGAAGACAGCCCAGTCCCTGTTTTTCATGAATTCTAATCTAGTAGCAGAAGATGGCCCAAGTAGGGTTATTCCTCCCCTGGATTTAATAGGACTTCCATTGACAAGAGGGATAGAGTAGAAGCTCTTCTGACAAGTCACCCTGGGAAACTACTTTTTCTTCCAGGGGGCTGGACACTTCCTTCTCCCATGTACAGGCACAGGTGGCCTGGACTGGGGAAGTGCCTTTTGTCCCCACATGAGGTAACTGCAGGGATCAGTGGGAACCCTGGTCTCATCAGAGGAACTAAGCAGATCAAAATAGCACAGCAAAGGCCCTGAAAACAAAATTAAATTGTCATTGGAACCGCAGTCTACAATTAGACCAGGACCTGCAAGCTAAACATATGCAGAATGACTGCTTGCTAAAATAGAAGATTTAAATAGGACCCAAAATTTCCTAACACAATAGCCCAAATGTCCAGGATACAATAGAAAGTCGCCTATCATACTAGCAGCCAGGACAGTCATAACTTAGATGAGACAAGACAATTACATTACACCAACACTGAAACGTATCAGATGTTTGAATTATCTGACATGGATTTTAGAGCAGCCATTATAAAAATGCATCAACAAGCAATTATGATTTCACTTGAAATGAGTAAAAGTATAGAAAATCTCAGCAAAGAATAGAAGTTAAAAAATCAAATGGAAAATAGAAAACTGAAAAATACAATAACCAAAATTAAAAACCCACTGGAGGTGGGGTGCAGTGGGTCTTTGGGAGGCTGAGGTGGTTTGATCGCTTGAGCTCAGGAGCTCGAGACCAGTCTGGGAACATAGTGAAACCCTGTTTCTACGAAAATTAGCTGGGTGTGGTGGCACATGCCACCAACTACTGGGGGCCGGTGGCAGCGGGTTGAGGGGGGTGGTGGTTAAGGCAGGAGAATTGGTTGAGCCCAGCAGGTCGAGCCTGCAGTGAGATGTGACTGTACTGTGTCACTGCACTCCAGCCTAGGTGACAGAGCAAGACCTTGTCTCAAACAACACAACACAACACAACACAATACAACACAACACAACACAACACAACACAACAGTAGATCAGCTCATAGAATCTCCAATCAAGAATGGAGATGACAAGATAAAAGCAGTGAACTCGAGGACAGATAAGTATTATTCACCCCATCTGAACAACTGAAAAAAATCTTTTCTCTGTTGACCAGTAAGAATCTTTTATTATATGGTAAATTGTTTCCTTTCCTGATATATTAACCCCCAGCCCCATCCTGCATAGAAGTTGGGTGGATTTTGTCTCCCCTCTTTGTCCCAGTTTCAATATCACAGGGACCTGTCAGTCCCAAAGCTTTCTCCAAGGGATCCTGGGACTCTAAGCAAAAAGGAAGTTTTGTAACCTGCTTTTGAGCTTTGAATTGGGTATATTAATAACCAATGCCACGCTCTCCATCCTTCCATCTCCCATCCATCAGATATTTCTTTTTTTTTTTTTTTTTTGAGATGGAGTCTCACTCTGTCACCCAGGTTGGAGTGCAGTGGCACCATCTTCGGCTCAGTGCAACCTCTGCCTCCCGGGTTCAAGTGATTCTCCTGACTCAGCCTCCCGAATAGCTGGGACTACAGGCACGTGCCACCACACCTGGCTAATTTTTGTATTTTTAGTAGAGACCATGTTGGCCAGGATGGTCTCGATCTCCTGACCTCATGATCTGCCTGCCTTGGCCTCCCAAAGTGCTGGGATTACAGGCGTGAGCCATTGCACCCGGCCTCCATCAGGTATTTCTTATGGTTTCTCATATAAGACAACGTTGAGCTGTCCTGTCAGGACTCAGAAGCATAGCTTCCTAGCTAGAATCTGTTTATGACAATCCTTTGAGCTCTATAAGTTAGCTCTGTTGAGAAGTAAATGTTTAAATCTAAATATGTAACCCTTTATTAAAATAATGCTATAAATTAGTTATTCATTATACAAAAAGTGTTATAAAAGAAACATATCTTTTAGGTACAAATCACATTCCTGTCAGAATAAATCTTAACATTTATTAACAACTCTTTCAACTTTGGTTTTCTTTGCTACCTTTAAGAAAACTAGAAATCTTCCACTTTTGATATTTTAGACCTATTCATAATTATGTTTGCTGCCTCAATTTGTACATTCTACTATGGGAATAGTTTTGACACCTAAAACCTTACTTTAGCTGTTTCAGCTGCTTTGCAACTTTAGGTTTTCAGAACTTAAACCAGAAGTCTGTTGTTAACTAATTAGCTCTGGCTGATTATTTGCATATTCTAATTGCCCTAGCTATCTATGCCCGAATCCACCATAATCTCTAGGACCTGAATTCTTGGCATGCCCCTCACTTGGCAGATTTGATTTCCCTCTGTTCTTAAGCCTGGCTGCTAAAGCCTCTCCCTCCTGTCTCTCTCTTCAAACCAAGAGAAAAATAGAGGAAAACATGGATTCCAACATAAGTATGATTCTTGCCACTTCCTTCCCCTAAACACATAAGTTCATTATGAGTATTCACACCCAAAAAATTCAAAAACTAGTTAACACTATTCTAGGCAAGGTGCTAGTCTATTGAGAAAATGGCCTTAACAGCAACTTCACTTAGGCATTTCCCCAAGTCTTTCTTCCAGCCTGACCTATGGGTTTTGTGTTCACAATGTTTTATATGTTTTTCCCTGAGTTTACATTCTAACTTAAGGATCTACTTCCTGCACATTCATGAGCAAACTGCTTAATACCCACACTCTACCCAAGTCTCAGTTTCTCCATCTATAAAATAAGATTTTTTTTTTTTAGCAAGACAGGGTCCTGCGCTGTCGCCCAGGCTGGAGTGCAGGGGTGTAATAATGGCTCACTGCTGCCTTGACCTCCTGGGCTCAAGCAATCCTCCCACCTCAGCCTCCTGAGTAGCTGGCACTACAGGGGAGTGCCACCACGCCTGTTAATCTTTAATTTTTTTGTAGAGATGGTGTCTCATCATGTTATCCAGGCTTAAAATAATAATTATATTAATACCTACATCATGATTCTATAGCAAGGATCAACTGTATAACACAGTGTCTGGAATATAATAGGGACTCAATAAATGTTAGCTGTTGTCACTCTTATTTATATTACTGAAATAAATTTGTTTCTATCTTCTCCAGCTGCCAAAGTATAAATTATGTGAGGACAGGGCATTCTTATTCATCTGTGTATATCATTTTAGGAGGCTTTACCTGAAGCTAATTGACTCTGGGTCATAGCTGCTATTGCCACCACTGTCATCCCCATTGCTGTACACTCTGTTATACTCCTCCAATTAGGTCTCCTTGCTACATGGTGTATTTAAAAAAAAAATCAGTAATGATAGCCTTCTAACTTTGGGAAAACCCCATACTTGTCACAGAGAACTGACATTGGGGTCCGGTAATCTTCATTTCTACAGCCAACATGTAACTTCTTGAACCATATCTTAATTCCCACTGGATGATTTCACATAATTAATTCATATAATTATACATGATCCTACAATTCTACATGATTTGCTGAATCCCTTCAAGCAACATGAACTTGTAAGCAAGGTGGACATGATAGGGAATCTGCTATGGCATCATTTTATCTCTGTTCCTGTATATTATTATTGGGAGGGAGGGCATGGTCTTAAGGCAGTCGTCAGAGGCACATGCTTCTTACACATTTACATATTTTGCCAAGCTTAGCACTCTGCCTCTGCAACTGAGATTGACTGATTTTAATTTAGGTTTAAATTTTGTAGAAATATTTACCTTTTCATATAATATATATGAATATATGTATTAATTATAAACATATACAAATACATATGCATTAATACTAATACCCAATTTAAAACTGTCTTCTAGAAACATGGCTGGAGGCTGCTTGTCCCTGTTACTACTCTCTAGGCTTGACAGGTTTGAAGCAGTGATTTCAGGTAAGTGGGTCATCCCAAGGTCTACACTTAGTGAGAAGTATTAGGAAGCTTGATTAGTTGTTGATCTAAGCCCTAGTTTTCAATCTAGCTTTTTGGTTTTAATCTCCATCTGTCTGGATTCTCTGTATATAGGATATTAATTTGTTCAGAACTGGGAAAGGGGAGAATTATTTAACACCTCACCAAATATCACGAGAAGCTAGTGACAAACCCAAGGCTAGCTAGTAAGGGAAGAAGAAAAATTGGTGTAGAATAAGAAAGTAGTAAAAAGAGAGACTGAAATAAGGACAAAAAAAATAGAAAAGAAAGATATAAATATTTTTTAATAATTACAAGTGATAAAAATAGCAATACATTGAGGAAGAGACTGGATAGACACTAATGTCTAGAATGTTGATCTCTTTCTTCCTTATGCTGCTTTTATTTGCAGATAAAAATAATTGACCTTTTATAACATAGAAATGTAATTATAGATACAGATCATTAAGAAACTGTCATGAACAGAGGTGGATTAACTAATGACTTTAACATCCACCCACCAAAAGTGAAAACTTTCATGGATTTTATAACTTTTTTTTTTTTTTTTTCGTTTTGAGACAGAGTCTCGATCTGTCGCCCAGGCTGGGATGCAGTGGTGCAATCTTGGTTCACTGCAACCACCACCTCTAGGTTCAAATGATTCTCGTGCCTCAGCCTCCCGAGTAGTTGCAGCACCACACCTGGCTAATTTTTTGTATTTTTAGTAGAGACAGGTTTCACCATGTTGGCCAGGCTTGTCTGGAACTCCTGGCCTCAACCGATCTGCCTGCCTCGGCCTTCCAATGTGCTGAGATTACAGGCGTGAGCTACTGTGCCAGCTGTATTTTGTAAATTTTGTATAATTTTTTTTTTTTTTAGACGGAGTCTCGCTCTGTCGCCAGGCTGGAGTGCAGTGGCCTGTGGCCTGATCTCAGCTCACTCAACCTCCGTCTCCTGGGTTCAAGCGATTCTCCTGCCTCAGCCTCCTGCGTAGCTGTGGCTACAGGCATGCGCCATAATGCCTGGCTAATTTTTGTATTTTTAGTAGAGATGGAGTTTTACCATGTTGGCCAGGATGGTCTCAATCTCTTGACCTTGTGATCTGCCCACCTTGGCCTCCCAAAGTGCTGGGATTACAGGCATGAGCCACTGTGTCCGGCCGCTTTTGTATAATTTATTGGTTTTCTTAAAAGTGCCCCAGAAATTATGAGTCAGGGAAATCTGATTTGAGGATGAGAAATGTAAACTTCTGTTAAGTTCCCTAGGTTATCTGGTGTGAGTGATCTGTGGAATACACTTTGAGAAACATACAGTGAGTAGTCTTAGGCTCCTCCTTTGTAAATGGAAATGACTATGCTCAATTTATAGGTTTATTATGAGATATAAATGAGATCATGTACATAGATGCTAAGAATAGAATCTGCCACCTGGTAAGGATTCAGCATATGTTAATTCTTCACCCTACACCTCTTCCTATTTTAGGAGATATTTTTTACTATCCAAGAAAGAAAACTGCTGAATTACTTTTTATTTATTAATTTATTTTTAGAGCGAAAGTCTGGTTCTGTTGCCCAGGCTGGAGTGCAGTGGTGGGATCATGGCTCACTGCAGCCTTGAACTCCTGGGCTCAAGCTATCTATCCTCTGCTTCAGTTACCCTACCCCCCAAGCAGCTGGGACTACAATACAGTCTGATATGCAGCTAGATTTACTTATGAAAAGCTTTGCCAACTGCTTAAAATTCATTTGCCACTTGCCCCAGGTCCAGGATACTGTGTCCTAATAAATGGAAATCACGATTATTATCATATTTTAATTCTGTCCCATAATTTGAGCTAACGCATTCATGCCTTATTTATCATGTATCTAAAATACCAAATACCTTTTGTACTTCAACACCAACCTCCCATGACTTAATCTTTAGGTCTGAAAACACAGCAATTTCAGTTAAGTACTAAGGGGGGACTAATGGAAGAAATGACCCTGGGCAGATAAACACTTAGGAATTCTTCACTAATTAACTGTATAATGATTTTTAAAAATCAAGAGTTTAATGTAATTTATGTTAATGCTAAAAATAAAGAAAAGCTGTGTGTGAATCTGCAATGTTTTGAGGCATCTTCCTTTTTCCTGGACATTTCAAAATATGGTACAATGAAATAAATTCAATGCTTTTCTTGAGAGATATATTCTTATGGGCAATCCTTGAAACTTCCATGAATTTTTGTTGGGGGAAAATCTGTATCTAAAACTTGAAAATGGGCTCTAAAAGCACAGACATCTTCATGCCCAACATCAGCTACAAACCTGAGGGGGGTTTCTATAGTTTAAAAAAATTTTTTTTGGTTGGGTGCAGTGGCTCACGCCTGTAATCCCAACACTTTGGGAGGCCGAGGCAGGAGGATCACCTGAGGTCAGGAGTTCAAAACCAGCCTGGCCAACATGGTGAAACCCCGGCTCTACAAAAAATACAAAAATTAGCCAGGCATGGTGGTGGACACCTATAATCCCAGCTACTCAGAAGGCTGAGGAAGGAGAATCGCTTGAACCTGGCAGGTGGAGGTTGCAGTGAGCTGAGATCCCGCCATTGCACTCCAGCCTGGGTGACAGAGCGAGACTCCATTTCAAAACCCAAACAAAACAAAACAAAAATTTTTTAATGTTTTGAAATATGTTATCTCATATGTTGTGTTTATGACAAAAGTTAAAAGCAGACGACTCCAAGTGATTCTTTCCAGACTAAATAATGATTATACAACAGAACCATCAACCATATGCCTCTGTACCTCTTAAAATTTAAAACCTCTAACATTTATTATTTCACATATATCTTTCAGTTGATCAGGTGATTCTTCTGGTCTGGACTGGCTCACCTTATAGCTGGATGCTCTTGGACGGCTTTATTCGCTTTTGTGGCAGTTGGCAAGCTGATTGGTCTAGGGGAATCTCAGCTGGGATGCTTCATCTTTGCTGCACATGTTCTCTCAACCTCTAGCACTTCGAACTTCTTCACGTGGTAGTCTCAGGTTCCACAGAGCAGCCAGCAAGCAAGCCCCAGTGCCCATGTACTTCTCAAGCCTGTACTTATATCTCATTTGCTAATGTCTTATTGTCCAAAACAAGCCATAAACAAACTCAGAGTTGGTGTGGGAGGGGGTTACCCAAGAGCCTGGAAACAAGCAGAGGAATTATTGCAACCAATTTTGCATAGAATCTACCCTAGACTTGGGAGATAAATTTACCTTCATTATACTTGTATCTAGGATTGGCTCTAGTTATCAGGTTTGTCATTTTCTTGTACACTATTTCTTCAACTTTCAACTTGTATTAAAGTTGTAAGATTACTGAAGCTAGTCTTCTCTTAGAGGTAAATATTTTAATTTTTTTATATTCCTGTTAATTTCAGGAACAGAGCACCTTACTTGAATCTAAGAGCTATTAAGATACACTGCACATATTTCAGGTAGAAATCATTAATGAACACATTGGCATTATCAATTACCATATTCAACACTGTAGCAGTCACCAATAAATGAGGTTGTGCTGCAGTAATAATATATAATAATAAATATATCAGTAGCATGAACAACAAATTTTAAATCTCATTCTTTTTTTTTTTGAGATGGAGTCTCGCTCTATCACCCAGACTGGAGTGCAGTGGCGTGACCTTGGCTCACTGCAACCTCTGCCTCCCAGGTTCAAGCAATTCTCCTGACTGAGCCTCCTGAGTAGCTGGGACTACAGGTGCATACCACCACACCTGGCTAATTTTTGAATTTTTTTAGTAGAGCCAGGGTTTCACCATGTTGACCAGGGTGGTCTTGAACTCCTGACCTCAGGTGATCTGCCTGCCTTGGCCTCCCAAAGTGCTGGGATTACAGGAGTGAGCCACTGCGCCTGGCCAAATCTTGTTCTTATTACATGTCAATGTTATGTTGACCGGGGACTCTAACTGTGTAGTCTTCCAGACTCAGGCTGATGGAGGCCACCATCTGGAAAGTTGCTGGTCACCGCATCAGGGAAGATGCTTTGGGTTCTTACACCGGCAATGATATGTTCTGGCCCACAAGAAGCATGTGCCACTTTCATCTATAACCTATTGGGTAGAACTGCTACATGGCCCTGTCCAACTGCATGTGAGATTTCTGTTTATCAGGAGAGATGTGGATGTGAGTGAGCATCAGAAGTATCTTCTATAGTCCACCATTCTTGTCACCACAAGGCCATGTCTCTTCTTCTCAGATGTAGATTCAATAACCACCTCCCCAAAAAAGATAATCTAAAAATCTCAACTAGCTATGTCATGGAGCTCAAAATTCTGGATTTCTCAGTGATTCACAGTGATCCTCTCATCAGGCCCAAATGTGAATCCCCTTGATTCCACTACATAATGGCCCAAAGGGATGAAATATCTGCTTCCCACTTCCTGAACCACATGCAATATATAATTGCAGAACTGGGACTGTAATTAACTCTCCCATTCTGAAAGGGAGAAAAATGGGAGACACACAGTAGTCAATGGTCTAAAGCAATTCTGGAATCCTGCTAGATAGATGCTGTGAGGCCCTCCTGACCAAGGTGTGGAAAATCTTCCTTGATTAGGTCATGACTTTGCTCTCTAAGAAGAGCTCCTTTGTTTGTTGTTCTCCACAGCCTTTGCTCCCCCGCATTCCCAACTCAACCTCCCCAGAAGATTCTTCCTTTTCTATTACCTCTTTAGTGACGCCTGAAGTGGTTGTTGGAAAATATGCCTTCCTTGGAAGCTGCACATGTTTCTCAACCCTTTTCCTGCCCAAAGACTCTTACAAGCCTAAGAGTAGTTCTAAATCTAGAGCAGATTCATACAATTTTAGATCAACTTAGTAATTTCTCTGGCAGTATTAACTCTCCCAAAATATAGGGTTTTTTTTTTCCTATATGATAAACTAGTTACTGGCTCCATGTGCCATTAATAACATCCATAGTTTATTTTTGTTTTGATTAGTTCCCCTCCCCATAAATCTCCCCTGGCTCCTAGCTCTGTCTTAGCTCTGCTTGGCCACCTCTCCAAATCCCTTAGTCTCCCCCTACTCCTAAAACAGACAGGTGCTGACATACATATAGACTCCTAACCAATCAGTTATCACAGCCCTACACGAAGAATTCTTAGACATTGACTCCAGAGTACTGATAGAAGTAGATGAGGAAAAGCATGGACATAAGAGAAAGAAATTGAGCCTAGGAGAGACAGATAAATGAAATGTCAGATAAGAGGGAATATCCTGTAACTGCAAAGCAGCATGACAGGTTTCTTAGGATGGAAAGGCAGCTCTGAAAGCTAGTCCAAAAAAGGAGTGTCAGAGATGTTCAAAGCAGATAGTGCTGGAATAAATGTATTAAGAAGTAGACCACATTCATTCTGATGAACAAATTCAAGTATATTTGTGAAAAAGCCATCTGATTATCAGTAGCACTTTATATTAAAATGCTAAAATCTTAAGATGACTGGCCAGGTGTGGTGGCTCACGCTTATAATCCCAGCACTTTGGGAGGCCAAGGTGGGTGGATCACCTGAGGTCGGGTGTTCGAGACCAGCCTGACAAACATAGAGAAACTCCGTCTCTACTAAAAATACAAAAATTAGCCGGGCGTGGTGGCGCATGCCTGTAATCCCAGCTACTCAGGAGGCTGAGGCAGGAGAATCCCTTGAACCCAGGAGGTGGAGGTTGCAGTGAGCTGAGATGGCACCATTGTACTTCAGCCTGGGCCACAAGAGCGAAACTCCACCTCCAAAAACAAAAGAAAAAAAAAAAGATGACTGGTAAAGGGAACACAGGAACACTAGCACAGTGCTGACTGCAAGCCACAATGATGATGCAGAACTTAAGGTTGACTCTTGGATTTCGAATCTGTCTGAGCACTATGTGCATTGCGTGTCTTCACCCTGAAGTAAAAACAGCAACCAATGTGTATTGAGAGCTTACTATTAATATATGCCAAGCATCTGCCCATTTTATACATGTGAACGTTGAGATTTGAAGAGGTAAAATGATTTGCTAAAGGTCACTGGACATATTAAATAACCAAGCCAAGACTCAAATCTAACTCTGTCTGTGAAACCAGGGATCTTTATTCTATATTCTGCAGCATTTCAAAGTCTCTAAGGCTTTTTGACATAACCAGGCAATAATGTGGTGAAGAGCCAACATATCCAATTCAGTGCAAGTAACAACTGGTTAACGCACTGTTATGACCAGTCCAAGTGAGATTAAAAAAAAAAAATCTATTATGTTATTGAGATGAGATGACAACTTGAGAAAGTGAAGAAACTTGGTAGCTTTTAAATACAGATACCAGCCACCTGATTTCTAAATTTTAGGTTTAGCATAGGAACATTTATATTAAAATGCAGAGTAGCCAAATAGAGCCCTTGGGTCAGTTTCCAGAATAAACATTAGAATAGTGTGAAGGGCTGCTACAAAGTGTCTTTAAAGAGACCTACTGGTAGTAGGTGTGGTGGCTCAGGCCTGTAGACCCTGCTACTTGGGAGATGAAGGCAGGAGGATTGCTTGAGGCCAGGAGTTCCGTATCAGCCCACCTCTAGAATAACTTTCATTGATTGTTGTGTCGCTGCTTTAAAGAAAGTTCTGAATATTTTTTCATTGCCATTGTCCTTTCCAGATTGCTCTACCCCTGATTTCTACAGCAATCAGTCAATCTCAAGTAGGAAGGCCAGGAAGGCCAAGCCATTCATAATCACACTCACAATTATCTCTGCCTCTTTTTTTAGAAGTGCAGTTTACCATTGATGTGAGCACTGGCACTCCTAGAGGAGAGTTGTTACCTGATCCTCACACATCCTGTAAGTCAGTGGTTCTTAACCTCCTGTGGGTTATGGATCTCTTTGAGAGTGTGATGAAGGTTGTGAGCTCTCATCCCACTAAAAGCATATATTCAAACACACATACAACATTTGGAATAAGGAGCCCCTTGAAGACCATTTCTAAGCTTGGTATCTTTGGATTGAGTTAAAAACTTTTGTGCATGTCATCTTCCCTTCATGGAATCTTAAAAGAGGAAGATTAGACAGAAGATATATTCAGAGACAGAAGGAAACCAAAATATGCTACCCCAAAATATACTTCCATGGCATATTTTAAGATGGCTATTCAGAGGGGCTACAGACCACAGAAATAGCTCCCTAAAAGCTGTCATTCTGTGGGGAAATCTACATTAGTGAAATAAATAGCAGCTACAGAGTCTTTCTCAGGGGTCCCCTTATCCAGACCCAGGAAAGATTGATTCCAGGAAAAGGGACCAAATGTCCTAACACTTTTAAATGCCTAACAGAAAAATTTTTACCACAGACTACCATTTTTTTCTTTCTAAAGGCTGCTACCTTTGAGGCTTCATCTGCATAACAAGACAGCCTTTGCTCACCATGCCTTTCCTCCCCTCTCCCTCCCATAAAGCTGTTGCCACACTCCAAGCCTCTATTCCTTTCTGTATGCTATAGAGACTTTAATCATCTGGCTCTTCTGTGAGTCTCATATTTCGTGTGGTTCCTGTGCCTATGCACGTAATAAATTTTGATTGGTTTTTCTCCTATTAATCTGTCTTTTGTCAATTCATTTCAGCAAACTTAGACCTGGATCTTCAGAGGGAAAGTCTCAACTTCCCTACCAGACCAAAAGCCAGCATTTGGTGCACTCTTAAATTTGTAATTCCTGTTTGGGAATCAAGCCTCAAGAATTTCAGCATTGAGTAGAAGCAATAAATCAAGAAGTACAACCTGAGATCACGGTCATCCTTTGCTTCTCTTCTGCCTCTTATCAGCTGCATAATTTGGAAAAGCCTCCCCTGTAGAAAAGTTTAGCAATTGTACTAAGATGTTTGTTGTGATCATTAAATAAAAGAACACACGTGAAGCACTTGTATCAGACTTCAGATAGGAATTATATAACTGTTAGATATTATTAGTGACATTATTTAATTATTTTTGAGAAGGAGTCTTGCTCTTTTGCCAGGCTGGAGTGCGGTGGCATGATCTCGGCTCACTGCAACCTCCGCCTCCCAGGTTCAAGCGATTCTCCTGCCTCAGCTTCCTGAGTAGATAGGACTACAGGCATGTGCCACCACACCCAGCTAATTTTTGTATTTTTAGTAGAGACAGGGTTTCACTATGTTGGCCAGGATGGTCTCGCTCTCTTGACCTCGTGATCTGCCTACCTCGGCCTCCCAAAGTGCTGGGATTACAGGCGTGAGCTACCATGCCTGGCCCAACATTATTATTTTAATTCTATTTCTATTGAATTATTCTTTATGGCAGCAGAATGTTTGTATCAATATACCATAATTTTACCCTGTACTCTTTCTGTTCTCATTATGCTCATAAGCAATAGCAAAGGAGGATTAGGGCTGCTCACTGTCCCTGGCATCCAGCCTGTGTCTGTTGCCATACTGATAGGATGCTCAAAGCCAGAAGCCTCCAAGAAGTAGGATGAGTGCAGAAGACAATCCAATGAGGAAAGGGAAACATATAATTACAATTTTATTTTTAAAATCTCATTCTATTAATTGCATGTCAATGACTGATGATGGAATAAATTTTTTTTTTTTTTTTTTTTTTTTTTTTTTTTTTTTTTTTTTTTAGAGAAAGGGTTTTGCTCTGTTGCTGAGGCTGGAGGGCAGTGGCACATGCCTAGCTCACTGCAGCCTTAAACTCCTGGGCTCAAGCAATCCTCCTGCCTCAGCCTCCCAAGTAGCTAGGGATGTATGTGCACACCACCTCACCCAGCTAATTAAAAATTTTTTTTTGTAAACATGGGGTCTCACTATGTTGCCCAGGCTGATCTTAAACTCCTCCTGGCCTCAATTGATCTTCCTGCCTTGGCCTCCTGGAGTGCTGAGATTACACGTGTGAGCAACTGCACCTGGCGAGGATGAAATGTTTTTAAAATAGAAAAAGGCCATGAGAGCACTAATTTAAATAAATCATTTAATAAGTGTTAGAATTATTTAATTATGAAATTAATGAAAAGTTTGAATAACAGTATACTTTTTTAAACTTCAAAATTCTAGCCAAATATAGGAATAAAGGAAAAGATATTATAAGCAAAGTTAAGATTAAAATCTGAGGATTTAAGAGATCTGTGGAATGGAGGAAGAATATGTAAATATATACATATTTTTTTTAGACGGAGTTACCCCCTGGTTGCCCAGGCTGGAGTGCAATGGCGTGATCTCGGCTCACTGCAAACTCTGCCTCCTGGGTTCAAGCAATTCTCCTGCCTCAGCCTCCCGAGTAGCTGGGATTACAGGCACCAGCCACCACGTTTGGCTAATTTTATTTGTATTTATTTATTTATTTTTAGTAGAGACAGGGTTTCATCATGTTGGCCAGGCTGGTCTTGAACCCCTGACCCCAGGTGATCCACCCGCCTCCGCCTCCCAAAGTGTTGGGATTACAGGCGTGAGCCACTGCACCCGGCTGTAAGAATATGTAAATTTTTTATAGGTATAAATGAAAAAATGGTTGTTGAGGTGTTCCCCTACTTGTGAATTGAAAATCTGAAAGAAAAATATGTCAGACTGAAGAAACCCCTAGAGCACAGAGAATACTGCATATGAGCATCAGGTGATCTGAATTTGACCACTAGTTCTTTTGCTTAAAAGCCCATGTATCTCACTTAAGATACCAGTTTTCACATCTATAAAATGGGGCTAATAAATCATTTTATGCCTTGAAGGCTTGAGATAATTTGATGAAAGCAGTGCAAATATTTAATCTATTCTACAACTATTTATTGTTGCCAGAGAAAATAAGGAAAACACCTGCCCTCATGGGGCAAATTATTATTATATTGTAATATACAAAAATGATACTAATGTACCTACATTAAGTCTTGGATCTTAATTTTCCAGAGGTGGGGATAAACATCCTATTAATTTGCACTTTTTCTGTTCTGATTACGCCTTAAGCAATAGCAGAGCAGGATTAGGGCTGCTCACTGTCCCTGACCTCCAGCCTATGTTTGTGGCCACAGTGATAGGATGCCCAAAGCCTCCAAATGGGATAAGCATAGAAGATAATCCAATGAAGAATGGGAAACACATAATTACAAATTTAAAAATCTCATTCTTTTAAATTTCTACTTGTACATGTTTTACATTACATAATGTACTATAGTACACAAGTATACGATCTATAAATAAATATACATAATTGAAGGTGATGGGGTTCACAGCATTCTACCCTAAAGTATGGTGCATTGGTGCAACTGAATATTTTAAGCTGAAGGAATCTGAGAAATGCAGATGTTAGAACTCTCTGACCTTGCCCTGCTTCCCTGAGGCAGGTCATAAGACCCTCATATGAGACGTGCCCTTCCTATACACGGAGGAAGGGGGCATCTTTATCTCTGAAGATGGAGGGACCCTGAGGGGAATCCAAACAAACAGAACACACTAAATTTCTCCCGGTTTACCACTGTTAGCTCAGATCTTTTTGTCCTATCACATTTTTCCAAGACTCTCCACTCTTCAACAAACCTACTATAAAAATGCTTAGGTGGAATTATTTCTCCAGTTCTTCGTTATCTTTTAAAGGCTCCTGCATCATTTGTTAGTCTAATTTACAGGGCCCTGGCTAATGAACCTAAGAATGATAGAAGGATAAGATATTTTATCTCCTCTACAGAGGTGTGTGCATAACACTTTTTTTTAAAAAAACTGATAGTGGTGTAAGATAAAAACCTTTACACCATGGCTCTAATAATTTAAAATACAGCTTTAAAACTTTTAAATAAAAATTAAAAAATGAACAACAATGATTCTTTCAGAAGTTGGAGGTGGATAAAGAAGTTTGATTTTAAAAAGCTCGGGTCTGTAGATTCATGTATGACTGAACTGTAATAATAACTAGTCTTTCTGCCAAGCATTCTTTTTTTCCTGGTCCACATACTTGGCAAGACCATCTATTCAAAGGAGGCTTTACTGGCTATTTCTAGCACCTACCTTAAAGCTCTGAATTACACAGATTCTCCCCAGAGCCTAGAATATTTAGTCATTAACAATTTTAAAATAACACTTTAAGGATGCCTCCTATGAAATTTCATAAATTTTGATGATTGACAGAACATTTAAAATGTGAAAATGTGCAAACATAGATAAAACTAGAGAGACTAGTACAATGCCACATATCCATTACCCAGATAACAGTTATCAAGATTTTGCCACATTTGCTTCATCTATTTTTTTTGAGGTTATCTTTTTTAGCATTTGAGTTTTCAAAATATAGGTTTCTAAAGGCATTTTTCATAGAAGTAGCATCAATAGTGTTTTATAACCTTATTTTTCTGACTAAATTTTTAAAAGTAAGTTGTACATTCACATGGCTGAAAAATCAAAACTATATAACAAATATACATTAAATCCTGCTCCCACACCTATTTCCATCCATTCTGATCTCCCTATCTGCCCGCAATCGTTTAGTTTCTTATATATCCTTCTGAGTGTTTCCGTATATAAATATATTATATAATTATAAGTATATAAATAAGTATAACATATATTCTCATTATCCCCTTCCTTTCTCACACAAAAGGCAGCATATGTGATGTTTGGTATGCAGCTTCCTGTACTTAACAATGTATTGTGGAGCTCTTCCCATATAAATACACAGAAGGATTTTACATCTCAGTGTACTATTGTTTATTTATTCAGTCCTTGTAGGTGGACACGTAGGCTATTTCCATTCTTTTGCTATTATAAAAATCAATCCAGGTATACACATCATTTGCTGTATAAGATGCACTTATATCTCTGGGATAATTTCCCAGGAAAGGGATTGCTAAGTCATAGAGTATATTTTAAATTTTGAGAGATTTCACCAAATTTTCCTCTCTAAATGTTGTGCCCCCTTGGTACTCCCACCAGGAATGTATCAAAGTATGGGTTTATCTATAGCCTCACCAAAAAATTATTTTAAAACTTTAAAGCTGTATTTTAACACAGTGTGTTGTCAAACATTAGGATTTTTGCCAGTTTAATAGACAAACATAAGTTTGTCACAATTTTTATGAATTATTATTATTTTTTTGAGATGGAGTCTTGCTCTGTCGCCCAGGCTGGAATGCAGTGGCGCAATCTCGGCTCATTGCAATCTCCGCCTCCCGGGTTCAAGCGATTTTCCCGCCTCAGCCCCCGGAGTAGCTGGGACTACAGGCGCCCGCCACCACGCCCGGCTAATTTTTGTATTTTCAGTAGAGACGCGGTGTCACCATGTTGGCCAGCTGGTATTGAACTCCTGATATCAGGTGATCCACCCACCTCGGTCTCCCAAAGTGCTGGGATTACAGGAGTGACCCACCGCGCCCAGCCAACAGTTTTTATGAATGTTAAACTTCCTGTTCATTTCTCATTTTCCTCTTCTGTACATAAGGGAGTGCTCGATAGATACAATATAATTTGGGTGACAGTGCTTGCTTTATTAACTTTTGATGTTGGAAATAATTTGTATTTGTGATAGGTATGTAGCAGTCTAAAACAAACTTTTGTGACTGATTTCTTTTACTATGATAAATGCAAAAAATCTGTGCCATGTGCAGCAAGTCAGTTCTCTGCAGAATGATATTAATTTTTCAGTGAAGAAGCAAAATCATTTCTAACAATGATTCTTGTTATGGGTTGAACTGCATCCCTCCAAAAAAGATGTTGAAGTCCCACCCCCCAGTCTCTGTAAATGTGTACTTAAAAATAGGGTCCTTGTAGTTAATCAAGTTAAGATGAGATCATTAGGGTGGGTCCTAATCTGACTGGTGTCCTGAAAAGGAAAAATTGGGGCATGGGAACAGATAAGTAGAAAGGGAAGACAATGTGATGACACAAGCAGCAGCCATTTACAAGCTAAGGAATGCCCGAGTCTACCAGAAGCCAGGAGAGAGGCATGGCACAGATTCTCATCACAGTCCAGAATCGATCCGGAAGCCTTCAGATCTGTAAGACGTTACATTTTTGTTGTTTCAGCCACCCTAGAAAGCAAATACAATGCTATTCACCCTGTTGCCCACGCTGGTCTGGAACTTCTGTACTCAAGCGATCTGCCCATCTCGGTCTCCTAATGTGCCGGGATTACAGGCATGAGCCACTGCACCCGGCCAGCTAGTTTTAATCTTTTTCTTTCTTTCTTCCATTTTAGGACAGGATCGCACTGTTGCCCAGGGTGGAGTGCAGTGGCGCAATCTTGGCTCACTGCAACCTCCGCCCCCCTGCTGGAGAGATCCTCCCACCTCAGCCTCCCCAATAGCTGGGACCACTGGCGCGCAGACCACGCCCAGCGAATTTTTTGTAGAGAGCCAGGTCGCCATTTTCCACAGGCTGGTCTTGAACTCCTGGGCTCAAGCGATTCGCCACGTCAACCTCTGAAGAAGGTGCTGGGATTACAAGCATGAGCCACCGCCGCCAGGTCAGTTTATTTCTAAACTATATTTTTCTTTCTTTCTTTCTGAGATAGGATCTCACTCTGTCGCCCAGGCTGGAGTTCAGTGGTGCGATCTTAGCTTACTGGAACCTCTGGGTACTGGTCGGGCGGGCGACCTCAGCCTCCCCAAAAGCCGCAACCGCGGGCGCGCGCCACCACGCCCAGCTAGTATTTTGTAGAGAAGCGGTGACCATTTTGCCCAGGCTGGGGTGCAGGGCCGCAGTCTCGGCTCGCTGTAACCTCCGCCTCCCGGCTGTCTGCTGAGTACCAGCAGCTGGGACTACAGGCGCCCGCCACCAAGCCTGCCTGATTTTTTGTAGAGACGGTTTCACCATGCTGGTCAGTCTGGTCTCCAACTCCTGGGCTCAAGTGATCTGCCCGCCTCGGCCTCCCAAAGTGCTGGGATTACAGGCGTGAACCACCGCACCCGGCCAACTCTATTTTTCAAATTGTTTTAATGTAGTATAATAAATATATAAGCCTAGTTTTTCAACATTGTAACACTCAATACTTGTAATTCGTAAGTAAAATGACGTGATGCCTGGGGTTTGCTTTCATATACTCCACTCACAAAAAAATAGAGGGCAAGAGAAATATGAAACACTGTATTTTATGTTTTCTAAAGGTCTTGGTAAGTATTTCCTTGAAAATATAATCAGGGTGCATTCAGATGCATTCATTAAAAAACATTTCTTACACACTACCATATTCTAGGAACCGTTGTAGGCATTGGAGATATTAAGAGTAAGAGCCTGTTCTCTTTGGGAATAATTATTAGATATATTCTAAAAGTAAAGCAGGCCAAGCACGGTGGTTCATGCCTGTAATCCCAGTGCTTTGGGAGGCCAAGACTGCAAGGATATCTTGCCACCATAAGTTTGAGAATAGCCTGGGCAACAGAGCAAGAACCTGTCTCTACAAAAAAAAAAAGAAAAAAAAAATTAGGCAGAAAAAAACCAAAAAAACAAAAAAATTAGGCGCTTGTAGTCCCGGCCACTCAGGAGGTTGAAGATGGATTCTCACTTGTGCCCAGGAGGTCGAAGCTGCAGTAGCTAGGAAGGTACTATTGTACACCAGCCTTGGCAACAGAGTGAGACCGAGTCTCTAAAAAAGGGGAGGTTGGAAATAAAGTAAAATAAATTATGACCATGGTCCCAGGTAGAGGGATTCACTTTTATAAAGAAATTGCCAAGGTTCACTTTTGGAAGGAAATTGCCAAGGTCAGGCATGGTGGATCACGCCTGTAATCCCAGCACTTTGAAGGGCCAGGTGGGCAGACTGCTTGAGGCCAGGAGTTTGAGACCAGCGTGGGTAACATGGTGAAACCCCATCTTTACTAAAAATACAAAAATTAGCTGCGTGTGGTAGCGCAGGCCTGTAATCCCAGCTACTTAGGAGACTGAGGCACGAGAATCCCGTGAACCCAGAAGGTGGAGGCTGCAGTGAGCCAAGATTGCACTACTGCACTCAAGCCTGGGGGACATAGTGAGACCCTGTCTCAAGAAAAAAAAAAAACCTGAAAAGAAAAAGAAATTGCCAAGAGCCATACGTAAACGATAAATTCCTTTGTTCATATGGCTTTTCATTCATTTCTAATCATGCTAACATACTCCTTAATGCTTAGCCTATCAATGTTCATCAATCGCCCCTTTCGGGTACCTTATATGAAATAATACATTAAATATTATAATGTCCCATTTTTTATTTGTGTCACAGGAGCATGATGGCATGATGATAACTAGTTTGAAATCAAAAAAAAGGATGAACTCTTGAGTGCTGGGATACTAACCCTGGGTTGTGTTTTAATTTTTTATTTTCTGTTTACAATTCTTCTCAGGACTTTAAATAGGTATTGCATAAATATACATCACACTTAAATGCTGAAAGGCTTACAAAATACCTAGAAACATAGCTATTAAAAAAAACAGTTCATTCTGTAAGTGCATTTGTAAGCTCTACTCATAAATAAAAAATTATTATAATGCTTTAAAGTCAAAGCATATCACATTTCAGATGGTGATATAATTGCTGTTTTTCATTTCTAGTAATCAATGTCCACATCTTTTTCCTCTAAATTATATTTGAAATCATAGTGTAAATTGATACAATGATTATAACTAAGAATTGTATCTGAAAGAATCCTCTGTACTACTTCGCAAAGTAATGTAGGAAATACTTTACATACTTGCCAGTGAAAAGGCATCTTTAAAGTAAGTGGTATTCACTCCACTAGCTCAATGGAAAGTTGAGCAGCCATCCAGGGAATTTGCTGAAGGTGGTAGCCAATGTGGAAAATTCTTAGGAGGGGTCACAACAGGATTTTGCTTCTGATCAGTTTGTCTGCATTGATCTCACTCCCAGGCCAGAGATGCTTTTTTCTAGACTGTGGTTACCCTTGATAGATACATTGGTTTCTTAATCCCAATCCAGAAATTGGAAGGGAGAAATGTATCATCACACAGCAACGGTTTGGAGATTTGCCTTTTAGTCATACAATAGTAGCCAGTGAACTGGCCTTTATTAGTTACTTTCAAATGAAAGTGTTTTCATTTGAAAAGTTTTCCACTTTTAATTTGATTTCCTATATTTTAAATTTTTGAACAAATTTTTAGTTTGCTGAAATATTTAATCCCTTTAGTCAGTTCCACAGAACAGTCCAGATTACAAGGCGATATTCGATTTTTTAGCTGGTCAGATAATGATTGACTAGTACTGTTTAGTTCTGAAAGTCTGATGAGAAACTACCCAAAGTATAAAAAAGAACTATAAAATTATCAGGTAGAAAATTATAGGAGAGAAAGCAGTGATATTTTGGGAACATATACCAAAATACCAAGCTAAATATGTGTGTATATCACAGTATTTTTGGCCCCAGATCTTGTGGCTCTTTGAGTGATGATGATTAAGTTTGTATCATCCAATTTGACGTTGAGTATCTTATTGTTTAGGAAAAGAAACAGCTGACAGTAGGTTCCCCAAACTTCTGGCATTGTCTACCATGCTCACTGGATTCTGAAATACATGACTATAATTACCTTGAATTGTGCTGTTCGGAATGATGTCCAGGGCATCTGTAGTAAAAGAAAAGAAGACCTGGGCTTCAGATATGATTTTGTTACCTTCTTACAGTTTTACCGCACCAAGGTGTCAGGTTGGGGAGCAAGGAGTAGCATCGTCCCGCCTCCCTCCAGTCGCACCCTAGGGACCGCCACGTGAGCTTCCCTCCCAGACTGACGCTGCGCGCGGAGAGCCGGGAGTCACAGGCCCAGGCACTCGCAGCCTCCACCAGAACAAACGGCGGCAGCGGCCGTGCGCGCCCACGGCCTGCGCGGGGACGCGCTTCGGGGGTTCGGGGGCGCCCGCGGTAAAGCTCCACCGCGGCCGCGCGCGCCCGCCCGGCCCTGGAATGAATGGAAGGTTCAATCTCGCGCGCTCGGCGCCGGCAGCCAATGACGCGGCCGGTAGCGGCGGCGGGCAGGTGTGCGCGTGCCGCCGGCTGACGCAGGGCTCCAGTCGAACCGCCTGGTGCCGCCGCCGCGCCCCGCGCTCCCCCACCCAGCTCAGCCCCCTCCTCCCCGCGCCCCGCCACTCGCCGGGCTGCGGCGGCGGAGGGGTGGCGACAGCGGATTCCGCGCCCGGTGGCCGCGCGCCGCCCGGCTGTTCCGCGTCCCCTTGCCGGCTCACAATGTGCTGACCCTCCCGGCCCCGCCGCGCGCCTCACAGGTCTCTCGACCTCCGCACTCCCTCAGGAAGTGACAGACTCCAGGCCCCTTCCTCCGCCCCGTCCTCCGGGACTGAACGCCACACACGTCCTCACACCCTCTCCCCCTCTCACACCCAGGCTAGCGACGCGACCATGAGGCCCCGGAGGTAAGCAGCCGGCCCCGCGGCCGCGCGAGTGCGAGCGTGGCCGGGTGTGCGTGCGGGTGCGGACGCCGCTCGCGGTCCCGAGTCTGGCACGTGAGCAACGTCGAGGGGAGCTCCGTGCTGAGGAGCAGGAAGAAAAGAGGAGGCGCGAGCGCCAGGGAGGGGCGAGGACTGGGCACCGCGGGGAAGTGACAGGTCTCGCAGCAAGTTGCGGTTCGGGAGCCGGCGCGCCGCGTCTTTCCTTCGCCGGCCCTGATTTATTGCCCCGGTGCTGCCGCTAAGACGCGGGCAGTCGATGTACTTCCGGGTTCACACCTTTCTCTCCCCGCTCGGTGCTGCTGGGTCGGCGCCCGGTGTGGGCACTGCGTTGCCAAAGCGGCCGCCCAGGCTCGCCGCTGCGGTTGCTGCCGGGCGGCCAAAGCCGGCTTGGAGCGGGAGGGCGGGGCGGGGCAGGGCGGGGGCGCAGGGCGCGAGGGTGCGGCGCAGGCTGGGGTCCCGGCGGCGGGTCCTCGCGGCCGGTGCCGGCTCGTCTGGGACGCACGGGGCCGCGCCGCCAGAGGGCGTGCGCACCTCCCTTTCGCGCTCCGCAAGCCGAACTGCTTTGTACCGGGCAGGCGTCGGGGATCGTTTTTGCTTCGGTATCGGTGATGTAAATTCATGAATTAAAATTAAGGATTTTGAAAAGAACGGGGAAGAACGCACTTGGATTTAGGTTGTTTTTGAAAGGGAAAAACCAAAGAAGAAATGATACGTTTGCAGGAGCATTAACTGACTACTGACTGGAACATTGGATGCGGGTGCTTTGTGAAGATTTGTACTCCAAAAACTTTTTTTAAAAATTGCACGTTGGTAAATATTGAGTGTTTTCGAGTAAAATCTAACAGTATGTATTTAGTGCCCTTATTGCGGAAATTTCTTAAATGTAAGTAATAGTAAGTCCGCCATTTTGAATTGTTTCATGTAACACAGAATGAAATCTTAGGTGCCTGTGTTTCCTTGAGTTCCCTTCAGTTCTTTGTGGGTTTGTTTTCATCCGTAGGTTTTTAAGGTTGCCAAGTGTCACTGTTCATGGAACTAAATTCTCCACTGTAGATTTTTATACCTATTATTGTTAATGCAAGGGGAAAATAAATTATACTCCTATTGTAGTTTTTTATTTATCGATCACAAATACTGTGGAAGTGAAAATTACACCTGACAACTAGTATTAGAATGAATTTAAAACGTTTTACAACATTGCTGGGAAAATATGACTTAAAGTGATTTTTAATCAAGAAAATCTTAATGTTTCTCTTTTTTTGGTGCTGGTTATTACCATATTTACTTAGATAATGCAAAAGTGCTTTTTTAAAAAGCACATTTTTACGTCCAACAATAAGTACAAAACATCACAGTTTTATGAAAGCTTTCAGGGAAAATTTGAAAGTTAAGGGTGAATTCTTGGAATTATATGCCATTTTGTATGAAAAAATAAATTTGCTATGAAATTTATGCCTTTTTTTCTTCTGCTGTGAATTTGCATAGATTTTATAGAGGAGTCATATGATAAATTAACAGAAGAGAATGTAATAATCAGTATTCCATTTTCAATAATAATTACACCCTTGTCCATCTTAGGGAAGGTTCTTGCTTGCCAAATTATTTATCTTTGCATGTATGAAATACAGCAATCCAGTGTGCCTAATTTCCTACAGAGCTTTAGAAATGAAACTGACACAAGGCCTCTTCTAGCACTTAGTGGGGAAGGAGCTATACTACCAATGAATAAAAAAGTTTTATTTGACTTTTCCATTTTACAAGTAGGATCAGCTAATCTTTGCTTGACAATATAAGGTCATAAAAATTTAAGGAATTGGATCGGGTTGTAATGCATATTGGTTTTTGGTAACTTTATAGGTGCTTCTCAATTAATAGATCTGGAACTAAATGATTCAATAATTATATTCTCATTAATCCTTGTCAGACTGTATGGTGTCTTACTATGTATGTTCTCTACTAGACTTCAGAAACAATAAAAAGTTTGTTGTGAAATTAGTCAAGATTTAAATTTAAAAATCGCTAGGTTGTGAGGCGAGGTATGTCAATCTTATACTTTGTAAGGGAAGCAAATCGAGATTTAAAATAGTAGTGCTCAAAGTTAGTCTTCAGAATAACTTATTTTTAAGTTTATTGCACGTATAAATCCCAAAATACGGTGAATTTAAGTTTGGCTTTTTTTTTTCCGGTTTACTCTGAAGAAAGAGAAGATTAAATAGATCTTACCTGCCTAAAAGTTTGATAATGCTTGGTATCTGATCTGGTAACATGATTAGGGTTTTGTGACACACTGCTGTCATAATTTACAAATCATGATTAAAGGAAGAAAATAAGTTATTAAATAAAACATGTATGAATAACAGTCTTCAGGTGTGAGTGATGTCTCTTTAAAAATAATTGAAGCGCTAGGCACAGCTACCAAATTTGGGGACTGTATTAGCAAGTTCAGGTCAGGAAATGATCTATAAACATTTATCTTAATCCAAAGTTGCATTGATTTAAAAAATGAAACATGGGCATACAGGGATGAATCAATTTAGAAGTAATTAAATTATTGATTATGAAAGTGGCGTTACAAATTTTTGGACAACTAAAGCGTTTTCTTATTAGGTATTTTTTAATAGAATTTAATTTTCTTTTAAAATTCTCACTCAGTTTTTTTTGTTTAAATACTTTTGAACCTGTACCTTATTTCCTTGACTTTTAAAGGGACTGTATTTTCTTTACAAATAACTACTGTTTTTGATGAACCACAAAGTAAAGTATTTCTAGCTTGCCAAGAAGAACAATGGAAATTCTTTACATTCAAATACTTAAGGTTGATTTATATGAATAAGTCTTGGACTATATGAAATACAGAATCTCATTGTTTTGAGAAACTTGCCCACCATGTACTTGTATACATGTACATTATTGTGTTGGATTTCTCTGACACAATGATGCTCGACAAAGTCGCTGGCCACAGTGCTGAATCAAGACAGCCATATTGGTCCCTGCTAAATCTGACTGAAAACTGTACAGTACACAGAAATTGTGTAGGGATTCAAGTAGCATCATGACTATAGGAAATATATGCATATATATTTCATAAATTTTTTTTTTGCTTTTCACCTAGTTGAATTGGAATCATCAGAAATTGTGATAGAGAAATGTTATCCCTGAAGTATATTAATTTACTGTGTAACATTGATTTTGAATAATGTCAGTAAAATCAATAGGATCAATGCTAGAGGTTTTCTCTTTCTTTGAAAGCTGCCACTTGCAGATGATGACAAGATTTTTAAAACCCGTTTAAGCAACTAGTTATTTAACTCAACTGTACAGTTTTAGTTGACACTACTGGTAAGATAGAGTATGAACTTGATATTTGCAATTTTTGATTTAGGTTCATATTCTGGCACTATCAAAACCAACATCAAAATATGTGATATCAAGCTTAAATTAGAAATCATTCATGAAATAAATTCCACTTAAAAACATTAAATAATTTAAAAAATAAGAATATAAATTTTGAAATTATAATGATATTGACCTGTCATTTGGGGGAAATTTTCTATTGTTTGAAACAGGACAAACAGCAGGCTTTTACTGCTTACAATATTACTGTGCTCTACATTATTTGAAATGAGTACTAGTATGAAACCATTGTAGAAATTACCTGAAAAGTAATGTTGTAATACATTTAATATATCAGTAAAAAGTACTATTTTAAGCATAGAACTTTGACATGATTCTTCTAAAAATAGAATGGGTTGATATGCAGGATCATCAAATTAAGGGTCAAAGGTGACAAATCAGGACAAAGGGCATGCAGCTCATTTTCAAGCAATCAGTTTCTAGTTTTTTCTTAGCGGAACAAAAGCTTAATTATATGGAAAAAAAGACTTGATGTTGAATGGCCAGTTCTAATGGTGGAAAAACATGTTTACAATTTTCTAGATATTTTGAAATCAGTATTTATTTTACAGACTTACTTGGAAAGGCAAGAGCCGAAATGCTACTTTTATGTTTTTCAAACATTTTTCTGTGCATCATTTGTTCAGACTTTACAAAAACATTTTAACTAAAATATTCTAGACTGTATAGGTTAAAAAATAGACATTTTGTGGATTTAACATTTTAGAAAAAATCTGTAAATTATGTGTTATCTTTTATATTAGTCTGTTATAATCTCCTCTGTTAGTTAAAATCCTATTATTTTTATTTGCTATTACATTTATTACATCAGTAAGTCACCCAGTGTTGTAAGGATGAGTAACTTGTAAAGTGTCTCTTTATCTTTATTAAAATGTTAATTGAAAATATTTAGAATACACAAAGTTCTCATTTACTTGTTAATCTCTGGTGATGATATAAATTTTGAACCATTAATAATGTTGTATATTAAAACTTAAAATGTATGTCAATAAAATTTTCTTGTTATTATTGTAATTAAAAGAAGTGTTCAGTTTTACCTAGAATCATTTTTGTTTACTGTATCAAAAAGCCACTTTAAAGTTTTGTCTTAAAGTTATGGTGGGCCTTCAAAGTATATGTGGTTACCTTTTTTAAGGCAGGAATTTTGCCATTATTTTGATCTTTTTGATTTGAAACCACTATCGCTTTCTTTTACTTTTCTTCAACGTGATCTAACAATGACTGGGCTGTGAGCTTGATTACATAAAGTTATTATTTCATATGTTGGAAAATACAAACACATTAGCAAAACTAACTGTGCTGTGGCTCAACTGTGTTATAGCTTACATTTAAGCTAAAGAATTGTGTTTGCCAGCTGCTATCTGTGCCATAATATTGCCTTTAAACAATTTTGAAAATATGCCAGTCATCTTAAATTATTACTCATTTGTTTTTATTTTCCAAAATAAATTCTTCTTATTTTACAGTATTTGAAGAGAATGATAGAGGTGTCCATATCTTATATGAAACAAATAAAATTTCTATTTGTAATATGGTTGAGAAAATTAAATTTATCTCTGTGATTCAGCAGTGCCAAAAATACTACCCTCTGATTTAAGGTTGAGTGTTTCATATGATATATTCTAAATTAAATTATATACTTTATAAATATAAGAAATAATGCAACTTTGAGATTTTTTCCTAATATAAAATTTTCTGTTCTCTTGATAATTGTAAAGATATTTCACCGAATGTGAAGCTTGTTTTCAAACTCCAATAGCCTAATATTTTTAAACTGTAGAAAGTCATGTGTAACTATTTCTCTTACTTTTAAGTAAATTATTTTGTTTAGATTTTCTGTTCCTGTGTATGATTGAGGGTACATCAGCAACATTTCCAGCTACATCTATGATTAAAGTAGGATGTTCAGTTAAATTGCAAAATAATTTATCCTGATTTTACTGAGGCAGCATTTGAATTTAGTCTGTTGACTAATTGCAAAAAATAATTACAGTAAGGTTTGTAATAGATATTAAATGTTCGTTTAAAGGACAATGTAAGGAAACACTTTCATAAAGCACCTGCATTCACTTCAGTGTTGAACTTCCATGTTTAATATTTTATTTGATGTGTGTGTGTGTTATATTTTAAGTTATAGTCAATTTAAATCAGTATTGTGCTTTGGGTTTTACTCTGGTGTTAGTGTAATATTAATATGTTTGCTATATGATTTTAAGTAATGTTATTTTAAAACGTTTTCTCTTGCTAGGAAAGAAAAATGTGTGTTGCTTTCCAAAGAATGTAGTTCAGTGATAGTTGACACATACTATAGATTAATTTTTCTTTAAACCATAAAGTGAATATTTATTATAGTAAGTTATAATGTACTTTACACTTATGTTATTTTAGAAAATACTATAACAGAAACAAAAAATTATCTGAAGTATTTTTTAAAATGTTGAAAAATTCTGGAGATGAGAATAAGTAATGAAATAATTTTTCTTATTATGGTGAATACTATTCCTGATTGTTAAATCATTTTTGCAACTTAAAGTAAATTTTGCATTCGTTAGTATTAGAAGTAAAAGTTAGCATGATGTGAATTGAAATAAAATTCTGAGTAATGTGAAATGTAGTAGTAATTTATTTTTATTTATCACTTCATTTATCTGAGCTTAACAGCTTGGCAATTTTTATTTTTATTTTTTGAGACAGAGTCTCACTGTGTCACCCAGGCTGGAGTGGAGTGGCGGGATCTTGGCTCACTGCAACCCTTGTCTCCCGGGTTCAGGCAGTTCTCCTGCTTCAGCCTCCTCAGTAGCTAGGATTACAGGCATGCACGACCACGCCTGGCTAATTCATGTATTTTTAGTAGAGATGGGCTTCACCATGTTGGCCAGGCTGGTCTCGAACTCCGGACCTCAAGTGATCCACCTGCCTTGGCCTCCCAAAGTGCTGGGATTACAGGCATGAGCCACCACACCAGCTGGCAATTTTTGAGTGAATTACAATATATAATTCATAATAGCAGTCATTTTCCTTTACATTTAGTTACAACAGTGGATTTTAACAATGAACAATATATAATGTATTTGTGAAGAATATTGTTATATATTTTAATAGAAAGTGTGAAATCTAAGAATGTTTGTGATGGATACTCTTTATAAGTTAGGCACTCCTATAGCAGTAAATCATATATTTAAATTAAAATAATTGGAATTATTTTGTATATATGTATTTTATATTTGTAATATATGTATTTTATATTTATAAGAGATTAATTGCCTATCCAATTATTTTTTATGAAAAGATGGTTTAACAAAACATTTTGCGTACTTTTTTTTTTTTTTTTTTTTTATAAAAGCCAACCTAGGAATAATCAACCTCGGTACAGGAATTCGTTGTCATTGGTTCAAAAAATATAATGAATACAAAATAATGCCAGAATTATAATAATGAGCTAAATATACACAGTCTCTCTAATCACAGAGCATAGAGTTCAGTTGGGAGAGAGAACATTTTCATGGACTGTTATAATAAACCACAGTACACTATTACATGGTAGAGACATTGTATTCAGTATGGAACAGTATGAAAAAGAGCTCTAAGTAGAGATCTAAATGATGAATGGAGATTATTCTAGTGTAGGGGCAAAGAAGTGTATTTTGGGATTTCATAGGTTTAGGTTTTTGTTTTCTAAGAAAACGTAATGAACTCTGTTAAATAAAATAGTTTAACAAAATGTATTAAATACAAGGCCTGGCACGGTGGCTCATGCCTGTAATCCCAGCACTTTGGGAGGCCAAGGCGGGTGGATCACAAGGTCAGGAGTTCGAGGCCAGCCTGGCCAACATAGTGAAACCCCATCTCTACTAAAAATACAAAAATTAGCCAGGCATGGTCGCACATGCCTGTAATCCCAGCTACTCGGGAGGCCGAGGCAGGAGAATCGCTTAAACCCAGGAGGCAGAGGTTGCAGTGAGCCTAGATTGTACCATTGCACTCCGGCCTGGGCAACAAGAGCAAAACTCTGTCTAAAAAAAGAAAAAAAATTATTACATATAAATACTCATGTATAAAATGTGAGTGGCTGTTTTTGGAGTATTCATGCATTTGAAGAATTATTTTAACTCCTGATATTTCATTTCAAAAAACAGTCACCTAGAATAAGAATATGAACATTTAAAATTATAAATATTTTACAGCTTATACCTGTCTCATTCCTATTATAGTTGTTCAGTCAATATTGGATGGATACATGATAATATCTACATTTAAACAATGCTATTTTTTCTACTCTTGTTTTTGAACAATTTTAAACCATTAATATTAGTGAAAAACATTAATTGTGAAATAATTTCATGTTACTTTTCCTTTGAAGCGGACATTACTGTTAAAACTAGTATAACCAAGGACATCATATGTAAGTTTGAATAGTGAAAAATCTGAATGTTATTGTCAGTCAAATTGGCTTTTTAAAAAAAACTCCAAAAGCTAATAGTTAGAGCTCTTGAATTAAATAGCATTATTTAGCTAACTTTCTTACATTATTTGATTTTGGCTTTATTAAACCTATTTGTGATAGTTTGTCCAAATTATTTGCAAAGGTTTTTTTTTTTTTTTTTTTTTAACAAACCCTATCTATTGTATTTACACATCTTTAAAATATGTTGGCTTGAATTCTTCTCCAAATATAAGCAGATAGGATTAAGAATAGGCTGTGGACTATTAGAATAGAAAGGCAGAAGCTACAGTTGTGCTGAAATATTTATGTACAATAATTAAATATACTCACACATAAGCCAGATGTGCAAAATAAAACTTGATACAGGATCAATGTAAAGGAAAGCTCTGTTTCATTAAGTGTCTGTAATGAATTTTGTTAAAGTTAGGATCTGTCATTATCTTGTGTCTTTTGGTTGTAAACACAGGCTAAGTGAAGGATTTAATGTACAGAGGTTCACGTGCCTTTTGTTCACATTCTTCCTCTATTCTTTTCAAATCTAACTCGGTGGGATTGTCATCCTTTGTAAAAAGAACCTTGGGTCAACATTCAGTAGAACCCTGCACTTGGAAAAGTCTCCATTTCCTTTTGAGAAGAAAATTAGATTGCAACTTAAAGAATTTGCACAGAATGGTTTTACTTATTTTTTGTGAGTTGATATAGTAGGTCTAGTGTGTAAAACTTAGTTAAGGAAAGACAACTCTGGGTGTAGCAGGTGAGTGCATGCATGTTCACACCAATCTGTTTTGCAAACCTTAATAACTGACCCAAGGATAAAAACAATAATTTAGTAGTCACCAGGAGTTCCTCTTCCAATCACTATACTTGATTACTGTGTGGCCTCTTTATTGCAAGTTTTATTGTGTTGTGGCATCTGCCAATGGATGTATTAGAAACATCAATATTTACTCATATTTTAAAAATGAGAACTGTTTGCTTTTTAAAAAACATTAACCCATTTAAAAATATAAGTTAAAATGCATATTAGATATTTTAAAATATACTTAATGATTAAATGTATTACCATTAATGTAATTTTTCATTCACTTGACTGCAACAGCCCCAATATCAATT
Organism: Pan troglodytes; assembly: GCF_028858775.2. NCBI lineage: Eukaryota > Metazoa > Chordata > Mammalia > Primates > Hominidae > Pan > Pan troglodytes. Next base: position 116,861,140 of record NC_072403.2, read on the forward strand.
TTATAGTACCATCGTTAGATTCTCATGATTTATCTTCTGAAATATATCTGAAGAGAATAGTCAAAGAAGTTAGTTCTTCAAGAAACATGATATTCTAGGTTAAGTAGATTTTAACTGTGCTTGGAAAAAATACTAGTATTTTAAAATTACAGTGTAAAATTAAATATTAAAATTTAAACTGCATTGTTCGTGATATTGGGATCTTTTGACTGCATCTTAATGGTCTTAAATGTTGTAAATGTTCTTTAAACTAGTGTCCTCTACTAGATATAAAAGGCAAGTATATGCCAATTGGTTATCTAATTTTGCTAGGTGAGTCTTAAACTGTAAAAAAAAGTTTACAGGTCTCTTCACAGAGTCAAAACCTGGGCATTTTATTGCTTTCTAATGGCCATTAGGATGAAGAAGAGGCAATTAAATAGGCAATTAATGTAGTACTGACTTGAGCTCTCTGATTTTAGGTTCTTCAGAAGAGGATGAGGTCATTCAACCAGGTTTCATCAGCCCCAGGTTAGTCTTTTTTTTTTTTTTTAATATTTTGTTTAATTAATGTTTTAAAAGATCAAGATCGCTAGAGGCATATGAGAACCTGACAGCCCTCAGGAATTCTCCATCCTTTCTACTTTGGCAAGACAGTTACCAAGTCCTCCTATACTTCGTCCTGATCACTCCATCTAAAAAACTGGTGTTCCCATAAGAATTACGTGGACAACCTCTTCTAATTAACCCCTTTCCCCACCCCCCCCCACTTTTAGCAGTATTGTATTTTGTGATTCCTTTTTCTGTAACTCAAGCAACATAGATAATAGATATTTAAATGCTTATGGAGATGAATGAAAAGTATTCATGGTTTGTTCATTTTTGTAACTCCCAAAGTAAAATATGCACTAACAAATATCTGCTGAACTAAATTAAAAATGGAGACATGGTGCTGTTTTAAAATAATTTATCATAACAGAAATAGCACAATATATTAGACATTTTGAGGAAATTTTTCTTATCTAGGAAGCTCTGTGTTGCTTTTCATAAACACATATCAGAATTTGCTCCTCGTTTTCATATGACAAAGCTGAGTCATTTGAACTTTAATATTTTAAACCCAGACTTTTGACATGCTTTCTTATATTATTAAAATTAACTTTAAAGTTATAGCACCATTTTTTAGTAACAATCTTATTTGATGACAATTTATTACTCTGGCTTGACCATACCACTTTGAAGGCACACATAGGAGCTGTGATATTGCAAAGTATATGAATATTAATAATAACTACAAGTAAAATGATGTTATTCTGTTATTAAACTTTTCAAATATAGGATTGTGAGTAGCTAGAGGAAAGCAGTAAGGATCAAAAAGTTGAATGAGGAAACCATAATAGGATTTCCATTTGAGAAACTGCTTTTTTTTTTGGAGTGAATCTTGACATAGGGGTGATACTCTAATATCATGAAAGAGAAGATTCTCAAAAGTTGGTACAAATGTTTTAGTATACCACCTAGTTTCCTCTCATTATTGTTTTCATTTATTAATTTTTTATTTTTTTCCCCTTATTATCGACTGTGGTTTTCTGTTGGGGCCAGTTCAGAGACCTTTTTCTTTTCTGTTGGGAAATAATGTTAACACCAATGTGTTAAGTGACTGCAATAAAGTTTCATGTCTGTATTTCCTTGTGATTAAAAAGGATCGGAGGGGAAAGGTACAACTTTCACCAGAAGAATGGTTATTTATAGAGATTACATTTCAACTTAAAAGACTTTGAATATTTGCTGGTCCAGTTTCCTCACTTTACAGATGAAGAAACTGAGTTCCAGTGAAGTTTAGTGATTAGCCCAAGGCCACAGATTGGTAAATAGGACCAGAATTGGTAAATAGGACCAGAATTCTGGCCTCCATTTTCTAGCTGAGGCTTTTTCTCCACTGATTTGCTTCTCACACATGCTGATTTGCTTCAGGCATCTTTAAAGCCTGAAGATTTCTTTTAACTTGTCTCATCTTTTACCCTGCCACTCTTCTTTCCTTTTTCATTTCTGATATACTTGCCCTCTCCCCTCAAATAAACCCAAAGGGTAAATATTGAAATAAATACCTGGGAGACAGTCCACATTCTTATTTCAGTTGATTATTTCTTTTGATGAAATAGAGCTTTAAAGAATACTTTTATTCATTGCTTGAGGGAGGAAGAAAGAATAGTATATTAACATTATTTAGTGTTTGCTCCACAGACTCATGGTATTTATTGCAAAAAGACCTTTAAATTAGGAAACATACATGTTCAAGTAGTACAGTTGAAAAATACTTTCATTTTGCAGCTAAAACATGAAGCTTCCTTTTGTGCCATTCTGGGCAAAGTAATGTAAAACTTAGTACTAAATGATTTTTCTAGCCTGTTACTATTCTAAGTAAAGTAATTTAAGAAAGTATTTGTTGAGCACAGTTTGGAAAATATTTTTCCTGCTTATTGGGAGAGAAGTATGTTAATGTAATAGGATTTTTGCTATTCCAGGTTTTTAAAAAGATACTTTCTACAGCTATTATGTATAATTTTTAAAAAAAGAGTTAAAAAATTCTTTCTTCAGAATGTTAGTCTTAAAATAATGCTCCTTTTCTGAATTTTGTTGTAAATATTTTGCTGAAACATAACTGACCAAAAAGAAGGAAGCATTTGCAAATTTTGAAATGTAAAGGGAAATTTTGAAATATAAAGGCAAATTTTGAAATATAAAGGCAATTTGTCTGGAAAACTTAAAATTTATGCTAATCCGTTTCTGTATTTCCATAATTTTACTTTATTATTCTGGGGAAAGTGTGTTAAGGTATTTAATGAAAATCTCGAGAGATTTTTACCTCTGTATAAAAATTCTAACATTGGACCAATTGTGTGAAGCCAGAGCATTTTGCCTCCAGACAAGGAAATTAAATGAGAATAGAATTTTGCTTTTTGGAAACAAAAGCAAAGCGACCCAACTATATTCTGAAGTGCCTCTGCTGCAAGACCCAAGCACCCAGTCGGGCGCGCCTTGCATTTGTCTCCATGTCGTAGGAATGTCAAGAAAGTTACCGCCAAGTGGTTTACCAAAACGCGGTGGAAGGAATCAGGACAGTTTGCCCGACGGGCGGGTCGGCGGCTTTCAGGCGGGAGAGATCTTGCCAGGGGCAGAGAGAGATCCCGAAAATCGCCCCCAGCCTTGCGTCCAGCCCTTTCTCGCCGACGTTTTTTCTTGATCCTCCGAAGGCCCAGGGCGACGTTTGCCATCGCGGCTTCCCGAAAGGACGGTGCCGGGTTTGCTGGAAGACAGCTCAGTTTTAGGCATGGCCCGGTGGGGGTGGGGATGGTCATTTTCTTGGGTTCGGATTCCCTCTCTTTGACCGCACTTATCTTAGCTTTAGGAGATTCTGGCATCTCATAGGAAAAGGGATCAAATTATAAGTGATATACGTCTGGAAATTCAGTAAAAATAGTAGGTTGTGCATAGTGTTTTTGCCATAGTAGTGAAGGCAGGGATTTCTTTTGTTTGGTGTTCTTGGGGACAAGATGACAAATGTAAAAGTCCCTAAATTAGTGAGAAATCACCAGCCTTTGGATCTACCCCACTTAGGGAGAGGAGATGGTAAAGTGACGAATAAAGGGAAAAGTGACTGAGGAAAGAAAGGTGAGAGGAAGCTGCAGAGGCAGGAGGTGGAGGGAAAGCGCAGATCTGCTGGCGCGGGGTCTGGGGTCTCAGGTCTCGGCCGCCTGGGGAGCGACCTGCCTGGAGAGGCGGGTTGCGATGGCAGCGCTGGGCTACAGACCCCGCCTTATTTGCGGGGAGGAGAGGACGGGTGGAGTCACTTGCCGCATTGCCACAGCCCCTCCTCCTAGTTTTAAGAAGAACCGAAGCATTGTTTCTGCTTTAACAGAAGTCACTCATTCCTTGTAATTGAAAACAACGACGGTGGGCTCTGGCACCTCTTTCGGCTCCTTGTACTGTTGGAAAAAAAGTCTGGGAAAACGTGTACCTTGTTTTTTAAATGGGGATGATTGTGATAGCCAACAGGCATATGGTAGGTTATTTCCTTGCTTTTTCCCCCCAGTACATTGACGATTCTTTGTAGCTACTTGAACTCATTTTAAAGACATTTTGAAAGAACTATAAGTCAAGCTATAAAGTGTTTGGCTTTTGCAGGAATAAAACACCCCTTTTGAGTCAAACACAGGTCTTTCAGGCACTAAAAACAAGTAGGAAATGAGAAAAAAATTAAAACCAGAAGACTTCAGGAAAGTGACAAATTGGAAAGCATTCTAGAAGACTCATAGGACGACTTTCTGTGAAAGAAGCACTCTACGAGCTTTAAAAGCTTATGGGCAATTTATATTATAAAAGGATTTTAGGCTCAAAAGTTTTGGGGGAAGGCACAGAAAAAACAGTGCCATATTCTTAAATTGGTGAGTGATTATTTTGTGTTTCTCAATGTGTCTCCTTCCTTTACTTCTCTCCCTTTCCAACTTCCTTGCTTTCTTCTTCCTTTTCCCTCTACCCTTCCCTCGCCTCTTCTCTTCCCCTTTCTTTTACCCTCCCCCAAGGTATGTAAATGCATTTGTCTTAAATTCTTCATGAACGAATTTTAGAGGATTTTTCAGGGTTACCAGTTGGAAAAAGCCTTCTACACAACTTGAAAGGCTGATGTCCCTCTCAGGAAATGAATGAGTCGATAACCTCTGACACCAGTGACCACTCCAGTGAACCTTACCTTAATTCCACTAATACTGGAGGCCCCCAATCAGGCAAGACTGTGAATCTCATAACTATACTGTACAGTGTAGTTCAGTTATGGTATTCCACTTTTCACCCACATGTTCATAAATTTGAATTTCATCAAATTTAACAATAAACAGATTCTGAATCTACCTACATTATTATGATTCTGGTTTTATAATGATTAAACTGTTTTCTAATTAAAAGCAAACTTAAATGAATATTTTACAAAGCTAAACTATACTGGCCTGTGAATTTTGTGATCATTACTTTTATGTAAGTAATAGCATTTCACCTCAATTTACATGAATACTTTCTGAGATTTTTTTCCTCTTATACCAGATGTTGATTTTTTAAAGTGATTATTAAAATATGAAAAAATATAAATTACTTTCTCGATTTCATATTATGTCACAAGCTTAGCCTGTAATGCCATCATTGAGATTACTTTCTTGTCAGTGTAATCAGTATAATAGAAGTAATTTCTACCATCAAAATAATGCCTAGTAAATGTTTTGTTAGTAAATAATTTTTTCAGAGCTTTGAGCTTTTGTTAAACTTTCAAAGTCATTGGATTTTTGCACCTTTTCTTTTCTCCCTAACAGCTGGCACAGGATTATTCCTCCCAAAATAAATAAAATGAGAAAGTAGCCCTTTTTCCTGAGAAATAACAAAAGGAATAACAGACAAAAAAAAAAAATCTTTCCAAATTGATTAGTTTTGATTAAACCTTTTATCAAAAACAGCTGAAAATAACTTCTATTTTTTATACATCCATTTTCCAATCTGAGCCAATTAAATTTATATTTAGTTGTTTAATATGGGGAGGGAGTATAAATAGGTGTATACAGCTTTTTCTATAGCTCTTCGATTCATAATCCCTACATTTTAGCTTGTGTGAAACAGTGCTGGAGTGTGGATGTGTTTGAAGAGACTGGGAGGGGGATTGCTGGCATGGTGGGGGAGGGTCAACTCAGTAGCTTTGTCGAAGGAAGTGGTATCTGAACAGTTAGTTTCTTGGTAAACTGCTTGTTTAAGAAAATGGGGGGTGGGGTAGGCAAGTCTGGTGGTGCATTTTAAGGTTTTAAAATAGCGATATTTTATATTTTAAAGGAAATAAAGTATTTTTAGTTAATCTATAATATTTATTATAGTATTCGATAAGGGCAGAAATACTGTTGCCAGCATCTTGTAATCAATCGTTTGAACCAGTTTGAAAGGTAAAGGGGGTAGGCATTTTGAAACTGGGGGTCAGTTGAGGAAGGACAGTAGGAGCTTCATCCGTTGTTACATTTTCGTTTATTCAACTCTTCTAGCCATTGGTAGTGGACTTTTAAAATGGCAGGATACAAGTCAATATGATATGAATTTACCTTTTTTCTCCCACTTGTCCTTCTTTCTCCACCCCACCCCCTGCCCGCGCCGGCTTTTTTTCTCTCCCACCTCTTTCTTTGACTCTGCTGCCGCCTATCCTGGCGGCTCCTCTTCACCTCCCCTGCCTGGCGATCCCCTCCCCCTCCTGCCCTATGTCCTCCAGCTCTTGGGGAACAATCGCCACTGATTGAGGTTCACTCTATGTTAGGCTGGAAAACTGGGCTGTTATTTAGGAAGTCATTAATCACATCTCCTCCCCCGGAAAGAGATGGCAGAGAAACCTGTGAAGTACAATTCCTTACCAACCCCCTCTAAAATTTTCCAAAATGGTTTACCTAAACACAATTTGACTATATGAAGGTGAAAACGATTTTTCTAGTAGGATTTTATTTTAAATTTGAAAAAATTTCGGGCATAATCAGGTAATTTATGTGCCTCTGCCTTTTCCTAGGTGTATGTTTTCATTATCTAAAGTTTCATGGGGATGTAATTAGGTTTAATTAGATCTTTTATAAATTATATATTTTCCTCTAAGAATTGAATTAAATATGAAATTAGCGTTCCAAGCAGGTTTACTGCCATGGAATAGCTGAATTCTTAAGGGGAAAAAAAGCGTTAACATCGGTTGTTTTATTTAAACGACCCCCTCCCATGATTTTAGTCAGGCTTGTGTGTAAGGCACGCGTGTGCACATATATGACTGCCTTTTTTTCTAAATCTATGATTCACAAGGTCCCTCCATTGTGTTTAAGTAGAAGCACGAAATCAGCATTCTGATTTATCCTAAAGAAGCGTTCCAAATTGTCTTTAAGATAACATGTTTGAGTTTTTCGTGTTCATTCATAAATTATTTTGATGTCAGCATAGATGAAATGGCGATTGGTTATCTCTTCCTCTTGCCAGCCCCTTAAGGATACGAGGTGAAATTAGTAGCAAGAAAGCATGTAATTGACAAAGTCACGTGTGCTCAGGGGGCCAGAAACTGGAGAGAGGAGAGAAAAAAATCAAAAGAAGGAAAGCACATTAGACCATGCGAGCTAAATTTGTGATCGCACAAAATCAAGATGTTAGATTGATGCAGAAGATCACTCCGTTCCAAAGGGAAAGTTTTCATCTCACGAGTTTGGAGCTGAGGGCCCGTGGGGCAACATGGCCGAAGGTTAATTTTCTTTTCTATTGTTTTACTGTGAATTTCTTTCTTCTTTTCTCCTCCCCCTCCCCCTCTCCCACCCTTCTTAGACCGTCCCCCCCTTCCCCTTTTACCCCAATACTGGGCATTACCTCCCAACCCCCCATCACGCAGTGGGGCTTTCTGCAAACCTATTGTTATAGATCTCCAAAAATGTTTTGTACCGCCCACACTGATTCACAACTTGAAAAGCTTTCAGGGGGCTATTGTTTGAATTGTGTGAGTGTGATTAAGCGCAGTTTCAGTTAGTGATTCCAAGAAAACTTTTATACACCTGCCCCCTCCCCCATTCCACCCCAACTTTAATTGAAAGTTATGGGGGGGAGGGGAATGCACATTGCAAATAACGCTGGATTCAGTGCTGCCCCATGTGCCTTAACTAGTAGCTCTAAACCATCTTCACGATTTCTCTTTCCTCCTCGTGCCCGCCGGAGAGAATAGTTTCGCTGAAAATTTCTCTTTGTCAATGGGATCAGTATTAAATCAGCAATATACAAGTAAAGTATCGCATGCTGTAATGTAAAATGTGGCTGAAAAATGGAGTTAAATGAATAAGTACACGTATGTATAGAAACGTGGAAGTTGGTGTGATCGATAGAACAGTGTGGCTTCCCCCTCCCCCGCTTTCCTTTTAACCCTTTTCATTTTAAGTATTTTCTGTGGAGAAAAGAAATCAAACCATTAAAAAAAATTTTTTTTTCTGTTACCCTTCCCCCCCAAACCCCAGGCAGGCAATTTTTTTTTTTTTTTTTAATCTTTGAATGCACATTGAATGGGAATACAGACTGACTTTTTTGTCCTGTTCCTTCTCAGGCGGGGCGAGCAAAGGTGGTGGAGAAGAGCCCGGGAAGCTGCCGGAGCCGGCAGAGGAGGAATCCCAGGTTTTGCGCGGAACTGGCCACTGTAAGTGGTTCAATGTGCGCATGGGATTTGGATTCATCTCCATGATAAACCGAGAGGGAAGCCCCTTGGATATTCCAGTCGATGTATTTGTACACCAAGTAAGCCAAACTTTTTTGTCCCCCTCTTCATCTTTTTCCATGTGGAGGAGCTGATCGGTAGTTATGCCAATAGACGTACAATAAGATGTCCTTCGGTATATTGAAAGACAAAATCTTCCCTAAAATCACTAGGTAGTCCAACGTTTAGGCTACGTGTATGGGCCTTTTCCTGGGTTTTCTGTCTAAAGAGAAAAGAAAATATTTGAAATTTCACTATATATATTAAGGTTGACGTTATTAGCATTTCCCCCTGCTTCATTCTACAGCGAAATAGTGTTCTTGTAGTTTCCGGTATTATCTATACAATATACTTTGTCGCCTGTATCTGGTGAATGGGTAGAAAAATGAAGAAACATGATCATTTTAAGGTTGAAAAAACAAAGCGAAACAGTTTGCTGTGGAAAGAAATGTATAGATTGCCTTATTTTAGACACCTCTAGTCACAGTAGCTCCCTTTATTATTTCATCGCTGCCTGTCCTGTAATCATTTTGTAGATTCAGATCAAAATAATTTGACTTCATAGTAAAATAAAATAGAACACTGTTGGCCTAATGTGGTTGTAAAGAAATGCGTGCAATAGAGGGATGCTTGACAAACATTTTAGAAATGTGCTCCGTGTAGTCTTTGGTCTACATATACTGTCTCTTTAAGAGACTGAACTCAAAAAAACATGTGGCCAGAGGCGGCTCTTGCTTGTGTGTTTAAAATGTGCTGGTCTGCTACTTGGGGTAAATTTCCACCTTTGCTCGTATTGTGTTGTAATTTTTAAAGATGTTTTAATACCAAACAGAATTTCATTGCTTCCCATTTTCAAAATTTTACCCAGGAAATAATGAATTAATACTTCTGCCTTTACTCCTCTCTACTGCTTAATCCCTTTATAGTAAAAAAGATACTTTTATGGAAGCCGATTGTTTCCTCAAAAAAAGGTAAATATAAATTTTCTGTAGTTAGAAATAAAGAGGTTTACGACTAAAGAGGTTTATTTTGGCATGATAATCTAAGTTAAAAAGAATTGAATGAAAGGCTGTTAATACTACAGATTGACAGATACATGGGTGAAATACTTGGTATATTTGCATGAAAAGTATATATTTGATACTGTGTTGCATGTTCCTAGTAATATTTATACCCCCTTCCCTAAGGAATATCATCTTCAAATTAAATATATAAACAATAGAAACATATGAAACCATTCTGTTTTGATCTGTTGTCCTGTGGTGCTTGGTAGCTTCCTGACCTTGCTGTGTGGTGTGTGTTTTCCTTTCCTGAAGGCCTGGCCATCATTATTGGCTGTTTATATGTGGAAGGATCAGCATAATCTGTGAATTGAAACAGGGTCTAAATACACAAATACAAGTCCACATACAGACTACTGGATTTTATGCTTCCTATTTTATAGTGCAAAATGAAGCTACATTTTCTGTTTTTTCCCCTCTAAGACTGGATGACAAAAATCATTGACAAATCCATTTTCTCTCAGGCTCTTTCTTCCCCCTTTGAACCTTCTTTAGGTTGTTAAATTGTTTTTTATGATCTCATAAATTTGTTTTATAGATGAATGAAAAAAATAACCCTTTTCTTCTTTGTCTGGTCACACCTTTTTATAATTTGATTTTCTATGTTTACCTTCTAAAATATTCATCAAATGTTAAGATATTTTATTAACCAATGTTAATGTTTAGAATGACAAGACATTTGTGTTTACACTATTTAATGATTATATATTGATAAACATTCCTCTATTCACTGAATTAAAACATGTAGCTGCTGAAATTTTTAAATATATAGCTGTTTCTATACTATAAACATTGATTTTTAAATAGTTGACTTAATCTTCAGTTATATACAGTAGTATATACATACAGTTCATGTGTATATTAAAAGGACAGTATTAAATGATGCCTAGTTAAAGAGGTTTCTTATATTGTAATATACATAAATTGTATATAAATTGTATGAATAATTGTTTTGAAGAAGGCAGGAATCCTACTGATGTTAGCCAAGCAACTACAAGTAACAGTTAGATGGTTGTAAATGATACAGGTATTATGTGTGCATCACTTATGGAATAAGGTTGCAATTCAAGACGAGTTCATAGAATTTTAAAAAACATTTTTATTATTATTTTAGAGGCCTTTTTAGTTTTATAAGCATTTTTGAAAACATACCAGGTTTTATGTCTATGTACTATTTTGTTGTGAAAGGATATGTATCATAGGTGATTAGGAATTTTAAATGTTCAACTGGACCTATGTCTACTCAAAATTTTTAAAATATATGACATAGTTTTTTTTGAAGTGTTTGGAAGTACATGTGTCACTGGATTTTTTTTTTGAAGTATTCTGAAACATTTTTAATAATGTATATTTGGAGAAATAAAAAACAAATTATTTGTGTCCTTAATAAATACATAAAAATTTATGCTGAGGAACCTAGGATACTTTTTCTCTTAAAAATATTGATTGCATGTAACAGCATATCAAAACATATTCAGTTGCTTCAAAATAAAGAGAATATATATATGTGTGTGTTTTAAAATTGAGCTGTGTATTTGTAGTTATGTATATTTATAGTTACATAACTCTACTTAAAATTTATTGGCAGTAATACCATCAAACTTTCTTGTAGTTCCTGTGATGTCACCAAATCCTCAAAAAGAAACACATGCCTAGGTGCTGTACTTTGTCTCTCTTTAGACATGTTGATAAATGCTGTGAGATTCTGCTATTTGAGGATGGTATGTAACCATTGATGGTTTAAAATGACAGTCTTCATTTGATTTTCTAATGTTAACTTGTAATTTAAATAATCATATTTTTATGATGTGAAAATATATATTCTGACCCATGTTAATTGTGAAACATTGATATAGTTCAATAATGAATATTTTATTTTTAAAAAATTAACAAAATATGTAAGTATTATATTTGTGAATTTTGTCATATCTCACTGTTGAAGTTTTTAAAAAATATTTAATAAAATAGGAAAATTTTGATGATTTTATTTTTAAATATAAATTTTTAAGAATTTCTTGAGTATCTAATGCAAACACAGATTTGTTTCAAATGAAGTAAGGATATACGTGGTTAATACAAATTTGTTACGTCTAAATTCTTTTATTTTTTTTTTGAGGTGGAGTCTCGCACTGTCACCCGGGCTGGAGTGCAGTGGTGAGATCTCGGCTCACTGCAACCTCCACCTCACGAGTTCAAGCGATTCTTCTGCCTCAGCCTCCTGAGTAGCTGGGATTACAGGTGCCTGCCACCACGCCTAGCTAATTTTTTGTATTTTTAGTAGAGATGGGGTTTCACTATGTTGGCCAGGCTGGTCACGAGCTCCTGACCTCGTGATCCGCCTGCCTCCGCCTCCCAAAGTGCTGGGATTACAGGCGTGAGCCACCGCGCCCGGCTTTAAGTCTAAATTTTTACTAAGGTGATTTCATAAATCAGAATATGATTATTTTGTAAGTGCAAGTAATTAATACTCCTACCAGTTTCTTATGTTTTTTAAAATCACAGTTAGATTGTAGGATAACATTTACATTACCTGGAAAATGTTACTGGCAGTTTTTTGAAATGTTAAAAGTTTTTAATAAGACTTAAATATTTGATGGTACTTTAGAGGAATAGAATGGTAATTAAATATTAGATCTCTTTTGGAGAAGGGCAACGTTAACCTAATAACTACCTGTTGATGTTTGTTATATAGGTTTTTCTATAGATTTTGATATTTATTTCCAAAGTCATTATCTTACCTAATAAGATAAAATGATCATTTGAATTTGATTTTGTTCTGGGGAGGTGTAGAATACATTCTCCTTATTACTCTCTCCTCAGCTTATGTGCCTAATAATACTTCACATATTGGGTGTATATATACTTGGAATTCCTTGCCATCAAATATGATACAATTGTTTACATAAATGTATTTCATTTATTTCATAATGTATGCATAATGTATGTATCTCTTTTTTTCTCAAAGAGAAAGAGTAATTTCAAAATGACTGCAATTTAGCTACCATTACTCAGTAGGCCTAAATATTTATTAATAATTTACCTTTATTCATCTTCATTTACCTTACAAGTATTGGTGTTTTCTTCTTATGGTCTTTATTTTTGAATTAGATTTTGATCTTTATGGATAATTCAAATGCCCACATTAGAAAGGCTTTATATATTTTATGTTCCTTTGCTTCAAAAATATCTCAAGGAGTAATGGAAATAGAAAAAATAAGAATCATTATTGTTACTGAGTTAAAGCATTAACAGTATGAGATATGAAAACATTTAGAGATGACTAGTACTTAAATATATGAAAAATTTCTTACACATAGTTCAATCAATTGATCTAATATAGAGTTCTTATGTATTAATTATACAATGTAGGAAAACAAATTTATTTCAGTATGTTCATTTTTAAGGGCTTTTCGTAATATTTCATTGCTAATTAATTAACCATGTTTAGTTTTGTTATAGTTAAGCATAAAATCATTTTTCACATGAAGAATATGTGTGATTATTGTTATTCTCTGGGCTGCTTAAAATGCCAATTAAAAAAAATTAGACATCTTGGAAACTTGAAAATGTGAGCATAAGCAGCTCATTTGTATAGTGAGTTACGTATTTTAATATTTTTAAAATGGTTTATAACCTACCAGATTTTTAAGATGAATTGCCCAGTTGACCATTTTCAGAGAATCTCAAGCTGAGTGCTTTAAGGCCGTTTAATCATAACATCACATTTAAAGGCATTTTATTTTTAATTTTTTTCTTGAGACAGTATCTGGCTCTGTCGCCCAGGTTGGAGTGCAGTGGCGCGATCTCTGCTCACTGCAACTCCGCCTTCCGGGTTCATGCCATTCTCCTGCTTCAGCCTCCTGAGTAGCTGGGACTACAGGCACCCACCACCACGCCTGGCTAATTTTTTGTATTTTTAGTAGAGACGGGGTTTCACTGTGTTAGCCAGGATGCTCTCGATCTCCTGACCTCGTGATCCACCCACCTCGGCCTCCCAAAGTGCTGGGATTACAGGCGTGAGCCACCGCTCCTGGCCAGGCATTTATTATAAAACAAAATTTTATAAGATTTCTTAATGTAGCCCTAAAGATACTTTTGATTTTCAAGTGGCGGTGCATTTCTCAGACTCTTTTTCATGTATTTAAGTCCTACAAAGACATTCTGATTCAATTTAAATGTGAAATGTGAATTGGGTACATATTGAAGATGTAGGCCTTTCTCCTGTTTTAAAGATTATTGGTGTACTTCTTAAATATTTTTCTCCTGCCTTTTTAAAGAGCAGTTTTAGGTTCACAGCAAAATTAAGAGGAAAATACATAGATTTTTCCATGTACCCTTGCCCCTTCAAATGCATAGCATCCTCCATTATCAACATCCCCTACCAAGAGTGGCACATTTGTTTCAATTAATGAATGTACACTGACACATCATAATCACACAGAGTCCATAGTTTATATTAGTGTTAGCCTTTGGTGTTGCATGTTCTCGCTAATTTTCGATTCCTCTTTTATTTTAAAAGACTATTCACAACAAATGAATGCAGTAAATCAAAGAATAATTTTTTAAATAAAAATATGAGTGTCAAACCACTTACAAGTATTCAGTGTAACCTTTTAAAGCATGTCTTTAACTTATCTTAGAGTTCTTAGGTTTCATGAGAAATTAAAAGCTTATTTGTTACCTGCGTTCAACTTGGTAGATTAAAAATTGAGTCCTTCACTGTAATTTTTGTCTCTTTCAGGCAGCAACAAAACATCATTTGGATTTGGTTTAATTCTTCCTATTCAGAGATAGTTAGAAATATTACAGATAGTTATGTCTATTTTAACCGAGCAGCTCTTTTGGTTTGTGATTAACTTAAAAGTTGCTACTTAAAAATAAGATGCACTGTGTTGTTTTTGTTTTTTTGAGACTAAGTTACCCAGGCTGACCTGGAACTCCTAGCTAGTCTCAAGAGATACTCCCTCCTCAGCCTCCCTAATAGCTGTGACTACAGGCATGCACCACTGTGTCCAGCTTGATGTACTATATTCTTACTTCTAAACTGAGAATAACCTAAACAAAGTAAAGATACTTCTGATCAATTAAACTGGAAAGTTATCTTAAATGTTATATTCTATAGACTTGATTTGGAATGAAATATGGGATATTTTATCATTATCAAAGACTATCAGTTCTTTATACTTTGAGCTATTTCCCCTGAGTTTTGAGTAACAGGAAGTTCAGCTTATTTAATACATAGTTACAATAGATGGCATTGTACCATATACAATGCATAAGAAACTCAACTGATTTATATTCCTCCCTAAAATAATTTGATTATAGCATCTTCTAATATCATAAAAGTTGATAACAGTAATGTGTTTAAGAAAGTACATTGCAGGTCAGTGGGGTACATTTAAAAATGATCTTTTAATGAGTAGTTTATCAAACAAGTAATGAAAGTACCATGTTGCATTTTGATACATCAGGATACATCTAATCATTTATCTTAAATTGGAGGACAGTCTGATTATTGCTTCTTCTTTTCCAATATCTAAATATTTGACAATTTGGAAATATTTTCTAAATAAGATTTACAAATAATTGATAGATTTAGTGTTATAATTTTTTCTATAATTTTCTGTTACCTGGAGTAATAATACCTAACTTTTAAAGTTGTTTTGAAGAGTAGAGGTAATGTTATATAACTGCCTAGTAAGTGTCTGTTGAGAAAATAAACTAATGTAAACTGGTCTTTGCCAAAAGAATCATGGATAAGTTATTTTCAGTGGTGTATACTCATGGTGGATAATTAAGCTGGTCTTTTATGTGCTTTCTTTAAAATTGGCCAAAATGTGTTGTATATTAATAGTTTAATTTCCATTACAGTTGACGTTAAGGCTTTTTATTATAGTTTTGTGGCATTGAATATTGTTTTTGTTATTTAAAATAATTCTTTTGGCTGAGCATGGTGGCTCATGCCTGTAATCCCAGCACTTTGGGAGGCTGAGGCTGGCAGATTGAGCCCAGGAGTTTTAGACCAGCCTGGGTAACATGGCAAAACTCCGTCCCTACCAAAAAAATTAGCTAGGCCTGATGGCATGCACCTGTGGTCCCAAATATCAGGGAGGCTGAGGTAAAAGGATCACTTCTTGAGCCCAGGAGACAGAGGCCACAATGAGCCGAGATCACTCCATTGCACTCCAGCCTGGACAACAGAGCAAGATGGTCTCTAAAATTATTATTATTATTTTTGAGATCTGGTCTCACTCTGTTGCCTAGGCTAGAGTGCAGTGGCAGGATCATAGCTTACTGAAGCCTTGACTTCCTGGGCTCAAGTGATCCTCCTGCCTTGGCCTCCCAAAGTCCTGGGATTACAGGCATGAGCAACAGTGCCAGGCCTAGAATATTGTTTAAAGTATCAGGGTGTAAACTGCAGCTTGGAAATATTTTTGTTATGCAGATATTTTGGTTTTAATAATTGTTGTAACATAAGATTTTACCTGCGTAAGATTTTACCTGTGTACATATGCATGTGTATTCATTATAAGCTAAAGAAAAAATACTGTTTTAAATAGGCCTGTTGTGATAATTTAATACCATTTTTTGATTAATAATTATTTAATCTTTGTAAGATAGTATAGAATGATAAAGATTCTGGTCAAATCAGTATTCAAATCCCAGTTTATTAGATACCTGTGAGGGAAATAAGTTACCTTGTCAGTGTCTCAATGGCCTATAAATCGGAGGACAAAAATAGTACCCACTTTGTATAGGGCTGTTAGGAGGATTACATGTTATTACATATGTAAAGCACCTAACACAAACTTGGCAGATAGTAGGGACTCAATGTGTGTTGTACATAATTAGTATTATAAAGGAGAAGTAGTGTGGTATTGTGAGAAAAAAAACCATGGGAATGAGTGTTTGGCTTCGGCTCTGCCAGTTGGTTGGTTTATAACTTTTGGCTGGTCACTTCCAGGGAGCTTCAGTGTTCTCATGGGTAAAATGTGATAAATAATATTTTTCATCTTTATTTTAGAGGGTTATGGTAAGGGTCAGTTGAAATAATACACATGAAAATAATTTAAAAACTGTAACAATCTCAGGTTTTAGTTTTTATCTTTTTTTCAAGAGCTATGTTTTTATTAATCATTTTAATTATAAGAGTTTTTCTGGTTTTTGTTTTGAGACAGAGTATTGCTCTTGCTCAGGCTGGAGTGCAGTGGTGGGATCATGGCTCACTGCAACCTCAAACTCCTGACTCAAGCAATTATCCCACCTGAGCCTTCTGAGATGCTGGGATTCTAGGTGTGCATCACCATGTCCGGCTGATTTTTTTTTTTTTTTTTTTGAGACAGAGTCTCGCTCCATTGCCCAGGCTGGAGTCTGCAGTGGTGCTGTATCGGCTCACTGCAAGCTCCGCCTCCCAGTTCTCCCCATTCTCCTGCCTCAGCCTCCAGAGTAGCTGTGACTACAGGCACTCGCCACCACGCCTGGCTAATTTTTTGTATTTTTAGTAGAGATGGGGTTTCACCGAGTTAGCCAGGATTGTCTCGATCTCCTGACCTTGTGATCCGCCCACTTCGGCCTCCCAAAGTGCTGGGATTACAGGCGTGAGCCACCGCGCCCAACCTCTGGCTGATATTTTTTATTATATTTGTAGAGACGGGGTCTCCCTATGTTGCCCAGGCTGGTCTCAAACTCCTGGGCTCAAGGGATCCTCCCACCTCAGCCTGCCAAAGTTACAGAGATTTACAGGCGTGAATCACCATGCCTGGCCTCACTCTGGTTTTCTTTAGTTTTTTTTTCTACCTGGAAATTAACCTTTATCCTAGTAGTGTCTGTGCTTGTTAATGAGATTAATTCATATGCATTTTACTAATCTTCAATATAATATTAATTTCATTTATCATTATGGTATTTTCTCATGTGCTGTAAACTCACCACTTACTTAAAGGGAATAATTAGGCTTATTGATGTTCATATGTCTTGTCAGAAATTTATTGAATTGGCTGGGCGTGGTGGCTCATGCCTGTAATCCCAGCACTTTGGGAGGCTGAGGGGGGTGGATCACTTGAGGTCAGGAATTTGAGACCAGCCTGGCCAACATGGTAAAACCCTGTCTCTCCTAAAAATACAAAAAATTAGACAGGCCTGGTGGCACATGCTTGTAATCCCACCTATTTGGAAGGCTGAGGCAGGAGAATCACTTGAACCCGGGAGGTGGACGTTGCAGAGAACCGAGATCATGCCATTGCACTCCCTCTCAAAAAAAAAAAGAGTGAAACTCCCTCTCAAAAAAAAAAAAAAAAAAAAGAAAGAAATTTATTGAATTTCTGTCCCAACTCAGTTTTTGTATAAACATTTTTAAAATTTTTATTTAATTAATTATTATTATTATTATTATTTAGAAACAGGGTCTTCCTCAGTCACCCAGGCTGGCGTGCAGTGGTGGGATTATAGCTCACTGCAACTTCGAACTCCTGGCTCAAGCAATTATCCAGCCTGAGCCTTCTGAGTAGCTGGGACTACAGGCGTGCACCACCATGCCTGGCACATGCCACTGCGCCTGGCTAATTTTTAAAATTTTTTGTAGAGACAGAATCTTGCCTTGTTGACCAGGCTGGTTTAGAACTCCTGGCTTCAGGTAATCCTCCTGCCTCTGCCTCCTTAAGTGCTGGGATTACAGATGTGAGCCACTTTGCTCAGCTTGTATAAACATTTTTGGAAATGTAAATCAACAAGATGGCTTAATGTCATAGAAAAGTATTAACTTTTAAAAAATGATTATAAAAATCATGGTTCAGTAAAGCCAACTAATTTTTATTGATCATGTACTAAGTGAAACACTGTTGGTTTGGTATTTTCATTTTAGCAAACTTTAAAATAAGTTTTTTCCAGTTAATTCTCATTGTTTGCATATAAGGCATAAAAGCAAAGGATCATTTTTCCTGTGTTGTATTCACTTCCTTTTACGAAGTCTAATTATACAGTCTTTACCAATTTAATTTTTGGATAGCTAAGATAAAAAGCAAATATTAGTTTTAAAATTTTGAGCTAAATGCAATGATTTCTCAATAGTATTAAAATATGTTTTTCACATTTCATGTGGAGAAACTGTTTTTGCCAGTGCTTAGAATCATTAATTTATTGTGCTATTAGTAATATACTTAATTTCTACCAGCTGCTTTAAATCTTTTGTCATAACAGCCCACTTTAAAAAATCAAAACCCACTTAAATTTATTACTTTTGTTAATCTTAAAATTAGACTATTTTTAAATCTTGTAAGTTTAATTTGGTAATAACTCTTAAGATTGCTATTTCGTTTTATGGTGTTATAGGATATAAAGACTCCATATAAATTTCAAATTACTTTTACTTTGGCCAAGATTTGTTGGTGATCATTTTCTTCCTTAAGCTTTTGTAAGCAATTTCCTAGGCCATTAGAGATAGTGAATAGAATGTTCCCAGATCCTATAATGCTTAAATTATTTTAACTTAGCTTATTTTTTTTTCTTCCATTCAAATGAATTGTCTTTATCCTTAGTTCAGTCTGTAACAAAAGTCTGGCAACATAGGTTATAGCTATTGCTTTAAATATTTAATAGATCATTAACATATTGTAAAGCTTGGAATGAATTATATCAACTTTTCTTCCTGTGTGATTTAAATAATACATGATTTTGCTTATGATATATAAGCACTGATCCTTCCAAGTTAGTAACACTTTTCAGCAGCTCCTTTAAATAGATTAAATGATATTAGAGACATATACGTAACACAGCTCAGTGTAAGCCATACTTTTTTTTTTAAAGTGCATCTTTTTCAATTTTCACAAGAAAAAAAGCTCTTTTCAGGGGTTGATTAAACTGTGCGTTAGAAATTTAGTCATATTATTGGCCTCATTTTTTAGCTCTCCAATTAAAAATTTTCGTTGAATACTCAATCTAAGGACACTTGGATTTGCATGTTTGCCCCTTTCACTGTTTCCTCCCCCATGCCATTGAAGAATTTTGAATGGTGAGGAATTTGTGCCCTTTGGCTCAGGTTGCAGGCCCACTTGATCAAGCCACAGAAGCCGGGGTCAGAACTATTCATTGCTTATCTTTTCCTTGGGCCACTTGTAAAGCCTGCTTTCTGCTCTGGGAAACAAAACAAAACAACAACAACAACAACAACAAAAAGCCCCACAAACAACTCTTTATATTGGACATGTATAAAGCCTGCAGTATAAAAATGGGCACAATAGTTGATTCTTTATTGGGACTCTCCATGGGTTAATTTCGTTATCTTTAGAAGTTTTTCATTGCATTGCAGCTTATTTGATGTATATACTTTAAATACATGTTATTTTATATGGTATGGTATCCTGTTGGTAGTGAAAGTGTGGTCATATGATGTTTTTCTCTTAGGTTGAGATTTACCACTTTTGAAATGTAATGATTACTTTTAAGTAAATTGAATTAATTTGAATGAGAGCTATAAAAAGCCCTAAAGTATTTTATTTTGATGTGCTTAATTTCTAGCATTTATGCAGACATTTAAAGCTTCCCTGAATTAATAACAGCACAAGTTTATGAGCTGTTCCAATAATGGTGCAAAGACTACATCTAGACCCAGGTTTAAACAAACACAAAACACTTTGTTCTTATCTTAGCATCCTTTAAAAGTATACAGCTCTGGTTCAGGACCTCAGGACCACCCATCACCCTGGACATTGGATACTCCTATTTATTCAAGAGGCTTGTGAAGTATCTGTGTGCCAGTGGGGGATGGTGTGTGTATCTGTATAAGGAATCACAGTTAGGTGATTTTACCTCAATAAAAGCTTCAATATTGTTTATATACTGAATTTTGTCCCTGAAGAATTTTCTAGTTGTAAAACCTAATTTACATTAAATGCTTGTTATTTTATTTAAGTTCTGGCTGCAGTCTTCGCATTTTTGATGTTTTCAGAAGGCTAAAATGGGCCCCTATTAAGATTAATCTTAATTCAGTATAGTTTTTTGGCTTTCAGGCCCCACCCATTAGCTTTGGATAGCTAATACCAAGCTTTTGTTTCTTCCTGTAGAAAGGAAAGGAAAGAAAACTTTCTCTTTTATTGCTTAAGTCATGTGACTTCCCTTTTAGTTAGTCACAGATGGGATTGCAGTGAATCTCAGAATGAAGCATAAAACTTTGAGAAAATATTTATTGATATGTGTCTTGTTTAATTTCATATGCTTTACCTTACATTACATCCATGCTGTTGTTTTTTAGGAAGCTGAAAAAAATTACTACTAAATAGATTTTTAAAATAATACGGACCTTTTAATCTACCGTGGTAGTTTCTTAGTTACTTATTTTTCTATCAGTTATCTTTTAGCATCATTTGAGGTTTCTAAACTGTAGCTTGTTTCTCAGAACTCATAGTGTAGAGAAAGTAGGGGTGGTGGTTGGGAGACATTAGCAAGAAATAATTGCTGGCAGAATAAAAGAAAGAAATATGTTATAGGACTACATGTAAAATACAAGAGGGAATTAATTAGATGTATTTCTTCTTGCTCTTCTGACTCACCTCTTAACAGTTAGCATAGGGTAGCTAGCTGTTTGGAAGAAAATCCTATCCACCTCCTGTGATATTTATATACTTTTTTTTATAAAGTTAAATGAGGATAAGTGTTTGATGCTTATTCCTAATTTGGTGACTTAGTCATGATGCTCTAGTTTATTGTGAACCATTAAATATTTGATCTTTAAAGTTATTTTAATTTGTTCTTAAGCTACTTGTATTCAAATGTTTAAATTCTATTTCAGTGAACAGTATAACTGTGTCCAAATAATAACTAAAATATTTGAAACAATAGTTTCAAAAATAGTACCTTCTCTGCCATTGATTTTTAAAATATGTCATTTATTGGCACATATTTTCGTGCAAATAAGTACTTTTAAAAGACTTTTAAGAATACTGTATAGACCACCCTTGACATAAGTAATTACATTTTAAAATCTAATAGGCATTTTTGTTTAAAATATTTTATTTCAATGAGTATTTATTGTTTACATAAAAAATTCTTCCTTAAATTTTCAGTCTTATAGATCTTAAAAGGCAATGATATTTGGTCATATGATCTTCCTATCAGTCCAAGATAACTTGTAAGTTAACTAGATTTATAAATACAATCTTTTGGTCTGCTTTTAGGATAAATAATGAGAGAAACAAAGTCATCTTTTCATTTTTAGTAGTGTTTTGTGGTAAGTTTATTTTACCTTTAAAAGTTAAATACAAGATTTGTTGAGCTACATAGAAAGGCTACTTAAGTTTCTGTTGATAACAGTGGGTTATCAACCTTTCAAGAACTAGGATCAGGTATGAAGTCTAATTAATGTATTGGCCCATGCTTTCATCGACATTAAAATTTACAGCAATTGATTTTTTTTTTATGTCCTCTACAATTGAATGTTTCAACTTCTGTTTACTTAGTTAAATTTAAATTTTTATTGATATTTTAATTAATGCTTAAGTTGTCACTTAAATTTTGCTTTTTGGAAAGGTTTAGGATAGTAAATCTTTCAAATCCATGATCCTCCCTCATTTGTCATTTTGATTAGCAAGGGATATAGAAAACACTAACAACTATTATTAAGCATTTAAATCTAGTACTAACATTTATTGTTGAAATTATTTGTATCCTAGTATTACTGTTATTTATTTATTTATTTATTTGAGATAGGGTCTTGCTCTGTCTCCCAGGCTGTAGTGCAGTGGCGCAGTCTTGGCTCACTGCAGCCTCCACCTCCCGGGTTCAAGTGATTCTCATGCCTCAGCCTCCTGAGTATCTGGGACTACAGGTGCATGCCACCACACCTGGCTGATTTTTGTATTTTTTAGTAGAGACGGGATTTCACCGTGTTGGCCAGGCTGGCCTTGAATGCCTGACCTCAGGTAATCCACCCACCTTGGCCTCCCAAAGTGCTGGGATTACAGGTGTGAGCCACCTTGCCTGGCCTACTGTGAGTTTTAAAATAAAAAGATAAACAAAAGCCTGTTTTTAAGGAAGTGCTACCTTGGTTTTTTTGTGTGACCCAGGCTTTAAAAAAAAAATACATAACAAAATTTGGTATTAATTAATAACAACATTTGGAAGTGAAAGGGGAAAAGTTGAGGGTTTTCCCCTTTATACCTGTTTTCTTCCTTCAGAATTTTTCTTTAACTTCTGTGGAGAAAAGTAGTTTTTAAAATGAATGTATTCAGGTTTTAAGCATCTTCATGTTTTGTCAAAAATACAAGGTTAGTTTGCTGGGGGGGGTAACACCATTAGATGTGTTGCTACTTGTTTTTGTGTGGGTTATTGTAAGTATAAGTTTAATGAATTATTTGATTTCTAGATTTTCTTTCTCCTAAAATAAAATTAATACTAAATAAACAAATTTTCAAATAGTTGAAATATGTGAACAGCCAGATAGATGCAGATATCTGTTTCAGTACATATTTTTTAGAGTTCAGTATTTATTTTTTTGGATATGATATTTAAAAGGATATGATATTTAAAAATCTTAACAAATGAGGCCGGGTATGGTGGCTCATGCCTGTAATCCCAGCACTTTAGGAGGCTGAGGTAGGCGGATCACCTGAGGTCAGGAGTTCGAGACCTGCCTGGCCAACATGGCAAAACCCTGTCTCTACTAAAAATATAAAAATTAGCCAGGTGTGGTGGCAGGCGCCTGTAATCCCAGCTGTTCGTGAGGCTGAGGTGTGAGAATCGCTTGAACCTGGGAGTCAGAGGTTGCAGCGAGCCGAGATTGTGCCACTGCACTCCAGCCTGGGGGATAGAGTGACACTCTGTCTCAAAAAAAAAAAAAAAGTCTTAACAAATGATGTTTGGGAAATTGTCTTGTTAGATGGTGACCGCTTTTCCATCCTCTCTGTCTTTAGTTTTAAAAATGTCTGGTCACTGTTAAGCCATTAATATTCCTAATAGTAATTCAGAATTTCCTTTTATATTTAATGTTGAATATATATTCCAAAATCTCTTAAAACATGGGATAATGTTTTCAGAGTGAGAATTTAATAGAATAGAATTCATTATTTTGATTTATGTTGTTCAATTTTCAGTGTAAATTGAAAAACGAAATTACCCAAATTATTGGTGCTTTATGCTGTCCCCAAATTATTCCCTGCCCTATCATTATAATTTGATCTGCCACCAGGAATTATTACAGCCTTAAGTCGTCTCTTTCTTTAGTCTCCTTCTCCTCTCTTTTTTCCTCCTCCCCCCACTCCCCTTTGGGAAGGAAGCCTGAGGCCCTGGCTTTAGAGATACCAGGAAAAAGCAATCACTCAGCAGAAAGTGTCTGTCTTTAGCAGAAGTGTCATTCCTTGACGAAGAGTGTAGTTGAGAAGAAGTTAGTAACAGATAATAGAGTTTTAGAATTTATTCTAATTACTTTAGAATTTATTTTTGATACAGCTGGCTATTGCTGTCATGAAAAAATGTCTGTTCTGTCTCTTTAGGTATTAGCAAAGTCAAATCCAGTTCTTCACCACATTTCTGTCTTTACTTAGGTTTGGTTAATTCTTTTATACCTTTTCTAAAGGCTAATGATTTTTCCAACATTGAAGAAGAAAGAGTTCTTAACAAGAGCATTGGATGGTTAAGTAGTTTTAACATTTTTACACACTTATTGATATTACCTGAATTTCCAAAGAAAGTATATATGAAATGTTTTACTGTACATCACTTGTCATCTGAAGATAGTGTTTGTGTTTCTAGCATATTTTTACCTAGAAGAAGGCTTTTAAAACCACAGACTGACTCATAAAATAGGCTAATAATGGAAATAAATTGATATCAATAGATGTAGAAATGTTTTAATTGTTTACTTCCTTAGAAAGACTGTTTGTGAAGTTGGTTGTTTTCCAAGATGAGTAAAAAAGTGCAGATTCAGGTTGGGTGCAGTGGCTCACACCCGTAATCCTAGCACTTTGGGAGGTCGAGGTGGGCAGATCACCATGTCAGGAGTTCAAGACAAGCCTGGCCAATATGGTGAAACCCCGTCTCTGCTAAAAATACAAAAATTAGCTGGGTGTGGTGGCATGTGCCTGTAGTCCCTGCTACTTGGGAGGCTGAGGCAGAAGAATCGCTTGAACCTGGGAGGCGGAGGTTGCAGTGAGCCAATATCATGCCACTGCACTCCAGCTTGGGCGACACAGCAAGACTCCATCTCAAAAAAAAAAAAAAAAGAAAAAGAAAAAAAGAAAATGCAGATTCAGTGGAATAAACTCTATAAACCGTAGTGTAAACTCCCTGAAGGGCCCAAGTTTCTTCCATTGCGGTATAGGTATTTCTTTTGGCTTTTCTTCATCTTAAAGGGTAATCTCTTTACTTAGCTCCACATGAATTTAAGTCTCTTATGCTTGTTGACTAGTTTGAAAAACTTACACAGTATGGTTATGAATCTCACAGTTAGCTCACAATCTATATATGAAAGATAATAAAAATAAATATTGCATAAAACATGTTTTATGGAAAGAATCAAGGATATTTTGAATTATTATTTTTGAGATGGAGTCTCACTCTGTTGCCCAGGCTGGAGTGCAGTGGCACGATCTCTGTTCATTGCAACCTCTGCCTCCCAGGTTCAAGTTGTTCTCCTGCCTCAGCCTCCCAAGTAGCTAATTTTTGTATTTTTAGTAGACATGGGGTTTCACCATGTTGGCCAGGCTGGTCTTGAACTCCTGACGTCAGGTGATCCGCCCACTTTGGCCTCCCAAAGTGCTGAGATTACAGGCGTGAGCCACCGTGCCCAGCCCTGGATATTTTGAAATTTTTGAATATTATTTGTTTAAAGGATAAATACAAACATAATAGCTAAGTAGATTTAAGGTAATATAAAAATTGATCATTCTATCGAAAGAGTAATATCTTATCTTTGACTATTCTATAATAGAATATCTAATATTTAACAATATCTAAAAATACAGTTAGATTATAATCATTTGTTCCTCTCTGTTAATTCCTCTGCAGATTAACATTTGTAGTTATTTTATAGTTTTATAGATTAACATTTATATTTTGTTTTAAATGCTTGCTAACACTAAATCCCCACTACTACCAATCCCTAGGCATAGACCCCAGTTTGCCACCATTTTTTCTTAACCGATTATCCAAAGCCACTGGTTTAACTTCTCTCTACCAAGCCTTCTGTTCTGCCACCTGAGAGAACTGTTCAACTATAGACAGTATTGTAGTAATTATGAAAATTTTGATATAGTGACAACACAGTGATGATAGTGTAACTTTTACAGAGTGCTTGCATGTGCCAAGTACTGTGCTTTTTTTTTCTTTTTTTTTGGACACAAGACCTGGTTCTGTCTCCCAGGCTGGAGTGCAGTGGTGTGGTGTGATCACGGCTCACTGCAGCCTCATCCTCCCCAGGCTCAGGTGAACCTCCCACCTCAGCCTCTTGCATAGCTGGGACTACAGGTGCGTGCCACCATGCTCAGCTAATTCTTTTCTTCTTCTTCTTCTTTTTTTTTTTTTTTGTAGAGTTGGGGTTTCACCACGTCGTCCAGGCTGGTCTCAAACTCCTAAGCTCAAGCAATCCGATTACCCCACCTTGGCCTCCCAAAGTGCTGAGATTACAGGCATGAGCCACTGTGCTTAGCCTAGTGTGCTATGTCCTGATGAAGAAAATGATCACAGAATGGCTGATTGCCTAATTTCACACACTTGAGCCAGCAGTGTCACCCCAGGGTAGTGCTCTTAAATCTCTGGGTTCTAGCCACATGTAGCTGTTTTAATTTTATATTAATTACTTACTGTGTGCTAGGTGCTAAAGATTCAGGTATGAGCAAAAAGCAGAGAGGGTTTCTGACCTCGTGGAGCTTAAAGACCAGTTAAGGGATCAGACAATTTCATCACACAAATGAAAGTAAAATTAGTATGATAAAGACAAGGTACATGGTGCTTTGCATGTATAATGGTGAGGGGCCTGACCTAGTCTCAGGGTGAGAAAGGCTTCTTTGGGGCAGTAGATTTGTGATGAAGAATGAAGAACGAGTAGGCAAATAAACAAGGAAAAGAGCATTCTAACAGAAGAAGGAGTTGTGGGCAGAGGCTTTGTGGCAGGAAGGACAATGGAACTTCATTGAACATTAGCTTTACAAAGTGTTAAGATGACAAAGATCAGTAATATCCAGTCTCTGTCTTTAAGAGCTTATAGTCATGTGTATACATGTGACCAACAGTTCCCACAGAGTGTAAAGTGCCAAGATAACAGCATTGTGGTAGCAATTGCCAATGCTTTTAGTTGCAGGGAAGGCTTTTACAAAGGAAGAGTCCATTTGAGATGGGCCTTGGAAATACCTAGGAAATTGTCAGCCTGAGAAGGCATTTCATACTGTAAATGAGCAAAGATGTGGAGAGGTTAAAGAGCCTCTTGGAAAGGCCAATGTCTGGTTAGAGCATGGGGACTTGATGGGTGAAGGGCAAAAGGGAAGGAGGTGGAAGATGAAGCTCAAGCCAAGGTTGGGACCAGCTTGTAGCGGGCAGGCTTATACTTTTTGTTAGCCCTTACCCTGAACATTGCTATTAGTGAATTTATTTAAAGTATTCACTCTCTCAGAAGTTTCATTGCCTATTTGTTTTCTGAATAAAATTTAGACATCATAGCCAGATATTTAAGCTCTTCATGATCTGATTGAATCTACTTCTTATTTTTATTTTTTTTTTTGAGGCAGGGTCTTGCTCTTTCAGGTTGAAGTACAGTGACATGATCATAGCTCACTATGTATAATCTTGTACTCCGAGACTCAAGTGATGCTCTCACCTCAGCCTCCTGAGTGAATCCACTTTTAAAATCTTTCTTCTCATATTTCCTATTTAAATTGTTTGCTTTGTCAAATAGGACCTGCCATTTTGTAAACATGCCCTTCACTTCTTTGCCACTTTTCCTTTGCACAAACAGTATTTTCTCCCAAATTCCTTCCTACATTCACTTTTGGAAATCATTGTCATCCTTCAGAACCTCGCCCCAAAGTCAGAACCTTCTTTCTCCAAGGGCTTTCTAGCCAGAATTGCTTACTTCCTTCTTATAAACTTCAAAACCCTTTATAAATAATGGGTCATTTATCATAGACCATCTTCTATTATTATTTTGTTTCCTTTTTTCTCCTACTGAATTGTAAACTCTATGTGGAAATTGTTTTTATTAAGTTTGGTATTCTGACAGTACTTAGGTGTATGCCTTTCTCTTTTTGTTGTTGTTGTTGTTGAGACAGACGATCACTCTGGCAGCCAGGCTGGAGTGCAATAGTGTGATCTTGGATCACTGCAACCTCCACCTCCCAGGTTCAAGTGATTCTCCTGCCTCAGCCTCCCAAGTGGCTGGGAGTACAGGCGTGCGCCACCATGCCTGGCTAATTTTTGTATTTTTAGTAGAGATGGAGTTTCACTATGTTAGCCAGGCTGGTCTTGAACTCCTGACCTCATGATAGCCCCGCCTTGGCCTCCCAAAATGCTGGGATTACAGGCGTGAGCCACCGCACCCGACCAGGTGTATGCCTTTCTTATAATTCCTACTGCAGAACATTTCTTGAACAATGAAAAAAAGCATAATACATTAGGAATTTTTTTCCTGTCTTCCATTGGGTAAAAACATAGGGCTTCTAGAACATAAACTGTATTCAGTGTCCAAGAGAATATGTATTAACTCTTCTTGTTTAAGAAAACCAAGTGTTTAACCTATATTCCATCCCCTTCTAATACCACTCTTACATATTCATTATGCATTGAGTTATATACGGTAAACTGTAGAAATCCAAGATAGTTTTGGGCTACTGCCCCCCACCTTCTTTTTTTCAGTGGAAAAGATGGTGGCTTCCGTGTTCTATTTGTTACTATAGTTTATCGCTAAGTCTAAAGTATCTGCAGTTCATTGGAGGGGAAGGATCTATCTGTCTAATTCTCTTTTTAAGTCCAAAAAACATTGAACTGGATGTTTAATAAATATTTTGAAGTGGCAGTCTCATTGGGAAGATGAGATGGTATTAAATGTAACTAGTAGAGGCCTTGAAATGGGAGAGACCTGTGTTTGAATCCCAACTCTAATGCTTATCAGCTGCTTGAATACCTTAACTCAGATTTCTTATTTATAGAAATCAGTAATACTAATTTTACAGGATTGTGAGGATTAGTGTTCATGTATTTTAAGTGTCTGGTCCAGTGTCTGAAAGGAGTATAAAGGTATCCTGTCTTTTTTTTTTTTAATTAAAAAAATGTAGATATGCTACAATTGCTATAATGCAGAGTGAGTCCGATAAAAGGGGTGACGGAGCCAAATCTTAATCCCTGTAGCAGGTAAGTGGGACTAACCACACAAGGTGAAATTTAATGGAATAAAAGAGAAATTGGCACCAAAGATTTTTGTAGTGAACACTGTTGGTTGTATATCCAACATCCATTTCTTCCCTTCCTCCTTCTGATCAAAACCCTGGGTTATTTTATTCATGTATTTACCTCTATCCCCATATGCCACTGGGAAAAGTGGCTCCACCCCCAATATAAGGGGCTTAGACTTTTTAGTCTAAGCATGGCATTCTTCTGGCAACTATTGTAAGTCTAGGAGAGTGAGACATAAGTTGTCTGATTCAGTCTGAAGGGAGCAGTTATTAGTTTTTAGTTACTAGTTTTTAGAGGGCCTAAACATTAGACATAAGAAACTACCAGTAAGTCATTTAAGATTTAAGTAACAATATGGACTAAATATGAAACATTTTAGCATTTTTGTTTTTAGGGTGTTATATGTTGTATTGTTCTGATTATAAATGTAGTACATGTGATTATAGGATATTTGGAGAAAAAGAATATAAAGATGATTTTTATTTTTATTTTTTAATTTAATTTAATTTTTTTATACAGAATCTCACTCTGTCGCCCAGGCTGGAATGCAGTGGTTCAGTCTTGGCTCACTGCAACCTCCGCCTCCCAGGCTCAAGTGGTTCTTCTGCCTCAGCCTCCCAAGTAGCTGATTACAGGTGTGCGCCACCACGCCCGGCTAATTTTTGTGTTTTTAGTAGAGACGGGGTTTCACCATGTTGGCCAGGCTGGTCTTGAACTTCCTGACCTCAACTCATCCACCCGCCTTGGCCTCCCAAAGTGCTGGATTACAGGTGTGAGACACCGTGCCCAGCCAAAGATGATTTTTAAAATCACCCATTATTCTATCACTCAGAGATAACCACTGCTTACCCTTTGGTATATTTTCTTTTTCTTGTTAAAAAAAAAAAGCTGTTTCTGAATCAGGTATTTATGCTATTAGCTTAAGACTTTTTATACAAATAGGGAAATTAACTTTCAATTTTCTTTGTCAAATTATGAGTTTAAAATTAATCAAATTATACAGAAAAACATATATAAATTTGGAAATTGAAAAAAAGAAAATGTAGAGAAACACTATGCATTTGAGTGACAGATTCTGAATTATATTTGTTGATGAAGTATACATCTTTAAAAATGAGTAAACCTGATATTCTGTATTATTTCTTACTTTGGTCCACTCATAATTTCATTAGTCTGAACATGTAAGCCATTTATTATTTTTAAAAATTTAAGTGCTTTGGGAAATTTTGTCAACCTGGTTAGAGAAGAAAAACAACAGAATTATAGCAATATGTCTTTATCTTAACATAAGAAACAGAAAGGATTGATGTGCTTTTGCATACAAATTTATCAATAGGTCCTCTTTAATAGGCAAGTTAATATTTTTTCTCCTAGCTAATATGGGATTCAATTCTGTTAACTATACTTAGAGATCAGTTTCACTCCTAAAATGTATTTAAAATTCCGTAATGTAGTTTCCCTAAATTTAATAAAATGCATAAAGTAATTATGTTATTAAAATTTATAGGTTTATACAAGTTTTGATGAATCTATATGTGTAACCATGGTATATTAAGTACCTTTTAGTGTCATTTGCAGTTGAGAGAGATGAGTTTTTATCTCTTTGAGAAAGGAAGATGTTTTGTCTGACCACAGAGCAATGAGGAAAAGCATTCTGGTAGCAAAAATGATGCAGGTGTTAAAACGTAGGTGTTAACAGTCTTTTGATCTTGAAATTTTGTGTGACATGGAGTTCCCAGGAGGCTCTCTCAACTTTATCATCCCAGATTGGTTTCAGAGGTGCACAAATGTATATATTCCTTTTATGATTAGAAGGTCATATGCTGACCTGAATTTAAATGGCAAATGTACTTCAGGTTCTGTCCTGCGTTACAGATATTTAAAACTGATGTTAAAGGAAGAAGTTTCATTCAATATGAAAGGAAACAGCCTTTATGCCTTTTGTAAATGTTCCTTTTTCTACAGTGATGGATTCATTATCTGCTTATCCACATATTTATTGGTGGTCACTCATGTATCTTCTCTATACTCCAGGATACTTCCTCTGCACACAGACTGAATTAACCTTTTCATATCATGTCCATATAAATTGTTAGCTGTTCTACTCGTTTTATCAGCAGAGCCACTAGAAACAGCCCATTTCTAATCTGTTAGTAATTTTATTGCTACCATATATTAAAATATATGCCAAATGCTATCATATTCTGCCATATATTTTCATGCTATATATTTTCTCTCTTGTCTTCTGGGTGTTTAGCCCATTCTTAAGATAATGCCAAGCAGAACTAAGGTTGGACACCACAACAGGTTCTGGAACATTTTATTTTAGCTAGTAAAAATACAGTGTAATAAAGGTTGCAGGACATAGCTTTTCACATTATAATTCACCTTAGCCTTTGTTTTTTTGTGTGTGCTATTATTTCCCATCCTTCTGAAAACACTGCTATTTTAAAATCATTCTACTCATATTTGCTTCTCTCACCACTTGGGTTTTTTTTCCTCCCCTTTTTCTCAACTTCTACCCCCACTCACTCTTTCTGGTGTTAAAAGCTTCTGTAGGGAATTGATAATCCATGTCTTTCTGCTTCAAAGTCTTTAACACATGGAGCTGGCTGCTAACAGAAATTGACCAGGTTCCTGTGATCCTTGTCAGTTCTCTGATTAATCAGTTTTTCTTTACAGGAGAAACTGCTCTTAACAAAAGAAAACTAACCGGAAATTTCACTCATTTACCCATGGCTGCTTACATCTGTTCGTCTTCTGTTCCTATCACTTTGCCCTTTTATTATAAACTTTTAATTCTTGGCTTTCAATTATCTCATTTGTACTGGAGAGTAAAGAGCTAATTTCTTGTAATTCATATATCCTCAGCAATTCCAGCTAATGTGTATACTTGTACAGTGCGATTTGTAAAGCCGCTTCCTATTCAAAAGACAGTGACTGCAAATCAAAAATGAGTGTATCTATTTCCTAGCTCTTGCTGACTTCCCAGCAAAAAGGAAGAGAAAGCAATTTTAATGTCAATCCCAAGATACCCAGAAAAACCAGGGAAAGTTACTTGTTGCTCTTTTTATAGGTACATTTCTTTAAATATGGCAAGCATCTTAGAATTAAATAGAGTTAAAAGAACTAGTCATTAGGTCATGAACAAGTTTGAGCAGCCAAGTTAGCCTACAAATAAGGTTATGTGATAAGACTATTTACAAACTGGTCAGACAGATTATATTTAGAATATCCTTTAGGCATTACATAAAGGTGTTTGTGCATAGTGATAATAGATACAGCAGGATTATCATAAGAAGAAGGAATTAGGGCTTGGGCGCAGTGGCTCACACCTGTAATCCCAACACTTTGGGAGGCCGAGGTGGGCGGATCATCAGGTCAGGAGATTGAGACCATCCTGGCTAACGCGGTGAAACCCTGTCTCTACTAAAAGTATAAAAAACTTGCTGGGCGTGATGGCACACGCCTGTAGTCCCAGCTACTCGGGAAGCTAAGGCAGGAGAATCGCTTGAACCAGGGAGGCAGAGGTTGCGGTGATCTGAGATTGCACCATTGCACTCCAGCTTGGGTGATACAGCAAGACTCCATCTCAAAAAAAAAAAAAAAAGAGGAATTAATTATTAATTTGAATGGCCTCCAATTCAGTGATGAGATTGAATGACAGTTAATGCCCCAAAAGCATGTTTTACAAATAAATAGTTCTGTGGTACATTAGTTATTGTAAATTCCTGAAAGAAAAGCAAAAGTTGTTAAATAAGTTTGGGAAATTCTTGGCTATATAAAATTCAATCCTTTTATTTAATATATGACACACCAGTGCTTTATCATACTGTCAATCTCCATGATAGGAGGATAAGATGTATTTTCCATACTTGGTGAACATTGACCACCCCTCCCATTTTGAGAAGTCATCTCATGGGCCATATGTGGTTGCATGGAGACAAGTACTGGGAAATTATTGGCTGATGGTAATCTGTATATTAATCAATATTAACACCTTTACTGTTTATCTCATAATTATTAAGTTAAAAAATTTAAAGATCTTTTAAACATCTTCTAAACATTTTTATTTATTTATTTATTTTAGAGACAGGATCTTGCTCTGCTGTCCAGGCCAAAGTACAGTGTTGTGATCATAGCTTGCTGTAACCTCAAGCTCATGAGCTCAAGTGATCTTCCCACCTCAGCCTCTCATGTAGCTAGGACTACAGGTGTACACTACCATGCCTGGCTAATTTTTTTCTTTTATTTTTTTTTGGTAGAGACAGGGTCTTATTCTGTTTCCCAGGCTGGTTTTGAACTGCTGGCCTCAAGTGATCTTCCTCCTTCGACCTTCCAAAGTGCTGGCCATAACACCTGGTCTTTCTAAACATTTTCAATTGTATATTTTTATTTTACAAAGCCAGAGACATAAATAATGTTCAAGGCATCCAGAAAAGCTGGCAAGGGGATGGCTTATATAAAAATGGCATAACAGATGAGCTAACAGCAGGTGAATATTTAGAAAGCATCAACCATGCATCTGGGTATCTTAAAAGGAGAGTGAAGATAGCTCAAAATTGGTAGATGGTGGTAGTGGTGATGGTGTAGGGAAGCTGAAATTTGGTTGGGGTAGGTTCTGTGAGGAAAAAAAGAAAGTAAAACAATGATAAATGATAGACATTCCTCTTCCACTAGTAGCGTCTGGGAATGGCCTTTGGCCAGTAGCACCTGGCTGCCTTTCCTTGAGTAGCAGCAAAATTTGCTTGAAGGCAGCTACCTTGGTTACTTAACAGATTATTATCAGTTTTACTGTCAAATCTTGGACAAATCTTGGTGTGCTAGCCCAGTGATTCTCCAGGTTTTGTTTTTGTTTTTGTTTTGGAGACGGAGTTTCACTCTTATTGCCTAGGCTGGAGTGCAATGGTGCTATCTCGGCTCGCTGCAACCTCCACCTCCCAGTTTCAAGCGATTCTCCTGCCTCAGCCTCCCAAGTTGCTGGGATTACAGGCATGTACTACCATTCCCGGCTAATTTTGTATTTTTAATAGAGATGGGGTTTCACCATGTTGGCCAGGCTGGTCTCAAACTCCTGACCTCAAGTGATCCACTCACCTCGGCCTCCCAAAGTGCTGGAATTACAGGTGTGAGCCACCATGCCTGGTCGATTCTCCAGGTGTTTTAAATTTTTTTCTGATCGGCTACAGACCAAATCCTTGTGTACAAATACTTATTTTCAATTTATGTACTTATGGACTATGACAAGTAAGTCACGAACAATTTATTTGCCGGCACCAATCCTCATACCACACTACTGTTGTACTAGAGTATCCAGCTGCCAAATTGAAAATGTGGCTATAGTAACAGCTGCCTAAAATTCTTCCTACTGAAGACCACACCTTTTATTCTACAAGTAGAAAGAAAAGTGATTTAGATATATAAGAGCTTTCTCTGAATAAGTGATTTTAATTTTTATTTGTAGCCCAGTATGCGTTTAAAAAAATAGGTGATTTGGTAAATGTTTAATAATTAGCTTTTTCTCCAGAAGAATAATTGTGTGTATGTGTTACACATTTTACTGATTAAAAAACAGCACACAATGTATAAATAATAAACATACAGTAGTCATTATAAATTCTGTGTAGCCAATTGATTCTCTTGGAATGCTTTTGTTGGCTTTACCTCAACTCTTGTATCTCTAGCCAAACTATGCTTGCAGTTGATGAATGAGTATATTTCTTTCTTTTTTCTTTTTTTTTTTTGTTGAGACAGGGTCTCACTGTGTCACCCAGCCTGAGGTGCAGTGGCTCACTGTGGTCTCCAACTCCTGGGCCCAAGCGATCCTCCCACCTGAGTCTCCCAAGTAGTTTGTGCACCACCATGCCCAGCTAATTATTTTTTAGTTTTTGTAGAGTCAGGGTCTCATTATGTTGACCAGGCTGGTCTTGAACACCTGGCCTCAAACAGTCCTCTCACCTTGGCCTCCCAAAGTAGTATAATTTTTAAATGTATGTTAAGTAATATTTTTTGATACTAGTTAGTAACACAAAAGTAAAACAACAAAGACAAAGATATAGGTCAGAACTTTATTCATTGAGAATGTTATGAGTGACTTCTTTGCCGAATTAGATAACAGTTTTTGAATACTGTAGGAATATTTCCTAAATTTTTGTGCTATTTACAACATAAGTGCTATAGATATGACACTGTTAAATTTTATCTGCATTATTAACATTTTCTCCATTACTTTCCTAAGTGTCTAGACAATTAAGAAAACAAATCAAGCCCTGATTTGTAGCATTTCCGAATTTCCATGGTAATAAATACTTCCACCATGGCCAATTTTAAGCTACCAGTGTGAAATCACTGAATGTGGATTTGAGAAAAAATGCACAGTGACAAACTGTAGGGGAGGGAACAAAAATATTTTTGTCTTACTCTTCCAGGTTCTCAGGCTGGAGCTTCTAAGTTGGACTAACAAATGAGAGATTAACAAAAGAAAAGCATACACATTTATTTAATATGAGCTTTATGTGACACAGAAGCATTCATAGGAAAATTAAGACCTGAAGCAACTGTTAAGCCTGAGTGTTTTTAATACTAGGTTTGATGAGGAGTGGAAAGTCAATGAAAAACATGACAGTACAAAGGGATATGACCTAAATATAGTAAACTGGGGGAACTTAACAAGGTGTGTTTGTTCGAATTCCTGTTTAAGTGTGTTTTGCCTATACTTTAATTGATTGTTCTTTTTTATTGATTTGTATGAGTTCTTTATATATTCTTGATAGTACATATCTTGATATGATACAGTTTTTATATACTTGTTCAGCAAATATCTTCTCAATATGTGACTTGCCTTTTTTACCTTCTTCATAGTTTCTTTGGATGAACAGAATAGTTTTAAATTTTGAGTAAGTCCAATTTATATTTTATATTATATGTCATATTATATATTTTCTTTTACAGGTAGTGTTCTTATGTCGTGTTTAAGACATCTTTGTCTACCTCATGGTCATGAAGACATTTTCCTGTGTTTTCTTCCACACATTTTACAGGTTTAGCTTTACATTTACATCTATGGTCCATATACAGTTAATTTTTGAGCAGCTAGTCAAGTAGATGTCAAGGTTTGTTTTGTCTTATGAGTATTCAGTTGACCCAATACCCTAGATTTAAAATATGATCCTCTTTCCAGTGAATTACACTGGAACCTTTGTCGTAAATCAGGTGATTGCATATGTGTGGGTAATATGGTTTGGATTTGTGTCCCTGCCCAAATCTCATGTTTGAATTGTAATCTGCAGTGTTGGGGGAGGGGCCTAGTGGATTGGATATGGGGGCCGATTTTCTACTTGCTGTTCTTGTGATAGTGGGTGAGTTCTCATGAGACCTGGTTGTTTAAAAGTGTGTAGCACTTCCCCCTTTGCTCTCTTCCTCGTGCTCTAGCCATGTAAGATGTGCCTGCTTCCCCTTCGCCTTCTGCCACGATTGTAAGTTTCCTGAGGCCTCCCCAGCTATGCTTCCTGTACAGCCTGAGGAACCATGAGCCAATTAAACATCTTTTCTATATAAATTACCTAGTTTCAGGTTATTTGTTTATAGCAGTGCAAGAACAGACTAATACAGTGGGTCTGCTAATTCATTGGCCTTTTTATCTATCCTTGCTCTGGCATTAGATTCCCAATTATTGTTACTTTATAGTAAGACAGCATCTGGTAATTTTAAGTTCTCCAATCTCATTTTTTCCCCATATTGTCTCTTTATTTTAGGTCCTTTTCTTCTCCTTACAAATTAGTCAGCTTGTTCATTTCTACCAAAAAAAAAAAAAAAGTCTCTGTGGGGGTTTTGATTGTGAATGCTTTACATTTGTGGTTCATTTTAGGGGAGAAATGACATCTTCATATTGAGGTGCTCAATTTGTGACAGCTAGTCGTAAGAACTGGTCATTCTTGTCATACCCAACTAAAATAGAGTTGAGAAACCAGGGGAAAAAGCACTCAGAATACAAAACATTGCTCCAAGAATGTAATTCTCTGCAAGCCTGACAGTTGAAACTGCTTGTTGCAATCCAAAACCAGTTTTACCTTTAGGTTCTGAAATAATTTGCTGCAACTCTAGGACTAATTTTGCCTACTACCCTCATTTACCACTCACCAATCCGAGCTTGCCAGCTCCCCACACACTTACTAGGGTCAACGAACTTTCTCAAAGAGCAATACCTAACATTTCTTTTTTTAAAAATCATCTCATCTTCTCTTTGTTCTTCAGACATACCAAAGCATGTATACCCTGAACTGCAATTCTTTCTTCCCAAGTAAAACATTAAGTTTAGAGACTCATCTCTACATTTTTATTTTGACTTTGACAAATCCATGAACATGTTTGTCCTTTTATTTATTTAAAGCTTCATTAATTTCTCTGAGAGATGTTTTTGGTTTTTAGTACAGAGGTCTTGTAAATCTTTAATTAGATTATTCCTATATATTTGATTTTTTTGATGCTCTTGTTAAATAGTATTTTTCTACATTTTATTTTCCACTTGTTTTTTACTCTACATAAGAATAATTGATTTTTTAATATCGCCCTTGCATCTTGCAACCTTGCTAAATTTTCTTATTGATTCACATGGTTTTTGCACTTATTTCTGGTGGGGATGGGGAGACAGAGTCTTGCTCAATCACTCAGGCTGGAATGCAGTGGTGCTACCTCAAACTCTTGGGCTCAGTGGGTCCTGCCGCCTCAGCCTCCTTAGTAGCTGGGACTACAGGCTCACACCGCTATGCCCAGCCAATTTTTTTTATTTCTCTTTGTTCCCAGGCTGGCATTGAACTCCTGGGCTCAAGCAGTTCTCCTGCCTTGGCCTCTCAAAGTACTGGGATTACAGGTGTGAGCCACTGCACCCAATCATTTTATAAATTATTATAAATACTTTACCTCTTTTTCCTATAGATTTAAAATTGATCTGTGTATACAGTCATGTCATTTTCAAATAATAATAATTTTATTTCTTGTTTTCCCATCTCAATACTCGTCTTTTTTCTTTTAGATGGACTCTTGCTCTGTCCCCCAGGGTGGAGTGCAATGGTGCAATCTTGGCTCACTGCCACCTCCACCTCCTGGGTTCAAGTGATCTCCTGCCCCAGCCTTCCGAGTAGCTGGGATTACAGGTGCCCACCACCACGCTTGGCTAATTTTTGTATTTTTAGTAGAGACGGGGTTTCACCATGTTGGCCAGGCTGATCTTGAACTCCTGACCTCAAGTGATCTGCCCACCTCGGCTTCCCAAAGTGCTGGGATTACAGGCATGAGCCACTGTTCCCGGCCATCAATATTCTTCTATTTTTTTTAATTTTCTTTTTTGATTCACTAGCTTGTTGACTAGAAGTGATGATAGTGGGCATCTTTCTCTTGCTCGCAACTCGGGGAAAATGTTTAATAACTCATCATTAAGCATGATATTAGCTACAGAGTTTTTATAAATATGTCAAATTATGGCAATTCTCTTTCATTCCTAGTTTGCTGATAGTTTTTATTATGAACAAATGTTTTATCAAATGCATTTTCTGCATGGATGGAGATGACCTTACGGTACTTGGCTTTATTCTGTTAATGTGGTAAATTGTGTTTTTATCCAGATATAAAGCCTGATTTATAAGATTTGTTGAGAAGCCTTTCATCTTTTTTCTATTCCTTGGAAGAGTTTTTGAAAGATTTGTATTTTTTTTTTTTTTTTTTTACCTTAAACGTTTGGAAGAGTCTACCAGTGCAGCCACGTGGCCTGTAGTTTTCTTTGTAGAAAGGTTTTAAACTATTGATTTGATTTTTAAACTACATATAGGAGGACTACCTAGATTTTTTTTTTTTTTTTTTTCTGAGACAGAGTCTACTCTGTCACCCAGGCTGGAGTGCAATGGCACCATCTCAACTCACTGCAACCTCCGCCTCCCAGGTTCAAGTGATTCTCCTGCCTCCGCCTCCGCTTTGCGAGTAGTTGAGCTTACAGGTGCCTGCCACCATGTCCGGCTAATTTTTTTGTATTTTTAGTAGAGATGGAGTTTCCCCATGTTGGCCAGGCTGTTCTCAAACTCCTGACCTCAGGTGATCCACCTGCCTTGGCCTCCCAAAGTGCTGGGATTACAGGCGTGATCCACTGTGCCCAGCCACTACCTAGATTTTCTTTTCTTCCCATGTCAACCTTTGCAAGTTGTGTTTTTCAGGGAATTTGTGTATTTCATATAAATTCTCAAGGCTGTCACCATCAAAGAGTCCGTAATAGCCTCACATTTTCTTCATACTTTCTATATGATCTGCAGTCGTGTTCCTGCCTTCTGTCCTTATATTGGAAATTTGTGTTTTCTCTGTCTTGATTAATTTTGCTAGGGATATATTTATTTTATCTTCGATTTTGTTGATTCTTTTTTTCTGTATTTTATTTCTGCTTTCTATTTCTTGATTTCTGCTCTTGAGTATTTCCTTCCACCCAATTTCCTGGTGATTAATTTGTTCTTTTTTTATTTTTGCTTTTTTGAGACAGAGTATCTCTCTGTCAGAGTAGGGCAGTGATGCAATCTCGGCTTACTGCAACCTCCACCTCTTGGTTGAAGTGATTCTCCTGCTTCAGCTTCCCAAGAAGCTGGGATTGATTATAGGTGTGCACCACCATGGCTGACTAATTTTTGTAATTTTAGTAGAGCCAGGGTTGTGCCATGTTGACCAGGCTAGTCTCAATCTCTTGGTCTCAAGCAGTCCGCCCACCTTGGCCTCCCAAAGTGCTGGGATTACAGGCGTGAGCCACCATGCCTGGTCCCACTAATTTGTGCTTTCTTAGCTGTCTGAAATTTTATTTTATTTTTATTTTACTTGGGTGTTTTTTTTTTTTTTTTTTTTTTTTTTTTTTGCATTTTTTTGAGACAGAGTCTCACTCTGTCGCCCAGGCTAGAGTGCAGTGGCATGATCTAGGCTCGCTGCAGCCTCTGCCTCGCAGTCTCAAGCAATTCTCATGCCTCAGCCTGAGTAGCTGGGATTACAGGCCCTGCGCCACCATGTCTGGCTAATTTTTGTATTTTTAGTAGAGATGGAATTTCACCATGTTGGCCCGGCTGGTTACGAACTCCTGGCCTCAAGTGATCCACCTGCCTCAGCCTCCCAAAGTGCTAGGATTACAAGCATGAGCCACCATGCCCAGCCAGTGAAATGAAATTTTAGATTATTGATTTTAAACGCTTCTTTTCTGTAAATGCATTTAAAGCTATTCATTTCCATCGGAGACTACTTTAACCACATTTCTCATAGATTGATATGTTGTGTTTTCATTACCATTCAGTGAAAAATACATTTTAATTTTCATTGTGATTTCTTCTTTGGCTCATGGGCTATTTTGAAAGTATGTTGCTGAATTTCTAAATATTTGGAGTTTTCGTAGTTACTTTTCTGTAATTGAGCCACATTTAATTCCGTAATGATTAGATAATATATTCTGTATTATTTTAATCCTTTCAGGATTTGTTAAGATCTAGTATGTGGCTCAGAATGTGGTCATAGTATGTGCATTTGAAAAGAATGTATATTCTGCAGTTCTGCAGGCATAGCGTTTTACATATATTTATTAGGTTAAGCTAGTTAGTCATGTTCAAATCTATATCCTTACTGATTTTTTTGTTTGCTTTTTCTGTCTAAGAGAATCTGATAATATGGTTTATACTGGCTGTCTTTGGATGAGTGTTTCACCTGGTATAATTTTATTATCCTTTTGAATTTAACTTTTCTGTTACCTTATGTTTAGTGTGCCTCTTGTAAATGTCGTATATATTAGTCTTCATTATTTATTTTGAAAATTTTAGTCTTGTTTTTTATTTTTATTTTTTATTGATCATTCTTGGGTGTTTCTCGCAGAGGGGGATTTGGCAGGGTCATAGGACAATAGTGGAGGGAAGGTCAGCAGATAAACAAGTGAACAAAGGTCTCTGGTTTTCCTAGGCAGAGGACCCTGCGCCTTCCGCAGTGTTTGTGTCCCTGGGTACTTGAGATTAGGGAGTGGTGATGACTCTTAACGAGCATGCTGCCTTCAAGCATCTGTTTAACAAAGCGCATCTTGCACCGCCCTTAATCCATTTAACCCTGAGTGGACACAGCACATGTTTCAGAGAGCACCGGGTTGGGGGTAAGGTCATAGATTAACAGCATCCCAAGGCAGAAGAATTTTTCTTAGTACAGAACAAAATGGAGTCTCCTATGTCTCCTTCTTTCTACACAGACACAGCAACAATCTGATTTCTCTATCTTTTCCCCACATTTCCCCGTTTTCTATTCAACAAAACCGCCATCGTCATCATGGCCTGTTCTCAATGAGCTGTTGGGTACACCTCCCAGACGGGGTGGCGGCGGGCAGAGGGGCTCCTCACTTCCCAGAAGGGGCGGCCGGGCAGAGGCGCCCCCCCACCTCCCGGACAGGGCGGTGGCCGAGCGGAGACGCCCCCCACCTCCCTCCCGGACAGGGCGGCTGGCTGGGCGGGGGCTGCCCCCCGCCTCCCTCCCGGACGGGGCGGCTGCCGCGCGGAGGGGCTCCTCACCTCTCAGAGTGGGCGGCCGGGCAGAGACGCTCCTCACCTCCCAGACGGGGTCGCGGCCAGGCAGAGGCGCTCCTCACATCCCAGACGGGGCGGCGGGGCAGAGGTGATCCCCACATCTCAGACGATGGGCGGCTGGGCAGAGACGCTCCTCACTTCCTAGACGGGATGGCGGCCGGGAAGAGGCGCTCCTCACTTCCCAGACTGGGCAGCCGGGCAGAGGGGCTCCTCACATCCCAGAAGATGGGCGGCCGGGCAGAGGCTGCAATCTCGGCACTTTGGGAGGCCAAGGCAGGTGGCTGGGAGGTGGAGGTTGCAGCGAGCCGAGATCACGCCACTGCACTCCAGCCTGGGCAACATTGAGCACTGAGTGAACGAGACTCCGTCTGCAATCCCGGCACCTCGGGAGGCCAAGGCTGGCAGATCACTCGCGGTTAGGAGCTGGAGACCAGCCCGGCCAACACAGCGAAACCCCGTCTCCACCAAAAAAATACGAAAACAGTCGGGGTGGCGGCGTGCGCCTGCAATCGCAGGCACTTGCAGGCTGAGGCAGGAGAATCAGGCAGGTAGGTTGCAGTGAGCGGAGATGGCAGCAGTACAGTCCAGCTTCGGCTCGGCATCAGAGGGAGACCGTGGAAAGAGGGAGGGGGAGGGAGAATTTTAGTCTTTTAATTGGAGTCTTTAATCTGTTCACATCTTTTTTTTTTTTTTTTTTTGAGATGGAGTTTTGCTCTTGTTGCCCAGGTTGGAGTTCATGCGATCTCGGCTCACCGTAACCTCCGCCTTTGGGTTCAAGTGATTCTCCTGCCTCAGCCTCCCAAGTAGCTGGGATTACAGGCATGCATCACCACACCTGGCTAATTTTGTATTTTTAGTAGAGACAGGGTTTTTCCATGTTGGTCAGGCTGGAAGTGCAGTGACCTCAGGTGATCCGCCCACCTTGGCCTCCCAAAGTGCTGGGATTACAGGCATGAGCCACTGCGCCTGGCCTCGTTTACATCTTATGTAACAATTAATATTACTTGGTTTAGGTCTGCAACCTTGCTATTTGTTTTCAAGTTGTTTTTTCTGTTATTTGTCATTATTCCTTCTTGCTTGCTTTTGGATTTTCTGTTGTGTGTGTGTGTGTGTGTGTGTGTTTTTTTTTTTTTAAACAGGGTCTCACTCTGTCACCCAGGCTGGAATGCAGTGGCATAATCATGGCTCACTTCAGCCTTAACTTCCCAGGCTCAAGCGATCCTTCCACCTCAGCCTGCTGAGTAGCTGGGATCACGGTCATGTGCCACCACATCTGGATAATTAAAAAAATTTTTTTTTTTGTAGAGATGGGATCTTCCTATGGTGCCCAGGCTGGTTTTGAACTCCTGTGCTCAAGTGGTCCTCCTACCTTGGCCTCCCAAAGTTCTGAGATTATAGGCATGAGCCATTGTGTCTGGCCTGATCAAGTATTTTTTACTACTCTTTCTTCTCTATTAGCTTTATACTTTTACTTTTCTCAAAATTTTTTTTAGTGGTGACACTGGAGGTTACAGTGTGCGTCCTCAATTTATTTCAGACAACTTTGAATTATTACTTTTTTACTCTCCCAAGAATCTCATGGTGTCTCTTGAGTTGTTTCTTTTAATATAGTTGAATTTATCAACCTTCGTACATGATTTTTGCCTTTTGTATTTTGTTTCAGAATTATTTTCTTATTCTGAGATTATTAAACTTTTTTTTCATCTTATTTTTAAAGCTTTAAAATATTTTCTTTAACATTTAAAAGTCCCTGAAGTTATGTGTTTATATTAATATTATTAAGACTAGTTTTGCTGTTGGGGCCCAGCATGGTGACTCATGTAATCCCAGCACTTAGGAAGACTGAGGTGGGAGGATCACACGAGGCGAGTTCAGGACCAGCCTGTGCAACATAGCAAGACACTGTTTCTACCAAAATAAAAAATAAAAATTAGCTGGGCATGGTGGAGAGGACCTGTAGTCTGAGCTACTTGGGAGGCTGAGGCAGGAGATCACTTGAGCTCAGGATTTCGACTGTAGTGAGCT
The DNA here is from genome assembly GCF_028858775.2 of Pan troglodytes. Classification (NCBI taxonomy): domain Eukaryota; kingdom Metazoa; phylum Chordata; class Mammalia; order Primates; family Hominidae; genus Pan; species Pan troglodytes. Next base: position 116,904,420 of record NC_072403.2, read on the forward strand.
GTGATCACACCACTGCATTCCAGCCTTGGTGGCAGAACAAGACCCTTTCTCAAAAAAACAAAACAAAACAAGATTTTATTGCTGAATAAATGGCCATTGTTTAATTTGTTTGTTTCAGGCTTTTAAAGTTAAGAGCTTTGGCTGGGGGCGGTGGCTTAGGCCTGTAATCCCAGCACTTTGGGAGGCCGAGGTGGGTGGATTGCTCGAGGCCAGGAGTTCAAGACCAGCCTGGCCAAGATGGTGCAACCCTATCTCTACAAAAATACAAAAACTAGCCAGGTGTGGTGGCATGCATCTGTAGTCCCAGCTACTTGGGAGGCTGAGGCACAAGAATCCCTTTAACCTGGGAGACGGAGGTTGCGGTGAGCCGAGATTGAGTCACTGCACTTCCAGCTTGGATGACAGAGCGAGATTGTCTCAAAAAAAAAAAAAAAAAAAAAGTTAAGACCCTTAATTTTGTGAGCGTCAGTACAAATAATAATTCCAAAAGCAATAAACCAATCATCTTAGAAAGTTACTTTTTCTTAAATAGTATTGAGCAGAAAATATTTATCTCTAAAGGTATCATTAAACTATACCAGTTCTTGATAAAAAAAAATATATATTTTTGAGACGGAGTCTCCTTCTGTCGCCCAGGCTGGAGGGCAGTGGCGCAATCTCGGCTCATTGCAAGCTCCGCCTCCCAGGTTCATGCCATTCTCCTGCCTCAGCCTCCCAAGTAGCTGGGCCTACAGGCGTGTGCCACCACACCCGGCTAATTTTTTGTATTTTTAGTAGAGACGGCATTTCACTGTGTTAGCCAGGTTGGTCTCGATCTCCTGACCTCATGATCCGCCCGCCTCGGCCTCCCAAATTGCTGGGATTACAGGCGTGAGCCACCGCGCCTGACCGATAAAAACATTTTTTAACTTTTAACGATACTTTTAAGTGAAAGTCTGTGGCAAAATAAAATTGTTTTACTAAGAATTAGCAAATCAGTTATTTAACTTATCCATTCAATTTTGTTTTCTGCCAGGCATTGTGTTAGATATTTAGGATATAAAAATGAATTCAGTCATGGGCTCTGTCTTCAAGGACCTTGTGGTTTGGAATAGGAGAGAAAGCTATAAATCGTTCATAAAAGTGACATAGATCCTGTTGGGAAAATTTGTACATTGGAATCCCAAAACGGGAGGTTTTTCATTTGTCAGGGTGTTAAAAATATTATGTAAGAGTCGATTATTAATTTGAGCCTTGTAAGAGAAGGGTCTTTGTCAGGCAGTAATTCTCAACAGAGAAGGCATTACATTCAGAGCCAGGCATTTTTAGAACATTTTAAATAGTTAAGTGTGGGCAAAGGATGAGAGGACGGTGTGAGACAGTTGGTTGAAGAGGTAAGAGGGATGGAAAGGTTGGCCTTAAACTTATTGAAAGGTCAGCTTTAAACTGATTCACACTGGGAGCCTTTGAAGGATTTTAAGCAGACAAGTAATTTGAACAGATTTTCACTATAAGTGGTTCTTGCTGTATTGCAGACTGAGTTATCCCTAACTGGAAAATCTCAAATCCAAAATCTTCCAAGATCCAAAAATTTTTGAGCACCAATTTACTGTCCAAAGGAAATACTCACTGGAGCATTTTGGATTTTGGGGATTAGGGATGCTCAGCTGGTAAGTATAATGTATATATTTCAAAATCCCAGAAATGTCCAAAATCTCAAACACTTCTGGTTCCAAGCATTTTGGATAAGGGATACTCAGCCTGTGTATTGAGGATGCATTTAAGGAAGGTAAGAGAACTGCATTTCTAGGAAAAGGGTAAAGGAGGCCTTAACCAAAGCAGTAACACTGGAGACAAACAGGAACATTAGAGATTTAAGGAGAATATACTTAGGATTTGGTAGACTATTGGTTGTAGAGGGTGAGAGAGGAGGCAAGCATACGAGTGACTTATTACATTTCTAGCTTGAGTTGATTGAGTGGATCGGAGAGACAGAAGCGTGAGAATTATAGTGAAGGAGAGGGATCCTCAGATTTGGGGGGGCCAGATATAAAATCTGTTTTAGAAATGTAAGTATGCAGGCCCTGTGACCATCCAGTTGGATATATTCATGTGGGTCTGAGAACTCAAGTCTGGGTTCTAGTTATAGATATGGGAATCATCAGATTTAAGTGGTAGTGAAATAGAAAATGTAGAGTGGGAAGAAAAGAATCCAGGAATAGAACTTTGCAAAGTACCAGTAAATAAGAGGGATTAGTGACATACTTTCTTCATAGTGATAGAAAGATATAAATGTTTAGATCCACAAGAAGCTTATCTTCTGTTTTGGAAGTAGAAGGCAAATATATATGTGTGTTTAATGGAAACATTTTTACTCAACAGCATGTAAATAAATACATGTAATAAGAACTGTAAAAACATGATGAACTAAATATAAACTAAACTAAAAAAAATAGCTAAAGCCAAACTAAAAGTAGCTTGGGCTTATATAATGAAGGGAAACTTCTTAGATACTATGTCTTTTGAGTAAGGTTTAAAAAATATTTAAAAATTATTTTAAAATTATATACTATATATATATAAAATACACATATATACATACCCCACTAGAAACACATGTGAATCAAACAAAATCAGGTTTATAATTTGCAGCAGTGTGAGACACGGCACATCATGTGGAATCTTGTAGCATCTCAATAAGAGGGCGTTAAAAAGGACTTATGGGACTTGAGTTTATGTTAGGGGATTTGCAGAGGGTTAAGGAAGCAGGGATTTGCTCTGGATTGGATGCCATCAGAAAGCAGGAGTCATTCTGTGGTTGGGTATCTTAACAATTCTTATCTAGAAAGAGGAATATAGCAGGGCTAAAACTAGAAATTGTTAAACAACTTTATTAGCCAGAAGAGGGGAGTGTTTGATCATTTCTGGTTTGGACAGTGTTCTTGTTTTTGTCTCTGTTCAGATAAGGTCACAGAATGTTCTTGTCTGATGTTAGTGTTCTCTGAAATTGTTTATGTTCAACAGAACACTCTTGGCCTAACAGATAGTGCCAAGACAGCTCCTGACTGTGAAGGGCTGCTTCTGTCTTTCTCAGTATATAACAGTGATAAGTGAAGAGAAGAATTTAGCAAAGGCTTAGTGGCAGAGACAAATGTTGGGTGTTGTTAGGAAGTGCTCTAGTAAGTCTGTATTGGGAATACACTAAGGACAGTAATTAAGGAGGTGTAGAGGGGTAGTAAAGTAAGGAAAAACCAGGTCGTATATGGTTTTAATTGATAAACTTTGGAATATCCTTCATGTAGATTCCTTAACCAGGTTGTGGTATGATGAAAATAGTGTTTGTGGACAAAACTCCCCCTTAATTGTTTAGTGAACATTTTACCTTGCCTATAAGTCTATTTCAAATAACTTTATTTTTCTTAAAAATGTTTGTCCAAGCCAGGTAAGGGGGCATGCACCCGTGGTCCCAGCTACTTGGGGGAAGCTAAGGTAGGAAGATCACTTCACCCCAGGAGTTTGAGGCTGCATGAGCTAGGAATGAGCTATTGCACTCCAGCCTGGGTGACAGAGTGAAACCTTGGTTTTTAAAAGGAAAAGAAAGGCCGGGCACAGTGGTTCATGCCTGTAATCCCAGCACTTTGGGAGGCCAAGGCGGGTGGATCATGAGGTCAGGAGATCGAGACCATCCTGGCTAACACGGTGAAGCCCCATCTCTACTAAGAATACAAAAAATTAGCTGGGCATGGTGGCACACACCTGTAGTCCCAGCTACTCGGGAGGCTGAGGCAGGAGAATGGCGTGGACCCGGGAGGCAGAGGTTGCAGTGAGCCAAGATCGCACCACTGCACTCCAGCCTGCGCGACAGAACGAGACTCTGTCTCAAAAAAAAAAAAAAAAGAAAAAAAAAAGAAAAGAAAAAGTTTGTCCATAAAATATTTTTACATGGTTATAATTTTAATTTTATTGTTATGATATATAAATATTGTGATTTATATATATTGTATTTCATATATATAGATAAGATGGAGTGAAAGGAAGAAAAGAATAAAAAATTTGAACCTTGATGATGACAAAATTGAACTGTATCTATATGTATAGTTTCTCAGTTGCCCAATATAATATAGTACCAACAAAAATATGTAACATCCCCCCCCCCCCACACACACACGTTATTTCTATGAGATAGCCTGAAAGTTGCAATATAGACCTGACTGCTAAAATGATAAAATGTTTTCAGGTTGAGAGGTTTGACATTTGGTGATGATGATAGAGAATAATGATGGTAGAATTTCTAATGGTAAGAAGCTCATACTTGTACTGAAATCAGAATTTATAATCTGCACATGGCCGGGTTCATATCCCATAAAAATTAGTCTTAGCACATTAGCTAAGGCTGACACTTCCGGGTTTATATGCCTAGCATCCCCATTAGTGTTGGTGTCACTCATGGGAAGCAGCAGTAGCCTTTTTTCCTTAATTTATTCCCTTGTGCCTTTTTGATGAGCTTGTCTTCTTCTACATGCTTTTGAAAAGACTGTCTTATTTATATACAATAATAAACTGAGGAAAAAAAGGTTTCATTATTGGAAAAGCCTTATTGTTGAAAGATTGTTTTAAACCCTTTTATGCTGTAAAATTAAGTCCTTTTGTTATCCATTTAACTTGTTTTAGTCATAATTAGAATAGTTTTAGCTAAAATGTGTAATACTGATCAAACCATACAATAACAGAATATTAAAATAAACATACCTAATTCAAGACCCATGTTTTTAAGAAGTGTTTCATGTTATAAGACCCCACAAGGTTAAAACCAAGAAATAATTGAAGTTCATTGCAGTAAAATTTAACCTATTATGTAATTGAAGTCGTGTGACTATATTTTATTCATAAAGCATAAAGTTCAACTGAAAGAGGGATGTAAATCTGTTAACATTTTATTATCATTTTGTTTAGATTTTTCAGTGTTAAACAGAACATACTTAACAATGAGCTTATTCCAAAATAATTTAGGATTAGCTGGTTTAATTTTATTCTTTGTATAATAGTTTATTGTTAAAATATAGACAATAATAATTTGTGATTTTAAAATTTGTTTACCTTCACCATTTATATATAACTACTTTTTTCTCTCTGTACTTGCCAGCTGTGTCATGTTACAACTGCCTATATAAAAAATTAATTTCTTGTCCATTCATTTCCTCTTAGAATCCAGTATCATTTATCATTCACTGATGTTGACATTTAAAGTCATTTTTATATTTAGATAACCTATTATTTATAAAAGTATTGATGGCCATTTAATGAGTGAAATATTTTATTCCAAATATATTTTAATGTCATCAAGACAGTTTACTTACATGTTGGGGTCTAAAATATTTAACTAAAGTGAGTAAATTATGTATAAATTAAATATGTATGTACGGTAAACCAGGTAATTTTTTGGGTATTGTGCATGACTAAGGATCTTTGTCATTTTAACTATATTTTTATTACTAGACTTAAATAGCTTGTAGAAACTTCTTAAGTAATTGAAAGGCCAATTGCAAAGTAAGAAAATGATTTATAATGTACAGACAAAAGATTTAAAATCCTTGCAGTATATAGAACTTTTGAGAATTAGAAAAAACAAGCATCCTTATCGAAAATGGGCAAAGGACAGGAATATGGAAATTCATGAAGATATAAATATAGAAATTAAAGAACTGAAATTTGAAAGCAACATTTAGTATGTGAAAGTTTGGCAATGTTATTATTTTATTTATTTATTTATTTTTTGAGGTGGGGGCTAGAGTTCAGTGGCATGCTCATAGCTCATTGCAACCTTGAACTCTAAGGCTCAAGAGATCCTCCTACCTCACCCTCCAGAGCAGCTGGGACTATTGGCCTTTGACACCACTTCCAACTGATTTTGTGTTTTTTGTAGAGATGGGATCTTGCTATGATTCCCAGGCTGGTCTTGAACTCCTGGCCTCAAGCAGTCATCCCACCTCAGTCTCCTAAAATGTTGGGATTCCAGGCATAACCCACCTAACCCAGCCTGTTTTAATGATAATACCTAATACTAGCAAGGTTGCAGAGAAATAATTTGTAATGTATATCAAAAGCATGTAAATTAGAATGGATATGCACAAAGATATTTATTATAGCACTTACAACAAAGAATTAGAAACATGTTCATCATTAGGTGATTAAATCATGAACATCAATGTAATGGCATGTATATTGTGTAGCCAATTTAAGTTATTTGTTTGTTTTACCCTGTCTTATGGTGCTGAACAAAGGAAGTTCTTTTTTTTTGGAGACGGAGTTCGTTCTTGTCACCCAGGCTGGAGTGCATTGGCATGATCTCGGCTCACTACAACTTCTGCCTCCTGGGTTCAAGTGATTCTCCTGCCTCAGCCCGCGGAGTAGCTGGGACTACAGGCATGTGCCACCATGCCTGGCAAATTTTGTGTTTTTATTAGAGACGGGGTTTCTCCATGTTGGTCAAGCAGGTCTTGAACTCCCAACCTTAGGTGTGATCCACCTGCCTCAGCCTCCCAAAGTGCTGGGATTACATTGTTAACTGTATTCAGAAGTTCTTTGATTTCCTTGGCACTCCTTTCGAGGACCACCAGGGAAGGGGAAAGCTGAGCACATTTCCATTCTGCTTCAACCAGAATGTTTTGTCTCTGTTTTTTTAATACAGAAGTTTCAAATAAGAGTTTACCTGCAAAAATGGTGGGGGAGGGGGCACATTTGGCTGCTAAAACCATGGTCTTAAAATGTTCAATTCTATGCATGTTGTCTTCCTAAATGAAAAAAGTATAGTATGAAACATTGGGTATAGAAGGAGCCATGTTAAAAAAAACAGTTATATCTCCATCTCTCTGTGTGTATGAAAAAATGCAAGTTTTTCATACACACAGGTTTTTATAGTGGTAACAGAGTGGTAAAAAAATAAAATGGTCACAGTAGTGTGGTGGGATTTCAAGTTGTTTTTTACTTTCTGTTTTTCTTGTCTATATTTTCTAAAATGAATGGGTAGTATTTGTGACGATTAGAAAACAAAGCAATAGCAGTCACTTATAAATACCTTTAAAATGTTGGCACATTTCCATGCAAAATTCTATTTTAATGCTGGTCTGGTCAGAACTAGTTTTGCCTGTCAAGACTAATTGTTGAAGAGACCTTTTTATATAAAAGAGCTATGTTGTAACTGGATTTCTGTTGCACTAGTGTTTTAATTTAATAGGTAAAATAATTTAAATAATAAAGAATAAAAATTTAAAATATTTATTAAATTTAAAAAATAGAAAATCCTTCCTTAACCTAGAATAATAATCACTAAATATAAGATTTACTATATGCCAGTTGTTCTAAGCAGTTGACATATATTCACTCATCTAATTCTTACAACAACCCTAATTCAGAATTACTGTTATGTACAGAAAGCTGAAGTAATATGACCAAGGTCACACTACTGATTCAAACTACCTTAGATGTTACTTTTGTATTCTGAGTTTCACCTCGTTGAACTCCAATTCAGACAACTAATTCTTTTAAATTTTAAAAATAGTTTATAGATGGCAGATGTGAAAACATATATATATTGACATTTATGTGTATATTTTATGTTATTTGTATTTTCAGTTTTTTAAAATCATCTTGTTAGAAGCCTTTGACCAACAGCTGTTGTTACTTCACTCATTGCTACCATCATATGCAGATAGTAAACAAGAAGATCTTCTAGGTTGATCAGATGCCCTTTCTTATTAAAATATTTTTGAAGTTTTGTCTGTGGTAGCTTTGACCCTGAGTTACTATGTATATTTTTAAGCAAGCTGACTACCACAATTATGTGGGGTATGAACAGTGTCTACATGCTCTGCCTGTGGAACACATATAAATCATTTGGCCTTGGGATATACATAAATCACACTTTTTTATACTGAAGATGACTGTCAGTGATGTTTATGCCTGACTTATTTATGATGGTAACTAACTTCATTGGGCCATCTATCTACATATTTTCTTATCTACGACCTTATGGGTCTTCTCAGAGCTAGGTGAGAAAGCTGGGAGAAATCAAGAGTGCATTTGGAGACTAATAATCGCTATTTATATGCTTTTTTCCTACAGCAGATAGTCAGTGCATTTCCAAAATACTGTTTAGGTTTGATAAGTATCAGGAATAAAAATATTACCAGGATTCTAAGGGAAAGGGGACATGTGTAAGAGAACGGAAGAATTATTAACAAGGTCAATGAACTGAGATGAACAAATGAGTAGGGAAGACAAGGAGAAAGAAGTTATGGGGAAATGTGCTAATGAAAATATCATAGAAATGAAATCAGTATTACTGAAAGATGAGCTAATTAAGAAGATGTTATGATATCCCTAAGAATAAAATGAGCTCTTCTTCAAGTTTTTCTTGATATTACAAAAAAACTCGATCTCTAGCTGGAAGAGAATTTATTTTTAGACAAGTATTCAAATATTAGAAAGTGGGGAGGGGAGAAAAAGTACGTAGCACAATTATATATTAATGCAGCCCTTGTCTAAAATTGCATATTTTTCTATTTCATCTGGTTGTTTGGAACAATTTGCAGTAATGTAAAAACTGCATTATGGTGAAGCTGGGCCATTGACTTACATGTATCCAGCAACTTTAGTGAAAGAATTAGAGCAGAGTTGTGGAACTTGTTTTTTATGCCTGGAAAGATCCCCCAGGGCTTCCTGACCCTTCTGTGATCATTGGAGCAGGCTGAGCACTTGAAGAGATTCTCTGGTATTTTTTTTTTTTTTTTACAGGAGAAGGGTTGGTTCATTTTTACCCCACTTTGCATTAGCCATAAAGGTTTTCTCCTGTGGCATATAAGATCCTGCTCTCTGATACATAGATTGGAAGATGAAGGTGTTCAGGATGAAGAAAATACATTTTAAAATAATATGATATCTCATAATCACTATCTATGATAATTCTTTGACATTAATAGGGTTGAATAGGGTAGAGATGGAATCTATTTTCAGTCCTCCTTTGCAGACTACCTCAGATTGTGATATAACTCTAGGACTGCATTATCCGAAATGGTAATTCATGCCCATCTACGGCTGTTTAAACTGAAATTAATAAAAATTAAATAAAATATTTGACTCCACAGTTGCAAGAACAGTATTTTAAGCGTGCAGTAGTCACATGACTAGTTAGTAGCTACCGTCTTGGACAGAGCAAATATAGAACATATCCATGATTGTGTAAAGTTTGTTGGTCAGCACTCCTTTAGAGCATATATCTTTTGAAGAGGTCATCAATATTGCTTCATCTGTGGCTTTCAAAGTGTAAGTATATTGAAGAGAAGCTATTTGTTTTTTCAAGTTGGACAGATGTTCTTGTAACTTTGACAGTATATTACAGTGAGAATAGATTTGCAAGTTAGCTGACTTTAGTAGAGGACAACTGTTCAAATTAATCAGTAATATTTACTGTGTTATGCTGTAAAATACTACAAAGTTGGGCTTCTGGGCAACAGCATTGTATAGATAGTGAAAAAGAACACAGACCTTAAAGACAGGAAACATGGAACCTTGTCCCAGCTTTGGCACTAACTTGTTGTAAGACTTCGGGCAGGTTAATTTGGGATTTAATTTCTTCATCTCTAAATTGTAGGTTTAAATGAAATAATTTTTAAAGTCCCTTTTGTTAAAATAGTTAATTCTAAGCATTTTCTTCCCTTAGGTACGACTTTTATAAAAGACCTATGGTTTTGAATGGAAAAGGTAATACAAAGAGAAAGAGAAAGATATTGATAAAGGTGCTAAAACGATCCTGCCCTTATTCAAAATCATTTTACGATAGAGAAAAGTAGGCCTTAGAGGCCCAGATACCAACGGCAAGTGAGGGAGTGATTCATAATGTTCAGTGCTGTAAAGCTGATAAGTGTAATAAAGAATGAAAGTCTGCTGAATTTGTACTCAAGGAGTCATAAGATGACCTTAGAACATTTTGGCTAGGTAGAAAGTTTGGGGCAGAGGTCACTTTACGAAGAACTGAAGAATAAATGGATGAAGTGGCAAAGGAAACAGTGAGGTGAGGTTAGATCGCTCTCTCTTTCTCTCCCTGTGCCTTACTGATATTTTTTTCTTTTTTTTTTGAGAGACGGACTCTTGCTCTATCAACCAGGCTGGAGTGCAGTGGCGCAATCTTGGCTCACTGCAACCTCCGCCTCCCTGGTTTGAGTGATTCTCCTGCCTCAGCTTCCCAAGTAGCTGGGACTACAGGGGTGCGCCACCATGCCCAGCTAAGTTTTGTATTTTTAGTAGGGACAGGATTTCACTATATGTTAGCCAGGCTGGTCTCAAACTCCTGACCTCAAGTGATCCACTTTGGCCTCCCAAAGTGCTGGGATTACAGGCGTGAGCCACTGTGCCCAGCCTGACTTTGTTTTTTCAATTTAATTTTACAAAGCAATAATTTTAAAAAATCAATTGTTCTGCAAGGCTAATATATTTGTCAGGGTTCTCTAGAGGGACAACACTAATAGGATAGATATAAATATATAGATATATAAAGGGGAGTTTATTAAGTATTAAATCACACAATCACAAGGTCCCACAATAGGCTGTCTGCATGCTGAGGAGCAAGGAAAGCCAGTCCGAGTCCCAAAACTGAAGAACATGGAGTCTGATGTTCAAAGGCAGGAAGCATCCAGCACAGGAGAAAGATGAAGGCTGGGAGGCTAGGCCAGTCTAGTCTTTTCACATTTTTCTGCCTGCATTATATACTAGCCTCACTGGCAGCTGATGAGATGGTGACCACCCAGATTAAGGGTGGGTCTGCCTTTCCCAGCCCACTGACTCAAATGTTAATCTCCTTTGGCAACACCCTCACAGACACACCCAGGATCAATACTTTGCATCCTTGAATCCAATCAAGTTGACACTCAGTATTAACTATCACAGCTAAGAAGGAAAAAGGAAAAGCAATTTTATGCGCCTTTCCTCTCCACTCCCTCTTTCTTTTTTGTGCAGACAACCACATTTAAATTGGGTAGCGGTCTCTTTTGGTATTTGGTATTCATACTTCTGTATCTTTTTTTTTTCCCCTCAGATATTATCCATGAACTTCTTACTGCAGAAAATGAGAATTTAGCTGTTTTAAACCACTTCTTTCACCATTCTTCCAAAAATGAAAGTTTAGCCCATTTTCTGGTTAGATAAATATTGAATGTTTATTTTGTTGTAGCTACATAAATATTGTTTGTGGCAGAATCACAGTATATAGTGATTTTTTTGGTAAAAAACAACTTTTAGGGTTATAATTGCTTTTTGCTTTTGCTTAATTTCCCATGTAAGTATCATTAATATGTCTCTAAAATCTTAACAGAACTAGAAATCTACTCAGTAGCTTCAAACATATCAGGTCATCTGCCAATTTTTGTTGTTGTTGTTCCTTGGAGAATCATTCCTATAGCTTACCATACTCCTGCTCCAGTCCAGACTCTGTTGTTCTATATAGGCCTGCTTGATAGCTGTTGTCTCATGCTTTCCTTTAGTTTCATCTTGGGGAATTTCCTTTCTTCTTTACCATTTTTAGATCACATGTCTTCATCATATTTATTCTCCCAGGTTTTGATTGAACATATCTTTAAACTCCTTCATAGAAAGGGTAATGAGGCAAACTTTTAAAGACTCCATTTGTCTGATAGTTTGGCCAGGTATAGAATTAATATGGAAATACTTTTCCCTCCACATTTTCAAAGTATCGTTTTATTTATCTTCTGGTGTTCGCTGTTGCTGTAGAGAACTCAGGTGCCCTTCTGATTCTTATTCCTTTTTGTGAGACCCCTCTAATTTTTTTGTTCTCTTCCAATAAGTTTTTAGGGATTTTCTTTTTTCCTCCTCCCTGGGTTATTCTGAGGTTTCACAGTAATTTTGCAGGGTTTTTCATTAATTTTTTTATGACTTGATCCTTTAATTGTGAAAACTCATATCCTTCTGTTCGTAGAACTATTCTCAATAAAGTGTTCTCCTTTCTTAGTTCTCTTTTTCTGTAACTCCTACTGGTGGATGCTTTATTTTAACCTTTTTTACTGTTTGATATGGTTTCAATTTGTGTCCCTGCCCAAGTCTCATGTCAAATTGATTTCTCCCTTGCTGTTCTCATGATAGTGAGTTCTCTTGAGATATGATGGTTTATTGAATAAAAGTGTGTGGCACTCGTCCCTTGGCTCTCTCTCTCTCTCTGCTGCTGCCATGTGAAGAAAGTGTTTACTTCCCCTTTGCCATCTGCCATGACTGTAAGTTTCTTAAGGCCTCCCACTCATGCTTCCCGGGAAGCCTGTGGAACTGTCAGTCAGTTAAACATCTTTTCTTCATAAATTACCCAGTCTCAGGTAGTTCTTTATAGCAGTGTGAGAATGGACTAATACACTGTCATTGTTCTTCATTTTTTCTGTGTTCTTTTTGGAGGATTTAATCAATTTTCTAACACTTGTGTTGATTCTTTAAATTTCTCTAATAATAGTTTAATTTTCAAGAGCTCTTTCTTGTTTTCAGGAGACTTCTGACTCATTTCATAGATGCATTATAATCTTTCATCCAGCTGAGGAATATTAATTGCAGTTGTTAAAGATTTATTCTTCTGACTTTGTGTCTGTTTCCTTTATGTTCCTTTTTTCTGTTTGCTTGTTTGAGCTCCTTTCTCTCATGTTGAAGTGACTGGTGATTCTTGGCTGTCCATTTTGAAGAGTGACCTAGCTTTTTGGTGTATGACATTTTTACTAAACGCTTTAACACTACATAGCATGGATTGCCAACCAGTATATTTTTTACTTACCAGCCCTAAGATAACACCAAGTGGCCATAATTCACTTTTAGGTTCCAATTTTTGTTCCACTCAGCATAGTCTAGATTATGGTTCTGTTCTGTTCTGTTTTGTTTTGTTTTGTTTTGAGACAGAGTCTCGCTTTGTTGCCCAGGCTGGAGTATTGTGGCACAATCTCAGCTCGCTGCAATCTCCACCTTCCAGGTTTAAGCAATTCTCCTGTCTCAGCCTCCTGAGTAGCTGGGACTACAGGCACCCGCCACCACGCCAGGCCAATTTTTGTATTTTTAGTAGAGATGGGATTTCACCATGTTGGTCAGGCTGGTCTCGAACTCCTGACCTCAGTTGATCCACCCGTCTTGGCCTCCCAAAGTGTTGGGATTGCAGGTGTGAGCCACCGCGCCCAGCCTAGATTATGTTTTGGTAACATATGACCCCAAATTTTCAGTGGGGTAACACAATAAAGGTTTTATCTCTCTTGCACTGCATGTTCAGTGTGGTCTGCAGAGTCCTATAGTCATGGTCCTCTCACTTCAGGACCCAGAAGATGGATCTTGAAACTTGCTTCCATAAGTTTTGAAGCAGGAAAGGGGATACAGCAGATTTTGCACTAGCTAGCTCTTACTCTTACAGTTTCTTCCCAAAAGTACCTAAGCTATTTCTACTCACATTTCATTAGCCAAAGTAAGTTATATGGCCATGCCTAATGTAAAAGACAGTAGGGAAATGCAAGCCTGCTTTTGTCTGGAAGACAAGGGTGACCAGAATATTTGTAACAACTGTAAGGGCATTCTACTTATACATGTTCTATAATTCATATATGCTCTTGCCATTTTAATGGATTTTATACATATCTTCCAAGAATGGGATGTCTAAGGTCTCTTTCAGCTTCAAATTATATGGCTGTAATACTTGAGAATTGCCATTCACCCTAACAACTTGTTAAAAATTACTATGTTAAGTAAATATACTGTTAATGAAAACATTTGGGAGCTATTTTCCCCAGTAGTAGTTTAAGATAAATAATTTAGAGTCAAAATAATTTATTGAAACAGTTTCAATTTGAATTTATTATTCAAAACAATTGAATTTATTATTCAAAACAGTTGAATTTATTATTCAAAATAATTTATTGAAACAGAGTCAGATGCTTGAAAGAATCGTGGGACATTTTTGTTTCTGTGTTGCATCACTGGCAATGTTTAATAACTGCTTGCATTCTTGAATTATAAATGTCCAATTTGGAGATTTTAAATGACCAGATTCCTTGGCTAATTTAAATGTTCTTTCTTTGTTGAAAATAAAGCATATATATTTTTAAATATATCTCTTTTTTTTTTTTAAGAGTGTCTCGCTCTGTTGCCCAGGCTGGAGTGCAGTAATGTGATCATAGCTCACTACAGCCTTTAATTCCTGGGCTGAAGAGATCCTCCCACCTTAGCCTCCTGAATAGCTGGGACTACAAATACATACCACCACACCTGGCAAATTTTTGTTTGTTTGTTTTTGTAGAGATGGGGTCTCACTGTGTTGCCCAGGCTTGTCTTGAAGTGCTGGGATCATAGGCATGAGCCAAGATGCCTGGCCCCTTTTATAATATTTATTTTTTAAATTAAAAAAAGTAGAGAGAAGGGTCTCACTGTGTTGCCCAGGCTGGTCTCTAACTCCTGGCCTCAGGCAATCCTTTTGCCTTGGCCTTCCAAAGTGTTGGTATTATAGGCGTGAGCCACCATGCCCAGCCCCCTTTTTAAATCATAAATTGTTATATGTTGTCATTAAAAAACACCTCAAGTATGTTAGTGCCCTCTGTCTGATAAAATTTCAGTCATATGTAATTTTGTGCCTTGTGTCCAAACTTTAATTTTATTGCTGACATAGTAACATTACACCACCACATTGCTAAATCTGTGAGCTTCTTCCTTGTCTATGCCTGTTTTCCCCTCATATTCAATATAGTAGGTTATTTTAAGCAATAAAATGCTTTCCAAACCACGAAGTTGTTAAATGTACACTAAAAATAAATTAACGGAATTATTTTCATTCTGTGTTTGAAAATGACATTGTATCTTGAGAGTGACCATACAAACTCTTCGCTAAATTTCATTATTTGAAACTCATGTATGTTCAGACAATTTTTATTTTCATAAAAGAGCATGCCAGGCTGGGCGCGGTGGCTCACGTCTGTAATCCCAGCACTTTGGGAGGCCAAGGCGGGCGGATCATGAGGTCAGGAGATCGAGACCATCCTGGCTAACACGGTGAAACCCCGTCTCTATTAAAAATACAAAAAATTAGCTGGGCGTGGTGGCGGGCGCCTGTGGTCCCAGCTACTCGGGAGGCTGAGGCAGGAGAATGGCGTGAACCCGGGAGGTGGAGTTTGCAGTGAGCCGAGATTGTGCCACTGCACTCCAGCCTGGGCGACAGAACGAGACTACATCTCAAAAAAAAAAAAAAAAAGAGCATACCAATATCAAGTAACATAACGTTTGCTTGCTGTTGAATAACAACTTTATTTTTGTTATTTTGTGTATTGTCTACATAGCGGAAGCAGTTGAAGAATGCAATGTTGCTAATTTAATGGAATTTGTTTTACTTTGAGTTCAAAGACTTGACACATTTCTTTTTAAATGTCCTGATTTTGGTTAAAAACAAAAAGGAAACCACTTCTAGCTCTAAGGGTAGTTATTTTTTACTTCACACATACAATGACATTCAACTAAGAGGAACTAACAAGTTATTATAATAAGGCATGTTATATGTTCATTTGTTTATCAATAACTGAGGATTACATTCTGTGTCTAGGACTCACCACATCATTTAATATCACAAGTACTTTAGAACTAACTACTCTTTTATGGTTTTTTTGTGTGTGTGAATGGCTGTGCACAAGCCAGGGATTTTAATGATTGAGAAATACAGAGCTGTAATATTCTAAATCAAAATATATGCACTGAAAGCTACCAGTAGAAACTATTCTGAAATCTGCACCAAAAAAAATATATGAACCTGGTGGTACCAAGTTTTGTGTTAGGGATTCCATTGACTTAGTTTTGAGTGTGTAATGGTGCATGTTATATGTTACAGATTTTAAGATACTTTAAAAATATATTTAAAAATATAAATTCAAATGAATTATTTTAGACTCTTTGAAGCATTTCCCTGATCTCCAGAGTTTTAAAGATAGAACAGTTTCAAAATCACTCTTTCAGATGATGGTGGGGAGATTGTGGAAAGCCAAAGTTTTGGGGTTTTTTGGCGGGGGAGGCGTGTTATTATTTTTACATTAGGTAAAGCCAAAGATAAGTTTGAATTTTCCTATTACCTGTACAGCTTGAGAAGTTCCTAATTTTTCTCAGCTCTAAAAGAAAAGTAGACACACTTTTGTTGATTCATTTTCTATACTACCTGTCCCATCAACTGTCATTGCAATAAAGGGTGAATAGCGCACTGTTCTCAAAGCCAGATCAGCTCCACGAAGATGGCTGAAACTGCCTTGGAGGAAAGAATCAAATATAACTTCTCAGAAAATATGCTAAAAAGGAAAGCAGGGTCTCTATATCAGTTGTTCCCTTTAGTTTCATATCTGTATTCTCATTTGTTGATGTCTAAATCATTTTCCTGCTGCCTTTCAAATTCATTCATCAGCTCAGCAGCCAAGAGTGTAGTCTGAAAATAATTCCGCAGATTCACTTCAAAGTTCTTATACTCATTTATTCTGTTTCATTCATATTCATATTCATTTCCTCATATTCATCTCTCTGTCTCTTCATCTACCTTCTCCCCATTTTCCTATTACATGAACAATATAAAATGTCAGATTGTCAGTCACTTGAATATTGTCTAAAATCTGTTAGTAGCATCCAATATAAGTTCCATGCACATGCCATTCTTACTGAATACTTCATAGCAGTAAGAATAGGCCAGGCAGACAGATCGCTTAAGCCCAGGAGTATGAGAGCAGCCTGGGCAACATGACGAAACCCCGTGTCTACAAAAAAAAAAACACACAAAAATTAGCAGGACATGGTGGTGTGTACCTGTAGTCCCAGCTACTTATGAGGCTGAGGTGGGTGGATTACTTGAGCCTGGGAGGTGGAGCTTGCAGTGAGCTGAGATTATGCTACTACACTCCAGCCTGGGCAACACAGCCAGACCCTGACTCAAAAAAAAAAAAAAGAATGATAACAGTTTCAATATCAACTCATTACTTTCTCATCTTTAAATTTAAGCAAACCAACATATCTCTCACCCATAAAGTATCTGTATCAAAGATATTTTTTCTAATATTTTTAAAATTTTGAAACACAGGTTGAAAGAATTTCAACAAGGAGCACAATACTATCTAGATTGTGCAATTATCATTTTTGTATACTTTATATAACTCTGCATCTATTATACCTCTATGGATTCATCTGTTTATCTTTTTGCTACATTTCAAAAGAAGCTGCAGACATCAATATAATCTCCTCTAAATTTTCCAGCATGCATATCATTAACTAGAGTTCACTATCTTTTTTGAGGTAAAATTGATACACAGTGAAATTGTAAGTGCACCATTCAATAACTATGACACATGTCTACCCTTTTGTAACTCAAACCCATCTCAAGACATGGAACATTATCTCATTCCAGAAAGATCCTTCATGTCCCTCTTTAGTCAGTCCATATATCCACCCACAGACAACAATTATTTTCATTTTTTTCCTACTGTAAGTTAATTTTGTCTGTTCTAGAACTTCAAATAAATGGAATTACAGTATACTCATTTTTTATAAAGCTGTTTTTACTTGCTATTGTTGGGAGATAACTTTCCTTGCATCTCTCACTCAGATTGCTGCATCTCTTGTGAGTGAAGCCGACTCTCCTTTGTTCCAGAGTATCTTTTCAAAATGTTTATAATATGCTAATAGCCTTGGAACATAGGCTTGTGTTTCCTTCCAAAATAAAGGGCCAGTATGCTTACTGCCCATTACAAAAAATTCAGTTTCCCTAACTAACATCAGTGTTCCTCCTTTTTATTTTTTTAGATAGAGTCTGACTCTATTGCCCAAGCTGGAGTGCAGTGGCATGATCATGGCTCACTGCAGCCTCTGTCTCCCTGGGCTCTGGTGATCCTCACACTTCAGCCTCTAGAGTAGTTGGGACTACAGACACATGTCACAATGCCTGGCTAATTTTTGTATTTTTTGTAGGGACAGGATTTCACCATGTTGCCAGGTTGGTGTTTAACTCCTGGGCCCAAGTGATCTGCCTACCTCAGCTTCCCAAAGTGCTAGGAGTATAGGCGTGAGCCACTGTGCCTGCCCGGCAGTGTTCCTCTCTTGTTAATGCAACCCTCTGGGTGTATAGGTCTCATCTGACCTTCTTTACATGACCCTGTGGGAATTGAAGCAACTGCTCTTGTTAAAAAATAAACTGTCCTTTGGGAGGCCAAGGCAGGCAGATCACCTGAGGTCAGGAGTTCAAAACCAGCCTGGCCAATATGGAGAAACTCCGTCTCTACTAAAAATACAAAAATTAGCTGGGCATGGTGGCATGCGCCTGTGATCCCAGCTGCAGGCTGAGGCAGGAGAATCACTTAAACCCGGGAGGTGGAGGTTGCAGTTAGCTGAGATCGTGCCATTGCACTCCAACCTGGGTGAAAGAGTGAGACTCCGTCTCTCCAAAAAAATAAAAATAAACAAATAAACTGCCGGCCAGGTGTGGTGTCTCATGCCTGTAATCCCAGCACTTTAGGAGGCCGAGGCAGGCAGATCACAAGGTCAGGAGTTCGAGACTGGCCTGGCCAACATGGTGAAACCCCCATCTCTACTAAAAATACAAAAATTAGCCGGGTGTGGTGGCAGGCGCCTGTAATCCCAGCTACTCGGGAGGCTGAGGCAGGAGAATTGCTTCAACCCAGGAGGCAGAGGTTGCAGTGAGCCGAGATTGCGCCACTGCACTTCAGCCTGGGTGACAGAGCAAGTTCCGTCTCAAACAAAAAATAAAATAAACCGACCTTGGGCTGGGTGCGGTGGCTCACACCTGTAATCCCAGCACTTTGGGAGGCTGAGGCATGTGGATCACCTGAGGTCAGGAGTTCGAGACCAGCCTGACCAACATGGTGAAACCCTGTCTCTACTAAAAAATACAAAAATTAGCTGGGCATGGTGGCGGGTGCCTGTAATCCCAGCTACTCAGGAGGTTGAGGCAGGAGAATCGCTTGAACCCGGGAGGTGGAGGTTGCAGTGAGCTGAGATCACACCATTGCACTCCAGCTTGGGTGACAGAGCAAGACTCCATCTCCAAAAAAAAACAAAAAACAAAAATAAACAAACAAACAAAAACCCTATCCTTTGTTTCTGACCCTGTAGTATCATGCATTCTACCACCTTCTGTGAAATTTTGGCAGGCTAATTTATTTGCTAGCTTGTACTTCAGGTAAAACCAAAAACCCTTCTCAGTTTTTGACAACTATTATGATGTGTATCCCAGTGATTCATTCCTTTTCATTGCTCAGTAGTATTGTACATAGCAAAAGTTGTTTATCTGTTCTATCATTGAAGGATATCTACACTGTTTTCAGTTTTGGGCTATTATGGATAAACCCCTAATATACATTTGCACACAAGTCTTTGTGTGAACATGTGTTTTAATTTCTCTTGCATAAAAGCCTAGCCATGGAACCTGGGGTCATAGGGCAGGTATATGTTTAATTCTATAGGAGATTGCCAAACTTTTTCCAAAGTAGATCTACCATTTTATATTCCTACCAGCAGTATATAAGAATTTTAGTAGTTACACATCCTCACCAACTTTTAAGCCATTCTAGTGGCTGTGTATTGCATTGTGGTTTTTTTGTTTGTTTGTGTTTTGAGACGGAGTTTTGCTCTTGTTACCCAGGCTGGGGTGCAATGGCGCAATCTCAGCTCACTGCAACCTCCACCTCCCAGGCTCGATTCTCCTGCCTCAGCCTCCCGAGTAGCTGGGATTACAGGCGTGCACCACCAAGCCCGGCTAATTTTGTATTTTTAGTAGAGACAGAGTTTCTCCATGTTGGTCAGGCTGGTCGTGAACTCCTCAACTCAGGTGATCCGCCTGCCTCTGCCTCCCAAACTGCTGGGATTACAGGTGTGAGCCACTGCACCCGGCTGCATTGTGGTTTTAATTCCCATTTTTTTTTGAAGCCTAATGATGTTGATTACTCATGTGCTTATTTTCTATTTAGGTATCTTTTTTTTTAAGTAGGCATATCAGTTCAAGTCATTTGCTTACTTTTAAAAATCAAGTTACGTTCTGGCCAAGTGCAGTGGCTCATACCTATAATCCCAGCACTTTGGGAGGTCGAAGCAGGAGGATTGCTTGAGCCCAGGAGTTAGAGACCAACCTGGACAACATGGCAAAACCCTGTCTCTACAAAAAATAAGCCCGGTGTGGTGGCATGTGCCTGTTGTCCCAGCTACTCGAGAGATTGAGGTGGGAGGATTACCAGGAAGTTGAGGCTGCAGTGAGCTGTGGTCACACCACTGCACTTCAGCCTGGGCCATAGCAGTGAGACCCTGTCTCAAAAAAAAAAAAAAATTTACATTTTGTTAGCCTTAATAAAAAAAATTATACAACTTAATCTGATCTATTTTTTAAGCGACCTTTTGTTCCTAGAGATGATCTACGTTGTCAATTTTATTGCAATCATTTATTTGTAATATTTCCTTGCTCTCCTTTTAATGTCTGTGGGATTGGTGGTGACGGGCCCTCTTTGATTCCTGATTTTGATAATTTGTGTTCTTTATTTTTCTCTTGTGTTTCTACCTAAGGGTTTATCAATTTTGTTGAAAGCACTGACTTTTAGCTGTCTTTACTTTTCTCTATTGTTTTTTACCCTATTTTATTGATTTATGTTCCTATTATTTTCTTCTACCAACTTTGAGTTTCCTTTGCACTTTCTGTAGCTTCTTAGTTTGAAACCCTATGATGTTCTTTGAAACCTCTCTGTTTTATTATTTTTTTTAAGACAGAATCTCACTCTGTGGCCCAGGCTGCAATACAGTGGCACAATCACAGCTCACTACAGCCTCAACCTCTTAGGCTCAAGTGATCCTCCCACTACAGCCTCCCAGGTATCTGGGAATACAGGCATGTGCCACTATGCCTAGCCAATTTAAAAAATATTTTATTTTTTGAGACGGAGTTTCACTCTTGTTGCCCAGGCTGGAGTGCAGTGGCGCGATCTCGGCTCACTGTAACCTCCGTTTCCCGGGTTCAAGCAATTCTTCTGCCTCAGCCTCCTGCGTAGCTGGGATTACAGGCACCCACCACCACGCCTGGCTAATTTTTGTTATATTTTTAGTAGAGATGGGGTTTCACCATGTTGGCCAGGCTTGTCTTGAACTCCTGACCTCAGGTGATCTGCCCACCTCAGCTTCCTGAATGCTGGAATTACAGGCGTGAGCCACTGCACCTGGCCTTAAATTTTTTTTTATAGCGACAGGGTTTTACTGTGTTTCCCAGGCGGTCATGAACACCTGGCCTCAAGCAGTCTTCCTGCCTGGGCTTCCCAGAGTGTTGGATTATAGATGTAAGCCACTGTACCTGGCCTTTTAAAAAAGAGATAAATAAATAAATAAAGTACTTAAATCTAAATTTTCCTTCATAAATGGTTTTAGCTGCATCCCACAAATTTTGATATGTTGTGTTTTTTATTATCATTTGGTTTAAAAATTTTTAAATTTCCCGTGATTTTTTTTTTTGCATTATCAGGTCAATTAAAAGTATACTGTGTAATTACAAATATTTATAATTATTTATCTTTTTATTTATCATTATGGTTTCTATTTTACTTCTCTTTTGATCAGAGAACAAATGAATCTCAAATAGGTTAAATTGCTTGATGGTGTTTTTTAAAAGTTAATGTGTCTTAAATGAATTTTTCCCCCAGTTGTTCTGTTAACTGTAGAGGGTGGCTTATAAGAAAAGTCTCCAGCTATGCTTGGAATTTGTCTAATTCTCTTTATAATTCTGTCAGTTCTTGATTTGTGCATCTCAAAGCTCTGTTACTGGGCACATACACATTTATGATTGTTATGCCTTCTTAATGAGTTTTTAAAAATTCCATTATGAAATGTCCTTCTTTATTTTTGATAATACTCTTTATCTTAAAGTCTACTTTTAGTAATATAACACAGCTGTAGCCTTATTATTGTTTACATGATTGTCTTTTTCTGTGCTCTGATTTTTTATTTTTATATATCTTTATAGTTAAAGTGGCTCTTTTGTAGATGTAGACGGCAAAGAGTCGGGTCTTGCTTTTTTATCAATTTGATAAATCTCTGCATTTTGGTTGGAGTGTTAAATCCTAATTTAACACCTAATGTAACTGTTCATATGGTTGGATTTAGATCTACCATTTTGATATTCTTCTGTTTATCTCATTTCTTTGGTAACTGTTTTATGTCTTTCTGCTGCTGTCTGTGTTAATATGATATTTTTAAAATTCCATTTTAGTTTATCCACTGGCTTTTCAGTTACACATTTTTGCATTTTTAAGTGGTTGAGGACATGCATTCTTAGAGCATGATATCACAACCAAGAAATGAAAATTAGTTCTTGTAGAGGCAATACCATGCCAGATACTGTAGTGGTTTGTAGTCTTCCAAAGAGCTACAGTACATAAGTAAATATTCAGTATATTTGTGTTATTAAAATTTCACATGGAGAGGAAAATAGGAAACAAAGCTTACTATGGGAAGTATAATGAAAAAGTGTTCTAGGCTTATAGTATACATCCTTAAATTAGATAGTGTACATAGATGTACTATTCTGCCACTCCATGTAAAATCAGAGATATTTTTATAAGATCTACTTGAAATATAGTATTATTTCAACAGTGCAACATTAATACCATAGAAGTATAGATTTGATAGGGATTTTAAAAATTTCTTCAGCCATCATCTATTAAGTACCTCTTATTTTCAAAGAGGAGCAGTAAAACAAAATACTCTATCATAAAAGCACCCATTTCTTGTGATTCATTGTGTCAGCTAAGAAGTTTTATAGTAAATTTTTAAAAGTTCAGAAAATTAAAGGATAAAAACAAAATACTCTATCATAAAAGCACCCATTTCTTATGATTCATTGTGTCAGCTAAGAAGTTTTATAGTAAATTTTTAAAAGTTCAGAAAATTAAAGGATAAAAGGTGAGCATGGGTTGAGTAGGGTGGCCTACCTGTGGCATGTAGTTTCAAGATTCTAAACTTTAATATTGTGATTATGTTGTTGAGGGACATTTGAAATATTCCAGAGAATGTTATATTAAGCATTATGATAGACAAGGGCTTTTTATGTCAAATGATCTGGCTTTGAGTCCTGGTTCTGCCTGTCATCAGATAGGACCTTGGGACTCTTGATGTCCTCATCTAAGTGAGAAAAAGTCACAGCTACTTTTTTCTGCCTCCCTCCCTCCCTCTTTCCCTTGTTCCCCACCATCCTGATTCTCCCTCTCTGCTTCAAATATATGCTGAACACCTGCTATGTTTCAGGGATGGTTTTAGGCATGTAAATGAAAAATTATGATCTTTCCTTTCAAGAAGTTAGTAGCTTTATAAGAAAACAGACACATTGGCAGAGCGCGGTGGCTCATGCCTGTAATCCCAGCCCTTCGCGAGGCTGAGTTGGGTGGATTGCTTGAGCTCAGTAGTTCAAGACCAGCCTGAGCAACTTGGCAAGACCCCATCTGTAATGAAAATCAAAACAAAAAAACAAAAAAAAAAAACAGCTGGGTGTGGTGGTATACACCTGTGGTCCCAGCAACTTGGGAGCCTGAAGTGAGAGGAGCCCTTGAGCCTGAGTGGTAGAGGTTGGAGTGAGCCAAGATTGTGCTGCTGCACTCCAGCCTGAGTGACAGCAAGACCCTGTCTCAAAAAAAAAAAAAAAAAAAGAAAGATAACAGACACATTATAATGTAATGTAGTATCATGTGTTATAATGGTGATATATACCATACATAATTGGAGCACTGGAAAAGGAGTACCTGTATTTGCTTAAGAATATCATAAAGGCTTTGAAGATGAGGTAATGTTTAAACTGAAACTCAGTAATGTACAGATATTTGCCAAGTGTGGGTGAGGGGTAAGGATGGGTTGAGCATATGAGATAGCAGGTGAAAGCATTCAGCACAGTACCTGTTACTGAATAGATTCTGCATACATGTTTGTCTTCTCCCACCTCTTCCATCTCTGTGTCAGCAGATAGGGAAGCAGACTGGATACTTATAAAAATAGTTTAAAGTGTTTATTGAACAACTAGTCAATGTACTGAGCATTGTTCTAGGCATTGTACATTTATTTGGGATCCAACAATAACCTTATGAGATATTTTGTATTCCTGAAATATATTATCCCTAGTTTACAGACAAGGAAACTGGGGCTCTGAGTGTTTTTTCAGTTTTTGCAGCTGGAGCCCATTATTCTAAGCAAATTAATGAGGGAGCAGAAAACCAAATATTGCATGTTCTCACTTATAAGTAGGAGCTAAACATGGGTTCTCATGGACATAAATATGGCAACAATAGACACCGGGGACTACTAGAGAAGGAGGGGAGGGAGAGGGGCAAGGGTTGAAAAACTAACTATTGGGTAATATGCTCATTACCTGGGTGGTGGGATCAATCATACCCTAAACCTCAGCGTCATGCAGTATACCCATGTGACAGACCTGCACAGGTACCCCCTAAATCTCAAATAAAGAAGTTGAAATTTGAAAATAGAGAAATAATTTTAGAAAGAAATATTTGTGTTAGATATAATAAAGTGCTTAAGATGTCAATCAAAAGTTTCCATTGGCTGAGTATGCTACCTCATGCCTGTAATCCCAACACTTTGGGAGGCTGAGGCAGGAGGATTGCTTGAAGCCAGAGTTCAAGACCAGCCTAGTGAAACTGGTCTTGGCAACATAGTGAGACTCCATCTCTACAAAAACATTTTAAAAGTAGCCAAGCATGGTAGGGTGCACTTGTGGTCCTAGCTACTTGAGAGGCTGAGGCAGGAGGATTGCTTGAGTCCAGGAGGTCAAGACTACAGTGAGTTGTGATTACGCTACTGCACTACAGCCTGGGCAAAGAGTGAGACCCTTACTCTTAAATAAAAAAAAAAAAATTTCCGTGATATGACTCTAGCTTGCATTTTACAACCTCATTTTTGGTCTCTCACTTCACAATGATACACTTAAACTACTCTCCTTGCCATCCTCAAACATTGTATTAACTATTCCTGCCGCACAAGTATATGGTACCATTAGCTCAGTTTGGACTGCTGTCTTCAATCTCCATTAGAATCTCACTCTCTCTCCATGCACTCAAAAATACACCTCACGTGTAAAGCTTCTATAATGCTTCTGTATGGTATAGACCCCTCCTTTGTATTATTCATTTCATAATTTTTCTTTCTGTTTCTCTATTTTATGTATTCCCTTTCCCTGGAAATCAAGTTAAAGTTAAATATTTGTCTTTTTGAATTCATCCTCTGTATTTCTCATTTGTTTTTGTGTTTGTCTCATGTATTTGCTTCCTTCCTTTCTTCCTTCCTCACCTCCCATATCATCCCCTCCCCTTCCATTTTCTAATCTTTCACTTCTAAGCCACTTAGTCATTTCAGAATTTTCTGAGAGTGCTTTTTAAATTCTCTGGTTGTTTAAAATCTTTTATTGATGTCTCAAATAGCTCTGGATATACTAAATAGATGGTGTATAAAATTTCTTTTGTTCTCTCATTTATGTTGGTCTTTCTTTTCTTTTCTTTTTTTTTTTTTTTTTTTTTTGAGTTGGAGTTTCACTCTTGTTGCCCAGTCTGGAGTGCAGTGGCACAACCTCAGCCCACTGCAACCTCCGCCTCCCGGGTTCAAGTGATTCTCCTGCCTCAGCTTCCCTAGTAGCTGGGATTATAAGTGCCCGCCACCACACCCAGCTAATTTTTTTGTATTTTTAGTAGAGATGGGGTTTCACTATGTTGGCCAGGCTGGTCTTGAACTCCTGACCTTAGGCAATCCAGCTGCCTCAGCCTCCCAAAATGCTGGGATTACAGGCGTGAGCCACCGCGCCCATCTGGTCTTTCTTAATTATGCTGTATGTTTTATGATTCTTGGTTGACCCTTCAGATACATGAATGAGGGATAGGAATGATTTAAGGTCCAGTGGGTAGAGAGCCAGTTTTTACACCAGTGGTCTTCTCATTGTCAGAATGAATAGGGGTGTATGCACAGGATCCAATATTTTACCGCTTGCCTGGATATTTCCTTCAGTCTCTTTAGAGAAGGGCCTCATATTATTTGCCTTAAGGCCATGTTTGCCTGTTTTCACATGTGTAGGTAGGAATGGTATGTGAGAATGAAATGGGAATCTGGTCCTTACACAAACCTTTCATTAACCTCCCTGTTTTCAAGCCCATTGCTCGTTCTTACCCTTCATCATACATGTGTGTAAGCAGAGTTTCTCCGGGTTCTATTAGGAATCTTGGTTCCTACTTCTGCTGCAGCTCCTTCTGTTAATTTTCTTGGGTGTGACTCCTTCAACTCAGTTATCAGTCAGCACTCAAACTTCTAGAAATTTATTGAATTTGGTTTTCTGCTGATGCATCTCTCATTCTCTTCTTTATTGTGAATCTTTCTTTTTACTAGTTTGTCATTTTGATGGCTTTTAAAGAGTAACGTGAAGCACCTCACTTGGTCTGTTTAGCCTGCCATCTTGAACTGGAAGTCAGTTTATGCCTCCTAGAGAAAAAAATACTCTGATTTCTAAGGAGAATCAGTTATTAAACTGTAGCCACTTCCCAATCTAGTTGGAGAGAAAAAGCCTGTGTCAAGAGAGATGAATAAGCCATTACTATCTGGAGCCCTGGGTAAAAATAATTGGCAAATAAACGATAGCATTCATACTATTTTCAGTTGACTCCTTATTCCTGTTATTCTTTTTTTTTTTTTTTGAGAATGGGTCTTGCTCTGTTGCCCAAGTTGGAGTGCAGTGGCGTAATCGTGGGTAGGTGCAACCTTGACCACGGTTCAAGCAATTCTTCCACCTTAGCCTTCCAAAATGTTGGGATTACAGGCATCAGCCACTGCACCTGGCCCCTGTTAATGTTATTTAAAAATCCTTTTTAAATGGTTTGTTGGGAAGAGGAAAGCAAATACAGCAAGGATTTTTTTTTTTTTTTCCTGAGTCAGGGTCTCTGTCACCCAGGCTGTTACAGAAAACAGCATGAAGTGCAGTATTGAGACCTCAGCTCACTGCAGCCTCCCTAGTAGCTGGGACCTCAAGTGTGTGCCACCATGCCCAGCTAATTTTTTGTATTTTTTTGTAGAGATGGGGTTTTGCCATGTTGCACAGGCTGGCCTAGAACTCCTGAGCTCAAGCAGTCTACCTCCCTCGGCCTCCCAAAGTGCTGGGATTACAGGCATGAACCACTGCACCCAGGCTGAAAGCCAATATTTTTATAATTCTTAAATAAATATGTGCCAGAATGAATTTTAAAAATTGAATTCTCATCATCCACCTCCCTCCCAACCCCTCACCCTTCTGAGTCTCTATTGTCTATCATTCCACTCTTTTTTTTTTTTTTTTTTTGAGACGAAGTCTCGCTGTGTTGCCCAGGCTGGAGTGCAGTGGCGGGATCTCGGCTCACTGCAAGCTACTCCTCCCGGGTTCACGCCATTCTCTTGCCTCAGCTTCCCGAGTAGCTGGGACTACAGACGCCCACCACCACGCCCGGCTAATTTTTTTTTGTATTTTTAGTAGAAACGGGGTTTCACTGTGTTAGCCAGGATGGTCTTGATTTCCTGACCTCGTAATCCGCCCACCTCGGCCTCCCAAAGTGCTGGGATTACAAGCGTGAGCCACCGCGCCTGGCCTATCATTGCACTCTTTACATCCATGCGTACAAATTTTTTAGCATCCACTTATTAGTGAGAACATGTGATATTTGACTTTCTGTGCCTGGCTTTTTTCACTTAAGATAATGACCTGCAGTCCGTTAATATTGCTGCAGAAGACATGATTTTGTTCTTTTTCACGGTGGAATAATATCCATTGTGTATATATATACACCACATTTTCTTTATCCACTCATCCATTGATAAATAGTTTGATTCCATGTCTGCTATTGTGAATAGGGCTGTGCAAAACATACAAGTGTGGTTATCTTTGATATATTGATTTCTTTTCCTTTGGGTCAATACCCAGTAGTGGGATTGCTAAATCGAATAGTAATTCCATTTTTAGTTCTTTGGTAAATCTTCATGCTGTTTTCTATAAAGGTTGTACTAATTTGCATTCCTACCAACAGTGTATAAGAGTTCTCTTTTTCCCCACATCCTTGCTAACATCTTTTTAATAATAGCCATTCTGACTGTGGTAAGATGATATTTCATTGTGGTTTTCTGATGATTAGTGATGTGACGTTGAACATTTTTCATACACCTGTTGGCCATTTGTATGTCTTATTTGCAAAATGTCTATTCATGTTCTTTGCTCACTATTTTTTGTTGTTGTTTGAGTTCCTTGTATATTCTGGATATTAATCTACCTGTCAGATAACTAATTTGCAAATATTTTCTCCCATTCCGCAGGGTGTCTGTTCACTCTGTTGATTATTTCTTTTGCTGTGAAGAAGGAGGCTTTTTAGTTTAAGTCTTTTTTGTCTATTTTTGCCTTGCTGTTGAGGTCTTACCAAGTAAGATTTTAATAGAAAGCCATGACTAGGAGAGTACATCCCCAACTGGAATAAGATAGAATACAGAAATGAGAAAATATTCAGAGAAATATAAGTTATCCAGTTTTACTAATGGAGGGATTGTGTTTTAGAGTAATGGGAAATGAAGTGGAAAATGTAAGTAAGGTAAGATTATGAAGGATCTCACCTACAACCTAAGAGCAGAATTGTAGATTTTTGAGACAAGGGACTTAACAGGCTAAGATTTATTGAGAGAGAATGTGCAGGTATGGAAGATGATGTAGAGTAATGAGCAGTTGTGATGCTGAGATGCCAGTGAAGAAACTATTACACTTATCTTGGTAGAAGATAGTGTAAACTTTCCCTTTGCCTTCTGAAGATTCACTAAAAATTACTGACAAGAGGCAGATTAATAGGAGAAAAGGCTTACAAGTTTATTTGATCATAGTTTTACCGTGACACAGGAGCCTCCAGAATGATGATTCAAAAATTCAGGGGAAATTGTACATTTTTAGGCATATGTTTAACAAAGTATAGACAGCTGTAAAGAAATATAATTGGACAAAAAGATTATGTATGATCTAATGCTAACAGACTGAGTAGGGAAACCCAGCAAGGTCTGTCTGTCTAGATTTTTCTTGGCCTCTCTGAGCATGCATTCCTGCCTTTTGGGTATGGGCAGGATCTTCTCTGATTGGAGGTTTTACTGACTCAGAGTCAAACAAGGTAGGTCAGTTTTTGCACAGAAAGGTCCGGGTGGGGATGGAATTAGAGTAATGTTTTTAGGTTTTATGGCTGGCTTTGGGGAAAAGGGGTTCTGGTTCTGTAACCTACCTTGGAGAAGAGGGATTCCAGTTTCTATGGCTAGCCTTGCGGGGAAATGAGACTGAGAAACAGGAAGACTGGAGAAGGTCAGAGAAAAACTTCTGCTTCTAAAGTTTTCTTTTTTGTTGTATTGTTTTCTGAATCCCAGCAATAGTTAAGACCTGAAGTAGGGTGATAGCAATCCAATGAAGTGGATGGGGCAGATGAGAGAGGAGAGATAGGAAGCAAAAATAAACAAGATTCCATAAACGGTTTGGGTAAAAGTAAGCATTGGAACCAGTGTAATTGGAAAAATGGAGAAACCTTCAATAAAAATTGGCAAGTTAAGGGGATAAGTTGATTTTTGGGGGAACAAATACAGGGAGCTAATTCCTTACCTTTCAACAATCTTTTCCACCTATGTAGCAGCTATTTTGGTCTAATAGCAAAGACAGAGTATTCTGTGTGAATTCTTGTCTTTTTCTTGCAAAGCCATTATAGTTTCTTATGGATATATATATATAATATATATTATATATATATATATTTTTGCCAAGTATTATGAAACTAAATTGCCTTATGGACTAATTTGGGGAGGGGGACATATATGATAGAACTTTTTAAAGTATTCTTTCAGAATATCATGAAGAACAGCTAGAATTTATTAGTTTGTAAGAGCTGGAATTTTACTTTAGATTTGGAAAAGCAGTTCACTTATAAGATACCTATCAAAAATCATAATAATGGAAAATTAAATTAAGTGAAAGTATACCAGCTTAATTGAGTTCACTAGGAACTATGCACCAACTCCTACAAAAGTGCACTAAGAGCTATGAGGAGATAAGTGATAGAGTTTTGTTCGTTTGTTTGGTTGTTTTTTTTTGAGACAGGGTTTCCACTCCATTGCCCAGGCTGGAGTGCAGTGACATGATCTCGATCTCCGTTCACTGCAACCTCCGCCTCCCAGGTTCAACTGATTCTTCTGCCTCAGCCTCCCAAGTAGCTGGGATTACAGGCGAGTGCCACCACGCCCGGCTAATTTTTTGTATTTTTTTAGTAGAGACGGGGTTTTGCCACGTTGGCCAGGCTGGTCTTGAACTCCTGACCTCAGGTGATCTGCCCGCCTTGGCCTCCCAAAGTGCTGGGATTACAGGCGTGAGCTACCGCGCTTAGCCCAGTGATAGAGTTTTTGTTGCCAAAACAAAACATATGAACATATGATAGCTCTAATAAAAAATGCTGTTTCTTTGTTCTCATAATTTCAGTAGCTGAACTATGCTCCATTTCATCTGTGAAAGAGAAATAATCTGTACCTTCTTGAGTGGAGAGGGAGAAAGGAAATGAAAGCAAAATAACTATTTATAATTAGTGAGGAGAAAGCTTAGGAAAAAATGAGAAGATGCTTTAGAAATGTTAAAATAGCTTTAATAATAATACTTTATTATTTTAAAGAATGTAGGCAGTTGTGATTTTTTTTCCCCCAACATTTCATCAGAGAGCAGAAAAGGTGCTGCCAAATTGCAGACTTCCACATGAAAGATTTCACTATGTCAGGTGACCTGCACTAGAAGCAGGTTAATAACCCTGTTTTCATGGGCTGTCTTGCTTTCTTTCACAATGAATGGTCTCCTTTTGCAATGAATTTTTGAAGTTTTGTTTTTATTTATTCTATGTAATAATTTGGCTACATGTAATTATTTAGCTGCCTTTAGAGTCATGGACTTGGAGAATTGAAGATTTTCTGGTCCAATATTTCTCTAAGTATGTTCGTCATCTGTACTTAAAGAAGGGGCTCTGGGATCAATTAGGTCAGGAAACTGCTGAGTTAAAAAAGATTTTTAGTTTTGTGGGAGTTGGGGAGGTGAGAACATTCCTGAGACTTTAATATGCTAATATGAGTCTCTCGCAGAGAAACAACATACAGTGTTTTACAAACTTACTTGACCACAAAACCTTTTTCTCGTGGTCTTGTTGTCACTCAGAACTCAAATCTTTTGAATTTACAAATGAACAGAAACGACAGCAAATGGCTTATTCAAAGCAATATAGCAGTTTATTTAAAGAACTGGACTTGAACTAAGGACTTCTACCATCATGTTTTATTTCTGTTGCCCCACCAATTCAGGAGAGTCTTTAAAAACTACATGATATTCTAAATTAGATCTGTAAAATGTACACAGAGGGGTTTGAAAAAATAAATAAAACTACTGATTGAATTATTTTTAGTATATTTTGAACTGGCACATTGACTTTGATGAAAAGAGGATTGAAAGAGCCAAATAATATTTGAAACCAAAATCAACAATTTTGTAATTGGTGAACATTGTTATTTTTACAAAAAATCAGCTATCTTTCAAATATGAAATCTGATTTCCTTTCAAATTATAAAAAGCTCAAACGATGCAGTAATGTATATACCAGAAAACTTTGCTACCTTTCTAGAATGGGACTGGAGAAAACGACTCTAGTGTCTGTTGTTTCAGACCACATCTCTATATAATAAACATATATCTTTTAAAAACTTTAGCTGGACTCTGCATGTGCCTGTTATCTCAGCTACCCAGAAGGCTGAGGCTAGAAAATCCCAGAAGTTCAAGACCAGCTTGGGCAACATAGTGAGTCCCATATCAAAAATAAATAAACAAAATTAAAATTTTACATAGATAGCATTATGGTAGACACAGTTCTTTAACTCTTTTTTTTTTAACTCAACAATATGACATGCTTATCTTTCTACATTAGAACATGTAGAACTAATAAAACTTCTCTTAATGGCTTAATAATGTTATATGGTGCTATTATATTAATAACTTATTTAATCAGTTTCCCATTGATAGATGTTCAGATAGATGTAATTATTTTTTACCAATCAGTGCTGTGGTATCTTTTTGAGCCTTTGTGTATGTCTGTAGTAGAATTATTAATTGTGGAATTGCTGGGACAAAGAATATGCACATTTTAATTTTTCTAAGTATTGCCAAATTGCCTTAAAATTTTTTTTCTCCCACTGCCAGTATTGCAAAAAGAAACTTTAAAATGGTATATGTTTCACTGAACTTAAGACTTTATACTTTTGTAATGCATGACAGAGTATCTTTCTTTGTTAAAATTATAGAGATAATTTATAAAGCAATGATAATTTTGATCTCTCTTTTTCTCCCCCACCCTCTTCTGCTCTTTACAGAGCAAACTATTCATGGAAGGATTTAGAAGCCTAAAAGAAGGAGAACCAGTGGAATTCACATTTAAAAAATCTTCCAAAGGCCTTGAGTCAATACGGGTAACAGGACCTGGTGGGAGCCCCTGTTTAGGAAGTGAAAGAAGACCCAAAGGGAAGACACTACAGAAAAGAAAACCAAAGGGAGATAGGTAATCATTTTTACTTTGTTAATTTATCAGTTTATTGTGTTTGGAAAGGATTTCTGAAAATGTTTTCATCTTACTGCATTTCATATTGTCTAGCCAAAGGAAACCACCATCATGTAGAATATATTAAATATCAGAAATATAGGCTATCTTGCAGTTTGAATTATCTGCAGAATGTACTGAACTGAGCCTTCAGCATTAAGCACTGAATAGTTCCTTGACCACCTTTTCCACCAGACTGTTCTGAGACCCCAGTTGAGGAGTTGAAGTTCCCAATAGATAGAGGTGCCCCTTTTTACACCCAGAATTTGCCAAACACCTCACCTCTTTTTTCAAATGAAAATGTACCTATTGTTTTGTCTGTTTTTGAAAGACAGCTCACGTATAGAAAGTCCAAATAATATAAAAACCGTAAAGAGGAAAAAATCACTTGAAATCCTAGAGGTGGGAATTATAATATATATGGTATTTTGAAACTTGTAATTTTTTTCACCTAATAGTATATTATAGAATATTTCATGTCAATTGTTATCACTTCATAAATTTTACTATTTGAATGTACCAAAATATAATTTAAAGAATAATATGTGAGTGGATATTTAGGCTACCTCATGTATTTTGAATTGATCAATAACACCACTGTGGGAACTCTTAGATGTACATTTTTGAAAAGTTGTCTGATTATATCTTTAGGGTAAATACTTAATAGTGAAAATCTGGATCAAAAAAATACGTATTTTAAAAATTTCAATACCTAGTTCTAAACTACTCTCCAGAAATGATTAGCGGGCCAGTATGTAACACCTCTGAAAGTGAGACAGCTCATTGAATGTTGTCTTTTTTTAATCTTTTCCAGTTACATAGGTTAGAGATGTAGCTCATTGTTTGTTTGTGGTTTTTTTCACATTATTTGATTACTTTGGAGGTTGAATATATTTTATATGTTTTCATTTTTTTCTTCTAAGAATTGTACATTTCTTGTCCATTGACCATTTTCTATTGAGATGTTCGTTTGTTATTATTGATTTCTAAGTTCTCTTGATATATTTAGGATATGAATCTTTTTTCTCAAATAAAAAATAAGAAATTTTTTTAGCTTGTAAAATATATTTTATCTTTAATGATAGTATTTAAAAAGTATTTTGAAGTTTTGAATTTTTTACAGACAAGTCTGTGACTCTCCTTGATGTTACCTGACTTTATTTCATTTTCCAAACTACAAAATTAAAAATATACTATATTCATTTATGTTTTTAGTATTATTATTATTATTTTTTTTAATAATAAAAGAGGTTTAATTGGCTTACGGTTCTGCAGGCTGTACAGGAAGCATGGAAGCATCAGATTCTAGGGAGGCCTCAGGAATATTACAATCATGGTGGAAGGCGAAGGGAACGCAGGAACATATTACATGGCTGGAGCAGGAGAAAGTAGGGGGAAGTGCTACACACTTTTAAACAAGCAGATATTATGCACACTCACTCACTATTACAAAAGCAGCACTGAGAGGATGGTGCTAAAGCATTCATGAGGGACCACACCCAAGATCCAGTCACCTCCCACCAGGCCCCACCTCCAGCACTGGAGATTAAGTTTCCACGTAAGATTTGGGTGGGGACACAGATCCAAACCATATCATGTAGTTTAGCATTTTACATTTAAGTCTCGTCTATTTTGGGTTAATTTTTGTGAAGGGCATAAAATCTGTGTCTAGATAAATTTTTTTGCATGTGGATGTCCAGTTGTTACAGCACTAGTTGTTCCAGCATCACATCTTTTTTCCATTGTATATTTTCTCCATCATATTTTTTATCCAACTTATTGTAGACAGATAAGCAAAACAATGTTTCTTCAAATGTTTAAACAAATGTCAGTGTAGTCAGTTGACTATACTGATCTGGGTCTATTTCTGGGCTCGCTATTCTGTTCCATTGATTTACTTGTCTCTTCTTTTGCTGATACCACACTGTTTTGATTTTAGTATTATTTTAGTTAATTTATATTTTACACTTAAGTATCTCTTCTCTTTATAATCTAATTTGCTTTTGAAGAAAGGACTGTAAAGGTCTAGGTTTTCTTTTCTCTCCAAATTGGTAACCAGTTATCTCTGTAGCACTTGTCGCCTATTTCATATTTTCCTATTGGTTTGAAAAGCTATCCAGTGAAACAATAAATTCCATTTTCATTGACATTTTTAGGAGCTCATTTTGTACAAAAGAAAGTCCATGAATGTGTGTGAAAGTTTAATGATACACTTAGCTATTAAAGTGGTTTTCTGCTCCCATGGAGATAATACCTGCATACATACTTAAATACGTACAAGTAAAGCAAAGTAAAATAAAACAGCCGTTTATTTTTCCATGTCTTTTAGATAAAATCTTTAACAAAGTAGTTCTAGAATGCTTTACATTCCAATTCTGGGTTGGAATCAGTATGTGAGGGAGAATAGTGGAGGTTGAGATTTGAAGAGTAAGATGGCAGGACATTTTTTCATATTGGATCTTGTCAACCATTTTAAGGACTTTGATTCTGGAGAAAATAGGAAGTCATTGGGAAATTTTAGGTTGAAAAGTAACATGATCTGATTTACTCAGAGTATCATTCTGGCAGCTGCAATGACAGCACAATGTGGAGAGGCAAGGATAGAAGCTGAAAGACCACTAAAGAAGAAGTTCCAATAATACAGAAAAGAGGTAGTGGTGGTTTGGACAAGGGTAGTAGCAGTAGAAGTGGTGAACAAAAATTCTGATATGTTTTGAAGGAAGAGACCATAGAATTTACTGATGGATTGATTAGATTTGGACTATCAGAGGAAAAGAGTCCAGGGTGATCCAAGGTTTTTTGGCCTATACAACAGGAAAGATGAAGGGACTATTTATCAAGATGGGGAAACCTACAGAAGGAGCCTGAAATCAAAAGTATAGTTTCAGACATTTAATTAGAGATACATAATGCACATCCAAGTGAAGATGTATATTAGGCAGATGGATGCACTATATGGAGTTCCAGCACTGGAGTTAAAAAATTGGCAACATTTAGCAAAAAGATGATATTTACAGCCACAAGAGGAAATAAGATCACCATCACAGCGAGTATACATAGGTAAGAAGAGGACTAAGCCCTGGGGCACTCTAGCATTTAAGAGTCAAGAAGAGGGAGGAACAGCAAAGGGCACTAAGTAAGAAGGTGGGAAATAGGAGGGAAAGTCAGAGAAAGAAAATATTTCAAGAAAGGGTATCAGGTATGTTAAATGGTGCTGATGGTGAAATGATCAAGTAAGATAACCATTGAAACTTGACCGCTTAGCAACACGGAAGTCATTATTGAGGTCTGAGGTTGACAAGAACGGGCTGAGTGGACTGGTGGGGGTGAAAGCCTTCGTGGGTTGTGTTCAATACAGAGAATGAAAACAGAGGAAGCAGAGACAGCAAGTTTAGACAATCTTTTGAGAAGTGTTTCTATAATAAATGGGAGGAGAGAAACAAAGCAGTGGCTAAATGGAAGAAATTATAGCATGTTTATATGTTCATAGGAATGGTCTAGTGCAAAGGAAAGATTGAACATGCAGGAGAGAGGAGAACGATTACTGGAGTGATTTCCTTGAGTGGGTGACAGTATTGGGATTTAAAGCACAACTGGGGGAGCTGATCATGTGAGTACAGAAGGTTCATTCTTACAAACCTGGAGGAAAGGCGTAGCTTATGGGCACAGATGCAGGTGGTAGATAGATATGAAGGTAGGATAAGGCGAGATTTCTCTTTTTTATGCTGGTTTTTTTTTCTTTGAATTTGAAGCACGGTCATCAACTGAGAGTGATGGTAGAAGAGTAGGTTTGGAAATTTAACAAGAAAGACGTATAAAATAGAAGAATGAACACATTATGGAAAAGAGGTAGAATTTCAGGCTGTGCCAAAGACCCACATAAGAATAGTGGGTACGAATTTAAAGTCAGTTAATGTGATTGTGTTTTTTCTCCAGCCATTGTTGACTT
This sequence comes from Pan troglodytes, assembly GCF_028858775.2. Lineage (NCBI taxonomy): Eukaryota > Metazoa > Chordata > Mammalia > Primates > Hominidae > Pan > Pan troglodytes. The sequence goes on from NC_072403.2 coordinate 116,941,056, forward strand.
CATGGCTACAGCTGTAAAACAGTCATTAAAATGATTTAACTAGAGTTGAGGTTTTTCCTAGTTGAGAATGACAAAGGGCACTGGAGATGTATGCAGGGCAGCAAATGTAATGATGGATGATAGAATATAAACTGTATAAAGAGTGAAGACATTGAAAAGGTGGTAAGTAAACACATGGGGTGTGGGTTGCAGTGGAGTCAAAGAATTATAGTTGGGGTACTGATCTGGCAAGGTACGAGGTGGTGGTGGTCAGAAGTGAATAACTGTTCCAACTCCTTACTCTTACTGTGTGTCTTATTGTAATTAAAGCTTTGACACACTTAATATCTAATAATTTCCAACTTTCTATTAAGCTAAGGGTGTCCATAATTTTTGTCACTAGGATTAGCAATTCCAGTTTTCCATGTGCTGCTTGTTTTTACAAAATGGTGTAGAGACAACATACAATAAAATATTCAATAAGCGTAGAGACTCCTGCATAGAAACTGACACCATGAGAAAACAAGATTTGACAGTGTGGTAGCAAGAAATGGATCTTTGTCAGCTGATGGCTGGAACAGTTACCAAGGCATGATTTGCTCCCCAAATGTTTAAAAAACTTCAAAGATCTTTGATAACTTTCTTGATTTCTTTCATGGTTATTTCCTGAGACAGTTTTAGTAATGAGAATAAAATTGTGCTTTGATCCAGATTTTATGTTTATTAGTACAATTATGTGAAGCAGCCTTGAAAATCTTATAAAATATTTGATTCTCTAGTTATTTCCTATTGCTATTTTTTCTTGATAAGATAATGTATTGTATTTCAAAGAACAGGCTCTTGAATTAATTTCTTTCTTTCTTTCTTTCTTTTTTTTTTTTTTTGGAGACAGAGTTTGCTCTTGTCGCCCAGTCTGGAGTGCAATGGCCTGATCTAGGCTCACTGCAACCACTGCCTCCTGGGTTCAAGCAATTCTCCTGCCTCAGCCTCCCGAGTAGCCGGGACTACAGGTGTGCACCACTGTGCCTGGCTAATTTTGTATTTTTAATAGAGATGGATTTTCACCATGTTGGTCAGGCTGGTCTCGAATCCCGGACCTCAGGTGATTCGCCTGCCTCAGCCTCCCAAAGATTACAGGCGTGAGCTACTGCACCCTGCCTCTTGGATTAATTTCTGTTATACTGTTTTTCCCCTAATACTTCCTGTGATTATTTTTATTTCCTTCTATTTTATTTTATTTTGACTTTTATTATGAAAATTTTTAGAATACAAAAAGGTAGGAAAAATTAGGTATGGCCGCCAAACATGTATGCCCACCTTACATATTTAAAGTGGCTTCTTTTTCCTTTTTTAATAAGCATTTTGTGGGGAGATATTTTGACTATGTAAATATCCCATTCACCATCAAACTTTTAAATTTTCATTTATTATATTAGTCTGAACCATGGATTTCTGCATTTTTCTGAAAGTTATAATCTGTAACCACCATTATTTATTTTACTGCTCAAATTTCCCAGATTTGACCAGTAGGAGCCCCTTCAGGCTGGTTTCTGTGTCCTTTTGATGGGTCCTCATCATTTTTTGAGTACTTTCTTACTGGTATAAGATACTTTCATACTGACCTTATGGCCTACAAAATGTTTAAAATAATGATATTAAATAATTGATTTGGTCTGCTGATGTACCAGAAAGCTAGAATTCCAGTTAATTTATATTAAATTTGGAAGTAAGCATTGGTATATTTCTGTATATAAATATATACATAATATTAAATTGTCGTATAGTAAAATTGACCTTTTTTCTTTTTTTTCTTTTTTTTTTTGAAACGGAGTCTGGCTCTGTCGCCCAGGCTGGAGTGCAGTGGCGCAGTCTTGGCTCACTGCAAGCTCTGCCTCCCAGGTTCACACCATTCTCCTGCCTCAGCCTCCCGAGTAGCCGGGACCACAGGCACCCGCCACCACACGTCGCTAATTTTTTATATTTTTTTAGTAGAGACGGAGTTTCACCGTGTTAGCCAGGATGGTCTCAATCTCCTGACCTCGTGATCCGCCCGCCTTGGCCTCCCAAAGTGAAAATTGAATTTTTTTCTTTTGGTATTCAGTTAGATGAATTTTAACACACATATACATTCCTGTAGTCAGTACCATCATCCAGATTCAGAAAGTTTATTACCCCCAAAAATCTCCCTCTATCTATAATGGTTACCCCTTCCCCACCTATAACCCCTGGCAGCCTCTGACCTATTCTCTTTCACTGTAGTTTTGTGTTTTTGTGAATGACATGTAAGTGGAATCATACAGTGTGTAACATTTTGAAATTGCATTTTTTCACTCAGCATAATAATCTTTGAAATTCATCCAAGCTGTTGAGTGTATCAGTAGTTCACTTTTTTGCTGAATAGTATTCCATTTTATAGCTATAACACTGTTTACTTATTAATCTATTGAAGGGCATTTGAGTGGTGTCCAGTTGTGACAATTATGAATAGAACAGCCATAAACATTTATGCACAAGTGTGTGAAGATTCGTTTTCAGTTTTGGAGTGGGATTGCTGCATAATAAGGTCATATATGTATGTTTAACTTTATAAAAAACTGCCAAATTGTTTTCCAGAGTAATTATTTTTCTTTTGCATTCCCACCACTGGTATGTGAGAGTTCGAACTGCCACCTATCTTTGCCAGCATTTGGTATTGCCAATTTTTAAAAATTTTGGCCCCATGTGGTGGCTCACACCTTTAACACCAACACTTTGGGAGGCCGAGGCCAGTGAATTGCTTGAGCCCAGAAGTTTGAACCTAGCCTGGGCAACATGGAGAAACCCTGTCATTGCAAAAAGTAAAAAAATTAGCTGGGCATGGTGGTACATCCCTGTTGTCCCAGCTACTTGTACTGAGATGGGAGGATCACTTGAGCCTGAGAGGTCAAAGATGCAGTGGGCCGTGATCAGTCTACTGCACTCTAGCCAGGGTGACAGCAAGACCCTGCCTCAAAAAAAAAAAAAATTTTTTTTAACCATTCTGTTAGGCGTGTGGTGATATCTCATCATGGTTTTAATTTTCATTTCCTTAATAGCTACTGATATTAAGCATCTTTATATGTATTTTTGTGTCACCCTCATATACTCTTTGACAAACTGTTTCTTCATATCTTTTGCCCATTTTTTACTGGGTTGTGTGTTTTCTTATTGCACTTCAAGAGCTCTTTGTGTAAGTTTTTTTTGCCAGATACATGATTTGCAGATATTTTCTCCCTGACTGTGGCTTGTCGTTTCAATCTCTTAAATATCTTTTCTAGAACAAAAGTTTTTAATTTGAATGAAGATGATTTATCAATCTTTACATTTTCTGTTTACATCAATGATCCATTTAGAGTTAGTTTTTATATAAAGTGTAAGGCCTAGGTAGAGGTTCATTTCTGCTATGTGTAATATGAATTGTTCAAACATCGTTTATTGAAAAGAATATCCTTTTTCTTGAAATGTTTTCAGATTAGAAAGTTTAGTTTCTGTCATTTTTGGTTAAAAATTGAAATTTCAAAGTTTTGATTACATGGTATTAATATGTTTAACAAATTCCAAATATGATTTCATCACTTGAGAACTTATTTGTTCAATTCTAATGTTTATATATAAGGTAGAATCATATTTTGTGAAGAGTTACTCCCTGTGGCAAAAAAAATGTAAAATAATTTTGAAGATTCCACTTTAATTATTAGTAGACTGTTTATAAAAGAAAATGGGATTATTTTATTCTCTCTTAAAATTCTGCTTAATTTAGCGTCCACTTACAACTCTCTAGTTACTCAAGGTAGTAAATATTGTGTTGTTTTATTTTAAATCCTCCACATTTGAAAAGTTTTCTTAACATTTCAAACGAAATAATTTTGATTTGGTTTTTCTATTTAGTTTTTCTTAAGTTCATTACAAAAAGAGTAAAGAAATTTAACGAGTCTATACAGCTGTCTTTATAATAAAGTGAAGATTGTTAATAAAAAATTAAGAAATGTTATATTTCTTCTATAAAACTAGCCTATACTTGGGACTTTTTGTTCTCTTTAAAAACATGATTTACTATGAAGAAAAAGAGTGAGTGACTTCCAACATAATGAAATTATGGGTGAGGGTGGTAGAATTATTTTCTTTGCCACAGTTGATTTCTATTATTTATATGAAATAATCATGTCAGCCTGTAGTACATAATTAAATATATAATATAATTTTCGTTTATATTAACAGATATGTTAAATATGTAAAAAGGATTTAGACTAAAATGGTCTGGAAATCTTTTTTATATATAGTTTAAATGTTTTTACTCCTTAATACTTGGTGAATAAAAATGTGTATAATTTTAAAGAACACAAAGTGCATGGATATGTAGTGTATATGTTGGTTGTATACATATAGCTTTGTAATTTTTAACTGTTCGTGGTTTCTTTTTTTACCTCCTTTTTAAATTCCGATTTTTTTAGAGTAGTGACTGTCTTTTTTGTTCTTCTTAACCTTCCACATATTTTGACCTAACCACATATTCCAAGAAGTGTCATTCATAATACTGCAGTGTTGACTTGAATTTTTAAAAATAACTTAGAAAATAATACATGCTGCTGCTTTTATTTCATTTTGTTCAATATTTAGTTTTTATAACTACGTTAGTATGAGTAAGCTTTTTGATTTTCTACATGAGTTAAAGTGGTAATATATTTTGTTTAGAAAGAAGGCTAATAGACTGTTTAAAAAAAGATGTTTGATGTTACTACTTTTGGCTTGGAAGCTTGGGGAATTTCTTTAGTTTGATCATATTGGAAGAATTTGTTAACTTATCATTTTTAAGATGCTACTTATTTAGATTTAAAAATTGATTGTGAAATTTAACATTCCTTGTAGTCAGTACTAAAATGGTACATCATGGTGTATTTATCATTTATGATCAGAAAGACCAAGATGAACAGAAACAGAAACCAATTATGTCTGATTTATTCTTAGCTCACATGAATTAACTTGCCTTTTTAAAAAAGAAAGTGGAGATGTGTGATAGTAAAGTTATTTTTGTAGAGCCATAATTTTGTGGCCTCAAATTCTTTAAATTTGCAAGAAAGTTTTAGAAGCCATTAGGTTTTTGTTTTTGGGATTACGAAAATCAGTGTAGGCTTCCTTATTGAGGTGCTGTAAATTCACATTTCTTTATTAAACAGAAAAATATTTATTTATTGCCCTCATTCAGTTTTAGAGCAAGTAAGCTGAAAACTAACTAGTGGTAATTCTGCCCCACTCCCACCCACCTCTACAGCAATATTAACCTCTTCCACTCATTATCTCAGTGGTATAATTTGACATTTTTCCAGGTACTTTATGCTTGGGAAATCTAGTATTATATTTTTGAAATCTCCATAGCGTTCCTGAAAACAGAAAAAAACCCATGTTTAGGTTTATGGTGTCATTTTATTAAAGAATATCTGTTTTACTTTTAAAATTCTGTCAATGATTTTATTTTTTATGTGTATTATATCCCAGATTCTGTTCGCAAAATAAAAATAAAAATGCTTTTTAGATGATAGAGATGTTTGAAATGTAGATCAACAAATACCAATAAATAACTGTTTCACCCTGATACTTGTGTGATTAGATTTAGGAATTTGCTGTTTAGTAGGTTCCTATTGTGGCAGAGAAATCTTTCAGGCATGAATTGATAGTCTAGATCCTTTGAGGTCTGTCTATTCTGACCTATGACCCCTATTCTTACAAGGTCAACATCTGAGGGCAGGAGATTAAGGCAGTTTAAAGACCAGAATGGTAAATGGAATGGAAAAATTAGCCAGCACATTTTGGTTGCAAAACATCAAAGTCATCAAATAGTTTGCTTATTTTAAACCTGGCTTATGGTTATAACAAGCTAATTTTATTGTGTTTGTTGGAATCAGAAAAGTTTAATCACTATAGTTTACTTCAAGGTACTATTTATAGAATAATAAATTTTAGCTGCATAATACAAATTAAGTTCACATAGCTTACCCTCAAAATATCAGGAAATGTAAAAATAGTTTGTCACAATATCAATACATTTTAGTCTTGTGTGCATTTGTATGCTTAATTTAAACTTAAATTGGGAAAATATTTACTTCAGCTTTTACTATGAAATATTTAATTTATCAACACTTGCATAAAATATATACATATGGTAATATGAAGTGACTGAGGATTTAGTTGTAATTATACAATGTTGACTTTTGGGAAAAAAATAGTTTTAAAAGATGGAGGTAGAAAGTAAAAGAAGGTAAATTGATTAGGGAGAGACAATTTGTTCATTTTTCTCCTTTGCCTTTTTGAGACTGCTCTTTTAAATTTTGTCTTTCCCCTTTAAAATGTTCCTTATATCTTTTACTTGTATGCTTTTTTTCATTGTAATTCCGAACTATAGATCAGTTGATATCCCTTCTTAGTTTCTATATTTTGGTCCCTGTAAGAAATTCCCCACAACTCTTTATTTTACATTTGTTTGTATCCTGGACAGCTGTGAATTTGCATCTTGTACTTCCTACTAATGACTGGCAGAGGCTCGAGTTAAATAACTAAACTATTGCATCCAAATTTTCAGTCATCCATATGGTGACTAAGGAAATTAGTAAAACCAGTAGAATACCCAAGTCTTCTTAATTCTTCTGTATTTTTAATTCTATCCCAAGTTTCTTTATTATAGCCTAATTTTAGGATGGTTATCCAAGTCCTTTCTTCTTGTGATTATTTGGCCAGGGATCTCTTAATGAGGCAATTATAGTTGTTTCCTTCATTCACATTATCTTAGCAGATGCTCTCCCTGCTGTGACCTCTGTTCAGACTGGGCAGACAATGTGCCATTCTCATCACCCTCTGCCAGACATTGTGTGGAGCTGAGCTTCATTTGGCGCTGCATAGGTCTCCCAAGATGCCTTATTGGAATGGTCAGAAGCCAAGTGGCAAATAATCAGAATTTTAGGTTGATTTTCTGATTGCTGATTATAATAAATAATAAAATAATGCCTATAGAAAAAAAGTTCCAGAAGCAACTCTAATAATAGTTCAAGTAGAAATTATGGATTTAAGAAGTAACTTAGCTTTCTTGCTTTAGACTGTGGCCTTGGTGAAATTAGTTCATATATTTACTGTATGATTTCGGTACAAGGGTATTGTAATAATTTGGTAGTATTTTAGAAATTTGATATCCTTTCTAAAAAGGAAATTAATTTAGCCTCTAATATTAAGTATGTAGATGTTTAAATGAACATTATTATATTGTTCAGAGTATCACTTGTAAATTTTAACGTCACTTAAATTTTAAAAATTATGCTTAAATGTCTTAAATATAAATTATCATGATTTATATCTGCTAACTATGACATCCAATCTGTTCCTGTGTGAACAGAGTAAGAGCTGATCAAGATGAAGACTGATCAACAGAAAATTTTGTTACTTGCACTGCTGAATCCTTCCACTGAATTTGTTACTTGCACTGCTGAATCCTTCCACTGAAATACTAGTTCTGCATCCCAAACCCCAGTAACAATCTAGGGGAATCACAAAGTTTTCAGCAGTCTCCAGCTAGACTTTTTAAATTCTACATAATAAGGATATGCAAGTCAAATTCTGTTCTGATAAATTTGAAGAGTTTATATAAAGATTCTTCCAAATTCACATTGGCATTTTAATTTTTGAAATTTGGTTAAAATAACAGATTAAGAGCTACAACTTTTCTCTCCTCCCCTCACCTCTCCTCCCCTCTCCTCTCCCTCCTCCCCCTCCTCCCCGCTCCCTTCCCCTCTCTTTTTTTTTTTGAGACAGGGTCTCACTCTGTCACCCAGGCTGCAGTGCAGTGGTGCAGTCTTGACTCACTGCAACCTCCACCTCTCAAGTTCAGGTGATCCTTTCACCTCAGCCTCCCAAGCAGCTGGGACTACACATGTGCACCACCACACCCTAATTTTTGTATTTTTTTTTAGAGACTGGGTTTTGCCACGTTGCCCAGGCTGGTCTCAAACTCCTGACCTCAAGTGATCCGCCTGCCTCGGCCTCCCAAAGTGCTGGGATTACAGACGTGAGCTACTGCGCCCGGCCAAGAGTTACAACTTGAACTGTTCTCATAAAGAGATGTTTCTTTTTTTTGGAATAATAGGATTACCTTATTTATATTAAATTTATTTTGTATATATATGGTCCTGGGAAAATTGTCTATCTGTAGAGAAAGAGTAAGATTGGACCCCTACCTTATACCATTTTTAAAGACATAAGGGAAAGCTTTACAACAATATTAGAAGGAAATACAGGATAATATTCCTGTGATCTTAGGTTTGGGAAAGATCTTTTTAAAAGAAGGTACAAAGAGTACAAACCATAAGGGATAAGATTAATAAAATTGACTGCTCTAAAATTTAAACTTCTACCAGGCAAAGGTTTCAGTCAGACAGATAAAACCACTCAAAGTATCTGTAGAAATTAGGGATTTAGACCTTATACGTTATGTGGGAGTTGCAGGGCAATGGAAGAGTCAGTGTTTTAGAGAAATAGTCATTAACCAGTCTTCAGAAGCACTGGGCTGGGGGGTACGAATCAGAGCTTTCAGGGAATTCCAAAAAGCCAGGCACATGTGACTATGAAAAGGGAACTGGAAGAGGGAGTCTCTGGAGAGGCCTGTGGAAACTGCTGCCTCCGAGTGGACCAGTGGCAGGCTGGTGTTGGTCAGCAGGGCCAACAGTTGGGAAAACAAGCTGAGCACAGAGCACCAGAGAGAGAACAGCTGGGACCTGCTGGGCAGGTCTGTGTCTGTTACCAAGTCTGGCCAGGTCCAAGAATAATGACTTCTTCACTTCCAAATCTTGTACAAGTTTCTCTTTTGGTTGACTCTACCTCAGAACCATCCAGAGAAGGAGATTTCTGTGAAATACAGGTGCTAGCCGTAACCAAACTGACATTTCAATCTAGCATCATTAATATAAACAAAGTTAGAGTGGGAAAAGATATTTCCAATGCATGTAATTGATAAATAATTAATATCCAAAAAGCACTACAAATCAAAAAGAAAAAACAAAGCCTGACAGAAATGAACAAATAGTAATTCATAAAGAAAAATATTCACTGAAAAACTGTGTGGCATTACTAACCTAAATGAGACATCATTTCACTCATGTTGAATAGCAGAAATTTCAAAGTCTGACAGTACCAAGCATTGTGAAGAACGTTCCACAATACTGATGCTGATAGGATTCTTGACACTACCACTTCATAGAGCAATTTGGCAATATCTGGTGGAAGATTGTTCATATCTTTTTACTCCACTTCTGGGTAGATTTTTCATGGCAGTGTTTTTCAAACTGTGGGTTGGGGCCCACTGGTGGCTTTGAGATCTATTTGATGGGTTATGACCAGTATTATTAATTTTAAAAAATTAGATAGAATAAAAATCATCAGAGCACTTTGCATGTAGTAAGAGTAACTTGTTTCATAAACTTTTGAGTTGTGGTGTGTGTATTTGTGCGAGTTCCGAATCAAGATTGAAAATGTTTTCTCAATGTGGGTCATTTTCACACAAAGAGAATTATGCAAAAATGTTACTTAGAGCATTGTTTGTAGTAACAAAAAACTAGAAACCTAAATGTCTGTCAATGAGAATTTTTAAATTATAGTATATTCTTAGGATGATATGGCAGTTAAAGTGAACATATTAGAGGTACATCTCAAGGATAACTCCTTTTTTAAAAACCCTACTGTATTGTTGAATAAAAATGTAAGTTGCACAGAGTGTGTGAAATTTACTCCATCTATATTAATTTTTTAAAACCATCAAATGATATTATGTATTATGTATGGATACTTACATGTGTGGCAAAAATGTGAAAACATGATAAACCCTAAATTCATGAGAGTACTTACTCTTAAGAGGCAGAGAAGAGAATGGGATTGTGGGAGTATGCAGATTATATTTAACCATTTGTTCAAGTTATTTTGAAACCTTCAGTAGGGTATTCATATATAATAGATTCCACACCTTATGCTATTTATTTTTTGGTATTGTAGTTTTTGATGCTATTTTGAATGAATTTTTTTTCTTCAGTTTTAACTGGTTCTTGCCTACTGTAGAGAAAAGCTGTGTAAAGATTTAGGGGAAAGTTTTGTCTCTTCTCCAAGAGTTGTACCTATTCTTTTCTTTTCTTAGGAATACACTCAAACTTCCTAAGCAGTGTTGAATGATGCTGATGACAGCAAGCATTTTGTCTTCCAATTTAATGAAAATAGCTTTAATATTTCAAGTTTAGTCTGATGTTTGCTATTGTTTTTCAGTAAATAATCATGTTTAAATTGCTTTCTTTTTCTCCTCGTTTACTCAGAGTTTTTACTGTGGATGGCTGCTAAATTATTATATCAAAAATGTTTTCAGCATCTCTCGACATAATTAAGTAATTTTCTACTCTAGTATATTGATAAAGTGAGTTACATCTATAGATTTTATGAAGTTAAAGCATTCTTACATTCCTGTATGGAAGTGGGACCCTTTTTAGTCATTATTTGCTTATTCAGTTTCATCATATTTATCAGTCATACATAACTAGGACTTTTTGTGTACTTTCCTCTTTAAGTTTTATTAAATTTATTAAGATTATTCTAGTCTCATGAATTAGTGAGTTTTCTGTCTCTGTATTGCTGTATAGTTTAACATAATACGAATTTAAGTAGTAGTCTCCTCTCAAGTGATAAATAATAGATTTCTTCTTTCATGGGAAAAACATCACAACTTGTGTTTATATTTATTTACTATATACCTTTTATTTTTATGTTTTATAATGTATACTAGTATATACCTGATATTATAAATACACACAAATACACATTGTATGTATATTTGTGTGTATTTACATATAATGGGGTAGGTGTTCAAAAAAAATTCTTACTAATAAGTGTGCATGATCAAAATAATTTAGAGCCCACAACTTTAAAAGGTAATAGAACTAAGCTATAAACACCAAAGCCCTTCGCATTTTGTAGTTAAAAAAATTGTCCAGAGTTTTCTCATATCTATTAGAGTTTTCTGTTTCCTTTTCAATCGGATTTGGTATATTTTACTAAGAAATTATTTACTTCCATTAGATTTTCTAATTTGTGCCAAAAATTGAAAGAAGATTTTCTTATTCTTTAAATTTCCTCCTTATATGCAATTGGATTTTTTATTTATTTATTTTATTTTTTTATTTTTTGAGACAAGTTCTCTCACTCTGGTTGCCCAGGCTGGAGCACAGTGGTGGAATCTTGGCTCACTGCAGCCTCGACCTCCTGGGCTCAGGTGATTCTCCCACCTTAGCCTCATGAGCAGCTTGGATTACAGGCACACACCAACACAACCAATAATTTTTTTTTTTTAGTAGAGACAGGGTTTCACCATGTTGCCCAGGCTATTCTTGAACTCCTGGGCTCAAGCAATCCTCCCGCCTCAGCCTCCCAGAGTGCTGGGATTACAGGTGTGAGCCACCACACCTAGCCTGAAATTGGATTTTAGTAATTCCTAACATTTTAGGTTTTCATTTTCTTTTTTTCTCATTTAGGTATCTCGCGAATTTACCTTTTCAAATAATTACCTTTTATTTTATCTACAATTTTGCCTGTTTTTTGTTTCTTTCAGATCTCACTTGTATAATGTCTTCTTTGTTAATTTTGTTATATTTTTCTTTCTATTTTCATAAGTTGGATGCTTAATTTATCTTCAGTCTTTATTTTTATAGGTACTATGGATTTCAGACCATAAATATTCTTTTAGGAAAAACTTAATTGTTTTGCACAGGTTTCAGTATGAAGTTCTAGGTTTTTTTTGTTATTTTCTAGATAATTTGATACTTAGTCTTGAATTTCACTGTGCTGGCTACTCTGAAATCCAGTGCTGTTAAAGGGTTGTTGTTTATCATCTGACTGGAGGTATAGTGGTCATAAGTGTTTCCGGTGCAAGTTACACAAATGAACTCATCATGGCTGAAGGTAGTTGTTCTCAATGTCATTTTTGGACCAGCATTAGCATCACATGGGATCTTGCTTAAAATGCACACTCTAAGGCCTGACCCTAGACTTAACCTGGGGTGTTGAGCTCAGCCATTGTGTTTTTTTTCTTCTTTCTTCCAACAAACCTCTGGGTAATTTTGATATATTGTAAGTTTGAGATCCCTTGGCTTGGCATGGGAGGGTGATGTGGGAAGAAATCTGTTGAATCACGTAGTTTATAATTCCAGGAATTAAAATAGTTCAGATACATCTGGATTTGAGTGCTCAATCCTAGTGCCAAGAGGGATAGAATTCCCAGCAATTCTCACAAAAGTTCAGAATTAATTTTCTTGATCTAGCCTAGAATGTGATAATCTGATTCGCTAGACATGAATCATTTGCCCACTCTGTGCTGGGGAGTCAGGTGAACTCCCCCCCCCCCCATCTAAACCACAAGAATTAAAAGTAGGGGAAAGAGGATTCTCCAGAAGAAAAAGTGCCATTATGAGTAGAGACACTGAATTGGGGGAAGGGGGTAGGCAAAAATAACTGATACACATAAAATAGCACTGGATTACAGAGTAGCCAGTCTGTAAACTGTTACTGTTTTTCAAGAAGACAATGAGCTTGTACTATAATCTAAGTTGATATACCACTTCCTTCATTGGAAGGCCTTGTTACAAAAACAGTGTGACCTGTACTAAATATTCCTTTCTTCGTGTGTTTAGAAATTTCCTCTGTTATTTGTTTATATGTTTCTTTACTTTTTTCCTTCTCTCCTGGAAATCTGGTTACATAGCTATTAGTGCTCCTAAAGTTTCATGTCTTTTCTCAGCATTTTCATCTGTCGTCTTGCTTTCTTTTGTAAGATCATTATTTTGAACATTAATTGAGGTCTTCTAGAACATCGACTGACTTCTCAGATGTGACTGTCTTCTTTCACTGTTTTTTTTTTTTTCTATTTAGTTTCAAAATTTGAGATCATGTTTTTAGTTCCAGAGAGCTTTCTTTTCTGTCCTAAACTGGTTTATGTTAAAAATTATCTTCAGATGTCAGTGGGAGCCAGGTTTTCTAAAAGTGCAGCTCTCTCTCTCAGGTTACTTTGTCCCTATGAAATACTGGAGTTTTTCTCCCCTCTCATTGTGGTTTTTCTTCCTTTAACATGAGTACAGAGGTGGCTTTTAGCCTCTCTTAAACAGAGACAAACCTCTGATTTATGGAAGTGATTTGTGATTTCTGCTCTTGTGAGCTGACAGTAAGCAAACTATCAAAGCCCAACCCCTCTGCTATGGGAGATGGGGGTTGAAGGATGGAAGACCAAGGAAAGAACCTCTGAACTGTCCTTTGCTCACTGGAAGAATATATTCCATTTGCCAAAGGAACAAAAAAGTGAAAATACCTAGGAATAAAGCTTAATGAGAGATATACAGAGTCTAAATGAAGAAAACTGAAACTGGCCAGACGTTATGGCTCATGCCTATAATCCCAGCACTTTGGGAGGCTGAGGCAGGTGGATCACTTGAGATCAGGAGTTCGAGACCAGCCTGGCCAGCATGGTGAAACCCCATCTAAAAACACTAAAATTAGCCGGGCATAGTGGTGCACGCCTGTAGTCCCAGCTGCTCAAGAGCAACAGAGTGAGACTCTGTCTCAAAAAAAAAAAAAAAAAGAAAAGAAAACTAAAACTATACAAAGTTAGTATAAAAGAAAACACATGAGTAAAACTAAGCTCAGTATGAAGCCTACCCTGGGATATGTTTGTTTGTGTATGTGTGTGTATCCTATTCAAAATGAAATCTTTTCCTCCTTTTATTTTTATAAACTTAATAAGATTGATAATTTTTAACCAGTTACTTAAAAAACTTCTTTTGTTGATTTTTTTGTTTTTGTTTTTGTTTTTTTTTAGAGGCAGGGTCTCACTCTCACCCAAGCTGGAGTGCAGTGGCAGGATCTCAGCTTACTGCAGCCTCTCTTCCTGGGTTCAAGCAATTGTCCTGCCTGAGCCACTTATGTAGCTAGGATTACAGGTGTGCACCACCATGCCCTGCTAATTTTGTATTTTTAGTAGAGATGGGGTTTCACTAGCCTAGGCTAGTCGGGTTTCACTAGCCTAGGCTAGTCTCAAACTCCTGAGCTCAAGCGATCTGCCTCCTCAGCCTCCCAAAGTGCTGGGATTACAGGCATGAGCCACTGGACCTGGCTCTTTGTTGATTTTTAATAGTTTTTCAATATATTCATGGTTTTCAAGGTATGAAATATTTTTACCCACAAATAATAATAACTATATCCTCTATGATAATTTGTGGTATATCCATTTTATTGTTCTTCCATTTTGTTTCTGCCTTTGTGTTTTACCTATTCAGTGATCAAATAATTATCTATATTTTTCCTGGTTTCCTTCTATTAACTTTTAAATCCATCAAAAATTTTATTTGTTACATTATATAAAGATTAAGAAGCTCTGTTCTGAATTTCCCCTTACTCAGCATCTCTTGTTGAACTCTGTTGATTTGTGAAAGTTCTTCTGTTATTTAATGATTTCTTCCATACGTTACTTCTAATATGTATGTTTCAGGGCTCTATGCTTTTACAGCTTGTCCTACTCTTTCTTCCGCTAGTTGTTTTAATTTCTATATTTTTGTAATACCTTTTAATTCCTCAAAGGTAAATCTCCCTTTATTACTGTTCTGAGATATTATTATAGCTATTTTCATTTATTTTTAAAGATGAACTTAAAAATCACTTTCTTCCCATCATTATCAACTTTCATTGGTATTTTTATAGGAATTCAAATTATTTTATTCACAAAATATTTGTGGTACAGGAATCCCAGTTTTACAGTTTGTAAATCCAAAGTATAGTACTGTGAATAGAAATTTCAATTCCCACAATGAAGATATAAATCTAATTATAGCCGATAAACTACTTCATATGGCTTGATCTAATTTTTTTCATGCTCTAAAAATTGAGTTAATACAGTCATTGGAAATTACTGTTTTAGTTTAAAAAATATTTTCATTTCAATAGTTTTAGGGGTACAAGTGGCTTTTGGTTACATGGATGAATTGTAAAGTAGTGAAGCCTGGCTTTTAGTGTACCTCTTGCCCGACTAGTGCACGTTCTACCCAATGGAAATGATCTTAATGGTAACATTTTAAAGTTGTATTTCTAGTCATTGGAATTTTTGGATCAAGTACAATGGCTTGCACATGTAATCTCAGCTACTTGGCAAGCTGAGATGGGAGGATCACTTCAGCCCAGGAGTTCGAGACCAGCTCAGGCAATATAGTGTGACCCTATCTCTTAAAAAAAAATTGCATATAACATTTATAGCTACAAGTATATGTGCTGTGAATAGTCTAATGTTAAACTGTTAGGAGCAGTAATAGAAGAAGCAGGTAAATAATCACATCATAGATTGAGAAAAGTTTCAGAAATACCTGAAGGCACTATTTTTTATTCTATGTATATCTTATATAGGTAAGCCTGTTTAAATCCTGAGTATTCCTAAATCCACTCACTTATATTTAATAATAATAACTATTATTATTTAATATGGAATACTTCATAAATTTGTATGTCATTCTGTTTTTTTTTTTTTTTTTTTTTTTTTTTGAGATGGAGTCTCACTCTTGTCACCCAGACTGGAGTGCAGGGTCAAGATATTGGCTTACTGCAACCTCTGCCTCCCGGGTTCAAGCAATTCTCCTGCCTCAGCCTCCCAAGTAGCTGGGATAAAGACATGCGCCACCATGCCCAGCTAATTTTTGTATTTTTAGTAAAGACGGGGTTTCACCATGTTGACCAGGCTGGTGTCGAACTCCTGACCTCAAGTGATCCACCCACCTCAGTCTCCCAAACTGCTGGGATAATAGGTGTAAGCCACCATACTTGGCCCTGTATGTCATTCTTGTATAGGGGCCATACTAATCTTCTCTGTATTGTTCCAATTTTAGTATATGTGCTGGCAAAGCAAGCACCCACTCACTTCACATTAAAAGAGTTAATCATATCTGTACACACTTAGACAATGCTAAACCAATTACTCATTTTTTGCCTTAGGAAGGAAGTCTGGTTGTGCTGTAGTGCATGGTTAGGCTGCTTTTCAAAGTCCAGTTGGTAGGATGCTGAGCAAAACCTTGCCAGAACTCAGAACTGTGAACTTTACCATGACTCTCCAAGTGATCAGTATGTAATGTGCTATCTAATAACACCTTTTTGAAAATCTGAAACCCATCTTCTTTCATCTCTGTATGGTTTTCTATTTTTTCATATGATATTTTTATAGTTAGTAATTGTAACTAATACTAAATGGTTTTACAATTTTTTAATTTCTTTTTTTATTATTATACTTTAAGTTCTAGGGTACATGTGCACAACGTGCAGGTTTGTTACATATGTATACATGCGCCATGTTGGTGTGCTGCATCCATTAACTCGACATTTACATTAGGTATATCTCCTAATGCTATCCCTCCCCCCTCCCTCCACCCCATGACAGGCCCCAGTGTGTGATGTTCCCCTTCTTGTGTCCAAGTGTTCTCATTGTTCAATTCCCACCTATGAGTGAGAACATGCAGCGTTTGGTTTTTTGTCCTTGCGATAGTTTGCTGAGAATGATGGTTTCCAGCTTCATCCATGTCCCTACAAAGGACATGAACTCATCCTTTTTTATAGCTGCATAGTATTTCATGGTGTATATGTGCCACATTTTCTTAATCCAGTCTATCATTGATGGACATTCGGGTTGGTTCCAAGTCTTTGCTATTGTGAATAGTGCCACGGTAAACATACATATGCATGTGTCTTTATAGCAGCATGATTTATAATCCTTTGGGTATATACCCAGTAATGGGATCGCTGGGTCAAATGGTATTTCTAGTTCTAGATCCCTGAGGAATCGCCACACTGACTTCCACAATGGTTGAACTAGTTTACAGTCCCACCAACAGTGTAAAAGTGTTCCTATTTCTCCACATCCTCTCCAGCACCTGTGGTTTCCTGACTTTTTAATGATCACCATTCTGACTGGTGTGAGATGGTATCTCATTGTGGTTTTGATTTGCATTTCTCTGATGGCCAGTGATGATGAGCGTTTTTTCATGTGTCTTTTGGCTGCATAAATGTCTTCTTTTGAGAAGTGTCTGTTGATCTCCTTCACCCACTTGTTGGTGGGGTTGTTTGTTTTTTTCTTGTAAATTTGTTTGAGTTCTTTGTAGATTCTGGATATTAGCCCTTTGTCAGACGAGTAGATTGCAAACATTTTCTCCCATTCCGTAGGTTGCCTGTTCACTCTGATGGTAGTTTGTTTTGCTGTGCAGAAGCTCTTTAGTTTAATTAGATCCCATTTGTCAATGTTGGCTTTTGTTGCCATTGCATTTGGTGTTTTAGACATGAAGTCCTTGCCCATGCCTATGTCCTGAATGGTATTGCCTAGGTTTTCTTCTAGGGTTTTTATGGTTTTAGGTCTAACATTTAAGTCTTTAATTCATCTTGAATTAATTTTTGTATAAGGTGTAAGGAAGGGATCCAGTTTCAGCTTTCTGCATATGGCTAGCCAGTTTTCCCAGCACCATTTATTAAATAGGGAATCCTTTCCCCATTTCTTGTTTTTGTCAGGTTTGTCAAAGATCAGATGGTTGTAGATGTGTGGTATTATTTCTGAGTGCTCTGTTCTGTTCCATTGGTCTATATCTCTGTTTTGGTACCAGTAGCATGCTGTTTTGATTACTATAGCCTTGTAGTATAGTTTGAAGTCAGGCAGCATGATGCCTCCAGCTTTGTTCTTTTGGCTTAGGATTGTCTTGGCAATGAGGGCCCTTTTTTGGTTCCATATGAACTTTAAAGTAGTTTTTTCCAATTCTGTGAAGAAAGTCATTGGTAGCTTGATGGGGATGGCATTGAATCTATAAATTACCTTGGGCAGTATGGCCATTTTCACGATATTGATTCTTCCTATCCATGAGCATGGAATGTTCTTCCATTTGTTTGTGTCCTCTTTTATTTCGCTGAGCAGTGGTTTGTAGTTCTCCTTGAAGAGGTCCTTCACATCCCTTGTTAGTTGTATTCCTAGGTATTTTATTCTCTTTGAAGCAATTGTGAATGGGAGTTCACTCATGATTTGGCTCTCTGTTTGTCTGTTATTGGTGTATAAGAATGCTTGTGATTTTTGCCCATTGATTTTGTATCCTGAGACTTTGCCAAAGTTGCTTATCGGCTTAAGGAGATTTTGGGCTGAGACGATGGGGTTTTCTAAATATACAATCATGTCATCTGCAAACAGGGACAATTTGACTTCCTCTTTTCCTAATTGAATACCCTTTATTTCTTTCTCCTGCCTGATTGCCTTGGCCAGAACTTCCAACACTGTGTTGAATAAGAGTGGTGAGAGAGGGCATCCCTGTCTTGTGCCAGTTTTCAAAGGGAATGCTTCCAGTTTTTGCCCATGCAGTATGATATTGGCTGTGGGTTTGTCATAAATAGCTCTTATTATTTTGAGATACATCCCATCAATACCTAATTTATTGATAGTTTTTAGCATGAAGGGCTGTTGAATTTCGTCAAAGGCCTTTTCTGCATCTATTGAGATAATCATGTGGTTTTTGTCTTTGGTTCTGTTTATATGCTGGATTACGTTTATTGATTTGCATATGTTGAACCAGCCTTGCATCCCAGGGATGAAGCCCATTTGATCATGGTGAATAAGGTTTTTGATGTGCTGTTGGATTTGGTTTGCCAGTATTTTATTGAGGATTTTTGCATCGATGTTCATCAGGCATATTGGTCTAAAATTCTCTTTTTGTTGTGTCTCTGTCAGGCTTTGGTATCAGGATGATGCCGGCCTCATAAAATGAGTTAGGGAGGATTCCCTCTTTTTCTATTGATTGGAATAGTTTCAGAAGGAATGGTACCAGCTCCTCCTTGTACCTCTGGTAGAATTCAGCTGTGAATCCATCTGCTCCTGGACTTTTTTTGGTTGGTGGGCTATTAATTATTGCCTCAATCTCAGATCCTGTTATCGGTCTATTCAGGGATTCAACTTCTTGCTGGTTTAGTCTTGGGAAGGTGTATGTGTCGAGGAATTTATCCATTTCTTCTAGATTTTCTAGTTTATTTGCAAAGAGGTGTTTATAGTCTTCTCTGATGGTAGTTTGTATTTCTGTGAGATCGGTGGTGATATCCCCTGTATCATTTTTTATTGCGTCTATTTGATTCTTCTCTCTTTTCTTCTTTATTAGTCTTGCTTGCAGTCTATCAATTTTGTTGGTCTTTTCAAAAAACAAGCTCCTGGATTCATTGATGTTTTGAAGGGTTTTTTGTGTCTCTATTTCCTTCAGTTCTGCTCTGATCTTAGTTATTTCTTGCCTTCTGCTAGCTTTTGAATCTGTTTGCTCTTGCTTCTCTAGTTCTTTTGTGATGTTAGAGTGTCAATTTTAGATCTTTCCTGCTTTCTCTTGTGGGCATTTAGTGCTATAAATTTCCCTCTACACACTGCTTTAAATATGTCCCAGAGATTCTGGTTTGTCGTGTCTTTGTTCTCATTGGTTTCAAAGAACATCTTTATTTCTGCCTTCATTTCGTTATGTACCCAGTAGTCGTTCAGGAGCAGGTTATTCAGTTTCCATGTAGTTGAGCGGTTTTGAATGAGTTTGTTAATCCTGAGTTCTAGTTGGATTGCACTGTGGTCTGAGAGATAGTTTGTTATAATTTCTGTTCTTTTACATTTGCTGAGGAGTGCTTTACTTCCAAGTGTGTGGTCAATTTTGGAATAAGCGTGATGTGGTGCTGAGAAGAATGTATATTCTGTTGATTTGGGGTGGAGAGTTCTGTAGATGTCTATTAGGTCCGCTTGGTCCAGAGCTGAGTTCAATTCCTGGATATCCTTGTTAACTTTCTGTCTCGTTGATCTGTCTAATGTTGACAGTGGGGTGTTAAAGTCTCCCATTATTATTGTGTGGGAGTCTAGGTCTCTTTGTAGGTCTCTAAGGACTTGCTTTATGAATCTGGGTGCTCCTGTATTGGGTGCGTATATATTTAGGATAGTTAGCTCTTCTTGTTGAATTGATCCCTTTACCATTATGTAATGGCCTTCTTTGTCTCTTTTGATCTTTGTTGGTTTAAAGTCTGTTTTATCAGAGACAGGATTGCAACCCCTGCCTTTTTGTGTTTTCCATTTGGTTGGTAGATCTTCCTCCTTCCCTTTATTTTGAGCCTATGTGTGTCTCTGCACGTGGGATGAGTTTCCTGAATACAGCACACTGATGGGTCTTGACTTTTTATCCAATTTGCCAGTCTGTGTCTTTTAATTGGAGCATTTAGCCCATTTACATTTAAGGTTAATATCGTTATGTGTGAATTTGATCCTGTCATTATGATGTTAGCTGGTTATTTTGCTCGTTAGTTGATGCAGTTTCTTCCTAGCATGAATGGTCTTTACAATTTGGCATGTTTTTCAGTGGCTGGTACTGGTTGTTCCTTTCCATGTTTAGTGCTTCCTTCAGGAGCTCTTTCAGGGCAGGCCTGGTGGTGACAAAATCTCTCAGCATTTGCTTGTCTGTAAAGTATTTTATTTCTCCTTCACTTATGAAGCTTAGTTTGGCTGGATATGAAATTCTGGGTTGAAATTTCTTTTCTTTAAGAATGTTGAACATTGGCCCCCACTCTCTTCTGGCTTGTAGAGTTTCTGCCGATAGATCTGCTGTTAGTCTGATGGGCTTCCCTTTGTTATTTTATAATGTTTTACATCACTGTATATTTTTGTATTATCAGGACAATGGCCTCATAAATTTTCTTAAAATTTTTTTTTCTTTTAGACAGAGATCACCAAAATCTCTGAGAAATGTTGATTTTGGTACTTGGTTTTATTAGGAAGTTCAAGACAAGAT
Organism: Pan troglodytes; assembly: GCF_028858775.2. Lineage (NCBI taxonomy): Eukaryota > Metazoa > Chordata > Mammalia > Primates > Hominidae > Pan > Pan troglodytes. The sequence goes on from NC_072403.2 coordinate 116,961,908, forward strand.
ATAAAATATGTAAGACTGTGTTTTACAAATGATGCTTTAAAACATATATAGGGCTAGGAGTGGTGGCTCATGGCTGTAATCCCAGCACTTTGGGAAGCTAAGGTGGGAGGATCGCTTGAGACCAGGAGTTTGAGACCAGCCTAGACAATGAAGCAAGACCTTAGATTAAAAAACAAAAGAAAGAAAAGAAATGGTATATAGGATTCATGTAGACTAATAAGTAAATATGTCTAAAAGAAAAAAATGTAGTTAATAATGAGTAAAAGAAAAAGCTGTGGGCTGGGCACAGTGGCTCATGCCTGTAATCCCAGCACTTTGGGAGGCCGCGTCGGGTGGATCATGAGGTCAGGAGATTGAGACCAGCCTGGCCAACATGGTGAAACCCTATCTCTACTAAAAATACAAAAATTAGCCAGGCGTGGTGGCGTGCACCTGTAATCCCAGCTACTCAGGAGGATGAGGCAGGAGAGTCACTTGAACCTGGGAGGTGGAGGTTGCAGTGAGCTGAGATCGCGCCATTGCACTCCAGCCTGGGCGACAGAGCGAGACTCCGTCTGAAAAAAAAAAAAGAAAGAAAAAGAAAGAGCCACGACAACTGGTTGTAATTGAATTGCTGAGGAATGTTGTATACTACATTCTTTCCTTCTCCAGGGATTTTTTTTTTTTTAAGTTTCAAATAAATCTGCAATAGAAAGACCTATACTCTGAGTTCTTTTAAGTGTAATCTCCATGAGAACAAGGATCTGATCTGCCTTATTTACTATTGTGTCATGGGTACAAAGTAACTACTTAGTAAATATTTATTGAAGTAGTTGTAATCCTGTGCAGTTATCTTTCCCTCTATCTCAGTTTCTCATCTGTAAATTCTTTCATTTTACCAATTTTTGTTGAGTACCTGCCATGGACCAGGTACTGTTCTAGGCACTGAACATGGAGCAGAGAATGGAACATACCAGGGTCTTGACTTCCTGGAGCACAGATTTTAGAATGTGAGGCAAATAAGCAAAAACAGACTTATTAATAAATGTATATAATGTGACGTCAGGTAGTGATAAATGCTGTGAAGAAAATTATAGCAGTGTAAGGGGACAGAGTAATAGTTGGACTGTTTTAGATTAAGTAATCAGGAAATGCCTGAAGAGATGACATCTGAGCAGAGACATGAATGACGTAAGGGAACAAGCCTTGTAAAGATCTGGGGGAAGTGATTTTTATTCAAAAGGAAAACCTGTGCAAAGATTCCAAGGCATTAATGAATTGAGCATGTTTGAGGAGTGGCAGGCCAGCAAGTATGACTGAGTGAATTGATTGATGAGAAGAGAGGTCCAAGATTAGGGCTGAGAAATTGGCAGGGTCATGTAGACCATGGTTTATGAAGTTTGATTTTATTCTTGGTGAGATGGTGTCTTAGTCTATTTTGTGCTACTATGAAAGAATACCACCGATTAGGTAATTTATGATGAAAAAAATTTTTATTGGCCCACAGTTTTGTAGGCTGGGAAGTCCAAGATCAAGGGGCAGGCATCTGGCAAGTGCCCTCTTGATGTGTCATGGTGGGAGAGCAAAGGGAGGAAAGGATACCAAACTTGTCCTTTTACAAGGAACCCATTCCTGTAATAATGAGCCCATTTCCAGGATAATAACATTAATCCATTCATAAGGACAGTGCCCCCATGACCCAAATACTTCCTATTAGGCCCTGCTTTCCAATACTGCTTCATTGAAGATCAATTTTCTTATGTTTTGTTTCTTTAAGGAATGAGTCCTTTTTATGTAAGCTGTGGAATGCTTTGGCATAAAATTGTTTATTATATTCCTTTATGTCCTCTTAATGACTACAAGATACATACCAATATTCCCTTTTTTCATTGCTGATAATGGGTATTGATTTCTTCTCTCTTGTTTCTTGATCATTCTAACTAGGAGTTTATTCATTTTTTAAAAATCCTTTCTAGCCAATTTTTGGCTTTGTTAATTTTTTTATATTGTTTTCTATTTCATTGGTTTCTGCTCTTAATTACTTAATTTACTTTATTTACTTTTGGTTTATTTTTCTCTTTTTGTGGCTTCTTTAGGTAAAAACTTAGACCATTGATTTTTAAACCTTCTTTTCTAACATAAACAGATAAAGTTTTAAATTTTCCTCTAAACACTGCTTTAGCTGCATTTCACAAATCTTAATTTATTTTTTCATTTTTATTTTCCTTGTGATTTCTTCTTTGATCTAAGTGTTATTTAAAAATATATTGTATTATTAATATTTTGGAATTTCTATATGTCTTATTTATTTCTAACTTAATTCTGTTGTGGTCAGAAAACATATTCTGTAAGATTTCCACTTTGTGAAATTTATTGACTTTTTTTGTCCCAAGATAGGTTCTATCCTAGACAGTGGCTCATGTGCACCTGAAAAGAATGAATATTCAGAAGATGTTGAGTGCATGGTTCTATAGTGTTAATTAGATAATGGTGGTCGATAGTGTAGCCCAAATCTATGTCTTATGGGGTGTGTGTGTGTGTGTGCGCGTGTGTGTGTGCACGTGCTCATAAACTTACTTGTTACTGGAAAGGAATGTTAAATTTCAACTGATTGTGGATTTCTCTATTTCTTCTTTGAGTGCTAACATTGTTTGCTTCATGTGCTTTGAAACCACATTAACAGCAGATTCGTTGCTTTCATATTGGGCATATTATGTCTTCCTGATGAATTGACCCTTTATGTTTATGAAATGTCCCACCTCCCTTGTAATATCTATTACTTTGAAGTATCCTTTGTCTGACAGTGATATAGCCACACCAACTTTTTTATGGTTGTTTGTATGGTGTGTGTGTGGGTGCATGTGTGTGTGTGTGTGTGTGTGTGTGTGTGTGTGTATTTTGAGATGGTGTTTCACTCTTGTAGCCCAGGCTGGAGTGCAATGGCACAATCTCAGCTCACTGCAACCTCAGCCTCCCGGGTTCAAGTAATTCTCCTGCCTCAGCCTGCCATATTCAGGATTACAGGCTGGGATTACAGGCACCTGCCACCACGCCCAGCTAATTTCTGTATTTTTAGTAGAGACAGGGTTTCACCGTGTTGGCCACACTGGTCTCAAACACCTGATCTCAGGTGATCCACCTGCCTCGGCCTCCCAAAGTACTGGGATTACAGGCGTGAGACACTGCACCCAGCCTACTGTTTGTTTGTTTCCTTTTAATTTCAACATATCTGTGACTTATATTTAAAATATGTCTCCTGCAGTCAAGATGTAATTAGTGTGTGTTTTTTAAAATCAAACCTGATGATCTCGCCTTTTAATTGGGATTTGAGACCATTTGTACTTAATGTAATTATTGATATGGTTAGATGCAGGTCTGCCATTTTGCTCTCAGTTTTCTGTTTTTCTCATTTGGTTTTGTTTGTATTTGTTTTCTGCCATCTTTTTGGTTAATACTGTTTCATTTGCTATAAAATGTAACAATGCTACCAAAATTTAATTCCATTCACCACCACCCTGGTGTCATTCTCTGTGCTATTATGTCATACATTTTTTATTTTGACGTAATTTATAAGTCCCACAATTCAGTGTTATTACTTTTGCTTTAAATAGTGTTTCCTGTACACATCTCTCATTTCTAGTTTTATTTATTACTTTCTGTAGATCTATCTTTATCCCCATTTCACCTTGCTCTTATGGACAAAATGTCTTGGAGACATTAGGGGATAATGAAAATAAAGGTGAAATTATAGTTACCGGAATGGGACTGACTAATTCTGTGGAGGGAGTGGGAGAGTGACAACCTGAAACCTGGAAAGCAATCAACTTAGTCCTAGGAACTCTGAGGAATGGAGGGACATTCATCACCTTTTGTCCTGTCCCCGTGCCCCAGGGGACTTCTTGCCACTTTGGGGTGCCCCCCATGGGGGAAACACACACCCGGGGTGCAAGCCAGTGAGTTTCCATGTGGTTACATTTTTCTTGAACCTGAACAACTTTTTTTTTTTTTTTTAGCATTGCTTCTTGCTGCTGGCCAAAAATTCACTCAGATATCTTTATTTTGACCTAATTTTTAAAAGGTATTTTTAATAGATTTAGAATTCTCAATTGAAAGGGTTTTTTTTAAAACTACTTGTCAACTGGTCTTCATTATTTCTGAGAGGATGTTATATATAATTCATTTATTTGTTCCATAGTGTAAAATGTATCTTTTTTCTTATTCCTTTATTTGGGCTTTAAGTAGCTGAATTATGATGCACCAAAGTGTGGGATTTTGGGGGATTTATTTGTATTTATTGTGTTTCGGGTTCTCTGAGCTTTTTGGATTTGTTGATCCACAATGTTTTCCATAAAACTGGGGAAATTTTTGGCCATCATTTCTTCGTGTGTTTTTTATTCTGCTTCGTTCTCTCTTCTTCATCTGAGATTCTAATTACATATATGTATATATCAGACCATTTCATATTGTCCCTCGTGTCACTATGAATAACAGAATCTTAAAAAGAAAATAAAGAACTGTAAAATATTAATAGATTCATATTTAGAACTGTAAAATTGAACTCAGGGTTTCTAAAGCAGTTGGAATTCATGGGACAGGATACTGGAGAGAAGAGATCTGTGCAAAGGAGAACTCCTGTACCTCTCCCTCCTTAGTCTTGATTAAGGGCCAGGTTGCATGTGCACAGGTTGAGGCCCTTCAAAGCACAGCAGCAGGCTTTGTTGTCTGGCAGAGAGATAAGCAAAAATATCTTCATATTTATTATATTCATATTTCTTTATTTTCTTTGATTCAGTTTGTGCTATTTCCTTATAATCTGCTTTTTAAGTTCGCTAAATTTTTCTTCAGTTTCTAAGTTACTGTTATTCAATCCATGAATATTTTCATTTTAGATATTGTAGTTTTCAGTTCTAATATTCCTGGTTGTTGTTGTTGTTTTAATAGTCTGTCTTTCTTCCTTCCCTCCGTCCTTCAGACAGGGTCTTCCTTCCAGCCCAGGCCGGAGTGCAGTGGCATGATCATGGCTCACTGCAGCCTCAACCTCCCAGGTTCAAGCAGTCCTCCCATCTCAGCCTCCTGAGTATGTGCACGCCACCATGCCTGGCTTTTTTTTTTTTTTTTTTTTTTTTGGGTAGAGACTGGATTTTGCCATGTTGCCCAGGCTGGTCTGAACTCCTGGGCTCAAGCAGTCCTTCCACCTTGGCCTCCCAAGGTGCTGGGATTACAAGCATGAGCCACTGTGCCCAGCCTCTGTTTTTATTTTTTTCTACCACTATTCCTCATTTGTTCATTCATTATGTCCATCTTTTCTTTTAAGTTGTTGAACATATTTATGATAGCGATTTTGAGTTATTTCCTGCTATTTCCAACATTTGGGTCTTTTTAAGATCTTGACTACTTTTTTCCTTAAATATGGGTCACTTTTTCCTGCTTCTTTTCATGCGTAGTAATTTTTTTATTGTATGTAGAATATTGGGCTGATAGATTGTAGGGAGTCCGGGTCATTTGTTTTCTCTACAAGATGTTGACTTTTGTTCTGGTAGACAGTTTTTGCTTTTGCCAATTTTGTTTTTATTTTAGATTATGGTAGATCTATTTTCATGTTTTGCTTAGTCCTAGGATGCAGTCCTAGGGTACATAGAGTATGATCCTTATTCCTAAGGATCTCAAGTGAAATGCCTGTGTTTCTCGATTTGAAATCCATTGTGGTTTCTTGACTTCTGGCCAGGCCATAACTCCAGTATCTCCCAGCATTTTGTGGCCTTGGATATTTTTGCTTATCTCTCTGCCAAACAACAAAGTCTGCTGCTGTGTTTTGAAGGGTCTCAACCTGTGCTGCACACATGCAGCCTGGCCCTTAATTACGAATAAGGAGGGAAAGGTACAGGATTTGCACAGATCTCTTCTCTCCAGTATCCTGTCCCAAGAATTCCAACTGCTTTAGAAACTCTGAGCTGAAATTTATGCCTTTATGGCTCACTGAGATCCTGCTGTGCTTGTGTTTCATTGTCTTCTTGCCCCTTAGTCCCAAAAGTCTACCCAGGCAGAAAGCTGGGGCAAACATCTGGGCTTACTTTGAGTGTTTCCCTTCTATCAAGCGCTACAGTTTTTTACTACTTATTGTCCTATCCAGTGACAATAAACAGTTGCGTCTTATATCTTTCCCATTGTTATAGCTGTAGACCACAGAAGAGTAAGTCTAATAAGTCTATCATATTCAGAAGCCCACTGAACCTATATACAGTATTCATAACTTTTTTTGTAATGCAGAGATAAAATATCTATACTATAAAAATTACATGTAGAAATTTATTTTGGGGTTGCATGTTGTTTTACAGCCTAACTGTGGTACCATTTCCAGAGATAATTTCTTTATAACCTCTTGTATTAGTTTTTGTTTTCCAATCCATCAGCTATTCCCCATCACCTATTAAAGGATCTGGTCTCTAAGGTCTTTTTATATACGTGACACTGAATTTATGTCTCAGCATGAGGTTGAATTAAAATATATGTGGCATGTTTTCTGCTACACATCATCACTATCATCTGCCATCTGACAGCATAGGAAATTATTTGGCTTCTACACTTATACCTAACATGCAGCTCATTTGAAGAGTGTTGTATTTCTCATTTTTGCAGTGTTGAGTGTTTAATTTGCCTTGATGTGTTATGCTGCTTCAATCAAGGTGATTTTTCTTCCTCTTTCTGCATATGTATATTACTCAGTATAATTTTTATCTTAGTATCCCCGTGTACCTCTTCTTTCATTTTCTTTTACTTGTATGGAATGGCGTAAAGCCAATTTATTTATCATAGACAAGTACAAGCATTGATATTTTATTGTATTATTGTGTAGTTTTACCACTATATTTTAAAATTGAAGTATGTATTAGTTTACTATAAATTACTTTTTTCTATATATTATGGTTAAGGAATATAGATAGTTTAAATTATATGTATATAGAGATTACTTTAAGTTTATTTCAGTATAAGAATAGGGGCATTACAAAAATACTTAGTATAAAAAGGAAATATTGACCTAGTAGTGTTAAGAAGTGTTGCTTTAAACAAGTTAAAACATACTTATTTTATAGTCTGAATCTGAGCAATTCAATATCTGAACGTTTTGGATCTAATTCTACTGGCTGTATGCAGCTCATGGTCCCTTATTTATTTAATTATTTTGTCTTTTATGATTTTTTTAACCAGAAATTCATATTTCTTGAACTTTGGTCTACAGGAATTTTTTGACTCCTGGCTTGACGGTGCATTTTCTCTGAGGAGGGTATGTGTTTATTTTATCATGTTCCTAGAGGTACTTGTACTAACTGGGAACCATTTAAAAAGAAATTCTCAGCTTGAGTTGTAGCCCCACATGAGCTGCAACACCATATAGCATCTGGCTTGTGATATCAGTTCTCAAGGGGGAGATCGTTTTCTCTTCCTCCCACCACATAGTTGGGAGCAGAAAAGTTATCTTGCCTTTTCCCTTCTTTGAGGTAACTACTTTTCATTGATCTTTACATTCTGAGTATAATTTTGGGCAGGGTTTCCAGCTTTCTGTGGGACAGGATCTCCTGTTAGACTCCTAATTCTGGACAGATCTTAGGCTTTGTTTTCTAACTCCTCTGCTGCATCATCCAGTTTACAAGATGAAAGCTTCAGATTGTTGCTAGTGTTCTGTAGATGTCTCCAGAATGAGAGGCTATTTCAGTGCTCCACTTACCTCCCTAGTTTTCTGCTTTCACTTTGTTTTTGGCTTCTAAGCATCACTGACTTTTCAGTGCCATCAGCAAAGCAGTTCAAAGGATGCTTTAGAATATTTTTTCCAGCATTTTTAGTTGTTTTTCAGTGGTATGGTTGTTCAGAATATTTTATATGCTACTTTGAAGGAAATGAAGTGTATTTTTGTATGTAATGTAATTATGTTATATATAATGTCATTTTAATGTATGGTTGTTGCTTTTTAAAATTTGCACTTTTGCTCCTGTGGGTATTTTAAAGGTATTTGTGCCATTTTTCTTTCCCTTTTTGTGAATTGCCTGTTCATGTCCATTGTCTGTTTTTCTATTGGACTCTGGTGATTTTCAAAAGAATATATAGTACATGGCTTTGGAAAGGGCTGCTTTTCTGAGGAAATGAGTCCCCTAGGAAGATCTGTTTCCTAAGATATGCTTGTCAGACTTTGAGGAAGTTTGATACTGGCGCTATGGTTTAATTTTAGTTCCTTAATTCTTTTGTATTTGTTTTATGTTCTATCTGTGGCCTCTTACTATCTCCTACTTGCTAAATCCAGCAGTCTATTTTAATACCTCATCTTGTTTGATCTATTAGCCCCTTTCTTGAATGCGAAACTGTATGTTGTGTGTGTGTGTGTATATATATATGTTTTTTTTTTTTTTAAACTAGGGAGAAGTATCTCTTTTCTTGTCTTCCTTCTACTTTTCTGGCTGTTCCTTCTTAGAAAGCCTAACTGGTTCCTCCACCTGAAAGTTATTAAATAGTGGATTTCCTGAAAGCTTTGGCTGCAGTTCTTGTTTCACTCTTCACATTTTGCTAGGTGACCTCTGAGCTTTAGCTACTGTCTGTTCTTTCAGTGATGTCTCCCAAGTCTGTGACTTCAACCTTAGCATCTCTTCAAGTTTCAGACTCGCTGTGTCTCTAGAGATGCACATCCACATGTGGTTAACTTGTAGTTTTTCCATTACTATTTTATTGAAAAATCATTATAGTGGTAAGTGAAGCTTAGTAAGATTTGACAAAAAATTGATTAGATAAAGGGAAATTGAACTGTGCAGTAGTTTTGCCCAGAAGATGAAGCTTCTGCCATAGAGTTACATTATAGCTCAGTGGGTGCCCGTTACTCTGAAATATTACTAAAATGTATGACAATACTATTTGGCCCAAAAAGTATGGCAAATAGGAATTCATGTTTTTATTGCATTTGACACTAGTCATTTTGCATTTCTTCCACTTTAATGATGCTGCCCTTTAGTACTAAATATTCTTTTTTCATCCTTACATTCCAGCATCTTACAATATTTTCCCTTTTCATTTTCTTTATTCTCATGTTACTGTATTTTTTTTTTTTTTAAGATGGAGTTTGGCTCTTGTTGCCCAGGCTGGAGTGCAATGGTGCAATCTCAACTCACCACAACCTCCGCCTCCCAGGTTCAAGCGATTCTCCTGCCTCAGCCTCCCGAGTAGCTGAGATTACAGACATGCACCACCATGGCTGGCTAATTTTGTATTTTTAGTAGAGACAGGGCTTCTCCATGTTGGTCAGGCTGGTCTTGAACTCCCAACCTCAGGTGATCCGCCTGCCTTGGCCTCCCAAAGTGCTGGGATTACAGGCGTGAGCCACCGTGCCCAGCCTTTTACTCTGTTTTTTAATAATACAAGGTGAAGGTGACTGATTTGCTAATTCATTTTTTTGTTTGTTTGTTTCTTTGTTGAGATAGGGTCTCGCCTTTTTGCCCAGGCTGGAGTGCAGTGGTGTGATCATGGCTCACTGCAGCCTCAACCTACTGGGCTCAAGCGATCTGCCCACCTCTGCCTCCCAAAGTTGTTGAGATTATAAGAGTGAGCCACTGTGCTTGACCTATAATTAATTTTTTGTTTGTTTGTTTCATTTATATTATCCACAGTAATATAAATAGGGTCACAGTGGTTGGTGACTGAGTGGTATGAGCAGACTGATAGATGCACCTGGAGTATCAGTTACAGTGACCGATCTGTGACATGGCATGAAGGCCAGAGATCAGGAATCTACTCCCAAATAGACAGGAAGCTGAGATGACTTCATGGGTTTAGGAGAGTTGACTTCCAGTAAGCATGATGTTTTAAAGCCCAAAATATAGTGACTTTTTCAATAGTGCTTTTTCCATTTCTTTGAGCCAACCAGGTATTATACCAGTAAACACTGTGAATGCAATGATAAATGTAGAATTTATTGGAAGAGATTTGGAAACTAGGGTTGGGTCAAAATGACCTTGAAGAGATGAGTTGAGTTTGAGATTACAAGAAAACATAAAAGTGGGAATAATTTGTGAGTGCTCAGAGTAAAGAAAGTAGTTTGTATATAGGAAGTTGATTAATTTTTCAAAAGGGAGTTGGTAGACAAATATAAGTATAGATCTTGGTGACTCTAGAAAGGTACTGAGAACAAGATAGGAAAATTATATCAGTAAGGTAGAAAGAAAACCACTTTAATATTCTGAAAACCAGATGAAAGAACAGTCCCTAGAATATAGGAATAGTCAGCAAATTCCCAGTACTTAAAACTGTACTACACAAAGATAGTCTACTTTATCATTTCCTTTATCTGCAAATTTTCTGATAGAATTTATATGAACTAAGTTACCCTGCAATTTGATTTTTAGGGACTCCAAGGGGTGAAGCAGAAAAATATTAAATATTTAGACAGTGAACTACATACAGGAAGAAATGCATGGCATCTGCAACAAAGCAAATTAATTTACTAATATTTAATCAAAATGGAACAGTAGGAGATGGTCAAGAAAATTCCAGTATAAAAGGAATGGAAAATAGAAATTAATTATAGAGCATTCATAAGATATATATATTGTATCATTATTGGGCTATTTAGTTTGATCTCTTTAGCATTCTTGTGAAGAGAAAAATATTTTAAGCTTCTTCTGCTATTTATTTTTGCTCTCGCTCCCCCGACCCCCACCCCCCAGTTCATGAGGGCTTCAATTCATCTACCATGAATTGTCTTAACACTAGTGGAGAAATTTCACCTACCATTTATATATGGAGCTTTATAATTAACAAAACATTTTAAAATATGTATCTCATTTAAGACCAACAGCAACCAAATGAAGTAAGTGGAAATTATGCTCATCTTCAAAAATGAATTCTTGAAGTATGAAGCTTACTTATAGATGAGGAAACCCAGAGAGATTAGGTGGTTTTATCATGGACCACCATCTGAGTTACAGGCTGAAATCCTGGATTCCCTTTTTTATTAGATTTGAGGTCATGAACAATGTGTACTTAAACTTTGAAACTTAGGGTTTTTTTTTTCTACTGTAAGATGAAAGTTTTAAAAATATTACATTGTAAAATATATTTAATATTCTGCTCAGTAGTCTTCGTTTCCATTTTCTTTTCCAAGCCAGCCAACTTGCCTTCCTAAACATGTCCTCTACTTTTCTACTTCGGTGTTATACTCAGGCCATTTATTTGCCTGGCATATTTTCTTTCCCATCTCTGCATCTATTTAAACCTTACTCATTTTTATTTTTATTCTAATGTATTTATTTATTTTAGACGGAATATTTTCTTAAATGGTACTGCTCCTTGCGGAGCAGGGCTGACTCTGAGACAGGGCTCTCAGAGTCAGCCTAAACCTTACTCATTTTAAAATAACTTTTAAGTACTATGTTGCAGCCAGGCCAACTCCTTTACAAAGTCATCCCTCTCGCTCTCAGTAATTGTGATTGTGTCATTGTTCTGTTTTGTTTTGTTTTTGATTATGTCATTTTTGGAAAAGACATAACACTTTCTATCTTTCAGCATTTAACAAAATCTACATTTTATTAGCCATTGCTATACCAGGAAGAACAGTCGTCAGCAACAGTTACCATTTGACCCCAATGAACTGTTTTAAAATATATTTTTAAGTGATATTACAAATAATTTAGAAATATATAAATCAAAGCCTGCTTTAAAAACTGCATTGGAAATTAGCAAGAATTTAACAAACTCAAATGTTTCTTGCATGTGTTTCTGGTATGAAGATACTAATTTTCATAATGGGTGATTTCCGTTGAATGCAAGTAATTCTGCATGAATGATCCTGGAACATACCTATTTTGGAAATACTGATTCAGTTTTCAAATACATTTCTAAGAGGTTCCAGCTTATTGTTCTTGGTGGTTCTTGCATTTACATCCTCAAAATGAAATACTTTTGAAAGTTTTCAGGGCTCGTAATTTTGTTAGAAGGTGGTCATTTTCTTTAGCCTATGACAAAACATTTTCATTTTTAGACATTGATTAGAATGATCAATTCAATTGATTTTTTTCATTTCTATGTTATTTCCTTTCAGTCAGTGCCTTAAGCATTTGTCCACTTATGAGCCATATTTCTTATGTATGGTTTCTTATGTAAATTTCTTAGTACAAACCTCATAAAAGGTAAAATACTGTCACGTGTTCTTTTAGTAAAACTTTTTGTCCAAAAATGTTGCATGATGACATCCTGTAGAATGACTAACTGGGTAACAAATTTCCTTTTTGTCCTTAGAAATAATATTGTTTACTCATTGATTCAGTGAATATTTATTTATTTGTCTTATATAAAGGCTCATACTCTGAGATTTAGTTTATACAATTACATCATTATAATTAGAGTCTAGAGTACTGCTAGATATCTTTTTGTATTTATGCTCTTATTCATCTTCTCTCTGCCATTATGGACAGAAATGAAAATTTCTGAATTCTCAGCTGTGTTCAATGTAAGGTTAAAAAGAAAAAGATTATAAAAAACACTGTCCCAATGTCTTTGGTACATTCTTGGAAGATCAGGCAATACTTTAAGCAAGGCCGAGAAGGGCGGATCACTTGAGGTCAGGAGTTCAAGACCAGCCTGGCCAACATGGTAAAAACCCATCTCTACTAAAAATACAAAAATTAGCTGGGCATGGTGGCGCATGCCTGTAGTCCCAGCTACTCGAGAGGCTGAGGCACAAGAATTGCTTGAACCCGGGAGGCTGAGGTTGCAGTGAGCCGAGATTGCGCCACTGCACTCCAGCCTGGGCAACATAGCAAGACTCCATCTCGGGGGGGGAAAAAAAAAAAGGTAAAGTAAAGGATAATAAAACAGCGATGATTTCTCTATTTTATCATCATTGCTGGGCACAGTGGCACATGTCTACTTGAAAGAATCATTTGAGGCCAGGTGTTTGAGGCTGCACTGTGCTACAGTCATGCCTATGAATAACCCCTGCAGTCCAGCCTGGGCAACATAGTGAGACTCAGTCTTAAAATTTTTTTTTTTCAGAATTCTATTTTTCAATACGTCTTATTAAATATAATAGTTATAATTATTATATTATAATTATTTTATCTTTTAGTGTAGTTGGAAATAAGTCCCAATACTATGAAAGATCAAAATGTTTCAAGATATAGGAAAAACAAAAGCACTGAGAAGAAACAAAAAAACTAAAATTGGGCCCAATAATTCAGTGTTAAAGCTAGTTGGTGAAATAGAAGTCTCTGTGCCTAAAAGTGCTTATAAATGTTTCTTGCATCTTATGTAGTGGCTCTGTGGTGCATATTTACTGTATGTTAAAGGATAATTTTCAAAAAAGGCAGCATTATGATTTTTATGCAAATATCAGAAGAATAAGTGTTAAAGAATTTATTGAACACAGTTAAGTGAGAGAACCAAATGTTGTAACTTGTTCAAAGGAGAATCAAAGAATAGACATATTTGTAGATCAGGTATATTGACATGAATATGCAAATGAAGCCAAAACTGGCTTTTCCCACAGTGGGGAAGGGAAATCAGTTGACTCTCCACTTTCCAGGATAGAATTTGCCCCTCTGTAAAGAAAAATGATGTTGTATTTCTATCAGTTATCAGTCATGGAAAGAGCTATAAAATAACCCTCTTAGAATCAGAATCAGATAATCCAGAAGCTGGGTTCCAGATGTTTTCCACTGAAGCACAGCTTTCCCCCGCACATATATTGCATTCATTCAAATTACATGTCAAACACATAAAGAGAACTTTACATTCAGAGTGGTAAATAGCACTGCCATTTGTAGCTATTGTATTTTTAAATGTTTATTTTCTGAAATAAATATATTTTTTGAATAAAAAGCTCAAGTATTGCCCAAACAAATTTACCTCCTTTTACCACACCAGTCAGGGTATCATTCAATACTTTTTAAAGAAAAATCTAGAAAAAAATATTTAGTGTCTTTGTTTCTCTTGTTCCACTAAGAGAATAAGCCAAGTTCTTCATGGAAAGTTCCTCCAGCCAAATCTAGAGGGTGACCAAAGGAGATGAAAACTCATCATTCAAATACTTAAGGAACTGTACTCATAATAAAGCGATTTTTTTGGCTTACAGAATATGTGCAAATAAATCTCTTAACATGTAGAATCTAGCCCTAATGATTAGAAGTTATTAAGAGTATTTGGACTTGTATAAACAATCTGGTTCTATCTGGGGATTCTCCAGGGATTCAACGGCTCTTCCCATACTTACCTTCAGATTTTACCTCCACCAGTGGCTGTGTATTCACAGGGTCACAGCCTCGAAATGTTCAAATAGGAAGACAAGATCCCTTAAGGGATCAGTGATCAGAGAAAAGATCTGTAGGGATGTCTTAGCAGCTTGACCATCAGGCTTTAGTCATAAAAAGATTATGACATGAAGGGCACCCTCAATCAGCAAGGAGGAGGAAAGGAAGTAGCCATGAGGCCAAGAACACCATACAAGACTTTATCTTGAGCTCTAATTTTTAAAGTAAGACCTACACAAGAGAAGATAATATCACAGTTTACAGAGGTTATCTGAACATGGTAGCAATTTTCCTTGTTCAGTTTTTACTTACGTACATGGTGAACAGTTGAAGAACTGCTGATTCTTGGCAAAAGGCAATATATAGTCTGTCACTGGAAGACCAGTTGGGCCAGAGGGAGAAATGGACAGAGGTCATTTACTTCTCATTTATACTTCATCATTTTCCTCAGCGGTAGCTAGTGCTGGAATGGGAGACCAAACTTATCGATCATTAGAAGCCTTTCCTTTCTGACTTGAGCAAAATGGTTTTAATTCCTTCTGATTGCTGTGTAGCTGTCAAGACAGGTGATGGCTTGGGACAGTCTTCTTTTGGCTCTTGCACATGAATTTGTACTGAGAACACATTTTGGTTAAATCATATCAGGCACTGTGTTCTAAGACCACTGGCCCTCTATAAATGCTTTTAATGCTATTCATATAAACATTGTCAAAATGGAAAGATGATTAATATTTCTTACTAATTCAATAATGTAATAATAATGCAGGGGGCTGGGGGTATTCTGGCTCACACCTGTAATCCCAGCACTTTGGGAGGCCAAGGTAGGTGGATCACTTGAGCCGAGCCTAGAAGTTCGAGACCAGCCTAGGCAACATAGTGAGACCTCGTCTCCACTAAAAATACAAAAATTAGCCAAGGCATGGTGGCACACACCTGTAGTCCCAGGTACTTGGGAGGCTGAGGCAAGAGGATTGCTTGAGCCCAGGAGCTCTAGGCTGTAGTGAGCTGTGATGGTGCCATTGCACTCCAGTCTGGGTGACACAGCAAGACCCTGTCTCAAAAAATAATAGTTAGTAAGTAGGAAGTGCTAGTAGTTAGTAGTAAGTGCTAGTAATTCAGTAGTCAGTCAGCCATACACCAATAGAGAGGTGTTTTAACATTCTGTCTTCGTAAAAACTCAGATTCTACCAGCATTATTAGTTGCATCAAAGGTAACCCAGTCATAGGTAACTTCAAAGCTTTGAATAACCCAGAAGATATTTACTTTGCTAAAACTAGGGTAACATCTTTTAATCTAGCGCCCTTTTGCCCCTGGCTTGCAAACAACCAGTATAAATTTGAAGCTGTTATCTAATCTTGTATGTACAGTACATCAGTCATGCCACCAAAATTGATTCTTGACTTCTATACGTCTTTCTTTCCTTTGGAATTTCTCATGTTCTCTCTTCCTTCTGTGTTTTAATGAAGAAGTGTATGTGATAAAATGTGAGCTAGTCACTATTTTATAGTCCTTATTTTGTATACCTAAGGTATTTTTAATATGGTGTTAAAATTCTTTTATGTATTGTTTGGACATTTACATCTACTTCTCTAGATAACAAATTATTGCCTCACTTATCAGGTAATCATGATGGAATTCTTCTTTTAAAATTTCTTGTGCTCTGGTCAAATGTCCTAATAGTAAGACATTTTACATATATATATATATATATATATATATATATATATATATATATATGAAAGATATGACTTTAGAATGACTTACAAAATAATGTTATATTAATAGATAAAAAGAAGGCTGGCTGCAGAACAAAAGCCTAAAAGAAATCATGCAATGAGAAGAAAAAAATATTTATAAGAGTTGACACAAAGCTCTAGTGGAATTGTATTTCTTCAGGCTGAGCTGATGCTTATTTACAGCAGATGTCACACCTCTGACACTGTGAATTTGAAATAGTCTGGTGAAAAAAGCAAGCAGCCCTGATGGTTTTAAGTTTTCGGCAAGGCTGCTCTAATAAGTGAACAAACATTTCCAGACTGCATATTATAATCTGATTCTTCCATCTAAGCAAGCACCTAATTTTAACCATTTCAAGATAAGTTAAATATTGAACATCTTCCCTTCCTTTCATAATTGATAGTAGTACTAACCTTTTAAAACACTTTAACTCAAAGGTCAGTAAGACCAAATAGAGTCAATAAACTATCTTGCTTCCAACAAGGATGAATGTAAACCTGCAGTTAGGATAGTTAAAACACTACAACAGCAAAAATGCATGTGGCTTTTATTTATTTGTGTATATGTGTGTGTGTTACTCCTGAACTGGACACTCCTTCTTAGTTGTCTTGGGTTCTGAAAGCAGCACTGGCCGAGTACCCACTGCATGTGAGACTGGGTCCTATTTCATAACAAACTGCTTTTACTCCCAGGAAATTGGAAAGCATGAAGTTATCTGTGTTTGAGTACATCTTTCTCTCTCTCTCTCTTTTTTTAAACTTTTCCATTAGAACAGATTATCTGTCTGAGATGTTGTTTATCATGTAAGAGAGAGATAACATTTATATTTGAAATAAAGTTTAAACTTATGACCTAGAATTCATTATTATGCTCCTTCTCAAGTTACAGTACAAAGTAGAAAACTTTCATCAAATGAATATTGTTCCATTGATTTGACACAGAATCTACAAAGTACTTTTAAACATAATGGAATGATATATAAAAATGTCTGGTTTATAGCTATGCCTGATTGAAGTGCCCTTATATGAAAAATGCTCCCCTTTGCCCCCATGCCTCCAGTGATTTCTCTCCCCTTCCATGTCTTGTTTGCTTTTAAAACTGCTACATTTCATCCCCATTTCTCAGTGACCTGCACCACCATTCATTACATACCCATTCCCCGCATTTTTCCTCTTACCTTCTTGTTTTTATAAGATGATAAAAGGTTTGTGAATAGAGCTATTACTGTATTTTAGCTGGTTTTCAGTATACTTTGGTGCATTTTCACTGATGTTATGAGATAGTTGATGGCATTAATCAGAGAAAGTGTCCAAAAGCTAATAAACCTATGACAATCCAAAAACCAGTCAGGAGAAGATATTAAATGAGATAAAATGTGTAAATCTTAACCATCCAGCTAACTATTCACATACCTTTCATTGGCATCTAATACAAAGTTGTGCACATAGTAGATATTCTTCAATTTTTTTGTCCATTTGGTTTTCATTTGATTCTATGAAAATGATTAAATGAATATTATAAGCAGTTGAATCCACTAGCAGACAATGTGTCTAGTTAATTTCTCATCATATAATCAGATGATAAAAGAGGTTAGAACAGTAGTTGATAAATTTTTTTAAAAATTAGTTAAGTTGGTCTGAACACTGAGCTTTAGGGGAGACATAGAGTATTCATTTCCACTGCCAGCAGTTCAGAGTTTGAATTTACTTTGGTTCCATGAGACCACAGGCTGATCCCTGCTTGTTACGCTGAATAGTACTGGACAATACAGAGCCTTCCAAACACACACGATTTATTATGCAACAGAAAGAACCAAATGGCAATTATACTAACTGAATTTTGCTTTTTATTTGATGATACTGAGCACCTACCCATAGGGTGGTCTGATTAAATAGGTTTAAATACTATCTTTTATGGACTTCCTTTTCTTTAGGTATGGAAAACAGTGAGCAGTAGTTATCTTATTAATGGCATTATTTTAAGCACAATGTAGTTTAGATATTAGGGTTTTGAAAAATAACATACTTAATCATTTTTATAAAAAGCAGAGATCTTATTATATTTATACTGACAAGAAAGTAATTTTCTATTTAAATGCCAACAGAGGCCGAATGCAGTGGCTCACACCTGTAATCCCAGCACTTTGGGAGGCCGAGGCAGGCAGATCACTTGAGGCCAGGAGTTTGAGACCAGCCTGGCCAACATAGTGAAACCCTGACTCTACTAAAAATACAAAAAATTAGCTGGGTGTGGTGGTGCACACCTATAATCCCAGCTACACAGGAAGCTGAGGCATGAGAATCATTTGAACCTGGGAGGTGGAGGTTGCAGTGAGCCAAGATTGTGCCATTGCACTCCAGCCTGGGCAACAGAGTGAGACCCTGTCTCAAAAAGCAAAACAAAACAAACAAAAAAACAGAATTTGGCCATGGAGAGAAACGTTTGCAAGAGCATGTCCATACTAAACAAATTTATATGCTGTTCAAAATTATTTTAGATGTAGGCAATAGAAGATGGAGAATTAAAAGAGTTATTATGGGAAATCAGTAATTGTTAATTGGTAATGATGGTGAAATTTAGGGAAAGTAGCTATTGATTAAGGAGCTGTAAATTTGCTGGGTGCAGTGGCCCACGCCTCTAATCCCAGCACTTTGGAGAACCAAGGTGGGAGGATTACTTGAGCCCAGGAGTTCAAGACCAGACTGGGTAACAAAGTGACAGCCCGTCTCTACAAAAAATTAAAAAAAAAAAATTAGCCAAGCATGTTGGCACACACCTGTCGTCCCAGCTACTGAGGGATGCTGAGCCCTGATTATGCCACTGTAGTCCAGCCTGGGTAACAGAGCAAGACCCTGTCTCAAAAAAAAAAAAAAGCTGTAAGTTATCATCCATTTTGATGACACAAGTATACATTGAACCTGTTCTTGATTGATAAATTATAAATTGAACAGAGAAACCATATCTGAAGTTAAACTCAGTAGGTTTTTGCAGTGTGTGCCTTCCAGGGATCAGTGATGGTAAAAGGTTGAGGAGCTTTTCTGCCATCACAACCAGAAATTTCAAGGATCCATTCTCAATAAGGAAATAAGAGATATATACACACACTTCTTCCCTCCCTTGCTTACTCCCTTATTTCCTTCTCTTTCCCTTCCTCCTTCCCTCCTTCCATCCCTCCCCTCTTCCTTTCTGAGGCATGAGTGAGTAACCTGTTGAAAACTGTTTTGAGAGATTTATTCTCTTTTGAACCACATTCCATATAGTGGGAAATATTGTCAGTGCGACACTTGAGTTTGTTAATAGCTGTAGTTCTCAAGTAGCTGCACATCACCATCTCCTGGGAAACTTTAAAAAGTACTGATGCTTAGGGCATCATCCTCAAAGATTCTGGTTTAATTGGTCTAGAGTAGGACCAAGGCATTAGTATTTTTTGAAAGCTTTCAAAATGATTCTGAGTCACTGGTAGACAGGCTCACTGTCAGATGACTAACAATAATAATGAAGGTCAATTACACAATGGCAATGGAGTTTTATAATTATAATTGCTCTTTTTCTTTTTTAATTACACAAATAATATATCAGTTCTTTCTTGTTATTTAAAAAAGAAACTATACAAAAATTTACAGAGTAAAAGTGAAATGCCAGCCAGGCAAGGTGGCTAATGCCTGTAATCCTAGCACATTGGGAGGCCAAGATGGGAGGGACTGCTTGAGCCCAGGAGTTAGACACCAGCTTGGGCAACATGGCAAAACTCTATCTCTACCAATAAAACCACACACACACACACACACACACATTGGTGGTGTATACCTGTAGTCTCAGCTGCTAGAGAGTCTGAGGTAGAGGATGATTGGGTATAGGGAGGTCCGGGCTGCAGTGAGCCGTTATCACGCCACTGCACTCCAGCCTGGGCAACAGAGCTAGACCTTGTGTCAAGAAAAATAAAATGCCCTTTCACCGTACTATTTTCCCTGGATGTAACCACTCTTTATTTGTCAATTCACTGTATTCCCTCCCAGTGGTTTTTACATTCATTCATTTGACGGAGTCTTGCTCTGCCACCCAGGCTGGAATGCAGTGGTGCAATCTCGGCTCACTGCAACCTCTGCCTCCTGGGTTCAAGCGATTCTCCTGCCTCAGCCTCCTGAGTAGCTGAAATTATAGGCACGCACTACCATGCCTGGCTAAGTTTTGTGTTTTTAGTAGAGACGGAGTTTCACTGTGTTGGCCTGGCTGGTCTCAAACTCCTGACCTTGTGATCCGGCCGCCTAGACCTTCCAAAGTGCTGAGATTACAGGCATGAGCCACTGCACCTGGCCGGTTTTTACATGCATTTGAAAATGCACACAATTACTTATAATCATGTCTAATGTCTTTGAAACATGAATGTGATCATACCGTATTTATGTATTATGCCGTGGTTTGCTTTTTTTACTTAACAATTTGTCTTGGAGATCTTTCCATGTCAATACATATAAATTTACCTCAATTTTTAAAAAATTATTTCATTATTCTACTATCTGCAAAATGTTTTTTGGTATATGTGGCTTTAATTTATTTTTCATTTTAACAAGTTTATAGCTTTACAATAACAATTAGTTATTGTTAGCATTATTATTATAATTTAATTTTTCTAACTTTTTACCAGTATGGACAATGCTGTTGTTAATATCTTAGTACCTGAATCATTGTGTTTATCAGTGAATATTCCTGTAGAGCAAATTCCTAGAGTGAGAGTTACTAGGTCAGAGAGTATGTGTATTAATATTTTCAAATATGCTGTCAAATTGTCCTCCAAGAGAGGCAGTCTCAATTTACATTCACTCCAACCAATATAATCTGATTGCAATATTTCAGAGCCTAAATAAATCATTCATACTGCAGTGTGATTTAATGGGCTAACTAAAATTTCCATCTTCTCTCTTTTGACTGGAATTTTATTGAGTGAGTTTGATAGCACTGATTATATAGCATATCAGCTTAAAATTCCAATTTATAATCTTAAACATATGATTAAAGAGAATAGAAAAAGTATTCACAAATTTTTAGACCAAGTTTTTCAACATGTAAAGTATAGGAGAGATGAAAAGAAAATTCAGCCTTGGCAGTGTAAAGAATCTGCATTGGACTACTCCCAGTCTTTTGTTTTATAGATGGGATGCTCAAAGAAACACGCTGACCTCCCCAGTAACAAAGTCTCAAGAAAAGTCTACTTCAATTCTTTTGTGTCTGTGTGTGTGTGTGTATTAGTGTTTTAAATTCAAGATCCTAGATATTTTAGACTTACATATAATAAAATTACATCAATATTGTTGGGTATAACATTTTTATGTAATCAAAATGGAAGTGAAATTTAATTGCTTTCAATTAAAATTCCTTTCTAGATAATCTCTAAATTTCTTCATCAATACAATTTAGATATTGTAGTTCCCAATTCATAGGCTTTGGGGGTGGATTAAATTATATAACACATTAAAAACCTTTAGCACAGTGTCTAGAATTTAGTAAGCTCTCAGTGAATTGAACCTGTTTATTATTTCTGTTATTACCATTTTAATTCTCTTAAAAGTATGTTAAAGTATGTTTAGTCCTTCTGTATATAGAATATTTTGTTTTTAGCATGATTAAGGTAACAGAGGGGCATGATGCTGGCTTCTATATTCCAGAAGATCCAAATGAAAACTTTTCTGGTGTTAAATGTGTATTTATTATCTAGGAAACTTTTTAAAAGAACATAAATCATCAGTATCACCAACTAACTATTTTTGAAAACTCAGTGTTTTTACCACTGTACTTAGAATATATAAAAATTTAAGTATGGAAAACATACTTAAATAAAAATTAACTTTACTAAAATTGTTATTGTTTAACTGGCTTATAATCTTATGAATTTGGTTATGAGAAGAATGAAATAAAAGAAACTAATTCATTAAAGTATAGGTTGATAGAGGTCAGAAGACATGTACACTATTAAAGAGACTTACTAGTTCTGTGACTGATCAAAGTTTCCTAACTCCTCTCTTGGTATTTTGGGGCTAGTCCTGTGGAGTGAGTAAACAATACCCAAATGTTTATTTAGATTGTGTAGAATCAGTCAGAACAAAATGAGGCCTTCTTTGGGAAGGTTGGTTCCAGGATCTGCCCCTCTTACCTTCAGGAGGTACAGGGTAGGCAGATTGCTTCCATCAATATGCTCTGGATCCTTTGCTTGTCAGCTCTCTGTGGTTCTCTAATAACCTTTCTGCCCACCCACCTCCCCACCACCAGCTGGCTGTGATCCAGCACTTCCATGTGTTCAGTTGATTGGCACACAATTTTAATTAAATAACAAGTATTAAAACATACTAGAATAAAAAATAATAGAGCTGAGGGATGTTATTAGTATCATTTCTGGATTTTAGTTGGACTGTACCAAGGTTTAAAATGATCTCTTCAAAGAATCAGTTATTTTTCCTTCAGTTTAGTTCCTGTAATTTTTTTCAATCTGTGACTTTTCTTTAGCCCCTCTGCCTCCCATTTGGAAACTTTATTAATCCTTTTTTTAGTCCGTTTTTCCCAGGAATTTTTATGAAATTCCTTTTCTGTATTCGTACCTTCTTCCTGCCCAAAGCTTGCACTTCTTTCTCTACTCTTTTCTCTGTCCCTGATACTGCTTTACGTACTATCTTTCAACAATTCCTTCCCCTTCAGAAGCTTACAGATCACTGTCAAAATTATCCTTAATGCCCCCATCAGACCCTCAGAATGTGGATTTGAGTTTACATATAAATTCTTATTAAGTTAAAATGTTCAAGTACTGTGAAGAATCCTAAGATACATTTTTTTCCATTATACTTTTAGACAAGCAAATCTGGATCTTCCTCTGTGGTATCGCCCCTCTTCCCAATTTTTTTCATCACTCTCAGGATCGAGGGGGAATATATAACTGATGAATATTTTCATTTACACCATTGGAATATTATTTAAAAATTAATGTCTATATTTTAACCTAGTGGTTGTCCGCTGTGCTCAGCTCCATTATTGCTGATATCATTTGAAAATATAATCTGCTTATTCAGTTGTTTGGATCAAAAAATGCAAACATTTTTAATGGTCATAGCAGATCTAAATTCTGATTTCTGAATTAGTTTTCATTTTTTGATGAAATCCTCAGAAATTTGGGTATGTTTTGATTAACTTATTAACTAGTGTAGGTGTTTGGACTTGATTTTTAAAAACTCATGTAATTACCTCAGAATATAATTAAATAGTTCTAAAGGTCTAAACAATTTGTTTTTATTTATTTAACCATCATAAGTGCCTCTATTCTATCCATTGTTGCCATTCTTTCATTTAAAATCTTTTCTTTTTTTTGAGACAGAGTCTCGCTCTGTCGCCCAGGCTGGAGTGCAGTGGTGCAATCCCAGCTCCCTGCAAACTCCGCCTCCTGGGTTCACGCCATTCTCCTGCCTCAGCCTCCCAAGTAGCTGGGACTACAGGCCCCCGCCACCATGCCCGGCTAATTTTTTGTTATTTTTAGCAGAGACAGGGTTTCACCATGTTAGCCAAGATGGTCTCGATCTCCTGACCTCGTGATCTGCCCGCCTCGGCCTCCCAAAGTGCTGGGATTACAGGCGTGAGCCACCGCGTCAGGCCTTAAAATCTTAAATTATAAATCTTATTTTGATAGTGTCTCAAAAATGTTGACTTTGATTTGATTGTTAATTATCTTCTATCTTTAAACGCTCCTTAAATAAGAAATAATACTTGTAGAATATGCTAGCTCATTAGAATTACAGTATTTATAAAATGATTTTATGAAGAACTTGATAACCGTCTAAGATTAAACTGAACATTTTTGTTTATTTTATCTTTGTTTGTTAAAACAGAGTCTAGCCCTGTTGCCCAGGCTGGAATGCAGTGAAGCAATCTTGGCTCACTGCAGCCTCTGCCTCCCTGGATCAAGCAGTTCTCCTGCCCCAGCCTCCTGAGTAGCTGGAACTACAGGTGTGCCCCGCCACGCCTGGCTAATTTTTTGTATTTTTAGTAGAGACAGGGTTTTGCCATGTTGGCCAGGCTGGTCTCAAACTCCTGACCTCAAGTGATCTGTCCACCTCAGCCTCCCAGAAGTGCTGGGATTACAGGCATGAGCCACTGCACTTGGCCTTTTTTTATCTTATTTGTAATGCATGAGAAAATATCCTTTGTGCCATTGGTTCAACATTTAATAAAGTACTTAGCATGAATAATTTTATTTTTTATGTTGGACTATGGGAATATATAATAAAGTATGAGTATAGTTTTCTTTGTATGGTCTTTTGTTTGTGTGAGACTATGTCCTTATATTTCTTAAGCATATAGCTAAAAATGGACACACATGATATTTTTATGCTCACATCACAATGTAAAATTCATTCCAACTACAAAGGCAAACTGATGTGGAACAGTGTGGAGGGTGAACAAAGGGGACTAAAATCATGTATAGCTTGTATGGAGTATATAGTTGTGGTATAATTTGTGAGCTGCAAGGTAGCTGAACATTTCTATTTTGGTGTCAGTCCCTTGGGAAGGAAGGGGTTTCATAATGGAGAGTGATCTGTACTCTTAGTAAGAGTGATTGACACTGAATGATTAAATAGAAGAGAATATAAATACCACTCCTCCCCCTTTTAAGGCTAAGCACATAGACACTAAATGCAAATCTTTTCAATGTGGAAGAAAGTCTGGCCTAATGATAGCACATATCAGGAAAGCCAAGGGGGTGAATTAACTATGCAGATCAAAATGTAAGGAAACCAAAATTATATAGCATCCTTAAAAATAACTTTTATAGCCCAAATCTAAAGGTAAATGCACAGATAGAGGGTAATTGAAGATCCCATTTGTGAAAGTAGAATACTGACATCAGGCTCCTGGTCAATGAGTGGGCAAAATGGTTCCCTGAATTGGATAACACAGTGCATACCACGGTGACTGATAAAATTGATGTGTCTGCAGGAGAGCCAGCCCTATTACTGAAGCCTTTAACCTATTTTCTGTCTCTTTGAAAATGAGCTCCTGAGTGGAAGTTATCCTCAAGGAAGTGAATTTAATTCAAAAGAAGATATTTTATAGATGGGCAACTTTAATTTAAGAATTCACTTACCTATTGTAGAGGAGAACTGTGTGGGAAAATATATTATTATAAGTAATGTGGTTATATTTTTCAAATATGTCATTTTTTAGTGTTGTTATTTTGAGAACCTGAATTTTAAGCATTAGCAAGTAAACTTTATTATTTAATCTTACACTCTCTTAGAACATATGGCTGAAACAATATTGAATCTGCACTGTAATACTTTATTAAGATATGTAATTATACAATGAATAATTTAACTACAACATGTGATTTCTTGTTTTTTTTTTCTCTTTTTGAAAATATGATTCAGTCTGTCCTAAGATAAATACTTGTTAATCATTGCAAAGAATAAAAGCCCATCTTATAAATTCATTATTCTAAAGTATATAAGGTAATATTGCTAACTGGAGAAGCAGGCAATAGTTACCCTAATTTTTGCCAATTAAAAAATTCACTGTTCAATTTATGCCAGGAGATAAAATACTAAATATCCTATATACACTGCTTAGTAGGTTGTTAGTACCTTAGTAGTTTGTCTATGAAATATAAGGTAGTATAAATTATTAAGTTTGATGTTCTCACACACATACAAATATAAGTCATCATAATTCACTTTTTGTTGTGAGTCTGGACTTAAGCCAATTTTCTCAGTTAACACTTTTTTTGTTGTTGTTGTTGGAGATGGAGTCTCACTCTGTCGCCAGGCTGGAGTGCAGTGGCGCAATCTCGGCTTACTGCAACCTCCGCCTCCCAGGTTCAAGCAGTTCTGCCTCAGCCTCCCGAGTAGCTTGGGACTACAAGCGCGCGCCACCATGCCCAGCTAATTTTTGTATTTTTAGTAGAGGCAGAGTTTCACCATGTTGGCCAGAATGGTCTGGATCTCCTGACCTCATAATCCGCCTGTCTCGGTCTCCCAAAGTGCTGGGATTACAAGCGTGAGCCACCGCCACCCAGCTAGTTAAAACATTTTGTTATTATTTTTTAAAAACATTATAACCTGGCTGGGTGCGGTGGCTCACGTCTGTAATCCCAGCACTTTGGGAGGAAGGGGCAGGCGGATCACTTGAGGTCAGGAGTTCAAGAACAGCTTGGCCAACATGGTGAAACCCTGTCTCTACCAAAAATACAAAAATTAGCCGGGCATGGTGGCACATGCCTGTAATCCTAGCTACTCCCGAGGCTGAGGCAGGAGAATCGCCCAAATCCGGGAGGCAGAGGTTGCAGTGAACCGAGATCACTGCACTCCGGCCTGGGCAACAGAGTGAGATTCCATCTCAAAAAATATATATATATAACCTGTTGTTCTTTGTGCTTCATAAATGAGATTTATGGAGTCATAAATGTATTTGGAAAATAAAATAGAAAGCTCTTAAAATATTTCATTTGGAGACAAGTCATTAAACAAATTCTGTATTTAAAATGAGATTTAAAACCTTTGGTAAATATAAATTTTTCTTAGTTTCTTCCACTAACGGTTTTTTTGTTACTTTTAATATAAAATTTTAGAAGAAAATCTGATTGAACAAATATACCTCTGAAAAAATTTTCTTGCTTAGCTTTCCTTGCCAAGCTAAAAGCTGAACTTTCAAACATCTAATACAAAGCCATGTCCCCAGTGTGCATTCACATATTGTGGACGGATTTCCATTTATTTTAACTTAAAAGAGATCACCCTAAAAGAAAGCTAATTTCTTACAAAAAAGAAAAGAAAGTTAACTTTTCTCATCATTGAACTAGCATGAACCTTTATTAATTCAATCTAAGTATTTAGAAGCTTTCTTTTTTTAGCACTGTTCTGATTCAGACATTTACTCTATTGCTCTAAAATTACTTGGTAATTTGCCAGATATCATCCTGACTTTCTGACTAGACTCTGACTTTCTTATATATCAAATTTCACTGCATTACTTAATTTTATACAAAGGAAAAAATTTTTTCCAGTTTAGCTGGTTTCTACAGTCAAAATAATTAACATTCAAAGAAGTGTTAAACTTTTAAATTTGGTCTAAAATTTTGCCAGTTTCTGAATGAATTGCCACTTTGTATCATGCCAACAGCTGTATTTCTACACTCTTGTTTTTAAAACTGGCTTGTTGTTTTTTGTTGAATATTCGCTGCCCTCTAGTGGGCTAAATGGTTCTTTTAAAATGACCAGATAGTGTCAAATTTAAAGGAATCCTTTCTACATGGAAGTGATTAAATATTCTTACATGTTTTAATACTCTTGTTTTTCACTGTGTTTAGTTGTGTCTCACACAACTAAGTTTTTAACCTCACCAGAACATTTTGGTGATGATAGTCTTTGAACCAACAGTGTAACCAGTATAAACAATGATAAATGCTTTTAAGAAGGCACATTAAAATAAGCTTATCTCATTGGTAGTTTGTGTGTTTTCACATTTTAAAATGTGTTTTTGGATACATGCTGCCTACTTCTAAGATGTTTTCATCTTTTTTCCTTGTAGATGCTACAACTGTGGTGGCCTTGATCATCATGCTAAGGAATGTAGTCTACCTCCTCAGCCAAAGAAGTGCCATTACTGTCAGAGCATCATGCACATGGTGGCAAACTGCCCACATAAAAATGTTGCACAGCCACCCGCGAGTTCTCAGGGAAGACAGGAAGCAGAATCCCAGCCATGCACTTCAACTCTCCCTCGAGAAGTGGGAGGCGGGCATGGCTGTACATCACCACCGTTTCCTCAGGAGGCTAGGGCAGAGATCTCAGAACGGTCAGGCAGGTCACCTCAAGAAGCTTCCTCCACGAAGTCATCTACAGCACCAGAAGAGCAAAGCAAAAAGGGGCCTTCAGTTCAAAAAAGGAAAAAGACATAACAGGTCTTCTTCATATGTTCTTTCCTTTACCCGGTTGCAAAGTCTACCTCATGCAAGTATAGGGGAACAGTATTTCACAAGCAGTAGCTGACCTGGGATTTTAACTACTATTGGGGAACTGTGAATTTTTTAAACAGACAAATCACTCTAAGCAAATTACATTTGAGCAGGGTGTCATGTTTTATGTTAATTCAGAGAATAAGATACTATGTCTGTCAATATGTGCATGTGTGAGAGGGAGAGAGCCTGAGTCTGTGTGTGTACATGAGGATTTTTATATAGGAATGTAGACACATATATAAAGAGCCTTTGTCTTTATATATTTGTGTATAGATCAAAGCACACACCCTCTCTCATATAATTGGATATTTCCAAGAATTGAAAACCCATGTGAAGCATTATAGATAGTTTTAAATTTAACCCACTGGAGTTTTCTTGAAATACCACTTCTTTTATATTATATAAAACTAAAAACATGACTGTTACCTTTTGTGTGAACCAAAGGATACTTCAGATCTCAGAGCTGCCAATTATGGGGTACTAAAGGTTTTTAAGACATCCAGTTCTCCCGAATTTGGGATTGCCTCTTTTTCTTGAAATCTCTGTAGTAGTAATTTTTTCCCCCTTTTTTGAAGGCAGTACCTTAACTTCATATGCCTCTGACTGCCATAAGCTTTTTTGATTCTGGGATAACATAACTCCAGAAAAGACAATGAATGTGTAATTTGGGCCGATATTTCACTGTTTTAAATTCTGTGTTTGATTGTAAAATTAGATGCCTATTAAGAGAAATGAAGGGGAGGATAATCTTAGTGGCTTGTTTTCAGTAGTATTTTAATATCAGCTTCTTGTAACCTTTTCCATGTTGTGAGGGTTGTAAGGGATTGTGTGGCAACAGCAGCTTCCCTTGGCTAAGTCAATCTTCTACCCATTGCTTAGAGCAGGGAGCCCTCCTTATTTACTACTGAAGACCTTAGAGAACTCCAATTGTTTGGCATATATTTTTGGTGGTGGTTTTTATTCCTCCTGGAGAGTTATCTAATTTGTTTCTAAAACAAACAAGCAGCAAAGAAATGAATACTGGGGTTGAGAATTAAAATTAAGTGGATGTTCACAGTTGCCCAATATATATGACCTGCAAATGATACGAAAAAGTGCAGCATTTAGTGGCAGTTAACAAGAGTGACAAGCCTGGGGCAGAGGTACCAAACCTCTCCCACCAGAGAGCTAGAAGTATTTTATACAGTAACTTTGATCTTATGGAAGTGATCTTCAATGCTTATTCTGAAGTAACCTATATGGTGGATACAGGATGAACATTCAGTGCCAGGGAGAATCTTCTCAGGTTGGTTCTTGTTAGAGTGATAAACTGGCTAGGGGCCATAGTATTGGTCCTGTTAGGTTTCGGTCATGGAAAAAAAAAATTATTTTGGGGTCATCCTGGCTCTAGATGTTATGGGCAAATTTCTGAAACATCTGCAAGAAGGTACCAGTTAATTATAGTGCTTAATATTGGGAATAAGATTAAGCATTATAATTATAATGTATGGGCCTGTTGGTGTAAGCTCAGATAATTAAATAAAAATAGCATGACTCAAGTGAGACATATTCTGCTGAACAGTTTCTACTTCCTCTCCCGCCTGTCCTGTCATGGGAGACGTGTATAGTTGCTGCTGTTTCAGCAAACCACCATAAGACGAAAATGCCTCAGGTTGGGTTGCCAGTCCTTTACAACTCAGCTTGAATTTCACAACAGTGATTGTGAGAATCTGCGTGGTATACACTGAAATATCGGTGTGCTGTGATGCAAAGCTTACCTTTGACGATATTGAATGTGATATAGCTGTAGAGAAGTACTTCCTTGCCTTATGTGAGGATTTCAAACTTATTTAAATTATGTAGACAAATCAAAGTGGCATTGCTTAATTTTTAGCAGGCATAATAAGCAAGTTAACAGTAAAATGCAAAACATGATAAGCGTTGCTCAATTTTTAGCAGGTATAATAAGCAGGTTAACAGTAAAAATGCAAAACATGATAGATAAGTCACTTTGAAAATTCAAACCAAAGTTCCTTCACCTTATGGAAATAGGAAATTATGGACTTCAAAATTGGACACTTCCTGTTTACAAAAAGAAATTCAGAGCTAAAATCATGGTAAAAAAAAATAGAAACACTTGAGAACTATGGTCTTTATGGGTGCAATTTGAAATCCTTTTCATCATCTTACCAGACTAAACTAAGAGCACATACCAAACCTATCTTATGGTTGAAAGTTGGGGTTTATTTTTTATATGAGAATATTATCACTATTACATAACATACTCAGGACAAAGAACTTTGCTCAGGGAACATACCATGTAATATTTTTGTTGTTTCTTTACAGACCAGTCTACAGTCCTGCTTACTCAAAACAAACCAAATAACTTATACCTTTATATAAGTATTATGTACTGATGATAGTAACTACCTCTGAGTTTGACACAGATCAAAATTTTTGAATATCAGATATCAGTTATCCTATTTTTATTTCATGTGAAAACTCCTCTAAAGCAGATTCCCTCAACTCTGTGCATATGTGAATATCACTGATGTGAACACATTGTTCATTTACATAGGTAAAATATTACTCTGTTTACAGCAAAAGGCTACCTCATAGTTGATGCATAGCACACCTGTATGTATGCTGTTCCAGCCTTACAGGTGGCTGATAATTCTCTGGTACAGAACCTTTTTATCTGTATTATAAATAGCAATTCACAACTGCATGTTTCTGACAAACACTTGTGAATAATGAAGCATCTCGTTTTAGTTAGCAAAGTCTCCAAACATTTCCTTAAAATAATCATGTATTTAGTTTAAAGAATTATGGGCACTGTTCAACTTAAGCAAAACAGAACACGGAAGCAGTCTTAGAAGCACCACTTTGCCCAGAGGTGGAGGTTGGAAGGGGTAGCAGGGAGAGGGGTTGGTGTATGCAGGTATTCATGCTAGGCAAAGAGTTTAAAAGACGCCAATGTCCTTCATTTACTGTCTGTGCTGCCCTGAAGCCAAGCGTATTGCAGCATTATAGCCCCAGGCACATAACTAACTAGCACTGGCTTGCCAAGGAATGAACATGCAATGCCATTACTAGCTATTGAGGGAAAAGGGTCTGTGTGAAGCATCACTTTGCAGGGATTACTAATGGTGGGGCAGCAGGTCTGTGAATTAAGTTATCTCTTGACCTCACCCTCATGTCAACACAAATGTAATTCCTAAACAAGATGCATTGCCAGTCTCTTAGCCCTGTAAGCTGATCATTTGCTACATGGCAGACTATAATGAAAACATTTTTATACTTGGGTTTCTAGTCTTCACTAGAAGGCCTTGGATGTATTTTTGCAGTTGAAAGATTTAGAAAGATTTTTACCTGCTTATAACTTGGAAGTTTAGAGTGCAATGTAAGAAAAAAGATCAAGAAATGTCATGTTATTAGCATCAGTCCACCTCCAATATTGCCGATACTTTTTTTATTCTGGCTCAGATTTTGCACCAGTGCGGCCCCAAGTTACTGCTGGTTGTATTTAGTTTGTGAATAGGAGCCCATAAGTGTTAATAGACTTTGTACCATTCACTATAAGATGAATTATACAGGACATGGGAAATCTCATTAAGTCTTAAAGTTAATTTAAATTAATTTATCTGTTTTCTCTAAGAAATGTTTATCATAAAATATATATGTGTATTTCCCCTTTGGTTATAAAATTTGGGAAAGTATGTACAAGTGCAGCTGCACTGACTTTAATTTTCTAGATGTCTTAATGAGATTTATTTGTTTTAGAGAAGAACATCTTGTTAAAAGCATCAAACTCTGTCTTACATAGCTGTGAACAGCCTCTTTAAGATGTGGTGGTTGTATGATCTGTGTCTTAATTGTTCAGTTAGAGTGAGAAGTTGACCTATGATTCATTTTTAAATTTTATATTTGGAACAAAGCTGCAAGTTATGGTAAAGTACTGTACTGTGAGAAGTATTATGATATTTAATGCATCTGTGGCTTAACACTTGTGAGAGTTACCAGCTTGAAAATGATGGTGTTGACTACCTCTTGAATCACATCTATCAACCACTGGCACCTACCACCAAGCTGGCTTCAATTAGTATGTGTTGCTTTTTGGTATTAACAACTAACCGTACTAGAGACCAAAGTGAACCCTGATTTTTATATGTCTTTAATAATGGTGTTTTATTTAGTGTTTTTAAATTATCCTGTGTAGTATTTAGATTACCTCATTGTCCATTTTGACTCATGTTGTTTACAAGTGAAAATAAAAACACTTGAACTGTATGTTTTTAAAAGACAAAAAAGGGGTAGATGTTTGGAATGCGTTTCACTCGCGTGCAGTCATCTGGAGGGACTGAAGCACTGTTTGCCTTTCTGTACACTCTGGGTTTTATATTCTCATTTCATGCCTAATGTCTTATTCTGTCAATTATGGATATGTTGAGGTTTAAAAAAATTACTTGATTAAAAATAAAACATATAACGTTGGCATTTATGATGGGTTTTGGAGATTTTTTATGATGTGTGTTCTTACTAAGTGAAAGGATAAAAGGCCATTTAGGCAGTGTTTTACATCAGTTGGAGCATAAGTTAAGTGGTATTAACATATCCTCAGTGGTGAGTATTAACATGGAACTTACTCCAATAATACAGATGCTGAATAAATGTAGTCTAAGTGAAGGAAGAAGGAAAGGTGGGAGCTGCCATCACTCAGAATTGTCCAGCAGGGATTGTGCAAGCTTGTGAATAAAGACACATACTTCATGTGGTCAGAAGGGTGGTCTGAAGCAAAATGTTCAAAGCCTATTGAAGAAATCATTTTAGAATTTTTCTACAAGTTTTTTCTAATAAAGAATTTGAAAAGGGCAAATTTTATCAGTACCAAATATCTAAAATACGAATGTAGATTTATCAAACCATGAATGCAGTATTGATGTACTGTAACAAACCATTTGGTAAAACTATTGAGTTCTTTAAATTGGCCAGTTCCACAAACTTATTTTCCTCTCTTCACCTGGATGATTTATTTTTTTGATGATCTGTTATGACTCTTTTATTTTATTTTAAATTCTGGTAAAATCACATAACATAAAATTTACTATCTTAACCATTTTTTTTTAAAGATGAGGTCTCATTCTGTTGCCCAGGCTGGAGTGCAGTGGTGCAGTCGTAGCTTACTGTGGGCTCAAATTCCTGGACTTGAGCGATCCTCCCACCTCAGCCACTTGAGTAGCAGGACTACAGATGTGCACCATGCCCAGCTAATTTTTTTTTTTTTTTCTGTAGAGATGGAGTCTTGCTTTGCTGCCCAGGCTGGTCTTGAACTCCTGGCTTCAAGCAGTCCTCCCTCCTTAGCCTCCCAAAGGGCTGGCATTACAAGTGTGAGCCACCATGTCTAGCCTTAACCATTTTTGATTATTAAGTATATTCACATTCTTGTACAACCATGTATGATTCACTTTTCTTTGAATGTGAAGGGCTTTTTGTACTTTAGAGAATATGGAAAACCTTTAAACCTTAAAAGAAAAATACACATAATCCCATCATCTGAAAGTAACCAATAACAGCTTTTATTAATTTATATTTAGTATATGGAATTTTTGTTTTCTTTTTGTGAGACAGGGTCTTGCTTTGTCACCCAAGCTGGAGTGCAGCGGCTCAACCATGGCTCACTGCAGCCTCAACCTCCCCAGGCTCAAGTGATCCTCCCAGCTCAGCCTCCCAAGTAGCTGGGACTATAGGCCTACACCACCACGCCTGGCTACGTTTTTGCATTTTTTGTAGAGGTGGTAAAATCACAAAACAAAAATTTACTATCTTGTGGCCCAGGCTGGTCTTGAACTCCTGGGCTCAATTGATCCTTGTGCCTTGGCCTCCCAAAGTGCTGGAATTACAAGTATGAACCACCCCGCCCGGCCAATTTTTGAATTTTTTGTAGAGACAGAGTTTCACTATGTTAGCCAGGCTGGTCTTTAACTCCTGGCTTCAAGGATCCCACCTCAGCCTCCCAAAGTGTTGAGAATGCAGGTGCAAGCTACCACACCTGGCTGAAAATCTTAAAAAAAAAAAAAAAATTATACATAATCCCATCGCCTAGAAATAACCATTAGCATTTTTTTATTAATTTTCTTCTGGTTACACACACACACACACACACACACACACAGATACATACACATACGGGTGATTTTGTTTTTCTTTTTTGAGATGTAGTCTCACTCTGTTGCCAGGCTGGAGTGCAGTGGGGCAATCTGCTCACTGCAACCTCCACCTCCCCGGTTCAGGCAATTCTCCAGCTGGGACTGTAGGCATGTGCCGCTGCATCCGGCTGATTTTGTATTTTTAGTAGAGACGGTTTCACCATGTTAGCCAGGCTGGTCTCGAACTCCTGACTTCAGATGATCCACCTGCCTTGGCCTCCCAAAGTGCTGGGATTACAGATGTGAACCACCACGCCTGGCCAGTGTTTACACATAGAATAATTTGATCATTAAATAGTCCAATATGCTTATGTAATTAATGCTTTTTTTTTTTTTTTTCCGAATAAAGAATAGCTGTAAGTCACATTTAGGCTAACAGGACGACCCAGCCAGAATCCCAGGCTGTCCTCTGTACACAGAGTACTACGTTTCCTACCCCTGTCTGTGTCTATAAGCCTTTTGTAAGGACCTTTGTATGAAGCTTTTGCTTGCTAGGCTACTAAATCAAAGCAGTGCTGTGTGATAGCCACCATTTTGTGATCGATTCTGCTCCTGATTGCCTGTTATTTTTGTAAAATATTCCTCAAAAACTCTGTGGGGTTTCTTGTTTGCTTTGCTTTCTAGAAATAATTGAAAATTCTTAAAACTTTCACAGTTGCTCAAATGTAATTTCTGTCATCCTCAATTTAGAAACCAGTATGTTGCCCTTTCTAATCCTCTCTCTCTCTCACTCACACACACACACACACACACACACACACACACACACACTCTTTCTGAATTAATTTGGACTGCCTGGAAAATGGTAAATGTTTCTGTGGCTGCATAGCAGGCATGTTTCTTAACACAATATAAGATAGTTTATTGTATTTATAGTGTATTTTGTTGCTAAAATTACTCAAAATTTCTTGAAGATGTGGGCTGTTTCTGAAGGTCAAGGGTCTCCATTTCTACTTAATTTCTGAGCTCCTCAGCATCTGTAGCTATATCCGCCTGCTCCAGTTTGTAAAAGTTCTTTAAAACACAAACTCCAACCTTGGAGGTTTTGCTTACACCCCAAATCACATGGTTGGTTTTCTTTTGTCAAGAAGAAAGAAGAGGCTGGACCCACACCTATTAACGTAAGGACAATGCCCAAAGTCCAGGGAAAGACTGTCTCACACTTGAGAATCAAACCACATTTCTGTTTGACTTGGTGCAAATAGACATATTGTTGACCTGTCCTTTCATACTGCTTTTCTACCTTCTAGAAGTGTGGCCTCTCCCTCACTGCCAGTATGTCAGATATTTCAAGTGTTTTTATCACTTTCTTTCTTTCTTTCTTTCTTTTTTTTTTTTTTTTGACGCAGTCTCGCTCTGTTACCCAGGCTGGAGTGCAGTGGTGTGATCTCGGCTCACTGCAACCTCTGCCTCCCGGGTTCAAGTGATTCTTGTGCCTCAGCCTCCTGAGTAGCTGGGATTTTAGGTGCGCGCCACCACACTCAGCTAATGTTTTGTATTTTTAGTAGAGACAGCGTTTTGCCATGTTACCCAGGCTGGTCTTGAACTCCTGGGCTCAGGCAGTCCACCCACCTCAGCCTCCCAAAGTGCTAGGATTAGAGATGTGAGCCACTGCGCCTGGTCATTTATCACTCTTTCATTGAGATCATCGGGCCACATATTGAGCCCTTATAGTTATCAATCTCCACACCGGCTCTTCAAGTTCTCTCATTTCTTCATGAAATTAATTCTCCACAACTTTCATTAACTAGTTCAGATAGTAGTTTTGCTAGTCCCCTGTTAAACTGCTTCTGCCCAAAAGCAATCAAACACCCAAAAAATCCACTTAAAACTATATTAATAAAAACCTAATTACAATCATAATTTCCTCACAGTAAAAATCTTGTAAAATGCAGAGGAGGGGCTGCCGTGTGAGAAGCTCCTGCTGTGGTGTTCTGACGATGTGCCCGGTCCACGCTCTACTTCCTTAGGTGGGCTTTTGTTTGTTGAGGCTGCACAGCATTAATGGGGAAACTTATTGCCGGGGAAAATGTAACATAAAACCAAACAGTGGGAAGGGACTCTGGACTGGCATCTGGTTCAATAGTCTGTCTCCATCTAGGATCATACCTGACCATCCTAGATGGTTATTCCCAAAATCTGCTGGAGGAGAGTCCACGAGTTCCTTTAGAATGGAATCAGTAAACAACAACAAAAATAAGTAATAAAAGACTGTGGGTCAATGTCAGATTATACAAGAGATCCCATTTAGATGGATACTCAATTTTCCATGATGTGATTATTACGCATTGCATGCCTGTACCAAAATATCTCATGTACCCTGTAAATATATACGCCTACTATGTACCCACAAAAACTAAAAAATAATTTAAAAAGAGATCCCATTTAAAGGGACCATATTGACAACCTGCAGTGTTTCTTTTTAGTAAGACATTATTTCTTAATGGAACACTATCCTTACTAAAATTATCTTCAAGGCTTATGTAAAAGATGTCCTAAATAACACAATCTAAAAAGTATGTCATAATGTACTCCACTGTGCAGTGGGCCTTTAGAAGTGTAAAAATTCCTTATGGTTAAGGTGAAAGTCCGACTTTTAAGAATGTAGAAGAACTGGAATTCAATAATTCTGAATAAAGATTGAACATGATACAGTTCAGTTGTTGCTTGACACCACCAGAGGGCACTCTTCACTTGCTCTCTGAAACAGATTTTCTTTTACATCCCCTCATAGCTATAATACTCTTTTGAGTATCTGAATATCCACATGATTGATAAACTTACCTAGGAAAATTTCTGACTGAAAAAATGTGTAATTATAAGTAATGCCTTTTGAGCTCTTATGCAGAAGACAGGAGCTGTCAACACAGAGCTCACAATACTGAAGAGATAATCAGATATTTGTAACTTGTCTAGAAAAAAGTATTTCTAAAAGTCTTCTTGTAATAAGAAACCACAGGACTGTAAACATTCAATTACATTAAGTAATCATACTGCATTATTACCCCATACGTTTCTCCCCCACCTTTCAAGCTATGAGAAATATAAAACTTCTCCCAAGCATGATGGCTCACACCTGTAATCCCAGTGTTTTGGAGGCCAACCCAGAGGGATCACTTGAGGCCAGTAGTTCAAGACCAGCCTGATTAACATAGTGAGACCCTGTGATGTGGTTTGGCTGTTTCCCCACCCAAATCTCATCTTGAATTGTAGCTCTTACAATTCCCAGGTGTTGTGAGAGGGACCCCGTGGGAGATAACTGAATCATGGGGTTGGGTCTTTCCCATGCTGTTCTCATGACAGTGAATAATTCTCACGAAATCTGATCATTTCATAAAGGGGAGTTTCCATGCACGAGCTCCCTTCTCTTGTCTGCCACCATGGGAGACATGCCTTTCATCTTCCACCATGATTGTGAGGCCTCCCCAACCATGTGGAACTGTGAATCTATTAAACCTCTTTCTTGTGTAAAATTGTCCAGTCTTAGGTATGTCTTTATCAACAGCATGAAAACGGACGAATACAGCCTGATTCTACAAAACCTTAGCTGGGCATGATGGCTTGTGTCAGTAATTCCAGCTGCTTGGAAGGCTGAGGCAGGAGGATTGCTTGAGACCAGGAGTTCGATGCTGTAGTGCCTTTGATCACACCACTGCACTCCAGCCCGGGAGACACAGTGAGACTGTCACTAAAAAAAAAAAAATAATAATAAATAAATAAGAAATGCAAGACTTCTTCATTGGGGTTTTATTACTGAAAACTTTGATGTTCCTCTTCTCACTCAGACATCTTAATAGGGCTGCCCATACTTCCATTATTTGAGAAGAAACAATATCTTGTCAAAATGCTGATATCACACCCAGGTATTCTAAGTATTTGATTTAAATGTGTGTCTCTAGCTACAAGTTCTGAAAAGAGTTTTCAGGTATAATTTAATGAAGAAATACATCTTTTACCTTCAGCTTCCATTTATGTATCACTGATTAATGTAATAATAGCTTTTACTTTTATAGTGCTTTATCGGTGACATGGTGCTTTAAAATTTAATTCTCACAAAACCCTCCTAAGATTAAGATGGCAGATATCAACATTCCTATATTACAGATGGGTTCAGGGAGATTACATTAACTACTTGGGCCATAACCAGGCTTGGAGCTAGCTAGGAAAGACACCTCAGAATTCTGATTTGAATCATTCTCTTCTTCCAGTCACCAGAACCAGGCAGTAAGCTTCCTTCTAACTCTTTAGGAAGTGCCAAGAAGACAAGGAAGTGAGTAGGAGAGTTGAAAGGATCAAAATCACACACCAGTGTGATTGCCCACATTTGCTTCTGTCTGAATGTTTCCATCCATGCCACCCATTTCTACTAGTCATTCTCCAAACCCACTCTCACTCTCATCCTGCTCCACTGTGTTTCTCTGGTCTTGTTTGTTTGTTGTTTTGAGACAGAGTCTTACTCTGTTGCACAGGCTGGAGTGCAGTGGCACGATCTCGGCTCACTGCAACCTCCGCCTTCCGGGTTCAAGCGATTCTCCTGCCTCAGCCTCCCAAGTAGCTGGGATTACAGGTACATGCCGCCATGCCCGGCTAATTTTTGTATTTTTAGTAGAGATGGGGTTTCACCATGTTGCCCAGGATGGTCTCAATCTCCTGACTTCGTGATCCGCCCACCTTGGCCTCCCAAAGTGCTGGGATTACAGGAGTGAGCCACAGCACCCGGCCTCTTTTTTTTTTTTTTTTTTTTTTGACAGAGTTTTGCTTTTGTTGCCCAGGCTGGAGTGCAATGGTGCAATCTCAGCTCACTGCTGCAAACTCTACCTCCCAGGTTCAAGTGATTCTCCTGCCTCGGCCTCCTGAGTAGCTGGGATTATAGGCGCGCACCATGCCTGGCTAATTTTTGTATTTTTAGTAGAGACGGAGTTTCACCATGTTGGCCAGGCTGGTCTGGAACTCCTGACTCAAGTGATCCACCTGCTGCGGCCTCCCAAAGTGTTGGGATTACAGGCGTGAGCCACTGCGCCTGGCTGTGTTTCTTACAGTGGGAAGCAAGGCTATGAATGCACTAGCCTGCGAAGCCTGGACCTGCCAGGAGTTCCACCCAAGCACCTGGCATGCTTGTGCAAGGGAAGCTCCTGGACCTCACCCCAGACCAGAGTTTCTCAACCTTCCTATCCATATGAATCACCTGGGAGCTTTTAAGACTCCCAATGCCCAGATGAATGGCATCAGAATCTTTAATCCCAACGTGCAGCCCAGGCTAAACCCACTGTCCCGGCAGGTGCATTGTGTCAGTATCTGTGAGGGTGGGCTCTTGGAGCTAGACTTTTAACTGGTTCCCTGAGTGACCGTTTTATAAAAAGTCTGAAAACTACTGGCCAGGAGCCAATAAATACAAGTTGCTTTTAACTGGACTGTGAACAAGAATACGTGGGTTCTAGTTTTTCTTGGGTTCAATTTTCCTGGCTGTGTTTTTCATCTGCCCAATGGGGGCAGCGGGTGGACTCAAACGATCAGCCCTCAAAGTGGTCAAGAGGACCTCAAAATGTGGTCCTTAACAGCAGCAGCAGCATCCTGCCCCGGCAACATGGCAAAACCTCATCTCTACAAAAAATACAAAAATTAGCCAGGCCTGGTGGTGCGTGCCTGTATACCCAGCTTCTTGGGAGGCTGAGGTGGTAGGATCGCTTGAAGCCAGGAGATCAAGGCTGCAGTGAGCTGTGATAGCGCCACGGCGCTCCAGCCTGGACAACAGAGGGAGGCTCGGTCTCAAAATAAAAAGAAAGTTATCCTCAACATAACTTTTTTGGATCAAGAGGTGACCAATAATCACAGACATCTGAGTGCCAGCAAGGGTCTGAGGAGGTTCAGAACTTCCTTGTCCTTGGTCAGGTCACAATGCTCCTGTAAACCTTTAACAAAATAGTTGATTTGCTTTTTAAAATATATATACTTCCCCTTTATTCCCAGAGCTGGTTTCAAAAGCTACAGGATTGCTGTTTTTGTGTTTTATCTTAGTTCTCTAAAATTATCCTAGGCTACGTGCAGGAATGGGTACAGGCCCTTTAAACAAATGGAGTTAGTTGTGTTAGTTCTTTTCTTGTTTCACTGTTACACCAGTGCTTTCCATCCACTGGCTGCCTCAGAGAGGTCTCTGCAGCCTCCTCTCTGCCCAGTGCTTTCTGGAGCTACTTGTCTTAAGTTGGAATTGGCTCTTCTCTCTGCCCCAGGCAAACAGGTCCAGAGTGATTGCAGCTGAGGGTGTGGGCCACCCATGCCTCCAGCCATTTCTGCTGTAAGCAGAAGGAGCCTTGGTAATAATCCCCTGCCCTGTCCGTCCTGTGGGTCCTGGCACTGACCTTTACAAGGCTCTTTACAAGGACTGTGGCTGCCAAGATTCCAGAAGGCTTAAGGATTCGACTTGACAAAGGAAAAAGGGAAAGAGGAGGACAAACATGTACTGGGTGCAAGCTATGTGTTAGGAAAGGTTCGAGTGTACATGTGAGGACACAGTGGCTCTGCAGGCTTCACAATTTGCCTAAGATCACACTGTCAGAGCCGGCGCTCAGAACCGCTTCTGTCCCACCTCCAAGCCACGTCCAGGACAGGACTCTGCCTCCTTTTTCAGGCCTGTGCTTTTCAGCTGCTTCCATCTATGAGGCAAGTGGAGGTAAACAATGTAGATAAGAAATCAGTTTGGGACAAAATATACTAGGACCCCATTTTTTCACAGGAATTGGTAATCATTTTAAAGGCCAATGTCAGATTTTAATTTTTTTTTCTAAGAAAATGCCCCTCTATATAAATACATGTACAAAGAATAGAAAGTCTTACCTTTTTCTATTTTAGCATGAAAACTCCTTGATAACCTAAGGAAAGGAGCTGGGAACCAGATACACTGGTGGCCTCACACTCAGCCTCCAGGGGCACGGGAGAGAAAGAGGGCTGCAGACAGGCAGGCCTCAGTCTGAGGGGTCCAGGAGGAAGTCCCGGCTTTGTGACTTGCTGAATTGTCTTGGTAAACTCAATCTATTTGAGCTTCAGTTTCTTCCTCTGCAAAGTGGTGATCATAATAACTACCTTGCAGAATTGTTGTGAAAATACTAAATCATGTATTTTAAATGCAGCCTCTGGTAAATAATAGGCACTCAATACATGCTGTTCTCACTATCTCCCATTACACCTAATTGTTCTTACTAACAAAACATATCAGCACTAATAAGAAAAGTTAGAAGAGATCAGGTGAGAACAACAAAAGTAGTGGGAAGCACGTTGAAAAAAATTAGGTCTCCAGGACGACAGAAGTGATTTTTTTTTTTTTTTTGAGATAGGGTCTCACTCCGTTGCCCAGAGTGCACTGGAGTGCAGTGGCATGATCTCGACTCACTGCAAGCTCTGCCTCCCAGGCTCAAGTAATCCTCTCACCCCAACCTCCCAAGTAGCTGAGATTAGAGGCGTGCACTACCACACCTGGCTCATTTTTGTATTTTTTTTGTAGAGAGGATTTCGCCATGTTGGCCAGGCTGGTCTTGAACTCCTGGGCTCAAGGGATCTCCCTGCCTCAGTCTCCCAAAGCCACCTCCTTGAGATTACAGGCGTGAGCCACTGCACCCGGCCTACAGAAACAATTTTAAGAGAAGTAATGTCATAGCAGATGAGTGAATTGTAGTTCTGTTTTCTGCACAGTGTAGCTGGCCTGCTGGGAGGTTGAACCTGAGGTTTGTTCCCTGTCTGAGATCCTTCTGCAGTCTTGCCTCAGCCAGTCTCTACACAAATGGAATAATTATAATGTAGTCACCAACAGTTGTGAACAGCTCAGTACGCTTTCATTATTTGCAGATAAATATCAAGAATTAAATGGCTACCATCACCTCCCCGTCCAAGGTCCCTTTTATAAGAGCTGTTTTACAGTCGTGGGACCTCCATTGACTCAGATGTGAGATAATTTAGCTCAGTTCAAACCACTTTTGGTTCTGTTGGCCTGCCAATCAAGGAGTCAGAGGGTAAAATCCTGAATCAAGTTGTCCTCCTGGGAGCAGGCCCTGTGCACTGGCCCAGCAACGACAAGCACCATGGCATTTAACAGGCAGCTGGGATGAGCGAATAGATGAAGAAAATCAGAAAGACATAACTAAAAGTGGGAAAGAGGTAAATTTTCTTGTGACAGGATGAAGAAGAAGGCTGGGAGAACTTGGAAGTCAGTGGGATATATTTGTCCTTGGTGAATAGCAAGAAAATATTAACGTAGTGTTTAATATCCAGGATCCAGCTGGGCACAGTGGCTCACACTTGTAATCCTAGCACTTTGGGAGGCCAAGGCAGGCAGATCGCTTGAGTTCAGGAGTTCGAGACCAGCCTGGGAACATGGTGAGACCTCCATCTCAACAAAAAATACAAAAATTAGTGGGGCATAGTGGCACACGCCTGTAGTCCCAGCTTCTCGGGAGGCCAAGGTGGGAGGATCACTGGACCCTGGCAGGTCGAGGCTACAGTAAGCTGAGATCGCACCACTGCACTCCAGCCTGGAAAACAGAGCAAGAGCCTGTCTCAAAAACAAACAAACAAAATACAAAAAACACAAAACAAAATCCAAGACCCAGTGGTAGAGCAACCAAGAGGACGCTGCTATAGATGACATGGGAACTGTGAACATGGCCCAAAACTGGAATGAGAACAAGGCCTAAGCATAGAGTAGGAGTAGAATAAGTAGAAAATAAGTCGGTTTCTCAGAGTTGAAGACACAGCCTGAGAAGCATAGTGAGATCCCATCTCTACCAAAAAAAAAAAAAAAAAAAAAAAAAATTAGCCAGGCATGGTGGTGCACGCTTGTGGTCCCAGCTATTGGAGAAGCTGATCTGGGAGGATCACTTGAATCCAGAAGTTCAAAGCTGCAATGAGCTGTGATCGCGCCACTGCACTCCAGCCTGGGAAACAGAGCAAGAACCTGTCTCTAAAAAAAAAAAATTAACCAGGGTTGTAAGGCAGAACTAGGAAAGCGAACAGACCACATATGTTTGGGACCTGCCGACAATGTGACCTTGGGTTAGTCACTTACCGTCTCTGTACCCACCTTCTCTCCCTTCTAAAAAGGGGACACAGGGCCTGCCCTCCCACATTGACAGTACTGCTGACGGTTCAAATAGATAAGTGAAAGAGCATTGCTA
Organism: Pan troglodytes; assembly: GCF_028858775.2. NCBI lineage: Eukaryota > Metazoa > Chordata > Mammalia > Primates > Hominidae > Pan > Pan troglodytes. Next base: position 117,005,239 of record NC_072403.2, read on the forward strand.
GATTCAACGATGATCTGAAGAGACATTGAGACCTAAGCAAATGTCCCTGCCGTGGCTGCCATACAACCAGCCATATTGTGTGCATAAATTCTTGGCCACAGAGGGCAGCAAAGGAGGGAAGAGCAGATCCACAGAGGTGCGGGAGTTTACCCTGGGGGTACCGCTGGATGGAGAAGTGCGGGCATTTTGGGCAGAGGTGGGCTCACATGTGATGAGTTCAGGGGATGGAGAAGTCACTGTCTTGGCTGGGTGCAGGTGACTGGGTATGGGAAGGGCCTTGGTGGCCGTGCAGAGAGTGCGGCCTTTTCTCTGCAGGAAAGGAAGCTCCATCAGAAGGTTTTCAATTCTGTTGGCAAATTTTCAGATTATTCCGATAGCAGCACAAAGGTCGACTGGAAAAAGTGAGGCCAGAGGTGGAGAAACAAGGTGGGGTTCTATTGCAGGAACCAGGGGAGAGCCACAGGGGCTAGAAACAGAGGCACTGAGAGAATGATGAAATTCATCATTCCGCTTAAAAATAATAACTTATTACATGTTAACATGAAGAACGTTTTTCTATTTATAAAATTTATAAAATTACTATTTTATAAAACAAAAAAGTGTAGAGTGGCATTGTTTTACGCTTTTGCAATTCTAGAGGTGTGGCTAAATACAAGAGCTGGATTTTCACATCTGCTCTGCGTTCAGTAGATTGTAACATATATCGTTTTGGTTGAAGTATATGAAGAAAATCTAGCCTCACACAAATTTTGGAAAAGGGAGGAGTACAGAGTTAAGTACTTTAATAATCTTGAGATAATTGTGGATTTTTTTTTTTTTTTTGAGACAGAGTCTTGCTCTGTCACCCAGGCTGGAGTGCAGAGGCATGATCTCTGCTCACTGAAGCTTCCGTCTCCTGAGTTCCAGCAATTCTCCTGAGTAGCTGGGATTACAGGCGCGTGCCACCACACCTGGCTAATTTTTGTACTTTTAGTAGAGGTGGGGTTTTGTCATGTTGCCCAGCCTGGTCTTGAATTCCTGGCCTTAAGTGATCCACCCACCTTAGGCTCCCCAAAGTGTTGGGATTACAGGCGTGAGCCACCATGCCCAGCCAACTGTGGCTATTCTTGATACTACAAAAAACTCTATAATAGTTTCGTTTTTCTTTTTTTTAAGGTTAGTCAAGTGAAGCAGTGGGAGTGGAAAAGGAACAATCTTTCTTAAAGGTTGTTTGCAGTGTGGAGTCCGAAACCCTGTTAATGGCAGTTTTGTGCTGCTGCACTGGTCTAGCTTGCACTTGGAATAGATCTTATATCCATGTGTGTGACTTTACAACATCATGTGTTGACCATTTAAAAAATACTGGCTCACTTATGCGGATCTTTCAAATGTTAACACATTTCAAAAGAAAAGATCAAAAATTCACTCATTTATTATTATTCATTCATTCATGGGGGGGGCGAGGGATGAGGAAAAGAAAAAACCTTAACTAGAAAAATCTTTATGTATTAGGAAGCTGGTAAACTCACAGTGACGTCTTCAACTTGGAAATCTGTATCTTCAGCCCAGATCCCTTCACTGAGTTCCAGGCTGACTTATCCAATTGCTTGCTTGACATCTTTTCATTATTCTCAAGGCCCCTGGAACTTAGCATGAAGAAAACATACTCAGGCTTTGCATTCAAACCTGGCGCTCTGTGATGTTCCTGGCCAGAGAATCACCAGCAGTAACATAAGCCAGAAATCTCCGACATGCTCCTCTCACTCACCACCACTTCTGCTCCCACAAATAGCCAAGTCCTGTCAGCTTTATCTTCTGGTGGGCTGTAGCCATGTCTGTCCACAGAAAACCCCCAAGTGGACATCAGTGGAAACTCCCAGCTCTTACAGCACAGCCTTAGGTAAGGGGAAGCTGACCAAAAGCTGGCTCAGCACGAAGTTCAGGGCTGGAAACCCAGACATCAGGCCTAGATGCCATGGCCTGTTGAGTGACAGAATTAATTCCTCTCATGGTATAAGATGCTCCTTCCATTTGGGCCTATCATTGAGGCTGACTAGGGTGGGTGTGTTAGATGCCAAGGACTTGCCACTCAAGGCCAAAAGATGGGCTAAGTTTCCATTCCAATACCTAGGACAGCTGATGGGAGAAAACGTGGGTTTCTCAAAGAATAGAAAGACTGTCCCCCTCATCCACCACAGAACAGATCCAGGGAGGTTTTCTGACTCCTTCATGTGACTCCTCATATTGTTGAATCTTAGGAAACTAGAAGGGAGTGAATGTTCAGATGCAATAGAAAAAAAGCTGAAGCCCACCAAGTCCCATCAATAAAACTCTGAAGGCTTCTCCACTGCTGCATCTAGTCAACACTGTCTACACTGCCTTCTGGCCATTTTTTTTTTCACAGTCAAAGCAGCCAAGATGGCAGGACCTTTGAAGTCAGGTATGACCGACCCACAAGCACCGCCCCTGCTGGTCTGCTCAGAATACAATGGCCTGCACCAGGCCCATCCCCACAACCTTGGCCTTTGGGCATGACATTCGAACAAGCTAGATATATGTAAGAGGAATGAAATAAAAAATACACACATTTTCTAAGTAAGAAATTTATTTGATCAAATGGCAATATATGAAGATATTTTAAACTATAAGGCTCTATCCAGACAAAAAGCATCTTTTTATAAAGTAAGTGTTATCAATTTAAATGGCATCTAAAATCAAAGAATGAGTTTCCTATAAAGGTCTGTATAAAGCTTTCATAAAATCCTCATGTATTTTAAAACTAGGTTGCAAGTATAACAGAAAAACCTATAAATAGTACTTAAAAGCAGGTTTCTTAAAATTTATGACACCTACAGTGTGTCACTATAGACAGAGTATTCAGGGGGCTCTGTGACAATCGAACATGGCTGCCATGAGTAAGGGAGCGTGTCCCCTGATGAGCAGAACCGAAGCAGTGATTATGCCTCAGCCTCGAGCTCCCTGCACAGCATCCTACCATTCCAAATTCTTGGGACTTTGAATTGAGTTGAGAATTACTACAAGAGGAGGTTAGGAAACCAGGATTGGAAAGAGGGAAGGGAGAGGAAACCAAGGCATGCCAGGATCAAAGATATCTATAAAGCAGCTTTATAAATGACCAAGAAAATGGGTTTCTAAAAAACGCAAAATGGTGAGGCCTTGGGGCTGCAACGTGGCATCTGTGAAGAGGACGACGCCACGCCCTGCTGGGAAGGGCTGACCTGCATGCCAGGTGCTTGGCTTGGAGCCACCACACGCAACAGCATGAAACTTTCTCTGGAGTGCCAAGTCATTACCTGGAAACACTGGGGACAGGTCAGTGTGTAGCTTATACCAGCTTTCCCCAAAGATTTTTCCAGCAACCAAGTGACTCTGTCTTTGGGGCCGTGATGGGAGCTGACACGGAGGAATCTGCAGCTCCAGGTTCTAAGATCAGGAGAGCTTCAGACAAGTGGGAAAACCAGATATAAAGAGGGTGACATACACACACTGTTAGCAGCAAAACGCAAAGGTGTCCAATGATTAAAATGAAATTGAGTGATAGGGAGAAATGGAGAAGATTCCAGAGAGTCAGGGATAGTAACTGAAAATAATTATATAGCACCCATTATTACTAATTTAAGATATATAAGCATCACTGCGGATTTATATGGTGTCTATGCTATTAGTTTAGTAAATATAAATATTTATGAGGGCTTTCAAAATATTTTAAATGACATATACATTCTAATATAAATATTATACTCCAGATTCATACAACTGAGTTGATGTTACATTTAAAGTAGTAGATTTGGGGTTGTATATGGAGTAACTTTTGCAGACCATTTTCTGAACTTTGATCATTCAGCTAAGTAAAGGCCAAAAAACACAGGAAGCATCTTATTGGGAACTTTGGCAGCAAACATGTTTTTATCTATGTATTTATGCATTATACAAAGATACACTTATCCATTTGTATAAATGAATTTAAAGTACTCCATAGGAGATCTTACACTTAAAACACTTTTCTGTCTTCTTATCTGCTTCTTTGAGATCAAGTCTATATGGGAGGCTTCTTCCTTAGAGGTGTGTATTTAAAAATAGTTTCACGTTTCCCATTCAGGCTAAGTGGCTCTTTTAAGATTCCTAATCTTGAGGTTACAATCTTCACACTGAGACACTGATACACACACATACTTTAATAAAAACAGCAAATGGTCTTATATCACCTACTTTTAGCAGTGTGCTTTTAAAACAGGTTTGTTCCCAGCATTACAGAAAATAATCTCCAAACACATGCATTACTTTCTACTCAGGGAAGGATGTTACATCTAATGACTGTATAGAGTGATTTTGTAAATTAGTCTTATGCGCCTGTAAACTAAATGGGCTGCCCAACTTAACCCCAATGATTAAAGGAAAGTAGTCTCGGCACTATGACATCACAGTCACACCTGTGCTCTCAGGTACAGGGCGAAAGTGAGAGCGAGAGTGCACGAGAGAGTTCAACCTGAGAGAGCTTTATAATTTCAAAGCCTAGGCTGTCATTCACCTTTGCTTCATTTCTCCAAAACAAGCTCCTAAGTTAGCTACCTGAAGAGACTGCTGCAGCAGTACAGTGAAAGCAGCCTTTTTTTGAAATAGGGTCTCACTCTGTTGCCCAGGCTGGAGTGCAGTGGTGTGATCTGGGCTCACTGCAACCTCAACCTCCCAGGTTCAAGCGAACCTCCCACCTCAGCCTTCTGAGTAGCTGGGACTACAGGTATGCACCACCACGCCCAGCTAATTTTTTCTGTAGAGATGGGGTTTAGCCATGTTGCCCAGGCTGGTCTTGAACTCCTGGGCTTAAGCAATCCACCCACCTTGGCCCCCCAAAGTGCTGTGATTACAGGTGTGAGCCACTGTGTCCAGTCGACAGTAGCCTTTTTACTGTGATGTCAATAAACCAACATCTGAAGATGTCAGGAACTGGATTCAGAGTCTGCGTAAATTTTCTCAATGAGTGACCGAGCATGTAAATTTAACTCAAATGAAATTACTAAAATAATTGCTTTAAAAACATATTTAGGAAAATGAGGTGACCCTAGATGAGCTTATTTATATGTCTCCTCTAACAGAAATCACCTCATGGTAAGAGTTGCTTCTTTTGGCTCAGTTCACCTGAGAACTTCATTTGGAACTTTCCTTAGCCATTTAACGTAACAGGAGACTGACTCAAAGTTGGTTCTAGTGGATGAAGCAAAATAGACATGACCAGCATGGCCAATCAATGAGCTTCATTCAACGGAGCATCCTGGCCAAGTGCCACAGCCACGCTGACCAGTTACGCATTTCCCACCAGCCAAATGCCACTGTTCACTAAACCATGATTTCAGTAGAAAAGAGAGCTCTGGAATCACGGCCCTCACTGCAGTACCTGGGTGGGGTGTCCATGGCCTGGCCTGTAGTAAACCCTCTGCCTTCCACTGTGTTCACGTTCGCAGCTCTGGCACTGGGGCATCTGGCACTTTTTAAAAAGAGACGTCTCTGCCTCTAGATGAACAATCTGGAACTTCAGAATACAGATCAAAGAATGAAGCAGATCTTTCAGTGGCCTCATCCTGTGGCACCTGCCCAGCCATTTAACTCCCCTGTCCTCCCACCCTACATAAAGTGTTTCCCACACCAGAGTGTGCACGACATGGTGCCTCCAAATCCCAAGGAAGTTGAGTTTAGCTGGAGGTTAACCCCGTGCTCAGAAACCCATCTGTTATCTTTCCAGCTTCAGGTTTCAGAGCAGTTTATAAATGGCATAATACAAGGGTAATGTGAATAAAATCTGAGAGTTTTGTTCATTATCAAGTTATCCACACAGTGCCTAATTAAGTAAGGTGATCTAGTGGAGTAATACTTCTGGCCTGGGAGAAAAATAAAACCAGTCAAATCACACCTTTCTCTAAAATGTCCCGTTAAAAAAATATGGAATAGGCCGGGCGCGGTGGCTCACGCCTGTAATCCCAACACTTTGGGAGGCCAAGGCGGGCAGATCACAAGGTCAGGAGATCAAGACCATCCTGCCTAACACGGTGAAACCCCGTCTCTACTAAAAATACAAAAAATTAGCTGGGCGCAGTGGCAGGTGCCTGTAGTCCCACCTACTCGGCAGGCTGAGGCAGGAGAGTGGCATGAATCCAGGAGGTGGAGTTTGCAGTGAGCCGAGATTGCGCCACTACACTCCAGCCTGGGTGACAGAGTGAAACTCCATCTCAAAAAAAAAAAAAAATTATATGTGTGTGTATATATATATATATATATATATATATATATATATATGGAATAAAGTTTGAGATTCCCTGCTTTTTCGTGTTACCTTAGCCTCAATTTTAAACTTACATTGTTTGTTAAAATTATCAAATGGACAACCTCATTGCCATGGAACAAAAAAGACTGTGAGGAAAAAGAATCATAACTTGGAAAAAAATAAGTGAAAAGGCATTGAGAGATTGCTAAGATTTGTTAAGTTAAAACAATAATATATCTAGAAAAGACTGTGAAAATATATATCTCAAAAGAGAACAAGGCATAGTCAGAAGGCTCAGTAAAACAATTACTTTAAAAGCTGACTAATAAAAAGGGTAAGTGAAAGAACTCTTCCATCCTTGACCCTTCCTCACTTCCTCCCTCCGACTCTACCAGTCTGGATGCACTAAAGCAGAATAACCTAAAAGCCATGAAAAAGTGCTGGTATTTTTCAGGATCTCTTCAAGACACCTTCCGTCTTGGTAACCTGAATTCTCTCTCTGATCAAGGCAGCTGATGGACTTTCAATGTATTTGGAGATGCCGGTTCAAAGACGTCATCATCATCTTCTGCTCCTTCTTCTATCGGTTTCATCTTGGCAGAGGCTCGCTGGTGTGGGGATGACACATCTGTGGAAAGATACAGGAGGGAAAACCACTGAATGCACAATCTGCCCAGACCCTGGTGTGATATATCAATTATAAATTCCAACTGGAAAATAAAACTGTAGGAATCTATCACTAGCACCAAGAACACAATTTCCATAAACCATTCTATTTCAATCCAGCATCTCAATAAAACAACCAAGTCAAGAAGAGACTCTCAGTCAGGAGCACAGATGAGGGACAGATTCCACCGCATGTGCTTGGATGATCTGAGCTTCTCAAATATATTCAGTTCCCAGGGGTTTGCCCCACAGTCTGCTTAGGACTCAGAACGCATGTTCCTACATTAATATCATACTTGGGGGCTTGAGTCTCATATTAGCCCTTGAAAGTTGGTTTAACTCCTAATTTCCCCAAAGAATACTTCTATTCCAAAATTATGGAACCTAATCACCATCTGTAATACCACCTAAAACATTTCTTGCCTCCACCATGGAGTCCAGCCACCCACTGGGCTTATACGCAAAGGAGACAGGGGAAGAGGAAGAAAGGCCAGGCATTCAGGAGGGAAGAGCCAAGTAGAGGAAATGCAATCCCAGGCAGCAGCAGGAGAAAAGGCAACCCCAGGGCCTTTTAGGATGCCATTTAATCAAAGGAACCAGGCAGCAATTCATTCATTCAGTCATTCACTGGTTCATGCATTCACCAAATGGTTATCAAGCATCTACCATATAATGGATACCATGTTTGATGTAGAAGAAAATACTATCTAAAAGTAAGAGTAGAAGTCATTATCAAAAGGCCTCTCAAGGTGCCTAATGAGCAGCTAACGTGACTGCATAAACTCCCCTCCTTATAGTCACCACCATCACTGTCAGGATCCATGTTCTCCGGGTTTCCACCTGCTCTGCCCACACCCATATCTTCACTACCCAATCACAGGGTGGAGTGGCATTCAGGCAGCCCACAAACGCTGAACTCAGCTGGGGAGAAGGTTGATGGTGGAGGGATACCGGGTGAAACCTGGCTCTTTAAATACATGCTCACAGCAAAAGCGAGTGGAGGATCTATTAAGACATGAAGCAGATCTGCTACAAGATGACCACAGAAGTTTGTCAAGATCAGCTGTCATTCACTGGCAGGAGTCAGGAGCAGACAGCTGGGTTGGCCAGCACAGGGAGAATGCCACAACCAGCAAGGAGGGCCAAGGGCCATGAGCATGTCACACGGCTGCTCCTGGAGGGAGGCTGAGACAGCGGCAAAGGCTTTGCCCTGGCACTCAGCCATGAACGAGTGGTCATTCCTGGCCCCTGGTATGGCACAGAGGGAGGGAGCATGCAGAGTGGTCAAGACCAAAGGCTCAGCAAACAGTTCCAGAGTTCAAATCCCTACTCTGCAACCTGCACTCAATTACCATACCTTTCTAGGCCTCTGTTTCCATATCTATAAAAAGGGGATATTCTTAGGATCTGCTCCATGGGATTGTTAGGAGGATTAAACAGAATAATGCATAGGATGTACTTAGCAGGGTGTTGGGCCTATAGAACATGTGACTAAATGTCATTTCTTATTAACTGTACAGTCACTGCCGTACATCTGGGGAAATGCTACCACCAGTCACATCTTCTAACATAAAAAAATACGCAGGGCTAGACTGTGGTACAGCTAATGTATACTCGCTGTATATATATGGAAATTGTTCACTTACAGACATTTACAGCAAAAATACTGAGTCTCTTGAATGACAACTATTGACATAAACTGTAGAAAAGAAGCATCTAATAAAATGGTCCAAGAATCCAATTCTGCACAGGGCACAGCATGGGAAGTTCTCAGGCGAGTTCTTCCCCTTTCCCATGCAGGTGACATCAAACACACGAAACACAACCTCTACTTCAATGTCTATTCAAATGGCAATGAATTCTATCTGTGCGACCTTGGACAAGTTACTTCTTTGTGCCTTAATTTCCTTACCTGTAAAATAGGAATAATAAGAACAGCACCTATTTCATATGGTTGTTATAAGGATAAAACAACTTGATATTTGTAAAGTTCTTAGATCAGTGCCTGGGATATAATAACCACTTTGTAAATATTTGTAAGAATATAAAAATCAATTACTACGGTCTTTGGAAGGCTATGGACTTAATAATGAGAAAATTTGTTAAAATTCATCATTGCTCATAAGAATGGCCAATAAAGGAAATGGGCCTTGTGCTCAAATGTGGGTTTGTGTTTCTCAATCTTAGCTCTCTTGAGTGTAGCAAAATTGTCTTTAAAAACAACAAAAAAAAATAGCCCTGGTTTCCATCATATTTTTAGCCTTAAGTTATCATTGGGTCTCATAAATATTAACTTAGGCTGAGTATCTACAATGAGATAAAACTCTCAGAACAAACAATAAGATGGCATGTCTAAGAGCATTAAATCAAGTCAATAATATATAGTATATAGACATAATTGTGTAACACGCTTAACAGAAACATACCCAGTTTATTCTGTCTGAGGAAGTAGGACTAACTGGTTTCTAGTTTTTAAGCTCATCTATCATACCAGGAAGGACATCCTACAGTTATACTGAGGCAGGTATCTATACTCTGGAGCCACAATGCTTTCTGACCCTCCCAACTCTCTCACCTATCCTTTGCATTTTTTTTCACTGAGAGAAAATGAAGGGAGGACTCAACACAAATGGAAATAGTTAAGTGAGAACTTCCCAAGAGCTTTCAGCTTTTCTGTGAAAGAATTTATTCTGCTCCCACCATATTTGCTGGGGCAGAAGAAGAGCTGTGGAACTTACTATATAACATTAAAAGGATAATGAGAGTGCTTCACAATCCTTAGGGTGACATCCAGGGTTCTCCAAGTTGGGTCTCCCTCCCTCTTCCAGTCCAAGCTCTTGCAAACTCACTGCTCTTCAAATCCAGCCCAACCTCCTCTTTTCCTCTTGCCTTTTTTCCCTCTACTTGGAATGGTTCCTCCACTCCCATCTCTAACCACCAAATTCCCATCGTTTCCTCAAGCAGGATTCAAACTCCACCTCCTTCATGTGTAACCCTCCGTGACTCCTGTGGGAAGATTCTACCCTCTTCATCTCAATAACTTCAGTCCTTACATGTTCTGTGTAACATTGTGGTTATAGCATTTGCATCTCTTCCTTATTAGAAAACAGGCATCTTGAGTGCTGTAACCAAGGCTTCTTTTCTCCTGCAGCCTCACAGAATTACCCCACACATAGTCAGGACCTTGATAATGTCCTTAAGTACACAGTGATGAAAAAATCCCTCCTCTGAAAGGCCACATAGGGAACCTCAGAAAGGATCCTGAGGATGAGGGAAAAAGACATGGACATCACCTTTAATTTCTGGCGGGTCTCCCAGTGGGGCACCACCAGCACTCCTCAAGCACAGGCAGGCCTCAGGGTCCAGTAAACCTCATTAGGAAAAGGGATTGTCATCACTCTACTTTGTAGCATGTTCCCTGAAGGAAATCACTTTTGTAGAATTGATTCGACACTGCTTAGAGCATGGACAAGAACACCGTTCTCTCAAAGGAATATCAATAGGCTTAATAGCACCATCACCTGCTACAATGTCTTCATCCAATCAGTAAAAGGAATCAGGGAGTGACCACAAGGTGCTAGGACAATGGGTTAAATGTTGGGGAAACAAAAAGGAATCACACCCGGTCTTTCATGCTGTCTTATTTTATTTCTCAGAAACTCAAAGCACTTTTCAGAGCAATTCACCCTCACCACATCTGTACTATTATTTCTACTGTATATTCAGAAGCTAAAGCAAAGACATCCGTGAAAGAAAACAGAGAGGGGTGGCTGCCATGAATGAGCTTATTTCTTACCAGGGCGTGAACCACTTAGAACACATCCTAGGAGGATAAACCAGGGAGTCCTAAGGGCCTGGAAAGATGGAATTTTTCTGCAAAAGTTCTTGATTCACTTTCATTTCAAGCTTTGTGGCTGAGAATCTGCAATCCCCTCCCAACTCCCTGTCCTTATAACAACATTGCCTTGTTGCTCTTTTTCCACCTTGGTAGACACACTGGCAGACAGGAGCACAGCCCAACCTGTCACTTCCAGGGACTACCTGGTGCCAGCTGGCTGCCAACCCCTCGCTTGGAATTAGAATCACGGAGAGTGTCCACTCTTTGTACCAACCCCAGTTACCCTGGCCTTCTGTACCATTGAGGGCCAAGTATAACATTCACATCCAGGAAGACAAAAGGATCACCTGCCCTGCCTCGGAATCTGCAACTGTCATGGCCACCAGAAAGGCCAGCTTTGAGGAGTGAGGGGCTCACCTGGCCCCTAGACATGGGGCTCTCTGGCCTCATCAGGAGACTTACTGGTTCAATGGAAAGATTCAGAGTCCATCCCTATATAGCTGGAAATTATTTCTTTGAACCCCTAATACATCCAAAACCAATTTGTGGTAAGAACAAAAAAAAGAGGGAATATTGTATTTCAAGGGAATGCTCTTACATTTCACAAGTTGAACATTAATAAATAACTTCTACAGGTTTGCCTGGTTTTTCATTAATTTTACGTACTGATAGATATCAGAAATTTGCCCAGAGGCCCAACTATCTTCCAGAGATGTGAGAACATGAGAGGAGAGAGGAAGAAATAGAGCTTATCTTTAGTTAAGTGATTTTTCAAATCACTTTTGTTCTTCAAGGAGGTTACTGTAAGGTTCATGATCTCTGTAGAATGCTTTACTTTTCATTTATTGCCAATTGTAGAGGGGCAAATAATTTCATATCCATAAATTTCCCAGAAAATTGATTCTTAGTTTTCTATTAAAACTATTTTTACAGTTGGGAGGCAGAGTGGTTAACTCCATCCTGTTGTATTTATTGTGATCAGGAAAAGACTTCTGTAGTAATTTTTTTTCTGTTAGCTATAATCACCTTCCACCTACCAGTTAATACATTTTATTATAAAAGCATATAAACAGTATCATACTGAACTGCAACCCAGACTTAACAGGTGTGAAACTGTTAAACAGTTACGTCAAGAGTTACTGTTGCTGGAGGGATGTTTCATATTACACCAAGTGGCAAAAAAGTCCTCTGCGCAAAGGACTTCCATAAGGACCAAGGCATCAAGAAGGTGCAGCCAGTGGAGCAGAATTGTGCTCTGGGCTGTCTGCCACACTCGCAGTATGTTCAGGTGGGAAAGAGAACTGTAGCACCAGGCTGCCGTGCTGAGGGTGAGAAAGAAAAACTCCAAGTCAAGGGCCCTGAGCACATGCGGAAGACTGGGACAGCAGCGAGAGTCCTGAGCGAAACAGTGGACACCTCTGCTCCTGCCAGATGGCAGGGGGTGACCACACCGTGGGCTCCCACAAGGGGATTCAGATACGGCCAGCAGAGTCTCTCCTGGGCAGAACTGTTCAGATGGCAGCTAGGGCTGGGTGCTGGTTAGGGAGGAGGGGAGCCCATCGTTAAGACCCACTGCACGTCCCTGAGGGTCACTGGCTGCAAGGGCAAACAAAACATTGACCTCCATGGAGGGCGGGCTTGGGCTGCCCTGCAGATCCTTCTCTGTCTTCCAGAGTCTTGAGTTAAAGAACCACAGAAGGCCTTAAAAAAACTTTTTTTTAGTATAAAATATTTGTGGGTACATAGTGGATGTATATATTTATGAGTTACATGAGATATTTTGATACAGGAATGCAATGTGAAATGATTATATCAGGGTAAATAGGCTATCCATCACCTCAAGCATTTATCCTTTGTGTTACAAACAATCCAACTTACTCTTTTAGTTATTTTAAAAATGTATATTATTTTTTACTATAGTCATCCTGTTGTGCTAGCACATACTAGGTCTTATTCATTCTTTCTACCTTTTTTTTGTATCCATTAACCATCTCCACTTCCCCTCTACCTCCCCCCACCCCCATTACCCTTTCCAGCCTCTGATAACCATCCTTCCACTCTCTCTGTCCTTGAGTTCAGTTCTTTTAGTTTTTAGCTTCTACAAATATGTGAGAACATGTGAAGTTTGTCTTTCTGTGCCTGGTTTATTTCACTTAACATAATGAGAGGAGGCCTTTTCATACATGAACCAGGGAGCTCTTACATGACAATCAGTCAAATCTCTGGCATACAGGGTAAGAAAAAATGAGGTAAGATTCTGTCCCTATTAAGCTTATTTCTATTTCAGTGTGCTTCTAATTACAGGAGGGCCTGAAGGCCTCTCCTAGGAAGTAAAAATAAACAGACATATTTGTTGTTCTTAAATCCAGAGTGAAGGTCATGCCTGTTCCAGAGGATGAAGAAACTACCTCAAATCTGAGCTTCAAATAAGTAGAGTACCACGATGTGAAATCTGTCAGGTGACTTTTATCCTTGCTTAAGAAATACACTTTTTAAAAAGGAGCAACATTTCTGTAAGCTAATATAAGGTGCTAAGATTTTCTTTTCTCCCCTGTTAACTTTAATGACGTTTTCTCCATTTCTTTCAAAATGTTATTATTTTTATTATGTTTAACCATCTGGCCAACTGCTTTAGCAAGTAATTAAAAACCTACAGGAGTTTAGAATTTTAATTAGATTGTACAATTTTTGAAGAATGGGAATGGGGAAGGATTTAATGGCTTTTTTTTTTTTTTCCTGGAAAGAATTCTTTTCCTGTCTTTGCTTATTATATCCTAAGATTTTTTTTAATTGAGGAAACTGAGTTTGAATTGAAGCTTTCTGAACAATAATACTAAAGAGTAGCTTTGGCCTGTGCACCAAATGTTTCCTTTAATACACTCAGCACCAGCACTGAGGAACTCAGGCAAAGCGTACAAAATTAGGGCAAATGCAGAGGTCGAAGTAGCTTAGTGGTTCCTGTGATGAGGTCTACTCTGCCCCAAGAGCACGTTCTCAGAGCAGTCCCTAACTACTCGGATGGACCATCAGGGCCGTGAGCTGTACAGCGCGCAAGGTGTTGTGTGAGCAGCCAAGGAGGAGCAAAAGTCCCGCAGCCTCTTCGTGCTCACAAAGAAGAAGATACAGGGTAGAGGAGAAGGTGAATGAACCCAGGAGAAGAGTGAGGGCAGGACTCAGGCTGGCAGCCATGCAACAGCTCAGAGAACAATCCATCCAGGATGAGGCTGGAGGACGGCAGGCTCTGTAAGGAAAGTCTCTGGGAAAAATGGGACACAGAACTGGGAGAAAGGATATAAGGACAGAAAAGACAATGATAAGGAAAAAGGAAGGCAACTAGAAATGCCCGTAGAAACAATAAGCAGTATGAAAAGGCAGGGTTCAAATAGAGGATAACCACTCAGAGACTTGAAGAAAAAATGAAATGGGTTTCACCTAAAAGACAGAATGAGGAAGAAGCCTGAAGATCCCAGGGATATGGTGAATAAGATGTGTCCCACAACAGCAAGGCAATGAAACAACTTCAGGGGAAAAAAGAGAGTCAAGGCATAAAGTAAACCGTGGCATGATTTTCATGTTGTATGTGAAAGAAGAATCCACTTGAACTTGATTTTTAGAACAGTCTCCTTTGAACAGAACAAGAGTCATGACATTGGAAACAGAAATAAATGTAAGCACTGCCCACTACTTGGTTCTACGTAAAGCACAATAATCTCAACATTGTTTATTTGTCTTAGACTTTGTGAAACAATTCATAGACAAAAGCTAACTGCAGTTATAAAAGAGAACATATAACTTGACCGTTTCAAAGTAAAAGAAGAGACCCACAACAGTTTGAAGGTAGAAGGGGGAAGAATAAGAAAGTAGGGATGCTAATGTCCTCACCTTTTAAAAAATTTATTTTTTTTGAGCGGGGTCTCACTCTGTGCCCAGGTTGGAATGCAGTGTCGTGATCTTGACTCACTGCAACCTCAACCTCCTCGGGCTCAGGTGTCCTCAGCCTCCTGAGTAACTGGGATTACAGGCACAGGCAGGCCATCATGCCCTGCTATTTTTTGTATTTTTTGTAGAGACAGAGTTTTGCCATGTTGGCCGGGCTGGTCTTGAACTCTTGGGCTTAAGTGATTTGCCCGCCTTGGCCTCCCAAAGTGCGGGGACTATAGGAGTGAGCCACTGGGCCCAGCCCTTAATGTCCTCACCTTTAAAATCAGTGCAGCGAGAAAAAGAAATGGAGATTTAGGTGTATTGTTTAATGTTACAAAGTTAAACAACAAAAGAACAAAAACTAGTGACTTCATCATATTGAGCAGAAAGTGGAGGGGAAATTAGAAGTGAGCTATCTACGTAGGTCAGTAGATAAAGGTTACTAAGTCCCCCTAGAGTTGGTGAGAAGGTAGTCACTTGCCTATAATCCCAGTACTTTGGGAGGCCAAGACGGACAGATCACTTGAGCCCAGGAATTTGAGACCAGCCTGGACAACATAGCAAGACGTGGTCTCTACAAAAAATACAAAAATTAGCCAGACATGGTGGCACACACCTATAGTCCTAGCTACTCAGAAGGCTGAAGCGGGAGGACATATTGAGCCTGGGAGGTGGAAGATGCGGCGAGCTGTGATCATGCCACTGCACTCTAGCCTGGATGACAGAGTGAGACCCTTTCTCAAAAAAAAAAAAAAAAAGATTAAGTGTATAAAGCAATAAATAACGGCACATCATTTGGCACTGTGGTTAACAACTGTTTCAAAGTGATTGTTCCTTGGGAGCAGGACTAAAATTAGCTTGGAGGGGGGTCAGTTCTTTTTTTTTCACTGTAAGGTTTTTTAACCATGTGATATCTATGTATATTAACTTGATAATTTAAACAATTTTGACTAACAGACTAAAAATGTACAACTGTATAAAATACCTTCAGGTAAGATTTTACAGGTAAGAAAATGCTGTGTGAGGACAGAGGCCCCCTCCTGGGGCGAGGAGCAGGGCACTGGCATGAGAGAGCATAGCCTCTACTGGCTGGGGGAGACATGATCATATTCCTAAGCCTAAAAATGGAAAATGAAACACCCACCTCATAGGGTGGTTGCGAGGATTAAATGAGAACCTGGCTGAAAGTGGTCAGGATGTGTCAGCTGCTACAGCAGTAGCTGAATATCCCCAAACAAGTTTATGCTCACATTGATCTCCCTAAACTACACTTTACTCATCTATAAAATGAGGGTATTGCTTTTCTCTAGCCATCTTGGTAGGTCTGAGAATTGTTCAGACTCATCTCCCAGAAACCTGCTGCCTAATCACACATCTTTCTACCTCTCTGTACAATTCATGTAAAGCTTATTGTTTGTAAGTCTATGGTTGCTCACAACGGGAATGAAACACAAATTGAGCTGAACAGATTATTTCATGAAACCAGCCTCGAAACTAAGAATGCTGTAATGGCTTTTTGCGTCTTTCCAGGTAAATAAATATAGAAGAGAACCAAGAGAAACTCATTAGTTTCTCTCAGACATATTGGTAGTCTTTTCAGACTGCAAGCTAACTAAATATTTGAAAAACTAGGTCATATGACATTAGTAGGCTGTCCACAGCAGCATTTTTTTTTTTCTTTGAGACAGGGTCTCACGCTTTCACCCAGGCTGGAGTGCAGTGGCAAGACCATGGCTCACTGCAGCCTAGATCTCCCAGGCTAAAGTGGTCCTCTTAGCTCAGCCTCCCAAGTAGCTGGGACCACAGGCGCATGCCACCACCTCCAGATAATTAAAAAAAATTTTTTGTAGAGAGGGGGTCTCGCTATGTTGCCCAGGCTCGTCTTGAACTCCTGGGGTCAAGAGATCCTCCTGCCTTGGCCTCCCAAAGTGCTGGGATTATAGGTGTAAGCCAGTGTACCTGGCCAATGTAGTACTGTCTTGACACTAATAACAAACAAAATACTTACAAAGATCTTAATAAGAAACATCTCTCTAAAGATCTCACAGCATTTTTAAAAACAACATAATTATTATTTCATGAAAAAAGACACGGTTTAAACTAACAAGCTTTTTCAAAGATGAGTTCCAACTGATTGCATTGCCTATATTGTCTTGTGATTTAAAAAAAAAAATCCAAATGATAGGTTATTTAACCCCAATTAACTAAAATACAGTTCTGTAACATTCAAGGAAACATACGTCTTCCTGTTACCATAGCAATGCCTGAGCTGGGCAGCACCTACTAGTGATGGAATTGCCAATACAATCCATCTGTGTGAATGCATATGTTTTATACATGAAGGGAGCTAAGAAGGAGAGAAGATGACACAAAGATGACAACAAGGTGCCCTGACGAGCAACACCTTGGTCCAGGAGCCAACAGAAGAAAGCTTTCCTACATACACTGGCACTAAAGTGTTCTCACACCTCTCATACATCTTGTCCCTTCTTCTCTTCCTATCTCACTATATTCCATGTTTGCAAACATGAAACCCAGTAAATGAAGCAATGGGAAAGTGAAAGAGTTAAATGAACTGAATTATGAACTACTGAATAAACAGAGAGAATGACTTTTTCTCAGGCTATCTCATGACTTCACTTTCTTCCCACAATTTGGAGTGGGAATACAGACTCTGTGTGGAAAGGAGTAGAGACCTTGCTGTGGATTTAGCATTGTGTGGCGTGTATAAAAGCAGAGTACAACATGAGAAATGGGAGCAGCAGCAATTCCATTAAAACAGGTCACTTAGTTTCCCTCCACCTTTTTCTGTCTGTATTTCTGTTTCACTGAACATTTGCTGTGTAAAGTTATGAAGTATATTTGTCGCATTACTGATTGAGATATTTAAAGTAGTGCCTTTACTACTTTATGCAAACTTCTACACCCAACTACCAGCAGATGAGAAAGACAAGAACACCATAATCACCACCATGCGGATGAACTCAGCAAAATTCCAGAAGGTGGGAAATTCTACAGCTTTCCTACTCAAAGTGTAGTTCACAGACCAGCCACACTGGTATCACCTGGGCACTGGTTAAACCTGTGGACTCCCAGACCCCAACCCCAGCCTGCTACATCAGGATCTTTAATAAGATCTCCAGGTGATTCATATGCACATTTAAGAATCTGTTGTTCTACAGGACAAACAAAAAAACCAAAACAAAAACATATGCAGAAACACACACACAGAGACAGAGAGACAGAGAGAGATGGAAAGGGAGCCCTGAGGTGTAGTGGCTGAATGCAATGTGCACATGCTGTTCAGATCGTGATTCGAAAAATAATTATAAATATTCGTATGCATGTTAATGTTTAAATCGACCTAGATTTGGGTTAATGAATAGGTGGAACAATGTAAAAAGGTTTAAGGAAATACATAAGGTATATTTAATTTGGTATGGAGTGACACTGCTTGTAATTCTGTAAGTAATCTAACTAAAAGCTAAATGACACTGGAGATTATCATTGGATAATTTCACACATTCCTAAGTAGAACCCCAGTATTCCAGTGATAAGAATAAGGCAAAAATTTTAATTGAAATGGATTACATTAACCAATCTATGAAAACCTATCTGCAGCACTACTTGATCACAAGGAAGGAATCAGGAGATGACAGGTTTCCCCAGAAAAGTAGGTGGGAGTTGAGAAAAAGTGGCTTGGGGCAAGTCACTACCTTCTCACCAACTCTAGGTGGACTCATCTGCAAAGAGGCAAATAATAACAGCTCCTGTGCCTAGCTCACATAGCTGTCAGGTTCAAATGCAAGAACAGATGTGAAGGTGACCTGTATATGGAAAAACACTAGTCAAGTGTTACTTGCATTTAAAAAAACACAGAGGTAATCTGGTCTACAAGCATGAGCTTTTGTTTTTCTTTTCTTTTTTTTTTTGATACAGGTCTCACTCTATCACCCAGGCTTCCGTGCAGTGGCTCTATCATGGCTCACTGCAACCTTGACTTCCCCGGCTCAAGCAATCCTCTCACCTCAGCCTCCCAAGTAGATGGGACCACAGGCATGTATCACCATGCTTGGATAATTTTTTTAATTTTTTGTAGAGATGGGGTCTCATTATGTTGCCCAGGCTGGTCTTGAACTCCTGGGCTCAAGCGATCCTCCAGCCTCAACCTCCCAAAGTGCTGAGATTACAGGTGTGAGGCACTGTGCCTGGCCAAGCATGAGCTCTGGAATCAGATAGGATCCCTAGGTTTATATTGCAGAACCAGCCCCCATGGAAGAGGGGCAAGTGAATAAGCATCTCATATTCCCAATTTCCTCATCTATAAAATGACCTAACACCCGCTGTAGTAGACTGTGTTACAGTCCAGCTTTCCACCTGCTGTTTCTCACTAGGCCCTTCCTGAGCAGTCCCTGCAGAAGGGTTAAATGATCTATCCATTGATGTTGGTTCTGGCAAGTGACTTCTGTGGCCCAGGGAACATGCATGGAAGTGGTACTTGCTCCTTTAGAGCAGGAGCTTTAACAGCCAGCCATCTTGTGAATCTGCCACGACTGTCTTCCCTCTGCAGTTACAATGGCAGTGACCCAGATGGCAGCTAGTCCTGTGGCTGAGCCCCAAGAGTAGGGAAGTGCAGCACCCGACCTTCATGTGAGCTTTAGTTAATACCTTCAAAAAGTTACTATGCAGGCCAGGTGCAGTGGCTCATGCCTGAAATCCCAGCACCCGAGGCGGGTGGGATCCTCCTGCCTCAGCCTATTGAGTAGCTAGAACTACAGGCCTGCACCATGACGCCTGGCATTTTTTTTTTTTTTTTTTTTATAGAGACAAGGTTCTCTTGAGCCCAGGAGTTCAGGGCTGCAGTGATCTGTAATTGTACCAATGTACTCCAGTTTGGGTGACAAAGTGAGACTAACTCCCATCCCCCCCCCGCCACACACACACAAAAAACAAAACCAAAAACAAAAAGAAAACAAACAAACAAAAAACAGGAGATGAAATTCTTGTATGAAAGGTGATCTCCCAAAATATTAGAAGGAAAACAACATTCTTATCATCAAGGACAAGATGTCTAGGCAGAGAGAATTCTGTACAAGCCTTTATTAAAATAACTCGTCTTTAAGTCTTCCAACACAATTTAGTTGCCTTTTCATAACTTACTATTCTTTGTCCAATTCACTATAAACTGTTTAATTGCTTCTTTAGGTCTTCATTTCCTTACAAAAGCTTCTGTGCCATGTAAAACCTGTATGAGCTTTTAACACAAACTCATACAACTTGTATTAAATTTGTATCCTTTTCTCTTGTTAATCTGTCTTATGTCAATTTAATTCTCAGGTCCAGCCAAAAAACAACCCTAAAAGGGAAGAGGTAAAGTTTTTTCTCTCCTACACACCAATTATATGGCCTTGTAAATTCCAGCCTCTCCTGACTATGCAACACTTAAAATCCCTAATATAACTTATCTAAAGGCATACAAAGTTACAAGATCATTTACATAAAGAATTGTTGAATGTGTTTGCATTTTTTAAAAGTTAATTTGGCTTAAAATACAATTGGAAATATGAATAGTTTTTAATTCATGCAATGGAAGAATGTCTGCCTTTTTGCTATTTCATATGAATTTGTTCAAAGTTTTTATACCATCATTTTTAGAATAATTCTTAAAGTATTTAATTCTTAATTTAGTTTTTCTCATTTTACTTACTAATTTTCAACATCTGGGTTATTTGTGTTACTTAAAATGTTTTGAAACAATCTAAACTATGGAAGAATACTGGAAAATGTGCCTCTTGGCAGGCGTGTGAATGAGGTAGCTCACAAGGGTGTTGAGTGATCTCCTTCATCTTTGGGAATAATCCATTTCTCAATCACTTTTTAACTCACAGCACTCATACTGAGATAACCAGCCAGCAGCAGAACACCCAGCATTTATTTGTCTACCACTTAGTAAAACATTTCTGGGTCTAGGCTTTCACTCTAACTAAAGTCATGAAAGTAACAAAGCCAAATGGCAACAAAACCAAACAAAACCAAAGCAAAAAAACCAAACCATGTGGACTCTAAGAGTATTCTGGTGAGCCACTATTTTTTATTTTTGAGACGGAGTCTCGCTCTGTTGCCCAGGCTGGAGTGCAGTGGCGTGATCTCGACTCACTGCAAGCTCCACCTCCCAGGTTCACGCCATTCTCCTGCCTCAGCCTCCCGAGTAGCCGGGACTACAGGTGCCTGCCACCAAGCCCAGCTAATTTTTTTTGTATTTTTAGTAGAGACGGGGTTTCATCGTATTAGTCAGGATGGTCTTGATCTCCTGACCTCATGATCTGCCCGCCTCAGCCTCCCAAAGTGCTGATCTGCCCGCCTCAGCCTCCCAAAGTGCTGGGATTACAGGCGTAAGCCACCATGCCCAGCCAGTGAGCCACTATTTAAGCAAAGTATATGGCAAAACCAGTGAACAATTTCAATTTCTGAAACAGAAATAATAGTTCTAAAGTGGGCTTTTAGCTCATATGCAATATGGGGGAAATGCTAAACAAAATTTGATTGTTTTTATTGTTATCTTTAGGTTGCATTTCAAATAGTTACCTGCAAAGTTATTTTTCTAATCAAAGTTGTCATTTGTCTATGTCCAGAGATACCATCAGAACTCTGGAGTAGTATCAGTTTTGGGATAACTTACGAAGAGAGGACATGCTGGAGGTACCCCGAAGAAACTGGTGCAAGCCGTCGTCACTGTCACTGGAGCTGGCTATACTGTTCCTCATTTCCAACATGGAGATCTGTGTGCAGAGGCTGAGCTGATGTTCCAGCTTTTTGGCTTTCTACAAAGCAAAGTTTTAAGCTTTCTGAGAATTATGGGAGTTGAATCATACGTTCCATTTAAGCAGCATGTACTTTTCCTAGAAATACGTTAGTGCATTAAAAAAAAGAATACCTGATACATATTAGGTGGCCAATAAACATAAGCTATGATTTTTATTATTAGCTATTACTATAAATATATTATAAAAAATCAAATATACTTAGTAGCCTATTTATAATAAGCTAAATAATTAACTGAAATAAGCACCAGCTTAATTTGATAAACAGTCCAGATAAGATGATTTTGAAAGGGCACATATACTCAATTGTCACTGGGTAACAGTACTTATCACAGAAACGACATTTTTAAAAATTCTCTCTTGTAATCATTTTAATTTCTTTCTAAAAAGATACGGGAAAATTAAGATCAAACTGCAAATTGCTGAAGATCTATGCAGCTCTACACCTCTCCTTTCACTTTCTCGCCTGACCTGAAGATATGCAAGACTGGAAGACAGCAGGGTTCGAAGGCCAACTTCCTGATCGCTGGGGTCTGTCAGCCTTTCTCTGTCTGCAAACCTCCAGCTGCCCTGTCCTCCCTAACTTACTCCATCCTCCACCCCCTCTTACTCCTTTACCATCTTCCTTAAAATGCTCTTGATGAAGAGGGTGCCTTATCACCATAAACACCAGTCCCTGACAATTGTAGACTCCTTACTAAGTAACAGCAAATCTAATCATTACAAAATACTTTCTCCTCTCAAGATTACAAGTATCCCCAGTGCATTTAACATATGGCTAGTTACTAAAAATTCAGGAAAACATATTTCATAAAGTGAAATATACCTCATATACATATTTATTTAACAAAATAAACTCAGAAAACACTTACTTTATCATTTAAGGTGGGATCATTCAATGAGTAGAGCTTATTTGTGATGTCTTTTCCAATAAGATACCTAAAGATTTCATACAAGAAAGGTTCTGATTCCAGAAAGTATGTTAATCTTTCTCTTGACCAGCATAAAAATCTGCAGTTATCATCTGCAATAATGGTGACCTGCCAAAGAAACAAGCATGCAAAGAATAAAGTACATCTATGTATATGAATTATGACTATAGTGATTTAGAAAACTAGGAATGATTTAGTGGACATTATCATAGCAATGATTTGTCAAATTATAAAAAAAAGAGACTCAATGCACACAAGCTTCTACATGTATAAAATTATGTTTTTTAAAAAAGCAATCTGCAGACTAAATAAAAGCAAATTCTCTGTGTTTCCTTGTTGTTTTGTTTTGTGAGGTCTGGTGACAGAAGAATGGCCACTGTATTGATACCGCTGCTGGAGCATGTATTCAACTGAGGATGCCACTGGACATATGACTTACATGAAATATTTCTTTACACCCTGTACATTACAATGAAGTTCAAAAATACAGCTTCAAGCAGATGAACTAAGATTCACGAGGCAAGTTGTGAAAGACCTTCTGCCCATCCAACTCTGCAAATATACACTAAAGACTGAGAAAACTTCAAGGGCCCTCGGCTGTTGCTGATGAATACGGCTGGTGAGGGTCCTTCTGTCATAGGTGTTTCTCGAGTGTCACATTTCAAGGTTAGATGCAGGGTAGCCCATTAGAGATATTCACAGACACCCCCAAATTAGCTCAGAGCTGGAAATCATACCCCCTTTCCTTCAGTATTGTATGTAGGAAAGCAGAAAGGTACTATAACTGCACGACACAGAGCTCAAGTATCCCTCAAATAAGTCCCTTTGCCAGAGTGAGGGGCCATGCCCTCACCATTCAGTGCCAGGAAGCCCTTCTTCCCATGTTAACACTTCCATCAGTTAACACAACTGCAAGCTTCATTATGGCTTAAATCCTATCATTAAATCCAAGCTCATCAGCTGACACATCTGCCTGTTCTAAGCACTGTGAAGGCAGGGATTGTGTATCTTCACGTCTGTCTGAATGCCTGACTTCCAACATGGAGTGGTGCTTAATGCATGACTGTTGTATGAAGGACTTAAGCAAATGAACACACAACATGGCAAAACCCTGGCTCTATAAAACGTACACAAATTAGATGGACATGGTGGCATGTGCCTGTAGTCCCAGCTACTTGGGAGGCTGAGGTGGGAGGATAATGTGAGCCCAGGAAGGTCGAGGTTGCAGCGAGCCATGATCACACCACTACACTCGATCATACAGTGGCAGCAGGAGAACCCTGGGTGACAAGCGCGAGACCTCATCTCAAAAACAAAAACAAAACAAATGAACACAAATACCGCAGTAGGCAAAAACCAATGTCCATTAAACTGACATCCAGTCCTATCTGAGCCTCAGAGCAAATGTTTCTAAAGAAGCTCTGTCCCCTTTGTCACAAAAGTAAACACATTTCAGAGGACAAGGGGATATGTACATCTACCAAGACAGAAAATGAAAAACCCAGCTTGTCTCCTGACTTCAACAAGCTGAAATCTGATTGCTGGCAAATTAAGAATGTCTGGCTACTTTAAAAAGTGGTGTCAACATTCCTAGGAAAAAAAGCTTGTGTTTATTTATTATATCAAAAGTAGGAATTTCCAAAACCAAACGTATTTGTTTTTAAGAAATGCATCAGCATCTAAGACTTGATGAAACACTAAATTTCATTCATTCTTTCAATACATTACTATGCATGTACTTTATGCTAGATATTCTTCAAGGTATGAAGTTACAATGGTAAACAAGAAAGACAAGATGCTTGCCCCATGAAGCTTACATTCTAGTGGAGAAGGATGATAATTAATAAAGAAATATGACAATTTCAGGTGGCAGTAAGTGTTTTGACAACTATAGAACAGGGGAAAGTGGTCGAGAATGACTAGGGGGTGACAATAGCACATAATGCCACTCACTTTGTATATGTACTTTTAAACTTTAAGGTGCTTTCATATCTATCATGTAAGTGGATCCTCAAAAATCCGTTTAAAATAAGACAAGTAATATTCTTCCCCATTTTTCAGATGCCAAATGAGAAGGACCAAAAAACTCACAAACACATATTAATTAGTGGTAGAGTGGCTCTACAAAACACACAAAAATTAGCCGGGCATACTGGCATGTGCCTACAGTCCCAGCTACTTGGGAGGCTAAGATGGGCCGATCACTTGAGGCCAGGAGCTCGAGACCAGCCTGGGCCAACATGGTGAAACCCTGTCTCTACTAAAAGAAAAAAAATTAGCTGGGTATGGTGGCAGGCGCCTGTAATCCCAGCTATTCAGGAGGCTGAGGCACAAGAATCCCTTGAACCTGGGAGGCAGAGGTTGCAGTGAGCCGAGATCGTGCCGCTGCACTCCAGCCTGGGTGACAGAGTGAGACTCCCTCTCAAAAAAAAAAAAAAAAAAGTAGTGGTAAAGTGAGCACTTTTGACTTTCAGCCCAAATGTATTTTCCCACCAGGTCAAAATCTACCCAATACACCCAATACTCATCAATACCATTTCACAGAAAGTATTTCTGCCTAGTGACTACAAGGTTGGCTGTGCCGTCCATCAAGAGTCCCTCATACAAAGAAAGGCTGAACACACGCCATGAAGCCTACATTCTAGTGGAGGAGGCTGCTAATAAAGAAATAGGATCAAAAACATGGCAAGACTTACAGGAAGAGGAGTATAAGCAAACTAACCCTGGGGAATTCCCACAGACGGTATGAGGTGGGTGCATAAATGGAAGGCAACTGAAAAATATTCCTGGAGTAATAACAGAAAAGTGGGCATGGTGTCCTCATGAGGGCCCAGCCATGCACCTAAGTGCTAAAGACAGTTAGGACTGATGTTCCTTCGTTGTGCAAAGATGTCACCCAGGACTCTGGAAAAGAGTGGGTGAAGGAGTTAAAAGAGGAGATGGAAATCATCTATGAGATGAAGAAATTATATTTAGATGATACATAAGGCTGTTAACTTTTCTTCAGCCATCTGAATTACCTCAAGTTTCCACTGAGGCAATGAAACTTTTACAATGACACTGTAATTTCCTTAGCAAATTCACTTTTTATTGATGGTTAAAAAATTACTTTCGACCTGTTTAAGTTATTATTGAATATAAAATAATAGTATTCAAATAATAAGCCGTACTTAGTTCATATGAGTAACTTACAGGCCCATAAAAACATGGATTTGGTTGGAAGCCAGTAGTTAGAGTGCTGACTGAGGTCATTTTACTTGATTCCTAATGTTTCATTTCTACCAAATAGACAGTTTATTTAATGATTTCCTGTCACAACAGTCAAGCAAAGTGTATTTTTTATGAGAACATCTTATAAAGCAATATAAGAATTTTAAAAGTTTCCATAAAATAAATTTACTTCTTATTAGGCATTTCAGTAGTGCTATGCTTGAGTCCTTGTGAAGAATTTTACTGAAGAAATAAAAGCAAATACGGCAACAGAAGACATAAAAGGACATCTTTCAGGTCGAGAATTAGACTAAGCATTTGCAAACAGGTTTGCCATGATTACCACAAGGTACTGGATCAGTTCCTCCCTTTAGATTCCAAACCAATTCTACAGCCGTCATAAAGAGAAGACACTGGGCTCCACCGTAGGAAACAAAGGTCTCTGAGGGATCTGCCACATGTGCTAGAATCAGAAACCGCAGTGTGGCCATAGGACTGGCTGACTGTCCTAAGGAAATAATTTAATACTTTTTGCATGCATCATACTGCATTTCATATACCAAACACTAAAATATCCTAGAAGTGGTCTATTCCACTGATGCTTATTGAGTTCTCCTAAGCACTAAAATAACACCGATTCAAAAGTGGCAGAGGAAATTGTTTCACAGCTCCACCAAAATATTTACTTAATATTAAGATAATGTTTTCTTTCAATACCATTAAAACTTAGTGTTCATTTCTTTTACAAGAGCATGGACATATGCCTGCAAGACATCCCTCTCCCCTTGAAGTCAATAAAACTTTGATTTTTGGGCTTTGCAACACCAGGACATGCTATTGGCTATGGGAAGGCAGCAGCATGAGATAGAATACAAAAGAAAAGCTTGCAAACAGTAAAGCTCACTTAATATAAAACATCTACATAAAGAACAAGAAACCAAACAAAACACTACTTTTATCTTTTTTTTTTTTTTTTTTTTGAGATGGAGTCTCATTCTGTTGCCCAGGCTGGAGTGCAGGGGTGTGATCTCGGCTCACTGCAACCTCCACCTCCCTAGTTCAAGTGATTCTCCAGCCTCAGCCTCCTGAGTAGCTGGGATTACAGGCACCTGCCACCACGCTCAGCTAATTTTTGTATTTTTAGTGGACACCAGGTTTCACCATGTTGGCCAGGCTGGTTTCAAACTCCTGACCTCAGGTGATCCACCCACCTCAGCCTCCCAAAGTGCCGGGATTACAGGTGTGGGCGGCCGCGCCTGGCCTACTTTCATCTTTTGTAATAATAATACTCAAGATTCTATCAATAGTTATAAACAGCAACTCTGGGCTATAAGTACCAAAATCACTATAAGTACCTAGGGATAACAAACTGTAAGTTCAGAATCTGTTTTCTCAGCTCTATCACAATGCTTATTATCATGATAATTACTACATATTTACCTGAGCAACACCTGCTGTGCAATCTCAAGGGACAGTCATTGAGTCCACTTGCCTTCTCTTTCCTCCTTTTCATCCTACTGTACAATTCATGAGCACCCTGACCACAGAACGAATTTAAAGAAAGAGAAACTCAAAGGAAGTAGATCCTCATCGAACATGTTTAACTGGTCAGAGTTAGGGAAAGATGAGCTTAGCAGGTAAAAAGTGTGAGGGTGGAGAAGCCTGATGGCTGATGATCAAGTGTCCTCTGCTACTGACACAGGTAGTGAGAAGTTGACTCTGGGAGAATGTGACATTTTTCATTTGGGAACTTGCATAGGTAAGTGGCAATATACATACTCCTACACAGATGTGTAACAGCTATTTATTACTCTCGAGGATCTGCCAACAGGAACATTTTGTAAACAATCAAAGTACAGTCTCTCCCAAGGGCTTACTCTGATGGCTCCAGCTATACAGGACACAGGCTTCATGATGCTAGTTTTAATTTACTGGCCAATCAGGAAATGCCACACAAGACTCTATGCAGAGAAAAGCTGACTGGCATTAGGAAAAGCTGAACACATTTTCTTCATCCAGCTATGGCACTATAAAATTTTGGTCATGTTTTTGGAATCTTTGTAATTACCGGGAATAATTCTCAACTACCAAAATCCAATCCCTAGTCCCCAAGAAGAAAGAGAACTGTAGCTAGTGGTAGGAATTCCTTTTTTGTTGACTTAATTATAAATACAATCTGAAGTCCAGAAAAGATAGTATATTAGTATTTCTGGCCTCTTGGGGACCACTTGATTCTGGAAACAAAGCAGGTTCAATTCCCACCCCATCCTCAAATCCCAGTCTCTTCAGGATTATATGAGATAGTTATCACACAAAACCACCTGCTACTATACACAGAGAAATACAGGCAAAAGATAAATGTTGGGCTTTGGAAGAAGAAACTGTAAAAAGGTCACAGCAAAGAAGGCGAGAAAGAAGATGCGGCCCTGCACGTTTGTAGATCGTGGTGATTAAAGATAAACTAAGAACATAAATCTCACATCAAAGCTGACCCTCACAACAAGGTGAGAGTGTAAAGACAGGAGCCAGGACACAGCATTAGCTGTCTCCTTCTGCATTGTAAGTCCAACCAGCTTGGGAAGAATGTTGCATAACAGTGAATCTATATGCAACCTTTCAGTAAATGCACATAACTAACAAGCTGCACGATTACTCAGGCCAGTTATTCAGGAAGGGCGGGAGCAGGGCAGGATTGAAACCATCGTAAATGATAAAAACTAAACTGTATGTCTAAAAGTGTTCTTTTATCTCCAATTTTGTGGCATCCCAAATTGTATAACATCTCAAAATGAGACTCTAAAATAAGATTCTGTCATCAAGAAACACTAACATTCCTTCCTCCCTCAGGTAGTAATAGCCTCTTCGTTTCCATTTCTTACCTAAATAGATTTACCTTCTTGCCCACAAGCAATCCCATTCTCAGGATATTTCCTTACTGCTGTTAATCCAGAGGCTGAGACTAAAGGAAACTCTCACCCATTTATTTTCTTGGTTAATTTCCTTCCAATAACAAGGTGAATGAATAACATAGGAGGGCTGGACACTTACAGAAAGAATCAGAACAGTGTCACATAATGGAGCAATTTGTTTTTTGTTGTTGTTTGTTTTTTTTTGAGACGGAGTCTTGCTCTGTTGCCCAGGCTGGAGTGCAGTGGCGTGATCTTGGCTCACTGCAAGCTCCGCCTCCCAGGTTCATGCCATTCTCCTGCCTCAGCCTCCCGAGTAGCTGGGACTACAGGTGCCCACCACCACGCCCGGCTAATTGTTTGTATTTTTAGTAGAGACGGGGTTTCACCATGTTAACCAGGATGGTCTCGATCTCCTGACCTCGTGATCTGCCTGCCTCAGCCTCCCAAAATTACAGGTGTGAGCCACCGTGCCCGGCTGGAGCAATTTGTTTTAACACAAAAGGAATCACACTAAGTAGTCCATGTTCAAATTATTGCCATTACGAAGAACTTCGTTCTTTCCCCTTAAACATATTCATTAAGTATAAAAGAGTTTAGTGATTACATTTCATTCATAAGAATTAACAAAATAAATTCCCTAAGGCAAAGCCAGTTTTCTGGTTTTCTTCAATAAATGTCAATTACTTGGTTTAAGAACACTGATTATCTACAGCTCACATTTTCCTTTTCGCTAATAAAGCATAAGATGTTTTCTATAGAAAAAATTATAAAAATTCAAATAAGCAAAAAAAAGTTCAAAAAGCAAACACAGTCTAGAAATAACATTATGACAAAATTAGAATATATCTTTCTATAACATTTTCTGTACATATATACAGTATTTTTTAGGCCAGGCGTGGTGGCTCATGCCTGTAATCCCAGCACTTTGGGAGGCCGAGGCAGGCAGATCATGAGGTGAAGAGATTGAGACCATCCTGGCTAACACGGTGAAACCCCGTCGCTACTAAAAATACAAAAAATTAGCCGGGGGTGGTGGCAGGCACCTGTAGTCCCAGCTACTCAGGAGGTTGAGGCAGGAGAATGGCGTGAACCTGGGAGGCGGAGCTTGCAGTGAGCCGAGATTGCACCACTGCACTCCAGCCTGGGCGACAGTGCAAGACTCCGTCTCAAACAAAAAAAAAAAAAAAGAGACAATACTATATATGCCCTATGGTAACTTGTTTTTCCCCCCAATAATTCATAGCAGTGTTTCTATTAATATCCTTTGGATTCTGAATGAGATGCAAACTAGTTTCAATCTCCTTAAAATTCATGTGAAAACATACCTGGAATTTTTCACCTTTGTGCATCTGAGTTGATCTAAATTCAGGAGAATCTATAAAGGCACAGGGGTAAATGTTATGCAGAAAATGTCCTCGATAGGAGACCTTCATTCTGATAACAGAAATTAATGTTAATAAAAGCAATATTTCACAAATACCATGATAATCCTTAAAACTGCTATCATCTTATGCGATTTTATTTTGTAGTACAGTTTTAAAAATTCCACAGAGATGATGGACATAACTAAAAGCACTTCTTGAGGCACAAGTATTTCAAAAAATAACGTTAGAAAAAGAAAAAAACAGTGTCCAGTATTGAGCCAGAGGTATGCTGTCTAGTGGTTACTATTGCTCTTCTAACAGAAGTGACCATATAATCTGTAACTCTAGCTGGCACACTTCTGAGAGGGAAAGAGGTGTTATTAATAACAATGCCAGCACAACAGAGACTGACTCTCTCCCCAAATGGCTGATATTCCTAGAAGTTGTATTTTTGTGATATTCAAGACAAATTAACTCTGGAGCATGCATAAGCTTTTTGAATTTCAATGTCTAATTTAAATCCACTACAATTTTGACTCATATTTTTAATAAAACGTCAAAAATGGTTAAAATACTTGCAATTGAAATCCTGACATCAAGATTCAGAGCAGTACACTCAACCTGGCTTTAACATGTTGCTCTATAGCATTGTAAAGTATAGTTGTAGCAAAAAATTCCACCAACAACAAACTCTGTGACTGCTTTCTCCATTCATTGGCAACATTTCCTCCCATTCACTTCCTTCCCAGAGGCCATGAAAAGATTAAAGGTAAACTAGGAATTTTGATTTCCACAGAACACTTACTTTCCCCTCAAGAGAATACTCAGACGGTCATCAACTGAGGTTTTATCCTCTGCAGCATAAGTTTGGCCCTTTTTCAAGGTTTGGATCATGCAAAACTGTCCAGTTAGTCTTCTGAACAAATCTGGAGGCACACGGAGTGGTTCAAACAATCGCCGGTAGATGCCACTGAGTTCCTTTTCAATCTTTACCTGAAATGCAGCAATGACTAGATGCTTCACCAATGCAGCAGCAATCCCAAAACACTGACTTCTGTGGTCTAAATATGGTTTTGATAATTAACAAATCTTTGATATATACCATCACCCTTCTGTATTTAGGCCAATAGAATCTTACACAGCAAGTGAAATGGTGATAGAAGTTTATACTTCAGATGCTAAAAGGGTATGGTTAGGTCATGTGAGGTGGTTCATGCCTGTAATTCTGGCACTTTGGGAGGCTGAGGTGGGAGAAGCACTTGAGCCCAAGAGTTTGAGAGCAGCCTGGGTAACACAGTGAGGCTCTATCTCTACTTAAAAAGAAAAAGGTCAGGTGCGGTGGTCACGCCTGTAATCCCAGCACTTTCAGTGGTCACGCCTGTAATCCCAGCACTTTGGAAGGCCGAGGCGGGTGGATCTTCTGAGGTCAGGAGTTCGAGACCAGCCTGACCAACATGGTGAAACCCCCATCTCTACTAAAAGTACAAGAAATTAGCTGGGCGTGGTGGCATGCACCTGTAATCTCAGCTACTCAGGAGGCTGAGGCTGGTGAATTGCTTGAACCCGGGAGGTGGAGGTTGCAGTGAGCTGAGATTGCTCCATTGCACTCTAGCTTGGGCAACAAGAGCGAAACTTGGTATCAAAAAATAAAATAAAAATAAAAATAAAAAAAAGAAAGAAAAGAAAAGAAAGAAAAAGAAAAAGAAAAAAAATTAGTACCTATAGTCCTGCGTACTTGGGAGGCTGAGGTGGGAGGATTACTTGAGCCCAGAAGTTTGAGACTGCAGTGAACTATGATTGCACCATTGCACTCCAGCCTGGGCAACAGAGTAACACTGTCTCAAAAAAAAAAAAAAAAAAAATCAAAAAACTTCTGCAGTTAAACTGAACTCAGAGCATAAGGGGAAGATCCGCACTATTCATCATAACCTCTTCCTATTAGCTATAATGCAACTGTTTAGGTTTTCAATGTTGTCACAACATTCATCTTCCCAATCTTAGCACCTTCTATAAATAACAGAAAACCTTTTCTGTGAAACCTTTTGTTTCACACACAAAAAAATTTACTAACTTTTAAATATGGCAGCAAGAAAATAAACACAAAATAGGAATCAATGAGGAAACAAATTTACAAAGGTAACACATACATTAAGCATTTTATCTCCATGTAATTACTTAATGCACCAATATAGAAAAACAAATATGCACAGCTGCAATCACTGCTTCACATTTATATACTCTCAAGTAAAGTGAAGGAAAAATAAAAGGGTGTAAAAGAGTTTTAGTGTAGAAGTTTCATCGTAAGCTAAAATGAACTCTGTAAAATGGAGAACCCACTGGCAAATAAGGCTGGCTACTGGAGGAAGAGAAAAACAAAATGGCTTAATCATTTCTGTTGTCAGATTCTCCAAAGCCCAGGTCATGCCCCATCTTTGGGCCCAGCATTAGTCTCTGGAAGTCATACTAATTGGGTGGATGGAAAACCATACTGCACTGTATCTCTGGCAGGCACGATACGAAGCCTATAGACCCGGATCATGACAGCTGCTCCAACCGATGTCACTATAGCATTTGCAGTGCTCCTACTTGTCCTGCTGTTTCATTTTGAGGAAAATCCAGCATTCATATTTTTCAAAAAAGTAGATTTATAGTATGAGAAGAAACAAAAGCACAGACACTAAGCGATTTACCTATTTGGTGCTATGATCATATCAGCAACTTCTGAACCTTACATTTTGGGGTTCCAGCAAGTTCTGACATTCAGAAAATGCAATCATTATCTACCTCCTCTACTCCAAAGCTCTATTAATGAGCATTTAATATCATTTATTCATGATCTGCTCATCCCGTAACTCTCAGATCAAGCCCTTTTTATGTATTTATTTTTTGGAGATGGAGTCTCGCTCTGTTGCCTGTGCTGGAGTGCAGTGGTGTGATCATAGCTCACTGCAGTCTCAAACTCCTGGGTTCCAGTGATCCTCCCGAGAAGCTGGGACTACAGGTGTGTGCTACCGCATCCAGCTGATTTTTAAATTTTTTGTAGAGACAGGGTCTATGTTGCACAGGCTGGTCTCGAACTCCTGGGCTCAAGAGATCTTCCAACATAGGCCTCCCAAAGTGCTGGGATTACAGGCATGAGCTATGGCGCCCAGCCTCATGCAGCCCTCTTAATTCTTTTCCTCTCTCTTTTTTTTTTGAGACAAAAGTGTTGCTCTGTCACCCAGGCTGGAGTACAGTGGCACAATCTCGGCTCACTGCAACCTCCGCCTCCTGGGTTCAAGCGATTCTTGTGCCTCAGCCTCTGAGTAGCTGGGACTACAGGTGTGCACTACCATGCCAGCTAATTTTTGTATTTTTTAGTAGAGACAGAGTTTCGCCATGTTGGCCAGACTGGTCTTAAACTCCTGACCTCAGATGACCCACCCGCCTCGGCTTCCCGAAGTGTTGGGATTACAGGCGTGAGCCACTGCACCTGGCCTAATACTTTTCCTCTTCGAAAGCATTTACTCATCAAAGGTTTTTTTGAGCACCTACTGTGTGCCAATAATGGTTAACATGAAAAGTGGATACAACAATAAGTGTGTTAGATTATTGTTTCCAATTATTCACTGCTCCCAACCTCTGTAAGAGGACTGTACACCCCCTTACTCCACCCCATGCCCCATATTATCAAACTGGGCCATGTCACTTGTTTTTGCCAATGAAATATGAACAGAAACAATATATGTCCCTTTTGAGCAAAAGTTTTAAGAGACATTGGGTGTTTCTCTTTTGTTCTCCAGTACTTTTTCTTCTGCCATGAGAATGCATGGTCCAAATATAGAACCTGCTGCTTCAGCACAGACCCTTAAATGAATGAGATGCATAGAACAGAATCACAGCTGACACATAGCTGCCAGAGTCAAGATACAAGGTGGGTGAGAAAAAAAGCCCATTTGCTGTTATATATCATTGAGATTTATTACATAGCATAACCTGGAAAAAACTGAATATTACAGTAAAACAACACAGACTGACTCACTATGTTTAGATGAGGTTACAATCTAGTTGAATGCCTATTATATATCATCTGCATCATTCAAATTAGAATCTTCTATGAATCATCTTGTTTTCTGATAGTTTTCTACATGCAAATCTGGCCCCAAACGTAAGATTAAGGCAAGCATTATATCTTTTACTTTACTGAATGTTTGTTTGTGCTTAGGAAAGTCAGTAGATATATATGGGGTGATTTCTAGGACCCCTGCTGTTTTCCTACTCTTTCTATTCTTGGTATGATCAACAAATACAAGATAAATCAGAGTTGAAAAGAAAAAGTTAAAGACTGGTGTTTTGGTAGTAACCCACCAAATACGGTGACTTCCTTAAATGAATATTTTGGGCATTAGAAAAATATACAGTTATTACACTAAAAAATAGCATGAACTATTTGTAAATCATTAGAATGTTTAAGAAGTTGCCTATTAGTAAGTAATTTTATAACTGGGCAATGATATTTCCAGGTTAACATCTGAATATCAACATAAAAAATCAAGTAATATGACTTAAAAAGGAAAATATTATTCATGTTCTCTCATATGCTAATGATTTTTAAAGTTTTAAAAACTCATTTGTAGAACAAGTTTCGTGGTACTAAAATGTTTCACTTTCAGGCATATGTAAACAGAAAGCCTAAACTTCAGAGAAATTATATTAAAGTGACTAAATATGCTAGATGCTTACTCTTAACTCTGAACAAAGTACCTTTCAAAGTTTTAGCTTTAAAAACACTTCCTTATTAATTAATTTTAGTAATTACCGGTCTCTTCTTGTATAAAAGATATGACAGATGCAAAATGTTGACACCCAAGAACACAGAGTTCCAGATCATTATATCCAAGGCACATCGGTAGAGAGTGGCCCAGACGATATAAAGGGTACATCCTGTTGAAGAGCAAAGTTAACATGTTAGATAATCTAGAAGAGCCTAAGCGGGGAGCTTAATAAATTTGATATCCTCTATATATACAGTAGTCCTCCCTTTTCTGAAGGTGATACTTTGCAAGACCCCCAGTGAACGCCTGAAACCATGGATAGTATACAACTCTATAAACACTATGTTTTATTGATCTGATACCCAAGACAGCTAATAAGCAATCACTGGGTGGGTAACACAGATAGTGGGGATAAGTTGGACAAAGGGATGATTCACATCCCAGGCAAGACACAGCAGAACACTGCAAGATTTCATCGCACTATTCAGAATGTCTTGCAATTTAAAATGTATGAATTCTTTATTCTTGGTATTTTCCATTTAATATTATTGGACTGTCGTTGACCACAGAAAGTGAATCCATGGATGTGGGGACTACTGTAAATCAAACACATTTTAGAACTACCTAAGCCAAATATCACATTGTTTCATTTTGTTTTTTGTCCAGTGACCAAAAAATCCCAAATATATGCTTTGTTGAATAAAATCTGTATTAAAAATATATAGGAAATACAAAGTATAAAAAATATTTTTAAAGGGGAAAAATCCATAATTCTACTACTTAAAGAAAGCCATTAAATATCAAATAATTTAATTCTGCCTTACAGTTTTCATACAGTTTTACCTGATGGCAAACCTAGCACACATACAATTTTAAAATCTCCTTTTTGACTTATTCCAGTGATTTTCCCATTTCATTAAACTCTTTGCAAGCATAGTTTTAAAAGACTGCAACTGATTAAACCATAATTTATTTAACCATCCCCCTACTGCCGGAAACACAATATTTTGAGGGTATAATTTTTGACAAGTGGAAAAAAAATTTTATACATACAAATTTTTCTGTATTTGTGATTGTTTACTTAGTCTGGATTACCTGAAGGTGAATCTAGGGAATGAACTTTATAGTTTTTTACAATATTGAAGAATTGTTTTCCAAAAGGTTTGTACAAATTTGCAATCCTACTAGTTAGAAATGCCAATATCAAGTTGTCAGTATAGTCATGTGTCACTTAATGACAGGGATATATTCTGAGAAACATTTCGTTAGATGATTTTGTTGCTGTGTGAACATCAGAGAGTATACGTACATAAACCCAGATGGCATAGTCTACTACACTATAGGGTATAAACCAATAAAGTACAGCTTGTTACTGTATTGAATATTGAATACTGCAGGCAATTATAACACAATGGTGAGTATTTGTATATCTAAATATATCTAAACATGGAAACGGTGAACATGTGGTACCATATTATGGGACCACTTTCGTTATACGATGCATAACTGTATTATAAAATGTGAAAACTCCTAATTTGATAGTGAGGAATTATGTATACTTTATTTTGCATTTCCATGATTACTGGTGAGCCTGCATATTTTACCAAAATGTTTTAGCCATCTGAATTTTCCCTTGGTGATTATCCATTTATCTCTGAGAATCTTCCTGTGTTTTCTTATTGATTCTCTTACCTTATATAAAATATCCCCAGTTTCTTTTGATCAATTTTATGATAGGAGAGTTAATACAGTATATACATTTAAAATAAAACTATCATGAAGATATAAATCATTGACACACGCATACTCACAAAAGCTAACCACCCACTTTAAAAGTTACTCACTTGCAATTTTTTATTTCATAAGAATGATTTGAGGCACCTGAATAAAGCCCAAAATGTAAAAATTTAAATATTCTTTAAGTAATATTTCATAGCAAATAGTGAAGCAATTTAAAATATTTTAATTTAAAGGAGACAAGGTATATAATGAGAGGATAGAGAAAAACTGGAGGACCTGAATTATAGTCCTGGTTTGGCCATTTTTTCTCCATCTTAATTTTGGATGGGTCGTTTTACTTGTCTAGGTTTCACTTTTTAAAATTTTTTTTTCTTTTTTGAGACAGGGTCTTGCTCTGTCGCCCAGGCTGGAGTGCAACAGCCTCGACATCCCAGGCTCAAGCCGTCCTCCCACCTCAGTCTCCCAAATAGCTGGGACCACAGATGCATGCCACCATGCCTAGCTAATTTTTAAATGTTTTGTAGACAGAGGGTCTCACTACATTGCCCAGGCTGGTTTTGAACTCCTGGCTTCAAGAGATACTCTCACTTCAGCCTCTCAAAGTGCTAGGACTACAGGCGTTAGCCACTATGCCTGGCCTAGATTTCTCTTTTTGCATTTACAGAATAAAGTGTTAGATTTGATAATATCTTTGGTTCATTCCACCTCCAAAACTCTGTCTTAAAATTCATAATTGATGTTTGCTTTTTTATAGGGTACGGTATTTTTTTTTCCATTCAACTCCCTGTTCCTACTGCTGTAATCCTCACCTTACTCACAGGTCACACAGCCACAGAGGTCCCACAAGCTTCTACTAACCTTCCAGCCTCTTTTTCCTTGTCATTTATCACTTTTTTTTTTTTTTTTGAGGCAGAGTCTAGCTCTGTCACCAGGTTGGAGTGCAGTGGCACAATCTTGGCTCACTGCAACCTCTGTCTCCGGGGTTCAAGCAATTCTCCTGCCTCAGCCTCCCGAGTAGTTGGGATTACAAGCGCCTGCCACCATGCCTGGCTAATTTTTGTACTTTTAGTAGAGACAAGGTTTCACCATGTTGGCCAAGCTGGTCTCGAACTCCTGACCTCAGGTAATCCACCCACCTCGGCCTCCCACAGTGCTGGGATTACAGGCGTGAGCCACTGTGCCCAGCCCATTTATATTTTTAAGCACAATGCACTACTCTACGTTCACCCCAATATGCTCAATTTCCTTCTCTTCTGTGTTCTTTGTTTGGATACTATACCCATTTACTCAGATAAATCCTGCTCATCTTCCAAAATCCAGGTCCCATGTCACCTCCTCAGTGGGACCCTGCTCTGCCCTCCTACTAAGCCTATCACCTTCTCCGTGTCCCCCTGGATAATGGGTGCACACCTGCATCCCAGCATCCGATACGCCATACTGGGATTGCCCATCTGTTTCTCCACCAGCCCCCACAAGAGTGTCTTTCTCAAGGATGAAGACGGCCTTCCTCAGTCTTTGTCTGGACACATCACAGGTGCTAAAAAATGCACCTGAATAAATGGGCCATCAGGGAAATAATCACATAGAGAATAATTTGTCAAGAATCACTGGCTAATATAACAGATTCAATTGTTTTAATATTCTGATGTGAATCAATTTAACTTGCTTCATCAGGGTTACTGGGACCAAAAAAAAATTTGTTTTATTTGAACTACTGTATCTGGTAATTGTTTTTGTTCCCAATGTTTCTTTACTGCCCACAGCAAATATCTTTTCAAGTAATGATAGTTAAAACTATACAGTACTTACTATGGGCAGGCAATATTCCAAGTTAAATATATATATGACACACATTTAATTCACAACAACTTTGGGAGCTGGTATTATTTTTACCCTTATCTGATACATGAGGAAACTGAGGCAGTAGAAAGATTAAATCACTTGCCCAAGTTACAGTTGACAAGAATTAGAACCAGGATTTGAATCACACAATTTGGCTTTAAAGTTCATACTCTTACACATGAGTGAATGTTTTGGTATCTGGAAAACCTAAACAACATATGAAAGCACATATAAACAAAGTAAGTAAGGGAGAGATATGGCATGTGAAGGCCTATGCTCTAAGCTAATTGATATACTGCTAATTCATTAACAAAGACTTACATTTTTTGGCTTGCTATGGGCCTGACAAAGAATACTCTGAAGCTCTCAATGTAAAGCCCATCTTATGTCAGTTACAGAAAAGTTACATAAAATATCAGTTAGGTATCTTACCTAGAGTTAACATTCCCCTAAGAAATATCATATGAAGGTGAAGAGTAGTTGGAATAACCAACCCAACTGCAAAACAAATATTTGCTACATGAAAAACCAGATGATGTATCTCTCTCCAGTTTTCACAAGTGGTCTTATTGGAAGGCACAGGTATGATACTTTCTAACGCAGGTGTAAAACCTATGGCAGTTGATTCTCTCAATGGGCTGGACTCTGTATAATTCATTTTGAAAATTCCTGTAAAAACAAGTAAACAAAAGTAAAATCATAAAAATGGCAATTGTATCTTTTTACCTTCATAGGTATTATACCAAAATTATTTCTGTGAATTAAATAGACTTCTCTAGTGCTTATGAATTAGACAGACCCAGATTCAAATCCAACTCTGTCACATATTAAATGTATTCAGTTCCTTACCTGTTAAAGGATGATAATAATACTTCATTTGCCTTATGATCAAATGAAATAAAATACATAAAATACTTAGCATAGTGCAAAATTATTCCCTCATAGGCACATATATACGTATAAAGACTTGTAGGGAAGGGAGGAGTGAGGGAATTAGTCTTTAAGATAATCACCAATGTTCATAAACCATGGTAATTACAAAGTTATTTAGTCTAGTCTTCCATCAAATTCCCACTGGTGACTGAATCCAAACACAGGAAAAATAACTAGAAAACTAATTATTTGAATACTTAAAAAAATATGAATACCCTCACATCTATTTAGGATATTTAGAAGGCTCTATTTTTATACCACCATTAAATCACTGTATCATACATACATAATACATTATCATATATGCAAATAATATATAGCCATATAAACATTTATATATACACAGAGAGATACAACATGAAACTTTTATTGTCTTATTTAAATCTCTACTTTATTTCCCATAATAATTCTACCTGGTAGCATATCACAAATTTAAAAGTAGTAAACTTCCAGTTTACTTATACATATGAAAATCCATAGCAAGTACATTTAAAGAATATACATTTTACACATGCTTATATAAAACCATTTCCTATGTTACCTGTCTTCGGTCTCCGGTCCTTAAAAAACACTCTATTATTAATTGCACAAATTTGGTCCTTGCCAAACACTGTGTAGGTCTACAGATTATATGAATTATTCTGTTTCAGCAAAATTCCAAATGGGGACCCTAAATACATTTAAATTTAGAAATATGTATTTCTTTCAAAATAAGGTCATGCAATTAATCTTACTCTTCTACTGCTTGTTCTTAACATACTAAAGGTTTTAGGTAGTAGAATAATTAATTGGTACAAAATGGGTATTTTGAAAGGATGTTAACAGACAAATGTGAAAGAATTCCACAGCTTAAAAGATGATAAAAAACAAGCACACCAATTTACAAATTGTGAATGAAATGATCAAGTCAACTGAAGATCTTTTTACATAATTCTGAAATAGCTCATAAATATAATAGTAATAGTTGACTTAGATATTGATTTGCTACAAAAAGGAAAGAAACAAAAATTCACCTATTTTCCAAATGTCTGAAATCAGCAAATATATAAGCCTATCAGGATGGCGGGGGGGAAGATCATTATTTTAATAACTCCATTTATACAAAGTTTGCTTTTCAAGGCCAAACGAGAATGAATCTCGTAACTTCTGCAGGACAGAGAATGATATGAGGTATCCTCTATCACTCATAACCCAACATCACCTACCCTAGCATTACATAGGTTAATAATAACTATCATTTCGACAGCACTGTAGAATGTACCTACACTCCCATTGTCCTGTTTGTCCTCTAGGAGGCAGGGACAATGTTTATTCATCTATGTACTTCCAAGGCCTAGCCTCTGTAGAGAAGGCCACTGAGACGGGGATGAAAGCCACTCTGAAGGAACGTCAACCTGATAAACACTTTCAGAAATCACTGTTCCGTCTCCCCAGATCTCAGTAATAAAGCCAGAGGAGTGCCTAGCCTTCCTGAGGTTGAGTGAGGTTCTACACCACAAGCCACCAGGGTGCTACATAAGCCAGGGAAAGCCACTTCTGCTCCTCGGGTCTGTTTCTTCCTTGGAATAGGGAAAACTTTAATAGCCTATGGTTCTATAATACACATTTACATAATCAATCTATCAATACATGTTGCCCCTCGAGTTCACCCAATTTCACCTGTATTGCCTATTAATCCACTATAATTCAATATCAGGCTTTTACAAGTTCTTAAAGTGACACTAGAAGTACCAATTTCTGGTCCAAGAAAAATGACAGGAAAACTACAATTATGACCCAAGAACCAGAAAATATTATTAGCAGTTTTTAGAAGGTACGGTCATCCTAAACATGTTTTGACGCACGACACCTTATTAAAGAGAGAGAGAGATAGATATATGTATCTATATGTCTATATAATTGTCTATTGTGAAATGCCAGTTACCTATTGTCGAAAATATTTATCAGATCAGTTTACTTTGATTACCACTTAATCGTTAAGTGGCTTACACTTAACAATTCTTATACAGAGAATAGGTGGAAAGAGAAAGGTTAGACTGCTAAATTGGTAAACTTTTCAGATTAATTTTGACTAAATCAAGAGAAATTATTTTTCCCTCATCAGATCATCAAAGTTGAAGTCCTTAAATTACCTATACTAGTTAAGTTTTGTTTATCGTTTTTCAAATAGGTGATTGTAGGGCTAAATAGCTAAATGTTGAAACTAACATTAAACCTCTACCAAACTAAAAAAATGAAAAAGATAACTGCAAACGAGCGTCTTGCTAGTCGAGTTAATTCATTCTGTAATTCTAACCGAATCTTCGCACATCTCCCGAATGGCAAATGGCATTACATTGCTAAGAGTCTTTTCGCACTTATTCATGCTTCAAAGCAGGCAGTTTCTGGGACTTGTCTGGCCAACAACCCGTTCCCAAAGGCTCGGGGAAGGAGGTTGCGGGTGGGTGGCGCGGACTTCGGGTCCCCAGCCATCGGCGCTCTTCCGGGGCCCTCTGACCTCGCTCCTTAAAGGAGGAGGGTCCGTGGCAACAGTCCTCCTCGGCCAGGCGCTCTCGGGACGCGGGGGTGAGGAGTGAGCGCCGTGGCCCACCCTACTCTCCGAGCGGGGACGGAGTGGGCGACACCGCGCGCCCGGCTGCACGCAGGCTCTGCGCGGCTCGAGGCGGCCCTACAGGGGGCGAGGAGGAACCCCGGAGACTCGGCGGAGAGAGCAGAGACGGAGCTCACCAAGGGGCTTGCCGCCGCAGAGCGCGGGAGCCGGCACTCGGTGGGGCCGAGGGCCCGGGGACGCTGGGGCTGCCTGACCTGAGCGGCGGCCGCTGACCGTTGAGGGTCTCTGTGGCCGCAGCGCCCAGACCCGGGGAGAAGGGCGGCCTCCAAGGGCCGGGAGCCCCTCGAGGGCGCGGCCAGCGAGGAGGGACAGAGGGCGGCGCCCCCGGCTGCCCGGGCGCGTAGAACAAGCAGCTGCCGCCAGGGCCGACAAA
Organism: Pan troglodytes; assembly: GCF_028858775.2. Classification (NCBI taxonomy): domain Eukaryota; kingdom Metazoa; phylum Chordata; class Mammalia; order Primates; family Hominidae; genus Pan; species Pan troglodytes. Next base: position 117,047,409 of record NC_072403.2, read on the forward strand.
GTTGCTCCCCGAGGGGCTGAGATCCAACTTTCGCTTCCCGATTTAGCCAGGGGAGCGCGAGGCCGCACACAACCCGGCGCGGGGGGAAAGCCGGCTGCAGCTGCGCCTCCCATCCTTACCCGGCTGGTCCCTGGCGGGGAGCCTGGGCAGCGCTGACCAAAGTTCGGAGCGGCAGCTTCGGGGCGCGGGACGCGGGGCACACGGACTCAGCTGCTCGACGGGAGCCCGACGCGCGCTTCTCGGCGGGTCGGCGGGTCCGGAAGCTCCGCTGCCCGGGCCGGGTCCCCAAGCCCGCAGCCGCTTTGACTAAAATAGGCATCGCGACGGCGGCGGCAGGCGGCGGCGGCCAGGGCTGGGGCCGCACCGCGCACGCGCATGCGCCCGCCGCCCCGCGCCCCCCGGCGGGCGGAGCCCGGCGCCGCGGCCAGGATTTCCCACCTCGCTCCCGCGACTCCGCTGCGGGTCTGCACACCCGAGGACTCGGTTTGAAACGCCCGCTTATTTATTTTCTTGTCGCCTCGCTACAAGATTCTATCCTTGTTTGGGCATGAGTGGGGGGCGGCAGTCTCGTGGGACCGGCGGCATTCGTCGTTCCTCCTCACGGGGATAATTCGAGAAGTGCGGTCCGGGTAGGGAGAGAAATCAGGAGAGAAAATGAGAAAGAGAATCCTCGTTTCCCCTCAAAGTTGGACGACCCACTCGTATATCTCCTTTTTGGGAGATTCGCCCGTAACTCAGCACAAACAGGGAATAGCCCGGAAAGCGCGCGAGTTCCCGTCCGATTGTGGCGGGGGAGGCTGAACGTTTGGTCCACACGGGTGCAGGACGCGGGGGTCAGGCCTCCTGCTGCGGAAGAAGAGGGGGAAGAGGCCGCGCGGGAGGGACTTCTGACACGCGCCACTGTTTTTGTTTTCAAACAGGGGTACTTAACCGAAACTAGCAATCCCAGGCGGTACAAGGCCCTCCATCGTAGGCAAAGCACTACCTGAATGTAGATTTGGGGCCATACGTTGGAAAATAAGACATGAGAGTATGCTCCGATCAACTTTTACTGTTTACTGGACAACTATTTTGGGTAAGAAAAGCAAGGAAACTTAATAAAGAATTGGCGTTGTTGGGAGTTGTCTTGTAGGACAATAGAGGAAGGTTAGATGGGTACCCAGTTTCCACCAAAAGTGTCTCATTATAGGTTAAAATTGGCATCAGTTATTAGATTATGAGATCGTTCATGCATGTGAAATGTGATCTCAATATAAAAAATACCACCACCGATTGTGTGAAGGTACATTATAAAGAGTACCTGGAGGTGCACACTGGACAAGTCTCTGGTTGAAGAGATGGTGCAGCCTAGTAAGAAAGAGCATGGGCCTTGATGTCACACAAGCCGGGTTTGAATACTCCCTCTCCTACCAGTTTACTGTGTGACCTTGGAGAAGTTACCTAGCCCTTCTGTGCCTCAGTTTCCTTTTTGGAACATGGGGATGATGATGATGATGATAATAATTATGATAATTGTACCTGCACTTCATAGTATAGTTTTGAGGACTAAATGGTGTAATTATATATAAGGGTCTTAAAATGGTGTTTGGGACATAAGTTCTATGTATATATATTGTATTTATAAAACTCCTTTTCTAATACGTCTGAACTTTCCTATAACCATAAAAGATTACTTTTTGAGATTACTTCTTTAGAGTCTGTTTCTTTCTAGATGCTCTGCCAGGCTTTTTTTTTTTGAGGCAGAGTTTCGCTCTTGTTGCCCAAGCTGGAGTGCAATGGCGCGATCTGGGCGCACTGCAACCTCCGTCCCCCGGGTTCAAGCGATTCTCCTGCCTCAGCCTCCCCAGTAGCTGGGATTACAGGTGTGCGCACGTCCCTGCCAGCTGTTTTGATAGCTACCACTAAATACATTTTAAGGTGTGGGTATACATGTGTGCGTAAAGACTTAACTACACAGATGTTCACTGGAGGGTGAGTTATAATAATGAATATTGGAAATAGCCTAAATTCTAACCACAGGGGACTAAGTAAATTATAGAACATCCAGACAGTCTTGTTTATGAAAGAGCATGGGCCTTGATGTCACACAAGCTGGGTTTGAATCCCCCCTCTCCTACCAGTTTAAACAGCCATTAAAAATAAAAAACATAGAAACAGACTCTATGTTTAAACAACCATTAAAAATAATTTCTAGAAAGATATTATAGACATCATAATAACGTCTACTAATTATATAAAGCAAGCTATGCCCCCAAAACCCCAGCCCACTGCCTGTTTTTGTATACCCATTTTTACATTTTTTATGGTTGGAAAAAATCAGAAGAAGAATATTTCATGATATGTGAACATTATATAAAATTCAAATTCAGTGTCCATAAAGTTTTATTGGAACCCAGTCACGTTCATTTTTATGGCTGCTTTCATGCTGCCAATGCGGCTTTGATTAGTTACAAGAGAAACCTTATGGCCCACAAAGCCTAAAATGTTTACTCTCTGGCTCTACAGAAGAAGCTTACTGACGCCTCACATAGAGTATACTTTGTGTCAGGCAGTGTTATAAGTAACTTAGATATATTGTCACCTATTACACACCCACTCCTTACCTTCAGGATAGGATACCTGTAAGGCATGTAGATCTTATAAAGCTTGCACATTTTTATGAAAAGAGCACTGAATTAGTTATCATAAGATTTGAGTTCTAGCCTTTCACAGAGTCTGTGTTTTCTTTGAGTCTGTGTTCTATAGGAAGTGAAGATTGGAAAAAACCTAATCCCCTCACTATAACCCATCTAGGATTGAAACCGTTATTTATAATGAGTATCTTACTGTATTTTAATTTCTTATCCCAGTTGTATGAATAGTAGCTTTATAAAATTCAAAGCGAGAATTGTAGACACATAGCCCAGGATATGGGAATGCCTTAAGCTCCCTGGTCTCCTCCTGCTGGCCACAGAAAGGTCAGATTGAAAGCTTCCGAGTGCTATTTTGAAAGTTAATATGAAGCAAGGAGCTAATTTGCACATACGTGTAGAATGAAAAGGGTAAGAAGCATGAATAACAAAATACAAGGCAGTCTGTCTCCTCTGTAAAAACTCTGGCTAGTGTTAGATTGACATAATTATTTTTACCTTTATTTCTCTATAGGCATCCTAGTCTACTTTTACCAGTTGGATAAAACCTTAATGAGACTTCAAAGTTCAGATAGAATAAGTTTTGTGAAAATAAAACAAGATCTGAGGGAGTCACTTGTTTTAAAAGTACACATATATTGGGAGGCTGAAGTGGGCGGATCACCTAAGGTCAGGAGTTCTAGCCAACATGGTGAAACCCCATTTCTACTAAAAATACAAAAATTAGCCCGGTGTGGTGGTACATGCCTGTAATCCAGCTACTCTGGAGGCTAAGGGACAGGAATCGCTTGAACCCGGGAGGCAGAGGTTGCGATCAGCCGAGATCACACCACTGCACTCCAGCCTGGGCAATAGAGTGAGACTCTGTCTCAAACAAAAAACAAAAAAACAAGTACTCACATAACAGTAAGTAGCATTATATTCCTTATCTACAAATCTGCCCATGGTATACATCAGTGTAGACTTTATTTCAACTGTTATTACTAATTGCATGGAGACTATAGCAGTTTCTGATACATTCTCATAGCAGACAGTTCTGGTCACGACTGGTTTCTGAACCCACATTCCTCTCATTAATTGTTGCATTAACTTTTTCACTGACCAGTTTGACAACCAGCCTCACTGATTGTTTTTACATTTCTTTTGATTTTTAAAAAATTAATGGACTTTTTTAAAGAGCAGTTCAAGTTTACAGATGACTGAGCAGATAGTCTCCCTCATGATTAACACCTTGCATTAGTGTGGTATGTGTGTCACAAAGGGAGAACTCAAATTGATCCATCATTATTAACAAAGGTCTGTAGTTTACGGTTCACTCTTCATGTTGTAGATTCTGCAGGTTTTGCCAAATGTATAATGTCATGTATCCACCATTACAGTATCATACAGAACAATCTCAATATACTGTGCTGCAGTTCTTCATCCCTCTGTCTATCCTCCTCCCACACCCCTGGCAACTACTGATCTTTTTACTGTCTTCATAGTTTTGCCTTTTCCAAAATATCCTATTGTTGGCATTATATAATGTATTGCCTTTTCAGATTGGCTTCTTTCACTAAGCAGTATGCATTAAGTTTCTTCCATGCCTTTTCTTTTTTTAATGTGATGTATGTATATATTGTGAAATGATTACCACAATCAAATTAGTTGACACATCCATCACCTCAGATAGTTACCATTTTTATGTGTGTAGTGAGAACATGTAAGATCTACTCTCTTAGCAAATTCAGTTATAAAATAAAGTATAGCTAACTAGAGTCACTACTCCATACATTGGATCCCCAGAGCTTATTCATCTTATAACTGGAAGTTTGTACCCTTTGACCACCTTCTCCCCAGTTTTCCCACCCTTCAGCCCCTGGTAACTGTATTCTCTGTTTCTGTGAGTTCAACTTTTTTAGATTCCATGCATAAGTGAGGTCATACAACATTTGTCTATCTCTTTCTGACTTATTTCACTTAGTGTAAGCCCTGCATTTTTATTCATGTTACAAATGAAAGAATTTCCTTCTTTTATGGCTGGATAATATTTCATTGTGTACATATGCCATATTTTCTTTATCCATTCCTTCCTCAGTGGACACTTACATTGTTTCCCTGTCTTAGCTGTTGTTAATATTGCTGCAATGAACATGGGAGTGCAGACATCTCTTTGAGATACTGATTTTATTTCCTTCAATATATACCTAGAATTCGGCTTGCTGGATCATATGGTAATTATATTTTTAATTTTTCGGGGAACCTCCATACTGTTTTCCATAATGGCTATACCAGTGTACACTCCCACCAACAATGCACAGGGGCTCCCTTTTCTTCATATTCTGGCCAATACTTGTTACCTCTTGTCTTTTTGATAGTAGCCATTCTAACAGGTGTGAGGTGATTATCTCATTGTAGTTTTGATTTGCATTTCCTTGATGATAGTAATGGTGAACACCTTTTCGTGTGTCTGTTAGCCATTTGTATGTCTTTGGAAAAATGTCTATTGAGGTCCTTTACCTATTATTTATTTATTTATTGCTGTTGAGTTATATGAGTTTCTTACATATTTTGGATATTAACCCCTTATCAGAGATATGGTTTGCAAATATTTTCTCCCATTCCATAAGTTGCCTTTTCATTTTGTTGATTGTTTCCTTTGCTGTGCAGAAGCCTTTAAGTTTGATGGAATCCCACTTGTTTGTTTTTGCTTTTGGTATCATATCCAAAAAGTCATGGCCAAGACCAATGTCAAGAATACTTTTTCTTACATTTTCTTCTAGTGGTTTTATGGTTTCATTTAAGTCTTTAATCCATTCAGAGTTAATTTTTGTGAATGGTATAAGATAAGGGTCCAATAATCAGTCTTCCCAAAACAATTTATTAAAGATACTGTCTTTCCCCCATTGTATATTTTTGGTGCTGTCATCAAAAATTACTTAATCATAAACACATGGACTCATTTCTGGGCTATTCTGTTTCATTGGTCTAGACGTGTGATTTTATGCTGGTACCATTGTTCTGATTACTGCAGGTTTGTAATACAGCTTGAAATCAGGAAATGTGATGCCCCTAGCTTTGTTCTTCTTTCTCAAGATTGCTTTGGCTATTTGGGGTTTTTGTTTGTTTGTTTGTTTGTTTCTTTTGAGATGGAGTCTCACTGTGTTGGCTAGGCTGGAGTGCAGTGGCACAGTCTCCGCTCACTGCAAACTCTGCCTCCAGGGTTGAAGTGATTCTCCTGCCCTAGCCTCCCAAGTAGCTGGTATTACAGGTGCCCACCACCATGCCTGGCTAAGTTTTGTATTTTTAGTAGAGACGCGGTTTCTCCACGTTGGCCAGGCTGGTCTCGAACTCCTGACTGCAAGTGATCCACCCACCTCGGCCTCCCAAAGTGCTGGAAGGGATTACAGGCGTGAGCCACAGCGCCTGGCCTGTTTGGGGCCTTTTGTAGTTCCATGCGAATTTTAGGATTTTTTTTCTATTTTTGTGAAAAATGCCATTGGAATTTTGATAGAAAATGCATTGAGTTTATAGATTACTCTTGGTAGTATAGACATTTTAACAATATTAATTCTTCCGAACCATGAACGTAGGACATATTTTCACTTATTTGTGTCTTCTTCAATTTATTTCATCAATGTTTTATACTTTTAGTGTATAGGTCTTTCATGTTCTTGGTTAAATGAATTGCTAAATATTTTATTGTTTTGATGCTGTTGTCAATGAGATTGCTACTTCATTTCAGGTAGGTTGTTATTCATATACAGAAATACAACTGGTTTTCACATGTTGATATTATATCCTTTAATTTTACTGAATGTGCTTATTAGTTCTAATAATTTTTGGTGGAGTATACAGGGTTTTTATATATAAGATCATGTCTTCTGCAAATATACAATTTTACTTCTTCCTATCTGATTTGGAAGGCTTTTATTTCTTTTTCTGCCCCAGCGAGGACTTTCAGTACTGTCTTAAATAGAAGACAAGACACTCTCATCTTGTTCCTGACTTCAGCTTTTCCTTTTTCTTTTTCTTTGTTTTTTTGAGACGAGGTCTTGCTGTATTGCCCAGTCTAGTATGCAGTGGCATGATCATAGCTCACTGTGGCCTTGAACTCTGGGTTCAAGTAATCCTCTTCTCTCAGCCTCCTGAGTAACTGCAACTATAGCTGTGTGCTGCCACAGCCCGCTAATTGTCATATTTTTTTAGAGACAGGTCTCACTGCTCACTGTGTTGGCCAGGCTGGTCTCAAACTCCTGGCCTCAAGTGATCTTCCCACATCGGCTTCCCAAAGTGTTGGAATTACAAGCGTGAGCCACCATGCCCAGTCAGCTTTCAGCCTTCACCATTGAGTATGATGTTAGCTGTGGGCTTGTGATATATGGCCTTTATTGTGTTGCGGAACATTCCTTTTGAGAGTTTTTATCATGAAAGGATGTTGAATTTTGTCAAACGTTTTTCCACAGATACTGAGATGATCATCATATGGTGTTTGTATTTCACTCTGTCAGTGTGGTGTATCATATTTATTTATTTGTATATGTTGAACTATCCTTGCATCCCAGGGATAAATCCCCCTTGATCATGGTGTGTGAAATCTTTAATGTGTTGTTGAATTTAGTTTGCTAGTATTTTGTTGAGGATTTTTGCATCTATGTTCATTGAGGATATTGGCCTGTAATTTTCTTTTCTTGTGGTGTCCTTATCTGGCTTTGGTATGAGGGTAATTCTGGGCCCATAAAACGTGTTTGGAAGTGTTCTCTCCTCTTCAGCTTTCTGGAAGACTTTGAGAAAGACTGACGTTAAATTAAAAGTTAAAGATTGAAGCTTTAAATATTTGGTAGAACTCACTAGTGAAGCCATTTGGTCCTTTACTTTTCTCGTTGAGTCTTTTTATTACTATTCATTCTCCTCACCATTGTTGGTCTGTTCAGATTTTCTATTACTTATGATTTAGTTTTGGTAGGTTGTCTGTTTCTAGTTGTTTATTTATTTCTTTTAGGTTACCCAATTGTGGCCATATAATTGTTCATAGTAGTGTCTTGTGATCTTTTCTATTTCTGTGGTATCAATTGTAACCTTCATGTCTTTTTGAGTCTTAATAGCCCATATCTTTTTATTACTGGATGTACCACGGTTCATTTATCCATTTACCATTTTAAGGACATCTTGGTTTCTTCCAGTTTTGGCAAATTATGTCTAAACATATATAAACATTGGTGTGGAGTTTTTTGTGTACACATATTTTCAACTCATTTGGGTAAATACCTAGGATCATATGGTAAGACTGTGTTTAGGTTTGTAAGAAAACTTCCAAACTGTCTTCCAAAGTGGCTGCACCATTTTGCAATCTCACTAGCAATGAATGACAGTTCCTGTTGCTTCACATCTGTACTAACATTTAATACTATCATTTTTTTGTAGGGTGGGGTGGGGAGTTCTAGCCATTCTAATAGATGTGTTTTTTACTTTATAAATTGATTCAATTACTTAATTTGTTCAAAATAACCAAACAGGTTATGCACTCAACAGGTCTATATTTTTGCTAGATGGAAAACTGGAAACAACATCTCAAAGCAAAGGGCTTAAACTTTTGTATTATTGTTTTGCAAGTCCCGCCGTCTAAAAAATGCAGTGTCCAGATACTGTTAATGTTAAATTCAGGGAGAAGCTCCCTAAAGTCATGTAACAGTTTAATCATTGGACAATAAACTTTCACCAAAAGGCTTCACAGCTCCTAAAAGAAATGACACACAGGCTGGGCGTGGTAGCTCATGCCTGTGACCCCAGCACTTTAGGAGGCTGAGGCAGGCCGTTTGCTTGAGCCCAAAAGTTTGAGACCAGCTTGGGTAACATGGCAAAACCCTGTCTCTACAAATGGGCCATCATGGCGACTTGGCGCCTGTAGTCTCAGCTACTCCAGAAGCTGAGGCGGGAGGATCCCTTGAGCCTGGGAGGTAGAGGCTGTAGTGAGCTGTGATCACATAACTGCACTCCAGCAAGGGCGACAGAGCAAGACCCTGTCTCAAATCAAGCAAACAAACAAAACAAAATTTAAAAAACACACACACGGCTGGGCACGGTGGCTCACATCTGTAATCCCAGCACTTTGGGAGGCCGAGGCGGGTGGATCACGAGGTCAAGAGATTGAGACCATCCTGGCCAACATGGTGAAACCCTGTCTCTACTAAAAATACAAAATTAGTTGGGCATGGTGGCTTACGCCTGTAGTCCCAGCTACTCGGGAGGCCGAGGCAGGAGAATTGCTTGAACCTGGGAGACAGAGGTTGCAGTGAGCTGAGATCGCGCCACTGTATTCCAGCCTGGCGGCAGAGCGAGACTCGGTCTAAAAAAAAAAACAAAAACAAAAACCCACACACACAACACCAAAATTTTAAAAAGTGACCCCGAACTTTAAGAAGATAGTGAATTATGAAGGCAGTTCAAAGAGTGGTAGCTTTGGAATTAGCAGCTGGATTTGAACAATGGTTTTACATTTAATAGGCTGTATGTGTATTCAGATAATTATCTCTTCTGAGCCTCAATTTACTTGTCTATAAAACTGGGAAAATAACTCATAGTTACCAAGATGATTTTGACTTTTAGAGATTATGTTTTTTAAAATGCCTAGCATCTAGTTCTTGGTAGCATAATTGCATATCTCTTGTATGCCCCTAATAGTGCCCTGCACATGGTTCACAATTCATAAAAATTATTTGAATTCTAGTTTAATTGTTTAATGGAAATGAATTTGAATCATCAAAATTCCCTAGTCTGAAGAAATAGTTGAACTATCCTATGAACACATGAAGTAGCTAAAATGTAGTTTCATTTTTCTCTATATTTGCCAGTTTTAAATAGATGGAATACAGAATACACAAGGTATTTTAAATGAAACTTGCTTATACATTATAAGAATTTGATGCATGCTAAAATTTCCAGTAGTTTGGGATTTCCCTGGAATAGCTAGCAGATCACAAGGTCAGGAGAACGAGACCATCCTGGCTAACACTGTGAAACCCCGTCTCTACTAAAAATACAAAAAATTATCTGGGCGTGGTGGCGGGCACCTGTAGTCCCAGCTGCTCGGGAGGCTGAGGCAGGAAAATGGTGTGAACTCAGGAGGCGGAGCTTGCAGTGAGCTGAGATCATGCCACTGCACTTCAGCCTGGGCAACACAGCGAGACTCCATCTCAAAAAAAAAAAAGATACTGGCTTCAAAAGCAAACTCATGAAATATGCAACAGTCTAGATTGTATAAACTGGGCAGTTGGCAGAGCTAAGTTACAGTAATTCACCATCTTGGGGTTGGCAGAAATGTGCATACAGTAACTATATTGTCAAAAACCAGAGGCCTGATCTTCCCTCTGTCTATTCTTTTTCACATAGCTTTTCTTCTAAAAGAGAAGAATTACATTTGTTAATATTTGTTTTAAATATTAATAATAACAAACAAAGGCCACAGATGAAGCATTTCATAGGGTTTCCTAATCCTTTTGGAAATTGTTTCAAAGAGAAGGAAATTATTGTAAGTAAGCAGGCCTAACAAAATCGTGTTTTAAATAAAAAAGGTAAGTATGAAAAGAGGATCAGAGAAGTGACCCTGAATTCCACTCAATTCTCTAAGAAGCTTCAACCTGTAACCAGAAGGATTCAATCTCTGGGCCAGATAGGATCCTCAAAACAAAACTGGATCAGGGGCCTAGGTAGATACCCCAAGAAGAGCAGATTCAAATGTCTGGCGCCATCTATAGTGACAACCTCTCTTGTCTTTTGTTCTTTCCCTGTTGGGAACTTCTAGGAATTTGCAGACCTATAAAGCCCATCTATAAATCTCAAGCATGTCCACTTTCAGAGAAGAGAAATGCCAACAACCATTTAGTCTCTGAGGACAACACTTTTAAAGGTACTATTTTATTTAGTGTGTAAACAACTTCTTTATATGAGGTATTTAGTGGTTAGAAAGGAAAACTTGTTAAAGGTAGAAAAATAACTTTTGGCAATTTTTAATAGTATGTAATTTAGTGGTATAGATAAGATTTTGATTGATTGAAAGTGAAGCTATAGGCTGGGCACAGTGGCTCACACCTGTAATCCCAGCACTTTGGGAGGCCGAGGCGGGTGGATCACCTGAGGTCAGGAGTTCAAGACCAGCCTGGCCAACATGGTGAAAGCCAGTCTCTACTAAAAATACAAAAATTAGCCAGGTGTGGTGGCAGACGCCTATAATCCCAGCTACTCAGGAGGCTGAGGCAGAAGAATTGCTGAACCCAGGAGGCAGAGGTTGCAGTGAGCTGAGATCTTACCACTGCACTCCACCCTGGGTGACAAAGCGAGACTCTGTCTCAAAAAAAAAAAAAAAAAAAAAGTGAAGCCATGTAAGGACTTTTAATCTTTATCTGGTGAAAGCAGAACTTTCAATTATCATAGAGTTTCTACTATGTGACATAGAGTTCTGTATCATTCTTTTAAACAATTACTCCTCCAAAAAGGCTGGTTTGGGAGGCAAATAGGAGGCCTGATAATAGCCAGCCAAGTAATTTGACATAAGGCTAGAAACAAAAACCCAAAGCAGCACATCATAAAGATGGAATAATAAAATAAAAGTTGGGAATAATGATGCTGCCATCCGGTGTTAATTGATGTGCAAAAGCACTCAGTTCCCAGGAGAAAAGAATTATTTAAATGCAAATTTGTATTATTAGTACTACTTAAATTGTTGTAATAAATTCATGAAAATAAGACACCTCTCTAGTTTAATACATATATAAAACCTAATAAAATATTTATGAGCCACATCCAGCAGTTTTAGCATTTTGCATAAAAAATTGGTAAACATGATGAAACATTTCTCTAATCCAAGATCAAACATATTTGATATAATTTAGAACCACACAAAGTGATTGCAAATGCTATTTAGTTTGAAAACTATAGGGCACCCTCACACATTCCCCTGAAAGAACAAAAAGATCATGCTTTGAAAAAGAGATTTTAGAGCCATTGAATCTCTTTTTAGAGTATGGGAAGAATAGAAGTACTTTGGACAGAGCAGTTTCTGACAGAAGATGATTTGGGTTTATACGAGATATACAGAACTATTATGCAGTTTTACTGCATGCCACAACATAGAATTTCTTAATATCTTTCAGCCACACTAAGTCATCGGAGTAGAAGTGTATGAATATATTATAAACTCAGAAAATGGCATCTAAAAGCAATAGAGTATTACAGTGTGAATCAGGAAATTTTTCATGTTTTGAAGGTTTCAAATGACTTGGTTTAATAAATAAATAAAACTTGTAATACCTAGAAAATTGATGTTGAATGGGAAAAATAAAATATTGCTATTAATGACTTGGCATTCAGTACTTACATTATTGATGACTTAACATGCTGGCATGTGATTCCCAGCTGTTTTAAGGTGACGCTACAGATGTGTGATTCCCTAGAGCCATTTTTCTCTATCTCTGTTATGGCCTTTATTACTTGCTACCTTTTACATATTTATGTAAAAGTCTTTTTCTCCCTCCAGGTCAAAAGTTTCTGGAGGATAAGAAGTGTATCTGATTTATCTTTCATATCTCCGTGGTGCTTAGCACATGATTTACATATATTTGGAACTCGGTAAATTCTCCAATAGAACAAACAGTAAATCTTTTTAAAAATCGTGTTTTACAACTTAAATTATTATGAATGGGGAAAACAGTAGAAGAAATGTATACCAATATGTTAATAGAAATTGGGTTAGGATAGTGGAATGATTGTCTTTTCTTTTTTCTATTCTAACTTGTTTATAATACATTATTTTTCTAATAGAATAAATAACAAAGTGACACTTAATATTCTACCAGGTCATATTACTTTATTAGAATTATGGTGACGTCTCACCATGACAGTGACACCCCACCCCACAGCCCACCCTCATACTCCCCATCACCAGCGTCCTCTCCTCCCCTGTCCTGTCTAGCTGATTAATGATGGAACAGGAACAACTCGAAAAAGATACGTTTGGAAGGAGTGGAAAGAGCTGGTGGAGCAGAGGGAAGGTTTAACCCTGAGATTCATTCAGAATTCATTCATTCATTCAGAAACACTCAGTGGTCTGATAGGTGGGAAATGCTCGGGGTCAGACCGTAGCAATAGGGGAAGAATGCAGAGGCCTCCAAGTCAGAGGCAGCAGCAGAGCCAACCACACTCTAGGTGCCATCAGCCCAGATACCCAGAGACCAACTACCCAAGCAACATTGCATTCGATCCAGGGAGGAATTAGGAGTTCAAGATCACCCTGGGCAACATAGCGAGACCCCATCTCTTAAAAAAAATATTAGCTGGGTGTAGTGGCACATACCATGGTAGTTGCAGCTACTAGGGAGGCTGAGGTGGGAGGGTCTCTTGAGCCTGGGAGTTCTAGGCTGCAGTGAGCCGGGTCGTGCCACTGCACTCCAGCCTGGGTGATGGAGTGAGACCTCATTGCAAAAATAAATAGAATTTAAAAAATAAAATATAATAACTGCCTAAAATGGAAAGAAACATCTTTTTAAAACATTTAAAAATTGTTATGGGTACATAATAGTTGTATATATTTATGGGGTACATGTGACATTTTGATACAGGCATACAATGTGTAATGATCAAGTAAGGGTAATTGGAGTACCTGTCACCTCAAGCATTTATCATTTTTTTGTATTGGGAACATTATAATTCCACTCTTTTGGTTATTAAAAATATGCAATAATTTATTGTTAACTATAGTCACCCTATTTATTGTGCTACCGAATACTAGATCTTACTCATTCTATCTAATTGTATTTTTGTATCCATTAATGATTCCACTTCATATCCCCTTTACCGACTACCCTTCTCAGTATCTAGTATCCATCATTCTACTTTATATTTCCATGAATTCAGTTTTTTTTCAGCTCCCACAAATGAGTGAGAACATGCAATATTTGTCTCTCTGTACCTGGCTTATTTCACTTAAAATATTGTCCTCCAGTTTCATCCATGTCGTTGCAAATGACAGTATTTCATTATTTTCTGTGGCTGAAAATTTTGTCTATATACCACATTTTCTTTATCCATTCATCTGTTGATGGACACTTATGTTGATTCCATATCTTCGCTATTGTGAATAGTGCTGCAGTAAACATGGGAGAGCAGATTCTCTTCGATATACTGATTTCCTTTCTTCTGGACGTATACCCAGCAGTGGGATTGCTGGATCATATGTTACTTCTATTTTTAATTTTTTGTGGAACTACCATACTGTTCTCCATAGTGGCTGTACTAATTTGCATTCCCACCAACCTTTCTCCACATCCTCACCAGCATCTGTTATTCCCTGCCTTTTTTGTAAAGGCCATTTTAACTGGGGTGAGATGATACCTCATTGTAGTTTTGAGCTGCATTTTTCTGATGATTAGTGGTGTTGACTATTTTTTCATATACCTGCCAGCCATTTATTTGCATGTCTTCTTTCGAGAAATGTCTATTCAGATCTTTTGCTCGTTTTTAAATTGGATTGATTTTTTTCCTATTGAGTTGCTTAAGTTCCTTATATATTCTGGTTATTAATCCCTTTTCAGATGAATAGTTTGCAAATATTTTCTTCCATTCTGTGGGTTGTAGAAATGTCTCTTAAATGGCAGGATCAAATGTTTGTTTTCTGCCATACCTGGGAAGAGGGTGTGAGAGCCATATTATTTAATTTATCATTTAAAATGGAATTATAGTCATCCTTGGGTATTGTGGGGGATTGGTTCTAGGACCCCCTCAGATACCAAAATCTGAGGATGCTCAAGTCCTTGATATAAAATGTCCTAGTATTTGCATATAGCATACAAACATCCTTCCATATACTTTAAACCATCTCTAGATTACTTATAATACCTAATACAATGGAAATTCTATGTAAATAGTTATACCATATTGTTTTTATTTGTATTATTTGTAGTGTTGTATTGTTATTTTAAATTTTTTCCAAATTATTATTTCCAAGAAATAGTAATTCTACATCATGCAGGAAAAAAAATGCTATTATTACAGGCCTTACATTTTATTTTGGATCCAAGGTTGGTTGAATCTGTGGCTGTGGAACCCTCACATACAGGGGGCTGACTGCACTTATGAGGGACATGATAATCCATTACATGTTTCTGTTAAAAAAGAAAATTTAATTGGGAGGCCATTAGGCTGAGGTGGCTCCAGTGCCTTGGGCTCCTATGTAAAAAAACCAAAGCCCAGTGTAAACAGTAAAACAAAACTTAAGCTTAACCAATCAGAAATTGCCAACCAGCCTCTAACTAGGGACTTTCCACACTAACCACTCAAGTATATTTTCTTTGTCTTGCTTCTGGGCCTTATAAGTTTCTCTCTTGCCTGTCCCCCTACAGTGAAGCTCTGAACCACTTGTAGCCTAGTGCCGCCTGATTCATGAATTGCTGTCTGCCCAAATAAACTCTTCAAAATTTTGTTTTGCCTAAGTTTACCTTTTAACATTCCCAACAAAGAATCTCTAAGCAAAAATCATTTTGTAGATTTTCAATTCAATAAATGATCTTGGAACCTAAAGACTAATAACTGTGCATCCTGAACAAGTGCTGTTCAGACTCACTTCAACAGTATCAGCAAGAAAAAATGTGACTTTGAAAGTCATTTAAGGAAATAATAATTCTATATCATAAAAAATGCTATTATTATAGTTCTTACATTTTATTTCATGAGAAACTACTAGTGGCACTGCATAATTGAAATCAACTTGAGAAGGGGATTCAATGTTAAAATTCAAATACAAAAATAGATGCAATTGGCTGGGCATGGCAGCTCACGCCTGTAATCCCAGCACCTGGGGAGGCTGAGGTGGGAAGATTGCTTGAGCCTAGGAGGCAGAGGTTGTAGTGAGCCAGGATGGCACCACTGTACTCTAGCCTGGGTGACAGAGTGAGACTCTGTCTCAAAAATAAAGATGCAATTAATTTCCTTCTATGCAATGAATATTTACAAAGCAGCTACCATGTGCCAGGCATTGTTCTCTAACAGTGAAGAAGATATAGACTAGTGGAAGAGTTTCAGAGTAGAATTCCTTTTCTCATAAGATGGACATTGTGCTTGTGCATTGGTTAAACTTTTATCTCAAAGGAACCAACTTATATTCTGCAGTAATATCCTGTTCTTCAGAAACCCCACTTGTATTACACTAAAAATTTCTTCCACATCTTGGAACCCTTACCTGGTGCTATTTGAAAAAACTTCAGCTTTTACAACGTTTCATTGTACATAAAGTTTTATTCTACCTGAGAGAAGAAAGAGAAGTAGCACTACAAGGGGCACTGAATTAATTTTCTTATAAGAAGGAGTGGATGGCACATAAAACATGATGGGCTGAGATAATGAAGGCTTCTCTCTAGGATACCTAGAGAGAGACCTCAATTGAGCTGTGATAATATCTGAATGAAATTGGACAGAACCAAAACTTTAAAAACTGATTTAAACTGCATCAAAGAAACTTGGCCTTGTTCTTTCATTATGTAAACTTATAGCCATTTAAAATAGAGTTACACTTAATGACACATTTTACTTGTAAACCACATTTGAGCTCAAGCTACTGCTGATGATTCAAAAGAAGAAAGGTTCATGTTTAAATAATTTTTCCTCATGCTGTCACTAACAGATTTGGAATATGTGTAACTAGCATTTTGGCATTGAATTTTCCTTCAAGTCAGACTGGGGACATTTTAGTACTCTCCAAGTCAGGAACACAGTCAAGAACATGGTCAGTGCAGCATGAAAAATGCAAGGACACTGATTTAGAAGAATTAGGCTTAAGCTGAGTGTCACCACTGTTTACTAACTGTGATTCAGTCTTTCTGATTTTTATCCATAAAATGGGATCCTTCCAAGGAACAAGCAAATGAAATCACATGTAGGCATGTGCTTCATAAACTATGAAGTGTTAAATAAATGTAAGACATTGTTTTGTAATTATATAATTTGTGAGATAAATTTACATTTAATAAGAGTAGTAATCTCAATTCTGATGGCCTGAGACACTTGATATTATATCAAGTGGAGCTAAAATTCTATGAAATTATGTAAAAACAAATATTTTAGAATCTTATAAATAAAATAAAATTACTCTTATTAAGATCACCAAAGCTTGAATTGGAATAAAAGAAAAAAGGGGACAATTACAGTTCAAGACACAAATTATCAGTTCTTAGGGAGAAAAGTGTTTTAAAGTTCCCTGCCAATCTTTAATAGCTAGTAGGTTTTAAAACTAGTCAAATTTAGCATAGCAATAAAACTTGAAGTTATGTTCAAATCATGCTGATATTATATGCAAATGTACAATTCAGCATTACAGTCATGGTAATACTTATGATGAGATGACTAAGAGTTAAAGTAACCAGTGTTTCAGTCTTGCTGCATCTTTTCACAGCTGTGAGAGTTCCAGTCTTGAAATAATACACAGTTCTATCAAATTAAACCTGCATTTTATTATAATAGGTCTATATCATACTAATGCTTATTTGTATTTTTGATTGATATGTATGCGTTAAATTTTAGTAGAATGAAGAAAAACAGTGGAATTAATTGGGCCCATTGATCTCTTTAACTTGTATAAAAACTGTCTTTTACTAACAAGTAATACTAAATTGGCACATCATTTCTGAAGTTTAATTTCTCTAACAATGTGCAGTATAGGAGGAACATGGAACCCAATTAGAAAGTGCCATCCAATGCTGCATGTATATTTATGGCTTTTGTCAAACCAAGCATCTCACATACATAAAATTGTAAACGTATTGCTTTTACAATAATATGTACTGTCTGCCTAGTTTGTTTTTCTTATGGCTCTTGTCAGCTGAGGAAATTTCACTTTGTAACTGCCCTGTTAATTCTGCCTTTCTGGGTCTGAGCAGTGTAACAATGTGGCATCCAGAGCTTATCCAGATGAGCAGAGAGCAAATGAATTTCCTTCTGCTCCCCTGTTGAAGAGGAGAGAAAAATTCTTCAAGCTGTAAGTGCTCAGAGAGCATCATACTATTCTTTACAGTAGACTAATCTCAAGACCATGAGTTCCTAGGGGCTGCAGAGTCCAAGGCAAATCCCACTGATCCTTTCTCATATTTGCACAAGGGTCAAATCAAGTTCAGAGGAATAGCCCCATGGGGATGGGAAGCCTCCAGATATGCAGGTAAAGGAAAGGCCATGCAAGAGAAGCCTGCAGCCTCCAGGGACTTGCTTTGGCGACTGGGGTGTGGGGTGTTTACGGCCTCATTTTGTGCCAAAGCCACTCTCTTTTCCCGGACTCACTACTTCTCAGAGTCCCTCCTGACCATGAAAATTAGGACAGAAAATCACAAGGCAGTCACCCCAATTTCTTAAAGTCTAGGAACAACTCAGCTAGGGCCAGCTTCCTGGGCATGCGACCTGTGCAGTCACAAAGGGCTCCAGGCTTACAAGAGCCCCGCACTTGGCATAATGCTCTGCCATCTCCATCTTGAAATTCTTAAGACTCTTTGAACAAAGAGTCCATTTATTTATGAATATCCAGATCTTGTATACAAAGCCATAAAGCATTTTTAGCACAAGAACACAAGCTGTTGCTCATCTTAGTGCACTCTTATCAATGACAAGAGAACCAAAGGATGGAAATAATTAGGCTAAGACTAAAATGAGCCCAATTTTTAATAAAAATTAAATTTTAGGGGCACTATGATACAGAGGTCAGAGGTATTTTTCTAGGATATGTGTCATTTCTGCTTTCCATCTGGTTTGATTATTTTGAGATAGTATGTGGTTTGCTAGACATTTCAAACCAGACATACAATACAGCTACCTAAAAGTCACTGTAGGTTTTTGATTTTTTTTTTTTAATAAAGTGAGAAAACCTGAGTGCAAACCTAGGTATTGGATAATAGCATATCTGTTAACACCAAGGAACAGTGCCAGCCCTATACAGAAGTGAAGACTGTGAAGTTTCAAAGCATCCCTTTACCTCCTCTTTCAGTACCCCTTTCTCCTTATAGTAAAAATAGATTTCTGGGAAACTTACATATAAAATCTTGTCCCCTCTGCCACTGAGTTGAGCCAAAAGTCTACATCCCATTTCTATGTGGCTTTGTTCTCTGCTGACTTTAATGGTTAGAAAGCTATCTGATAATTAATCCCTGTAAAATTATTACCTGGTAGTACTGACTTAAGATGTGACTTCTACCTGGGATGCTCTGCATTTTAATACTTTATAAATATCTCAAAGTCTTAAAGATTCAAGAAATGAATTTCTCCCAGAGCCATTGTAAAGCCCACTGACAAGCCAGTGGGTGCTTCCTGAAGGCCTTTGATTGCATCTGGCAGACAGCTGCCTTCGTGTCTGCTTGGAAGAGCTGCCCATGATGGCCATGTGTGGCCAAGAAATAGAAGAAACCATTCCAGTGATTCCTTTAGTTCATGCTAAACTTGAATAGCTCAGTAGTTCATCCAGACTAATGATTTACATCTTGTCACATTGTCCCACTTATGGTAGATGCTAACATACAGGAAAAGCAACGTCCTTTACATAACCCCAGTACTTCCTCTCCCGTTCTCCTTGCTGACTTTGCTTCCTAGGTCACTGAGAAAATGAAAATCACTGGAGAACTTTCACAATCTCTCACCACATCTCCCACTTGCCAGCAACTACTCTCACAGATACTCTTCTCTTTTCATTCATGAAGAATTGTCCATATTTCTCTTTAAGGCCACTGGATCCCATCACCTGCTCAAGGTCATCACTCCCGCAGTTCACTCCTCACTTATGGATTATTTCCATCTGCATGCAAATGCACCATCTTATCTGAAAATCAATAACAACCCCCTCCCTTGACCCCACTTTCTGCCCAGGCTACTGATCATTTCTATTTCAGTTCACATCAAAACTCCTTGAAAAACTTACCTACCCTTACTGTTCCAACTTCTTGCCTCTCATTCTCCTTCAACCTGCTTCAGTCGAGTTTTTGTTCCTGCTCACTCCACCAAAACTGCTCTTGTTAAGTTCCCCAGTGACTTCCATGTTGCTTAACCCGATGGTTCATTCTCAGGCCTCTCAGCCACATCTGAGACAGTTCATCACTCCCTTCTCCCAGAAATTCTCTTTGCTTGGCTTCCAGGATCCCAGGCTCTCCTGATTTTCTTTCTACTTCATTGGCTGCTCTTCCTCAGATCCTTTGCTGATTCTTCCCCCATCGCTTTGTCCCCTTAACAATGGAGTGCTCCAAGGTAAGCCTCAGACCATTTTTCTTCTGAATCTACACTCACTCTTTTGGCCATCTCATGGAGACTCGTGGCTTTAAATACCATGTATATGCTAAATACTCCCAAAGCTGTCTCTACAGCCCAGACTTTTCTTTGAAACTCCAGGCTCATATCTCCAGCTATCTACTCTACTTCAGCGTCTAGCAGGCATCTCACTCTTAATCCTTATTTTACTTTCCAAGTCCACTCTTTTCTCTCTTCCCCCTAGTCTATTCTCAGCAGGCTAGCCAGAGTGATCCTATTAAACCATGGGGCAGATCATATCACTCTTCTACTTCAGACCCTACAATGGCTTCTGGTCACTCTTAGAAAAAAATCAAAGTCCTTACCATGACTTATTTAGGCCTTACCCAGTCTGCCCACGGTTACTTTCTGTTCATTCTGTGCCAGCCAAACTAGCCTTCCAGCTGCTCCTGCAACAGGCCAGTCATGTTCATGCCTAAGGGCCTGCTCAGTTGCTGTCCCCTTTGCCCAAATTGCTCTTCCCCCAGATATCTGCATGGATTCTTCCATTGCCTCTTTCAGGTCTTCATTCAGACATTCCTTTTTGTGGATACTTTCCTTGACCACCCTATTAAAATTGCAATGCCCTTTCTTACCCACCTTCTCTAATTTATCACTCCCCTTGGTAAGTGATAAATTACCAAGTGGTAAGTGATAAATTAGAAGGTAAATATCACCTTCTAAATATTTACTGATTTACTTTATTATGTCTCCCGCATCCCCAGAATGTAAGCTTTATGAGGGGTGGGATCTCCATCTGTTACCTGATGTATCCCCATGCCCATGTCAGCCATAGAAGGTGCTCAATACACACTTGTTAAATATTTGATAATGTATCTCTGTATCAAAGAACATAGTCTGCATGTGATCTTCAGAAAACCAGTTTTCCAAAGGAAGGGATCAGATCTCCAACTAGGGTTCTTTCTTAAGCTCTTCACAAAGCTGAAGCACTTGCTGTGAGGCAGACCCTTGTGTTTGTGTGGTGGGCTGAGCATTCCCTGTGAACCCTCGCTGCCCATTCACACCACTGAAAGCTCTTTCTGCTGAACACGTGAAACTGAAACACCGTGCAACATTTTTACTATTGGTTCAGGAGTACTCTTTTGACTTAGTAATGATCAGGCAGCTTTGTTTTCCAGGAAAGGCTTCTTTTTAAATGTTATTTTATTTGTAGCAATAAAATAGGCTTCAAGATTCACATATTATTATCTCTTGCATTTATTCTACTTTTTAGTCACATCAAGTAACTGCACATTTAAAATAAATAATTGCTTTCACTGGAGGTTGTAGCAAAAAAGTGAATTCCGGAAATGCCTATGTGGACAGTAGCAACCCACCCTCAGGCTGAGAATACTTGCTGGCTGTTTCTTGAGAAGCAACTCCTGAGTCTATAGGGCAAGACAATGCATTTGAGTAAATGTGAGAAAAGAATTGAGAAAGTGGAATTTCATTCTCCCAGTTTTGATGCAGAAAAGGGCAAACTGCCCATAGTTATCCACCCCCTCCCCAATTATAACAATGAGAAATACAAGAAAAATTTGTAAAGTTTATTCACAATGCAGTTGTTGAAAGGAATAAAACAGTTGGCAATGGCATCTCGCTTCTGAATTTGATTTATAAAAACATTAGGGAGCTCTTTTTTTGTATTTTGCTATTTCACTGGGGAATGATGAAGAGAGAGTCTTTTTTTATACTTATAAATTTCAGACTTTGATGTCATTTATCACAGTATCGTCTGGAATTCTGAAAATGTTGTGTCAGGGGTGATCTGCGTATTTCTGGAGTTGACATTTGATAGAAGTTGGGTAGCCGAATATCATAGTGATATCTTTTTCCTATATATACCCTGTCATTCAAGGCATAGAGTTTATCTGCAATGTCACTGCCAATTAGCACTGAAAAAAGGCGGGAGATGTAACGATGCTGAGCAAAGAGCAGATATAATTTCTTTCTCCTCCAAGACACATATCGACAATCAGTTTCTGCAGTGAGGGTTACCTAAAAAACACAAGACCACACATAAACAGATGTGGAAGCAAGAAAACTTCTGCCACATTTTTAGTACCCCAATTGTTAAATTAATTTCACGTGCTGCCTTTTTTTAGGTTGAAAAAGCCCACTGACCTACAATATATTGCAAAAATAGAAACTACAAAATTCATTACTACATACATAATTTATAATGTGAATAATCACAATGTTCTAGCCATCTTCAATCTGTCTGTTTTTCTAAGTTCCAGTATCTACATTTCTTTTATTGAAGGGAGAACTACTTGATCTTAAAAAAAAAAAAGTTGGCTGATGTTACAGAAATATTTCCAAGTCACTTCTGAAGACTGTGGACATTTAACCCTAATGCAGTTTCTGCAGTAGAAAACAGAATTTATATACCTAATTTGCATACATATTTGAGTTTGTTGCATACACACATATATTTGTTAGAAAACTGTGTAACAAAATAAATGAAACCTGCTGAAATGATTATCTTTCAAAACTGCCAGACGTGGCAGCAGAGTAATGACAGTAAGTTTAGCATTCTGTTGCTGGAAAACAACTGAAATCCAATGGCATTTTAAATTTTAAAAATCATTTATTTTTTAGTAAGTGCAGTTTTTTGTTCTTGATGTTTTCTAGACGTTGCATTAGCAGTGTTTGGTCAAATCTCAATTATATTTTAATTCCTAAATACGCAGTTACGCAAAGTAAAGCTTAAAGTATTAATCACAGCCTCCTTCCTGTCATATGTAGCACCTGTTCTTCTCATCGCTGGACCTATAAAGTGGCATTAATCATCAAGAGTCCAGCAGAATTGGGAAAGTCATGTATGCTGCAAAGTACATTCCAAAGTCTTAAAATATTCTTGTCTTATCCACTGTTGTTTATTTGTTTACTTATTTTTAAACAAACATCTGTTTGAAAGAGGGAGTGCTAACTGTGTGTTCTGGTATCCCTTACCTGAAAAATGCCTTCCTCTGTGGGTCTCAGTGAATCCCACTCAGGAGAATCCAGGAACTGAAGGGGGAAAATGTAATGCAGAAATTCACCATCAACTGTCACTCTGATCCTATCAAAACACAAGAACAACATTTATAAGGGAAGGAGAAAGAGAGCACATAATTGGGGAGGGGTGGGGGGTAGAGGAAGTGTATTTCAGATCCCTGATGACTCTTGCCCTTTATGATTTTGAAAGGCAAAATATTAAATTCATACATTATAATAAGTGACATAATGTCCTGTAAGATTCATGTTATCATGTTCCTTATACAGTCAGGATTCTGGAATATTGAGTGAAATTCATCAGAAAATTCATCAAGTTGTACATTTATGATATATGTCCATTTATGTGTGCATATTATACTTCAATAAAACATTTTAATGGACTTTGTCAGATTTTAAATTAAGTAGGGAAACATTTAAGAACATAGAGGAGTTCTGCAAATACCTCTGTAAACCAAATTTTTATTTTTTATTTATTTTTTGACAGAGTCTCACTCTGTTGCCCAGCGTGGAGTGCAGTGGCACAATCTGGGCTCCCTGCAACCTCCTCCTCCCAGGTTCAAGCGATTCTTGTGCCTCAGCCTCCTGAGTAGCTGGGATTACAAGCGTGCACTACGATGTCCAGCTAAGTTTTTTGTATTTTTAGTAGAGACAGGGTTTCAACATGTTGGCCAGGCTGGTCTCGAACTCCTGACCTCAAGTGATCCACTAGCCTCGGCCTCTCAAAGTGCTGGGATTACAGGCGTGAGCCACCGCGCCTGGCCTGTAAGCCACATTTTTAACTTTTTGAAAACCATGAGTAATCCCATTATTGTTTCCTCTCCCAAACTTTGTTTTCAAAGTTTATTTTATTTTATTTTTGAGATAGAGTCTCGTTCTGTTGCTTAGGCTGGAGTGTAGTGGCGCGATCTCAGCTCACTGCAACCTCCGCCTCCCACGCTCAAGCAGTTCTCCTGCCTCAGCCTCCCGAGTAGCTGGGACTACAGGCATGTGCCACCATGCCTGGATAATTTTGTTTTTGTATTTTTTCAGTAGAGATGGGAGTTTCACAGTGTTGGCCAGGCTGGTCTTGAACTGCTGACCTCAGGTGATTATCCTGCCTCGGCCTCCAAAAGTGCTGGGATTACAGGTGTTTTTGGGATTACAGGTGTTAGCCACCGCACCTGGCCTGTTTTCAAAGTTTAGATTTCTATATATGTTCCTGAAGTGTCTCCCCAGCCTGCTTCTCATGGGCAATTGCTAGAATTTACTGAAGAAAAAAGATAATAATAAAATTTAAATGTTTTCTGTTACTTAAAAGAAAGCCCTATCAAAGAGTCTTTAAAATATTTTGCACGCCAATATAAGTATTCTATTAATTCAAGCTGACATCATCCTCTTCTCGACTTTCAGTAATTAGGAAACAAATATCATATCACATAAACAAATTCATACTTTAAGATTATGTAATTTGATTTCTAAGATGAAATATTAAGGCTCTTGATTATTTTCTGCTTCAAGTAAATAATGCCATATACTCTAAATGGCTATGTCTGTGACTCAAGTATCAAAGACTTCCTCAAGCCTCAGGGTGCTAAATGCCACCCAGGACTATGTGATACTGAGATGGAAAAATATAGTGGAAAGAAACACAAACAACTAATACTTGAGGAAAGACATGCAAGCACCAAAGGTACAAACCTTCCTGAAACAAGCAAGGAGAGTTTATCAATGGAAGTTTTCCCCTGCATGGCATAACAGTGTTCCTTTTCCAAAGTAACCACTTCAGAGCTCAAAGCAATCGTTCTGAAGACAGGCAAAGAGATCCCCAGGGGCTGGAAAAGGGAGCTGTACAACACTTGGAATTCTCGGGCAAAGGTTATGCTGCGAACTTGATATGCAATATGAACAAATTGCATGAAGCAGATGACAAACAGTACAAAATTCCAGGAAAATATGTCAGCTGCACAGACATCTACCCAAGCCCAGACAGCAGAACAGAGAAAACCCAACCCCAGCAAACTGAAGACATAAAGGAGCCCGAAGAATCCACTGCCACCCATGAAACCTACTACAAATAAAATACTGGCAAGATGATAAATGGCTCCTTCGGCCTCTTGCTTCCAGGTTGTGCAGACTGGGTGTTCATCTATTAGGTTCTTCCATAAACTTGAATTTCTTTCCATGGCTGTATTACTGCCTGCTTCACTTTTCAGTTGACTTTAGATGACACTGAAACAGGTAACTAAGTCCTTTGGTTCTCCATCATGAGAGTTTTGTGCAGTCTTCACAAAACCAGAGAAAACGGACACTGGAGTTGATGCTGATTAAAGGCTTCGTGTGTACGGATCTTGAAAAACTAAGAATCCCATGCTCGCTTCTTTAAGTTCATGTGGGCTCCTGATTTGGATCCAGTCTGCAAATATTTTGGTATTTCCTATGCAAGAGAAAAAAAGATAAAGGATCTAATTAAACAAAAAGGAGAATTGTGGGGTATATTTAATGATCAGCAGCATTACTTAGCAAGCTGACCTCCCATTTTCTATGAAGTTAGAGTATTTTAAGCACAAATGCTGTTGGGTGTTAAATTTCTATGGTATAAAAAGTATATTAAAATTAGCTACATATTTTTCAAGGTAGCTAAGTGCTCTATATTAATCTCGTCTCTATGGGAGTGATTCAGTGTACCTCAGAATCACTCGGGACAGTGACTAAAAATGCGGGCCGGGCGAGGTGGCGTGTGCCTGGAATCCCAGCCCTTTGGGAGGCTGAGGTGGGTGGATCACTTGAGGCCAGAAGTTCGAGACCAGCCTGGCCAACATGGCGAAACCCTGTCTCTACTAAAAATAGAAAAATTACCCAGGCGTGGTGGCGTGCGCCTGGGATCCCAGCTACTCAGGATGCTGAGGCACAAGAATCACTTGAACTTGGGAGACAGGCTTCAGTGAGCCGAGATCATCTTACCACTGCACTTCAGCCTAGGCGAAAAGAGTAAGACTCTGTATTAATATATATATATATTTGCAGATTCATGGACTGCTTCCAGATACATGAACCAGAATCATTGCGGGTGGGGCCCAGATGTTTGTATTTTAAGCTCCCCATGTGATTCTGATGTGTTAATCCATGGTCCTCCATGGCCCACCCTTTGAGGGACACTGTCTGATAATAGATTATTCACTCTTTACACATTAATTTGAGGCTTAGAGAGGTCAGGTAATTTATCCCAGGCCACACAGTGGTCACTGGCAGAGCAGAACTTTGGTGCTCATGCCCATATGCTGGGTCCAATCGTGTGGCCTCTCATGAAAGATTTTTAAATTTGGCATGATAAGGAACCCTACTATATCAATAAACATAAGAAACATAATTAGAAGTCACATTCTAAGAGCATTAATTGACTATGGAAATCTTTAATAAATTAGATTGAAATTATTTGAGAAACAAATGTACTACTTTGTTGTATTAGTGGTTATTTCAGGTTAAAGCTTGCATCATATGATGAAATAAATATTAATATTCCTGTTACTTACATATTTATTTACCAGATGGTCAAAAATATTACCAACTCTGTTCCTCTGCACATACATTCTCTACCCTTTCAGCCATATGGTGGAAATGCTAATATGTAATCTGAGTCAGGAGAGCATTAGCCATGATGACAGAGCTACAGGATATGTGTATCATTTGCCACCCAGTTTCCTAACAATAAATGATTTCAGTGTAAAGCATTCATGACATTGATTTTTTAAAACCATGGTAACATTCAAAAGCCTTGAACTTGTGTGCTATATTTAGTGTTTTATTTTTGAAATAGATTATTTCCAGCACACCTGTTAATAAACTATCAGATATCACAGATCTTGCCCCATAGGAGAAAAAATACAGAGGTGAAAATGACTTAGCTGGAGTAAAAAATGGAACAGTGTAATCACCAACAGAAGTAGAAATGGAAATAAAGGAGCTGTTGTTGAAGTTCCTGATTTTTCATCTTGGATAGTGATTCTTTTCTCAGTAAGTAATGACTTCAAGAACACTGCCAGGTGAATCATTTAAAAAAAAAGAAAAAAAAGCTTAGACTTACAACTTATAGTCATATTGTTGTTTTTGCTTGTTTTCAAATACATTTCAAACATGCTGCATATCCCTAATTATTCTCGCCATCAATCTACGAGATGATGGTGATGAAATTGAAGACAGGCCAGCATCCTGAACATGTTCAATTTCTCCTCTTTTAAACAAAGCACAAAATTCTATTCTACTGGGTATTACAACAAAGAAAAATTATTGTTCAAATACAATGAGTAGTGAGAACTGCAAAATACCAGGCTGCAAATGTCAGTCTCCCTGCTGTTTCAAAACTAGGATATTTTAAATCAATCAATTCTTCAGGATACCAAACACACCCACGAAAGCCAGTATTAAAAAGATTTGCTAGTGGAGCTCTGAACTTTGGTTTGAACTTCCTTAAAAATTTATAATCTTCAGCGAAATGTTAAAATGATGCTAATAGAGAAAGGCCATGTAAAACGTTCGTGGCAATTCAGAAGGGAACTTCTGGGAATCCTGTCTCCTTAAAAATCTTGATTTGTAGGATATATTGGGGTTTCTGCATTCCAGGGTCATGACCCATTATGATTATAAGGGGAACTGTGCTTCCGTCTTTACTAATCTACTTCGTTTCATTCAGCTGTTACCAAACCATCTTTTTATCCTTGATACTGTACTGCTCAATGCAGCGTGCTGACTTGCCCTGATTAAATTACTCCACACCCAGCCCTTCTTCACTTGTGTTTTTATTTGGTCACCAAAACAGATATGCTTTATTAGAAGTGGAAGAACTGACAGGGGCAGGTGATGAGCAGGGGTGTCCTTCTGACATGTGCCAGCAGCACTATATGAATGTCCAACATGATTCATCAACCAGCTGTCTGCCTTAAAGGCCTGTAAGCCTGAGGTCATGTTTTGCGTAAATAAATGCTGACATGCCAAAGTGGCACAATGGATTTCTTTCCTAAGCACTAGAGTTGATCTTCACTGCAAAGTAAGTTAGCACACTGAGCTACAAATGATGAAGACAAACTTAAGTGCAAATAAACACAGTTGTTCCAAGCTCATCTGGGTTTTTTTCTCTTTAAATTGTTAAGATTACGAGTTATAAAGGAATAGGAAATGTAAATGAAGATACAAGGATGCTCAATGAAATGCAAAGTAAACCTGCTGGCAAATTAGCTAGAAACTGCATTTATTGCAACAGAACTTCTGCATTTATTATCTCATTGCCACGAGGGAGGCAGAATCTAAATCATCATGTCCAGCTTACAAATGAGAAAAGAAGGGCACAGATTGGTTGAGTCTCTGGCTTCAGGTAAAACAGGTGGTGGCATGGAGCTCCAATTCCCGTCCGCCCCTCTTTAGACCCTCTCCAACATTCAGTGCCAGCTCTCAAGACTGTGAATCAAATATTAATGTTTTGGGGAACCCAAGTGGGATATTCTTCCAGGGCTGCTTTGCCAAGAAAATAAAAATCCTAACCATGGATATTTCAGACTTACCCTATAAGTTCTTGTACTGTTCAGTCTGTAACTCTTAGAATACTGCTGGAGACACACAGAGCCGCTCATGAATAATTTGCTGTATTATTCAATATTGACTGGTTTCCTCTCCTAGACTGAAATTCTAAGGGGCAGCAGGGGCAAAGACAAATGCTTTTGTATTTCTGAGCCCTAGCACTCAATAAGTTTGGCTTAATACATTGGTACAGAAGTGCAAGCACTCTGCCTTCTCCCTTCTCACTCTCTATCCAGTGTAACAGATATTGTAACATCTTCTGTCATCTATGGGCACAGAATTGGGGGGCTCCAAATGTCCAAGATGTTTAAGTGCAAAAACACAGAGGAGCTGGGGCATCACTTTTTCAAAATGCCTGGCACAACCCCAAATGCATAAGGGAATCCTTTTGTCTGTTCACAACCTTGAACTCCTTAAGAACAGTTTGTTGCTTTGATTAAAAACAACAACTTGGGTAGTCAGTGGTATTGAGTGAGTTTTGGTTGCTAAGCAACCCACAAACTGAAAATTCCATCAATATTCTACTCATTAATTGGGATCAGCTCTCAACTTTGGCATGTGTTCCCTAAGCTAAATTATCATTTTCTTAGTTTTTTCGACTTGTCCTTGAGGTGGTACATTTACCCAGCAACTATGTGCCAGGCATATTTTTAAAATTATCTCATTTAACAACCCCA
The DNA here is from genome assembly GCF_028858775.2 of Pan troglodytes. Lineage (NCBI taxonomy): Eukaryota > Metazoa > Chordata > Mammalia > Primates > Hominidae > Pan > Pan troglodytes. The sequence goes on from NC_072403.2 coordinate 117,076,540, forward strand.
GGAGGAAAGTACTATTATCTCCATTTTACAGATAAGAAAATTTAAATTCAGCAAAAAACTAAGTTGTTCAATGTCACATTGCTTATAATGGAACTAAGATTCCACCCAAGAGAAGGGTTCTAGTCTTAGCTGTATCCCTAGATAGCTATGTGATTTTCATCTCCTTAGACTGGTTTCCTCATTGGTAAAATGAAAGAATTGGACAACATCATAAGAGCTCTAAAATGACATGACTCCGTATGATGTGGAGTAGAAGATGATTCCAAACATGGGTCAAAATATAGAGCCGAGTGGCAGAACTGAATTAAGACTGCAGGTCTTAACACCAGGTGTTTGACTGGGGCCCAGCTCCAGAGACTGTTACTTAACTGGCCTGTTTTGTCGCCGGGGCACTGAATTTTTTTCACAAACTTCCCAGGGATTTTGATGTTCAACCAGGGTTAAGAAGTGTTGAACAAATCTAAGAGATAGGAAGGAGGTGACAGGTGGGGGTGGGGGAGGGAAAAGAGACACCAGAACATTCCACAGAATAAAGGATCTGGATTTTAATCCTTGTTTTTAAAGAGCTGGAAAGGTACATTTCCTCTTCGTGTGTTCTCACTTCCATCCTTTACCTCGGTGAAAAGACGTTTTCCTTCCGTACACTCATCAGTCCAAGAGGGATGAAGCTTGTGGAAATTTTGCAGCAGCCTTCCCTGACCATGGTGGCCTGAAGTGCACCTTGTAAGCTGAGTTTTTAATGGCCTTTATTATCTGTCTACATAGCCTCCATCATAGATTGTGTCATACTGACCATTATGTATATTTTTCCTTTTTAAAGCATCACAATTTTTTAATTTTTTCAGTTGGGTTACATATTCAAGCATTTAAAAAAATGAACATAGATGGTTGTGTGTGTGTGTGTGTAGAATAACAGCTTTATTGATAGAGCATTGTGTGTGTGTATATATATATTTATATAAATATATTTGAAATTTTCCTCTGTCTAGCACAAAGTGGTCTCTAGTAAACATTCACTAATAAAGACAAGAGTGCACAGGTAGAAAAACAGTGTTTGAAATAAGCTTGGGATAAGGCTTAATAAATCAGAAAGCTCCTGAATCAACAGTTTAGATGTTGAATTAAAAAAAAAAGGGAAGCATGTATTAGACTATGAGGAAGAGGTGAAAGGATCTATTGAAACAGAGGAACGAAGAAGGGTTGAAGACATTTTGGGGTTATACAAGATCTTGAAGTTAGGGAAAAAGTCAGAGGAAAAAGGAACTCAGTTTTAGCCATGTTTAATCTGATGCTCTGAGTCTAGCAGAATTTACAGCAGAGGATAAGGGGTAGGATAAAGGGAGAGAGATTTAGCAGTTACTATCACACAGGTCAATGCTAAATAAAAACTAGGGTTGTTAAGATTATTGAAAAAGAGCATAGGGAGAAATGAAAGTGTTCACAATAGATTGTGAAGACTGTACAAAAGTAAAGAATAGGCTGGGCATGGTGGCTCACGCCTGTAATCCCACCACTTTGGGAGGCTGAGGAGGATGGATCACTTGAGGCCAGGAGTTCAAGACCAGCCTGGCCAACATCGTGAGACCCCCGTCTCTACTAAAAATACAAAAATTAGCCAGATGTGATGGTGGGTGCCTATAATCCCAGCTACTCGGGAGGCTGAGGCAGGAGAATTGCTTGAACCTGGGAGGCGGAGGCTGCAATAAGCTGAGATCGTGCCCCTGTACTCCAGCCTGGGCAACAGAGCGAGACTCAGCCTCAAAAAAAAAAAAAAGTAAAGAATATGTCATTAATGTTTATATTGATTACATATTGAAATGACAGTGTTTTAGAAATAGTGGGTTAAGTAAAACCTATTATTAAAGCTGCCTTCACTTGTTCTTACTTTAAAAAAATGTATGTGGCTTGCATTATATTTCTATTGGACAGTGCTGGTCTAGAGTCTCTCAAGTAACAGAGAGAAGAAAGGAAAAGACTTGGCATGATGCTATGCAAACGTTGCATATGTATAATGCATAAGTGTATAAATGTGGAAGAATTATCCAAGATTCAGAACAGAGTGTTGATGGAAATGTAAATGGTATTGGTTACAACATTCATATGCTGCCATCAGTCAGATGTTACCCAAAGCATAGATGTCACCATCTGGTTTCTGCCTACAGGGGTGGCCAACCCCACTACAGCACTTGGCTCCTTTATCCTACCAAGGGAAGTATCACCTTTTTCCTTTTGCCTGAGGACAGTTCCCCTTTCCCAAACAATTATATTACATGGTTTAATTTTCTCATTTCATCTTCTGATATGGATTCCAGAGTATTCACACCAGCCTTTGCTTTCACACAATACTTGGAGACTCTTCATGTACCACTAATCTCTTAGGCTGGAGCATGCTTTTGATCCCCCTTATCAATGAGATCTTGGAGTCTCCTTGAGACTTGAAGAAATCAGAGAACATGCCGACAGGCTACACCCGACTTTTTTCTGTTCTCATGTCTCAGCTAACATCACATTTATCTCTACCCATGATTGATCTCTCATTTTATCACATACAGTGGTAGGCAGAATTCTAAGATGCTCTCAACATTCCTGACCTCCTGGTATACATGCCCTGTATCATTCCCTCTCCTTGAGTGTGGGCAGAACCTGTGAATGGAATGGGATAGATGCTCCCTTGATTAGGTAACATTATATGGCAAATGGTGGTGGAATAGTCACTCTTATGATTATGTTAAGTTATACAGGACTCCATCATAGGACTGGAGAGAGATTGGATGTCAGAGTGATTGATGTGCTCCTACTGGAAGAAGGCAAACATCCATATGTGAACTGCCTGTGGGGTTTCCAAGGAAAGGAACGGCAGGCAGCCTCTATGAGCTTGAAGAAGATAACTGGGACTTTAGTCCTATAACCTCAAGGAACAGTATTCTGTGAACCATCTGAGAAGCTTGGAAGAGGACCCCAAACTCCAAATAAGAAGGTCAGTGTGTCTGACACCTTGACTGCAGGCTTGGGAGGTCCTGAGCAGAAGATCCAGTTCAACAGTGCCTGGACTCCTGACCCACAAAAACTGATAACAAATATTTATTGTTTTAAGATGCTAAGTTTGTAGTCATTTTTTATACAGCAACAGAAAACTAAACACACACATAAACAGTTATAAGTACTCACTGTATATGAGGCTTTTCATTAATAATCTATATTTTATAATAGAATTAGAATATAGATCTCTGAAGCTGAAGACACTCAATCCTTGCTAGATTTAAATCAGGAAAATCAGCTGAGAATCATTCCTTGATAGAACCTGGAAAACAAGACCCTATGAGAGACCCTGGGAATTACATTAAATTCACTGTGGTTCCTAGTGTCACTGAAGAGGTTTTCCTTTCATAGTCAGGTAGTCACCATACTGTTAAGCATTTGAACACATGGGCAACTTCCAGAATAGTTATGACATTGATATACCAATCTCCAAAATTCCTGGAATACCATGTTTTCATGGTTGACTTTCAAATCAGTCAGTTCTTTGTAACATTGAGCCATAAAGATAGGGCAAATACTTAATGTTTTACATATATTCAGAGATTGACCCTCAAAATACAGCCCAGAGAAACTCAAAAGAATTAACTCTACTTCTTCAAATTGTGTGACGCCACCAAGGCCAGATGACTTCAGCATTGGGAAGGCAATATCCAGCTGTCATCTTCTTGATCCTCATATGCTACTACTAGCATCTAGCATTTACTGAGCAGATAGTTTTATTGTCCAGTTTTTAAAGATAAGAAAATTGAGGTATTAGGAAAGTTAAGTTGGTTGCCTAGGGAAACACGAAGATAGAGCCCAGATTCACTCCCAGGCAGGCAGATGCCAGTGTCTGCTCTCTTTACCACCAAAATATCCTGCTACATGTACAATTTCAATAAATATCTGGACTTACTGGAACAAAACAAATCAACATTCTTATTTTCTTTCTTCAGTTTAGATTAAATAATTTAAATGTCTTCTTAAGAAGCTACAGTTTTTTGAGGCACAGAGGGATAGGAGGGTAGGTCCTACCAGTTGAGTCACTCAGCCCTATAGTTGTGAAAATCCTTAATTTTAAGAAGCAGCAGTAAAGTCTCTACTTCTCAAGCTTGCCATTAGACTGTTTTAAATAATTGACAGGCTCTGCTCAAGTTCTTCTGACTTCTCCATATCCTGGAAATGGTTAAAGGTATAAGCAGGAAGCCATTCCCTTTTGATGAGCTGCTATGACATCATGCAGTAAGTTTACTGAAGAGAGATTCCTGATGAAAGATGCAAGAGAAACTAGATACATTAAGCAGTCGTTTCTTTATATGAATCAATGATAGACACCTTTGCTTTCCTTTACTCTAAGTGACCTATATGCAGAAAATGAACTCAATTTTCCTATGTTTAGATCAAGTTTTCAAGTTACTTCCTGGCAAACAGCCCTAACAAGATCATGTATGATAGCTAATTGGCCATAATCTCTGCCTTTTCTTTTTTTCTGGCTAAATAACCAGGTGGACCACACATTTGGGTCAGGGGAGTCACATTAGGACTCTTTTAGTAGAGAGAATACCAGATGTAGATATCACGCTTATTGTCTCAACAACATGACACTTAATAGCACTTCTACGCCACTTTAATCAACTAGAGTCAATTCCACTGTAACACAACAACATATGTGATCCTAAACAGTCACTGCACTATACTAAACTGTGCAATAACAACCACAGGGCTCACAAGAAAATGGGGTTAGTGATATAACACTTAAAATCTTCATCAGTGGCACATTCTTTAAAAGATAGGAATTTAATAAAAACAATAGCACAGTTACATCTATCTATCTTAAATGGTTAAAAATACACAAATATGGCACTTGATCTTAAAAAAAGGCCAAAAACTTGCTAGGGAGGTGGTATGGGAATGGTTGCCATTTGTGAGTTATGGTGAAGCGGTGGAAGAAGGAATAAAAACTGTGCTCTTTCTCAGCCCTTAAATCCTAGAATGAGCATGTTTTTATATAGGAAAGTTCACAAGTGTGAAAGGATAGCAAAGTGTAAATTTTCAAAATAATACATGGCAAACCAAGATAGCTGGTAGATGTTTGAGAGGTATGTGTTTGCATTTTGCATTTTGCATTTTGTGTATCCCTACATGGCTTAGGTCAGCTAGTTGCAATTTAATGAATTCACCCATTGTTTTTTCTGGGTAAAACATGCATAAGCAAACATGAAAGTTGTATTATGCCCAAATCGTTCCCTAATACATCAATTTTTTGGAATAATGCTTACTTTCAAAACATGCATTATAACATAATTAACTGTATCATTAGCTCTCAAATGGCCTTAAAAATATTGTGAATTAATATATGCAATAATTCAGGGCCAGGTACAGTGGCTCATGCCTATAATCCCAGCACTTTGGGAGGCCGAGGTGGGAGGATTGCTTGATCACAGGAGTTTAAGACCAGCCTGAGCAACAAAGTGAGACCCCAGCTCTACAAAAAAATTAAAAGAATTTGTTGGGCATGGTGGCATGCACCTGTATTCCCAGCTACCCAGGAGGCTGAGGCAGGAGAACCACTTGAGCCCAGGAGGTCAAGGTTGCAGAGAGCTGTGATCACGCCACTGCACTCCAGCCTGAGCGACAGAGAAAGACTCTGTCTCAAATAATAATAATAATTATTATTATTATTCATTAAAAACCTGTCCTCATGGAGCCTGCATTTTAGTGAAATTCCAATGTTAACACTATTTAAGTCCAGTTTTCAAAACTGTGATCTATTTTAAATATTACTAACTAAAAATACACCTTATCTACAAATAAACTACCTAACACTTATTTCGTTTATTTTATTATATTAGAGATGGAGTCTCCTTGTGTTTCCCAGCCTGGTCTTAAACTCCCAGACTCAAGTAATCCTCCCATCTTGGCCTCCCAAAGTGCTGGGATTACAGGCGTGAGCCACTGTGCCCAGCCATTAAAACTCATTTAAAGTCAGTTGTTGCAAAGCCAAAATTGACAAATGGGATCTAATTAAACTAAAGAGCTTCTGCACAGCAAAACAAACTACCATCAGAGTGAACAGGCAACCTACAAAATGGGAGAAAATTTTTGCAATCTACTCATCTGACAAAGGGCTAATATCCAGAATCTACAATGAACTCAAACAAATTTACAAGAAAAAAACAACCTCATCAACAAGTGGGCGAAGGAGATGAACAGACACTTCTCAAAAGAAGACATTTATGCAGCCAAAAAACACATGAAAAAATGCTCATCATCACTGGCCATCACATAAATGCAAATCAAAACCACAATGAGATACCATCTCACACCAGTTAGAATGGCAATCATTAAAAAGTCAGGAAACAACAGGTCCAGTGGAGAGGATGTGAAGAAATAGGAACACTTTTACACTGTTGGTGGGACTGTAAACTAGTTCAACCATTGTGGAAGTCAGTGTGGCAATTCCTCAGGGATCTAGAACTAGAAATACCATTTGACCTAGCCATCCCATTACTGGGTATATACCCAAAGGATTATAAATCATGCTGCTATAAAGACACATGCACACGTATGTTTATTGCGTCACTATTCACAATAGCAAAGACTTGGAACCAACCCAAATGTCCAACAATGAGAGACTGGATTAAGAAAATGTAGCACATATACACCATGGAATACTATGCAGCCATAAAAAAGGATGAGTTCATGTCCTTTGTAGGGACATGGATGAAGCTGGAAACCATCATTCTCAGCAAACTATTGCAAGGACAAAAAACCAAACACTGCATGTTCTCACTCATAGGTGGGAATTGAACAATGAGAACACATGGACACGGGAAGGGGAACATCACACACCGGGGCCTGTTGTGGGTTGGGGGGAGTGGGGAGGGATAGCATTAGGAGATATACGTAATGCTAAATGACGAGTCAATGGGTGCAGCACACCAACATGGCACATGTATACATATGTAACAAACCTGCACGTTGTGCACATGTACCCTAAAACTTAAAGTATAATAAAAAATAAAGTCAGTTGTTGCATACTAAATTTTAAAGAAATGCTACATTTTAAAACAGTCTAAAGTCTTAATGAGATTAGAATCATTATCTTAAATTTCCTTTCATATCTGACCAAGTATTGATCAAGGATGCTCCACTAATTGGTAGGTTTCCATGCATTACCAAGATTTAATATAAACTTGAAAATGAACTCAAACAACAGAAAATAAGCTGAGATTCCACAAAATAAATTCCAAACAGAATGTTTTAAAGTGCTTCTGTTTATCTCTTTTTCTCATGGAGGTTAAATTTTCTTTATAACATAGAGGAAAAGGTACTAGCTATCCTTCATGCATTGTAACTTCCAGAACAATTATAATGTAACATGTGTTTGGAACTTGAATTCTAACACCACCCCTCCTGCATCTTGAATGGAGGAGTAAGTAATAATAACCAGCATCTGTTGAGTAGCAACCCTGTGTCAGAACCTGTGTGAACTACTACATGTATATTATTTCATAGCTCCAAAAATACTGGGGGCAGGAGGAAGGGGTAGTTACTTTCCTATTTTTCAAGCAAGAAAACCTCTTTAAGAAAGACTTGGCCGAGTTAGAATCCAAATATCCTCATACCTAACCTGCTTCTGTTTATACCATGCTACACTTTCATTTATAAATCAGTTACATTTTAATCATTTTGACAAGTAGAGTGAATGAAGAAAACAGAGGAGAAATTAAAACAAGATAACAATCATTATGGAGAACAAAGATGAGACAGTGTGAGAATAATTGGTGTCTTTGAAGTAGAGAATTACAAAATTGGAAAGAAAAAGCATTCATAATGGGAAAAAAAAACCCTGAAATTAAGAACAACAGATTATTCCAATAGAAAGAACAGAAATAGAAGGAATGCACCAGGTTCCATGAAAAATTGATACAGAACTTAACAATGATATAGCCTGAATTACTACACTTCAGGAATATAAAGGATACTTTAGGACTCCGGGCAGAAAAAGCAAATCAATTGCAAGGAAGAAATTTTTTCTTAGATGGAGTTTTGCTCTTGTTGCCCAGGCTGGAGTGCAATGGCACAATCTTGGCTCACTGCAACCTCCGCCTCCCGGGTTCAAGCGATTATCCTGCCTCACCCTCGCAAGTAACTGGGATTAAAGGCGCTACCACACCCGGCTAATTTTTTGTATTTTTAGTAGAGATGGGGTTTTACAATGTTGGCCAGGCTGGTCTTGAACTCCTGACTTCAAGTGATCCGCCCACCTTGACCTTCCAAAGTGCTAGAATTACAGGCATGAGCCACTGCGCCCAGCTAGAAATTTTGAAACCAAACTTAGACTTCTCTACAGCTACATTAGATGCTAGCAGTGAATGGAGTGAAGGCTATATAATCCGGAGGTAAGGAAACTGGCTCAAAAATGGTACAGCCAGCCAAATGGTCATTCAAGTACAGATGCTCCCCAATGTACAATGAACTCATGGTAAGCTGAAAATATCGTAAGTTGAAAACACACGTTTGACTTACAGTTTCTCAATTTATGACGATGATGTGTTTACTTGGGTGTAACCACACCGAAAGTTGAGCATACTGACTGTGTATTGTCTCTGCACCATTATAAAGTTGAAAAATGGTTAAGTCAAACCATTGTGAGTCAGGGACTGTCTGGAAAGAAACATGGGCATTTCAAACATAAAAAGACACAGGAAATGAGCCCTTCTTGGAAACAAACAGACACACTGACAAAATCTAGCCAATCAAAGGATGAATCAAAAGTTGATACTTGAGATGCCATGGTAAAAGAACCAGTGATTCATCGTGATTTCATTTAGTTATAAAACTAAGACTAAATTATATCTGAAATGGCCAGGCGTGGTGTCTCACACCTGTAATCCCAGCACTTTGGGAGGCCGAGGCTGGTGGATCACGAGGTCAGGAATTCGAGACCGGCCTGAGCAACATGGTGAAACCCCATCTCTACTAAAAATACAAAAATGAGCCAGGCGTGGTGGCACACGCCTGTAATCCCAGCTACTCAGGAGGCTGAGGCAGGAGAATCACTTGAACCCGGGAGGCTGAGGTTGCAGTAAGCCAACAATGCTCCACTGCACTCTAGCATGGGCAACAGAGCAAGACTCCATCTCAAAAAAAAAAATTGTATCTGAAATGAAGTTTACAAAACACAATGCAAATGTTATAGATCCTCACAATATAAACATATTTTTAAAATTGGGGCTGGGTATATTGGCTCATGCCTGTCATCCCAGCACTTTGGGAGGCTGAGGTGGGAGGATGCCTTGAGCCTAGGAGTTTGAGATCAGCCTGGGTAACACAGTGAGACCCTAACTCTACAAAAAAAAAAAAAAAAAAGCTGGGTGCCATGGTGCATGCCTGTAGTCCCAGCTACATGGGAGGCTGAGGTGGGAGGACTGCTTGAGCCTGGGAGGCTGAGGTTGCAGTAAGCTGTGATCATGCCACTACAGTCCAGCCTGGGTGACACAGTGCAACCCTGTCTCCAAAATTAAAAAAATAAAAAATAGGCCAGGCGCAGTGGCTCATGCCTGTAATCCCAGCACTTTGGGAGGAGAGGTGGGAGGATCACCTGAGGTCAGGAGTTTGACACTAGCCTGGGCAACATGGTAAAAGCCCATCTCTACTGAAAATACAAAAATTAGCCGGGCATGGTGGTGCATGCCTGTAATCCCAGCTACTCGGGAGGCTGAGGCAAGGATATTGCTTGAATCCAGGAGGTGGAGGTTGCAGTGAGCTAAGATCGCACCACTGCACTCCAGCCTGGGATGACAGAGTGAGACTCTGTCTCAATAAATAAATAAATAAATAAATAAATAAACAAAGAATAAAAACTGGGATATGAGTAGAAGTGAAACTATAGGTAATGTAAGAGTGCCCAGTGCTCCATCCTTTATAACAGGGAGCCTCTGACTGTCTAAATTAATGTATGTTTAAAAAATCTTGATCTCAAGATGTATTCAGAATCTTTTCTCTTAGTTTGGAAGACTTGTTTATCTCTAAGAATGAAGAAATACTGATGTCAAGTTCAGCAATTCCTTCACTTTCACTACAGTTTCTTCTGTTAAAATATAATTTTTTTATTTTAAAAAGCATATATAGTATCATCCTGTTAAAAGAAAAACTTTAGATAAATTCAATTTAACAGTTTACCTGAGCAACAAACAACTCACGAATCAGGCAGCACTCACAACCAGAAGAGGTTCACAGAGCTCTATCCAGCAGCATGAGCTGCAGTTTTTATACACTGATGACAGAAGTAAAAAACCAAAATCACTCGATTGGCTACAGCTCTGCATCTGCTTTATTTGGGCATAGTGTGATGAGCTGGCCGCCTGTGATTGGCTGAAACCTGGCTATTACAAAAAATACACTGTTGAGTTAGTTTTCTGTTTGTTTATGTACAAAGTCAGTTTTTCACACGGACTCAAAGTAGGGAGAAAGACTCAGGCTAATGGCCTCCTGCTTATTTAACAATTCTATTTTTTATAAAAGCATTTCTTTTTAATCTTTTGACATATCGTTTTTTTTTTTAAGACAGAGTCTTGCTCTGTCACCCAGGCTGGAGTGCAGTGGCGCGATCTCAGCTCACTGCAAGCTCCGCCTCCCAGGTCCAAACAATTCTCCTGCCTCAGCCTCCCAAGTAGCTGGGACTGCAGGCGCACGCAACCACGCCTGGCTAATTTTTGTATTTTTAGTAGAGACACGGGGTTTCACCACGTTGGCCAGGCTGGTCTCAAACTCCTGACCTCAGGTGATCCGCCTGCCTCAGCCTCCCAAAGTGCTGGGATTACAGGCATGAGCCACCAAGCCCGACCAACATATCCTATTTGTGTAAAAATAGAAAGACATACGCAATGATTTTCACTTCATGTTAAAGATGAATATGTCTTGATAGTGGGATAGAAACTATTTTTACCTTTTTAAAAATAGCTGCATTATTTGTATTCTTATAATGATTTTGGGAAATAATATGGTGATTTTATATCAATGTAAAAAAATGTTAAATATAAACATTAAAAAAAATCCATGAACCCAACAACCAGAATTAACAACCATCACACTGTCATATTTTCTTTAGATTGTTTCATAATAAAAAATATTCACACAAAAAATTGAAGACTGCCATGGATTGTTCTCCAGGACCAGTCGCTGCCCATCCACTCCCTATATAGTACATAATTTATATTTCTCTATATTTAAGTATTCACTAATTAAAAAATACAATGTAAAATGAAACAGACAATGTAAAATGAAATCCTGGACTAGAAATAACTCAAAAGTGTGGAGTTTTTTTTTCAGATTCACACTTAAATTTTTTTTCTGATAATTTTGAACACATACAAAAATAGAGAAAATAGTATACAACAAATTCCCATATACCTGTTATCCAGATTCAACAATTATCAAAATTTTGCCACATAGAATTTTGAAATTAAAAGCAAAAGCTGTTATCTACAGTTCAGCTGCAATTTGTTCAGCTAGGAAACAAACACCTTCCAAAGAAGACAGGAAGAACCAAGATCAGCTGTGTTCTTTCTCTGTGCAGGTACTAATTCCTACAAACACAGATCCATTTAGGAGTCACAGCAACTCTGAAACCTACATACTATCGTCAGCATTGTTCAGAGTGGAAGATGAAGCTCAGAGGGATGGAGATTCTTCTATAAGCTTAGCCAGTTGCATGTCCTTCCAATACTACCCCACAACACCTTCCTTCATGATCCCATCCTAGCCAATTTCAGTTTGCCAGAGTCACTGGAGGTTATTATTCTGTTGAAGAACACAAAGTAAGAAGGTCTCGCTAAAAGTCTGTGTGAATCAATCCCTGGATTCTCTGGGTTGGAGGAGGACCCTGCATTTTTATAGGTAATTTCAGTCAGGAACTTTCGGTTATTTATTTAATTTAGAAAACACCTGATGTAATTTTCCTTGTAAGACTTTTTCTTATAACTACTTAGATAAAAGGGAGAAACATTTTCTCTCTTCCTTTAAAACAATCGAATCGGTGATTCGATATACTCTTCTATTAATTGGAGGGACATTCTCTCGAGGGAGCTCATAATCCCAACTGACCAATGACCATAATTACAAAATGTGATCTCAACTGCAGTTTACAGACTTTCAGATCTATCATGGATATTTCCAAAGCAGTTTTGAAATTTCTTGCCTGCCATGTTGCTTATGTGTTATGCTCACATACTGTAGCAAATGCTTCATAACATTCTTAATTCTTCCTGGAGACTGTTTCAAAATAAGCAGGCATCAGTGCTCTAGTGTGTCAACCGTATTAGTCAGTCTTGTGGTGAAAAGTATGGGACTTTTGTTTCCCATGACACATTTTTATTTAATAGCATAGAATGTAACCATTTAGAGGCAGAAGATGCACCATGATTCAGCTATTCTGAGGGACTGATATGATTAAAGAAACTCAACTATCAAATATTTCCCATTTAAATGTATAAAATTTTGAGGACAGAGAATATCTTAGATTTCAATTAATATTTGTATCCCAAACTCCTGAAGACACACACACACACACACACACACACACAGAGATTTTTCAGGACAGAACCTCAGAGATATCTGGAATCTGGGATCAGCCAGAGCTCTTCATTTTGCAAATATGGAAACTGAGATCCAATTTTTTGTTTATATTTTCTGTCTCATGTAGTTCTTGTTTGGTTTTCTATTGTCACAAAGAACAATGCCAAGTTATTGTACTCACAAGAGGATATTTTCATGCAACAGTCCGTAGAATTAAAAACAAGAAGGAAAAAAAATAGCCACTAAACTTAGTATGAACAGGCAACAATAATTTTTTAAGGCTGCTATAAAACTCAACTGCAGTTTGTAGGCTTGCAAATTCAAAATATCTAACTACCGGAATTAGAGTGAAAAGTCAGGAAGCAACGAAGTTTAGTAAATCAAATTGCGTCCAAAAGTGGGCTTCTATTCTACTTTTCCATTTATTATTTACAAACAGAATTTTTCACTTTCTGCAAATGTCTTCTGGCTAAATTTTTGGCACTGCCCCTCTTACTGTATTTTGGTTGTGCCTTTCATCTTTGCCTAAAATACAGAACCTCAAAACTATACCACTGTAACCGACATGGTGATAAGACAATTTAGTGGTTGGCAAATTTCTTTTTTGGCAGGGGGATCCCCAAATGGAGAAAACAGGTCAGCGCGACCTTTGATGAGGCAGCTTTTTTGTACCCCCAACTCTGTGAGAAGAGTGTGAGAGCACTGACACCAGTCAGGCCCTTTGCTTACAGACCGGGGGCGGGGGTGGGGGGGAAGGAAACTCCCGGCGGTGGCATGACTTCCCCAGGACTGACAAGGGCCCCTAGGAACGGCTTTTCTCCCTTGCAAAACTGGCCTGTTTATTTCGGCTCCAGGGTGCCTGGGGCCAGAGTAGGACCTGCAGGAGAAGATCTGGGAGGAATATTCGCCCAGAAGCCTCTAGGGCATACGACTCGCGTTCTTCAGGGGTCGGCGCGGATAGGAACCGCAGCAAAGGATCCCCTAGACCTCCGAGCTGTGAGCGGCGACACAGCCGGGACCCCAGACCCCGGACCCCAGGGCGCGGAGTTGACCGGAGCCGGGAAGGGAGCGGCGCGGGGCAGCGAGACGCAAGCGCTCGCAGGGGTCGGCGGCCCAGCAGAAGCCGCGCCCGCTAAGTTGCCCGAAGCGGCCGCGAGGTGCGAGGGTGCGGACAGCACCGGAAGGCGGCGGACGCAGCGCCCCCGGGCTCACCTTCTTACCTTTCCTTCCCAGCCCTGCCAGGAGCTCCAGCCCGGCGCCCGCAGAAGTTTCCCGGCGGAGCGCGCTGGACCCGGGTGGCCCGCGCGGAAGCCCTCAGCGTCCGCCTCGTGAGTGCCTCGTCGCCCACCCCGCGGCGCCGGGCGCAGCGTGACCGCAGCGGGCTCCGGAGCGGCGCGGCGGCGCGGGCGGGGGCCGGGCACGGGCGCGCGCCCCGGGGCGCAGCCGGGTGGGCGGGCGCGGCGGCTGCGTCTGGGCCGGGGCAGGCGGTTCGGCCACCGGGGTGCGGGGCTGCGGAGAATCCTAGCAGCCGCTACGGACCGAAGTTTCCAAAGATGCGGTTCCCCGAGTGTACACCGCTCCCGGTTGTAACATACACCTAGTATTCACAGTCACACTAGGCAGGAGCGATGGGCTGGCTGCTGAACCAAGGCAACTGCACGCCTGCTCTCTCACCCCCGCTCCACACACACCGTAAACAAACTGAAGAGGTAAATCACCATAGTGGGGACGGGAATATTTGGGTGTATTGGACAGAGAGAGAGAGAGAGAGGTAAATATAGTATTTTTTTTTTTTTTAGAGATGGTGTCTCGCTCTGTCACCCAGGCTGGAGTGCAGTGGTGATCACGGCTCACTGCAATCTCGACCTCCTGGGCCCAGACATCCTCCTGACTCAGCCTCCTAAAGCTTAGGATTGCAGGTGTGAGCCACCGCACCCAACCAATAAATACGGACTGTTGCATGAAAGATAAAATATCTATATTCAAATCAATGAACATCTCCAAAAGCAAATGAGTAAAGGGCATAGACAATCATAAAAGGAAAAAATTTAAAAACACAAATGACAAAAAGCTCATATCAGTAATAACCAAATGCATACAATTTTAAAGCAATGATCAGGTGCATTTTTTCTTCCTTTGCAATTAGCAAAGTTTTGTTTTGTTTTTGTGATGAAACAAATGTGAGGGTTGGTGACGACCAGTAAAACACTCCACTAATTTAAGAATGTCACCTCCTGTCTTCTAGTTCGCTTTCATTTTATATAACCATATTGATAACAGCGACTCCAGGAACAAGCATTTATTGAGCAATCAATGTCTTTTTTGAGCCCCAGGGTAACCACAAAAACAGTGAATATAGATGGTAAAATTAACTCCCTTTAATTGATGCTGGAACTGAGGATCAAGAAATACACAAAGTCTTACACCCCAGAAATGGCTAGAAACCAGTTGACTCCTAGGCCTTTGCTCTTTCTCTTCATTGCAGGGATTCGCTCAAATGTTGGAAATCCAGTTTGAACTGGATGTAGTCCATAGTGTGTGTGTGTGTGTGTGGGTGTGTGTATATATATATATACACACACACACACCTTTAAACTGTGGCCAGGAAAGTGAGAAGCCCATGAACTTTGAGGTCAGATGTACTCTGGATTTAGATTTTACTTGTTTAGTGTCCTACATTTTAAAAATTTAAGGATTATATTACTGTTATTTTTAATTAAAAAACTCAGAAGCTGTTACTGTTGCCCTGGATTCTTATGATCTCCCATGACAGAGATTAACAGAGATCACCAAACATACCAGCAAAGGAAAGTGTATTCAGCTTGTGCGCAAGGGAGTCAGCACCAAGAAAGGCAAAGGAACGGACTGCTCTGAGGATAGTGTGTGGGTCAGTTTTATAGGGTCTTTCTATAGGGGAGGGTTACATCAGGGCACCTATAGGAGGAGTTTTTCTAGTGCTTGCACAGTGGCCCAGTATGCTTTTTCATACATCATATGTAGCGTTAGCATTTTAAATCTCCACTCCAGGAGTAATTTTTAGCATTAAAGTGGGGAAGGGGTAAGTGTAGGTTGGAGTTTAAGTCTAACTGTACAGGTGGGGATCTGGGGAAGTCCCTAGCCCTCTGAAATAGGAGCTTGCAGTTAACAGCTTCTTGGGTGTTTTGTTACCTATTGACTGAGAGTTAGATAAGCTAGAGCTTGAGTAAGGAGCTTTCATCCTTTTTCACCACACCATCTTAAAATAGCTTTCCTGTCTCAATGCAACAAAGATATCCCTGTGTGACAGATTCTTCAGTGGCCCCAATAGTTTCTGATTCCCAGTACCTGTTCATGTTCATACCTGTGTTAGATCCCCTCCTCCTAAGAGGGGTTGGGACCTGTGACTTGCTTCTGAAAATAAATATAACAAAGGTGATGGATATCACTCCCATGACTACATTACATTATAAAAGACTGTCTCTTATGAACAGACTCTCTCTAGAGACTGTCCGGTCTGGCCTGATGAAGGCAGTGGCCATGCTTGGAAAGTCCACATGGTGAGGAACCATGGGCAGCCTCTAGGAGCTGAAAGGCAGCTTCCGGCCCATAGCCAGCCAGCAAGAAGTCCTACAAACTCCAGGAAATGAATTCTGTCAACAGCCTAAGTGAACTTGGAAGTAAATCTTTCCCCAGTCAATCATCCACATGAGAACACAAACCAATGACACCTTAATTGCAGTTTTGTGAAACCCGGAGCAGAGGATCTACTTAATCCATGCCTGGACTCCTAAATGCACCCCCCGACCCAAATTTTGAGAGTATATACAGAGTGCAATCCCTCTTTGAAATTTTTGTGTTAAATACTGCTGCCCTGCTGCATTCTGATTTATCTCTTTCTTACTCCTTCACATGTATTTTCTTGCCTTGATCATGGCAGAGTTCTCTTTCTCTGTATCCCTCATTTTTTGTTATTATACATTTTATTGTATAAGTAATACATGAATATAATTCAATATACTAAGGTATATTGCTTGGCATTATACTGTATCTGCCAACTTTCTTTTCCAGACAACAAAATACCTTGAAGTTCATTTATCTTTTCACATATATAGTATATATAAAATTCTTCTTTTAAATGACTATATACTATTATATTATTAGTATGTCTACCTGAAATAATGGAAAGGATCAGAATCCAGTTTAAAAGCATTTATCCAAGTGAAAAGCTGAGAATGCCATTCAGATAACACAGACTCCAAAGGAATGGAGTTAGTGCTCCAAAGTTAAGATCTTGCATATACCAGCAGAAAACAAAGAAACTTAGTAGGATTATAACATTTTCTATACAAGGCTGGTTTATGACTTACAACAATTTAATTAGTTACAATTTGTTTTCTTTTCCATACAGCTTGTTTTCTTTTCCTATTTAAAAGAGTGTATTTAACATTCCATCTTAGACAATGTGATAGTCATGAAGTCTGTGTGAGAGAGGAAAGAGGGAAGTTACTCTATAATGAAGATCAACAGTTAAGAGAGAAGGGGTCTTGCCTGGTACCCTTTAGTCATTTATAACATTTTACAAAACAACATAGGTAAAGACAAAGGCTAATCTTAATCAGAAAAACAAAAGGTCACAGCTGCCTACTTTATAGCTGCCTGTTTACATGTGACTCAGATCCCATAATCAGATTCCCTTAAGGCTCAAAATGTTTTAAAGTTCCAACAGCTTAGATTTTTACTTGTTTTCACAAACATATCACAGTGCATCCATCCTCTTAACTATTTAGGTTGTTTGTAGTTTTTTGTTTTTTTTTTGAGACAGAGTCTCATTGTGTCACCCAGGCTGGAGTAGTGTAGTGATACAATCTTGGCTCACGGCAACCTCTGCCTTCTGGGTTTAAGCGATTCTCCTGCTTCAGCCTCCCAAGTAACTGGGATTATAGGCACCTGCCTCCACACCTGGCTAATTTTTGTGTTTTTAATAGACATGGGGTTTCACCATGTTGGCCAGCCTGGTCTTGAACTCCTGACCTCAAGTGATCCACCCGCCTTGGCCTCCCAAAGTGCTGAGATTACAGGCATGAGCCACCGCACTGGGCCTATTTCTAGCATTTGATATAGCAAACAAATGCTGTGTGCATGCTCCTTGGACACATATGTGATGATTTCCAGAATATATGCTCAGAAGTAGGGCTCTGAGTATGTTCATTTTCATTTTATTTGCTGCTGACAAATTGTTCTCCAGAGTGTCTGTGTCCATTTATATCCCTACCAGGTATATAGGAGAGTGCTCCTTCCTGCACTCTCCTTTCTTCACAACCCCCATTGACACCTGATATTACCCAACTTTAAAATTTTTGCTCTAACTCTCTTTCATATTCCTGTTCTCCTCTCTTGTTTTGCATTTTCCTTTTCTTCCTCCTCCTTCTCTCTCTCTTCTCTCATGTTTCCTGCCTCTCTTCCCTCTCTTTCTCAGTTTTTTCTCTTCTTTTGTTTGCTCTTTTGCTTTGTAAAAATTTATAATTTGTTTTAATTTAACATTTATAATCTTTAAAATTTAATTTATAATTTATTTTATAACCTGATTCATAATGACGATTATGAAAATATCTGTCAGCAAATATACATTTATAAAATAACTGCCAATGACTGCAGTGGGTTGTACATTAGCGGCCAACCATCTTTTAAAAAAAAAATTTGATGTAAAATAACCAAAACATAAAAGTAACCATCTCAAAATGTACAAGTCAGTGACATTTAGCACATTGAGTGTTGTGCAACAAACACCTCTATCTAGCTTCAAAACATTTAATCCCCCCAAAGGAAAACTCCATACACATAAAGCCTTCACTTTCCAATTCCCCTTTCTCCCCTGGCAACCACTGACCTGCTTTTTGTCTCTATGGATTTTCCTATTCTAGATATTTAATATAAATGGAATCATACAACATATGACATTGTATGTCTGGTTTCTTTCACTTGGCATAATGTTTTTGAGGTTAATCCACATTGTAGCATGTGGAAACTTCTTCCTTTTTATGGCTAAATAATATTACATTGTTTATTATGCCATAGTTTGTTAATCCATTATCTGTTGATGAACATTTGGGTATTTCCACCATTTGATTATTGTGAATAGTGCTGCTATTAACATTTGTGTGTAAGTTTTTGTTTGAATACTTTTGGCTATACACCTAGGGGAAGAATTGCTGGGTCATATGGTAATTCCATGTTTATTTTTTTAAGGAACTACCAAACTGTTTTCTATAACAACTGTATCATTTTGCAGTCCTACTAACAATGTATGAGTGTTCTTATTTCTCCACATTCTTGGCAACACTTATTATTTTCTTTTTTTAAAATATAGCTATTTTAGTGGGTGTGAAGTAGTATCTCATTGTTTTGATTTGCATCTCTCTAATGACTCATGATGTTGAATGTCATTTCATGTGATTGTTGGGCATTTGCATATCTTTAGAGGAATGCCTGTTTAAGTCCTTTGCCAATTTTTCAGTTGGGTTGCTTGTCTTTCTGTTGTAGAGTTGTAAGAGTTCTTTATATATTTTGGATACCAGACAACCTCTATCAGATATATGACTTTCAGCCGGGGATGGTGACTCACGCCTATAATACCAGCACTTTGGGAGGCCAAGGTGGGAGGATCACCCAAGGTCAGGAGTTCAAGACCAGTCTGGCCAACATGGTGATCCCCATCTCTACTAAAAATACAAAAATTAGCTGGGCGTGGTGGCGGGCACCTATAATCCCAGCTACTCAGGAGGCTGAGGGAAGAGAATCACTTGAACCCAGGAAGCGGAGCTTGCAGTGAACCGAGATCACGCCATTTCACTCCAGCCTGGGCAACAAAGTGAGACTCTGTCCCCAAAAAAAAAAAAAAAAAAAAAAAGATATATAACTTTCAAGTGTTCTCTCTCTTTCTGCGGGTTGTCTTTTCATTATCTTGATAGCGTCCTTTGATATCCAAAAGTTTTTTGTTTTGTTTGTTTTGTTTTTTGAGACAGAGTTTCACTTTGTCACCCGGGCTGGAGTGCAGTGGCACAATCTTGGCTCACTGCAACCTCCACCTCCTGGGTTGAAGCAGTTCTCCTGCCGCAGCCTCCTGATTAGCTGGGACTACAGTTGCATGCCACCACACCGGCTGATTTTTTGTATTTTAGTAAAGATGGGGTTTCACCGTGTTGCCCAGGCTGGTCTTGAACTCCTGAGCTGAGGCAATCCCCCCGTCTTGGCCTTCCAAAGTGCTACGATTACAGGCGTGAGCCACTGCACCTGGCCATAATGCCCAAAAGTTTTTTAATCTTGGTGATTTCTAATGTGTTTATTTTTCTTTTGTTGCTTGTACTTTCTTTTGGGATCATATCTAATAATTCATCGCCAAATCCAAGGTCATGAAGATTTATCTGTATGTTTTTTGTAAGAGTTTTAGAAGCTTATGGTTTAAAATCTTATATTTAGTTTATTGATCCATTTTGAGTTAGTTTGTGTATATCTTGTGGATACATTTTGTATCTATATTTATATATTTATATATACCCAACTTCATTGTTTTGCACATAGATATCCAGTTGTCTCAGCAATATTTGTTGAAAAGTCTATTCTTTTCCTATGGAGTGATATTGGCACCCTTATTGAAATCAACTGACTATAGATATATGGGTTATTTCTGGACTCTCAATTTTAATTTTATTCCATATATTGATCTATATGTCTATTCTTTTTTTTTTTTTTTTTTTTTGGGGACACAGTCTCACTCTGTCACCCAGGCTGGAGTGCGGTGGCATGATCTTGGCTCACTGCAACCTCTGCCTTCTGGGTCCAAGCGATTGTCCTGCCTCAGCCTCCTGAGTAGCTGGGATTACAGGCACGTGCCACCATGCCCGGCTAATTTTTGTATTTTTAGTAGAGATGGGGTTTCACCATGTTGGCCAGGCTGGTCTTGAACTCCTGACCTCAGGTGATCCATATGCCTGAGGCTCCCAAAGTGCTGGTATTACAGGCATGAGCCACCGCATTGCCCAGCCTATATGTCTATTCTTAATGCCAGTACCACACTGTTTTGATTACTTAGTAATTTTTTTTTGTTTTTTTTTCTAGTAAGTTTTGAAATCAGGAATTATGAGTCTTCCAACCTTTTTTTTCCTTTTTCAAGATTGTTTTGGCTATTTGTGGTCCCCTGCAATCCATATGAATGTTATGATTTGTTCCACATCTTAAAAAGGGTCATTAGTATTTTAATAGGAATTATAAAGATCTGTAAAACACTTTGGGTAATACTGCTATCTTAAGTTTTCCAATACATGAACAATTATTTAGGTCTTCTCTAATTTCTTTCTGCAATGTTTTTCATATTCAATGTACCAGTCTTGTGTCTTCCTGACTAAATTTATTTCTAACCCTTTTGCTTTTGTTTTCAGTGTCCATCTATCTGCCCCCCTCCTTTTTTGGTCTCAGAAGCTGACTCTTTCCCTCATTAAAATATCAAGTCCATTTCATAGCTATAGATCAAAGCACTTCTTGTTGTTGTAAAGACTCCATCCACTTCCTTACTCTTCCTGCAATCTTGCTCATAGAAAGTCCTTGAGCTTCTCTCCTCTTCACACATGTCAGAGGCAAGGCTGTCAGAGCTGCTTCCAGAACTGAGAGTGACAATTGTTTTTTAGGTAGGTAGGAGCCCAGCAGGCCTTAGGGCAGCAGGACCTGAGCTGGAGATTTAGTCAGGGGAATAGGAAACCTTTTGAGATACAGTTCAGTAAAGCACACTACTATATGAAGTCACTCTGATATAGAAGTTGCTTTAATATGTGGGAATGGTGAATGGAATATGTCTAATTTTCTACCTTATAAGTAATAGTTGGAATTGAAACAGTGCAAAGAGAAAAAAATAGTATGCAAAAAGTGTCTCAAAGTAGTAAGCCCTCTATTAGGGCTTGTTGCTAAGGTTTTAATTAAGAAAGCACATTTTGAAATTTAGTAGCCTGTCCTGTCACCAGTGGTTCATGTCTGCAATCCCGGCACTCTGGGAGGTTGAGGTGGGTGGTTTGCTTGAACTCAGAAGTTTGAGACCAGCTAGGAAACATGGCAAAACCGTGTCTCTACAAAACACACAAAAATTAGATGGGTGCAGTGGTGTGCGCCTGTAGTCCCAGTTACTTGGGTGGCTGAGATGGGAGGCTTGAGCCTGGGAGGTTGAGGCTGCAGTGAGCTGTGATTGCATCATTGTAGTTAAGCGTGGGCAACAGAGCGAGATCCTGTCTCAAAATATATTAAATAATAAAATAAAAAAATAGTAATTCAGTAGCCTAAAGGGATTTTTAAATAACAAATTATATATAAGTTCTAGAGGGGAGAATTAATGTTCAGAATTAGTAGAGAAATGGGAAGTCATAGAAAAATAGAAATACAAACCAACAAAAGTGAAGAGAAAACAAAAAGATGAAAAGGTGGATTCCTCTGTAAGGACTTTAAGATTTGTATTGATTATTTTTCCATATTATAGTATGCTTCAAACCCAGTTCTATTAAGAAATTGTAGTTGAAAACATTTTTGTTTAGACATGTTGGCCTTTTTAAAATTATACCTTTCATAAATGTTTATAGAATATTTGTACCAGTATCATCTTTAACAGGTACAAGACAAAAACCCTCAACAGTTACAAGACTAAAAATTACAGAACTAAAAAGAACAGTAGATCTTACAGAAGATCGTCAAAACAAAGTGTGGCTGAAGCACAAGCTCTAGAAACAGTTCTGAGATCAGGCTGCTAATTTTACCATTGGCCTAGTGGTTAAGTGGGGTGGGCAATTTTTGAATTTTCATATTCCTAGAGCCCAGAGGGGACTTACTGATCAGAGGCTTATCATTCATGTTAATTTTCATTGGTTCTTCTTAGGTTTTAATATTAACCACAACCTTGGAGGCTATAATTAAGATGATAAGATGATTTAAATGTTAAGCATCATTAGATATTTAGCTTCTTTTTTTTTTTTCAAGGAAAGCAAAAAAAAAGTATCTGACCCCTTAAAGGTGCCATACTGGATTGGACCTGGAGGAAGTGTCAGACTTTTCCTCTCTAGGTTGGCTTTTATAAGCAAGGTGATGCAAATTAAGCACTGGCACAGCAACTGGCACATAGTTTATTTCATTATTGTTGTTATTACCATTATCTGTATGATAGACTTTTAAATATATGAGTTTCTTAAGGAAAAATTATATATATTAAATATGTGATCTTTGATATTAGAAGTGATATTTATCTTTTTACGCCTTCTGTTTTTTCCTTTTTTAATCTTGAACTATATGTATAATTCGATAAAAGCAATTGAAAGACAAAGAACTCTTTAGAGAGAGCAAGGCCACAAGAAAGGATCCTGACTTTATTATGGACCAGGCAATTTGAGTAATTGGTCTCCTTCACAAGCCTATTTCTATAGAGGAGATGGGCTTGTCCGGTGGTCACAGGTAGCTGGCACCAGCCATCAGAAACAACTGACAAACCCCCTCGTCACACCAACCCACTGATTCGGGTGACTAAGTACCCTCCTTGCACTTCCTCCAGGCCAGGAGGGGAGGTCTGGACACTTGGCATGTAGGTAGTGGTATCCTCTCTCACTCAGTAGTGTCCTTAGAACCCTGCACATGTGAAGCAGCTCCTTTGGGGCTGCCTGGCCTGAAAACATTCCTGTTGAACAGTCACTTTTCCTGTGAATTGTGTCTCTGGGTCTCATTTCCTCATCGTTAAATGAGAGGAAGACAGTAATGTCTGTTCCCCCTTTATACAGGCTTTCCAGGAATCAGCTGAGTGTATCTGATCTCTCTCACTTTGCCACATTTATTAGTGATGTCTGGGGGTGGATTCCTAGAATCGCCAGATAGAAAGATGTCTTCGTAGGGCGCCCATCCAGCCCATCTTCAAGGAGGATTGCAACCAAACAGGGAAGGCTGCCAGCGCTGATTCTTCCTCAGCTTCCTTGCATCACTTATTTATGGACCTAAAACCCAGTAATGCCTTCTATTCCACTCTAAATCTTTCCACTCTTAAACAGAATCCCTCTTGGGACTTCTTTCAGAAAAATCAGTTCCTTAGTCTTCTCTGGACTGTCTCCAGTTACTTCGTATTGTCTTGAATTGAAGTTGAGGAGCTCTGAACTCAGTGTTTCCTCCAACAGATACTAAGCAGTCTTGAGCAGAGGAAAAGGCAACTTGTATCCCTCAATGCCATGTAACAGTGATGCTAGGCCATGGGAGCACTCTGTAGAGGGAAAGTAGGGGCTTCGATGGCTAAGAGAATTGAAAACAAGATTCTGCTCCACAGTTTGCCTGCTGGTGATCACTGGCAAGGGGTTTACTTTGCCTCAGTTCTCCAAAGGTAAAAGAGGAATAATAATAATAATACTTCATGGTCGGGCACGGTGGCTCATGCCTGTAATCCCAGCACTTTGGGAGGCTGAGGTAGGCGGGTCATGAGATCAGGAGATTGAGACCATCCTGGCCAACATGGTGAAACCCTCTCTCTATTAAAAATACAAAAATTAGCTGGGCGTGGTGGCGTGTGCCTGTAGTCCCAGCTACTCAGGAGGCTAAGGCAGGAGAATCCCTTGAACCCAGGAGATGGAGGTTGCAGTGGGCCGAGATTGCGCCACTGCACTCCAACCTGGCGACAGATTGAGACTCTGTCTCCAAAATAATAATAATAATAATACTTCATAAGGTCATTATGAGGAGTAAGTGAGGTGGTATATAGAAAATGCTTGGTTTATCTTGTATATATTTTTTCATACAAAAGATGCTTACATACAAGACAATCACATCATCAAGTGTTCAATGGAAGAAATGTGATCTTTTCCAACGCTGAAGAAAAAAGTGACTATCGTGAACTTACTGAAAAACAGAACTGTCCTGTATTCTAAGGGATTTTCAGGGGTAATTTTAACTGTCTTTAATTTTTGCCTGAAATGCTGGGCCTAGCTCCACGATAAACTGCAATTCCCCTGGGTAAGAGTTTGCCTTACTATTATAGGAACAGCTTACAAAGCAGTTCCTATAATCTTTTTTCTTTTTTTAAGTTTAGTGATTTTGGAACCATTGCCCCAAAGATAAATAACGTTTATAGGCCTCAAGGAAAGAGAACTTGATTTAGAAGTATCTCCTTCAATCACTGGAAATCCCTATGAAATAGAAAAAATCCAGCAAAACATATATGAGCAGTGTTTGAAGTAGTCAATGTATGAGATAAAAGGTACATCCCCAGATTTTTAAAACAAAGAAAAAAATGTGTTGCAAATGAGGCAAGTTTCTTTAGATCTAATAAGAAACAGATGAAGAAAAAAACCTAAAACCTTAGGATATTTTCCATATGCTCAATAAGGTAGATAACAACCGCTTATAATCAGGCACCATTCTAAGCAGTTTACATGTATTAAGGCATTTAATCCTCCTGTGAACTTATAAGCAGGTATTGTTTCCATTCGCCTTTTCTGGATAAGGAAGCTCAGGCATAGAAAGATTGATTTCCCCAAGTTTTCACAGCAGCACATGTGGCAGAGCTGGATTCCTACTCAGGCAGCAGGCTCTGAGAAGCCACACCTTTCACCACTGTACCATGTTGCTCTTCTGGAGTGTTGCTCGTTGGGAACTTCTAGCACAGGCCTGTCTTTATCCTAAAGTAGGAAGCAGTATAGCACAGTAGTTAAATACACATTTGGGGGTTATCTGTTAGGTTGGGGCAAAAGTAATCGCAGTTTTTTTGACATTAAAAGTAATGCCAAAAAGCGGGATTACTTTTGCCCCAACCTGAATCAATAATTTTTCTTTTTACCCCTGGCTCCACCACTTGATGGAGAATCAGGGAAGGGCAATTTGATGAGTTTCCTTGCTCCTTCCATCTCAAATCCTGGCTGGTAAAGAAATTGAAGTCTAAAGGATTAAGATATTTAAAATAGAAATCATGTTCTGTACCCAAACACTGAGTTGTTTTGCCACCTTCTGAGTCAGCTTGATTCAGAAAGCTTCCTGTACATCAGCTGTTTCAGATCACTAAGTGGTGTTTTTTGTTTTAAATGCAATCTACTAATGCAATGAATAAGGCGTGTGAATTATGGAGAAAATGAATTTGTGTATTAACATTAACTTAAATAAGATAAATTCTCACTATTTCCTCTGACTCAGTGCAAAATCTTTACTATCACCTAAAGTATAATTATTATATTCATTTAATAGTTAGGCAGCTAGTAGGAGTAGCTACCATTTGTTGAGCACTTACTTTGAATTAGGAGCTTTACTTAAAACCCTTTCCCCTTTTCCCTGAGAATACTTGCCAGCAGTGCTAAGAGCAGCAGCATTTACCCTGAGATAACTTGGCCACTAAATGTCTTGCTTTTATTATTATTTTCACATCACTCTAGTATATCAACTTTGGAAACAAAACGTATCATTCTATTTATAGCATTCTGCGTTTTTTTGTTTGTTTGTTTTGAGACAGAGTCTTACTCTGTTGCCCAGTGGCGCGATCTTGGCTCACTGCAACCTTTGTATCCCGGGTTCAAACGATTCTCGTGCCTCAGCCTCCAGAGTAGCTGGGATTACAGGTGCCCGCCACCAAGGCCGGCTAATTTTTTGTATTTTTAGTAGAGACAGAGTTTCACTATGTTGGCCAGGCTGGTCTCGAACTCCTGACCTCAAATGATCCACCCGCCTTGGCCTCCCAAAGTGCTGGGATTACAGGCGTGAGCCACTGCACCCGGCTAATGTTTGTATTTTCAGGAGAGACGAGGTTTCACCATGTTGGCCAGGCTGGTCTCGAACTCCTGACCTCAAGTGATCTGCCCGCCTTGGCCTCTCAGAGTGCTGGGATTACAGCTATAGCATTCTGTTTTTAGTAGTGGTATTTCCATTTACAAAATACAGTAATTCTAAATAGCTAAAAAATGTCAAATCCTAGAAAACATAGTATTCCTACACAGGATGTTAGCATCATTCTCGAACAGTTGTTGGCCAAAGATTCATTTGATGAACCCGATTTTTCCAAAATAGATAATTCTGTTGTTAGTTCTGTTTAGAAATAACTCCAAGAACAGTTTTTATATTTTATTTTCACATTGAAAACCAGTCAGATGTGCTTCAGCCTCAAAGAGCATGTTTATATAAAATTAAATGAGCGCTGGCAGCGAGCCGCACTTTTTTTTTTCTAAACAGGAAAAGGGTTAAACTATCTTGTTCAATTTCTTAGCGAGGTTGGTTGATGAGAAATGGACACATAGAGCAGTCTCCAGCATCTAGCTTCAGTTCCCAGTAGAATCTAAAGTGATAGAGGCAGTGTTAAAACTGAGTCATCCTGATGCCCATGTGTGAGTATTTAACCACAATCCTCTACTGATTCCCAAAGTATAAAGACAAGGCTATATTTACAGCTTCTGACTTGCCACAGCACAGCTTTAAAAGTCAGTATCTGTCTTATAGCTATTTTGTTACAAAATGTGCATAGTTGTTGATCCCTGAGTACGCTGCATCCCTAGATTACTCTCCGATGTGGCAGATTCCAAACTCTGGTCCTCACTAACAAATCTTCAAACTGAAAAAATAAGAGGCTTATTTATGGCTCTCTCAAAAACTAGTATCCAAAGTGATATGGCTTGGATATTAATGCCTTCCAGTTCTCGTGTTGAACTGGAATGAAATGTGATCACCAGTGTTGGAGGTGGGGCCTGGTGTTTGGGTCATGGGGATGGATCCTTCATGAATGACTTGGTGCCCTCCCCTTGGTGATGAGCAAGTTCTCACTCTGCTAGTTCACGTGAGAGCTGGTTGTTTAAAAAGTCTGGGACCTCTCTCCCTCCCTCTCTATTGCTCCATCTCTCATCATGTGAAACACCTGTGACCCCCTTTGCCTTCTGTCATGATTGTAAGCTTCCTGAGGCCGTCATAGAAGCATTAGCTTTATGCTTCTGTATGCACTATGCTTCTTGTACAATCTGCAGAACTGTGAGCCAAAATAAACCTCTTTTATTCATAAATTACCCAATCTTCAGGTATTTCTTTATAGCAATGCAAAACAGACTAATACACAAAGGAAGGAAAATCGATGGGTACACTTCTTCAAATGTGGACAGAAGATTAGCCCTTATGAACTCAATCTCTGACTCTGAGTTATTTCACAGTAGCAAGGGCAAAAAAAAATCTTGGTTGTGTTAATCACATTTCAATGAAACACCAAGTTTTATAGAAATCATCCCCAGATTGTTGTTTGGTTTCTGGCACATTAATACAACTAATTCATCAGCAGAATGAGCAAGCCATTCTTGCAACAGAGCCAACCTTCCTTTAATGAAACAGAGCTACCACAAGCTGTTCTCTGGAATCTGGGAAAGGACTATATTAGCCTACGCTATGCATGTTTTGCTTTTGGATTCAGTTGGCCACTGACAAGTATGTGATTGTAGTCAATGTTTAATGCAACAGGAAAACAAGTTACAGGACATCAGTTCCAGGTTCTTACTGGTTTATCTTTCAAGTATGCTTTTTCTAAGTTACCTAAACAACACATATAATATACACACATTTGCATAGACACATACCATTTCAGGACATATGAATTTCTTCATTGTGTGACCTTCTGTTCACTAACTAAAATGGGTGAGAGAAGAAAACAAAAATGAACCAATTTACAGTGGAAATGGGAACCAAAGCAACTAATCTTAAGTTTGAACAGCTCCTACTTCCTCTCCATCTCAGAGGCACAGAAACAAATGGGTCAGATCTGGTTGCCATGTGTGTAGACAGCCAGTAGCAATTCTCTGCCAGCACTCAGCTGACAAAGTAGACCTAGAGAACAGAGATGGGTGGAAAGGGGTGGGAAGAGAGGTTGTTTCTCTCTCCAGTTTTTCAGAAAACACTAATGACCTGTTGAGCAAAGAAAACAGAGCTTGTCAACATGTATGTGGCCCTATGACACACTTCAAGTAAGATATATGTGATAGCCAGGTACATTTTATAAAGTGTATCTGGTGCATGATTCTCCTGATAAACTGAGATTTTTGGCTTAAAGAATAAATTGATCTTGGGGCTAAAGCAGAGCTGAGGAGGTCCTCTGTGGAAGCTATCATAACATTTCTGAGCTACAAGGATATATGATCAGCTTCTATGATCTAGAGTTGGCAAAATTGTGCACGTGCATTCAGGGTGGGATGAGAGAATGTGGCCAGAATCACAACAGGAGGAAATGAAAAGTAGAGCTGTCACAGTGGTGGGAAGGAGAGAAGTGGCCCTAAGGACGTCAGTATATTCAAATGTTAAATTATCCTTTAGCTGCTCCTGGGTGTAAAACTCTTGAGTTAATCCACTTTATACCATGTGGAAAAACAAATATCTACCAGACAAAGGAGAAGTCATAAAAATTCATCTGAACAGCTCAAAAACAGTATGTATAGA
The DNA here is from genome assembly GCF_028858775.2 of Pan troglodytes. Classification (NCBI taxonomy): domain Eukaryota; kingdom Metazoa; phylum Chordata; class Mammalia; order Primates; family Hominidae; genus Pan; species Pan troglodytes. Next base: position 117,105,562 of record NC_072403.2, read on the forward strand.
CTACTTCTTACTTGGGGCTTTAAAAAAATCTTCCCAGTATGGCTGGTTATTGAACTCCATTGGAATTCATTCCAAAAATCTCTTTTGTTTCTTGAGCTGCACAGAGAAATCAATTTAAATTACAAACTGGAATGTTAAATACCAACCTCAAATTTAACTGCAATAATTCCATATCCCTGTGAAATATAATATTCACTCTTTTATTTTGTCTTGAAGAAGGAAGGGCAAAGGAAGGAGAAATAAAAAGTTCTCTCTCAAGTTTCTCTTATCTCATTAGGAGCAAAGGCTGAGTGCAGTGGCTCACACTTGTGATCCTAGCTCTTTGGGAAGCCAAGGAGGGAGGATTGCTTGAAGCTAGGAGTTCAAGACCAGCCTGGGCAACATAGAGCGAAATTGTCTCTACAAAAAATAAAAAAATGAGCCAGGTGTGGTGGTACATGCTTGTGGTCCCTACTTGGGAGGCTGAGGTGGGAGGATTGCTTGAGTCTGGGAGATCGAGGCTGCAGTGAGCCACGATCATGCCACTGCACTCTAGCCTGGGTGACAGAAAGAGACCTGTCAAAGAACAAAACAAAACAAAGGGATCAGAGAGGTTGAGATGTAGAGATTTGTAGTATTTCTATGTAAAGATTGAACATGGAAGAAGATACAGGCATTCCTTGCTTAACTGTATTTCACTTTATTGCATTTCACAGGTGCTGCATTTTTTTTTTATGGCAGGGGACAGAGTCTCACTCTATCACCTAGGCTGAAGTACACTGGTGCAATCTCAGCTCACTACAACCTCTGCCTCCTGGGTTCAAGCGATTCCCCTGCCTCGGCCTCCCAAGTAGCTGGGACTACAGGGCCTGCCACCACACCTGGCTAATTTTTGTATTTTTAATAGAGACGGAGTTTCACCATGTTGGCCAGGTTGCCTCAAGAGATCCACCTGCATTGGCCTCCCAAAGTGCTAGGATTACAGGTGTGAGCCACTGCACCTGGCCTTTTTTTTTTTTTTTTAAGTGAATGTTTGTGGCAATCCTACATTAAGCAAGTCTATTGACATCATTTTTCAACAGCATGTATTCACTTCTTGTCTCTGTTTCACATTTGGTAATTCTTGAAATATTTCAAACTTTTTCATTATTATTATGTCTGTTATGGTTACCTGCGATCAGTGATTTTTGATGTTATTATTACAATTGTTTTGGGGTACCACAAGCCACACCCACATAAGATGGTGAACTTAATGTGTTGTGTGTGTTCTGACTGCTCCATCAACCAGCCTTTCCCCTGACTCACTCTCTCTCCTCCAGTTTCCTCATTCCGTGAGATATAACAATATTGGAATTAGGCCAATTAATAATCCTGCAATAGCCTTTAAGTGTTCAGGTTAAAGGAAGAGTCACATATCTCACTTCAAATCAAAACAAGACATAATTGAGCTTAGTGAGGAAGGCATGTCAAAATTTGTGATAGGGGCAGGGGGCAGTGGCTCACACCTGTAATCCCAGCACTTTGGGAGGCCAAGGCAGACAGATCACAAGGTCAGGAGATCGAGACTGTCTTGGCCAACATGGTGAAACCCTGTCTCTACTAAAATACAAAAAATTAGCTGGGCGTGGTGGCACATGCCTGTAATCCCAGCTGCTTGGGAGGCAAGGCAGGGGAATCGCTTGAACCCAGAAGGCGAGGTTGCAGTGAGCTGAGATGGTGCCACTGTACTCCAGCCTGGCGACAGAGCAAGTCTCAGTCTCAAAAAAATGTGTGATAGTCTGAAAGCCAGGTGTCTTGCACCAAAGAGTTAGCCAAGTTGTGAATGCAAAGAAAAAGTTCTTGAAAGAAATCAAAAGTGCTACTCCAGTGAATACACAAATGATAAGAAAGTGAAACAGCCTTATTGCTGATATGGAGAAAGTTTGAGTTGTCTGGATGGAAGATCAAAACAGCCACAACATTCTCTTAAGCCAAAGCCTAATCCACAGCTGGCCCTAACTCTCTTCAATTCTATGATGGCTGAGGGAGGTGAGGAAGCTGCCGAAGTGCTGGGCACGGTGACTCACACCTGTAATCCCAGCACTTTGGGAGGCTGAGGCAGGAGGATCACAAGGTCAGGAGATCGAGACCATCCTGGCTAACATGGTGAAACCCCATCTCTACTAAAAATATAAAAAATTAGCCAGGCGTGGTGGCGGGTGCCTGTAGTCTCAGCTACTCGGGAGGCTGAGGCAGGAGAATGGCGTGAACCCAGGAGGCGGAGCATGCAGTGAGCCAAGATGGTGCCACTTGCACTCCAGCCTGGGCGAGAGTGCGAGACTCCATCTCAAAAAAAAACCAAAAAACAAAAAACAACAAAAAAAAGAAAGTTGCAGAACAAAAGTGTGAAGCTAGCAGAAGATGGTTCAAGAGGTTTAAGGAAATAAGCCATCTCCATAACATAAAAGTGCAAGCTGCAGCAGGAAGTGCTGATGTAGAAGCTGCAGCAAATTATCCAGAAGATCTAACTAAGATCACTGTTGAAGGTGGCTACACTAAACAACAGATTTTCAATGTAGATAGAACAGCCTTCTATTGGAAGAAGATGCCATCTAGAGAAGAGAAGTCAATGCCTGGTTTCAAAGCTTGACTCTCTTGTTAGGGGCTAATGCTTATTCATCATTCCAAAAATCCTAGGGACCTTAAGAATTATGCTAAATCTGCTCTGCCTGTCCTCTATAAACAGAACAACAAAGCCTGGATGACAGCACATCTGTTTGCAGCATGCTTTACTAAATATTTTAAGCCCATAGTTGAGACCCACTGCTTAGCAAAAAAGAACTTTCTCAAAAGATGACTGATTATTGACAATGCACCCACACACCTGAGAGCTCTGACAGAGATATATAAGGATATAAATGTTTTCATGCCTGCTGATATAGCATGCATGGATCAAGGAGTAATTTTGACTTTCAAGTCTTATTATTTAAGAAATACATTTCGAGACCATCCTGGCCAACATGGTGAAACCCTGTCTCTACTAAAAATACAAAAATTAGCTGGGCGTGGTGGCATGCACCTGTAGTCCCAACTACTTGGGAGGCTGAGGCAGAAGAATCACTTGAATCTGGGAGGCAGAGGTTGCAGTGAGCCGAGATCATGCCACTGCACTCCAGCCTAGTAACACAGCAAGACTCTGTCTCAAAAAAAAAAAAAAAAAAAAAAACATTTCACAAGGATATAGCTCCCATAGGTAGTGGTTCTTCCAATGGATCTGGCAAGTAAATTGAAAACCTTCTGGAAAGGATTCACCATTCTAAATGCCATTAAGAATATTCATGAATCAGCCGGGTGCAGTGGCTCAGGCCTGTAATCCCAACGTTTTGGGAGGCTGAGGTGGGCAGATCACTTGAGGTCAGGAGAGCAGGACCAGCCTGGCCAACATAGTGAAACCCTCTCTCTACTAAAAATACAAAAAATAAAATAAAAAATAAAATAAATTAGCTGGGGGGTGGTAGTGGATGCCTGTAATCCCAGCTACTTGGGAGGCTGAGGCAAGAAAATCGCTTGAACTCAGGAGGCAGAGGTTGCAGTGAGCCAAGATCATGCCATTGCACTCCAGCCTGGTTGATGGAGTGAGACTCCATCTCAAAAAAAAAGAAAAAAAACAAAGAACATTCATGATTCATAGGAGGAGGTGAAAATATCCACATTAACAGGAGTTTGGAAGAAGTTGATTCCAGTCGTCATGGATGACTCTGAAGGGTTCAAGATTTCAGAGTCTTGGAGGCAGTCCCTGCAGATGGGGCGGAAATAGCAATAGAACTAGAATTAGAAGTGGAAACTGTAGATATGATTGAATTGTTGCACTCTCATAATAAAACTTGAATGGATGGCGAGTTGCTTTTTAGGGATGAACAAATAAAGTGGTTTCTTGGGATGGAATCTACTCCTGGTGAAGATGCTATGAACATTGTTAAAGTGATAACAAAGGTTTTAGAACATTCCATAAACTGAATTGATAAAGCAGTGGCCAGTTTGAGGGGATTGACTCCAATTTTTTTTTTTTTTTTGAGATGGAGTCTCGCTCTGTTGCCCATGCTGGAGTGCAGTGGCACGATCTTTGCTCGCTGCAACCTCCACCTCCCGGGTTCAAGTGATTCTCCTGCCTCAGCCTCCCGAGTAGCTGGGATTACAGGTGACCGCCACCAAGCCTGATAATTTTTGTATTTTTAGTAGAGACAGGGTTTCACCATGTTGGCCAGGCTGGTCTTGAACCCCTGACCTCAAGTGATCTGCCGCCTTGGCCTCCCAAAGTGCTGGGATTACAGGTGTGAGCCACTGCACTCGGCCAATTTTGAAAGAAGTTCTGCTGTGGGTAAAATGCCATCAAACAGCATTAGCTGCTGAGATAAATCTTTGAAAGGAAGAGTCAAGAGATGCAGCAAACTTCATTTTTGTCTTATTTTAAGAAATTGCACAGCCACTACAAGCTTCAGCAGTCACCATCTCCGTCAGTCAGCAGCCATCAACATCAAGGCAAGACCCTCCATCAGCAAAAAGAATACAACTCGATGAAGGTTCAGATGATCTTTAACATTTCTTGGCAATAAAGTATTTGATAATTAAGGTGTGTACCTTGTTTTTTTTTAAAATATAATGTTATTGCACACTTTGACTACAGTATAGTATAAACATAACTTTTATATGCTTGGGAAACCAAATAATTTGTGTGACTCACTTTATTGCAGTATTCGCTTCATTGTGGTGGTCTGGAACCAAACCCACAATATCTTCAAGGTATGGCTGTACCTTAAATTGAATAAGGCCACAGAGAATAATCCCCATTATTTTATGCCCTTTAGTAATGATATAGCACCTGCCCATGCGTTCCCACCACTCTCCTCATGGTGACAGTTCATGCCAAAATAATCTGAGTAACATGTCCCTGCAGAGACAGCCGTGGCATGAGTGGCAGCAAGCCAGGGCTTTTCATGTGCTCTTTTGACTTCAGCCTCTTTATTCCATTCTGGGCAGACCCAACTAGCCGAGAGTAAAGAGACAGAAAGAAAGCAGAGAGCCTCTCCATCGGCCCGTGGTGGTGGACTGGGTGAGGGAAGGAGCCTCCTCCTCAACTCAAAGAAACTTCTTTCAAAAGATAAGAACTTCAGCACCATAGGAAAGTTAAAAAAGAAAAAGAAAAAAAAAGAAAAATCAAAAGAAGAGAACTGTCTGCTTTCTACCTGGGGCAGAGATGTAAGCACAATTAGACATCCAATTTACAAGGCTTTACTTTCATCATCTCCTTTAAGTCTCCGCATAAGCCAGTGAAAAAGGTGGGAGCTGGCATAATGTAATACTTAACCTTTCCATTTATGGACAGGAAGCTGTGGGCCAGGTCCTCTAGCAGGATCACGAATATAAAGGTAATACAGTGAGGTCCCGGTTCTGAAGGGAGTGACATGCATTGTAGTGGGTATGTAGCAGGGAAATCGAGACAGGAAATTGTACATGAAATTGCTGTGAGTGTTAATGTCTATTTTCAGAAGAGGCCGAGTTTGCATAAATGGACTTAAGAATTTGGTCTTGGCAAGAAGATGGGAGATTCTGACATTTTTCATGCTGTTAAAATTCTTTGCTAGATGATGTTTTAGCAATTGGCATAAATAATTTCTTCATATTCACTTCATTCTAAAAAGTATTTGAAATATCTTCAAAGGTAAAATTGCCAAGTATTTCCCTGGAAACATAGATATGGGAAGTATCCAAATTATCTAAGAAGTTGTATCAAGTTTATATTGGCAATGCTGAGTTTATGTGTGTATGTATGTATGTATTTATTACTTGAGACAGGATCTTGCTGTATTGCCCAGGCTGGGGTGTAGTCATTGAGCATGATCATAGCTCAATACAGCCTTGAACTCCTGGGGTGATCCTCTTGCCTAATCCTTCCAAGTAGCTAGGACTACAGGCATGTGATTTTTGTATTTTTTGTAGAGACAGGGTCTTGCTATGTTACCCAGGCTGGTCTGGAACTCCTGGCCTCAAGCAATCCTCCTGCCCTGGCGTCCCAAAGCGCTAGGATTCCAGGTATGAGCCACCTCACCTGGCTCCTGAATTCACTTTTTAATCTTTTTTTTTTTTTTTTTTTTGAGACAGAGTCTCACTCTGTTGCCCAAGCTGGAGTGCAGTGGCATGATGTCGGCTCACTGCAACCTCATCCTCCCAGGTTCAAGTGATCCTCCTGCCTCAGCCTCCTGAGTAGCTGGGACCACAGGTGCACACCACCACACCCGGCTAATATTTGTATTTTTAATAGAGACGGGGTTTCACCATGTTGGCCAGCTTGATCTCAAACTCCTGACCTCAACTGATCTGCCCACCTTGGCCTTCCAAAATGCTGGGATTACAGGCATGAGCCACCATGCCCAGCCCACTTTTTAATTTTTAAAATTAACTATTAAGTAGATCAAAAGTATACTTATAAAATATATGTAAGTCATGGTTCTCATTGCTGGGAACCTTAAAAAATTCTGTTATGAACAATTTCAAACTTATACAAAAATGAAGAGGGTGAAATAATGAACACCTCTACCTATCACTCAGCTCCATCAATTATGGCCAGCCTTGTCATAATTACGATTATAATTTCCTAGGAGTGTGTCTATAACTTGACAAAACTGACTCAAAAACAAATGAAATACCTAAACACTCCTAAATAAATTGAATTCATGATAAAAAAAACCTTCCTACGTTGTTGATCAGAGTATATATTAATAATTACACTCCTAATACTATGCAGCTATAAAAAGGAATAAGATCATGTTCTTCGCATGGACATGGATGAAGCTGGAAGCAAACTAACACAGGAACAGAAAGCCAAACACCACATGTTCTCACTTTTAAGTAGGAGCTGAAAAATGAGATCACATGAACACAGGGAGGGAAACAACACTCACTGGGGCCTGTTGGGGGGTCGAGTTGGGGGAGGGAGTGTATTAGGAAAAATAGCTAATGCATGTCGGGCTTAATACCTAGGTGATGGGTTGATAGGTGCAGCAAATCACCATGGCACATGTTTACCTGTGTAACAAACCTGCACATCCTGCACATGAACCTCAGAACTCAAAATTAAAATTAAAATTAAAAATATAATTCCACTCCTCGATTTATCATTTGACCATGTGCAAGATATATTGTCTAGGTACATACAACAGGAGGAATGCACATTGAAAAGACAGACTGTATGCTTTTAAGTTCCATTCAAAGTCTTCAAGAGTATCTCTGAATGATTGCAAAATGACTCCCGCATATCTGCCAAAAAGACATAGAAGTATTCATAGCAGCATTTTTCCTAACTGTCAAAAGTTGAAAACAACAACACATATCTATTAATGGTAGGATAGGTAAATTGTGGAATACCATACAACAATGAAAATGAACAAACTATAACCATATCCAACTATATGAATGATCCTCATAAATACAGAGATCATCAAATGAAAGAAGCTCAATATAGTAATATGTAAATCTGTGCAACTGCACTTATATGAGGTTCAATAACAGACAAAACTAATTTATTGTCACTTTGATTTAAATGTGTTCCCCTAAAGTTGATGTGTTGGAACGTTATTCCCTTTGCCCTCATGAATGGATTAACGGATTATTGAAGGCTCTGCCCTCATAAATGGATTAATGTCACTGTCACAGGAGTGAGTTTGTTAGTGTGGGAGTGGCTTTGTTATAAAGGCGAGCTCTCTTTGGCTCCCTTGTTCTTGCCCTCCTGTCACGGGCTGACTCTCGCCAGATGCTGATGCCATACTCTTGGACTTCCCAACCTCCAAAACTGTAAGAAGTATATTTCTTTTCTTTATAAGTTATCCTGTCTGTTGTATTATGTTATAGAAACAGAAAACAGACTAAGACAATTGTGTTAGGAGTCAAGGTGACTGTTACCCTTGAGAGATTAGTGACAGCGAATGGGCACAAGGGAACTTCAGGGGATCTGGTCGTGTTCTATTTTTCTTTTTTATCTGAAAGCTTATACATATGTGTGTTCATTTTGTGAAAATTCGTTGAACTGTATCCTTTATGTGTGTACTTTCTGTATATATACTTCAATAAAATTTTATATTACAAAAAATTAAAGTGAAATATAATAGCCACAAAATTTAAGTAAAGAAAAGATCTACCTGATGCTGCTCTTATTTTTTTTAAAAAAAGGTTTGTGCTAACAGAAAGTGTTAACAGAATGAAACTGTAGCTTTTTAATAACTTTTTCCAGAAAGCTGATGGTCTTAATCTTGAGAAATGGGAATAGGGAAATGAAGATACTTATTCTTCTAAGGGTAGGAAAACACTCCTTCCCTTTAAGATATACTTTAGGATTATGAAGCACACTGTGCCCTTTAGGCCGTCAGAAGTCTGACCCATATAGTAATTAATCCTATTCTCTGACAGTTGTCTTCACTGACTGTCCACTCTAAGCCTGTTTCTCCATCTGTAGAAAGGAAAGTCATACCTACCACCCTGCCTGGCAGCTGGTAGGTGATTTTTTTTTTTTTTTTTTTTTTTTGAGACAGGGTCTCAATTTGTCGTCCAGGCTGGAGTGCAATGATGCGATCTCGGCTCACTGCAACCTCCGCCTCCTGGGTTCAAGCGACTCTTGTGCCTCAGCCTCCCAAGTAGCTGGGATTACAGGCACCCAAGACCACGCCTGGCTAATTTTTGTGTTTTTGTTTTGCTTTGTTTTGTTTTAGACAGACTCGCTCTGTCACCAGGCTGGAGTGCAGTGGTGCAATCTCAGCTCGCTGTAACCTCCACCTCCTGGGTTCAAGTGATTCTCCTGCCTCAGCCTCCTGAGTAGCTGGGACTACAGGCGACCGCCACCACGCCCAGCTAATTTTTGTATTTTTAGTGGAGACGGTGTTTCACCATGTTGGCCAGGATGGTCTCTATCCCCTGACCTTGTGACCCACCCGCCTTGGCCTCCCAAAGTGCTGGGATTACAGTCATGAGCCACCGCGCCTGGCCAATTTTCATCTTTTTTAGTAGAGATGGGGTTTCACCATTTTGGCCAGGCTGGTCTCGAACTCCTGACCTTAAGTGATTTGCCCACCTGGCCTCCTAAAGTGCTGGGATTACAGGCATGAGTCACCGCGCCCAGCCAGTGATCTTTTGATTATTAATAATGTTATTGGAATATTATCAAACATCGTTTGGTTCTAGTTTGTTTTTATTTAATTTCTGCAAATAATTTCATCTGAGCACAACTATTTTCCTGGGAACCCTAAATTATTCCTCTGCATCTACCACAAAGAAAAATCTAGGTGGCTTCCATTCCTTGCCTTTGCTCTCTCTGTACATTTTTTGTTGTTTTTCCTAGTAAAGCATCATCATCTTACTAAGAAATACAGTGGGTCATTTGATTCAAGAGCTATGGTTTGTCTTGTGCTAGAGAAAAATTCCAAGTTCTCTAAGGAAGCATTTCACGTCTGCTTACTCACCAAGACTTGTCTGTAGATTCTTGAATTCCTTTAAAGAAGAGTTCAGTTCTACATTTTAATTTATGTCCTTACTTTAAACACAGATTATCCATTATTCTGCTGTTTGTCAGGATTCCTTCATTTTTCATTTTAACCTCATTTTCTGCATCATAGGTTTTCATTCTGAGATGGAGATCAATCACGCTGTCCCAACCTGTTTGTACAGTATTAATCATCCAGTTCTCTCCAATGGGCTTTTCATATGGTTGCCTGTTTTACATCTGTTCATTCCTTTCTCATACAAGATACACAGCCTACTCCTATTTTCTAGTAAAAAATCTGATGTAAAATAGTGTATTTTTCCCCATGACATTTTCATTGGCTGAAGACTTATCAGAAACTATTTGGATTAAGGAGGCACTATCATTTTTATTTATGTTATGTCTTTGTGTTTCATGGTATCTCATCTCCAACTGCTTAAAGAAAGCAGAGCCTACAATGACCTCTTGAACTGATTCCCACAAGCCTTCTTTCTCAGAGAGTAGGCAGGTCTCACATTTCCGCAGGGCAGAGATCACGTGATTTCATTTATCAGCTAATCCATAGATATAGCTAGTGATTCTTTTGTTATATAGGATATAGAGAGGAATTTATCTGTGGGGCAAATAAAAAACACTGAACAAAAATTTTATACTTTTAAGACAGCAGAGTGGAAGAAACTTATTCCTCAAAAATATTGTTTTCTGAAGACTCAGTCATTCCTGAAGTGAACATAAAATCTTTTACTTTAAAATCAGAGTTAAGATAGCAACTATTAATAATTTATATAGACATTCTGCCACTGCCAGTTACTTTAGTCATATCATAATAACCATGGTATCATTGATATAATCTAATATTCCTTTGTATTTGAAGTTATGTTAATGACAGTGGCCTTTCCTGTGTTTTTAAAGATAGATAGGAGACTGCTGAATTTTTTTCCCCAGACAAGCATTTGAAGGCTATTATTGGTAGATTTCAAGACTATGGTTTCTGCTTTCATTTGGTAGACAATGGAATGGAATAAAATATATTTGCAAGTACTCCCAAACAGTATATCTGCAATTTTTTTTTTTTTTTGAGACAGAGTCTCACTCTTGTTGCCCAGGTGCAGTGGCACAATCTCAGCTCACTGCAACTTCTGTCTTTCGGGTTCAAGGGATTCTCCTGCTTCCGCCTCCCAAGTAGCTGGAATTATAGATGCCCGCCACTACACCTGGCTAATTTTTGTATTTTTAGTAGAGACGAGGTTTCACCATGTTGGCCAGGCTGGTCTTGAACTCCTGACTTCAGGTAATCCACCCGCCTTGGCCTCCCAAAGTGCTGGGATTACAGGCGTAAGCCACCGTGCCTGGCCTATATCTGCAATTCTTATAGCTGTGATACCTTGGGCAGGTTAATTTTCCCTATTCTTTCTCTTTCCCTGGTTCTTCAGCTTTCCTTTTCAATGCCAGTGTTGCCTAGGGTTCCATCTTTGGTCCTTTTCTTACTGTTACACACTCTCCTTGTGCCTGTGGTCATCACTAGGACCCATACTCCTTGGCTCCCACATCTTCATCTCTAATGAAAGCCCCTCTTCTAAGCCTCCTTTTTCTCTGTATGCAACTGCTGGTTTGCCTTGAAGGTGTTTCCCCTCAGATCTCACTACTAAAACAGGTGATTCTCGGAAGCATTGACTTGCTTTTAACCTAGAATCTCAGTGAACCATGTGTTTGACTGTGTTTCTGTTATAACTTTAATATCATTGCTGCCTCAGCATCCATTTTTGGCCCTAAGTTGTTTCAAACCCACTGGTACTGCACCACCCTTGGCCCAGTTAAAACGTCCCCTCCCTGTGTGGTTGTATACTATTGAGCCCACTCGTTCCTCATTCTGTTCACGCAAAACATCCACAGCTGCTAACCTCCATAAAACCTAGTGGTCAACACCAGTCATTCAAATAAGTTTCCCTCTTCTCACGTGCTTTCCTTAAATTAGCCAATCCACAACTCCCTTGGGAAAACGCACGTGCTAATGCTTATGCGCCTTAATAAAGGCGTCATCCCACAGCGCCTCTCTCTCACTCACCACCCGATGGTTGAGCTCCCTGCTGCCTCCAGACTTTTCGTCAGCCCTCCTAACCTCTCTGGGTCTGTAAGTGATAAAATTTCTTCTTCTGTTTCATGCATTTTGGTTTGATCTCATCATTGCGTCTCACCTGACCATCACACTGGAAGCTAACTGTCGACCCTCCTAGAGTGCAGCTAACTTGACTTATATGGCCACTGTTGCCAGAGAAACTTTAAGACCAAAATAGAAACCGTAACAGTAAAAATCATAACAGGGCTGGGCGCAGTGGCTCACGCCTGTAATCAAAGCACTTTCGGAGGCCGAGGCGGGTGGATCACCTGAGGTCAGGAGTTTGAGACTGGCCTGGCCAACATGGTGAAACCCCGTCTCTACTAAAGATACAAAAAAAAATTAGCCGGGTGAGGTGGCAGGCACCTGTAATCCCAGCTACTTGGGAGGCTGCGGCAGGAGAATTGCTTAAATCTGGGAGGTGGAGGTTGCAGTGATCCGAGACTAGGCCATTGCACTCCAGCCTGGGCAACAAGAACGAAACTCTGTCTCAAAAAAAAAAAAAGAAAAGAAAAGAAAAGAAAATTGTAACAGTTTCCCTCTGTTTTGCCACTAGGAGATTCAGGACAGATTTGGTGGCCTATCTGTAGCTGTTTAAGATCTGTATTTTGTGTATTAAATTAACCTCAATTCCCCTTGCCTAAACTTTTTATCTGTTTTTTACCCTGTTGTAATGTATAAATTGATATAACCTTGCTTTTAAACTAGGAGGGGGTATGAATATAAGTAATATATGAGGTAATATATTTTGCATATACAGACTATTTATATAATCGTTTGTATATATAGTCCTCCCTCAGTATCCATGGGGGATTGGTTTCAGGACTCCTTGCAGATACCAAAATCCATGGATGTTTAAGTTTTTGATAGAAAATGATATTTGCATATAACCTATGCATGTGCTTCCATATATTTAAATAATCTCTAGATTATTTATAATAACTAATACAATGTAAATGCAATGTAAGCAGTTGTTATATTGTGTTGCTTGGGAATGACAGAAAGTCCATACATGTTCAGTACAGACACAACATTTCTTTTTTTTCCTGAATATTTTTGATTAATGGTCAGTTGAATCCACAGATGCAAAAGCCACAGATAAGGAGGGCTGCCTGTGTCTATAAATACAGCTATACTTTGCTTAATGACAGGAATACATTCTGAGAAATGCATCGTTAGGTGATTTCGTCATTGTGTGAACATCATAGAATCCACTTACACAAACCTAGATGAGCTGCCCTACTACGCCGCTACTCTGCTATATGGTATAGCCTATTGCTCCTAGGCAATTGTAACATAATTGTAAGTATTTGTATCAAAACATATCTAAACATAGAAAAGATACAGTAAAAATATGGTATCAAAGATTTTAAAAGGTACACCTGTTATAGGTCAGGATCATCAATATCATTGTCTTCCACGTCCACATCTTGTCCCACTGGAAGGTCTTCAGGGCACTTACCATGAATGGAACTTGCAAGACAGGAAGTTGCTCTGGGTGAGTCAGTGGGTGAGTGGTGAGTGAATGTGAAGGCCTAGGACATTACCGTGCACTACTGTAGACTTTATAAAGCCTGTACACTTAGGTGACATTGTTTATAAATTTTTTCCATTTTCAATAATAAATTAACCTTAGCTTACTGTAACTTTTTTACTTTATAAACTTAACTTTTTGAAAACTTTTTGACTATTTTGTAATAAAACGTAGCTTAAAACACAAACACATTGTACAGCTATACAGAAATATTTTCTTTATATTCTTATTCTATAAGATTTTTTCTATTTTTAACTTTTTTTACTTTTTAAACTTCTTTGCTAAAAACTTAAGATGCAAACACATATTAGCCCAGGCCTACGGAGGGTCACGATCATCAATATCATTGTCTTCCGTGTCCACATCTTATCCCACTGGAAGGTCTTTGGGGGCAATAAACACACACAGAGGAGCTGACATCTCCTATGACAACAATGCCTCTGGAAGACCTTCTGAAGGAACTGCCTGAGGCTGTTTTACAGTTAGCTTTTTATTTTATTTATTTACTGTAGAGGAAGGGTCTTGCTATGTTGCCCAGGCTGGTCTCAAACTCCTGGGCTCAAGCGATCCTCCAGTCTCGTTCTCCCAAAGTGCTCGGGTTACAGGCATGAGCCACCATGCCTGGCCCCAGTTAGCTTTAAAAAAAAAAAAAAAAATAGGAGTACAGTCTAAAATAACTACAAAAAGTTTGGTAAGTACTGAGTGATAGGACTGTATCAGCTCCATTATAATCTTAAAGGACCACTGCTGTATATGTGGTCCGTTGTGGACAGAAAGGCTGTTATGTGGCCTGGGACTGTACACATACCCCTGCTCAATATCTCCACCTTGGTCGTCCATGTGGCGATACCTTAATTTCAACACATTGAAAATTTATCCTCCTCCTAAATTCTGTGCCATGAACTCATCTGACCTGTCTCCCAAACTGGTGGTCATCTTAAATCTCTGACTCTTCTTTCTTTCTCCCCCAACCTCATGTCTAATTAGTCATCAAATCCTCTCAATTTATTCTGGGCTTTCCTCTCTAGCCCCATTCTACCTGTCCCAGCTGGAACAATTACAAGAGTAATTGCCACTCTACTCTCTGTTCTGCTTCAGAATAACCTTCCTAAACTGTTTAGTCTTGTTAATGCTCTATTTAAAACACTTCACTATCTCCCCATTGACTACGTGATAAATTTCAGACTACTTTGTATGATGAACAAGGCTCTCCATGATTTGAAGGGCGAAGTATTTTCTCTCAATAATGGGAGTTTATCCTCCCTTCTCGGGGTTCACTGTACTTGAGTCACATTGGTTGCAGGTTGGATTCCCTTGGAAGCAGACTCTAAGACAGACAGAGATTGGAGAGTAGGAGTTTTGTCAGGGTGTGCTCCTTGGATTACTGCCTGTAGAAAAGAAGGGAAGAAAGCAGAAAGGGGCTAAGGGGGAAATTGGCCATGACTTGTGGTATGCACGAGCTAGCTTGTATGAAAATTGGCAAATGCTATAAACCAGGGTCCACTGCTTCCATATGGCCTCCCATTTGCAGCTCTTTGAGTACCTCTGGCCCCACTGGGTTGGGAGCATGGTTCAAGCTCAAGATGACCTTTAGAGCTGTATGAGATAAAGGAGTCTTTTGGCAAATGTCAAATGGAGTCGCTGGCTTTCTCTCCATCCTCTTGTACTAAAAATTCTCCTGGATTGTCATTCTCTTTAATTAAGTTACCCACTCCAAAGTCATTTTAATTCATCAGCTTCTTTGTGTTCTTTATGGCAGTGCTTCTCAACCCTGGGCAATTTTGCCCTCCAGGGGACATTTGGAAATATCTGAAGACATTAGTTGTTGTTATTACTGAGTGTGGGGGTACTATTGGCATCTAGTGGGCAGAGGCCAGGAATGTTGCTAAATATCCTACAACACATAGGATAGCCCCACAACAAAAAATGATCCAACCTCAAATGTTAATAGTGCTGTGGTTGAGAAACTCCTCTAAGGCCATAATGACTCAGCAGGAACTTCATTCTAGATAACCATGGGGAAATAATGAAATCAATTGTTTCATCTCTGCTGGTCTTGAGTCAGCCAGAGTCCCTTCCCCTCGCAATTTTTCAGTGCTAGCTGGATTTTCATTGCCTTTTATCCCTACCAGACTGGGTAATCAATCTCAGATTCTTTTCTATTTCTTTGGAGTTTATGGCCTGCAGTCATTCCCGTATCAGTTAAAATGCTGTCGCAAGAAAAACAAGCCATCTTGATTTACAAGAACAGTTTATTGGAAGAATATTGGATAGCTCACAGAAATACCATGAGGGCTGGATTGTGGCATCCTCACTGAAATCAGGTAGCCCAATTCATCCGGATACTAGACATCTAAAACTACCACAAAGTAGATCTGGTGAGGTCACTGCCATTGGCATCCCAAACATTAAATTTTACAGCTTGTGCACTAGACAGGACAATCCATTGTAGCACCGTGCTGCTGTGGTCCCCAAACACTGGGTGCTGCTGCTGGAGATGATTCCCTGCTATCCCAGCTCCTCTGCTTCTCCTGTTTCACAGTCTGGAGTGGGTATGTCTGTCTGATGAGGCCTGGGTTGTTAAAACTGCAAATAATGCTTTGAGGGTATCTGGTAATTTCAACTTGGATGGTGGAAGGTGAACTTTACCTCTGATCAAACAACTTGTAAGTTAGAGAATTCATCAGACACAGGGAAGTATTTCTGGGGAACAACATGGTGACAACTTTTAGGCAGAAAAGGTGTTCATTCCTTTTGACATTCACACAGATTTCAGGCCACTTTATCATAAATATCTCTAACAGCAAAAGTTTAGAAGTGTGTAGCTCTCTGTATTTTTCTATTGTGTTATCTCAAGTTAATTTATAGATTTCTGACTCCATCATAACTGCTGTATACTTTTTCATATGCCCCTCCCCCACCAACAACTTGTAATTTGGAACCACTATGGTTACTATATTTACTTAGGATAAAATTAGGTGTATGTCCCCTAAAGATCTTATCTTGATTATTCTAATTCATTTCAACATGTGCTAGCAGTGCTAAAATAAAGAATGCTGGAAATAGCTTTCTAGGATACAAAGCTAGACAGCATGACTTTTCATTTGTCTTTGATTAATTGTGTACTTGCCTCCTTTATGGAAGACAAACCCATATGTAAAGCTATACCAAGACAGAAAAACAGTAGATCTTTTTAAAAGGTTCTTAGTGTGAGTGTGACTTTTTTACTTTTTTCCTTATTGTCACTTGATGGATCTTTCCATTCACCTTTTCTGACATCAAAGATGAAAAATTATGTGCTTCAGAGATGAGCTGATAATACCCTGACAGGGCTTTGCAAGAGTTTCTGGTAGCCTGTCTTATAAAATACCAACATTTCCTGGAAGACTCAGAAATTGCCAGTACGGTAGGGTGGTTATTTAATTTATGTATTTGTATTTTTATATAAGATAGGGTCTGCCTATGTTGCCCAAGCTGGTCTTGAACTCCTGGGCTCAAGGGATCCTCCTGCCTTGGCCTCCCAAAATGCTAGGATTATAGGCATGAGCCACCATTCTGGGCCATGGTGATTATTAAAAAAAAAAAAAAAGTGAAGTTAATGAGGTGATTTGATAGAAGGACCCAGAGAAAGGTCAGTTTTTGACTTTCACATGAAGACTGGGGGCAGCCAATTTGCCTTTTGCTGTTGGCTGTGTTTGGTATATGTTGGTAAGACCCCAATCTTACGAGTTCTTATTGCCAAACATAGGATTGCTTTTTCACTGTTGCCTAAGGTATCTTTCCATACTGTCGTCTATGATTCCTTCACTTTCATAGATGGAGAAAACTGAGTTGTAGGAAAAGTAGACCACGGATTCAGAATTAAAAATATTAAAAACCAACTGATCAAATAAAAACTACTATAAAGCCCAGTGCAGGAAGAAGGGAGGGGAATCCTTATGAGTCAGAGGCTGGAGATCACCACACCCAGTTTCAGAAATCATCAGAATGGCAGGCTTGCTTTTTAAATAAACTTTTAATTTCAGAATAGTTTTAGATTTATAGAAAAGTTAAAAAGACAGCATGGCAAATACTGGATCCACACCAGCAAACTGTCCTTTACTGAAAGTTTATGCTCAAAGAGGTTTGAAGCCTGGTCACCCCCAATGAAAAATGAGAGCTAACGATGTGCCTGGCTCAGTACCGATTGTCCTGCCATATTCACTTTTTGATTTTAGCAGGATCTCCAGTCAATTCTTGTGCACATGACAGTTTGAGAACCATTTAGCTAAGTTACATTCTTGGTCAGCTTGTTGGGGTAGCGAGGGTGCGGACTGTGCGTGTGTTTAGGTGTGTGATTGCGGGTTGATGATGTGATTTTCATTTATTTGGAGAATCCATAATCCAGACTCGATTGGACCATAATTGCTAGAATCATGTAGGCCACACTGAGGGAATAAACTGCCTTTCCTCTTCCCTTTGCTTGGTATCTTCTCTCCCAGATCTTCACAAAGTTCCCTTCCTCAGGTCTGTCCTTGGAGAGCCCTTTCCTGACCACCTTATTTAAGGTGGGCCCTGTCATTCTCTACCTGCTGACCTTGCTTTACATTTCGTCTTCTCTGACATTATAAAATAGATATATTTGGTTTTTATTTTGTTTGTTGCCTCTGTCTCTCACCATGCACTGGAACATGAGGCCAATGGGAACCAGGAATCTGCTTTGCATACCACATCCTCACCAAGTCCCTGCTTACTCAATTAAACCATTTTGACTCATTTTCTGAAAAATATAACACTAGCGATTTGGTAGCACAAACTACTTTTCAATTTTCTTTTCATGAAAAGAAATTCAAGAAGACTTTATTCTAGCTCATATTTTTGTGCTAATTTTTTGACTGAGAATTGCTTTTATCTCTAAGAATATTTTTAAACATTATGTTTATTACACAAACTTATTGGTGATATAAAAAGAGTAAATGAAAAAAATCTTCCACAATTGCTATTCTAACTAGTTCCTTTTCTTTTTTCCCTGCTGGGATCCAGTTCATATCTATATGGATGAACTTCAGTTTTTAAGTTAATTGTAGAGGTTTGCTGACAAATGTAGATGACATATATCAGTTTCTCAGACTAGGGATTTGGGGTTTTTTTCATAATTTTTTTGTTTTTATTTTATGTTTTAAAATATATAAACCTTTAAACATTTAAAGTGGTAAAAATATTCAGTGTTTTAACTTTAAAATAATTATTTAAAAAATTAAGTGTCCCTAAGGAACACAAAAGGACCATGCCAACTTGCAAAGGACAGGAAATAAAAAGCCAGAAGTTGATATGAAGATGATTTCTTATTCACCATATTCAATGAGGCATGAAAAATGCTTAAATATAAAAGAAAGCTTATCTGATAGGGTAAATAAAGAATGACTTTTACAAAAGAAAAACATTTTTAAGCAGTGTATCTGCCATAATAGTGGTGATAAATCACTGGCCCTTATAATCATACCAACTTAGTTTTTACCCAATTCTTTAAGCTTTGAAATATCATTTTCTTGTATCAGTTTAACCAAAATCATGGTCAGTCTGACCATCTGGACCTTCTTATGGTGATGACAGTTGGATGCACCTAATCAAAAGTCAGCAACTAACTGTTAATAAAGTAGGAAATTCTGAGTTCACTACATTCTATTATGAGTCAGAAACAACTGGTCAAATTGGTTTGAAAGATATGCCCAATGGTTACCATTTAGCAATAAAAAGGAATAAAGCACTTTTTCATACCAAAACATAGATGAATCTCAAAAACATTAAGTTGAACAAAAGACAGTTACGGTCTGTACATTTGTATGACACCAATTAAATGAAATTCTAGAAAAGGAAAAAATAATCTAAAGGGACATAAATTAGATCACTGGTTGCCAGTTAGAAGGAGGAGTAAATGCAAAATGGCATGAGGAGTCTTTTTGGGGTGATGGTAAGGTTTCATCACTTCCATGCAGTGATAGCCACATGTGTGTATATGTTTGTCAGACTCATCAAACTACATTTAAAATGGGTACACCTTATTGTCTGTAAATAATACTTTAAAGTTGATTTCAAAAAGATATTAAGTCTATCTTCTGAAAAACTTTTATTATTCTACCTATTTTCTCATCAAAACAATTCCAAGCCTCATGAAATGTAATAATTATTGCATTATCTGTTAAAAATGTATTCCTACTATGTGTTAACATTCCCAGTAATGATTTATTAGCCATATTTTATCAAACTATTTGTTATTCAGTGAATTTTAGGATCTGCCTGATATGAGTGTCCACACCTAAATGTTACTGAAAGCCTTTGAACACACCTTTGTCATTGGTTTATTCTTATCTGCTAAGAAATAGAAGTGGCAGTTTTCATATATAAACATAGATTTTAAATATCCATTAAATGAATAGGGCAGATTGGTGAATGCTGATTTCCATATTAAACTCTTTGTGTTATTACAAATAACTCATTGAACATGAGTCCTTTTCTTATCGCAGGTAGGCATTGAAATTACATTTAGAAAATAAGGCTAATGAGAAAAATAGCTAGGAAAATGTCCAAATGCAGTTGTTTATACTGTGAACCTCACAGTCAATAGTAAAGAATAAAACAAACAGCCTTTCTGAGAAGTCTTGGAAATCACAATTCATGCTGGTTCTGTGCAGCCTGTTAACAACCCAGTCACTTTTTGCACTCAGGTTGAGAAAGTCATTATTTTTCTTCATTAGTTACAATTCTGCTGACAACAGTATTCTTCTAATAGCCATCCTACAACTCAGTTGGCTACAATTGATTTGCAGACTCTGGGTCTTTATTGATAACCTTTACACTGACCTTGTAAGATTCATAGATCCTCATTATGGCAAAAGTCCAAGTGCTTCATGAAACAAAATGTTTTGGCACAAGCATTGATTCTATAAACACTGGACAGGACAGAGGTATCTGCAGTGAAAGACCATGCTACCTATACCAATATTTTTCCTTGAAAAGCCCAGTGTAAAACACGTGTGTATGTGTTTATTCTCCAACAGGACAAATCCAGGTTCCTATTTCTGCCTCTTTTATACTCCAAGGAAATTAAGGCATGCCTGAATTCTGATGATACCTGTGTCAATACAAAAAAACCACTGAATCTTGTACAGATCTCTTTACATGGATTGAGATCCTTTCCAGCTCATAACAAAATGGAATTCCTGTGTAAGATAATTGTTTCATGCAACAAAAGATAATCTCTTAAATCTTTTACCATTCGTTTCTTATTAAATGTGGAGAATTGTGTTTTGAGATTGTGAAAGTGAAGAAAATAATGTGAAACCCATCGAGGCAGCTTTTTATTAATATACCCTATTCATAAAAATCCTTATATCCTGGAAGGACTGAGCAAATGATGACATTCTCTACAGTAACTTTCCCAGTTAATTCATAAATTTCACTGAGTGTCCACCCACAGTCCATATAAACCTGTTTTATGTGCTCTGGAGGATCAGGAGATGAAACACTGGAGGAAGTTTTTTGCCCTCAAGGAATGCAAATTGTAACTAGGATTACATAAGAAACATAGGAATACACTGCGTGCGTATTCACACAAATTCATACACATCTGTCTGTTTCCAGTCTTCGGATAAATGCAGTAATTAACTAGGGATGGTGGTTGTGTTTAGAGTAATAAGGAAGTAAGTGGATTAGAAAGTGAGATAGGAAAAGGAGAAAGATCTTTCCTCCCACCACAGACAATGGAGACATTCTCTCTGCCTGCTTCCATTTTATTTATCTGAGTGGAAGTATCCCCTATGGACTATTCTGAGGTGTAGGATTTCATACTGGCCCTCTGGAAAATGTCCTATGTAACCAAAAAATGGGTTGT
The DNA here is from genome assembly GCF_028858775.2 of Pan troglodytes. Classification (NCBI taxonomy): domain Eukaryota; kingdom Metazoa; phylum Chordata; class Mammalia; order Primates; family Hominidae; genus Pan; species Pan troglodytes. Next base: position 117,126,566 of record NC_072403.2, read on the forward strand.
GTATTTTTGTGAGGTAGTGCCGGCTCAGTAACACACCACCTTGTGATAGATGTCTACTTATCTGTCTTCTTGTGATATTATCAGCCATTGATAGATGAAAAATAATCTATTATAAGAGATTACAAAATGGTGACATTCTAGTTCTATAATTTCTTCATCTATTAACTAAAATAATGTCAGATGTTTGCTTCTTCAACCATTTGGTTACTGTATTAGAGTTCTATAGAGGGTTAGAACTAAGAAGATAGATATATGTATTTAAAGGGGAGTTTATTAAGTAGTAGTAACTCACATGATCACCAGATCACAATAGGCTGTCAGCAAGCTTAGGAGCAAGGAAGCCAGTCCGAGTCCCAAAGCTGAAGAACTTGGAGTCTGGGCTGGGTGCTGTGGCTCACGCCTGTAATCCCAGCACTTTGGGAGGCCAAGGCGGGCAGATCACAAGGTCAGGAGATCGAGACCATCCTGGCTAACACAGTGAAACCCCATCTCTACTAAAAATACAAAAATTAGCTGGACATGGTGGCGGGCGCCTGTAGTCCCAGCTACTCGGGAGGCTGAGGCAGGAGAATGGCATGAACCCGGGAGGCAGAACTTGCAGTGAGCCAAGATCATCACCACTATATTCCAGCCTGGGTGACAGAGCAAGACTCTGTCTCAAAAAAAAAAAAAAAAAAAAAAAGAAAACTTGGAGTCTGATGTTCAAGAACAGGAAGCATCCAGTATGGGAGAAATATGTAGATGGGGAGGCTAAGCCAGTCTAACTGTTTCACATTTTTCTGCCTGCTTTATATTTGCTGGCAGCTGATTACATGGTTCCCACCCAGATTAAAGGTGGGTTGGCCTTTCCCAACCCACTGACTCAAATGTAAATCTCCTTTGGCAGCACCCACACAGACACACCCAGGAACAATACTTTGCATTCTTCAATCCAGTCAAGTTGACACTCAGTATTAGCCATCACAAGTCCACCCCTTGTTAACTTGAACCCAAACACATCTCCTGAGATCATACATAATCTTCAAATAAAGACAATAATAAGATCATAATTGTGCCTAACATAATACAACTATCCTTTGTACAACTGAAAATGCACCAATCCCCAATCCAAATGCTATTTCATAAAGTTAACAACACTTAAATGCTGATATGAAATCAATAAATGTTATGTCACATGATAAAGGAAAAGGAAATAAAATGAAGTTATTTTCGTAGTATAAGTATACATGTACAAATGTGTTTTTTTGTTTTGTTTTTGTTTTGTTTTTTTGAGACAGAGTCTTGCTTTGTCGCCTAGGCTGGAGTGCAGTGGCGCGACCTCTGTTCACTGCAAGCTCTGCCTGCCGGGTTCACGCCATTCTCCTGCCTCAGCCTCCCGAGTAGCTGGGACTATAGGTGCCTGCCACCACGCTCGGCTAATTTTTTTGCATTTTTAGTAGAGACGGGGTTTCACCGTGATAGCCAGGATGGTCTTGATCTCCTAACCTTGTGATCCGCCTGCCTCGGCCTCCCAAAGTCCTGGGATTACAGGTGTGAGCCACTGCGCCTGGACACAAATGTTTTTAACAAAAGAAAGAAATACTCATGACAATTACAGTCCTCATTTCTGCAGCTGATCACATGGTTGTAGCTGGTATTGATGACTGCCTCCTTCTACCCATTTTATATTCCCTTTGCCTTCAGTGAGCACCTCAGCAGATTGTTTTTTTTTCTGGTGGAGTGACTCAAACCTTCATCCCTGAAGTGTCTGGGCCATTTGTAGTCCTGCCTGGATTGGGCTGTCGTAGTTTCCCATTGACCTTAATCATAGGGCATGGTAATAGTAAGAGATGCCCCAGGGGATCACCAGTATTCCACGCTTATTCTTCTTCCCTCTGTTATGGAGCAGTAGACTGATCTCATCATGATAGCCTGGGTCAATCACCCCAGCCAACACTGTAACTCCGTTCTTAGCCAGTTGACTTAAGGTAGGAGTAGTCCAAAGTGTTCAGGTTAAGTCTTAACTTCCAGTTTAGTGGAATCGTTGTGTCTCCTGGTGGCAGAATTCCTCCCTCTGGAACTAAAACCTCTAGGCCACCAGAATGTAATGGGGAACAGGAAGCAAAAATTTTGCTAGTGGATCACTAGGGGTGATGGCATGTGGTACCACATCCACTTCCACCTCTTGATTCCTGGACCCGTGAATTCTGGCTATGGGAGAAACAATACCATATATTAGATGCTGATTCAGAGCATACATGGCCTTCTGGAGAACTTTGCCCCAGCCCTGCAAAGTATTATCACCTAGTTGGCATTGTAATTGTGATTTCGAAAGGCCATTCCACCATTCTATTAATCCAGCTGCCTCAGGATGATGGGGAGTATCGTAAGACCAGTGAATTCCATGAGCATGAGCCCACTGCCACACTTCTTCAGCCATAAAGTGAGTGCCTTGGTCAGAGGCAATGCTGTGTGGAACACCGTGACGGTGGATAACGCATTCTGTGTGTCCACGGATGGTAGTCTTGGCAGAAGCATTGTGTGCAGGATAGGCAAATCCATATCTGGAGTAAATGTCTATTCCAGTGAGGATAAACCTCTGCCCTTTTCATGATGGAAGAGGTCCAATATAATCAACCTGCCACCAGGTAGCTGGCTGATCACCCTAAGGAACGGTGCCATATTGAGGGCTCAGTGTTGGTCTCTGCTACTGGCAAATTGGGCACTCAGCAGTGTCTGTAGCCAGGTCAGCCTTGGTGAGTAGAATTCCATGTTGCTGAGCATAACCTCTATCACTGCCACCATGGCCACTTTTATCATGGGCCCACTGGGTGATGACAGGGGTGGCTGGGGAAAGAGGCTGGGTGGTGTCCACTGAACAGGCCATCCTATCCACTCGATTATTAAAATCCTCCTCTGCTGAGGTAACCTGTTGCTGAGCACTCACATGAAATACAAATATCTTCAGTTTTTGACCACTCAGAGAGGTCCACATCCACATACCTCTTCCCCAAGTTTCTTTGTCACCAATTTTCCAATCATGCTTCTTCTAAGTCCCTGACCATCCAGCCAAGCCATTGGCTACAGCCCATGAATCAGCATATAATCGCACATCTGGCCATTTCTCTTTCCATGCAAAGTGCCCAGCCAGGTGTACTTCTCGAAGTTCTGCCCACTGGGAAGATTTCCCTTCACCACTGTCCTCTGGGGATGCCCTAGCAAGGGGCTGTAGTGCTGCAGCTGTCCACTTTTGGGTGGTGCCTGCATATTGTGCAGAACCATCTATAAACCAGGCCCTAATCTTCTCTTCCTCTGCCAACTGATCATAGGGAACTCCCCATGAGACCATCGGTGCAGGCTGGGGGAGAGAGGGCAGGGTGACAGGAGTAGAGACCATGGGCATTTGAGCCACTTCCTCATGTAACTTAACTGTGCCTTCAGGACCTGCTCGAGCCTAATTACGTATATACCACTTCCATTTGATGATGAAATGGTGCTGTGCATGACTTACTTTATGGCTAGATGAGTCAGCACCCAGTTCATAACAGGCAGTTCAGGTCGTATGGTGACTTGATGACCCATCGTCAAACGTTCAGTTTCCACCAAAGCCCAGTAACAGGCCAAGAGCTGTCTCTCAAAAGGAGATTAGTTATCTGCAGAAGATGGCAGGACCTTGCCCAAAAGTCCTAGAGGCCTCTGCTGTGATCCATCTCTGGGGGCCTGCCAAAGGCTCCAAACAACATCTCTTTCTGCCACTGACACCTCAAGCACCATTGGATCTGCTGGGTTGTATGGCCCAAGTGGCAGAGAAGCTGGCATAGCAGCCTGGACCTGGTGCAGAGCCTTCTCCTGTTCTGGACCCCACTCAAAACTGGCAGCCTTTTGGGTCACTCAATAAATGGGCCAGAGGAACATATTCAAATGAGGAATGTGTTGCCTCCAAAATGCAAATAGGCCCATTAGGTGTTGTGCCTGTTTCTTGGTTGTAGAAGGGGCCAAATGCAGCAACTTATCCTTCACCTTGGAAGGAATATCTCAACATGCCCTATACCACTGGACCCCTAGAAATTTTACTGAGGTAGAAAGTCCCTGAATTGTAGTTGCATTTATTTTCAATGCTGTGGCATGCTAATGTCTCACCAATCAGTCCAGTCTGTTTGCTACTTCTTGCTCACTGGATCCAATTAGCATAATGTCAGCAATGTAATGGACCAATGTGATATATTGTGGAAGTGAAAAGTGATCAAGGTCTCTCTGAATCAGATTATGACAAAAGCTGGAGAGTTGATATACCCCTGAGGTAGGGCAGTAAAAGTATATTGCTGGCCTTGCCAGCTGAAGCCAAATTGCTTCTGGTGGGCCTTACAGACAGGAATGGAGAAAAAGTCATTTTCCAAGTCAATGGCTGCATACAAGGTACCAGGAGACGTGTTAATTTGCTCAAGCGATGCAAACACATCTGGTACAGCAGCTGCAATTGAAGTCATCACTTTGTTAAGCTTATGATAACACACTGTCATTCTCTAAGATCCATCTGTCTTCTGCACAGGCCAGATAGAGTTGAATGGGGATGTGGTGGGAATCACCACCCCTGCCCCTGTGGCTTTCAAGCCCTTGATGGTAGCACTAATCTCTGCAGTCCCTCCAGGGATGCGGTGTTGTTTTTGATTTATAATTTTCCTAGGTAGAGGCAGCTCTAATGGCTTCCATTTGGCCTTTCCCACCATAATAGCCCTCACCCTACCAGTCAGGGAGCCAATATGGGAGTTCTGCCAGCTGCTAAGTATGTCTATGCCAATTATGCATTCTGGCACAGGAGAAATGAACACAAGATGAGTCGGGGACCCACTGTAAGTAGGACCTGAGCTAAAACTCCATTACCTCCATAAACCCCTACTTTAACTGGAGGACCACAATTCGGGTCCCCTGGAATCAACGTCAGCTCACAGCCAGTGTCCAGTCGTCCCTGAAATGTCTGATCATTTCCCTTTCCCCACTGCACACTCTGGTAAAAGGCTGGATGTGTCCTTGGGGAAGGATGGGAGAAAGATTAGCATAAATTGTTGGTAGTGTAGTGGGGTTCTTCCTCAATGGGACCTGGGCTCCCCTTCATTCAAGGGATTCCAGGTCTGTAAACTGGCTCAAGTCTGGAAATTGACTGAGGGGCTATGATTCTCTGTTCAAATTAGTCTTTTGTTCATTTGACCTGGAAGTTATGCAGTAGGCTTCCTATCAATTTCACTTTTAAGAACACCATCATTAATTAGCCAATGCCAGAGTTCTATGTGAGTCAGACTATGTGATTGCTGCTTTGCCTCTGCTGTCCATTATGGTAGCTGTGCCCACCTTTCCTTTGACAGCTGGGTGCTGCCAAGTTGTCCGTGCCATCTCAGGATCCAATTATTCTCATTCTATTTAAATTTTGTAGTCGGGTGACTGTGGTTCCCACTGTTAGATCTGACATACAGAGAAGAGCAATTACAGGGCTCTTAAAAAATGCAGGTGCTGCCCTCACAAATCTATTTCACAAAGCATTGGTCAAGGGTATATCTTCTGGACCCTCCCAGCTGGGATGAGTAAGTCTAAAGTGACTAATCCACTTCAGCATCCCAATCTCCCTAAGCCTTTGGATCCCTTCCTCTACATTAAACCAAGGGAGATCAGGCATTTCCAGCTCACTCACAGTGGGCCATCTTTTAATCCATATTTTGGCTAACCAAGCAAATAAACTATTAGAACCTTTTTTAACTCCCCAAGTTGCAACATTAAATGCAGAATCCCTACTTAGTGGGCCCAAATCAATAAATTGAGCCTGATCCAACTCTGTTCCTTCCACCATTATCTCACACCCTTAATATCCATTCCCATGCCTGTTCTCCAGATTTCTGTTCATTTAAATTAGAGAACTCAAGCAGTTCTTTTTGAGTGTAGTGTACCTCCTCATGGGTCACACTCTCAACCTCACTTCTAGGGCCCTGCCAGGACTTATAGGTCAGAAGCAAACAGGAGTATTAGGGGTGGCTCCTGAGGAGAATCAACATTATCTTGCCTGGCAACTGGCTCAGGGGAGGCCAACACTGTTGCCTCAGGCAGTGCAGGGTTTATCTCCTCAGAGAAAGGTGGAAAGGCTGATGCCAGTGTAGGTCAGGGAGGGAATGTTGCCACTACTGGTGATGGGGAAGCCATTTCTTCTGGCAAAAAGAGTTCACCAGAATTTACAAGCTCAGTGTCCCCAGCTTCATCCCACACGTCCCCATTCGAAGTTGCAGGGTCCCATTCTCCTCTAATCATTGCCCTCATTTTAACAGGAGACACCTGGTGAGGCTGTGCATGCACCTTTCATTGCAGGTCAGCCTCTTGCGTGATAAGAGCTTGTGTGTGATTTTCCACAATTTCAGCTCTTTCTCCATAGGAGATAAGACTCTCACTCAGGGCAATCTTAGAAGATTTGAGGCTCAATATCTGCTTCTGAAGCTGGGAGACAGAATCCCTGAGTTCATTATTTTCTTTCATCACTGTGTCTAGTGAACTTAGGAGAAACCAACCAGCTTCATTATGTTCCTTGGTTCTCCGCATATGGTCAAAGGTATTATGTATAGAGTCACTAAACTCCTTGTCTCTCACGAACAGTGCATCAGGAGTGTCAAATACATTTATTTTGCCTAACTTTCTAAACAGTTTATGCCAGGGACTCTCGGTATTCTCCATACTGTTAGAAGTACACTCCTTAGTATTTTTGGGTCTAATCATTTTAAGCAGCCACCTCCAGAAACCCCCAAACCAACAAAAGAACTCCATCCTTAATATTCTGTTCCTCTAGAACCACTCCTGGTACCAAAATCTATATTAGGGTTCTCTAGAGGGACAGAACTAATAGGATAGACATATATATAAAGGGGAGTTTATTATTAACTCACATGATCACAAGGTCCCACAATCTGCAAGCTGAGGAGCAAGGAAGCCAGTCTGAGTCTGAGTCCCAAAGCTGAAGAACTTGGAGTCTGATGTTTGAGCGCAGGAAATATCCAGCATGAGAGAAAGATGTAGGTGGGGAGGCTAAGCCAGTCTAACCTTTCCAGGTTTTCCTGCCTGCTTTATATTTGCTGGCAGCTGATTAGATGGTACTTACCCAGATTAAGGGCGGGTCTGCCTTCCCCAGCCCACTGACTCAAATGTTAATCTCCTTTGGCAACACCCACACAGACTTTCAGTATTAGCCATCACAGCTACTTCATGAATTAACTAGAACCCAAAGCCTAAGGCAAAGTTTGAATACTAAGGTTTTACTGGGAGATGCAATTCAAGAGCAACAGGAGTGAAGGAAAAAGTAAGTGAGGCAGGGAATGAGGAAAAGCAAATGCAAGGTCGTATGTTACTGAGCCAGCACAACCTCATAAAAATTACACAACTGGTTGTTTGGTTATGTAGAACATTTTCCAGAGGGCCAGTGTGAAATGATACACCTTGGAATAGTCCATAGAGGACACTTCCACTCAGGCAAATAAAAATAGAAGGGCAGGCCAGGCATGGTGGCTCATGCCTATAATCCTAGCACTTTGGGAGGCCAAGGAGGGAGGGTCACTTGAGGCCATGAGTTGGAGACCAGTCTGGCCAACATGGTGAAACCTGTTCTCTACTAAAATACAAAAATTAGCCGGGTGTGGTGGGGTGTGCCCGTAACCCCAGCTACTCGGGAGGCTGAGGCAGGAGAATCACTTGAATCTGGGAGGTGGAAGTTGCAGTGAGCTGAGATAGACCCATTGCACTTCAGCCTGGGCAAAAGGGTGAGACTCTGTCTCCAAAAAAAAAAAAAAAAAGGACGGGGGCGGCAAATCTCATTACTCGTGAACAATTAGTTTTTCCTTCCCTACCCTTGAGTTCATTGACCATCTAATGTTACTGTTAGTGGGCAAAATAAACTGAGGCTCTATTGCAAATGTACTGTGAATATAATTCAACTCTCAGGCTGCCTGTGCATCATTAGGGGAGGAAGGGAAGCAAACTTATCTGCTGATAATTTCCTATATTCTATCTCTCATTGGTCAAAGTTTACCTTGAGGTGTAACTCCTCTAACCCTCCAGACTGAGCTGTCAGACTGGCCAGGGCAGCATCTGGAGAAGTCAGATCCCTTGCACTAATGATTGGCACTTTATCTGGGTCCAGAAGTAATGGGAGGAGCCAGTACCTTGGTGCCTTCCCCCTCAGGATGGACCAGGGCACCAGAGCAGCTGTTCCCAAGGCAGCAGGGATGACCACAGCCATGCTCAGAGCCCAGCCCTTGACTCGGGAGGCCGACACAGTAGCAGTGTTAGGAGGGCAGACAGTGATGGTGGTGGTGGGGATGTCCATTAAACAAGTGGCTGGAAACTCGCGACAGGTGGGGATATGCAAATATGGAGAGGTACATGAACTACCTTTTATGTGCTTGAGGTAGACTGTATATAAGAGGCAGGATATGTTCTTGACTTTCTCTTTTAAACAGCTTTTCAGATAGAGTTGACTTCCATAGATCCTCTAAGAGTGATAATGAAGGTTCTAAATTTTGTTTTGTTTTTTGGATTTTTTAAAAAACGTAATGATTTATTTCAATCCATTGGAATTTATATTTCACATACATGAAATACACTTTTATAAATGTCCGATTTGTCCCTTCTTTGGCAAGTGGGAGCCACTACAAGCTGGTTCCTGACTCCTACCAACATGACCCAGAAGTCTTTGAGAGCTTCCTTGCTTTGTGGCATGACAAGGTATCTTGTACATTTCCTGACCCAGACCTGGCATCAGCCATTTCTGCGAGGAGCCCTGGTTCATTTTGGTGGGGAATGGTATTCAGAGCCACAACCTGGGCATGAATTGTAAAGTGGCAGAACACTGCAAGGAAATCCAAGTCTCAGATTTGTTAAATAAAAGGTTTCAAGAATAGAAAAATGAGGTTATCAACAGGAGAACTAAATTTTGACAAATGCATGAGGAAAACGTGTGTGCAAAATCAAGGAGACAGACAAGGGAATGTCCCTTTGGGATGGCAAAGTGTTTTGTGAATACAAAGAAAGGGTACATGGAGTGGGTCTGGGATGAGGAGGCGATGAGTATGGAGATGTACATAGTGGTCAAACAAAGTCTGGGGTTATATGCTGTGCCAACCCGTTTGAGCTGTTTAGATCATTAAACATGATTGAATTCATGTGGGAAGTATCATTTGGAAATAGTTTGGTGATTTTCTTTCTGTCTGTCTCTCTTCTCTCCTCTCTCCTCTTCTGACAGTCTCGCTCTGTCACCCAGGCTGCAGTGCAGTGGCGCAATCTTGGCTCACTACAACCTCCATCTCTCAGGTTCAACCAATTCTCAATCCTCAGCCTCCCAAGTAGCAGGATTACAGGCACACACCACCATGCCCAGCTAATTTTTGTATTTTTAGTAGATGCGGGGTTTTACCGTATTGGTCAGGCTGGTCTCGACTCCTGACCTCAAGTGATCCACCTGCCCCAGCCTCCCAAAGTGCTGGGATTACAGGTGTGAGCCACTGTGCCCAGCCCCTGTCACTTTCTTTATAGATAAGATGTTGACTTTAAAACAATTCTGGGGCTTAGTTGGGTAGGGCAAAGATTGAAGTGTTCTGAATAGGCCAGTGGCCACCACGAAAGGCAGGGGTCAGCTAGGGGCAAGCAGAGTGTAGTTAGAAGGTGGCTGCTATGGACAGCCACAAGGGTCCTGTGAGTTCTCAGACCTGCAGTTCTAACTTCATCCACTGCAATTCGTCTCCTGATTTCTAGTCTTAATTTCCACTGGTGACCATTCATTAGGGACTCTCTTCCTCTTTCCCAGTTCCTGACTTGGCTGGTGGTTTCTGAGTGGCTGTATCTTCTAGGACGAGGATCCCTAATTAGTAGTGGGAAATATCTTTTGGTCCTGTAGTCACACCTGGTAGATCTGCAAGCTGACTAGAGTACAGGCATGTGGCAGGGTTTAAGATTGAACTACTTTGGGATAGGAACTTCCATGGCAAGTTTAAAATATGTTCTGATAAATGAGACTCTGTGAACAGTGTCACATTACTTGTATCAAGATACATCTAAGCGTCAGTAGCAAAGACACTCCAAAATGCCATGACTTTAGTAATAAATAATAAATAAAATGTCTCTCTCTCTCTTTCTCTCTCTCTCTCACACACACACACACACACACACACACACATGTTCCAAAGTGAGTGCTGCAGGTTGGTGGGACAGCTGTGTTCACACGAGGACCCAGGTTTGTTCTAGGTCTGGGCTCTGCCAGCGTTTGGCCAGGGTGCCTCAAACTTCAAGCATGTTTGACTCCCCTGGAAATCTTACAATTCTATTTTTGTAGGTCTGTGACTGGACCTGAGATTCTGCATTTCTAACAGTTCCCAGATGATGCAATGCTTCTGTTCCTGGACCACACTGGAGTAGCGAGACCCTAGAGTGTTATCATCTGTCAAAGCTGTGACTGCCACATTCAGGTTCTAACCTGCAGGGAAGGAGAGAAGCCTGGGGTTGGGGGACAGCGAGGAGGCCCCCTTGATGTCTTCAATCCCAGACCTGGTGATGGTACATAACACTTCCGCTTACATTATTTGGGTGAAAACCTGGTTATATGGTTACACCTAACTGCAGGGACATCTGAGAAATGTAATCTTGCCTGACAACCACATACAAAGCTACAATTCTATTACTTTCAAAGAGCGGGGAGCAGATGTTGGCAGACAAATCACAGTCCCTGCCACATTACTCTATCTAAAGTCCCCTCACACACCTCCCAGAGACTCCTGGTGGCCACCCAATCAGGTGAAGCGTACTCAGAAGTGTCCAGGAGGCTTTCCAGATCTGAACTTCACAGCATTCTTCCCTTCAGCACGTACTTGAAAAATTCTGCTCCCAGAATTTCCTGAGTATTTATTTATTTATTTATTTATTTAGGGGAGAATGTACAAGTCGACTTTTTCTTTCCACTTTTGTGACTTTGGAAGTGAACGAGATGACCAGATTATGTCTCTTTAAAATCGACTTGTTTAATTCTTCCTGTTTTGGTGAGAAGAAATTGATGCTTCAATCCCAGTCTCACATTATTCCAGCCAAGACAATCTTGCTGGGCTGAATCACTGTGCTGCAGATTTTCCTGTCCGATGAGTGGGTGAGATACAGGATAATAAATGAGTCCAGGCAGTTGGCAAGATGCACGGGCAGCCTGAGAGCAGAGTTATAATCACAGTATATTTATGATAAAACTGCAGTTTATTCTGCAGACACGACAACATTAGATGGTCAAAGAGCTCAAGGATAGTGAAGGAAAAACTAATTGTTTGTGAGTGATGAGATTTGCCCTTCATTTTTATTTACCTGACTGAAAGTGTCCAGTGTCTTTGCAGATGGAAATTTTCATTTCCTAATATTCTTCTCAATACTCAAGCAAATGAAATAGAATTAACTAAAAGCAGAGAGATATAATCTGCTTTAGCCGAAAGGCTAGAGGGGCAAGGAATAATCAAGTAAGCACTCTAAGGCTGCTTCGATATTTCCTTAATAAATGAAAGTGAAGGGAGAGTCATACTGGGCTGTTCTCTGACACACACACAAATTAAATATGCATATTGCCCTCTTAAAATACAGGCCTAGGGAACAATGAGCTCTTAGTTGGGTTTTCTTCCCTGTATGGCATTCTTATGCGGTCTTTCACTGAAATGAACAATTTCAATATAAGAAAAAAACCCTGAAATATAACTTGAAATCGAATAAGGCTGCCATGTCCTTCCATTAGCCCCAGCAGTTGCTTCCAATTATCATGACCAGATTTTCTCATTTGTGCTTTTTAGAGAAACAATATTTGTATTCAGGAGGAAAGCTGAGAATTGAATCATTTCATGTGATGCTCCAGACAGTACCAGCAGTGTCAATAAGTAGGAAGAACTCTCCCTGGATTCTGAGTCAAAAGATGTACATTTAAATCCCCACTATTTTTTTTCTTTCTTTCTTTCTTTTTTTTTTTTAGATGGAGTCTCCGTTGCCCAGGCTGGAAGGCAGTGGTACAATCTTGGCTCACTGCAAACTCCGCCTCCCAAGTTCAAGTGATTCTCCTGTTTCAGCCTCCTGAATAGCTGAGACTATAGGCACCTACCACCACACCCGGCTAATTTTTGTATTTTAATAGAGACAGGGTTTTACCATGTTGGCCAGGCTGGTCTGGAACTCCTGACCTTGGGATCCACCCGCCTTGGCCTCCCAAAGTGCTGGGATTACAGGCATGAGACACTGTGCCCAAACTAAATCCCTTCTATTGGCTGGGCACAGTGGCTCACATCTGTAATCCCAGCACTTTGGGAGGCCAAGGCAGGTGGATCACTTGAGTCAAGAGTTCGAGACCAGTGTGGCCAACATGGTGAAACCCTGTCTCTACTAAAAATAGAAAAATTAGCCGGGTGTGGTTGGTACGCACCTGTAGTCTCAGCTACTCGGGAGGCTGAGACAGGAGAATCACTTGAACTTGGGAGGTGGAGTTTGCAGTGAGCCAAGATTAGATTCTTAATTCAAGAATTAAGATTCTGCACATGTGCAGAATGTGCAGGTTTGTTACATAGATATACATGTGCCATGGTGGTTTGCTGCACCCATCAACCCATCATCTAGGTTTTAAGCCCCACATGCATTATGTATTTGTCCTAATGCTCTCCCTTCCCTTGCCCCCAAACCCTGACATGCCCTGGTGTGTGACATTCCCCTCCCTGTGTCCACGTGTTCTTATTGTTCAACTCCCATTTCTGAGTGAAAATGTGGTGTTTGGTTTTCTGTTCCTGTGTTAGTTTGCTGAGGATGATGGCTTCTAGATTAATCCATGTCCCTGCAAAAGACATGGACTCGTTCTTTTTTATGGCTGCATAGTATTCCGTGGTGTATATGTGCTACAGTTTCTTTATCCAGTCTATCATTGATGGGCATTCGGGTTGGTTCCAAGTCTTTGCTCTTGTGAATAGTGCTGCAATAAACATACATGTGCATGTGTCTTTAAAGCAGAATGATTTATAATACTTTGGGTATATACCCAGTAATGGGATAGCTGGGTCAAATGATATTTCGGGTTCTAGATCATTGAGGAATCGCCACACTGTCTTCCACAATGGTTGAACTAATTTACACTCCCACCAACAGTGTGAAGCATTCCTATTTCTCCACAGACTCATCAGCATCTGTTGTTTCCTGACTTTTTAATAATCACCATTCTAACTGGCATGAGATGGTATCTCAATGAGATGGTATCTCATTGTGGTTTTGATTTGCATTTCTCTAATGACCAGTGATAATTAGCTTCTTTCATATATTTGTTGCCCACATAAATGTCTTCTTATGAGAAGTGTCTGTTCATATCCTTTACTCACTTTTTGATGGTATTGTTTTTTTCTCGTAATTTAAGTTCCTTGTAGATTCTGGATATTAGACCTTTGTCAGACTGCAAAATTTTTCTCCCATTCTGCAGGTTGCCTGTTCACTCTGATGATGGTTTCTTTTGCAGTGCAGAAGCTATTTAGTTTAATTAGATCCCATTTGTCAATTTTGGCTTTTGTTGCAATTGCTTTTGGTGCTTTAGTCATGAAGTATTTGCCCGTGTCTATGTCCTGAATAGCATTGCCTATGTTTTCTTCTAGGGTTTTTCTGGCTTTGGGTTTTACATTTAAGTCTTTTAATCCATCTTGAGTTAATTTTTGTATAAGGTGTAAGGAAGGGGTCCAGTTTCTATTTTCTGCATATGGCTAGCCAGTTTCCCCAGCACCATTTATTAAATAGGGAATCCTTTCCCCATTGCTTGTTTTTGTCAGGTTTGTTGAAGATCAGATGGTTGTAGATGTGTGGTATTATTTCTGAGGTCTCTGTTATGTTCCATTGGTCTATATATCTGTTTTGGTACCAGTACCACGCTGTTTTGGTTACTGTAGCATTGTAGTACAGTTTGAAGTCGGGCAGCTTGTTGCCTCCAGCTTTGTTCTTTTTGCTCAGGATTGTCTTGGCTATATGGGCTCTTTTTTAGTTCCATATGAAATTTAAAGTAGTTTTTCCTAATTCCGTGAAGAAAGTCAATGGTAGCTTGACGGGAATAGCATTGAATCTATAAATTACTTTGGGCAGTATGGCCATTTTCACGATATTGATTCTTCCTATCTATGAGCATGGAATGTTTTTCCATTTGTTTGTGTCCCCTCCTATTTCCTTGAACAGTGGTTTGTAGTTCTCCTTGAAGAGGTCCTTCATATCCCTTGTAAGTTATATTCCTAGGTATTTTATTCTCTTTGAAGCAATTGTGAATGGGAGTTCACTCATGATTTGGCTCTCTGCTTGTCTGTTATTGGTGTATAGGAATGCTTGTGATTTTTGCACATTGATTTGTATCTTGAGACTTTGCTGAAGTTGCTTATCAGCTTAAGGAATTTTTGGCTGAGATGATGGGGTTTTCTAAATATACAATCATGTCATCTGCAAACAGAGACAATTTGACTTCCTCTTTTCCTAATTGAATACCCTTTATTTCTTTCTCTTGCCTGATTGCCCTGGCCAGAACTTCCAAAACTATGTTGAATAGGAGTGGTGAGAGAGGGCATCCTTGTCTTGTGCTAGTTTTCAAAAGGAATGCTTCCAGGTTTTGTCCATTCAGTATGATATTGGCTGTGGGTTTGTCATAAATAGCTCTTATTATTTTGAGATATTTTCCATCAATACCTAGTTTATTGAGAGTTTTTAGCATGAAGGGCTGTTGAATTTTGTTGAAGGCCTTTTCTCCATCTATTGAGATAATCATGTGGTTTTTGTTGTTGGTTCTGTTTATATGCTGGATTACGTTTATTGATTTGTGTATGTAGAACCAGCCTTGCATCCCAGGGATGAAGCCAACTTGATCGTGGTGGATAAGCTTTTTGATGTGCTGCTGGATTCAGTGTGCCAGTATTTTCTTGAGGATTTTTGCATCGGTGTTCATCAGGGATTTGGCCTGAAATTTTCTTTTTTTTGTTGTGTCTCTGCCAGACTTTGGTATCAGGATGACGCTGACTTCATGAGTTAGGGAGGATTCCTTCTTTTTCTATTGATTGGAATAGTTTCAGAAGGAATGGTACCAGTTCCACTTTGTACCTCTGGTAGAATTTGGTTGTGAATCTGTCTGGTCCTGGGCTTTTCTTGGTCGGTAGGCTATTAATTACTCCCTCAATTTCAAAACTTGTTATTTTCAAAGAACTTCTTTATTTCTGCCTTATTTTCATTATTTACCCAGTAGTCATTCAGGAGCAAGTTGTTCAATTTCCATGTAGTTGTGCAGTTTTGAGTGAGTTTCTTAATCCTGAGTTCTAATTTGATTGTGCTGTGGTCTGAGAGACTTGTGATTTCCGTTCTTTTACATTTGCTGAGGAGTGTTTTACTTTCAATTATGTGGTTGATTTTAGAATAAGTGCTATGTCGTGCTGAGAAGAATGTATATTCTGTTGATTTGAGGTGGAGAGTTCTGTAGATGTCTATTGGGTCCACTTGGTCCAGAGCTGAGTTCAAGTCCTGAATATCCTTGTTAATTTTCTGTCTTGTTGATCTAATATTGACAGTGGGGTGTTAAAATCTCCCATTATTATAGTGTGGGAGTCTAAGTCTCTTTGTAAGTCTCTAAGAATTTGCTTTATGAATCTGGGTGCTCCTGTATTAGGTGCATATAAATTTAGGATAGTCAGCTCTTGTTGCATCGATCCCTTTACCTTTGTATAATGCCCTCTTTGTCTTTTTTGATCTTTGTTGGTTTAAAGTCTGTTTTATCAGAGACTAAGATTGCAACCCCTGCATTCTTTTGCTTTCCATTTTGTTGCTAAATATTTCTCCATCCCTTTATTCTGAGCCTATATGTGTCTTTGCACGAGAGATGGGTCTCCTGAATACAGCACGTCGATGGGTCTTGACTCTTTATTCAATTTGCCAGTCTGTGTCTTTTAATTGGGGCATTTAGCCCATTTACGTTTAAGGTTAATAGTGTTATGTGTCAATTTGATCCTGTCATCATGATGCTAGCTATTTATTTTGCACAATTTGTTGATGCAGTTTCTTCATAGAGTCATTGGTCTTTATACTTTGGTGTGTTTTTGCAGTGGCTGGTACTGGTTTTTCCTTTCCATATTTAGTGCTTCCTTCAGGAGCTCTTGTAAGGCAGGCCAGGTGGTGACAAAATCTCTCAGCTTTTGCTTGTCTGTAAAGGATTTTATTTCTCCTTCGCTTATGAAACTTGGTTTGGGTGGATATGAAATTCTGGGTTGAAAATTCTTTAAGAATGTTGAATATTGGCCCCCACTCTCTTCTGGCTTGTGGGGTTTCTGCACAGAGATCTGCTGTTAGTCTAATGGGCTTCTCTTTGTAGGTAACCCAACCTTTCTCTCTGGCTGCCCTTAACATTTTTTCCTTCATTTCAACCTTGGAGAATCTGATGATTATGTGTCTTGGAGTTGTTCTTCTTGAGGAGTATCTTAGTGGTGTTCTCTGTATTTCCTGAATTCGAATGTTGGCCTGTTGCTAGGTTGGGGAATTTCTCCTGGATAATATACTGAAGTGTGTTTCCCAACTTGGTTCCATTCTCTCCATCACTTTCAGTATACCAGTCAGTCATAGGTTTGGTCTTTTCACATAGTTGCATATTTCTTGGAGGCTTTGTTCATTCCTTTTCATTCTTTCTTCTCTAATCTTGTCTTCACACCTTATTTCAGTAAGGTGATCTTCAATCTCTCTTATCCTTTCTTCTGCTTAATCAATTTGGCTATTGATACTTGTGTATGCTTCACAAAGTTCTTGTGCTTTGTTTTTCAGCTCCATCAGGTCATTTATGTTCCTCTCTAAACTGGTTATTCTAGTTAGCAGTTCCTGTAACCTTCTATCAAGGTTCTTAGCTTCCTTGCATTGGGTTAGAACATGCTTCTTTAGCTCAAAGGTGTTTGTTATTACCCACCTTCTGAAGCCTAATTCTGTCAATTCATCAATGTCATTCTCCATCCAGTTTTGTGCCCTTGCTGGAGATGGAGTTGCAATCATTTGGAGGAGATTCTGGTTTTTGGAATTTTCAGTGTTTTTGCACTGTTTTTTCCTCATCTTTGTGGATTTATCTACCTTTGATTTTTGAGGCTGATGACCTTTGGGTGGAGTTTTCATGTGGGGGTCTTTTTCTTTGATGTTGATGTTGTTGCTGTTTCCTAGTTTTTCTTCTAACAGTCAGGCCCCTCTTCTGCAGAAATGCTGCAGTTTGCTGGAGGTCCACTCCAGACCCTCTTTGCCTGTGTTTCGCCAGTGGAGGATGCAGGACGGGAAAGATTGTTGCCTGCTCCTTCCTCAAGAAGCTTCATCCAAGAGGGTCACTGGCCTGATGCCAGCCAGAGGTCTCCTGTATGAGGTGTCTCTCGACCCCTGTTGGGAGGTCTCTTCCAGTCAGGAGGCACAGGGGTCAGGGACCCACTTGAGGCAGCCTGTCTGGTAGCAGAGCTGGTGAGCTGTGCCTGGAGAATCCCTCTTGTCAGGATCAGCTGCTCTCTTCAGAGCCGGCAGGCAGGAATGATTAACTCTGCTGAAGCTGTGGCCACAGCCGCCCCTTTCCCCAGGTGCTCTGTCCCAGGGAAATGGGGCTTTTGTCTGTAAGCCCCTGACTGGGGCTGTTACCTTTCCTTCAGAGATGCCCTGCCCAGTGAGGAGGAATCTAAAGAAGCAGTCTGGCCATAGCCACTTTGCCGTGCTGTGGTGAATTCCACCCAGTCCAAACCTCCCAGCTTCCTTAGCACTTTCAGGGGAAAATTGCCTACTAAAGCCTCAGTAAAGGCAGACGCCCCTCCCCCCACCAAGCACAATCATCCCAGGTTGACTTCAGACCACTGTGCTGGCAGCGAAAAATTTCAAGCCAGTGGTTCTTAGCTTGCTGGGCTCCATGGGAATGGGACCTGTTGAGCGAGACCACTTGGCTCCCTGGCTTCAGTCCCCTTTCCAGGGGAGTGAACAGTTCTGTCTTGCTGGGGTTCCAGGTGCCACTGGGGCACAAAAGCAAATACTGCAGCTAGCTCAGTGTCTGCCCAAACAGCTGCCCAGTTTTGTGCTTGAAACCCAGGGCCCTGGTGGTGTAGGCGCACAAGGGAATCTCCTGATCTGTGGATTGCAAAAATTGTGAGAAAAGCATAGTACCTAGGCCGGGTAGCAGAGTCCCTCACGGCTTCCCTTGGCTGGAGAAGGGAGGTCTCCTGGCTCCTTGCACTTTCTGGGTGAAGCGATGCCCCACCCTGCTTCTGCTTGCTCTCTCTGGGTTGCACCCACTGCCTAACTGGTCCCAGTGAGATGAACAGGGTACCTCATCTGCAGTTGGAAGTGCAGAAATCACCCACCTTCTGCACTGGTCTTGCTGGGAGCTGCCGACCACAGCTGTTCCCATTCGGCCATCTTGGCCCCCCCTCCCCAGGAATTATATTTTGTTCAAATATGTATTAGTTTAGGAAATGACCCAAAGGTGTTTTAAATAACATTTTTAAAAATTTGATTTTGCTGGTAAAATTAATTCAAATATTCTGTGTGGTCTAAGAGATCTTTCGAAAGAACTGGAGTGTGCCCTTCACAGTGGGATAAATAAAGAAGAAAATGGGGAAGGAGGAAAGCGTTGATTACACATGGCTTAAGAATGAGCAAAGGTACAAGGAAAAAATATATTAAGACAAACCTAAGCTCCAGATTGACTGTAAGAACAAATCAGCAATCCTGAGAGGACTCACAGACCCTCTGAAAGAAGCAGACTGCTCCTGCAGAACCAGGAGACACCCCAAATACTGTGAGTGCCCCAACTGCAGAATTGGGAAAGGGAGATCCTCCTCTTCCAAACACACACCCCCACTGGAGAAGCTGAGCGTCTATTTGTGGGAGAAGTTTCTGACTTTACCTGGAGCTGAGTCAAGTTATAGAGCCAAGCTAAGCGAAATGCAGGGGTAGAGGAAGAAGCCCCTGGGAGCTCGCGGGGTCCCCAGTCAGCCCATTCCTGCCTGGCACCACAGGGATCCATCGGGAGGGGGGCCAGAGGAGCAGGGGGTAAAACCCCACAGAGGGGAGGAAATCTCTAGCTGAACTTTGTAACAATTTAAATGTGGCAAGAAGCCTCCTGGCCAGAAGTTGGAGGAGTGTTCGAATCCCACTTGCAGACTTCACAGGCAGGGGAAGAACTAACGCCCTTTTCTTTCACAGCCCCAGTAGCCTAGGGCAAGTTTTCAAGCCTGTCTCCCCCTCTGCCTGGTAACAGACCTCGGGGCTGTTGCAGAGGGGCATGGTGGGAGTGAGACCAGCCCTGTGGTTTGCATGGGAGCTGGTTTGAGGCCTGTGACTGTCGGCTTTTCACTACTGCATGACTCAGCAGAGGCAGCCATAATCCTCCTAGGTACACAACTCCAGTGACCTGGGAATCTCAGCCCCATCACCCACAGCAGCTGCAGCAAGACCCACACAAGGAGAGTCTGAGCTCAGACACGCTTAGCCCTGCCCCCACCTGATGGTCCTTCCCTACCTACCTTGATAGCGGAAGACAATGGACACATAGTCTTCGGAGTTCTAGAGCCCCACCCAGCACTGATCCCTCTCCACACTACTTCAGCTGATGCTTTTTGGAAAGTACCACCTCCTGACAGGAGGCCAATCAGCACAAAAATAGAGCATTAAACCACCAAAGCTAAGGACCCTCATGGAATCCATTGCACCCTCCACCACCTCCACCAGAACAAGCGCTGGTATGGTTCACATCACAGGACTCTGTGCAGACAACCCCCAGTACCAGCCCAGAGCTGGGTAGATTCACTGAGTGGCTAGACCCGGAAGAGAGAGACAACAATCACTCCAGTTTAGCTCACAGGAAGCACATTCACAGGAAAAGTGGGGAGAGTATTACATCAAGGGAACATCCTGTGGGACAAAAAAATCTGAACAACAGTCTTCAGCCCTAGACCTTCCCTCTGACAGAGCCTACCCAAATGAGAAGGAACCAGAAAACCAACCCTAGTAATATGACAAAACAAGGCTCATCAACACCCTCCAAAAATCACACTAGTTTACCAGCAATGGATCCAAACCAAGAAGAAATCCCTGATTTACCTGAAAAAGTATTCAAGAGGTTAGTTATTAAGCTAATCAGGGAGGAACCAGAGCAAGGCAGAGCCCAATGCAAGGAAATCCAAAAATTGATACAGGAAGTGAAGGGAGAAATATTCAAGGAAATAGATAGCTTAAAAGACAATCAAAAATTCAGGAAATTTTGGACACACTTTTTGAAATGCAAAATGCTCTGGAAAGTCTCAGCAATATATAATTGAACAAGTGGAAGAAAGAAATTCAGAGTTCCACCTGGGTGCAGTGGCTCATGCCTGTAATCCCAACTCTTTGGGAGGCCAAGGCAGGCGGCTCATCTGAGGTCAGGAGTTTGGGATCAGCCTGGCCAACATGGCGAAACCTTGTGTCTACTAAAAATACACAAATTAGCTGGATGTGGTGGCACGTGCCTGTATCCCAGCATTAGGGAGGCTGAGGCAGGAGAATTGCTTGAACCTGGGAGGCAGAGGTTGCAGTGAGCCAAGATAGTGCCACTGCACTACAGCCTGGGCAACAGAGCAAGACTCCATCTAATAAAAAAAAACAACAACAAAACAAAATGAAACCAGAAATTCAGAGCTGGAAGGCAAGGTCTTCGAATTAACCCAATCTGACAAAGACAAAGAAAAAATAAGAAAATATGAACAAAGCCTCCAGGAAGTCTGGGATTATGTTAAATGACCAAACCTAAGAATAATCGGTGTTCCTGAGGAAGAAGAAAATTCTAAAAGCTTGGAAAACATATTTCAGGGAATAATCAAGGAATCCTTCCCTGGCCTTGCCACAGACTGAGAAATGCAAATACAAGAAGCACAAAAAACACCTGGGAAATTCTTCTCAAAAAGATCCTCGCCTAGGCACATTGTCATCAGGTTATCCAAAGTTAAGATGAAGGAAACAATCTTAAGAGCTGTGAGACAGAAGCACTAGGTAACCTGTAAAGTGGAACCTATCAGATTAACAGATATCTCAGCAGAAACCCTACAAGCTAGAAGGGATTGGGGCCCCATCTTCAACCTCCTCAAACAAAACCATTGTCAGCCAAAAATATTGTATCCAGCATCCTATGTGAAGGAAAGATACAATCATTTTCAGACAGATGCTGAGAGAATTCACCATTATCAAGCCACTTCTACAAGAACTGCTAAAAGGAGCTCTAAATCTTGAAACAAATCCTGGAAACATATCAAAACAGAACCTCTTTAAAGCATAAATCACACAGGATCTATAAAACAAAATTCAAGTTTAAAAGCAAAAACAAAACAAACAAAAAAAAAAACAAAGTACACAGGCAACAAAGAGCATGATAAATGCAATTGTACCTCACATTTCAATACTAACATTGAATCTAAATGGCCTAAAAGCTCCACTTAAAAGATACAGAACCAAATAATTTTCTGTTTTTTCCTTAGATAATCTTAATTTTTTATCACTACACAAAGCTAAATATTCAGTGGTGATGTAATGAAAAATTACATCTTACTGTTGATGTATGTATGCTGTGGTACACAGGTGTCATTTTGTTGTCCCAGTACTACAGTGAAATACACAAATAAAAAGTTTATATAATGACTTAAATGTATTATATGTTAGAATTGACAACATAAACTACTTTTGCTTTGAAATGATGTATGTTTTAGTAAAATCATATTCAAATTTTTAAAAATGATACAGAACTGCAGAATGGATAAGAACTCACCAACCAACTATCTGCTACCTTCTGGAGACTCACCTAACACATAAGGGCTTACATAAACTTAAAGGGGTAGAAAAAGACATTTCATGAAAATGGACACCAAAACTGAGCAGAAGTAGCTATTCTTATGTCAGAAAAAACAAACTTTAAAGCAACAGTGGCTAGAAGAGGCAAAGAGGGACATTGTATAATGGTAAAAGGTCTTGTCCAACAGGAAAATATAACAATCCTAAACATACATGCACCTAACACTGGAGCTCCCAAATTTATAAGACAATAACTAATAGACCTAAGAAATGAGATGGACAGCAACACAATAATGGTGTGGGACTTCAATACACCACTGACAGCACTAGATAGGTCATCAAGACAAAGTCAACAAAGAAACAATGGATTTAAACTATACCTTGGAACAAATAGACTTAACAGACATTTATAGAACATTTCACCCAACAACTGCAGAATACACATTCTATTTAACAGTGCATGGAACTTTCACCAAGATAGACCAGATGATAGGCCATAAAACAAGCCTCAATAAGTTTAAGAAAATTGAAATTATATCAAGCACTCTCTCAGACCACAGTGGAATAAAACTGGAAATAAACCCCCAAAAGGAACCTTCAAAACCACACAATACATGGAAATTAAATAACCTGCTCTTGAATCATCATTGGGTTGAAAACGAAATCAAGATGGAAATTTAAAAATTCTTCAAACTGAATGACAATAATGACACAACCTATCAAAACCTCTGGGATATAGCTAAGGTGGTGCTAAAGGAAAGTTCATAGCCCTAAATGCCTACATCAAAAAGTCTGAAAGAGCACAAACAGACAATCTAAGGTCACATCTCAAGGAACTAGAGAAACAAGAATGAACTAAACCCAAACCCAGCAGAATAAAGGAAATAACCAAGATTAGAGCAGAACTAAATTTAATGAAATTGAAACAAAAAAATACAAAAGATAAACAAAAAGCTGGTTATTTGAAAAGATAAATAAAATTGATAGACCATTAGCAAGATTAACCAAGAAGAGAAGAGAGAAAATCCAAATAACCTCACTAAGAAACAAAACAGGAGATATTACAACTGACACCACTGAAATATAAAAGATCATTCAAGGTTACTGTGAACATCTTTATGCACATAAACTAGAAAACCTAGAAGAAATGGATAAATTCCTGGAAAAATACAACCTCCTAGCTTAAATCAGGAAGAATTAGATACCCTGAACAGACCAATAACAAGCAGTGAGATTGAAGCAATAATTTAAAAATTACCAGCAAAAAAATGTCCAGGACCAGATGGATTCACAACAGAATTCTACCAGACATTCAAAGAAGAATTGGTACCAATCCTTTTGACACTATTCCACAAGACAGAGAAAGAAGGAACCCTCCCTAATTGATTCTATGAAGCCAGCATCACCCTAATACCAAAATCAAGAAAGGACACAACCAAAAAAGAAAACTACAGACCCATATCCTTGATGAACATAGATGCTAAAATCCTTAACAAAATACTAGCTAACTGAATCCAACAACATATCAAAAAGATAACCTACCATCATCGAGTGAGTTTTATACCAGGGATGCAGGGATGGTTTAATATACACAAGTCAATCAATACGATACACCATATAAACAGAATTAGAAACATCACATGATCATCTCAATAGATGCATAAAAACATTCGACAAAATCTAGCATCCCTTTATGATTAAAACCCTCAGCAAAATTGGCATACAAGGGACATATCTTAATGTAACAAAAGCTATGATAAACCCATAGCCAACATAATACTGAATGGGGAAAAGTTGAAAGCATTCCCTCTGGGAATAGGAACAAGATAAGGATGCCCACTTTCACCACTCCTCTTCAACATAGTACTGGAAGTCCTAGCCAGAGCAATCAGACAAGAGAAAGAAAGAAAGGACATCTAAATCAGTAAGGAGGAAGTCAAACTGTCCCTGTTTGCTGACAATATGATCATTTACCTTGAAAACCCTAAGGACTCCTCCAGAAGCTCCTACAACTGATAAAAGAATTCAGCAAAGTTTTCAGATACAAGATTAATGTACATAAATCAGTAGGTCTTCTATCCACCAACAGCAACCAGGCAGAGAATCAAATCAAGAACTCAACCCCTTTTACAATAGCTGCAAAAACAAACAAACAAACAAAAAACAATAAAATACTTAGGAATATACCTAACAAAGGAGTTGAAAGACCTCTGCAAGGAAAACTACAAAACACTGCTGAAAGAAATCATAGATGATGCAAACAAATGGAAACACATCCCATGCTCATGGATGGGTAGAATCAATGTGAAAATGACCATGCTGCCAAAAGCAATCTACAAATTCAATGCAATCCCCATCAAAATACCACCATCATTCTTCATAGAGTTAGAAAAGACAATTCTAAAATTCATATGGAACCAAAAAAGGGCCCACATTGTCAAAGCAAGACTAAGCAAAAAGAACAAATCTGGAGGCATCACACTACCTGATTTCAAATGATACTATAAGGCCACAGTCACCAAAACAGCATGGTACTGGTATAGAAATAGGCGCATAGACCAATGGAACAGAATAGAGAACCCAGAAATAAACCCAAATACTTACAGCCAACTGATCTTCGACAAAGCAAACAAAAACATAAACCGGGGAAGGGACACCCTTTTCAACAGATGGTGCTGGGATAATTGGCTAGCCACATGTAGGAGAATGAAACTGGATTCTCATCTCTCACCTTATATAAAAATCAACTCAATGGATTAAGGACTTAAACCTAAGACCTGAAACTATAAAAATTCTAGAAGA
Organism: Pan troglodytes; assembly: GCF_028858775.2. Lineage (NCBI taxonomy): Eukaryota > Metazoa > Chordata > Mammalia > Primates > Hominidae > Pan > Pan troglodytes. The sequence goes on from NC_072403.2 coordinate 117,151,187, forward strand.
TAACATTGGAAAAACCCTTCTAGACATTGGTCTAGGCAAGGATTTCATGACCAAGAACATAAAAGTAAATGCAGTAAAAACAAAGATAAGTAGCTGGGACCTAATTAAACTAAAGAGCTTTTGCATGGCAAAAGGAACTGTCAGCAGAGTAAACAGCCCACAGAGAGAAAATCTTCACAATCTATACATCTGACAGAGGACTAATATCCAGAATCTACAATGAACTCCAACAAATCAGAAAAAAATCCCATCAAAAAGTGGGCTAAGGACATGAATAGATAATTTTCAAAAGAAGATATACAAATGGCCAACAAACATATGAACAAATACTCAACATCACAAATGATCAGGGAAATGCAAATCAAAACCGCAATGTGATACCACCTTACTCCTGCAAGAATGGCCATAATCAAAAAATAAAAAAAAACAGTAGATGTTGGCGTGGATGTGGTGATCAGGGAACACTTCCACACTGCTGGTAGGAATGTAAACTAGTACAGCTGCTATGAAAGACAGTGTGGAGATTCCTTAAAGAGCTAAAAGTAGAACTAGCATTTGATCCAGCAATCTCACTAGTGGGTATCTACCCAGAGGAAAAGAAGTCATTATTTGAAAAAGATACTTGCACACACATGTTTATTGGCAGCACAATTTACAATTGCAAAATCGTATAACCAGCCCAAATGCCCATCAATCAATGAGTGGATAAAGAAACTGAGATATACATAGATATAGATATATGATAGAATACTATTCAGCCATAAAATGGAATGAATTAACAGCATTTGCAGTGACCTGGATGAAATTGGAGACTATTATTCTAAGGGAAGTAACTCAGGAATGGAAAACCAAACATTGTACGTTCTCACTGATATGTGGTAGCTAAACTATGAGAACGCAGACGCATAAAAATGATACAATGGACTTTTGGGACATGGGAGGGAAGAGTGCAGGGGGACGAGGGATAAAATACTACAAATATGGTGTGGTGTATACTGTTCGGGTGATGGGTGCACCAAAATCTCACAAATCACCACTAAAGAACTTTTTTAACCAAATACCTGTACCCCAGTAACTTATGGAAAAATAAATTAATTAATTGTTTTTAAAAAAGAAAGAACTGGAGTGAAAAATGAAGGCAGTGCTGGAGTACAGAGAAGTAATTACCAAAGATCACAACACAGAAGTGTTAATAGCTGCAGACAACACATTCGATATCAATTCCTAATGGCAGACACTGTGGGTTCCTGTGTGGTTTCTTTTACGCTGAATTATGGCACTGAAGCAAACTGTTAATTACAAAAGGTGGAGATGAAGCCTTCTTGATGCTGACCTATAGCTCTTATTCAGTCATCTTTGGCAAATGCTGTTCCAGGGCATCACAAGCTCTACTCATGGGGTTGAAAGTATTTCTCTTATACTCATTTTAGTTCATGAGGAGACAGCTTTCTTCCAAATCCATTTATCCTGATTGATTTTTAAGGAATCAGGTTTCAGGTTCCAGGCAAAGCAAATTCAGGATAAATAAAATAGAAACACCGATAAGATAGGACACTTCTATTTGCTTGAGTAAGTATCCATTGCTATATATATATATATATATATTCTGTATATGTGTATATATTTAGTTACTTTGGCATAATTTTAGATGTATGGAAAATTGCAAATATAGTAGAGAGAGTTCCTATATACTCTTCATCAGCTTCCCCTGATGTGAACATCTTATATAATATTGATGTATTTGTCAAAACTAAGAAAATAACATAGGAATACTATTAATTCAACTAGAGATTTTATTCATATTTCATGAGCTTTCCCACTACTGTACTTCTTCTCTTCCAAGGTCCTATCCAGGATGTCATATTGCAAGTAGTGGTAGTGTTTCTTTAGTGTCCTCTTGGCTGTGACAGTTTTTCAGTCTTTCCTTGTTTTTCATGAACTTGACAATTTTGAAGAGTATTGGTCAAGTACTTTGTAGATGCCCCTCAGTTTGGCTTCTCAGATGTTTTCTGATGGGGTAGCAGTTTGGGAGATGAATACTACGGAGGTAAAGTGCCATTCTTCTCACATTATATGGAGGAAAATACATGATGAATATGACTTATCACTAGTGATACTAACCTTGATCACCTGGTCAAGGTCATATTTGCTAGGTTTTATCCACTGCCAAATTGCTGTTACCTTTCCCATTTGCTGCAGTCTGTCCTTTGCAAGCAAGTTACTAATTCAAGTGGGGAAGGGGATTAAGTTCTACCTACTCGAGGGTGGAGAGCTATATACATTATTTGTAGTTCTTTGTAAGGAGGACTTGTCTCTTCTCCCACATTTATTTCTTCATAATTTATTTACATCAGTACGGACTTGTGGATATTTATGTGACACTTTGGATTCCAATCCAATGCTATTTACTTCATTGCTCATATTGTTCCAGCTTTGCCCACTAGGAGCTCTTTTAGGCTCACTCTTGTTTCCCTTTGACATGCCTCACCTTTTAAACTTTTTATGCATTTATTTATGTTTTGAGCACTTTCTTTCAGGCACTGAGAGATGTTCCAGGCTTATCTTGTACTTTTGCTGCCCTATGATCAGCCATTTATTCAAGAAGCCCTGGTTCCTTTCATTGGAGACTTGTACCTTATATTTAATATTATTCTGGAAGCCTTAGCAGTGCTCTCTGCAGAGAAAATTTTGGCACCAATGAAATCACTTTGGGTGCAGACTGAGATAATGAAATGTTAGTAGTATTAGGAGGCCTTACAAGGGGCTTCAGGGCATGGATCCAGAGGGTTTGAAATTGTGCGTCAAGTGACAGGATTACCACGTCTTTGTTTTTCAGAATTGATGCAGGGGAATATGAATTCTTTTGCCCAGTCTTTCAACAGCAATTGGGGTGCCTAAGTCAAATAGGTTTTTGTTGTTGTTATCTGTGATTCTCAATCTTGTGGAATTATCTTAATGCCTCTATTGCCAACAGTTGTTTCAGTTAGAAATCTCTTTTGTGAGTCATAAATCATTGCAAGTTGTTGTTTGTGGATGTTATAAACAAAGAATAGACTGGAGATGCCCTGTGGAGATTATTGAGTAAGAGTGAATTGCTGTTAATAGCAGAGAGATAATATTGAAGAAAAGTTGCTGACTGTTACTAGGAAGTAGATGACTTTGGTCAGAATGTTCCTTAAAAAAAGTTAACTTTACTATTTTTGTAGCAGGACAACATGTTAAGATACTATTTTTATGTTTTATTCATACTGTTGTAGAAGATTCAAAGAATAAAGAGTTAATTCCTACCCATCCTTTCTCCTTCTTCCCCTACTTCCTTAACACACACACACACACACACACACACACCCTCACCTCCATATATTGAGTATTAGATATTTGCTCTTGAGCTCTGGGATCTCTAGCCCCTGGAAGAAATTATCAGTGACTTCGGGCCAAATTCTAAGGAACAAGATTGTAAACTGATTGTCTGAAAGCGGGAGGGAGCAAGCCTGTATTCTTCAAGAAAGGAAGGGGCTGAGATGGAATCTCTAGAAACTACATTACCCTGGAGTTGTCTGGACTTTGGTACAGGGGATAGGAGAGGGTAAAGTGGGATGTCTGTATGTCAGCCAGTGGACAGCTGCAAGGCCCACTGTGAGAAGCACCATTGCCCAGTGCCTGGGCCATGGGAAAATAAACAATAGTGGGGGGAGGAGCCAAGATGGCTGAATAGGAACAGCTCTGGTCTACAGCTCCCAGCGTGAGCAATGCAGAAGATGGGCGATTTCTGCATTTCCATCTGAGGTACTGGGTTCATCTCACTAGGGAGTGCCAGACAGTGGGTGCAGGACAGTGGGTGCAGTGCACCGTGCGCCAGCTGAAGCAGGGTGAGGCATTGCCTCACTCGGGAAGCCCAAGGGATCAGGGAGTTCCCTTTCCTGGTCAAGGAAAGGGGTGACAAAGGGCACCTGGAAAATCAGGCCACTCCCACCCGAATACCGCTCTTTTCCGACGGGCTTAGGAAATGGCACACCAGGAGATTATATCCCGCACCTGGCTCGGAGGGTCCTACACCCACGGAGTCTCATTGATTGCTAGCACAGCAGTCTGAGATCAAACTGCAAGGCGGCAGCGAGGCTAGGGGAGGGGTGCCCACCATTGCCCAGGCTTGCTTAGGTAAACAAAGCAGCCAGGAAGCTGGAACTGGGTGGAGCCCACCACAGCTGAAGGAGGCCTGCCGGCCTCTGTAGGCTCCACCTCTGGGGGCAGGGCACGGACAAACAAAAAGACAGCAGTAACCTCTGCAGACTTAAATGTCCCTGTCTGACAGCTCTGAGGAGAGCAGTGGTTCTCCCAGCACGCAGCTGGAGATCTGAGAACGGGCAGACTGCCTCCTCAAGTGGGTCCCTGACCCCCGAGCAGCCTAACTGGGAGGCAACCCCCAGTAGGGGCAGACTGTCACCTCACAGGGCCGGGTACTCCTCTGAGACAAAACTTCCAGAGGAAAGATCAGACAGCAGCATTTGCGGATCACGAAAATCCGCGGTTCTGCAGACACTGCTGCTGATACCCAGGCAAACAGGGTCTGGAGTGGACCTCTAGCAAACTCCAACAGACCTGCAGCTGAGGGTTCTTTCTGTTAGAAGGAAAACTAACAAACAGAAAGGACATCCACACCAAAAACCCATCTGTACATCACCATCATCAAAGACCAAAAGTAGATAAAACAACAAAGATGGGGAAAAAACAGAGCAGAAAAACTGGAAACTCTAAAAAGCAGAGCACCTCTCCTCTTCCAAAGGAATGCAGTTCCTCACCAGCAATGGAACAAAGCTGGACAGAGAATGACTTTGAAGAGTTGAGAGAAGAAGGCTTCTGACAATCAAACTACTCTGAGCTACAGGAGGAAATTCAAACCAAAGGCAAAGAAGTTGAAAACTTTGAAAAAAATTTAGACAAATGTATAACTAGAATAACCAATACAGAGACATGCTTAAAGGAGCTGATGGAGCTGAAAGCCAAGGCTCGAGAACTACGTGAAGAATGCAGAAGCCTCAGGAGCCGATGCGATCAACTGGAAGAAAGGGTATCAGTGATGGAAGATGAAATGAATGAAATGAAGCGAGAAGGGAAGTTTAGAGAAAAAAGAATAAAAAGAAATGAACAAAGCCTCCAAGAAATATGGGACTATGTGAAAAGACGAAATCTGCGTCTGATTGGTGTATCTGAAAGTGACAGGGAGAATGGAACCAAGTTGGAAAACACTCTGCAGGATATTATCCAGGAGAACTTCCCCAATCTAGCAAGGCAGGCCAACATTCAGATTCAGGAAACACAGAGAATGCCACAAAGATACTACTCGAGAAGAGCAACTCCAAGACACATAATTGTCAGATTCACCAAAGCTGAAATGAAGGAAAAAATGTTAAGAGCAGCCAGAGAGAAAGGTCAGGTTACCCACAAAGGGAAGCCCATCAGACTAACAGCGGATCTATCGGCAGAAACTCTACAAGCCAGAAGAGAGTGGGGGCCAATGTTCAACATTCTTAAAGAAAAGAAATTTCAACCCAGAATTTCATATCCAGCCAAACTAAGCTTCATAAGTGAAGGAGAAATAAAATACTTTACAGACAAGCAAATGCTGAGAGATTTTGTCACCACCAGGCCTGCCCTAAAAGAGCTCCTGAAGGAAGCACTAAACATGGAAAGGAACAACCGGTACCAGCCGCTGCAAAATCATGCCAAAATGTAAAGACCATCGAGACTAGGAAGAAACTGCATGAACTAATGAGCAAAATAACCAGCTAGCATCATAATGACAGGATCAAATTCACACATAACAATATTAACTTTAAATGTAAATGGACTAAATGCTCCAATTAAAAGACACAGACTGGCAAATTGGATAAAGAGTCAAGACCCATCAGTGTGCTGTATTCAGGAAACCCATCTCACATGCAGAGACACACATAGGCTCAAAATAAAAGGATGGAGGAAGATCTACCAAGCAAATGGAAAACAAAAAAAGGCAGGGGTTGCAATCCTAGTCTCTGATAAAACAGACTTTAAACCAACAAAGATCAAAAGAGACAAAGAAGGCCATTACATAATGGTAAAGGGATCAATTTGACAAGAAGAGCTAACTATCCTAAATATATGTGCACCCAATACAGGAGCACCTAGATTCATAAAGCAAGTCCTGAGTGACCTACAAAGAGACTTAGACTCCCACACAATAATAATGGGAGACTTTAACACCCCACTGTCAACATTAGACAGATCAACGAGACAGAAAGTTAACAAGGATATCCAGGAATTGAGCTCAGCTCTGCACCAAGCAGACCTAATAGACATCTATAGAACTCTCCACCCCAAATCAACAGAATATACATTTTTTTCAGCACCACACCACACCTATTCCAAAACTGACCACATACTTGGAAGTAAAGCTCTCCTCAGCAAATGTAAAAGAACAGAAATTATAACAAACTATCTCTCAGACCACAGTGCAATCAAACTAGAACTCAGGATTAAGAAACTCACTCAAAACCGCTCAACTACATGGAAACTGAACAACCTGCTCCTGAATGACTACTGGGTACATAACGAAATGAAGGCAGAAATAAAGATGTTCTTTGAAACCAACGAGAACAGAGACACAACATACCGGAATCTCTGGGACACATTCAAAGCAGTGTGTAGAGGGAAATTTATAGCACTAAATGCCCACAAGAGAAAGCAGGAAAGATCTAAAATTGACACCCTAACATCACAATTAAAAGAACTAGAAAAGCAAGAGCAAACACATTCAAAAGCTAGCAGAAGGCTAGAAATAACTAAAATCAGAGCAAAACTGAAGGAAATAGAGACAGAAAAACCCTTCAAAAAATTAATGAATCCAGGAGCTGGTTTTTTGAAAGGGTCAACAAAATAGATAGACTGCTAGCAAAACTAATAAAGAAAAAAAGAAGAATCAAATAGACGCAATAAAAAATGATAAAGAGGACATGACCACCGATCCCACAGAAATACAAACTACCATCAGAGAATACTACAAACACCTCTACGCAAATAAACTAAAAAATCTAGAAGAAATGGATAAATTCCTCGACACATACACTCTCCCAAGACTAAACCAGGAAGAAGTTGAATCTCTGGATAGACCAATAACAGGATCTGAAATTGTGGCAATAATCAATAGCTTACCAACCAAAAAGAGTCCAGGACCAGATGGATTCACAGCCAAATTCTACCAGAGTTAAAAGCAGGAGCTGGTACCATTCCTTCTGAAACTATTCCAATCAATAGAAAAAGAGGGAATCCTCCCTAACTCATTTTATGAGGCCAGCATCATCCTGATACCAAAGCTGGGCAGAGACACAACCAAAAAAGAGAATTTTAGACCAATATCCTTGATGAACATTGATGCAGAAATCCTCAATAAAATACTGGCAAACCGAATCCAGCAGCACATCAAAAAGCTTATCCACCATGATCAAGTGGGCTTCATCCCTGGGATGCAAGGCTGGTTCAATATACGCAAATCAATAAATGTAATCCAGCATATAAACAGAACCAAAGACAAAAACCACATGATTATTTCAATAGCTGCAGAAAAGGCCTTTGACAGAATTCAACAGCCCTTCCTGCTAAAAACTCTCAATAAATTAGGTATTGATTGGACATATCTCAAAATAATAAGAGCTATCTATGACAAACCCACAGCCAATATCATACTGAATGGGCAAAAACTGGAAGCATTCCCTTTGAAAACTGGCACAAGACAGGGATGTCCTCTCTCACCACTCCTATTCAACATAGTGTTGGACGTTCTGGCCAGGGCAATTAGGCAGGAGAAGGAAATAAAGGGTATTCAATTAGGAAAAGAGGAAGTCAAATTGTCCCTGTTTGCAGACGACATGATTGTATATCTAGAAAACCCCACTGTCTCAGCCCAAAATCTCCTTAAGCTGATAAGCAACTTCAGCAAAGTCTCAGGATACAAAATCAATGTACAAAAATCACAAGCATTCTTATACACCAATAACAGACAAACAGAGAGCCAAATCATGAGTGAACTCCCATTCACAATTGCTTCAAAGAGAATAAAATACTTAGGAATCCAACTTACAAGGGATGTGAAGGACCTCTTCAAGGAGAACTACAAACCACTGCTCAATGAAATTAAAGAGGATACAAATGGAAGAACATTCCATGCTCATGGGTAGGAAGAATCAATATCGTGAAAATGGCCATACTGCCCAAGGTAATTTACAGATTCAATGCCATCCCCATCAAGCTACCAATGACTTTCTTCACAGAATTGGAAAAAACTACTTTAAAGTTCATATGGAACCAAAAAAGAGCCCGCATCACCAAGTCAATCCTAAGCCAAAAGAACAAAGCTGGAGGCATCACGCTACCTGACTTCAAACTATACTACAAGGCTACAGTAACCACAACAGCATGGTACTGGTACCAAAACAGAGATATAGATCAATGGAACAGAACAGAGCCCTCAGAAATAACGCCGCATATCTACAACTATCTGATCTTTGACAAACCTGAGAAAAACAAGCAATGGGGAAAGGATTCCCTATTTAATAAATGGTGCTGGGAAAACTGGCTAGCCATATGTAGAAAGCTGAAACTGGATCCCTTCCTTACACCTTATACAAAAATTAATTCAAGATGGATTAAAGACTTAAATGTTAGACCTAAAACCATAAAAACCCTAGAAGAAAACCTAGGCATTACCAGTCAGGACATAGGTATGGGCAAGGACTTCATGTCTAAAACACCAAAAGCAATGGCAACAAAAGCCAAAATTGACAAATGGGATCTAATTAAACTAAAGAGCTTCTGCACAAGAAACTACCATCAGAGTGAACAGGCAACCTACAAAATGGGAGAAAATTTTCGCAACCTACTCATCTGACAAAGGGCTAATATCCAGAATCTACAATGAACCCAAACAAATTTACAAGAAAAAAACAAACAACCCCATCAAATAGTGGGCAAAGGATATGAACAGAGAATTCTCAAAAGAAGACATTTATGCAGCCAAAAGACACGTGAAAAAATGCTCATCATCACTGGCTATCAGAGAAATGCAAATCAAAACCATAATGAGATACCATCTCATACCAGTTAGAATGGCAATCATTAAAAAGTCAGGAAACAGGTGCTGGAGAGGATGTGGAGAAATAGGAACACTTTTACACTGTTGGTGGGACTGTAAACTAGTTCAACCATTGTGTAAGTCAGTGTGGCGATTCCTCAGAGATCTAGAACTAGAAATACCATTTGACCCAGCCATTCCATTGCTGGGTATATACCCAAAGGACTATAAATCATGCTGCTATAAAGACACATGTACATGTATGTTTATTGAGGCACTATTCACAATAGCAAAGACTTGGAACCAACCCAAATGTCCAACAATGATAGACTGGATTAAGAAAATGTGGCACATATACACCATGGAATACTATGCAGCCATAAAAAAGGATGAGTTCATGTCCTTTGTAGGGACATGGATGAAATTGGAAATCATCATTCTCAGTAAACTATCGCAAGGACAAAAACCCAAACACCGCATGTTCTCACTCATAGATGGCAACTGAACAATGAGAACACATGTACACAGGAAGGGGAACATCACACACTGGGGCCTGTTGTGGGGTCGGGGGAGGGTGGAGGGATAGCATTAGGAGATATACCTAATGCTAAATGACGAGTTAATGGGTGCAGCACACCAGCATGGCACATGTATACATATGTAACTAACCTGCACATTGTGCACATGTACCCTAAAACTGAAAGTATAATAATAATTAAAAAAAAGAAAAAAAAAGAAAAGAAACAATAGTGAAATAACAGCAGCCACAGACGGAAAGCTTCTTGCAGGATGCTTCCATAATTCTAGGGAGGGGAAGGAAACTTGAAAATGATGACAGTATGTATAAATCAGCCTTGGTGAATGATGGATGTAGACCAGATTTGCTCTGATTAGAAAAGTAAAGAATGATTACAACATCTGAACTGGAAGAATGGCTACCGTGACTCACAGGACACAGCATATAATGGTACTCATGGCTATGATTTATTACAGTGAAAGGACAAGCACAGCAGAGGGAAAAAGTGCATGGGACAAAGTCCATGTAGACCAGGCACAAACTTCCAAGGGTCCTCTGCCAGGGTAGTCACACATGATTCCCTTAATTCCCCCAGCCATGAGTTGTAACAACACATGTGAAACGTTACAAACATTAGAGACCTAGTGTCCAGGGTTCTTACTGGGGGCTGATCATGTAAGCACCCTCTGCCTGGTATTATACCCAAGTTCCAGATTCCTGTAAGGAAAGTATTGTTCATCGTAAACCACACTGTGTGGACAAATAGTTTAGATGCAGTGAGCCACACTTACCGGTTAATGATGGAAATCTTCCCAAAATCTAAGTTCCCAAGACACCAGCCAAGAGCCAACCTTGTAAGCAGGACTTTGAACATTAACTCTTTTCTGCACGGCATGGCTTTGGATTCTGTTTAAGTAGGGCAAATGGACAGAAGAACTTTTGTACCACTCTCACTCCTTCAGAATGTATGGGCACTACTGGTGGTTTTGACTGGCCCTTTATGTCCACCATACCTAAAGAATTTTTAATATATGGAGGTGATTGACCACATAGGCTAATGCCACTGAAAAAAGAATGTATTATTTACAGTTCCCAAGAGAGTGGGAGCATGGCATGCCACACAGAGCCACATGGTAAGCACTAGGTTTGGTCAGGAGGCAGAAAAAGTAAAAGGAAAGTAGAGCATTTATTGTGTTTTCCTTGAGAAAGGCAAGGCAGGGCATGGGCCACAGCTTGGGATTAGCTAGTTTGAACAATGTTGGCGGGATCTGGGTGGTTTCTGGTTGTCTGGTACCTGGCTCTGGATTGATTTAAGACAAGATACTTATTGGTTTTGTGTGTGAGGGTCAGATAAAGTAGGGGTGGCTGGGGATATGAACTCGGGACTGATTTGTTTGTATATGAAAGAAATGCTTTCAGGCAACTTGTTATCTCTAGGAATTAGCCCTGGGAAAAGGCAGTCTCTCTCTGGCCAGCAAAGCCCCCAAGATGTCAAAACATCATAATATGTACACAAGATTACTATACTGTTAGTCCCAGTTCTTATTGCACAACCACTATGTGGTCATTTACAGTCATCCTCATTTGTCTCCATTGATCAGATTTCCACACAGAGGCAGACACATCTACAAAGACCAAAGGATTGATAAAGTTGGTGTCAGCTGGGACTTCTCATAGACTCCTAAGGAAAATCACTGACGAACATGCAATGAAATGTTTTAGAAACATTTGAGAAGATGACTGGAAAGAGAGCAACAGAGATTTTAACTGGGTAGAAAGATCTATTTTAGGAGAGTGGATAAGTTATATGGGAATATTGGCTAACTATCTGGTTTTCATAATGAGCGTATAGACTGAAATCAGTTGAGTTAGGGGAAGGGGTAGGGAAGTTTGTCACTGGTTGTTCTTAGACATGTGGGTTGAGAAGCAACTGAGAGGTATCTTTTGAGTTGGAAGATGAGGTGTTCAAAAGCATGTAAGAAAGGAGAGTCCTGTATCTGAGAGTGAGGGAATGGGAATGATTAAAGAAGCCAAGGGGTAGTTTGCAGATAGGAAGGTCAGTAAAGAGCCTTGTAGGGAAACAAGCCAGGGACAAATAGGTGCTGGATGTTAAGAATAAAAAAAGGGAAGACAAATTCTCTAGTCTTGGCAATATGAAGAATGAATGGCAAAACAATAGGAACAGCCCAAGTGCCCTTTGAGAGATGAGTGGATAATCAAATGTGGTCTATCCATACAGTGGACTATTCAGCCATAAAAAGGAATGAAACTGCTGATACATACAACAGTAATATGGATGCATCTTGAAAACATTATGAGTGAAATAAGCCAGACACAAAAGGACAAATATTGTATGATGCCACTTATGTGAGGTAGGGCAAATGCATAGAGACAGAAAATAAAATAGTGGTTAGCAGAGGTGGACAGAGAAGAGGGAATAGGAGTTATTTTTAATGACTACAGGGTTCGTTTGGGTTGATGAAAAGGCTCTGGAGATAGACAGTAGTGATGGTTATACAACATCGTGAAAGTACTTAATGCCACTGAAATGTATACTTAAAATGGTTATAGTGGTAAATTTTAGGTTATATATATTTTACCACAATGAAAAGAAAAAACCATGATGAAAAAAAGAATAAATGGCAGTTGAGTAGTGACTCTGAGATAAGCCTGGAGAACAAGATGGGTGGTGGTCATTTGATGACTGGTAAAGCCAATACCAAGGTCATAGACCCTGTGGGCCTATCATCTTTCTCTAGTGCCTGGCCACTGCCTCTTCTGTTACTCCTGGTTGAGTACTGTGAAATGATGGTTTGAGTCCAAGGAAGACAGGAGGGAGTACTGACAGAACAATGCATGTTTATCAATTCTCCTGAAAAATAAAATAAACACCTTATGATAATGAGTCAGGAAATTGGTCTCTGTATGTGTGTGTAACACAAAGACTATACTAGTAATAAAACCATGGGGGTATAACTCTGTGAAAAATAAATTAAAGGACCAGCTACTTTTGTGGAAAGAGTACCAAATAAGGCTTTCATATCTGTGAGTTCTTGTTCTCACTTTTTCTTAATTGCTTGAGATTGGACAGGTCATTCCCTTCTCTGAATCTGTTTTCTTAATTTCCCTTCACTTTAAAATAAGGAGGTTATTTATTTTATTTCTGTTTTTAGCAGTTATTCTTAAAATTTTAAAGTCATTAGTTCTGTCTACAATTAATCAGTATCTATACCTTTGGGAATGGCACTGCTGACGGCCATCCCAAAGGTCCATCTACATCCTTTCCTTGTGGTAGTTTGCCTCCCGCTAAGGTGTTGAAGAACATAGATGCTCTCTTTGACAGCCTACTTTCCATCAGGAACCTAAGTATGTGACAGAATCCCTGCCTGGGGCTAAGGGGAAGTCTGCTGAATGGGAAAGTTGCTTGCTAGGAAATGAGACACACATGAGGAGCAATGTCACTGCTCCTCATTGTGATAGTTAACTTTGTGTGTCAACTTGGCTAGACACGGAGTGCCCAGATTAAACATTATTTCTGGTGTGTCTGTGAAGGTACTTCTGGACAAGATTAGCCTTTGAATCAATGGACTTAGTAAAGCAGGTTGACCTCCTCATTGTGGGTAGGCATCATCCACTCCGTTGAGAGCCTGAAAAGAACAAAAGGCAGAGGAAGGAGGAATCCCCCTCTTCCTGCCTGACTGGTTAGCCAGGACCATCCATCTTCTCTTGCCCTTGACATTCCTAGTTCTCAGGCTTTCCCGCCTGGACTAGAATCTGCATATTGGCTCCTCCCGTTCTCAGGCCTCTGTATTTGGGTCTGAAATACACCACAGGCTCTCCGGGTTTCTAAACTGCAGATGGCAGACATGGAACTTCTCAGCCTCCATAGTTGTTCAAGCCAATTCCCTATAATAATTTTTTTTTTTTTTTTTTTTTTTTGAGATGGAGTCTGGCTCTGTCGCCCAGGCTGGAGTGCAGTGGTGCAATCTCGGCTCACTGCAAGCTCCGCCTCCTGGGTTCACGGCATTCTCCTGCCTCAGCCTCCCGAGTAGCTGGGACTACAGGCACCCACCACCACGCCTGGCTAATTTTTTGTATTTTTAGTAGAGATGGGGTTTCACCGTGTTAGCCAGGATGGTCTCGATATCCTGATCTCGTGATCTGCCCGCCTCGGCCTCCCAAAGTGCTGGGATTACAGGCATGAGCCACAGTGCCCGGCCAATAAATTTCTTAATGTATACATATATATGAAGATATATAGTCTGGGCACAGTGGCTCATGCCTGTAATCCCAGCACTGTGGGAGGCTAAGGCTGGCAGGTCACCTGAGCTCAGGAGTTCTTGACCAGACTGGGCAACATGGCGAAACCCTGTCGCTACTAAAAATACAAAATTAGCCAGGCGTTGGGGGTGGCTCACGCCTATAATTTCAGCACTTTCGGAGGCCGAGGTGGGTGGATCACTTGAGGTCAAGAGTTCAAGACCAGCCTAGCCAACATGGTAAAACCCTGTCTCTACTAAAAATACAAAAATTAGGCGGGCGTGGTGGTGGGTGCCTGTAGTCCCAGCTACTTGGGAGGCTGAGGCAGGAGAATCGCTTGAACCTGGGAGGCGGAAGTTGCAGTGAGCTGAGATCACACCACTCTACTCCAGCCTAGGCAACAGAGTGAGACTCTGCCTCAAAAAAAAAAAAAAACAACTACTAATCTCCTGTGTACCTATACCTTACTCTCCTCCTGTTGCAGTGGACAAACTGTCCAAGCTCCTGCTCAAGGACTACCCCTCCATTTGTGCACAGATTCCATCCTCTTCTGCCTAATCAAGGACATCACGCTTTCTTTGTTCATTGTCATCATTTGCTGTCTCTGGATTATTTTCTCTCTCTGGCTTATTCCCACCAGCATTGTATATACAGTTCAATATCTCCCATTCAAAACAGAACAACAAAAATCCTTTTTTTTTTTCCTTTTCTTTTCCTTTCTTTTTTTTGGAGACAGAGTTTCCCTCTATTGCCCATGCTGGAGGGCAGTAGTGCAATCTCGGCTCATTGCAACCTCTGCCTCCTGGGTTCAAGCAATTCTCCTGCCTCAGCCCCCGGAGTAGCTGGGACCACAGGTGCCCACCACCACGCCCGGATATTTTTTTTTGTATTTTTAATAGAGACAGGGTTTCACCATATTGGCCAGGCTGGTCTTGAACTCCTGACCTTGTGATCCACCCACCTTGGCCTCCCAAAGTGCTGGGATTACAGGCATGAGCCACTGCTCCTGGCCCAAATATCTTTTTTACTCCATCTCCCAGACCAGTCACTACTCCATTTCCTTGCTTGCATTATGCCAAAATTCTCTGAAATATTTCTCTATACTTCACATTCTTCACTCTCCTTCCTCATTCTCTCTTGACTTCATTGAATTCAGGCTTTTGTCTCTGCTACTTTTCAGAGATGCTTATCAAAGTCACCCATGACTTCCATGTTACCGCATCCAATGGCCAATTCTCAGCATACATTTTTTTTTTAACCCATCAAGAACATTTGGCACAATTGTTACTCTCTCACTAAAACATTTTAGTCATTCCTGTCTATACTCTTCTCTCTTATTTGTCTTCCTACATATATTGGGGCTCTTCCTCAATCTCTTTTGTGGGTTGTTTTCAACTTCCTGACCACTAAATGCTGGTAGTGCCTAAAATGTTGGAGCATCTCAGGGCTCAGTCTTCAGAACTCTTTTGTTTACCAGTCTACATTCCTCAGGTGATTTTATTTAATTAAATTCCATCTCTACTATGATGAATTCCGAATAACTCCCCCCAGAATGATAGTTCAGTTCACCCAACAGTCTAGTAGACATCTAGGTTTGGTTGTCTAATGGACATCTCAAAACTGCTTCTCTCATTGCTTTTCATTCTCAGTAAATGGCGCCTCTCTTGTTTCAAAAGCTCTGGCCAAAAATCTTGGAGTCATTCTTGATGCATTTTTAAGCAGCAGATGCCTCTTGGTAGAACTTCTGCTACCATCACTGCCCAACTCTCACCCATATTATTGCAGCAGAATCTAAATATGTTAAATATTAAATTTGGCTATGAGGAGACTGTTTACAAAAGTATTCCTTTTTGGATTAGAATGATTCAGCAAGTTTATTTAATACTACAAGTGAATAATGGATTTAACTCTAAGATCTCTTTCCTAGTGCAATCACAATACACTTATTGATTGCTTCTTTTTCCTACCGCCATTATTCCTCCCTACCTTTGTGAATAATGGCAATAAAAGCTAGGTCTACTCCTCATTTTTCCTGAAACATTGCTCCTAATTCTTAACAATGCTTCCCCAGGACAGGCACATGACTTCCCATTTTTATTTCCACTTATATAGCCCTACAAAGGGTACTGCTGAAGACTGTCCCGGTTCAACCTTGATATCTCCTACCTTTAACAAACCAGAGGGAAACTGAAATTGCAGGAACAGCAGGCAGCCATAACCTGACCCTTGCTTGGCCCCTCACAGAGCTGAATACTGTGGCATGCATTAAATATTCAGCAACCTATTCCCAGTTTAAAACAAACAGAGGTGATCTTTTCAGACTGTCTAGTGGGCCCGCATTGCAACTGAAGAATGACTTTCCTGCTTCATTAAACATTTAGGCTACTTCTTGGTGCAGCTGCCTGTTATCATGACAGCAAATAGAGTATGGTAGCTTAGACTCCCTCTCTTTTTAGTACATGAAAACTTTCATCGCATTTTTATTGATGATCTTTGGCAAAGGTGACAGGAAGGGGATGGCAGTGTCAATTGTCAGAAAATTGGAACAGATTCTCAAGAAACAAGTGTTAGACCTTTCAAATATATAGGAGGCTTGGGAATGGCATTACGACCATCTATTTTAGTTTGGAAATGCATTCTTTCTTGCTCTGTGGTCTCGATGAAAGCATGAGAGATTTCTAAGAGCATAGCTAAAACTGTGAAAAAACTTTATTCATATTAATGGCCTAAAATACACTAAAACTTTAAGCTCTTCTTGTATATTAACTTGTTCCTTTGCATTTGGGCTATCTGGCCCTGCTAAATTTTTACCATCATTATTTCAAGATTATAATTTTGCCCTGTTGTCATAAGGATCCACTTATGATTTGGGCTGTCACCTTCTGCTTTTGTAGCATGTATTCAAACTCAAGAAAGAGCTGAGTGCACTGGGAACTCAAAGAACCTGTGCTTGACTGATCTAGTTAGTTGATAACAAAACCATGAACTACTCTATATTTGTAAAGTGAAATTTGAAACCATGAACTACTCTCTATTTGTAAAGGGCTTTGAAATTGTGCTCACAACTTTCTCAGTGTATAAGAGACCATTTTGCATTTCTTCTACAAAAACCAATGAAAATGTAAAAGATGTTAAGTATAAATTCATTTTAAATGTAAAGCCTCAAATTATTTTCTTTGTGTGTCACTTTCTCTCCCTTCCATTCATCAATCTATCTTTGCATTGTAGCTTCTTCCTCATGATCACATAGAAGCAATTCCAAAAAGTCTTCTGTGCAAATATCATATGCTACTCCATTTTTTTTTTTAATTGTTGTTGTTCAAATTCTACTTTGGAGCAGAGGCTCTTTACTTTTTTAAAAAAACTGGTTTAATGTAATTTGTCATAAGAGACATTTCAATGGACAATGTTGTTTTGGCCTAATTCTTCTACGTTCTTCTGGTTCTTAAATATCATTTGGTAATAAAATTTTCAGGCTGGATCTGATTTCAGATTATTTAATCTAACTTCCTTATTTTATAGATGTGACACTGAGGTCTAGACAGGTGGCATGCACTGCCTGATGGTTGTTTAAATCCTTCTCACTGTTCTCAGTTTTCTGTCCCATGGGATATTTTCGTATTTGTCCTCATAACCTTGTCCTTTATGACGTTTCACTTTGTTCCACTTACCACGACCTTTTCCAGGACATGTCTTCCTGGGTCGTGCACATCTTCCTTGCACCCCCTCCCCCACCCTCGCCGCCAACCGCCCCATCATTTCTAGCTCCATCATTTTGTGTAGGGGATGATTTGACCCTTGACACCTGGTTCTTCTAATTTTCTGCCCTAAATAAATTTATTAAGCCAAGAAGCAATTATGTGTAAATAATGCCCACTTCCTCCGATGGTAGAGTCACAAGTGTTTTCTGAGTCTAGTCCTTATATCAGAGGGTTTCCATCCATCCAATCTCTATCCCTTGCTCCTGCGAACCATGTAGAAATAACACACAGAATGTGGACATCAAGCAACTTAAATTTTTTCCTGCCTCCTTCTGTTAATGTCCAAATTCACCAGTTATATTTTAAACTTTCTGCTTTATTTTTGTGTCACAAATTTTTTCTATTCAAAATATGTGGTAAGAATTATCACTGGCCTGGCTGCCATGCATACTTCTTCAATAAAATCCCACTTCTCCACTTTCTTTTGTGGTTTTGCATTTTGCTTTATTAACTCTTGCTTCAGATTCTCTGGATTATCAGATACGCATGTCAATCCAGAACACCAGTTTATTGATTTTCACGGGAAACATAAAATACCCAGAATCAGTATCTCTTTCCCTGGACAAGCATGGCTTAACCTCACACACCTGGTCCTTTGACTCACTTTTTTATCTAGATTTTGGGCTGAACAGGTTTCCTCAGCATGTCAGATTATGGTACAGTGGAGTAAAGTACTGCATTCTTTGGCCACATTCCAGGCCGAGAGCTCTACCCTGCTCACCCTGATAGGGCTTTGCCAGCACCGGCACATGACGTGAAATAAGTGACTCTTAACATGTTTATTTAAGTGGATCTATTTTAATTTTCAAGTTCCCAGCAACATTTTTGCAATGAATATTTGCTTGGTTATTCTAAATTTTGCTTAATTTCTTCTACTATATTTATTAGTTTCCCTCCAAAGGGCCTTTTCTAGTTTTTTTTGTTGTTTTTGTTTTTGTTTTGAGACAGAGTCTCATTCTGTCGCCCAGGCTGGAGTGTAATGGCATGATCTCGGCTCACTGCAACCACCATCTCCCAGGTTGAAGCACTTCTCCCTGCCTCAGCCTCCTGGGTAGCTGGGATTACAGGCATCTGCCACCACACCTGGCTAATTTTTTAGTAGAGATGGGGCTTCACCATGTTGGCCAGGCTGGTCTTGAACTCCTGACCTCAGATGATTCACCTGCCTCAGCCTCCCAAAGTGCTGGGATTACAGGCACGAGCCACCGTGCCCAGCCACTTTTCTAGTTCTTGACTCTCCTTCTTTTAAACATTTATCTGGGCTGGGCGCAGTGGCTCACACCTATAATCCCAGCACTTTGGGAGGCCGAGGTGGGCAGATCACTTGAGGCCAGGAGTTCGAGGCTAGCCTAGCCAACATGGCAAAACCTTGTCTCTAATAAAAATACAAAAAAATTAGCCAGGCGCGGAGGTTGCAGTGAGCTGAGATCATGCCACTGCGCTCCAGCCTGGGTGACAAAGCGAGACTCTGTCTCAAACAAAAACAAACAAACCAAAAAACATAAAGATTTATCTCAAGTTTTAGCCAGACAACTAATTCTGGCTCCGATATTTAGTAATGTCAGTACTCTCCAGTTTTTATTATAGTCATGTGCTGAGTAAAATTTCGGTCAACAACAAACTACTTAAACAACAGTGGTCTCATAATACCATTTTTTTTAACTGTGCTTTCTGTGTAGGTATATTTAAATACACAGATACCATTGTGTTACAGCTGCTTACAGTATCCAGTACAGTAACATGCTGTGCAGATCTGTAGTCTAGGAGCAATAGGCGACACCACATAGCCTAGGCGTACCTCGGCTGCACTATCTCGGTTTGTGTAAGTACACCCTATGATTGGACAACAATGGAATCATATAATGACATGCTTCTCAGAACATTTCTCCATCATTAAGTGATGCATGACTGTACTCTCCCTATTTACTTTTATAATTAACCTTCACCAGCATTCTTTGTTTCACTTGGTTGTTCTTTCTGTTACTGTTCTCTATAGACCCCTCTCTGCCTTCCATCTGGATGAAAATCCTGGGGATAAAGAGTGGTCTCAAGTTTCACGGTACAATAGCAATGTTATCCCCCACTTATCTGGTTACCAAAGCACATCTCCACTCTCAATTAGCAACTTAGAACTGCAAGTAGAACTGCAGGAGATTTCTTTGCTGGCCCTTGTATACTGTTCCTGGCTTCTGTCCTCTCTCTAGCTTTTAACGAAGCTTGGCATAGAGAAGTGCCATTTAGGCTGTGGGTCTTCCTAGCACTTCAGCTTCCTCCACTTGACCAGAAGCCAACAGACTTGGACCATGATGGTTGGGTTCAAGGTAGTTTTATTAATAACCATCTGGAGAACTCAGTCCCATGGAGTCTGTCTGCTCTGGCTGTAAAATAGCTTTCAGGGAATTTTCCAACACATGACTTAGTCACTGATATGAAATCACATGTGAGAAGTGCCCCTTAGACTCCACGGTTGGTGCTCCTGGAGCGTTTTGTACCTCAGTCACATTTTCCATTGTTTCAGAGCTTCCTATGTAGTTGCTCCTCCCCCCTCCCTCTCCCTCGGTAATTGGACTTTTCTGGGGTGCAGGGTCCCTGACTTACTCATCTCTACACTGCCTGCAGCACTGTGCCCTAGAAGGAGTGGAGTAAATGTCTGTATAAGGAATTTCACAAAATATTTTATAGAATTGGGATTGAGAATGAGCAGACCCTTAGGGGTGGTGAAGAGCCATTAGGGTAGCAAAAGAGCTATCCACAACTGTGAGAGGTTTGAAAATCTGTTCTGAAATTCCTATCGCAAGGGATGCATGTCCTTTGAAATCTTACTTAAAGGAAAGGAGGCTGAGTGTTTGAATCCAGTTGTCTTAGGACATACACGTGACCTACAGGCAGTAGCTGATGAGGCGAGGGAAAAGGAGCTGCAGTGACTTGCTTCATCCTCAACCATCCATTTTTCTAGCCCCGTCTTTCCAACTTCTTAGTTTAAATGATTCCTCTTAGGGGAAATTTAAACCCTCTTTAATTAGGAGAGAGAAAATATGAGATGGAGAGAGAAACTATCACAGGGAGGGGTGTGGCATTCTGAAGAAGTGTTTGTTCTTTGAAATATATT
This sequence comes from Pan troglodytes, assembly GCF_028858775.2. Classification (NCBI taxonomy): domain Eukaryota; kingdom Metazoa; phylum Chordata; class Mammalia; order Primates; family Hominidae; genus Pan; species Pan troglodytes. The sequence continues at coordinate 117,171,937 of NC_072403.2, forward strand.
AAAGTATAGATTTGCATTTTCTGAGCAGGAATGTTTAGTTTTCCTTGAGGGAGGATTAGGACGGTCGCAGCAGGAATACAAGGAGAAAGATTCGAGTCTAGGATTCAGTCTTAGACTTCTAGAGGACTTCCGGGTCTGCAGAAGAGCGCTAGTTTTGAAAGGCAAGCTTTGTGGAGAGAGAATTTCTTTAGCATCTATTGAGCGCTGTCCTGGTGGACTAGATTATAATAAACAGCAGGGACAGAGAGAAGTAGCCAATGACAGGGGAGGAGGAACGTGTGAGAGAGGATGGAAGATAGACGGAGGGGAAGCAGGCAGTAAGACATGTCCTGACCACTCCTTTACGGGCTGATGGCTGGAGAGAGGAGCCATGGCAAATCAGTGGACACAAAAGCAAAGGGGTTCGTGTCGTGCCCCGCTCTGGATCCCCTGGGAGGATGGCGATATCCGCTGGTTGGCACATCGGCTGTGATGTGTCCCTGAGGGAGAAGCTGACTGACAGATGGGACTGAGGCAGCTCCTGGCTCTCCCCAGCCTGCAGGCGGTGTGCAGGGGACTAGAGACCCTTAAGAGTCCCGCTGAAGAAATTGAGGGATTCTGGGAGGATGTAGGACTAGCTGGAGCCTGAGGTCAGGATGAAGAAGCTGCAGAGCAAGTGACTGGCACGCTGGAACCAGGTGGTGGATGACAGAGTGCTGTCCCCAGTGGGTAGATGGATGGGCCTGCTGACCCTCAGCAGTCACCAGTATGGGGCATGAGCTGGACCCTACAAGGAAGATGGAGAGAAACCAGCTAGCAGAGAGGGTATCTTTAGGTGGGGCAGTCATTTACTTAATCCAGGTATTACATAATAGCCCTTTTGAGGTCAATAGATTTGTATTTTTTGGCTGAGAAACTGAGGCTCTTGAAGTGAGGGTAATTCACCCAAGTTCATCCAGGGGCCTGCAGACTCAGGGCTAAGTTCTGTGTTCAACCTCAGCAGTTCATCCCACGTGCTTAACGTCAGTTTCTCTGCTCCTTTGAAGTTTTTATTTTTTTCTGGATTCTACATTTAGATGTCTCATTTAATCTCCAAAGACGTTCATAATTCTTCTGAGATACATACTCCAAACAAATAAAATGTAGTATGGTTTGGCCTTATAGTAATAACTCAATCTATCACCTTTTAATAAAAATGCTGTAGTAATCCCCAGTGGAAAAATCCCATACAGTAGAAAATTGGTTTTTGGGGAAACCCTCGATTAGTTCTCCCAGTTGATTTTATGATTCATTCATTTGGAGCTTATTGGATTTACATTTTAGACTCCAAAATTAAAAAGTAATAATTAAACTCAGCAGAATATTGAATTTTTCAAATTCATAGCACTTTGTTAATTTTCAATTTTTCTTTCTTTTGCTTATGGTCAGAGTCTGTGATAAAGATCTTATCACACTATGTATATTTTCCTCATTCATTCATGCAAACTACAAGAAAGTTCATTTCTTTTTTTTGAGATGGAGTTTCGCTCTTGTTGCCCATGCAATGGCGCGATCTCGGCTTACCACAACCTCCGCCTCCCGGGTTCAATCTATTCTCCTGCCTCAGCCTCCTGAGTACCTGGGATTACAGGCATGTGCCATCATGCCTGGCTAATTTTGTATTTATAGTAGAGATGGGGTTTCTCCATGTTGGTCAGGCTGGTCTCGAACTCCTGACCTCAGGTGATCTGCCTGCCTTGGCCTCCCAAAGTGCTGGGATTACAGGCTTGAGCCACTGTGCCCGGCTGAAAGTTCATTTCTTAATCAAAATTTTGTCATAATTTGTATCCATTAATTTTTCTTAACAGTTAAAAAATACACATTTGTAGACTCCTGGTTCCTCTCTTTCATGTAAAGAGCTCGGAATCACTGTTTCATCCTAGTAACCAGTAAAACCTGAACAGACTAAAAAGTCAAGAAGTCTTCTTGGTCTGTGAGAGGGGAGGACACAGGGCAAATTGTTGTTCCCAAGAATGGAGAGATAGGCAAATACAGGGAGACACAGCTTACTGGAGCAAAGACTCACGCCCAAGTGGAAACTGCCATGGGAACCAGTGCCACAGTAGGAAAACCTTAACTGTAATTGATGAATTCTTAGAGATGTAGTGTGGACAGCTCTGACTTTTAAAAACTCCAGGGTCCAGGCATGGTGGCTCATGCCCATAATCTCAGCACTTTGGGAGGCTGAAGTGGGAGGATTGCTTGAGCCCAGGAGTTCGAAACCAGGCTGAGTGACATGGTGAAACCCTCTTTCTACCAAAAAAAAAAAAAAAAAAAAAAAAATGCTCCAGGAGGACCTGGTCATGTGGGGGTGGGGGCTATTTTACAATGTTTTACAATATTGTGAAATTTCTCTCCAAGAGCTTGAGCAGGTACCAGAGAAAAATCGCCTTGTGCTTTTGGCAAAGGGACGGGAAAATGAACCATGTTGAAATATGCCAGGGCACTTTGTTCTTAATACCAGTGTTTGCTATCAGGAGAAACTGGTTGACCAGAACCTAATCTGCTGGGGTATTATCAAAGCCTAACAGATGGGGGTGGGGAATACCCAATTCCAGTCAGTTTTAGCATTTCATGTGGAAGAAGGGAAATACCCAACTCCAGCCCACTGTAGTCATCCTGTACCACCTAAGAGGGCAGGGAAAAAACTGAGAAACGCTTGTGAAGTTCACAGCCCAGAGTGAGTCATAGGACCACTAAGACCGAGATCTAATTATAGCACTATAGCATGCTGCCCCTGCACCTATACCTTACCACCACATTACAAAAGGACTATTTACAGCACTTCCTTTGACCCAACACATTGTGTCCAGCTATCAGGAAAAAATTACAAGGCATCCTAAAAGGCAACAAACAAAAACAGAAAAACAAAAAACACACCACAGAGCAAGCATCAGTACCAGGCATGGCAATGATGTTGGAATTATCAGATCAGGAATTTAAAACAACTATGATTAATGTGCTAAGGGCTCTACTGGGTAAAGTAGACAGCTTGCAAAAACAGATGGGCAATGTAAGCAGAGAGATGGAAATTCTAAAAAAGAACAGAAAAGTAATGCTTAACGGAAATGAAGAATGCCTTTCATAGGATTACTAGTAGACTGGACATGGCCAGTGAAAGAATCTCTGAGCTTGAGGATATATCAATAGAAACTTTGAAAACTGAAAAGGAAAGAAAACAAAGATTGAAAAAAACTAAATAGAATATCCAAGATCTATGGGACAACTGCAAAGGAGTAACACGCATGCAATGGGAATACCAGAAGAAGAAGAAAGGGGAACAGAAGAAATATTTGAAACAATAATGACTGAGAATTTCCCCCTATTAACATCAGACACCAAACCACAAATCCAGGAAGTTCAGAGAACACTTAGCAGGATACATGCCAAAACACCTACACCTAGGCATATCATTTTCAAACTACAGAAAACTAAAGATAAATAAAAAATCCTGCTGCTGAAGACCAGGAGTTCAAGGCTACAGTGAGCTGTAATCACGCCATTACACTCCAGCCTGGGTGATAGAGTAAGACCTTGTCTCTAAAAATAAAGAAATTAAAGAAAAAAAGGATAAAATCCTGAAATAAGCCAGAGGAAAAGAACACGTCACTTATAAAGGATTAAAAAATAAGAATTGCATCCTGCTTCTCCCCAGAAAGCATGCAAGTCAGAAGAGAATGGAGTGAAATACTTAAAGTGTTGAAAGAAGCTGGGTGCAGTGGCACATGCCTGTAATCCTAGTTACTTGGGAGGCTGAGAGAGGAGAATCACTTGAGGCCAGGAGTTCAAGGCCAGCCTGGGCAACATAGTGAGATTCTGTCTCTAAAAAAATGGAAAAAAATTTATATCAGAAATGAAAGAGGGGTCATTACTACATACCCAAGGACATTAAAAGGATAACAAAAAAATACTATGAACAACTCTATACCCACAAATGTGATAACCTAGAGGAAATTGATTAGTTCCTTGAAATATGCAAGTGCGCAAAACTCAAACAAGAAGAAATGGACTATTTGAGTAAGTCTATATCTATTAAAGAAATTGAATCAATAATCAGCTTCCAAAACAGAAATCACAGGCCCAGATGGGTTCACTAGTGAAATCCACAAACATTTAAGGAAAATATAATATCAGTTCTTTACAACCTCTTTGACAGGATATAAGCAGAGGGAATACTTTTTTTTTTTTTTTTTTTTGAGACTGAGTCTCACTCTGTTGCCAGTTGGAGTGCAGTGGCGTGATCTCGGCTCATTGCAACCTCTGCCTCCCGGGTTCAAGTGATTCTCCTGCCTCAGCCTCCTGAGTAGCTGGGACTACAGGCATGTGCCACCACACCTGGCTAATTTTTATATTTTTAGTAGAGATGGGGTTTCACCATGTTGGCTAGGATAGTCTCGATCTCTTGACCTTGTGATCCACCCGCCTTGGCCTCCCAAAGTGCTGGGATTACAGGCATGAGCCACTGCACCCGGCCCAGAGGGAATACTTTCTAACTCATTATATGAGGCTAGCATTACTCTAATACTGAAGCCAGACAAAGACATTACAAGAAAACTATAACCAGTATTTCTGATGAATGTAGATGCAAAAATCCTCAAAAAAATTAGCAAATCAAATCCAACAATGTGTAAAAGAATTATACACCATGACCAACTGAGATTTATCCCAGCTATTTCCAGACCTGTTCAACATTTGAAAATCAATTAATCCATCATATCAAAAAGCTTAAAAAGAAAAAAAATCAGTGATTTATATCAATAGATGCAGGAAGAGCATTTGACAAAATCCACACTCATCCACAATAAAAATTCTCAGCGAACCAGGAACAAAGGAGAACTTTTCAGTGTGATAAAGAATATCTACAGAAAATGTACAGCTATATCATGCTTTATGGTGAGAAAAAGCTTTCCCCCTAAGATCAGAAAGAAAGCAAGGATGTTGCCTCTCACAACTCCTTTTCAAAATGGTACTTGAAGTTACTAATGCAGTAAGACAAGAAAAGGAAATAAAACTTAAACAGTTTGGGAAGGAAGAAATAAACTCCTGTTCATAGATGTCATGATCATCTATGTAGAACATCCAAAAGAATTGACAAAAAACAAACTACTAAAACCATGAAGTGATTATAGCAAGGTTGCAGGGTACTAGGTTAACATATAAAAGTCAATTGCTTTCCTGTATTCTAGCAACAAACAAATGGAATTTGAAATTAAAAACACAATACAAATGTAAATATTATATTAACACCTCCACAAATAAAATATTTAGCTATAAACCTAACAATTTATGAAATCTATGTGAGGAAACCTATAAAACTCTGAATGGACTCAAAGAACTACATAAATTGACTGATATTCCATGTACATGGATAGGAAAACTAATTCCACTAAGATGTTGGTTCCGACCAGGAGCAGTGACTCACGCCTGTAATCCCAGCAATTTGGGACACTGAGACAGGCAGATCTCTTGAGCTGAGGAGTTTGAGACCAGCCTGGGCAACATGGCAAAACCCTGTCTCTACAAAAAATATAAAACTTAGCCAGGCATGATTGCATGCACCTGTAGTCCCAGCTACTTGGGGGCTGGAGGCAGGAGGATTGCTTGAGTCCAGAAGATTGAGGCTGCAGTGAGCTGTGATCATGCCACTGCACTCCAGCCTAGGTGACAAAGTGAGACTCTGTCTCCAAAAAAAAAAAAAAAAAAAAATTCTTTTCAACTTAATCTATACATTCAATGCAATCTCAATCAAAATCCCAGAAACTTATTTTGAGGCTATTAACAAACTGATTCTAAAGTTTATATGAAGAAACAAGATATCCAGAATAGTCAACACAATTTTGAATGAGAATAACAAAGTTTGAGGACTGACACTGCCTGACTTCAAGACTTACTATAAACTACAGTAATCAAGACAGTGTGGCATTGCCAAAAGAACAGGCAAATAGATCAATGGAACAGAACAGACAATCCAGAAATAGACCCATATAAATCTAGTCATCTTACATTGGCAAAGGAGCAAAGGCAATACAATGAAGAAAGACAGTCTTTTCAACAAATGATGCTGGAACAACTGGAATTCCACAGGCCAAAAAAAAAAAAAAAAAATTAAACATAGACCTTACACCCTTCACAGAAATTAACTCAAATGGATCACAGACCTAAATGTAAAATGGAAAACTATAAAAGTCCTAGAAGGTAACATAGGAGAAAATCTAAATGACCTTGGGGATAGCGATTACTTTTAAGATATAACACCAAAGGCATGATTTGTGGAAGAAATGGTAAGTTGGACTTTATGAAAATGAGAAAGTGCTCTGTGAAATACAATGTTGAGAAAATGAGAAGACAAGTCATAGACTAGGAGAAAATATTTGCAAAAGTCTTATAAGAGACTATAATCCAAAATATACAAAGAACTCTTAATATTCAAGAATAAGAAAACAAACAAGCAGTATTGGGTTCACAGCAAAATTAAAGAGGAATGTAGAAATTCCTCTTTGGCCCATACAAAATGGGCGAAATACCTTAACAGATATCTCACCAAAGAAGACATACAGATGACAAATAAGCATATAAAAAGATGCTCCGGCCAGGTATGGTGGCTCACGCCTGTAATCCCAGCTACTTGGGAGGCTGAGGCAGGAGAATTGCTTGAACCCAGGAGGCCGAGGTTGCAGTGAGCCAAGATCACTCCACTGCACCCCAGCCTGGGCGACAGAGAAAGACTCCACCTCAAAAAAAAAAAAAGATGCTCCACATCACATGTTATCAGGGAAACACATACACAAAAAACAAATACCACTACATGCCTATCAGGATGGCCGAAATCTGTAACACTGACAAATGCTGGCCAGAATGTGGACCAACGGGAGCTCTCATTCATCGCTGGTGGGGATGCAAAATGATGCAGCCACTTTGGAAGACAGTTGCCAGTTTCTTACAAAACTAAACATTCTCTTTTACAGTCCAGCAATTGTGTTCCTTGGTATTTACTCAAAGGAGTTAAACTTACGTCCACACAAAACTTGTGCGCGGGTGTTTATAGCAGTTTATTCATAACTGTCAAAACTGGGAAGCCACCAAGATGTCCTTCAGTAGGTGGGTGGATAAATAAACTATAGTACACACAGGTAATGGGAATATATTTCAGAACTAAAAGGAAATTCGCTATCAAGCCATGAAAAGACATGGAGAAAACTCAAACGTGTATTACTAAGTGAAAGAAGCCAATCTGAAAAGGCTACATTCTGTAAAATTCCAACTATATGGCATTCTGAAAAGGCAAAACCATGGAGACAGTAAAAGGACCAGGGGTTTCCAAGGGTTAGGGAGGATGAATATGGAGTACAGAGGATTTTCAGGACAGAGAAAATGCACTGTATGATACTAAAATGATAGGTTCGTGTCATTATACATTTTTCCAAACCCATAGAATGTACAACACCAAGAGTGAACCCTAATGTAAACTATGGACTTTGGGTGATTATAATCTGTCAATGTAAGTTCATCAGTTAGAATAGATGTACCTCTGAGGTGGGGGATGTTGATAATGGGGGAGCCTATGTCATGTGTGGGGGGAGGGGATATATGGGAAGTCTCTACATTCCTCTTTAATATTGCTGTGAACCCAATACTGCTTAAAAATAGTCTTAAAAATACATGCATATGTGTGTCTATGTGTGTATTTTTGCCACAAGAAAAAATATAAAGGAACAGGTGGTGAATGAGTTAGCTCTAGACCTACAAAAGAGTCACATTCTGCAGTGGTTCTGACTTAGAGCAGAGGGTTTAGGGAACTGGGAAGTACAAACGATCACAAGCCAATATCTACTGAGACTCCTCTACTCCCCATCTCCTCTCTGCCAGCATTTCCCCAGCGCATTCAAGTGCAAAACCTGTGAGATCAGGAGAAGTGGAGGGAGGTACATGTTGACTGAAAAAAAAAATCAGATTAGATGCCACTCCTCTTATTTTGTTGGGAGATAAAATATTGGTTCACATTTTATCTCTATATAGATTTAAATATGTTTTTATTTTTATCGATTTGGGGGTAAAGTACAGATTTCTTACATATGTTGCATAGTGGCGGATTCTGGGCTTTCAGTGTACCTCTCATCCTAATACTGGAATAATAATCCACATTATTTAATGTTTAATATATAATATACCATATATTATAAATTAATTTATTAATATTATATATTATTTTTTATATATTTAAGTTGAACTTTAAAATTCATTGGTGGACCATGTATTTTGCTATCTTAGAAATGAGGCTAAAGGTTACCGTGTAGGGAATTATGCTGAGGCATTCATAAGTCTGGCACAGGTAATGAACTTGATAGAAATAATTGCTTGATAGAATTGGTTTTGGAAATTGCTGAATTTTTATTTAAATTTCAAAGTATTGGGGCTGGTCATGGTGGCTCAGGTCTGTAATCCCATCATTTTGGGAGGCCTAGGTGGGTGAATCACCTGAGGTCAGAGGAGTTCAAGACCAGCCTGGCCAACATGGAGAAACCTCATCTCTACTAAAAATGTAAAAATTAGCTGGGTGTGGTGGTGGGCACCTGTTGTCCTAGCTACTCTGGAGGCTGAGGCAGAAGAATTGCTTGAACCTAGGAGGCAGAGGTGGCAGTGAGCCGAGATCGCACCATTGCACTCCAGCCTCTCACAAAGGAAGACTCCATTTGAAAAAACAAAAAAAAAAATTGGGAATGACTAAAAATACATTTTTTAGCACTAGGTGAATGGCTATATTTGTCTACTCCACAGCCATGCACAGGGCTCCACCTAAATTTTAAAATATGGGAACCAGAGCTTGGTAAATGTTCTTTGCTGGACACTGGGATCTTTAAAATAGGACAATAGAACTACATATCATGATCCCAAGAGGATTATATGCATATCACTAGGGATTTAAATATAATGAGTCTTAGGAAATGATCACCATTCTTAAGAAAAAGAACATTCTTGTAATATGTGCAAATTCAACAGAAGTTAGAATATGCAAAGAGTACATATTTTGCTGATTTTTAAATAAAACCTTTAGTATAACTTTTAAAGATGTGTTTAGAAATTATAGCAGAATTGCAACAGCATTACAGAAAGTTGAAAAATGGAGGAAAAAGTTCCTCCTGGGAACCAACATCAGAACTGACATCATTTTGCTGTGTTAAGTCAGTAATTTCTCAGTTGACCTCCAAATTGGAATCACCTGGGGAGCTTGTTAAACAGCAGATCTTGGTTCCTTCTGAGTCAGAATCTCTGTGGGTAGGACCCAATGGATTTATAGCTTTAATAAGCTCTGTGGCTGATTCTGATCTGCAGCTGGGAGATTAACTTGTTCAGCTGCCTAGATTATTCTACCACCAGTTCATCCTGGAGGGCCCATCCCAGGCTTTGCTGCAGAGATTGTCTCTGCTTAAGAGAAGCCACTGAAGGCTTAAAACGGGAGTTGACCTGATCTTACTCACTTGTATAAAGCCCTGGAGTAGAATCTGAAAGGAATAAAACTTGGAGTCAGGGAGAGCAATTATGAAGCATGGTGAGGATAGAGAGATGTGGATACATTTGAGGCAAATTTAGAAGGTAAAATCTGGTAGAACTTGCTGACAACTGGATTTAAGAAGGAAAAAATCAAGACATCGTCCAGGCTTAGGGACAGAACACATGGTAACAACCATTTGAGATAGGACACACAGGAACCTTATTTATATAAATTTTTATTATAATTTGTCTGAAATATTTTTCCAAAAGTGGTATTTAAATATGCATCTGAATTAAGACAAAAAATACAACTTACCTTAAATTTTAAGGTAATCTTTAAGAGGGAAAAATAGTCACTTTACAGTAGAGAGACTAGGCAGACACCACCTTAACCCAGTGATCCAAATTGATGTCACCAGGAATAAGACATATGAACACCATGTGCCCCCAGTAGGATGCACTGAGAAGAGCACAATGTCACATCTGGGGTATTCTTGCTAAAACTGCATAACCTTGGCTGGTGCGCGGTGGCTCGTGCCTGCAATCCCAGCACTTTCGGAGGCCGAGGGGCGTGGATCACCTGAGGTCAGGAGTTCGAGACCAACCTGGTCAATATGGTGTAACCCTGTCTCTACTAAAAATATAAAAATTACCTGGGTGTGGTGGTGGGCGCCTGTAATCCCAGCTACTCGGGAGGCTGAGGCAGGAGAATCGCTGGAACCCAGGAGGTGGAGGTTGCAGTGAGCTGAGATCACACCACTGCACTCCAGCCTGGGTGACGAGGGAAACTCTGTCTAAATAAATAAATAAATAAATAAATAATAACACTTAGTTTAAAACACATATATTGTACAGCTATACAAAACTATTCTTTTTTCATGTATATATATATTTTTAAACTTTTTTTGTTAACTAAGACACAAACACACACTTTAGCCTAGGCCTACACAGGGTTAGGATAATCAATATTGCTCATTGTCTTCCACTTCACATCCTTCCAAGGTCTTCAGGGCCAGTAACGCTCATGGAGCTGTGATCTCCTATAACAGTGACTACTTCTGGAAAACCTCCTGAAGGACTTGCCTGAGACTGTCTTACAGGGTAGCCTTTTTTTTGTTTTTAGGAGTATACTTCAAAATGATAAAAAACTATAATATAGTGAACACATAAACTAGGAACAGCTGTTATGATCAAGTATTAGGTACTGTACATACTTGTATGTGCTAGACTTTTATATGACCGGCACTGCAGTAGGTCTGTTTACAACAGTATCGCCACAAACACATGTGTGTTGCACTGCAACATGATGGTGGCTATGATGTCATTAGGTGATAGGAATTTTTCGGCTTGTTATAATCTTATGGGACTATCATTATACATGCAGTCATATGCAGAAATGTTATATGCTGCATGACTGTATCTTGGATGAATTGCAGCATTTCACACTCCAAGGCAAGACCAGAGTAGTGACAGAGCAGGGGGTGGCCCTGGTGTTCAGGTTCCTGCATCTTCTGGGGCCTGAGGTTGCAGGCAACCTGGTCCTCTGGAAAAATACCAATCACAGCGCCAACACCTGAATGTCCTGGGGAAATAACTCAGTGCTACCTGTATTAACTTCCATCATTTTCTCTGGAGTTTTAGGGTGGTTATGTTTTGATGCTGATTTGGTTTTCAGGTTAACCTCAGTTTGACTCTCCATAGAGGTGACTGGAAGCTCTTTCCTCTGATGTTTATCAAAGCCTTTAATACTTTGGAACTGGAAGACACTATAATATTGTGTCAATTAGATGTAAATCAGTTTCTAAATCATATATTACCATTATGATATTTTGTTTATAATTTCTAGATTATTTGGCATTAATAACCTCCACAAATGGCCACCAAGTCATTTTCTCTTGCACAGTAAACAAGAGCTTCCTTAGTCACTTACTTGGCATTGAACGAACCCTCCTTGCCCGTGCCTCCCCCTACCTGCTTCTCAGTGCTGCGGTCACGTGGCTGCAGGAGGCCCTGAGCTCCTGAGCAGAGCAAAGCCTGTAAGGTGGATGCAGGGCATATTCTCAGGACACCCTATCAGCCGGCCTGACATTTGATCTACAGGAGCAAACTCAGAGAGAGAGAGGGACAGTTTTGCCTGCAAATGTGAACCCTGACCTAAAGACGGCTGCTCAAAATAGCCCTCATCCTCTTTGCCTAAGCCTGATATGCAAGCTTTTATCTCAGTTGCCCCTGGTCACCTGCCTTTCTTACTTGACTCTGCAGTTCTCCAGGTGGCTATTCCTGGATGGCACTCATCCAGAAAGGGTCATTGCTCCTTTTTCTCTTTATTTCACTACCAGAGATTATTTCGATAACATTATGATTTACAAACCATAAAATTCATACATTTCAAGTGTACAATTCAATGACTTTTTAATACATTTACCAGGTTGTGCAACCGTTACTGAAATCTAAAAAAGTTTTAGAACATTTTTGTCATCCCGGTTAGATCCTTTATGCCCAAGTAGTTAATTACCATCTTCACCACCAACTCCAGGTACCCACTAATCTACATTCTATCTTTATAGAATTGCCTTTTCAGGATATTTCACTTAATCAGACTATACCCAGTCATTTGTGTCTGGCTTCTTTCACTTATAATGTTTTTGAGGTTCATCCATGATGTGGCATGTCAGTGATTTTTGTGATGGTGGGTTCCTGCTGCCCCCACCCCCAAAATTCCTTAAAGGTGCTAAGCAACCTGCTCTTTGAATAACCACCCCGCTTTTCCCTAGGCTCTCCTGCTGTCAGTTTCCCACAGGGTTGTCGGGTTTCATCTCTCAGTGGCTTCACCTGACTGAGCTGCCTGCCATCTCCAGCGTATCCTCCAGGCCCTGCCTGGCTCCCTGTTCCCCCCACACTGGCTTCCTGCTCTTCCTCCAAAGGCCTGGCTGGTTCCTGCCTCAGGCTCTGCCCATTGCTGCTGTCCTCACCAACCCCCAAAACTTTGCCCATTGTTTGTCCCCTCATTCCGTTCGGGTCTTTGTCCAAATATTGCTTCCTGAAAGAGGCACTCTGACCTCGACTCAAATAGGATTCCTTCTCACGCACTATTCATTTGCCCCACTTTGTTTCTTCACAGCTCTTTTTATTCCTGTTTCTTGTTAATTCCTGAAATCATACTTTCTGTTTATTATCTTGTTAATAGACTCGTGGGTATCTTAGTCTGTTTAAGCTGCTATAAGAAAATACCATAAACTGGTGGGTTGTCAACAACAAAAATTGCTCTCTCACAGTCCTAGAGTCTGGGACATCTAAGATCAAGGCACTGGCAGATTTGGTGTCTAATGAGGGTTGCTTCCTGGTTCATAGGCGACACCGTCTCCTGTGTCCTCACATGGTGGAAGGGTGGGAGGGGGAGGTCTCTCCTTGGGCTCTAATATAAAGGCACCAGTCCCATTCATGTGGATTCCGCTCTCATGACCCATCACCTCCTGAAGGCCCTGCCTCCTAATTCCATCACTTTGGGATTTACGATTTCAACATATACATTTTGGGGAGGACATAAACACTCAGACAACAGCAGTAAGAAAGCTGTCTCGGCTGGGCATGGTGGCTCATGCCTGTAATCCCAGCATTTTGGGAGGCTGAGGTGGGTGGATCACCTGAGGTCAGGAGTTCAAGACCAGCCTGGCCAACATGGTGAAACCCCATCTCTACTAAAAATACAAAAAGATTAGCCGGGAATGATGGCATGCACCTGTAATCCCAGCTACTGGGAAGGCTGAGGCAGGAGAATCACTTGAACCCGAGAGGTGGAGGTTGCAGTGAGCTGAGATAGCGCCATTGCACTCCAGCCTGGGCCGTAACAGCAAAACTCCATCCCAAAAAAAGAGTGCAGTATCCAAGGCCCAGCTCCTGGGGTTACTGCCCTGCCTGCCCACCTCCTGGCTGGGGAACTTGGACCTTTGCCAAATGGGAAAAAGGTATTATGTGCTTCCTAAGGTTGTGTGAGGACAAACATTCATCCACACAGAGTGCTTGCAGCGGGTGGCACAGGGTAAACACGAGCAAGATAATTTACCATCTGTCTCCTCCCTGGAATATCAACTGGATGAGGGCAGGACATTTTCTCTCTGCACCTTCAGCCCCTGAGATATGGAGGATGAGAATGGCTCAATGTTCCTCCTTCAAGGGCCTCAGTCCTCATCCCACTGGCCTGACCACCCCAACAGTATGACCTTTGCCTCTTTACAGCAACCTCCACAGCTTTCCAACCTGTCCTTAACCTGCCTTTGAGTCTTTGCAACTCCTTCTGGGCATTAGCTATGTGGCCTGCTGGGAACTTCCAGAGGCTGGTAAAACTGACAAACCTTGAGAGACTGGTGACAGGCTTCCTTAGTTGAAACTTATCCTTTTCAAACTTGTAGCACCATGTGTGTGTAGCTGCTTAAGCTTTAGTGGGAGTATTTAAGAAACATGATTAATTGGAAAGTTTTATAATATTCCAGGTAAGTCCATAGTGAACATAAATGTGACTTTATCTTACTAAGGTAACAAATGCTCTGGTGTGCTTAGCAAGGCCTTGTGACAAAGCAGTGAGGCCACCTGTGCAACATGTACAACTTTTTTTTTTTTCAAAACAGTCCTAAAAAAACTAAACATATAAGTCCTCTGTGATTGAGCAATTCCACTACTGGGTATGAATCCAAAAGAAAGGAAATCAGTATATCAAAAAGATATCTGCACTCCTGTGTCTACTGCAGCACTATCCACAACAGCCAAGATAAGGAATCAACCCACGTGCCCATCAGCAGATGAACAGATAAAGAAAATGTGGTACATATATACAATGGAATATGATTTAGCCATGAAAAAGACTGAGATCCTGTCATTTGCAGCAACATGGATGGAACTGAAGGTCAATATGGTAAGTGAAATAAGCCAGGCACAGGAAGACAAATATCCCATGTTCTCCACTCCTGTGGGAGCTAAAAAAGCAGGCAGAGAAAGGGAGGATGAAGAGATTAATGCCTACAAATTTACAGTTTGAAAGAAGACCTAGTGTTAGATCAGTAGGGTGTCTATAGTTTACAATAATCTACTGTGCATTTCAAAATAGCTACAAGAGAGTAATCATGAGAAAGAGCCAAAGGGCAGAGCACAGGATACAGAAAAGTGGGATCAAATAGAGAAGAATCCCTTAGAGTTCTGGGTAGGAGCCCAATATCAAGTCTTATTTCTAATGTTTAAAGCTCCCCCTACTCCCCAAAATACCTTTAGTTGGTGGGATTAGTTGTCCTGTGAAAATCTAGACACAAAAATTAGGTTGGAAAAGAGAACTCGTAACTGGAGGCCAATCATGCTAGGCATTAAAAACGTATTACTGTATTCCTCCTCCTCATCAGTTGCTAAGTGACATTTGGGATTTGAACCCAGTCCTGATATCTGAAGCTCACACACTACACACTGTATTTTCTGCTGTGAAGCAGACCTCAGAAAGTATGGTTAGATTCTGTGCAACCTTGAAAATGCTCTGGACTCAGTGGGTCCAACTCAGCTATTTGTACTTCACGCAACACAGCTAGTCTAGGAAAGAGGCTGCCTCTGGCTTGACCATGCAAATGTATTTTCTTTCTTTCCTGCCGTGCTGGTCAGCAGTTACACCAAAGCTAGCTAGTATCAGTATCTGAGTAGATGGTGATGAGGACAGAGTCTCAGCATGCAACACTAGCTACTGGCACACTTTGTTTCCAGAGGAGTTACGGTGAATCATATATTCAATGACAGCTGTATTATGTACCGTACTAAATAGTAACGGAAAACATGATTCCAGTAGAGAAAAACCAAGCCATATAGCTGTCTTTCAGTATGCTTGGTATGCAGTGATATGCTTGATAGAAAATGGTATGTCTAATTTTTGACCATAACTTGAAACATAGAGAATGAGAGAGTGCTCTTAAAAGCACATACATATACAACTTGGAAGATGGGACTTATTTGGAAAAGTACAAATTATTGGAATAATGAAGTAATCTTTTAAGCTATTTTATATAAGGTTAAGATACTATATAAAATAATTATTTTATCATATCATCTGATAAAGCGAGACAAAGGAAAAAAAAAACTGTTTTAAGTTAGATCAGCATTTCCCAAACTGATACTCAAAGGAACATTGTTTCATGAAATGTTAAAATATATGCCTTGAAAAAAATTTTATGGATGAAAGTTTAAGGAATAGTATATCTTAAAAATCTTGGGGTTGGGGTGGGGGGATGGGCAAACCAAAACTTTTTTTTTTTTTTTTTCCAGTAAGTATGACTATTTCTAATGACTATTTCTATTTCCAGGCGTGATCTATGCAGGAGAAACAGCTTGGGAAATGCTGAAATTTCTGACTGTAAGATATGCTTGGATATACGTATCTGTTTGGATAATTTACTCATGTGATCTCTTGGAACCAAGGATCCTTGGATCCAAGGAACTCTGATTTCTAGGAATACTTTGTAAACAAATCAATACACAAATAGGTGAATAATCTGAATTTTCCAGCCCAGTGATTTTTGAAAGGAGGCATCCAAACCAAAAGAGCCCCAGATCAGATTTTTACCCAACAACAACTAAAAGTGGTCAGTGTTTGTTTATGACAGTGAACCCCCTCTGACAGCTTTATCACCTCTAACAAGGGAGATAGATAGAGTGGATGAACAACTTATTTTCAAAGCTAACAAACATTCTATGACTTAACTGCTTGAAAACTAACTTGTTGCAGAAAGGTGAAATGCTTTATTCTCACAGAAAACTCCACTTCTGGAGTTGCCCCTCAATATGAAGAAACCGGAAGTAAAAGCCTGTCATTCTTAAATAACGTTTATTATTGTTGCAAAGAAGTCTTCTTCTCCATGAGAACAGTTCTCACATTTATTTAAAGATATAGAGGTTATGGATATAGATAAGTATGCCCGACTATGATCCTTAATTCAGCAATCTAATATTCACAATGTGTTTGTTTGTTGCCATTTAGCTATTTATCCAAACATGCCTTTAAAAAAAAAAAAAAAACAAAAAAACCACATGTGCCTAGACAGGGTGGAAAAAGAAACACCAAGGGCTTGCTAAAAAGGAGAAGCCTAAAAAAGATAAAATTCCCACGGCAGTTCTGTTCAACTGTAGTCTGTGAGTGCAGGAATAATGTTCCCGTGGGGAAGCATTATGCCCAGTGGTTTCTTGGTGTCAACGTGGGAAAGCCCTTGAGGTTTTCTGTCGCTGTCAGGAGGAAGCACGAAAACTGTTTATGGAATCCAGTCGATGTTCAGGCACCGCGCGATGAACGCAAACATGTCTGAGACTTCCTCTATCACTTTGGCTGTGGGCTTCCCTGCCCCGTGGCCCGCCTTGGTGTCCACGTGGATAAGCAGGGGGTTGCTTTGCTTCCTGCTGCGGCCCACGATGTACTGAAGGGTGGCAATGAACTTCAGGGAGTGAAGCGGGACCACGCGGTCATCATGGTCAGCAGTGAGGAGCAGCATGGACGGGTACTGGATGTCATCTGCTTCTGGTAACTTCACGTTATGCAATGGAGAGTATCTGGAAGGCAAAAACACCTTTGTGAGGCTGGAGAGCAACAGTAGAGTTTTATGGCACAGGGACCTAGGTAGTTAGTTAGCAGTGAAGACTGCAGTTAACTAGTACGTGAGTGACCACCATGGACTGTGCCTATGCATTACCATTTAGGCCATAACTGGCAAGGGCTCCTGGAAACTGGGGAGCTGTGTCATTTATGTGGCTCCAACTTTGAAAGACTGTAAGAAGGAAGCTCACAGGTCTGTTGAAACAACCCAAATCACAGGCATGCTTACTGTCTCTTAAGGTGAGTAGTTTCATATTCTCTAGGCTTTTTTTTTACTGCTACAAAGTGGAATAATAATTGTCATTATAACCACACTCAGTGGTTCAAAAAAAGTCCAAGCCTTTCTTTTGTTGAGAAACTTGAAATCCATAGTATAAAGGGGTTTGCTGCCCCTTTAATAACATCTATAAAGCCTTTATTCCAGGATCAGTTTTGCAATCTTAGGAAAAGCACATGTCCTCTCTGGGCCTAGTTTCTTTGTAAACCGAGAAACCTGGATGGGCTGCTGAGCCTCCTGCTGGCTCTCAGTCCGGCAGAAAGCAACAGACTTTGCCAGAGGAGGAGGGCACCTTCCGAAGTACAAGGCAAGTTTCCTGGGTAAGTTAACAAAAAGGGTGTTAAGTATAAAAGTAATGTTGATTTTAACAGTGACTGATAATAGTTGAAATATCTGGATATTTTTTCTTTACATTCTCCTAATAGGGGTGTCATGTTTTTCAATGTATTTAATATTAATGAATAAAATCAACTGTTTTAGTAGAGTTTTATTTTGAAGGGTAGGTAAATAGTGAAAACAGTAAAAATTCTGCTCAGTTAACCAACGTGAGGCCAAAACATTCTTGGGCTCAGTTTCCCAACAGATAAGACGGAGATCTGTTTTCTGATCTCATTTAAGAGTGTCTTTTGACCAGCCCCATTCTTCCAAATATGGGTTAGTTCTAAAAAGAAACAAGTTTGGAAAACCCTGCCTGTTAATAATAACAATCTCCCCCTTGGAGATTCACATGCAATATTTATACATTATCTGTAGGAAAAAATACATTAGGCTTTATTTATCGCCCAGTCATTCAAACTTGGAGCTCTAGCTCTTTTTTGGGGAAACACCTTTTACTAATTCTGGATGGTGCTCCATGAGGCACAGCCCAGGGGGCGGGGAGGTGTGCTGGGCTTGAGGAGCTCCCTGTAGGACCCTTCCTAGCTAGTGTGGGCTGAGTTCCATGCTCATTTTACCAGCAGCAGGTGAAATGCAGCCCTGTGAGAGCAAGATTTGAAAACTGAAGAAGGAACATCATGGAGAAAAATATTTAGAACTTTTTTTGTTTTTAAATGAAGTTTGAAAGTATTAGGTGTCATCTAATATTCTTTTGCCTTCAATTAACTCCTCAGTATTTTCAAATGAGTTTAACTAGGACTTGTTTCCCTACGTGCAAATTTTCTCTAAGTTAGATATTCCTTCTTCAAATATATAGCTTCTACCAATGTGTGTCAATGAGGCCTGCATGCACTGAAAAGTAGTAACTTTCATAGTGAACTTTGTTTCCCCTTAGAGAACAGAATTTAGTAAAGTATCCAGTTAAAAAAAAATTCAGTCATTTTAAGTATATTTCAAACTGGAGAGGCTAGCCATAAAAAGCAAACAAAATGAAAGAACAAACTTTAGAAACTTGGCCGTGTGCAGTGGTGCGCACCTGTCGTCCCAGCTACTCAGGTGGCTGAAGCATGAGAACTGCTTGAACCCAGGAGGCGATGTTGCAGTGAGCCGAGATGGCGCCATTCCACTCCAGCCTGGGTGACAGAGCAAGACTCTGTCTCAAAAAAACAAAACTTTAGAAACTAAAGTTATTTTCATCAAAATTTGTAGTTTACTAATAGGAGGAACAGGCTTCTTGTGCCAGTCTGAGAGCCAAACACTGGTGATTAAAAATAAAACTCTTACATATGGGGAATGAAGGGCCAAAAAGAAGTTTTAATGTCTGTTTACTCATTGTTATCAGCATAGTGGTTGCAGGAAGTTGTGTAAGATTTCAATAATGCAACTTGCAGTTTCAAACATATGTAGCTATATTGAGCATAAAAGAAGTTTAATTGTATTTGAATATATTCCTTTTTTTTTTTGAGACAGGGTCTTGGAATGCAGTGGTGTGATCTTGGCTCACTGTCCCCCCAGGCTCAAGCCATCCTTCCATTTCAGCCTCACGAGTAGCTGGGACTACAAGCATGCATCACCATGCCCAGCTAATTATTTGTAGAGACAGTGTTTCACCACATTGCCCATGAAGGGCTGGTCTTGAACTCCTAAGCTCAAGTGATCTACCCTACCTTGGCCTCCCAAAGTGCTGGGATCACAGGTATGAGCCACCATACTGAACACCCCCTTCCCCTACTCTTGACCTGCCATTTCAGGAGCATATATTCTTTACTTAATTTAGAAAAGGAAATCCCATATATTTGATATAAAGTATAATAATACCTTTTGATTGTTACAGTAACAAATTACCACAAATTTTAGCAGCTTGAAACATCACAGACTTCTTATCTCACAGTTCTGTAAGCCAGCAGTCTGGGTTGGCTCAGCTGGGTTCTCTGCTCTGGGTCTTCCAAGGTCAAAGAAGGTCAAAGTCAAGGTGTTGGCTGGTTGGACTCTTATGGGGAAACTCTGGAAAAAAACCTACTTGCAGTCTCGGGATGTTGGCAGAATTCAGTTTTGTGTGGCTGTGGGGCTTAGGTCCTGTTTCTTTGATGGCTATTGGTTGGGGGTTGCTCTCAGGTTCTAGAGGTCCCCCTTCCTCCATTGTCAAAACCAGCAATGGCAGGCTGAATCCTTTACAAGCTTCCAATTTCTCTGACCTCCCTTTCTGCTGCATCCCTGACTCCAGTCAGAGAATGTGCTCAGCCTTTAAGGGTTTATGTGATTTGGGACCCCTCAAGAGATAATCCAAAGAGCAGTAGATGAATATCATATCCTGCTCCCTCACAGCAAGCAGTATCTAGGTAAGTGTTTGAATAACCAGGGTAGGAATCTTGGGAGGCCATCTGTAGAATTCTGCCCTACCACATTTTTGTAGTTTGTTGCTTTTGTTCAAGACCATATTAAATCAAGAAAGACAAGTAGGTAGTCCCATCACCTCTCCAGTAGATTATATGCAAATGCAAGACACTGACAGTGACAAAGCTCAAGCACTAATCCTGCTGTGACTGTGTTCAACTTTATATCAAACCACTAACAACATATATATGTCAATAAAACCTTACTTGACAAGCCATTCAAAGTGTTGTTTGCTGTCCGAGCACCCATAATCAGTGGTCCAAGCATGGCCGATGGTATATTTATGAAACTTCAGCATGTCCATTACTCCAACTTGGGCAATAACACAACCAAAGAGGTCAGGTCTCTGATTTGCACAAGCAGCTAAAAGCCCAAGGTAGGTAGAAAGAAAAGGGAGGCAGTCTATCATTAAACATCTACATAAACAAAGCAAGGCAATACTTACATGCTTCCAGAGCCCTGGTTGCATTTATCCAGAGCACAAGAGGAAACCATCAGAAATCACCTGCCCAATAGCCCCAAAGCTCCCCACCCCCTCTGATATCTGTCAGAGGGGGTAGGGATTCTCATCAGTAATGGAGCTTTACTCCCCAAAGTGAATCTTGAAAAGCTTGAGGACTTTCTGGAAACCCTGTATCCCCTCCTCCCATCCCCACTTGCTTTCACAGTGATGAGGGAGATTAAGGGACTTGTTCAAGATCTCAGGACCTGCCCAAGGCAAAATAAATAGGGTCTCTTTGTATGTCATTTATCAGATACCCAAATACAAATGGTACAAATGGGTTTTGCTCTCCTTATACCACTTTGTGGTCCTATCCACAAAGTAAGTCAAGAGCTGCCTACAGATGGTGTATCTGCAAACCCCAAGAGGGCTAACTAGTAAGTACAATGAATAAAATCCAGTACTCACCCACTAAGAGGCCTCCATTTGAACCTCCATTAATAGTCAGCCTCTTGGGAGATGTGTAACCTTCCTTGATCAGATACTCAGCAGCACACTGAAAGTCATCAAAGCAGTTTTGTTTGTTGGCCAAGATACCACCTACAGTGTGCCAAAGTGGAAGATAGTTAATTAACAAAACATAAAAATAAGTTTAATCTAATGGGAATTCAAATGATAGAGCACGGTTTCATATACTGATTAACTTAAAAACCATGGGTTAACACTGCATTTAAAAAAAAGCCTCAATTTAAGTTCTGTTATGCACTGTGGAAATATATCATCAATACCACAATGCTAATCCATATGGTGGATCTGTATTTTTCTAAAAGCCTCTAGAACTTAAACGGGAAATGCCCCAAAGGGAACAGATGGTCGGTTATGAGAGAAGTATGATAATGAAAGGATAGAAGCATGGCATCACAAGGAACCTGTATTTTGGGAAGCTGAACTTACAAATATAAAGCAAGACCTGCAGCAGTGTTTAGTCCTCTAGGTTGCGCCCAGCACCCGAGCCGGAGCTGGCTGTGGGAGTGCTCGTGTCTCCCCTCCCCGCGAAGACGGAGGTGGAAGTGCTCTGCAGAGGCACGCTTCCCACCCCACCTCTGCAGGAGTCTGACATGGTCGGTGATGGGGAGAAAGAAATTCCCCAGTCTTGCCCTCGGTTATTAATGGAAAGAACAAAAGGAATTGGGTGGTGAGGTAGTGCTGCGGTAGAGCATCACATTATGTTTTCTCAATTCCAGAATGAAAGATCTTCAACGTTTCCCCAGAGAATCCGGGCTTTATCATCTGCAAATCATTCCAGTGTATTAAACCAAACAAATTACTTGGAGAAACATTTACAGGGCCATGAAATATCTATAAGTAAAGGCCAAAAGTCAAAAGCATGTCCTCAAAGGAACAGATGTCTGAAATAACGGCCTTTGAAATGAACAAAGAGCAGACACAGATCTAATTAGATATTTGAGATTAACCACTTCTGCTGAAATTTAATTAAAGATAAAGCAGTCCTACTGAAATGTTTTTCATATCAAAACAAATGTTATTAAGATTTCAGTAAGAAATTACCAGTGAATTTAGAACAGCTAGGATTACTTAGTTACTAGGAATAACAATATTTTGGGTATATGACTACATTTTAAAAAGAGCATTAAATTTTAAAGTCAATTAACAGAATGGAATTTAGATTTACCAGTGTATCATATCCTAGGCTATAACTGGAAAAGGTCTATTTCTGGTCCTTTCATCATGGCCTAAATTTTGAGGAAGTTTATAAATCAGTCTAAACATAGTCTACTGTTAGCCTTAGTCAATCTTGAATCTGCCTAATCCCAAGACTGGAAAATAACTTGGTTCTAACTAATAAAAAATGAGAGAGCAGACTAGGAGCAAATTACTCTTCCCTCTCAGAGCATGGTGGATATCTGATGACCAGAGGGGTTTTCTGGAGAATAATCCAGTTATTTCAGGAGAGGATCCCAGGATCAGGGGACCATGAGTAGGGGGTATGGTGCATAAACTACATACAATTTAAATAGGAAATCAGGTGAGTCAAGGGGTTCAGAATTAGCACACATATTTGGGATCAAACATATGGTATACAGAAATTTTATCCTCTTATCACTCATCTGTTAATATCAGTTTCACAGTATGATTTTAGTGTAAACTCTAATATCAGCTCAAAATTATGCAATGAATTCTTTGCAGTTTCAAAGACAGTCACAATCAGTAGTTTCTGGGGATGATAACTGGCAACGATGGACCAGATGGCCGGCCAGGGGCACTCACTTTCACTAAGGTGCACTTGAGGAGTCTGCTGTCAGCCCCTGGGGTGCATGCTGGATGCCCAGGGGTCATTTCTAAGCCTTTCCTGCATATGGTACCTAACAGGTACTTAATGGAAATCTCTTTACAACAGGTTTACCCTCATGTTCGTTGATTTGATTTGATGCAAAAAAAATCCAGAGCTTCAGGCCTCTGGTTTGGGATGGCATAGGAAACAGAAGAGAGGTACAGATATCTTAAGGGTGGTCTCTGATGCTGAGGAGACCCCTCTCACCTGGAGCTGCTGACCAACCCCAAGCACTGGGGTCCTGGTAGCCTTATTATAAATGATGGCTGACAAGACTGGGGGAAGCACAGAGCTGATGGAGGTGAAGGTGCTTTCCCACGTCCTCCCTCCCCCAAAGACACAGGACAAGTGAAGAACCTCTTCAGACCACTGGTTAGTCTATGAATTCAATTTCAGATACACAAAAGCCTGGGTGAGGGGTGCTCCACATAGAAAGAAATGGAAGAGATGCAGCTTTAAAATACAGACGATCATTCAAAAAAATTGTGACCATTTGGGGTATAAAGTTGGGTATTAGTCAATCAGCTAGAATACATGCTTCAGGAGGCCAGAGAATGGAGACGGAATAAAACTAGAAAAATGATTGTTTTTGTGTCTAAAACTAATGCACGATAGAGTCACAGCAGCAATGCTAGGAGGATGAGATTCCTCAGCAATGCCGGGAAGATCTGAGAAAACCAGCAGGAGGATGCCCACACTGGGAACAGAAAGCTCCAAGATTGCTCCTTTCTCTTAAGAGAAAATGACCTGCCTTGACTTCTGTTTCAAGACAGTCAACTAATGCTAAACTATAAAAACAAGGCTAACAAGAGACAGAATAAATACCAAAAAGCTCTCCGAGATTCACTCCTGACAGTGATAATTAAAAACACAACCTATGAGTTGTTAAAAAACCCCAAAATAACAAGGAATGCTTCTGAAAAATATGTACTTCATCTATTTATTATAACAAAGGAAAATAAAATGTGAAAAGTGAGTTGTTTTTAAGGGGGGAGTGGTGCCTGTGTCTGACAATGTCCTTGTTTTTCATTCGCCTAGCCAAAAAGCTTTCCTGCTCCAAACCCCTTCAGCTCATTCAAACAGGAAGGATCAGCACAACCTTAGCTTTGATTATGTCAGACTTGTGTTTCTGTAGAGAAAACACCTCACCTTTATGCCACGTCTCTCCATATTCGCCACCTCCTCTGATGTTGGCCACTGCCAGGATACCACCCATGTGTCTCACAAAAATAAGCCTGGAAACACTGAGAAGCAGTAAAAACAGTTAACCTTCCATTAACTGCCTAGTGAAGACCACGCTCTCTCTCTCCATCTCAAAAAAGTGTATGCCCAACAACACTCTGAGTAATATCATCTAAATAGGAGCTTGACATTTCTTTCATTGCTTGATTAAAGTGAAAAACACATAACTTCCTGTTAATACTTAACTGCAAAGCTAATATATATACATATTTTTTGAGACAGAGTCTCACTCTGTCACCCAGGCTGGAGTGCAGTGACACAATCATGGCTCACTGCAACCTCCACCTTCTGGGCTCAAGTGATCCTTCTGCCTCAGCCTCCTGAGTAGCTGGAATTACAGGTATGCGCCACCATGCCTTGCTAATTTTTGTATTTTTAGTAGAGATAGGGTTTTGCCAAGTTGGTCAGGCTGGTCTTGAATTCCTGACCTCAAGTGATCCGCCCGCTTTGGCCTCCCAAAGGGCTGGGATTACAGGCGTGAACCACTGCGCTCAGGCAAAGCTAATATGTTTTCACAAGCATTCAGTGTCTTATTTTTCTACGTTGATAAATATTTCACTACACCATTCATAATATAAACAGAGAAAAAACAAAACACTGCCAGCCCAGGCATGAATGGTGCTGGGCTCACAAGAGGACCTGATAATGGTTCCTTTCATCATTTTTTGAGTAACTTTCTCCAAACTTTTAAGTTGGAAAAAAGAAAAAGCTTTTTCTGGAACATGGAGTTTTAAACATGTATTCCAGTTCTACAGAAATTTCTATGGTAAATTAGCCAACACAGGGTGTGCAAGAGGTAAAGGAGATCAGGAATAGAGTTCTCAGGGCTGGAGGATATTTTCTCGAGATAAGCAGAAGAAACTATAGCACAAACCCTCTAGGAAAGAGCATTAAGTCCTTTGGAAAATTTGGATTTTGTTTCCCCCTTCTCTTTCCACTGTGACCCTAAAAGTACTGAGTGACATGCTGTTAACTAAAATTAACTGTGCTTTGAGAACTATTTCTGAGAACTGTGTCACTCTTTTAGCAACTGGGGAAACCATGGGCTTCTACAAACTGAAGGTTCTCAATGGTTTGAATGCTAATTTCCTGAATATTGAGGATGAACAGGAAAGGTCAGATGAATTAGGGTAGATGTATCAGACCATCCAACCACACCTTATTAGCCAGATTGATGTTTGATCACTTGGTCCTCTCTTCAAGACTTTCATGCATCTCTGATGGTCTCTCCTCAGACTACTATTAAATGCACTGGGTTCTGGGATGAAAATGGCCCCGGGACTCATCTGTTGAATCCCAACAGGGCAGGCTTAATAAATGCTTGTTGCCCAAATGAACAAAGACAAGTGGTAGCTAAAACCACTTGTCTTTGTTCATTTGGGCAACAAGCATTTATTAAGCCTGCCCTGTTGGGATTCAACAGGATCCACTCAGGAATCAGTGTTGTCTTGATCCTGGACCACCTGCTGGGACCAAGGGAACGGGGCTCGAGGTGACTCATTGGCCACTGACGAAACACGTGTTCACTGCCCCACACTCGAGCACCACTGTGAGTTAAAACTGAAGGCTGCATTTTAATACTTTGAGTGATATAAGGATTAGGTTAATATAATAAACCCCAACATTTATCGTCTTGCTTTTTTTCAAGGGGCAAGGTTGCTCTACCTGAGGCTTGCATTCTTAGACTAATAATCACAAAGAATAATATGGCATGTAATATTAACACATAGATACCAATGTGTTAATATTACATATTTGTTATTACAATCATAACAAATCTCGTTGCCTGGGAAACTTTGGAAAGAGATGGGAAGTCCTCATGTCTGGAATGTTGCCTGGTATATGGCGCTGTCAATATAGAATGAATGAACAGCAACCGTTATGACACTTTTCTAACTAGTTTCCCTTCATTTACTCATATGATGATGCCACATATATCTTTCGAAAATATTGTTCTACATCGTGATTTTACACAAAAACCTCCCATCAGCTCCTTGCTAACAAAAGGATAAATGCAAACTCTTCAGCCAGATATTCGAGGTCCACAATTTCATTATAAATCACTTGAGGGCAGGCATCATATTTCATACTTCATTAAATCTAAAATAATGAGCTTCTACAGATATTGAGTGCTCAAAACAAAGTACCAGTGTTCTTGTATCCAACTTCAGGACAGATGGTTGAATCTATTCTGAATTTATGTCCTGGTAGTCACCAGTCCATGAATCTCTTCCCAAACAGAAAAGATCCTGGATGAATCTGTGAATCAGATTTCATATGGGGTTCTATTTAGAAGTTGGCTCAAAGCTAGTCTTGCTGGTGGGAAACTCCTTGTTTTTATTAAAAGTGCTCAAAGCAAATTCCACTTTATACTAGCAATGGGATATTAAAATCAAGTTGGCAAATAACAGAGAAGATATTTATACCAACAATAGCAAACATATAAATGTAGAATTTTCTCCCTGAACGTAATTATCTGGGAAATAATCACAGAAACAGCACACAACAGTCTAAAATAGATGATGTAACAGAGTATACAGAAAACATTTATGGCTGAACGTTAAGAGTCTATTTTAAGACTCTGCTGGTGAAAAATATCATCAGCTAAGAAATCATTCCCTCTGAAGAGAATACTGAAGGTAGTGCGGTGGCAGCAAATGACAAACACTGAAGAAAGGAGCTTCCTTTAAGACCTTGATTAATACAAATCTTCTGTAGTCACGCAGCCATAGCCTCCCAATCCAGTTCCCAAACAACCTATTACACTGAGGACATTTTTGGTTGTTTTTCAAGATTAGCTTGAAATGATCCTTCAATTCCTGGTCAACATTTCAGATAGTTAACACATAATCCTGCCCGTCTATGAAAACAAGCAGCAAGAATTTTGTAGAACTGTAATTTGAGATGGAGTTTCGTTCTTGTTGCCTAGGCTGGAGTGCAGTGGCGTGATCTTGGCTCACTGCAACCTCTGCCTCCTGGGTTCAAGTGATTATTCTCCTGCCTTAGCCTCCCAAGTAGCTGGGATTACAGGCATCCGCCACCACGTCCAGCTAATATTTTGCATATTTTTAGTAGATACGGGGTTTCACCATGTTGGTCAGGCTGGTCTTGAACTCCTGACCTCAGGTGATCTGCCTGCCTCAGCCTCCCAAAGTGCTGGGATTATAGGTGTGAACCCCCATGCCTGGCCAGTAATGTATTTTAGAAAGTTGATTTAGTAGAGCACTCTGGTTTGTTTCCACTATATGGAAAAGATAAAATACTGGCACTCTGAGTGCGTTCCGAGCTCACCTGTAGTTGGGTGTGATGGATATGTTGAAGCCACCATAGCCATATAAGAAAGCGGGATGAGAGCCATCCAATTTTATGCCTTTTTTATGCACAATGAACATTGGAATCTTCGTACCATCCTTGCTAGGGTAGAAAATCTAGAATATAAGAAAGCAGAATATAAGATTTAGCATTACTTAGTAAATACTGCGTGCTTTTAAATGGGAAAAATAGTGAATTCTCTCTTCATGATGTACAGTAGCACAGTGAAAACCTAGTACCTCTCAAGGGCTATTTGGTGAAGCATCTTTCAGTTTTTATGGAGAGAATGTAGAACAGTTTAAAGAGGCTGCGTTTGAAAACAGGGAGACCTGCATTTGAATTCTTATTCCACAACTATCTTGCAGGATGCCCTTCACACATCGTTTATCCTCTCCCAGCCTCAATTCTGCATCCCCACATGTGGCCATCATGCCCACCTCTCCAGGCCTTCCCGGGGCACACAGAAAACAGGCTTTCCATTCTCTGCTCCTTCTCATCCCTCGCAGTGCGGGGAGGGGCAGATTTGCCATCCTGCCAAGCAACTCAACCTAGTGAGACTTATATTCCAGAAAACAAATTTCATATTCAACTTCCTCTCTAAATGTTAAGATGCTCAAGATGTCATTTTTCTATGCTGAACTACTAAACAAATGCTAGCAGCAACAAAACTTATTAGCTTAGAAAGTTGATGAGGAAAATCATAGAAATCCTATTATTCCTGGTTAAACAAAGACCCTTCTCTCCACTATTGATAATTAAGGTTCATAAAGCCTTCTTGAATCTGGGCTACCTCCGGCAAGTTCAAAGTAAACATCTCCTTATCCTTTTGGATAAAGGATTTTTTAAAAAGCCATAAGGAAGGGAACATTAAAAGCTAGTCAACTGATAAGCCATAGAATAAATAAGCCACAACAAGCTGATAATGCTTTTTTTCCCGAAAGGAAAAGCTGTGAATAGCTTTCTCTTTGTGTAAACATGGTGTTTTTACCCCCCAAACAACCCCTGCAAAGTGCTCCAGTTTGGAATCATCTTGTTGACCTTATGTTCCAGTCATGGGCATAAGCCTTTACACTTCATGTGACCTGGAGCCATATTTTATCCATAGCTTTTTAAGGTAGCAGTTCTGTTGCGCAAAGTTGCCACAAAGTCCATAGAAATAACCATGGTGGGGGAAGGGCGGAGGGGGAGAGTGGGCAGGGATGCAGATTTAGAGATAGGAGTTATAGGACCATGATAAACGCCTGCAATCTGGTAGCTTTTTGAAACCTGCCAAGAAACAGTAACATAAAAAGCATTTGTTTCGGACTCTGCAGAGAAATACTGAGATATACATTTAAATTTGGCATCTGACGAATCATGGAGAATACACTTCAGAGTTCAAAATTACCAGAGGGGATACAGTTTTATTTAAAGTTATTTAGTGCCAGTTAGCAGCCACCAACAGAGTGTAACTGTGTGGGTAGGTACAAGTAAACACGGAGTAAGAGGAACAAGTTCCAAGGGACTGGCTGGGATTAGTGAGCTAAAATACATAGCCTTCAACTCAAGAGTTAGAATTCAGAGCACTATACCCGCAGAGGCAACAGCATCAATGAGCAAGCGAGCAAACCGTCTCACATGATGCTACCTTCACTGTTCGAAAAATCATCTGTTCAAAAAACCGAATTCCCTCCAACTACCCCCAGCTTCTCATCTAGTTTCAAATCCAGGTCCAGCTGAATTCTCCGCAGGCTGACCCCTCCTCATGTACCCTGATCTTCATGCAGCCAGCTGGACTGATACACTCCTCATCCCAGCTAACTGACTCTCAGACCCTCCATCATTCCCAAAGTGCTCTCTTGATGCTTCATGACAATTCAACTTCCTCCTCCCATATGACTTTTCTTGCTACCATCTGTAAGATTTCCAGTATCTGAAAGCCAGCCTGCAACTCTCTTATCTGACTCCAGGACAAAGGCATCCTTGGAGAAAACCATTGAAAGCACAAAGTTCCCATTGTCCCTGTAGTTGCAGAAATATATCCAAGCTTTAAGTTGGTGTGGTTCTAATGCTAAAAACAATATTTTGAAAGCGGTCCAAAATGAAAGGACATTGTGAAGATGACTTAATTGTGGGCAAGAAAACTCCTTACAAGAAGTTTCTTTATTTTAGTCTTGAAATAAACATACAGGCATACCTCGGAGATATATTGATTTTTTGGTTCCAGACAACCACAATAAAGCAAGTGATACAAATTTTTTGGCTTCCCAGTGCATATAAAAGTTATGATTACACTATACTGTAGTCTATTAAGTATGCAATAGCATTGTCTAAAAAATGTGCATGCCTTAATTAAAAAATGCTTTATTGCTAAAAAAACACTAATGGTTATCTGAGACTTCAGCAAGTCATAACCTTTTTTGCTGGTGGAGGGCCTTGCCTTCGTGTGGATGGCTACTGATAGATCAAGGTGATGGCTGCTGAAGGTTGGAGTGACTGTGGCATTTTCTTAAATGAAGATACCAATGAAGTATGCCACAATGATGGACTTTTCCTTTCATGAAGGATTTCTCTGTAGCATGCAGTGCTGTTTGTGATGGTTAATACTAAGTGTCAACTTGATTAAATTGAGGGATACAAAGTATTAATCCTGGGTGTGTCTCTGTGGGTGTTGCCAAAAGACATTAACATTTGAGTCAGTGGGCTGGGGAAGACAAATCCACCCTTCATCTGGTGGGCACAATCTAATCAGCTTCTAGTGAATATAAAGCAGGCAGAACATGAAAAGGAGAGACAGGCCTAGCTTCCCAGCTTACATCTTTCTCCCATGCTGGATGCTTCCTGCCCTCAAACATCGGACTCCAAGTTCTTCAGTTTTGGGACTTGGACTGGCTCTCCTTGCTCCTGAGCTTGCAGACAGCCTATTGCGGGACCTTGTGATCATAAGTTAATGTTTAATAAACTCCTGTCCTTCTAAGAGAACTCTGACCAATACACTGTTTAATAACATTTTACTCACAGCAGAACTTCTTTCAAAATTGGAGTCAATCCCTTCAAACCCTGCCACTGTTTTATCAATTAAGTTTATGGAACAAACTAAAACCTTTGTTGTCATTTTAACAATGTTCACTGCATCTTCACCAGGAGTAGATTCCATCTCAAGAAACCACTTTATTTGCTCACTCCTAAAAAGCAACTCCTTATCCATTCAAGTTTTATCATGAGATTTCAGCAGTTCAATCACATATGCAGGCTCCACTTCTAATTCTTGTTCTCTTGCTATTTCCCCAACATACGCAGTGACTTCCTCCTTTGAAATCTTGAACCCTTCAGAATCATCCATGAGCGTTACAATCACTTCTTTCAAACTCCTATTAATGCAGATATTCTGACCTCCTCCCATGAATCATGAATGTTCTTCATGGTATCTAGAATGGTGAATCCTTTCTAGAAGATTTTCAATTTACTTTGACCAGATCCATCAGAGGAACGTATGGCAACTACAGCCTTACAAAATGTATTATTTCTCAAATAATAAGACTTGAAAGCCAGAATTACTCCTTGATCCATGGGCTGCAGAATGGATGTTGTGTTAGCAGGCATGAAAACAACATTCACCTCCTTGTACAGCTCCATCAGAGCTCTCGGGTGACTAGATGTGCCGTCAATGAGCAGTAATATTTTGAAAGGAATCTTTTTTCTGAGAAGTAGGTCTCAACAGTGGGCCTAAAATCTTGAGTAAACCTTGGTGTAAACAGATGTCCTGTCACCCAGCTTTGTGTTCCATTTCTAGAGCACAGAGTAGATTTACCACAATGCTTAAGGGCCCTGGGATTTTCAGAATGGTAAATGAACACTGGCTTAGCCCCTAAGAAGAAAGTCAGCCTGTCCCTTGAAGCTTTGAAGCCAGGCACTGACTTCTCTCTAGCTATGAAAGTCTGAGATGATATCTTCTCCCAATATAAGGCTGTTCTGTCTACATTGAAAATCTATTGTTTAGTGTATCCACCTTCAACAGTGATCTTAGCTAGATCTTCTGGAGAACTTGCTGCAGCTTCTACATCAGCACTTCCTGCTGCATCTTGCACTTTTATGTTATGCAGACGGCTTCTTTCCTGAAACCGTATGGCCCATCCTCTGTTAGCTTCACACTTTTCTTCTGCAGCTTCGTCACCTCTCTTAGTCTTCACAGAACTGAAGAGAGTTACTGCTTTGCTATGGATTTGGCTTTGGCAAATGTTGTAGCTGGTTTGATCTTCTATCCAGACCACTCAAACTTTCCCCATATCAGATATAAGGCAGTTTGCTTTCTTATCATTCATGTCTTCACCGAAGTAGCACTTTCAATTTTTTCAAGTTATTTTCCTTTGCATTCACAACTTGGGTAACTTGTACTGAGATAGACCAAAAGCTAGCCAGGCCTCTTGCACATTCCTTCCTCACTGAGCTTAACCCTTTCTGGCTTTGACTTAAAGTGAGATGTGAGAGTCCTCCTTGCATTTTAACATTTAGAAGCCACTGGAGGGTTGTTAATCGCCCTAATTGAGACCCAAGGAGAGGGAGTGAGACAGGAAATGGTCAGTGGAGCAATCAGAACACATACAATATTTATCAATTAAGTTCACAGTCTTATACGGGTGTGGTCTTATACCACAAAACAATTACAATAGTAACATCGAAGATCACTGATGAGGGATCTCCATAACAAACATAATAATAATGAAAAGCTTTGAAGTATTTTGAGAATTATCAAAATGTGACACAGAGGCATGAACAAGCACATGTTGTTGAAAAAATGGCACTGACAGACTTGCTTGATTCAAGGTTGCCACAAACCTTCAATTTGTAAAAAAAAAAAAAAAAGCAATTATTTGTGAAGCTCAGTAAAATAAAGTATGCCTGTACATACAATATACATACGTATAAATATTTTATCAAATTCCTCTATGGACACGTGCACACACACAGCAGTATTTTCTGCCATTTCCATTGATGGAATGGTAATTGAGACTAAACCTAAACCTCCCTCTTCAATAAAAGGGCAAATAACCTGAGTCTTTTGATAACTATGGAAGGAATCCATGTAGACATTTTCGAAACAGCCATTCAAAACAGCCTAGGCATTTTCCATCATGTACTTTCTACTTCTTTGATTTAACCAAAACTGGTTTCCTCCTGAAGCCAGTTTTTCCCCCTTTGTATTTTCATGGGTACAAAGAAGCTCCTTCTTTCAAAGTTTTCTTTAAGAGGCTTTGGGAGTGTTTCCTTTCTCGTTGTCCTGAATTTGCTGGGTCAGGAGAAGAAGCTAACAAACTCCTTGCTTCCATTTGCTTCCCACACTTGGCCAAGAAGCTCCACATCAGAGTCTACACCAGTGGTTTTTGAGCCTTATTGACTGGGCCTACATATCTGTGAAGAAACTGTTAAAAATACAGTTTTCCAGGCTTTATCCCCAGAGATTCTGATACGACAGGTCTAGGGCAGAGCCCCCAAATGTGCAGATTTAATACATATCCTACATACTCTGTGGCAGGTGGATCTGGGCTCAAAACACTGGTCAGACCATCTGCTTTTGTCACTTCCTCTTTCCTTACCAATTAATATCAACTAAAACCAGAAGTTTTCCCACAATTCTTGATCATTTTAATACAACTCTCTATACTTCTCTTTACCTAGGTCTCCTATGATTTCCCTCAGTGACTTTAACAGTGAAACCTGTCCAGCATCCTCACCTTAGAGATACCTGAATGCCTCAACACCAAGATCTTAGTTTCCACCCTACCCTAGCCGCTGGTTCCCTCCAATGTTTGCTGTGTGTCTATTATGTGCCAGGGACCGCACTCAGCCCTAGAGATGTAAAGAAGGCGAGCTGCATAATCCCTGCCCCCATGGGACTTAAGAGTCTCCTGAGACAAACCAACAGCACAACGCTCACCCATCACCTTGGTTATACCTTGGCCCTTACAGCCTGAATTTCTTCTGCAAAGAACTAGGACAACCCACCTTGTGGCTCCAACTTGCTCTTTCGCCACTTCTGTCATTTCCTTACCCCTGGAATATCTGCTTTTATTTTTTTAAAAAACTCTTATGAAGACGTTCAGTTCTTTATATTCTCTCAGGCTGTCAGCATCGCTTGGGCTTTCCTTGCCCAGCTTGGGACCCTTGGACAGCTCTTTAAATGTTACTAAATCCGGAACTCCTCTAATTCTGACCCTAACCCATTGGATTCCTTCTCCTCCCCCAGGCTGCTGGACACTCAGGAAATGGCAACTTGCTTCATTACAAATGAATACTTGATCTCAGCTGGGCTCTGAACTTAGGTCTTATGTCTTTTCCTTCCTCAAAGTCTTCCATCTTTTCCCACCTAAATCAATTCAAGAGTAGTTTCCAATGTTTTCCTTTTTTTTTTTTTTTTTTTTATTTCTGACACCACCATTTGCATCCCTCTCTGCCTCTGGCCTTGCCTATCCCTCACAGGGTCCATCTGCTTGTAGCTCCTGGTAAAGCTTCTGCTAACTTCATTCAGCCTCTGCAACCCCAGAGAAAGGAGGATCGCCCTGTCTTGATTCCATTCCTTACTGCCTCCACTACTACTGTGCTCTTTCAATTATTACAGCTTTTGTTTTTTGTATTTTTTCCCTTTCTTTGGCATACAGATAGACTCAAATTTCTCCTATCCTAGCCAACAAAACCTTATGTATCACCCTGTCTGCCTCTTAAGCTACATCTCCATCTTCCTAATCATTAATCCCGAGTACCCCATACTCACAGCTCACCACTTTCCCACCCCATTGATTCCCATCCCCATCCCTGCTCTTTCAAAGGTCATCAATGAACGTTTCTGTCTTTCTCATTGCTTCTCCATCCCTGCCTCTATCCTGTTGGTGTATGTCCTTCCCAACATTTTCATGAGTGCATAGAGACACACCTATTCACATGTTCAAATACACATAGGAGTTATTATTATATAGTGATAAATGGAATCGGGCTAATATTGGGCTATGATTCATTCTCTCTCCTCTTCACTTAGCAATTTATCATGGAATTCTTTTCAGAGTAAAACACCCAGATTTATCTCATTTAAAAAATGGCTGCCTAATATTTCATTCTACGGATGCACACACGTTTAACCATTTTCTCATTGATATTTAGGCTATTCTTTATGTTCTGTGATTGGTAATGATGGAATAAATTCCTTTTAGATAAATCTGGTATTCTCGTGGTATGATTTATGTATGATATATTCTTAGACATGAGACTGCTAAATCGAAGTATACGTGCACTCAAAAATTCAATAAATTTGGACCAAATATTCTCCAAAGAGAACTTAACAACTTAGGTGCCCAGTGACAATGTTTGCCTAAATGTCCATGCCTCATCAGCAGTGGATGTTAAAATGGATTTTAATTTTTACTAGTGTAATAGGCAAACACTGCCATTTCCTTACTGTATTTTTTTTATTAGCAAACATTTTCATAGTCATGTTATATTTTGTCCTTGGAGAACAAAGTATACCTGCTCTTTTATTCTGTTACTTCTCCTTTCTGATTACAGAAATTTATCTTACATTGAAGGGTAGTAACCTTTTTTCTATCATGCTTTGTTTATATTTTGTCCCAGTACACCAACAGTTTTTTTTTTTTTAACTTTCTCTGTGGTGTCTTGAGGTGCAAGAAGGTGTTAATATTTATGTACCCAAATATCTGTTTTCCCTTTTAGCTTCCTCTCTTATAAAACATTCTCTACTCCGAGTTATAAAAATATTTGTCTATAATTTCATCTTGATTTTTTACATTTATATTTTATGTTTACATATGGTCTGGGATCTAACTACTTTTCCCCAAATGGCCAACTATTATACACATTTATTGGAGAATCTGTTCTTTTCCTCTCATTGTTCAGAAATGACATTTTTGAATGGTTCCTTTCCAGGTCTCATCCCTTTCAATCCCTATATGGCAACTGCTTCTTTGGCTTCCTGGGTGGAGTATTTCTCTGGTTCTTCTTCATTCCTCGAAATCTTTTTCAACCTTCCTAATTGATCCATTATTGCCTCCTCTTCCTTCTGTTTTGCAATTTTCTATACTTGGCTGTCTCTTTTCAAATTCCCTCTTTGCCATCTCAGAGAGCTCTAACAATCTGCTCTATGCAAAGGACCTCCACGTCCACATCTGCAGGCCCATAGCCAGACATGTGTTTCCTGGAGGTCACCTGTGAGGGGCTGGTTAAGAAGCCCATCAAGTTGCCTAGGCTATGGGGGTTCATGATCTCATGTGGCAGATGGCCTGTTCACATCTCCAAATCAACGTGCCCAGACACACCTGTGTACATGCTCCTCCATGGGCCTCTTACTTGGGCTAATAGCAACACTCTCTTCTCAGCCACCCTACTTTCAACCCTCAGGATCATCTTGTGCCAAGGCCCCCTACACCCAGGCACCCATGTGGTCATTTGGTTTCACAAGCAAGTGTCTTCTCTGTCATTTATACAGACAAACAAGCTCAGAGCTCTCTACTTCACTAGCATCATGACTAACCAGTCTCCCTGACTCCTCTCATCGGCTACAGTGGAGTTGTGGTAGGAATATTAGAACCTTAAACTATTATTAGTAACATATAAAATGTCATTTATACATCTATATAACAGCCATTAGTGCTTGATAAGTAGACAGTTGCCAAAGCTTAAATGCACGTGTTGTTTCTTTACTTGGTAGTTTATTGCTACCACAGTACTCAGGTTCAAGTTAAACAAAATTACTTCCTTTTCCTTTTTCCCATACTGTAACCAATAAGAGAGCTGATAATACACCTCCATTCTTTCTGAGTGTCCACTGTGCACACAGTTCTGTAGTGGGATGCCAAAGCTTTTATGGGACCCTCAATGGACAGGAAAACAAAGTGCTCACATGGGATCTAACAGATGCCCACTTGAGTAATAGGAAAAGTCTATCTGTCTTCCAGGGCTAACAGCTCATCATGTGAGGCACACAGAGCCCTGTCTTCCTTCTTCTTGTCAACAGCAGAGTAAATGAGTTGTACAATAGATCCAGTTCAACAAGGAGCCTGGACCTGGCACCCCCTTTCACCTTAACAGACTACAAGCACCACCAAAGAATCCACAATGAACAGATAGATTGTCTTTGGAAGCATCGGTAAGATCTCATAAGCGGGACTATCTTAGAGTATATCGATATGAAGCCTTCATGAGGGACACAGAAAATAAAACCAAACATTACGACAGTGATTCAAACTCACAGTTAGTTCTAAGCATTAGTGAGCCAGCCCGCAGCTGACCGAAGTTACATGCTAAATTAAGAAAGCTTCTTTCCTTAATTTCATTTTCTTCTTCTTTAAACGTTAGACTCTGTTGGCATCTTGGGCAGCTGGAGACGGTGGCCCCAGTCCCTGTTGTGAAGAAGCAAGCAGCCAAGGTGATGAATCACCTGAGAGAGACCCAAGAATGTTGGCACTTGCAGGACATCTGGCCCCAAGAGACCTCACCTGCTTTGTCAAGTGGCCCTGCTACATCCAGCTGCGGTGACAAAGGGCTGTCCTCTAAACATGGTTGAAAGTGCCTTCATGAGGAACCAGTTCGTCCAGGCCTTGGGCAGCAAAACAGCACTCAGCTGCCTAGGCTGGCTCACAGGTACTGACCAGAGACAGAGCAAGAGAAGAACTGATGGCTGCTGGCCCAGGCTGAGAAGAAAGCTGCCAGCAAAGGGGAGGTCCCCACTGGAGACCACCTGTCCTTGGTGCAGGGGTTGACACTGTTGCTACCTTGTGGGAGAACAAGGTGGCTCAACTGGTGGTGACTGCGCACGACATGGATCCTTTCCAGCAGGCTGTCTTCCCATCTGCCCTGTATCATGAAAGGGGGTTCCCTGCTACATCATCAAAGGAACGGCCAGACTGGGACATCTAGTCCACAGGGAGACCTGCACCAGTGCTGCCTGCACACAGGTTAACTGGGAAGACAAATGAGCTCTGGCTAAGCTGGTGGAAGCTACCAGGACCAGTTACAATAATGGGTATGCTAAGATCACTGTCACCGGGGAGGCAATGTCTGGGGTCATAAATCTGAGGCTTGCATTGCCAAGTGGCAAAAGGCAGAGGTCAAAGAACTTGCCACTAAACTGGGTTAAATATATACTGCTGAGTTTCTGTACTTAAAATTCTCCTTCAAATAAACCAAAAAACCTTAAATTCTTCATTGTGGAGATGCACAGCAGCATAACAATATTATTCCACATCCCAAACCAATAACATTAAGCACCACAAGGCTGTAAGGAACCACACCCTTCATGAAGCCCACACTGATTCTTGATAGAGGGCTGAGAAGGGTATTTTCTGAGCAGCCACAAGACTGTGCCACCTGGTAAACAAAAGCTGGTGTCAGTTCTTTCTCAGCCCTGAGGATATAGGATAATAATAGTAAATTCTGGGACTTTAAAATGTTTCAGACATAGGGAGAGGTTGTCACTCCAGGCTGTCATCCAGCTAGCAGTCTCTTATTTTACAAATGACAAAATAAGATTCAAGAAGATAAAGATACCTGCCAAGGGTTGGGTACAGTGGCTCATGCCTGCAATCCCAGAACTTTGGGAGGCCAAGACGGACAGATCACTTGAGGACAGGAGTTCAAGACCAGCCTGGCCATCATGGCAAAACCCCATCTCTACTAAAAATACAAAACTTAGCCAGGCATGGTGGAGGACATCTGTAGTGCCAGCTATTCAGGAGGCTGAGGCACGAGAATCTCTTGAACCCAGAAGGCAGAAGTTGCAGTAAGCCGAGATTGCGTCATTACACTCCAGCCTGGGCAACAGAGCCAGACTCTGTCTTTAAAAAAAATACCCACCAAGGCAACACTGCCAGCTTATGGCACATTACTACCAAGGTCTCCCAAGTCCCTGTTTCAGTGTTTTTTTCCTACTATATCACAAAGTAATTAACTTCAAGTTATTACTTCCTTGTAAATATCTTTATTGGGTGCAATTATACAAAATGTTGAAAGTGTTAGAGCCTTTGGTATAGATTTAACACATTCATTTCTTCTTCCCCAAGACAATGACCACCCATCTCTAGGGAATCCAGGGGACAAATATCATTCTGCCAGAGATGCTATCCCTTATTTGCTTCTCTGCATTTTTTTTTTTTTTTTTGAGACGGAATCTCACTCTGTTGCCCAGGCTGGAGTGAAGTGGCATGATCTCAGCTCACTGCAGCCTCTGCCTCCTAGGTTCAAGCGATTCTCCTGCCTCAGCCTCCTGAGTAGCTGAGAATACAGGTGTGCACCACCACACCCGGGTAACTTTGGTATTTTTAGTAGAGATAGGGTTTCACCATGTTGGCCAGGATGGTCTCGATCTCTTGACTTTCAGTGATCTGCCCATCTCAACCTCCCAAAGTGCTGGGATTATAGGCGTGAGCCACCGCGCCCAGACTGTTTTTGTTATTTTCTTAAAAAGGAGACTCATTCAAGCATTTCAAAAGCGATATTCCAGATACAAGAGTGGCTGCTGTTACTATTTTAGCAAAATGAGTCAGCTTAGAAAGATGATCCTTCTCCACACAGTCATTAGTGTTACCATCTTGAAGACAGATTATTAAAACAATAAAAATCCCACTATATCTTGCCATGGCCATTCTACCAAAAAAATTCCATTTCAATAGTATTTTTTTAAGGCTTAACAGACACAATTCATTTCACAAATAAAAAAATGCTTGAGCAAATCATAAAGCTATCCCAACTTTTTAAGTAATCAATTAAATTTAAAGCACCTTCTGATTTTGCACATTTAAAACCATATTCTAAGAATAATTGTTTAACAGATAAGAACTCACAGATCCTTGAGCTGAATGCTTTATGTTAAAAAAAAAAACTACTGAAGAAATGGTGTACATTTATATAAAGTACATAAGTCTAAAGTTTCAGAAATCCCATCTCTGTTGTCAAGCACAACTTTCCAGAGGCATCACCACTGATAAAGCAGTTTAACTCTGGAAGCGTGTTTTAGCACAAGAGGGCAATCACTAAACACACATCTAGCTGCCTTAACATGTACATCTGATTTCAAAAAAAGAGAATATCTTCCTTTAAAGAAAAAAGAGAAGTAAATATGACAAATCAATGGAACATTACTGTTCCTTCAAATCAATGACCTTAGTTGTGCAAAGATCAACTGTCTCTCTTGAAATTATTATTCTCCTTGAGATGCGTACATTTAGTAATAAAATCAATTGTGTTAAGACGCACGAATGTGCAATCAGTTAGGTTCCTGAAAACAATCTTCAGTAATGCATTTGATGCAGTTCAGATACTGAGCTATCTGAGGCAAATGCCAGGACTCCCATTATCGCCAGTCATGAGATGTGCTCATCTATGAAAGATGAAGGTAGGCTGCAAAGGGCAGCCCCTTCAGACAGAAGAATGTCTGGTGATAGCAACTCCTGCCTAATTTTAGAGCCTGACAGGTTTAAAGGAGAATGTTCATAAAAGGGTGTTGAGCTCCCCCTTTTTATCAGAGTTGACAGAGGCCACTTGTGTGGTCTGTGCTACGTGTGCCAAATAAATCTGACAAGGAGCAGAACTGCTCTGAGTCCACAGGCAGCATGCAGAGGAACAAGACATTCCATTACCAAAAGAACTGGACAGTAGGCGGGCAACCTCCGTGCTTCAGTTACCCTGTAACATGAGCATATGAAGAACTTCCTAGGACTTAGAGGGAGGCATTACATGTTTCTGTGCTGTACTAAGGTGAAAAATGCCAGCCTGGCATTAGAAGGTTGTCATCTTGTCTATGTTCCAGGCATTTAACTTTTGGGGAGTGGAGAGGAGTTTAAGAGTCATCTTTGGGCAGAAAATACAGAAGGAAAGTCTATTCCAGACTGCTTTAGTTAGTTTTTCCAAGGATGGCTGGGCATTTTGGTAACAGTGGGGATTTAAAAGCTCCCTTAGGATATCTCAATAACAGCAAAGTCAGTCTATTTAAAATCTGTTTTAACTTTTAGTACATTTCTTGAGCACCAACAATGTGCTAAGTGCTATACTGATCATCTCTGCAGAAATTCACCAGCTCTCTAAGGCTCAGCCATCTGTTTTTTGGAATAATACGCCTTTTCCCAGTCTCAAACTGTGAAGCCAAAAGCGAAATAGAAAGTGGAAGTTCTGAATACAAGGAAAGAAGGGCAGTGAAGGAGGCACAGCTGGATCTCGTGCTATGGCACTTTGATGAGTTTATTTGGATTTTAGCGGTAACCTGGTGTTTTGAGGTAGAAAGACACACAGGGCTATGATGAATAAATCTGACTTGATTGTAGAACATCAAAGCCATCTTCAGTTCCACTGGTCTGATCTCTTTGTAGTTAATGAAGACACACAATCAGACATTTTCTTTAAAAGTGAAGGAACCCTGCTAGACGCGGAGGCCCAGAGAAAGCAGCTTCTGTTTTGGTACAGGCAGAAACTGCCCTGTAACATGGCTCACTGCAATGGGATTTATGCTGCACATGGAAGGCATATGCTGTGTGTTTTGCTCCCGCATGAGAACCACATGATGAGTCCATCATCAGAGGGTTATGAGTTCTGCATTGTTTGCCTTCAATAAATATTTGCTGAATGAATACAGAATTGCATATTAAATACACACTTTTCTTTTGTTCTCTTCGGCCAGCTCTCTTTTATTGACAATGTGACGTTCAGGCCTTCACTGTGTACTTCTGCAGCGGGTACAGCCGCTCCTTCCGCGGCTGCTTCTTGGTCTTCAGGTTCTCCTCGTGCTTGCTGGGCCAGTGGCGCAAGCGCATGTTTTCTCAGGCCGCAGGTCCAGGGGCTTGTACCTCTTGCCCTTGTAGAATTTCCTGAGGTTTTCTTTGTGTGAGTCTGGTTAATTACGGTGAGAACACGGGCAATGGAATTGTGGACGACACGGATCTTAGAGAGCTTGGAGACCGCGCCGCCTGTCAGTGGCGATGCGCAGCTGGGACAGCTCCACCTTCAGGTCGTCCAGCTGTTTGAGCAGCTCCTCTTTCTCCTTCCCGTGAAGGTCCCGAGACTTGATCTTAGCCATTGCTGCACAGGCCGCCCCCGCCGCCTGCTCCGAGGGCTAAATACTCTCTTTTTGACCCTCAAATACCTATACCAGCTTGCCTCAGGTCCGGAGCTCAAAGTCATTGTAGCTACCTCTCCCACACCATCTTATCCCTGCCTGCCTGCACAGGGGCCTTGGCTTCCAGGACTCCTGCTTCCAATCTGAGCACCTGTTACCAGATTAATCCATGTAAAACCTCCCTTTTAATCTAAGTCACTCTACTATTCAAAACAGTCAATGCCTCTCCATTCTCTACAAAATGAAGTCCATGTATGTATGTATGTATGTATGTATGTAAAGCAATCCTCATCCTCCTGGCTCAGCCTCCTGAGTAGCTAGGACTTCAGGCATGCACCACCACATGCAGCTAATTTTTTATTTTTTGTAGAGACATGGGTCTCATTACGTTGCCCAGGATGGTCTCAACCTGCTAGCCTCAAGCAATCCTCCTGCCTGGGCCTCCCGAAGTGCTGGTGTGAACCACCAAGCCCATCCAAAGTCCACGTTTTAGACCAGCAATTAAAGCTCTCCACTTTCTGCCTTCAACTTCTCTCAGTTCTTCCCAACTTCAACCAGCCTCTCTAGTGATATTGCTGTTTCGCATCTCCAGAGCCCCAATCCCAATGTCACATGCCTTTCTAAACCAAATCATGACTGAAAAAAAAAAATCTATTGGCTCTTAGAAGTTCACTTGTTTGACCTCCTCCTCCCTCCCCTATCCAATGCAGACACCCACAAAGCTACATCTCAGGCAGGTTCATCCTTTGCTTAAATATTTCTAGTAACAAGA
This sequence comes from Pan troglodytes, assembly GCF_028858775.2. Lineage (NCBI taxonomy): Eukaryota > Metazoa > Chordata > Mammalia > Primates > Hominidae > Pan > Pan troglodytes. The sequence goes on from NC_072403.2 coordinate 117,214,306, forward strand.
AAGAAACTTAAAACAGCACAAATGGCCATTCATTGCATTTTGGAGCCTCTCTGTTAGAAAGTTATTCCTTACCTGAAAATGTTAAAATAACCAAAACCAAAAGAAACAAAAGTTAGCCAAGGTTCTGCAGACAGAACCTAGTGACAGAACCTTGCAAGCTAATTATCAACTAAAGTTTCCATACATTTAAAAACAAATGTTAAAATACCTGCCAGTTAGTTTCTATATTTTTCACAACAGAGTTTTCTTTAGTTCATACTTTGGTCAAAATTCACATTATTTATTTTACTTGACTTGTTTAAAACACTTATTTAGTTCTTACCATGTAACAAGCAAGCACTAGTCTAAGGGCTTTAAAAATATTCTCTCATTTTAATCCAAATATGAGGTCTATACAGTTGGCTCTCTACATCCATGGGATTCACATCTGCAGAGTCAACCAATTGTGGATTGAAAAATTTTTTTTAAACCCAACAAAAAATAATAATACAACAATAAAAAATTTAAAGAACAGGAGAGTATAACAACTATTTACATAGTGTTTACTTTGTATTAGGTATTATACACAGTCTAGAGATAATCTAAAGTGTGTGGGAGGACAACCATAGGCTGTATGCAAATGCCGTGCCATTTTATATAACAAACTTGAACATCCTCAGATTTCGGTATCCACAGGGTGTCCTGGAACCAATCCCCTGTGGAATGTACTACGAATACCCCCACTTTTCAGCTGGGGTCATTCTGATGCAGATAAATTGTTAAGTAAGGAACCCAAGTCATACAGCTCGTAAATTATGGAGTCAGAATTTGAACCCAAGCTTTCTGGCTCCATACTGTATGCTCTTAGCCACTGTAAAAAGGAAATCAGCCAATCCCCTCCCCCTCCTCTGGGGGCCCCTCCTGAACTCTCCATGGCACTGTACTGTGCTCCCATGTGTCCCCGTTCTAGGCCTGTGCATCTATTTGCCTCTGTATCCAGCAAGGTACCCAGAAGACAGTAGGTGCTTTGAAAACATGCTACATCAAGACATAAATTAATGCCCAAACTGGACCCTACATTTCAATTAAATAATATCAGAAAAGTATATTGAATGGTGTTTCATTAAAAAAAATTTATACAGAGCAGCCTAGAGTCTTGCCTGAAAATCCTTGTAAGTTGAAAAATAATAAGATAAAATTAACTCTGGTTGAGGCACTTAAGAGATTACATAAGCTTTTTGAGGTCACAAATTTCCAACTTATTACTAATGAAAAATATTTAACATCTGACATTTTCCTTATGTGTAGCTGTTAATCTATTAATTTGGCAATGCCAGGGCAGAGGAGCTTTATGGGTTCTTAAACTGTTTAGTTATGGTAATTTGCTGCATGAGATTGCACCTGCATAATAAAAACCCAACAAGGATATGTGAAATTCATTTCAAATCCTCATTAACTCAAAACTACAGCAGACCACTTACTTGTTTTATTGTAAGTAGAAAAATAAAATTAATAACCAAAATGCTGAAAAGACAAACTCTGGTCAGAATGTTCATTAATAGAACAGAAGAGAACTGTGCAGCCTTAAAAATTTGTGGCTGGTAACTATTCACCCCTTAAAAGGGTGAACTACTAAAGAGAGGCCGATGTTAGTGGGGAAAAAGCAGAGCAGTGTTTGTGCAACCAAGCAGTTCATGGCAGTGTGGGGGATTAAATGGGACTGTATGAAGCTGAGTGTGGCCCCGAATTAAGGACAGCATCAACAGAAGTCCTAGAATCAGGAAGCTGGCATAACTGTTCAATACCATTTTTTTGTTTTGCAAAGAGGTGGTCAATTAGAAGAGACTGAACTAGAGGCGTAGAGGCGGTATCACAAATAGCTACTGGGAAGTAACTCACTAGTGGGGTGGGGAAAAACGGGGCAGGGGGGACATGAAGGCAAATCACAAAGCAGAAATCCTGCTGTGAAGGTAAAAGAACAAATTCTTTTTGATTTATATTCTGAACTTGGCTGTGTGAAATGTTTTATATTTGTGCAGTGGAATAACAGTAGCAGAAATCTTATCAGTCAAATCATATATATCTTTTTTGACAGCCCAGACATGCCTCCCACCACTCTAGCCCCAGCATTATCATCACAGACAGATTTTTGCATATTCCTTTGTTTCTAAACACAGAAATATACTTTTAATCTTACAGATATATCCTTTTCTTACTTTTTTTTTGGGGGGGACAGGTTCTGACTCTGTCACCCAGGCTGGAGTACAGTGGTACAATCATAGCTCACTTGCAGCCTCAAACTCCTGGACTCAAGGGATCCTTGTGCCTCTGTCTCCTGAGTAGCTGAGACTACAGGTATGTGCCACCATGCCTGGCTAATTTTAAAATTTTTTGTAAAGATGGGGTCTCACCTATGTGTCCCAGGCTAGCCTCAAACTCCTGGGCTCAAGTGATCCTCCTGCCTCGGCCTCCCAATGTGCTGGGATTACAAGCGTGAGCCACCTTGCCCAGCCCTATATATACCTTTTTATTATCACCAGTAATCAAGAAAATGAAAGCTGAAGATGACTAACTGAATCATGTTCACGAAAGATCTAGAAAAGAACATGGTATACTTTACTGATGATAGATGGCATTCAGGATGGTGGATGGGGAATACTGATGATTATGAAGCACTGGGGTGCATACACAAAGGCTGGCAACAAAGTCTGTATGTGGAGTGCAAGAACTTTCATTCAGCGCATTTCCAGTAATATTTCTACTACCTGGTAATTAGCACATATGTCCTGGGCTGTAAGGAAACCCTTCATTCATGAGAAGCAGAGTTAGGCTTCCTGACCCCTCACATGGTCAATCCACTGCTACCTGACATTGACTGGCTCCTCTCATAGTCAAATGCTCACAGCCAATCCCAGCACTGCCCAGTCTATATCCCCTGTGACTTCTCTGCAATACCACACCATCCTCCTTGAAACTCTTCTCCTCTGGCTTCTGTGATGCCAGCTTTTGTGGCTCCTCCTCCTCCTGTGTCCCTGAAATGTGAGACTGTGGTCCTCTTCTCCCACCATACACACTGTTGGAGTTTTTGGCTGTGCCCATGGGCTCCTCCTCCACCACCACCACCCCCCCCGCCCCCACCACCCCCTTCACAACTTTCCCTGGAACCTGACTCTAATTCTCTAAGCACCTGGTAGGTAGATGGCCTGATACGAATCCTACACAGGCCCTTAAGGGTCTGGATCTGTCTCCCTTTCCAGGCTCACGTGCTATGGGGCTCCAACCAGGCTACTTGCTTATCTGCAGCACTGTGAGGACACCTTTGCTTTTGTACAAGCTATTCATTTCCACTGGATTGGTGCCTTCTAACTCTAGGTTGCTGCATGCTTACAAACATTTGGAAAGCTTTTAGACAAGCTGACCAATAAAAAAGCAATTCTACTAACCTGTAAATTCAGCTGACCTAGTCCTTATTGTGTTTTATGAGACTCTGGGATCATTACTTTGGATTTATTTTCTTCAGACTCTGGATGCTTACAGCTTCATCCTCTTAGTGGCTTTGGCTTTTCTAATATCATGTTTTTAAAAGTAGCTTGTTTCTTGCATTCAACTTCCTTTCCCTTCTTCACTCCTCAGTATTTGTAGGAATTTGTATGTATGATTTCTTTTCTTCATTATTTGTTCCTTGTGCTCTTTCCATCTGCCCAAAGCTCCTTTGCAGGAGGCCTTGTTTCCAAGAGGAGCCTTAGATGCTTCTCCTTCTCCAGGTTCCCACAGAACCTGTGAGCAGCTTATTAATATGGTTTTCCCTCCACTGAATTGCTGGAAATGCTTGATTGCATCTCCATTTTCCCTAGTAAACTCTATCCTGCCTTATATTCCCAAAAATAATTATTTCACAGATATTTACTAAGCACACCACCAGTGCATAGTGCTTAATAAATATCTGTGAAATAATTATTTTTATTTGCTTAAGCAATGTTTTCACTCAGTCATTCTTTTCTTTTGAGATGGAGTCTTGCTCTATTGCCCAGGCTGGGGTGCAGTGGTGAGAGCTCGGCTTACCGCAACCTCCACCTCCCAGGTTCAAGCAATTCTCCTGCTTCAGTCTCCTGTGTAGCTGGGATTACAGGCACCCACTACCATGCCCGGCTAATTTTTGTATTCTTAGTAGAGACAGAGTTTTTCCATGTTGACCAGGCTGGTCTTGAACTCCTGATCTCAGGTGATCTGCCCGCCTCAGCCTCCCAAAGTGATGAGATTACAGGTGTGAGCCACTGCGCCCGGCCACACTCAATCATTCTTAGACACTTACTGTGATTTCTCACTTGCAAATTCCTTTTTATTTAAATTAGGATTAGTCAGTACAACCATCACCATCTTTAGCATCCTTTGGTTTCTTTATCGGGCACGGTGACTTCTGGGGCCTCACTTAGACTAATGCAGCATTCAAGACATTACAAGAAACACAATGAAGAAAACATGCACATAAACCAATACAAATACTGAGAAGTGAAGAAGGAAAAGGAAATTGAATGCATGAAAGAAGCTATTTTTTAAAAAGATGATGTTAAAAAAGCCAAAAGCCACTAAAAGAATGAAGATTTGACCGTCCAGAGGCTGAAAAAAAAAATAAATACAAAGTAATGATCCTAGATTCTCATAAAACACAATACGGAATGGGTCAACTGAATTTACATGTCAGTAGAATTGCCTTTTTACTGGTCAACTTGTCTAAAAGATTTCCAAACATGTGTACACATGCAACAACCTAGAGTTGGAGGGCTCCAGTACAATAAAAGCATGCTAGGAAAATAGACAAATTTACTTTGATGCTCTATAAGGGAGGCACAGTATAATTTTCTGTTTTGGTTATAAACTATGGCCTAAAATAACTCTTAAAGGCTAGATCACACAAAAAATTTCACAGAAGTAAAACTCGTAGTACAACATTCACTTTTCTGGCAATATTTGTCCATTTCTAGTGGACAAATTACCCTACCAGAGGAGAGGAAGATGGTCCAACATAGAAATATTTAAAAAAAAAAAAGTTTCACTTTTATAGGTTTCTGGCAACAACCAGATCATTTCAGACTCTATCTATCACAACCACTTTCAATCGTCAAGTACTTAAACATATCTACTCTGTGTTCTGGACTCTGGGGACACAGCAGTGGGGAAAACCACATTCTAAAGGGGAGACAGACAGACACATGAATGAAAATCTAATGTCAGCTGGTGATGAGTGCAATGGAGATACGGGTAAGTGAGTGGGGAAGGGCTGCTATAGTACACAGGATGGAGAGGGAAGGAGTCTCTGATCCATGCAGAGTAAGTGACTCTGTATAGTACAGAGGATGGAGGGCCAGGAGTAGGGGCAGTCCAGGCAGAGGGGAGGGGTGGAGTGGGTGAGTACATGCATGTATGCCAAGCAAAGCAAGGAGGCCAGAGCGGCTGCAGCAGGGGGGTGAGGGAGAGTGGCAGGAGATGAGTGAGGGAGAGGGCAGGGGCCAGGCTGGTGGGGTCTCATGGGCATTGCTCAAGGCTGGTCAAACTGGCAGCCAAATGTTATCATGAGGGCTAGGCTATTTATTAAGTAGCCACTTTATCCTATGAAAAAATGGCAAAGAGTCCCTACTGTTTTAGTTTTGATCTCAGAACTGACTGCCCTGCCTGCTAACACTGACCCCAGCCAGGATGTCAGCCCACTAATGCATCAAGAATGATATAAATCATTCCCCAAACTGACACCAACACAAACTCTCAATATTGTGGGTGTGATGTGTTTATGCGATCTCGACTCACCGCAAACTCTGCCACCCGGGTTCAAGCAATTCTCCTGTCTCAGCCTCCCGAGTAGCTGGGACTACAGGTGTGTGCCACCACACCTGGCTAATTTTTGTATTTTTAGTAGAGATGGGGTTTCGCCATGTTGGCCAGGCTGGAAAACTACCTTTTTTTCTTTTTTTCTTTTTTAGTTGAAACTCAAGATAAAACAAGTAAGCAAATGGAGAATTCAAGGCCTGAGAGGTCTCACAGAAGGAGAGCAAGGAGCTGGTGCTTGGATTCCCTGCACTGACGCACCCAGACACTCTTGCACACTCATTCCCTCCTGGCAGAATGGAGAAAACGCTCCTTCTCCTTTGAAGGCCAATCCTTCTTCCTATGGCTGTGGCTCTCTTCCCCTTCTCAAGGGAACTTGTTTCTGAGTGATTCTCTCCGTCTAGAACCAAACCATCAATGCACCAAGGCAATCTAGTTTCTCTCACTTAACATGCCATTGAACTCATATGCCCCATGCAACTTTTCATTGTCTGGAGCCCATTTTCTTCCCCTCTCCTACCTTCTCCCGGGTCCTGAACTTAATGACACAAAAGCTATGGAAAGCCTTGTTGGTAAAGTTTTATGTCATTAAGATTGATTTTTTTATAGGTTTTCTTAGCACAGCTGTACAAGTTATTCTACAGGAAGAAAACATCAAATTTGAAAAGTAATCGGAAGAAGAGAGAGAGTGGGAAGATGTAAGCCACAGCTGTTAAAAGTCAGAGATGCGTGATTAACGTACCCAGGGATTGTATTTTTCTTAAAAAATTTAAATATTTTTAATAAGCTTTTCACATCATACCATTAATACAAGATTATTTTAACTAGCAAAAATGCAATACAAAAATATGTAAAAGCATAGCTAATTCTCCCCATCTTCAATCACACCCATCCATAAAGAAACCAGTGATAAGAGCATCTATCTCCTCCTCTCTTGTCTTTCCTGATACACCCTGTTCAGCCCTCGTCAGCCCTACTACTCACTGAAAGTGCTCTTATCAATATCACCAATAATCCACCTTGTCAAATCCAGTAACTCCTCTTCCTTCCTCATTTGCCCAACCATCAGCACTAGGTGTTGCCTGCCACTCCCTCCTTTTAATCCCTTTTCGTGGACTTCCTGCTCTGCCTGGTGAGGTCTCTGTTGGTTCAGCTCTCACCTCCCTGGCTGCTGCTTCTCAGGCTCCTTTGCTGGCTCTTCCTCCTTCAACTGACCCCCCTAGATGTGGGGCTGCCCCAGGCATAGTCCTGAGCCTTCTCCACTCTTTATATGCTCTGCATGTGACTTTGCCCTTGTCCCTGGATTTAAGTAACATATTTATGCTGAAGATTCCCACTTAAAACTCTAACTCAGATCTCTCCTTTGAGCATGAGACTCAAATATCTAACTCCCTATTTGACACTGCCACTTGGATGATATTTAACATGTACCACAAACTTAACACGTCCAAAATATTTATCCTCCTAATCTCATCCTACACAACCCACTGCCAACTCACTGATAAATGGTACCAGTTTCTCAGATTCAAAATCTCAGTCATTCCTCATGCATCCTTTTTTCTCAGCCTTCCAACATGCAATCCCTTAGTGTGTCTTCGCAATTCTACCTTCTAGGTATATTCCAAACTCACCAGCCCACCTTGTCCACAGTCCCCACTCTAGCCTGGGCCACCTTATCTCTTATCTGGTCTACTGCTACCAATGTCCATCTGCTCTCTCTGCTTCCTTATCACCCCCTCTAATCTGTTCTTCACAAAACGGAAAATGATTTTCTTACATCATAACCATGTCTCTCTCCAGTATAAAACTCTGCAGTGACTCCCATCACACTTGGAATGAATCTGACATTCCCTAACACGGCCATGAGGCTCTCTGCCTTCCCCCTGCCCTTCATCCACTCCCCCCTTACTCACTGGGCTTCTCTTAGGTCCTCTCTGAGACCAAGTGCTTTGTTCTCAGGGCCTTTGCTTTAACGTTCTGGGCCGCCTGTCCCCCATTTTCACTTGGTTAGTTCCCTCTGAGCCTTTAGGTTTCAAGTGAAAACTCAGGGGAGCTTCCCGTGACCACTCCAACTGTACAGGGCCTTCTGCCATTCTCGGCTGCAGTCTTTATTTCATGCACAGCTCTTCTCCCAACTTGCAATGCTGACATTTATTTTCTGTTCACTTGTTTTTGCCTGTATTTCTCGTAAGGGCAAAGACAACCTCTCTTCACGTCGCTGCTACATTCCCAGTGTTTAGCACAATGCTTGGCACATGGCAAATTCTCAATAAAAACAAACTGACGGGATGAATGAAAGGGGTTCTTCCCCATCCCACCTCCACCCATCAATGCTGACAGAGAATTTCTGATGAAGGCAAGGAAAGGCAGCCATACATAGACATAAATGAATTGTAAATCCAAACAGGTGAGCTTTAGGAATCCCAGAACACTCCTTCGTTGCTCTTATTTCTAAGGATTCTGAGCAATGGTGTCAAAGCATTTCCAAACACAATCAAATCTGCAGATTCTTAAACAACATGCCATCCACAGTTCAGATTATACTCTTTCTAAGTCTCTTCCAAATACTTAAATTAGCTATATACATATTAAATTCTGGAGTTGAATTAGATATATCCTAGGCAAAACAGAAAACTTGAGGCTCCAGATGTAGGTAGCACATATATAATGATTTTTTACTTGCAGGCTAAATGATTTTCTATTTGAAAGCCAATTTCACAATCACCCTCTACCTGAACTGAGATCAAAAAAGCATGCTGTTTAAAGACATGCTTGTATGCATATATTAATGTTTATGGCTACTTCTATACAGGCATATGTATACAAATGTACACACATAGAGGCTAGGAGGAAACAAAGAGTCATCTATTACTTGATTCAGAACTAACTGGTAGATGCTCTTAAAGACAGAATTAAAATGGGCTGCATTTGTCAATTCAGCCTGAGAAGATGATTTAAATTTTTCTTTTGAGACATGAACCAACATAAATGATGAAGCTTTCTCTAGTGTCTTAACAAAGCCACAGTGTTTTATATCAATTTCTGCATGAAGACCCAGAACTAACTACCTCAGAGTACTCAACTGTTTAATTGTGACAGCCTGATCAGAGAAGCCAGCACCACTTCTCAGGGCAATTCAACTTTGAAGCAATGAGTTTATGTACGAAGAACATGGGCACACATCCATGCTGCATTTTCAACTAACAGCTGAATGTCCTCTTTCCCCGTCTTCTGCTTTACACTGAGCTCCCAGGGGCAGGAGCAAGAAGACAAGCTTCTACAGGACAGTTGGCGTTTGGATGAATATTGAAAGATGTGTGGAATTTCAGAAAATAGTAAAGAAAAATGAGCAGAACCAGGATGGGTCATGGAGAAACGAGGCAGAGGTGAGTCTGAGTATGGTGGTCCGGGGCTACGGGGCGGCACTGGGGCGCGGCTGTATGAAGAAGAGCATCAAAAGTTGTGTGGAGGAGCATGTACCCAACACAGACAATGACAAGGAACTTGCATGTGTTTCTACGAGGTACCCTCACAATGCCTTCCACTTCACAATATTTTACTACCATTTTTATATCTATGACAACATTTCTGTCTATATCTTACATTGAGTCAGCACAGAGGGTGAACAGAGAATAATCCAGTCTACCTCCCTAAAACCAGGTCAAGGTACACTTAATCCAAATCAAAAGACTACACTTGTGGAGATGGAAATTTTTTCCTCCCTCCTTCACAGACCAATGACAGTGATGCCAGTAATGGTTTTTCCTTTAGGGAGATAATGGAATATCCCCAGCACTGGGTCTATTTTTACTCACCCATCACCCGTCGACCATCAGTGTAACTCCAGGCAAAGCAAGTGGAGGGGAGGGGAGGGAAGAAATCTGTGTAGCAGGTGGACAGCCCACACGAAGCTCCTATTATCTCTCCTCTCCTTTTGTTCTAAAACAGTATGGCAGAGAGCCAAAAACAGTTGAGTTTTGCTGGCAAACTAAAATGTTGCCCCGGGGGTTTAAGAAAAGCAGGAAAAGTTTACCCCCAACTCTTTTCTGCCAAGCCTTCTCTAGGCAGAGCAAATCTAAACAATGATCACAGTTGTGTTTCTAGATGGCCTGCTAATCCTATTAATTGTCTACCATCACCTATTAGGGAGGCAGAAATAGGGTTAGAGACACTGGGACAGATGTAACCCTGCAGGTAGAAAAATCACCTGCTTTTATGAGTACAGAAGTGGCCATCCAGACTCACCGCATAAGGGGCAGAGGTCTTGGGCTACAGTTTCCAAAACAGATCTGTGAATATTCTTCTGAATTTGAGTTAGAAGGTGGCTGGTGCCAGTGTTGGCATGAATGCCAATCCCTGAATACGATCCTGAGAGAAGTCAACCAGAGATAAGATGACAAAAGCAAAAGAGTAAATAAAGTTTTATTTTATTTCTGAATATATTTCAAGTGGGGGTTCAAGCTGCCACATGGTGACCAACACTAAGACTTAAATAAAAATCTAAGTGTGTGTCTATACAGGCACACCTCATAGATACTGTAGCTCAGGTCCAGGCCACTATAATAGAGCAAGTATCAAAAAAGAAGAAAGTCACACCCACTTCTGGTTTCCCAGTACATATAAAAGCTGTTTACACAAGTGTACGAAGCAATAGCATTATGTCTTAAAAAAAAGTACCTACCTTAATTTAAAAACACTTTATTGCTATAAAATGCTAATGATCATCTGGGTCTTCAGTGAGTTGTAATCTTTTTTCTGGTGGAGGGGTATCTTGCCTCAATGTTGATGACTGCTGATGATTGGGACGGTGGTTGCTGAAGGATGGGGTTGCTGTGGCAATTTCTTAAAACAACAATGAAGTTTGCCCACTAGTTGACTCTTCCTTTCATGAAAGACTTCTGTAACATGCAATGCTGTTTGATAGCATTTTGCTCACAGTAGAATTTCTTTCAAAACTGGTGTCAAGCCTCTCAAGCCCTGCCACTGATTTATCAACAAAGTTTATGGAATATTCTAAATTCTTTGTTGTCATTTCAACAATGTTCACAGCATCTCCAGCAGGAATAGATTCCATCTCAAGAAACCAATTTCTTTGCTCATCCACAAGAAGGCAACTCCTCATCCATTCAAATTTGGTCATTAGATTGCAGCAATTCAGTCACATCTTCAGACTCTACTTCTAATTCTAGATCTCTTGCTATTTCCACATCTGCAGTGACTTCCCCCATAGAGGTCCTGAATCCCTCAAAGTCATTCCTGAAGGGTGGAATCAACTTCTTCCAAACTCATGTTAATGTTGATATTTTGACCTCCTCCCATGAATCATAAATGTTCCTCATGGCATCTAGAATGGTGAATCCTGTCCAGAAGGGTTTCAATTTACTCTGCCCAGATCCATCCATTTGTAAGGCAACTACAGCCTTACAAATGTAGTCAAAATTACTCCTTCATCCATGGGCTGCAGAATGGATATTGTGTTAGCAGGTATAAACACAACATTCATCTCTTTGTACAGCTCCATCAGAGCTCTTGGGTGACTAGGTGCATTGTCAATGAGCAGTAATATTTGGAAAGGAATTGTTCTAAGCAGTAGGTCTCAACAGTGTGCTTAACAGATTCAGTAAACCACTGTAAACAGATGTGCTGTCATCCAGGCCATTTCTACAGCACACGCAGAGTGAATTTAGCACAATTCTTTTTTTGTTTGTTTTTTCGTTTCTGTTTAAGAGACAAAGTCTTGCTCTGTCGCCCAGGCTGGAGTGCACTGGTGCAGTCATGGCTCACTGAAGCCTTGAACCCCTGAGCTCAAGTGATCCTCCTGTCTCAGCCTCTTGAGAAGCTAGGACTACAGGCACATGCCACCATGCTTGGCTAATTTTTAAATTTTTTGTAGATAAATTCTGTATGGGATCGCACCACATTGCCAGGCTCATCTTGAGCTCCTGGCCCGAGAGTTCCTACTGCCTTGGTCTCCTAAAGCATTGGGATGACAGGCATGAGTCACTGTGCCCAGCTAATTTAGCACAATTCTTAAGGGCCCTAGGATTTTAAGAATGGTATATGTGCAGTAGCTTCAACTTAAAATCACCAGCTGCATTACCCCCTAATAGAATCAACCTGTCCTTTGGAACTTTGGAACTTTGAAACTTTGGAACTTTGGAACTTTGAAGCCAGGCAGACTTCTCTTTAGCTATGAAAGTCCTAGATGACATCTTCTTCCAACAGAAGGCTGTTCTGCCTATATTGAAAATGTTTTAGTACAGCCACCTTCATCAATTATTTTAGCTAGATCTTCAGGATAACTTGCTGCAGCTTCTACATCAGCACTTGCTGCTTCACCTTGAACTTTTATGTTGTGCAGATCGCTTCGTTCCTTAAACTTCATGAACCAACCTCTGCTAGCTCCCTAATGTTCTGCAGCTTTCTCATGTCTTTTAGTCTTCACAGAACTGAAGAAAGTTAGGGCTTTGCTATGGATTAGGCCTTGGCTTAAGGGAAGGTTGCAGCTGGTTTCATCTTCTATCCAGACCACTCAAACTTTCTCCATATCAGCAATAAGGCTGTTTTGCTTTCTTACCATTCATGTGTTCACTGGCATAGAACTTTTTATTTCTTTCAAGAACTTTTCCTTTGCATTCACAAGTTGGCTAACTGTTTGGTGCAAGAGGCACCTATAGCTTTTGGCCTATTTTGGCTTTTGACATACCTTCCTCACTAAGCATAATAATTTCTAGCTTTTGATTTAAAGTGAGAGATGTGCATGTTTTCCTTGCATTTGAACATTTGGAGGCCACTGTAGGGTTATTATTTGGCCTAATTTTAACAGTGTTATGTCTCAGGGAATAGGGAGGTCTGACGAGAGGGAGAGAGATGAGGGTATAGCTGACGGATGGAGCAGTCAGAACACACACAGCATTTTTCAATTAAGTTCACCACCTTCTATGAGCGCATTTGTGATGCCCCAGAACAATGACGATCGTCACATCAAAGCTCACTGTGATGTAATAATGAAAAAGCTTGAAACATTGTGAGAATTATCAAAATGTGACAGACACGAACTGAGCACATGCTGTTGGGAAAATGGTGGTAACAGACTTGTTCAACACAAGGTTGCTTCAAACCTTCAGTTTTTAAAAAACGAGGAATCTGCAAAGTACAATACAATAAAGCAAAATAAAACGAGGTATGCCTGTATGACATAAATAAACTAATGGAAAAGGCAGTAAAATCTCCATTAATATGTAACAAGGAGACTAGAAGTGAACACTAACATTCATTATAAAATATTTAGTATTTAAAATTATTTATAAAACAAGTCATTAAATAAATCATATTTACAAATCATAAAAATATAAATTTGTGGTCCCTCATTGTCTTCCCTTTTACACTGAGTATTGTTATCTAATAGGTTCTGTAAGGATCTACAAAGTAATCACAAGATACTTACATGGTGTAGAAACTATACTTTTTAGAGGTAAGAAAGCTTAGGGATTTAGAGGCCATTTAGTCTAATTAATTTTTTTTTTTTTTTTTTTTTTTAGAGATAGGGTCTTGCTGGAGTGCAGTGGCACAATCACAGTTCACTGTAACCTTGAACTCCTGGGCTCAAATGATCATCCTGCCTCAGCCTCCCGAGTGGCTAGTACTACAGTTGTATACCACCGTGCCTGGCTAATTAAAAAAAAAATATATATATATTTTTTTGTAGAAATGGAGTCTTGCTATGTTACCCAGGCTGGTCTTGGAGTTTTGGTCTCAAGTGATCTCCCTGCACCAGCCTCTCAAAGTGCTGGGATTCCAGCTATAAGGCACTGTGCCTGGCTAACATGTTTATTTAAGAGGTGAAAACAAAAATCCTGAGCTATAGCGAGAATAACTTATCTTGATAACAAAATGTGCAGGATCAGCATAGACCTGGAGTTCTAAGTTCTAGTCTTGGCTCTGTTAATTGTTAACAGTGTAACCTCTGTTAATATACTTACACTGACTGAATTTTAGTTTCCTTGTCTGTAAAATAAGAGGGCTCCATTAGACGAACTCTAATGTACGTGCAATTGGAAGGCATATAACTTGTCCTGAGGCTAGAATCATATTAGCGGAAAAACATACCACCTAGGAAAAAGCAAAGGAGGCAGCTATGAAATTAGGGACCTGATTACCTTTCTGTAGGTGGGTTCGTGCCATGCTTCCATTCCAAACAGCAGGCCCAAGGATGGACTGTGTCCACATCCTGCTCAGGGACTGTGAAGGAGGGCAGTTGGGAGTTGATCACCCCAGGCAAGATGCTGACTTAGCAGAGAATCAAACACCTGGAGAGCCATCTGGACACTAGCTTACACAGCTTCCTCACCGTGCCAGGCAATCCCTCAGAGTCCATCCTAATGCCCAAATATTCCCATACGCTCGCATCACGCTTCATGTTCTAGAAACAGTATTAAATTTCTTTCTCCAAGGGAGGAGTGCCTCCTTAACAGGTGCTTCTGTCTTTGTAGTATGTGATTTCTGCTGTCAACAATTATAATATCTGAAAATTCTATTTTTTAGGAGCCTTCATTTTTCCAATCCTGATCCTGAGATTTAGGTACCTGGCCACCAGGTGGCATTTGGGTGCCCTGATCTCAGGGTCTACACCAAAAAGCTCTTGCCAAAGGCCTTTTTTTGCCTTGTGTGGCAGACTGCTAGTTGTCCCGCAATATCTATCTATTCCTCCTGTTTCCTTGATAAAAAGGCCCTAATTTTTAGCTAGTCACATTTTTTTTTCTGGGAATAAAACTACATCTCAAAACCTCTTTGCAACCGAGTGTGAGTATGTTTTCACCAATAAGACATAAGCAGATAGAGGATGCAAGTCACTTCCTAACAAACATCTTTATAAGCCAGCTGACACCCATTCACCATATCATAGGTTATGTAGTCTCAGGTTGCTGCAGAGTAATGTCCTCTTTTAGACATGGTAGAGAATTTATGTGCAGTGGAGCAGAGACTGCAGCAACTACAGACTTCAGCCACATAACTTACTTCTCTATTATAAGACAGCAAGAAAACAGACTTATCTTCCAGCGTCACACAGCTGGTATCCAGAGAAGGAGAAAGGGATACAAGTATGTACACTCTGAATATGAACACTACGCTCTCAAGCTAGAATGCCTGCATGACGGGGGAAATTCTAACGTAAAATATGTTGCCATGAAGCGTAATATCAAAAATAACACAAATGCTCAGGCAATAAATCATCAAGAACCGATACCAATTCAAGCAGTTTCCTAACCATATGAAAATAGAGTGACCCCTCAGAAAGTTTCTTTTTGAAAATGCTGCCCCATTCACTCTTCACTAAAACGTTCTGAAAATTTCTGACCTATACCCAATCACACGAACACGCTGCTATGGGAAGACACTGCCACTCGTTCAATAGTCAGCTCACCAAGGATGTGGATGAGTCAACACTCAAAAGCTGCATGTGTCATGAACTCGGCGCAGAAGTTAATGAGTATTAAAACACGAATTAATGTTCTGAAAATATGTTCTTTGAATGGCAAAGCCTATATGCTAGCAAGCACAAATCAGCTATCACTAAGATTAGAAAAATCTGAATTAAAGGGAAAAAAAATCCCACTCCCTCCACCCCAAGGCATGTTGGTAAAGCCAAAGATTCTTCTTACTTTAGCATTTTGGCTCGGCTGCAAAGCAAACCGCCTTAGGGATGTTACTGATGTTTCATATGTACTATAGCAGGTAATCCCCAGAAAAGCCAAATTCCTATTAAGTATAAGAGAACAACAGTAAAGATAATAAAATCAATGTTAACTACTTATAAAATCTTTATTATTTTTCCTTTGTATTAAGTTTGCTCCCCTTCTTAAAATATGAGTACTTGGATTCTCTTAATTTATACTGACTTTTATAAAATGTAGATGCTTGTTAATGGAGTTGATTCAGGGTATAGACTCAGTTAAGTGTTCTTTTCAGGTCTATAAATTTTGTCTTTCATTTTGCAAGAAGAAAAGCCAATCTCTAGCTGGCTGAACAATGATGAAACACTGAGGAATCAAAGTGTATTTTTGCTACATTAAATTCCTTTGTGACACCACATTCAACCACAGTACACTATTCCATCAACAGAGAAGTGCCCCAGGCAACCATCGCACAGGGTACTGACAGTAGGATTATTATTTTCTTGAATTTACTGTAACAAAAAAGCAGAAGCAGTCTTTGAACAAAGGGCAGTGGTAAAATTGTTCAGGAATCTCAGTGGGGAACTGGGCATTAAAAAACACCCATTCCCTCAAAGCCCTGCCCAACTTCCATCCCTCCTGTGAAGGCTTCCTCCTTTACCCAAGCCAGGATGGCCTCTGACCACCACAGCACTGACCGAAGCCTGTGCCTTTCCCCTGACCACTGTGATAACATCCTTGGGTTCTTCAATCTTTTCAGATCTGTATGTTTCAACTTTCTAGTCAGGGGCAGTGCTTATGTCTGGAATTTCTTTGTATTCAAACAGTACCTGGCGTTGCATATCATACTATGAATATTTATTGATAGGCAACATTTAACTATCATTTCCCTATTACTTCACTTTGTTTAAAATGAAACATATTGCTGACTGTAAATGGAGACAGATTTTTCAGGTAAATTCACTTACCACCAAATCTGTTTTACAAATATAATTTCTATGTTCAATATTTCAACTTCTTTTTAAAAGACAATGGCACACAAATTTTAATCAATATTACGTGGTTGTATCATTCACAATAAAAAGCAGGAAAAAGATGAATCAATTGCAGATTTGATAAACCTATCTAAAACTGAATTCTTATCTGTGTTCCAGATTGGAAGATAAACTGACAGTGTTTCTAGGATCGGATTTTCAAAATTGTATTTCTGGTACAGATCAATTTTCTACCCACAGCTATAATCAGGAATGGATGAAGGCTGTATAGAGAGCAGCTCTGTTTGTGTCTGTCTGTAAAATATGACACCAGATCCCTCACCTTCCCAGTCGAGATGCTCAGGGTCTTAAGGGAATATATTAACAGATCACACAAAGAGAAGCACTCTGTGGCTCATTTAGCCATGTTTCTTTGGCCCTTCTCCTTCTCCTTGGCTGGTCTATTTTATCAGCTACACCACCAGGTAGGCAGTGCCATTAAAAGAAGTTCTTGGTCATAGTGTTGACTAACCATGCACAGTAATCTGTGCTGCAGTATTCACATCAAAATGATAATATGCCTCACGGAATGAACAAAGAAATGAAACACAGCCTGGGAGATAAGATACTCTTTTCAAGTCACCTATGAGGTAAATATAAACCCCAGGGTTAAGTGGAATCAAAAGTAACATTATCCTAAAGTAATTGAAAATGAAAATAAAATGTAATAGAAGCAAAAATGTGGCTTCTATTACACACCTTTAGGATGCTTTCCATTCATCCACAAATCCCTCTCCAGAGTCTGCTTTTTACAATGGGAGGTCATTGTTGGCAACACTGCCAAGAGCCTAATCAAAATGTGAGAACATCTGTCACGCTCTCATTGCATGTCAAAGCTCTGCTGCACACATACACTTGAATCTAAACCACTGCACAACAGATTTTAAGACATACAAGTCAATGATGTTGTGACATCATATTGTGCTTCAAAGGCACCTTTTACACAACGAAAGAATTCTATTTTAATAACAGTACTACATGTATGAGGTATATAATTAGTAGATACAAATCTTCTATTGGCATTATACATACAGGCTATACCCTGTTTATGGGCAAAGTTGCATTTTCTAAATATGGAAATGAAGAGCAACGCATTAAGATCTGTACTATCCAGGTACTGTTTAAATATTTACCATGAGTCTTTTTATTCCTCCTATTACAGCAGTACAAATAAAAAATTGTAAGTATTTAAGAGGCTCAATGCCCGGAACTTTTGTTTGGCACAGGGAAATTCTGGGAGTGTTCCAGTGCCACAGGCACCTGGCAGCGCCGAAGCGCATGTTCTCCAGGTTTAACCTGGACATTCCAGGCTGCTATGTATGTGGCTGTTAGGTTTGTATTCCACAGAAGCACTTGCTTAGCTGCCGTTTTATCTTTTCATTTGTAAATGAAAACAATATATATTAGGTGGTAACTAGCTTGTCATCTATAAAGAATATTACCATTATCAGAATAGGAAAAAAAAGCCATCTAATAGGGGAAACACCCCAATCATACTAAGCAGTAAGAGGTATTTCCCTGGAAGAAGCGGCCTCCCTGGCAGCTGTCATTATTATAGGGGTCCCTCCCTTCCCCGGACTCCAAAGGCAATTATACACTTGGGTACTAAATGTCTGTGGGAAGTGGAAAAAAGGGGAAAACAGTGTCTTTTTTTACACAGAGCTGAGCCCCCTCATAGACATGAGAAGATTAGGATCTCTCTCGGGCAACCCTACCCCGTCCTACCTAGGGCAGCTGAGACTCTGCTCTTGAGAGCAGAGGAGAGAACACTTGCTGGGTGCTGCCTGGGTGTCCCTGACATTCCTGATAGGAGAGGCACACCTATCCTTGCTGGGGATACCCAGGCAAGGACCAGAACTAGGCCCTGAGAAAACCAAATGTCACAACTGATAGGGACACATTTTCTACAAATTAGAGAAAAAAAAAGAGCAAAGAATGCCAGACTAAAAGTGAACAGATGTTAGAAGATTGGTATAGGATGAGGGTGAATTTATGAACCATGAAAATACCAGACAGGGGCTACAGGCCCCTACAGGATCTCGCTCCAGGCAACGGCTCACCGTGAAAACAAAATAAGCAGCAGCCAAATAAATAGGAAACTAAAAGTCTGTTACATTTATTTCTAACGTTGATTGAAAAAAATAGATTATATTCTATTGCCAGATCTTGGATATACCTTATCTCTTAATAATCCCACAGGAATCCTAAAAAACAGATACTATCAATCTCTACTTTACAGTTGAAAAAACTGTGGCAGAAAGGTTAAATGACTTGCCCCAGGTGGATTTCAGGCCTGTCTGACAGAGCTTCTTGACCCTGTATGTCTTCTCGGCCCTGTATGTCTATCAAGAATGTTGTACTTTTAAATGCTATTTACATAGATGAAGATTCTGCAAACTTTTTCTTAAAGGCCATATATTAAATATTTCAGGCCTTCTGGGACATAGAGTTTCTGTTGCAACCACTCTAAGTGCCAAAGCAACCACAGGCAATATGTAAACAAATGGGCATGTGTTCTCCAATAAAACAGGAGGCCAGTTTGCCAACTGCTGATGTAGAACAGGGGCTGATAAATCATAGCTCTACACCAAATCCAGCCCACCACCTGTTTTAGTAAACAAAGCTTTATTCATGATCTAGATGTAGCCTATCATCTAGACCATTTCTAGACAATTGAAGGGTAATTCACCAAGCTATAATAATGCCCTAGTTTCACAGAAACATTGTGGGGAACATCCAGCGCTCTTTATTCTCATCTTCCTTCACAAACAATGTTCTGATTCCTAATCTGTGGCCTGTGTGGTCCAGCCCTCCAGGTGGGAGGGGCCTTGATAAACACCTGGTGCCCTATTGGTGACCTCTCATTGCAAAGGAACAGAGACATTCTTCGTCATCATCAATCAACCAGTGATTCAGTTTCTGGAAGACTCAGTACCCTTGGGGAGCTGAAAAAACAAAAAAGGAGATTCTTAACCTGAAAAGATGGTGGCCAAAGACGAAGCTTGTGGTGACATGACAATTAATTAATTTATTCATTCAAATGTTTTATTGAGTGTCTACTCTGTGTCATGCAGAAATGCACATGAACTTCAGACTAAAAACACTGACTCACAGCACTTAAGTCAATACTTTACATAGAGCAAATCCCCATGTTATTTACAACACCAAAAGACCTGAGCTAGAACACAAACCATATTCAAGCAAGCAGATTGACACAGACAGAAATGTTACAATAGGAGCCCCAAGAGAAAGAACTCCAGCTTCCTGTCAAGAGTAGCAGCCATAGGAGCAGAACCTGCAGGCTATGGGAGGGCAGGGACTATGCCAGCTCACTGCTGAATCCTGAGTGTTTGGCTCAATGACCGTCAACCGTGGGGGCTACAAAATACTAGTTGTCATGAATTACCTCCACTGCTTCTGATAAGCTGCAGTGTGAATGGCCCAGCCTGAAAGTCAGACTTCCTAACTCTCACATTAACGAGATCATATTCTCCATACCTGGACTGTCTGGTAATCAGAAGCATCAATTCCTTTTACGGTCACCTCTCGGAAAACTCTTGGCTCCAGTTCCTCTTTGGTAAGATCACAGTGATAAATGATACCTAAAAAGTAGAATAAGGCTTGGTTTAGTCTACGGGACTCACTAGATTCAAAGGGGGCAAGGATCACAAACCACAACCAAATGCCAGCAATGGCAAGAGAGGATCATTTATCAGGGACTTGGTTAATCCCCACCACAGTCGAAGGCTCACTGCAGACAAGTGCTTAGAACAGAGTCTGGCATGAGGGGTGCTATGTAAGTGTTCATCCTCATCATCACCATCTCATGCAGCCTTCTTTTTTATAACACCAGTAAGTGTATACATTTTAGAAGATTCTAATGCATTCTGTGAATATGAGAAAAGGTGAGAAACCTAATTGCAGAAATTTAACTCGTCTTCCCCAAGCTGGGTCACTTAGGAATGCAGGTCAAAAAAATGGTAGACTTCATCTAGTGCCATTTGACCTGGGAGGTGACTGACAAAAAACTCAAGTGATTTGCCCAGGGTCAAGAGCCAGTCAGGGGTCTCTTGACAAACACTCTGGGGCTCCTGCTACCTCGCACCTACCTATCTGTGGACACTCATGTGGACAGCAATCACGGACCAAAGATGATCAGTAGATATTTCAAAATTGCTTTTCCAATTTGGATTGTCCCAGTAATTGTGCACGACACAAAATGATTAATATACATACTAAGAATCCCAGCGTATGTAACACTAATTAAACATTTCCCAAATTTAATGCTACTACTTTCTAACATTTAAGAACTAAATCAAAGAAATAATAAGACAAGTCATTAATGTTTGAAAACAATGACACTGCTGTGGTTTATAAAACAGAATTAGTCATCCACAGAGTGGCTGGTGTGGAAATAGCACCTCCCCACATAATACTTTGAACATATGCTGTCAAGTATATGAAAAATTGATTTAGTGATCCCATCAGTACTTGCTGGAAAACCAAAAACCAAACGGTACTCCCACAGAGCACATTTAAATGGAATAATCATTATTAAAATGTCAGTCCTTTCTTTCTTCTCGACTCCTCTGTGTATGCACTTCACTAACAGCTGGGAAACAATACGCTGCCCCCGACCAGAAAGGAGTAATACATTTAGATCCGTGAACAGCACAGCTGCTAATCCTTATGAATGTTGTCTCAATTCTCATGATTGCAGACAAACTGTTTTAAGGTTACCATAACAGGGTATACGATCAACGCTGACAGTAAGATGTATAACATGACTCAAGTATTGACTTTCTTAGTTTAAGTTACGCTTGGATATTTGTTAGAATATACCTTTATATATACTTCCAATTGCATTCTATGAGCATGTATTCCAATTTACCAGATATAATGAATACTGTACTTGCCTAAATAAATGTAATCTTGGGGTAAAAGGCTATCTCTTGTGGTATATTTTAATTTTTAAGAGCTTCTTGATCAGTACCCGGTGCCCCCCACAAACACAAAAAGCATGTGAATCCTTGAAAAAAAAGTATAAATAATCAAACAACAACAACAAAAAGACAACGTGCAGACCAAGCATGCACCATTTGAGCACCTGCCTCACCCTGGCATCACCACGACCTGTAGTACAGCAAATGACAAAGGCCTAGGGAGCCAAAATTCCCAGCTCTGAAAGTTGCTAGCTCAGTGACCTGAGACAAGGCACCAAAGTACTAGAATGCAAGTTCTGTAGTGAAAGACAATGAGTAGGAAATATACTCTAAATGCCTGTTTATCTAGAAAGGTTGAGACATCAAATCTAACCACAGAATGAAATAAATATGCAACAGGGGCTGGTTACTGTACACGGAAAGAGTTTCAAATGCCTGACCTCCCTATTCTTCTGTCCTGTGCACCAGAAGTGGTACCTTGAAGGAGGCTGTGTTAAACCTGAAGGTACTGGCACTTAATATATTTTATTGATACTTTCTGTTTATAGATCCATCTAGGTTAGCCCATTGCATATTCACAGCATAATGTGAATCCCTATAATCTAATGATGCTTTGTGTCCCATCTGATTTGGCTCAGAGGATAAGAACAAGGAAGGTGGGGTTTGAAGAAAACATCCTAGACTCATAAACCAGAGTTGGTCAGGTGATCGCTAGGAAATAAATTTCAAAGTTTAAGGGTGAAAAAAGAGAACTGAACTGTGGAAGTCCCTTAAGGCCAGAGAAGGTATCTGGACTTGAGAAGGAGGCAGGGAGATCAGTTGGTATGTTCCCAGTGTAATCTGAAATAAATGTAAGGAG
Source organism: Pan troglodytes (assembly GCF_028858775.2). NCBI lineage: Eukaryota > Metazoa > Chordata > Mammalia > Primates > Hominidae > Pan > Pan troglodytes. The sequence goes on from NC_072403.2 coordinate 117,236,615, forward strand.
AAGTAGGAGTAGTCAGGAGAAAGAGAGACAACTCTAGGAGAACCTACCAAAACAAGAATCAGGGGATCCAAAAAGTCACGTATGTAAAAAGGCAGCAAACTTTGTAACCCATGGAGATTTTGTTTTAACTGATTTTAGGCTGGGTTTTAACATTATTCAAAGAAAAAAACAAAAACAAGTCTCAAAAAGTTTTGCCTTTCCCTGATATCCGCGAACTTTTCTATGATTTCTCACCCCTGACTCCCAGAGCCATGCATATGGGACTGCTCTACTGGATTATTACAACACGCAGGTCTGGAGCTCACCCTAGGCAACTCTCCAAGGTTCCACAAGTACAGAGTTCACCGGTTCAACCACTAAGTGGTTTGAACCACAGAGAATAAGTGCACTGTGCTCTAAGCTGCTATGGCTGCCTGTTTTCTTCCAAATGTGACTCAAGGTGCCAAAGTAAGTCATAAATGGCTTGGGCTCAAGATGTGTTTTCACCATGTACCTCCGAGGAAAACAAAGTCAGCTGGTGTGCACCTGCCAGAGGTATCAAATGTCTGCAGCAGGAAGCTGGAGCTGCAGTTATTTGTGACCCTGGGGCTTTACATATAATTGAGTACCTCTGCTCTTTACTGTAGTAGTGAACAGCTAGCCTTCAGACACCAGTGCAAGACTACTTGTGAGCCGATGTGTATATACACACACTGACAATCCATGCTTTCATGAGATCTAATCTAATTATCTGATGGCTGTTTTTGCATTTGGTCTCACAAGATCTGAATCCGGAAGCCCCATTCTCTGGTTTTAGAAATCAAACTGCATTCGGGAGAGAAAAGAGAAAAATGGAGGCAAAACTAGTAAAAGGAGACAGACAAAGCTTGGTCAGAAAATTAAAGCTTGGTCAGAAAATGCCTGGCAGTACAGAACGAGGAACACACTTCTCTTTTCAAATTTCACAGCCACAGTCACGGGTAATATTTCATTGTTTGGCACAGAACCCAGCATTTTACACTTGGACAATAAGCCCTTTCTTCCCCAGGTAATGATGAGCTTGTTCCTGACAAATGGTCACATGCGGTCACTGAAGGAGGTTTACAGGCCTTTGGGGACTCCAGCTTTTATTAAGAGCAGGTGAGTCACTCTCACTGCCCTCCTCATTGCCCTTTATCCATTTAAACTATTTAAGATATGAAATTTTCCAAAGTAAAACTTCTGTACCCAGTGTAAATTTGAGGAAATAAACTGTGGGCCCTGCAGCAGTGAGCTAAGAATGGCTATCTAGAAGAAATGATTTTCCTCATCTGTCCACTGGCTGCTGCTGTACTCCAGGTTCTAGGGGGAAGAGGGAATGGGGGGAGGTGCAGGACACCCTGAAGTCGAATTCTCGAACGGTCGCTTCCTGGCTTCTGGCCCTTGCATGGTTTCCACATTCTTGTGGGTGCTTTTCCTAGCTTCTCTTGATCCGCTGCAAGGTGCTCGGGAAAGTAAAGCCTGGCTAGGTTTTCAAGGTATACTATCAGACCTATTTACAGAACATCATTCTTTTGGTTTTAATAACCCTGACAGCAACCTACCACCACTATAAGATTCCTTATGGATTGCCTGCTCTGTGACTCAGAGGCTCAAAATAATAGTGATGAGACATCACTGTCAACTGGCCAAATCCCAAGAGGAGGACAGGGCCACTTGAGCACCTGCCTTGCTCTCCCCTAAGACTGCTTTTTTTTTTGTCTAATGACCAAACGACTGCAGCAAAACTGAGTGGGACAAAAAGCACTTTGGAGGAGTTCAACATATGTGCATAAGGAAAGTGCAGACTTTTTTCAGCCAGATTGCTTTTAGGACAGGGTCTGCCTGGTCAACTGCAAACTGCCAACTGAGCCAGACTCCTGGGACAAATCACAGTGTGTGTATGGCCATGACGCTACAAAAACAGTGCAGATGGACAGAATGGAGGAAAAAAACAAAACAAAGCAAAATGAATGTGACCAATTTTTTTTTTAAGTTAAAAAGAGAGCTATGTTTACTTTGGGGAAAATTAACCCGTACCATGAAATGTAAAACCACAACTTAACAAGTGTTTCCCTTTCCTACTAGAACCAAATAACACCCATGTTTTCATGATGTAAGACTATACTTTTAGAATTACATTTTATTTCAGTTTAACAACAGCAGAATTGATTCTCAGCTTATTCCAGAAAACATTTTTTGTCAGATGTAGCTAAAGATTTTACATTTTGTATCTGCACTGTGTTCTCATGCATATAGGCCAAAGACTGAATCAAATGTTGTATTCATTGGTACTATTTTTTTTTTTTTTGAGATGGAGTCTCACTCTGTTGACAGGCTGGAGTACAGTGGCGTGATCTCGGCTCACTGCAACCTCCGCCTCCCGGGTTCAAGTGATTCTCCTGCCTCAGCCTCCTGAGCAGCTGGGACTATAGGCGTGCGCCACCACGCCCAGCTAATTTTTGTATTTTTAGTAGAGACGGGTTTCACAATTTGCCCAGGATGGTCTCAATCTCTTGACCTTGTGACCCGCCTTGGCCTCCCAAAGTGCTGGGATTACAGGAGTGAGACACTGTGCCCGGCCCATTGGTACTAATTTTTAATCAATCTAGAACGTTAGCTGTTCCTGCCTCCAGAAGAACAGAGACTTGGAATATAAGATTAATGAGAGTGCCATTTTAGGCGTTTACATTTCCCTTTGTTCTGGGCATCTGTTCTACCGTTTTATTCCCATTAAGTAATTTTGGCTATAATATAGCATATGTGATTTTCAATAACATAGCATTATACTTCCATTTCCCCAAAGAAACCCAAACACCAGTCTGATTTTTAAAGTGAACAGCAACAGTGAAAAAACATTTACCTGGAGATAAAAAGGAAGTGAACTGATAGAAGATTTCAGTGTCCTTCTTCTGACCGCTGTACCCTACAATGCTGCCGACCTCGAGCGGGAAGGTCTTAAGGAGAGCACCAGTAGTCAGGTCGTGGAGCTGCAGAATGTTCTTGACGTCATGGAGGTAGCATAAGACCAAGAAGTTGGACCTGACACAAGCTATCCATTCTGAAAGGATAAGAAGAGAAAAAACCTAATGCAATTTAAAAAATTAATGAAAACACATTTAATTGAGCAACAGTTCCAGAGCTACACATAGGGCTATGTAGCAATGAGACTTGCAAAGTCACTTTTACATTTTTTTTTTTTTTGAGACAGGGTCTTGCTGTGTCGCCCAGGCTTGAGTACAGTAGTGCAATCTCAGCTCACTGCAACCTCTACCTCCCAGGTTCAAGGGACTTTCCTGCCTCAGCCTCCCAAGTGGCTGGGATTACAGGTGTGTGCCACCATGCCTGGCTAATTTTTATATTTTTAGTACAGACGGGGTTTCACTATGTAGGCCAAACTGGTCTTGAACTCCTGGCCTCAAGAGATCTGCCCACCTCGGCCTCCCAAAACTGTTAAGATTACAGGCGTGAGCCACCACGCCCAGCCTTATAATTGGTTTTAATCATTCATCTAGTTCTCAACATATTCCTTTAATAAATGACTATTTTATTTCCCAAGGAAATAAAATACTCTTGGGCCAGGGGCTTTTGATGACCTAGATAATGTGTGGAATAGTAACCCTGCCTTCCTATTTTGTGCCTATTATCATGCTATAGGAGCTATAAGGAGGAAAACAATAAAAGCCAAATCACGGTTCATGTCTGACAGGATTGTTTATTAGATAAAAATGTAATAAGCCCTTGTTATCCACCAGATTCCCTGCAAAGTGCTAGAGAGACAAGTAGTAAGATGAGGTCGATTCTGCTCGTGAGACAAAATCATATAAAAATGCAAGTAATAAACCATAAACAAGGATAAGTGACTGGTGGGTTGAGGATCCAAAACAAATGACAGCCCTAAAGCAAGGGCTGAATTGAGTCTCAAGTGCAGGAGTGTGGAGATGGAGGGGAAATGGGGGCTAGCAGGAAAAGCACAGCATCCTACTGGATGAGGTGCAGGAAGATAGGCGACTCCTGGCATGAAGGCCAGAGCCAGGAATGAGGAGAGGGGAAAGGAATAGAAAGGACAGAAGGAAGACTGGTAAAGAGAACAAACGAGAGATCCGTTTTCAAGAGGAAGTGTTGTTCAGTTTGGGGCAGATGGAGACGCTGGTAGTGGCCTGATAGGCCATCCAGTGAGCCAGGTAGAGAGCAGTTTAGTTACCTGTGACTGTGGAGCCACTGTTTGAACACAAGGGCAACATAAAGATGGCATTAATAAAGGATGCACGTGTCTAACAGCTGAATGCAGAACAATGGAAGTCTACGGAGGGGAGAAGAGTAAGAGCACTATTGCAACAAGCCGGGGAGAACACCACATCAAGCGGGGGATAAAGTCTGGGCAGGAAAGAAAACAAATGAAAGGTATTTCCCAAGAAGAATAGCCAGGGCTTGATGCCTGCAGGGATATGGAGAGTAAGGTAGAGAAATGAGTTCTTAACTCCCGGGACTGCAACTTTCAGTGACAGCGTTCAGTGACAGAGCTGGGAGAGTAGGAGTGAGAGGTGATGAGGAAAGGAGAAAACGAAGGGCAAGCACAGAGGTCTGCCTGAGGTAGGGCCAGGTCACCCAGAGGGAGAGACACTGCAGCAAGTGGAAGTGAGGACAGGGCTGCAGGGGACAGGTCACATGTGCTGAACAGACAAGCCTTTCTTGGGTTTCATGTGGTAGGGTGGGGTTCTTGACACTGCTTATTTTTATAACCCAAGAAACTAGCAGTTCATGTTTTTAGGATGCTAGAATTTACCCACATGAAAAGATGTTGGAAAGAGGGAACTCTGAGGATCACCAGGGGCCTTGATCTTGGGCTGCTGAGATTACTATGGCAAACTTTTTTTTTCTCAAGTGAGGACATAAAGAAGAGCTCATACAGCCAAAAGTAATTTGCTCATTCTCCAATGCACTTTCTTAAAAAACCTCAATCAGGCAACATATTTCATATGGCTTAATGTTTTAAAGAGACCAAAGTATGGGGGAAAAATGAAGTAAATTATAGCTGTCAAAGAATAATCAATCTGTATTAACTATGAGCACATCAGAATTATAAAACAGACAGAAGTGAATAACAAAAGGACAAGGTGATTTGTAGACTGTCATTAATAAAAGCTCTGACTTTACCGCTGTACTTTATGACTCATCTCTAGTTTTTATTCTCAATAGGGCGCTCTGTGCTAATGATATATGGTACATTCAAATTCAACCATGCTTCTCTTTAAATTGATGAGTTCTAGTGAACACTGAAGGTTTCCCCTTTCCAGTCTGAAAATCTTATAACCTTTCAGAAGGAAGGTTATACAAATATATCACCCCCCAACAAAATCTCCTAGCATTAATTTGCATTTCATTACATCTATAAGATGGGATGTCACCTTAAGGCATATAGTTAAAACCCCTCTTTTGGCTTTAAATGGCAGAAATTCAGATGCCTTGGGAAACAGTTACAACATCCATGATGGTGTCCTATACAAGAATCACTGTTTAATCCTGACTTGTGCCGGAAAACTCCTGGAGCACCTACATGAAGACTTATGCCACCCAAGTCTCATTTGGATGCAGCAACGCATGAGGTCAGTGCATGATGAACAGTGCTGAACCTGGCATGCAGGAAGCCCTCACTAACTGCTGGCTGTAACTACCCTTAGGGGGACATCCCTGCCTCAGTTTGGACAGAAGCCATCAGGCTATCAAAGTGACTAGAAACAGATTCACTAAACAAAGATACTGAAATAAATGGTCAAAAATCTGTTCTGTGACTCGTGGGTCCCTCGCCCAAATATAAATAAGGGTCAGAATGTGAACAGAGGGTTTTGAGGAGACAGGTGATAAGATTTCCTCTTGTTCTTGCCTGTAAGTCCCCCACCCTATGGGAGGGTGACAAGATTATTACCTTCTACCAACCCCAGCCTGACACAGACAGAGTACCGGTGCCTGATCCAAACCTGCAAGTTAACGGGACTGTGCCTGGAAATCCAAAAGGCAGGAGAATGGCCAACTACTTCGGAGGAAGAGCCTGGAATGGGTTGCTGTCTCAGGGTTACAGATGTGAATTTCAAGCAGGCATGCAGTTGTCTTGGGTCCTGTCCAACAGAACTGCCTACAGGGGTGTGGAGATCTAAGTACAAGAGGGTCGAAGAATGCAGTCAGGTGCCCAGGGGCTGAACAGACTCTCAAGAAAAACCCAGGAGTGCTTTCTCCAGGGCCAAGGGACCTGCAGAAACAAGGGACCAGCAGGAAGTGCCCATAGCAACCTGTGACCCCGAGAGAAGCAGCTGGAATCAGCTGCTCCCCTGCCACCCCCAAGCAACGCTAGGTTTAAATACCTTCCAGGCACAGAAAGCATACCACCTTGAGCAAGGGAGAAACAGTTCCTTATTGATCAAGGACCTGAATGTGGATCTGCCTGACTCCAAGACCTGTGCTTTAATTCACTGAAAAACACATTTTAGGACTGCTATATCTTAGACAGGGCCACTCTGCAGATCTCAAAGGGGACTTTTTTTCCTCATTATATACCATATATTTTGCATTTCTAAATGGTCCTATTTTATCCTCATTCTACCCAGCAGCAGCAGTTCACCACCACCAAGTAAACTCATTGTCTTCTTTTGTGTAAAAAACTGACCCCAAATTAATGAGTTTTATTGTAGTCAAAATCAACTTTCATGCAATAAATAATTTATAAAGCAGCATATCATTTTTGGAAAAATCACAGAGAATGAATAAAAGGGAACTGAAAGGCTCTCTGTGAAACACAACTGATACGGAAGTGACGTTCTCAAGAGGTTAATGTAGTTCACTGCACAAAGCAGCAATCGTGATGGGTTTCAATTCAATCTGACAATAGTCTATTCCCTTTTCTAATAAGAGGGCTCTAAATCCACACTAAGATCAACAACAGGGATAATGCAAATAGCCAAAGGTTACTCAAAAGCTTAAAGCTAAGGATTCTAAATCTAAACAGTTTTAAAAATTAAATGTTCATGATTATTACCAGATATTAAGTATACAAAGACAACTGATATATTTGTTTAAAAAGCAGTACTTTGGAAGTCTGAAATCCTATCTTTACAATTTTTATGAAGACCTTGCATTTCTACATGATATAGTACTAAGCTACAAAGATATCACACAATGAAAACTTGGATGAACTATTTAGACACTTCATTCCTGATGATTACAGGTTGAAGGTTTTTTACCTTGTAACAGATCACTAGAGAATGAGAGATGCACTAACTTGTTGATGTTCTCATCAAAAACAAGAGCACAATTTTCAAGTCACACGTGTTCTCACCTAAGACATCTTTCTCATGCTCAGGAACAAGTACTTTCCACTTAGACTCTTCAGGATCCCTGAAGTCAATGTTGATCACGCGATAGTTGGGAGACTGGCGATTCGTCTTGAATGTGAACACCGTCCCCTCATTGGTCACGTAGTCATATTCTCCTTCAAAGTTGTCGATCAGTTTTACCCACTTCAGGATTCCTGGCAAGAGACCAAGCATTCTCATCATCTCTCTAATGTTTAAAAATGGTGTTGCTTTGTGTGTAGGGAGGGGAGGGTGGATCTTTCTTATCCTCAAAACATAAAGCAGAGATATTTGGAAGATCTAGGGCATGAAAAGGAGCAAGAACCAGTTGTGGGTGAATTGAAAAATGCTAAGGAACCCCTGAAAAACCCGGCAAGGAGGGGGGAATGAAGGACCTCTCTTCCCGGCCCATCACCCCCACAAGATCTGGTAAATCCTCTTCTAACTGAGCCGGCCTCAAATCTGGGCACTTCTCTCCACCTCTCCTGCCATCACACCATTCCAAGTCGTCGTCGTCTCCCTCCCAAGTCTTTGTGTTCTACAGCAGTGGCTTCCAACCACAGACACTTTCACCCCCAGGCAACATCTGAAAATGTCTGGAGACATTTTCGGCTGTCACAACTTGAGGGTGGGGCTACCACTGGCACCTAAAGGGTAGAGGCCAGAGATGCTGCAATGCACAAGACAGCCCTATAACAAATTAGCAGCCAGCTAAAAAGGTCTACAGTGCCAAGTCTGAGAATTCTTGGTCTATAGCATTAGCTTCCTGCCTGGTCTTCCCACTGTCACTCTTGATTTTCTCAGTATGGCAGCCACCAGAGTATCTCAATCTTTTAAAGTGATCCATGTTAGTGCCCTTAGAAACTTTCAATGACTTCTCCATTATACTTGAAATAAAATCCAAATTCCTTCCCATGGTCTTGCATGCTACAGTCCTTTCCCACTTAGCCAACTGCAGATGGTTCCAACACTTGCCTCACTTCCTGTCCTTTACTGGCATTGGCCTTTATTAGATGCCACTTTTAATCGGCACCCAGTTTGTTTCTTCACAGCACTTCTCTCAAGATCTATTCATTTATTTATTTTTGTTGAAAGATGAGGTTTCTCGGCTGGGCGCAATGGCTCATGCCTGTAATCACAGCATTTTGGGATGCCAGGGAAGGCAGATCACTTGAGGTCAGGAGTTTGAGACCAGCCTGGCCAACATGGTGAAACCCTGTCTCTATTAAAAATACAAAAATTAGCTGGGCGTGGTGGCACATGCCTGTAATCCCAGCTACTTGGGAGGCTGAAGAGAAGAACAGCTTGAACACAGAAGGTGGAGGTTGCAGTGGGCTGAGATTGCGCCACTTCACTCCAGCCTGAGCAGAGTGAGACTCTGTAACAACAACAACAACAACAACAACAACAACAACAACAACAGAGATGCGGTCTCTCCATGTTGCCCAGGCTTGAACACAGTGGCTATTCACAGGCATGATCATAGTTCACTGCAACCTCCAACTCCTGGGCCCCTAAGATCCTCCCTGCCTTAGCATCCTGAGTAGCCAGGACTACACGTACACAACCTAGCACCCAGCTCTTTCTCAAGATACAATTATGTATTTATTGGCTTATTTTTTGTCTTTTCATTCACTGTTTCACACTTGGCACAAAACTGAGTGGCAGGTAACTTGAAACATACAAAATAAAACTTGCATGGCATAAAAGGGACATTTTCCAGTCTTTAATACTAAGAACTAGAGATGATCATCACTAAAGTAAATCTTCAATACGTCCATATCATCATCATTTAAATAGCTCACTAAATGCCACTTTTAATAAAGTTGAAACCACTAAAATCCCTTGGAAAAACATCTGTTTTACCATGTGTTTGACACAGATGATGTTCAGAGAACACCTCAAAAGTTCTATAAACAAAAAAGTTCTATGACTTCTCAACTACTAAAAGGCAATGCCTGATCTTAGCTATTCTCCAATTATCTACTTTTAATTTCACAGTGAAATTGCTACACTAATTTGGGTAGTTCATTTCCATTCCTTGAATCTCTCAAGGCAATTTTACATTCATTATCTCATTCATCTCTGCAGCATATCTTCATATGATTTGTTACTGAATTAAACTTAACAGGGAAATAAATTCCACCATAGAGTTCTGTGGTCATATATGTTTGGATTAAAACCCCAGTTCTAACACTATTTAGTTGGGTGACCTTGAGCAATCTCTTTATTCCTCGCTAAGCCTCATTTTCTTAACTGTAAACTAGGAATAATAGGTAAATATAAAAATATTATAGGGCCAGGTGCAGTGGCTCACGCCTGTAATCTCAGCATTTTGGGAGGACAAGGCCGGCAGACCATGAGGTCGGGAGATTAAGACCATCCTGGCTAACACAGTGAAACCCCGTCTTTACTAAAAAATACAAAAAAATTAGCTGGGTGTGGTGGTGGGCACCTGTAATCCCAGCTACTCGGGAGGCTGAGGCAGGAGAATGGCATGAACCCGGGAGGCAGAGCTTGCAGTGAGCCAAGATTGAGATTGCGCCACTGCACTCCACCCTGACAGAGTGAGACTCCGTCTCAAAAAAAATAAAATAAAAAATAAAAGTAACTATTAGTACCTTCCCCTTAATAAAAACTCAAATTTAAAATAAGTGATTTGAGGCTGGCTATAGTGGCTCACATCTGTAATCCCAGAACTTCGGGAGGCCAAGGCAGGTGGATCACTTGAGGCCAGGAGTTTGAGACCAGCTTGGCCAACATGGCGAAACCCTGTCTCTACTAAAAATACAAAAAAATTAGCTAGGCATGGTGGCGTACACCTGTAATCCAAGCTACTTGAGAGGCTGAGGCAAGAGAATTGCTTGAATCCAGGAGATGGAGGTTGCAGTGAGCCGAGATCACACCACTGCACGCCAGCCTGGGCGACAGAGCGAGACCCTGTCTCAAGAAAATATATATAAAATAAAATATTCCCATATGTTATTGAAAAGAATGTGTATTCTGAAGTTGTTGGGTGTCAATATGCTAAACATGCCTATTAGGTTGTTAATCAGATTGTTCAAATCTTCTATATATTTACTGATTTCTTTTAGCCATTCTGTCAGTCACATAAAAGGTCTATTAAAAAATGTTTCTCTAGGCCTGTGGATTTGTCTGTTTTTGCTCATATTTCTACTATTTTTTGCTCCCTGTATTTTGTAATCATGATGTTAGATATACAAAGAAGTATCACATCTAAATAAAACTGAATTGAACCTTTTATTGAAGTATTATCTCTAGTGATGCTTTCTGCTTTAAAGTCTACTTTCATATTAAAATAGCTACAGCATTCTCATGGTAGTATCTTAGACCAGTTATTATTCACTTTCTCATTAGCTATGTGATGCCTTCAAACAGGCATTTTCCCCAGCTTTTCTAGTTGTCTTCTGCAAAATGGTTTGCCTCAATCTGTAGTTTATCATTTTTGGAAAGAGTCTGCTCTTTCTGTGCCTATAAACTTCCAGGTCTATAAACTCAATGTTTGTCCACCTCATGGTGGGCTGTACTCTAGGGAGTTCCTTTATATATCTATATTCTATTTCACTAATTATCGCTTTGGCTGTGTCTAATTTCCTCCTTAGCCTAATAACTGAATTTTTAATGTTAATAATCTTTTTTTTTTAATTTCCAGAAGTTCTACTTAGTCATTTTCCCAATCTGGCAGGTCATTTTTTACAGTATCTTATTTATTTCTCATCCTTCCAAGCTTCTTGTTTATATTTTAAAAGAAGCATCACACTGTGTAAGTATATTTACCGTATTCGTTTTTCACTAGGAATCTGATAATTTGACTGGCCAGCAGCCAGTGTTTCTGCTGGCTCTAATTTCTCATGCTGGTGAATTTCTTCATCTGATTTATGACTTTACTGTGAACTGCTGATTTTCCTTGAAACATTATTTGTGGAAATTCTTGGAGGCCTGGGTTGAAGTAGCACTGTTTCAGAGATGCACATTTCCTTTCTTGCCTCTTGGGATGCAACCAACCTGACAGCACTATAATTAAATCCTTGGCATGAGGATTTTGGACCTCATTGGTACAACCAAGTCAACCTGAACTCATGTGATGGCCTTTCTCATGTTTTAGGAGAATTCACATCCTATCTTCCCCGACCCCTCCTAGTGCCTAGGTAAAGATAGGCAGGTTTCCTTACTGTTCACTCCCCATCCCCAGCCTCTCCACTGGCAAGTTTATTTTTATCAGTCATCCTTACATTGACAGTATGTCTCAGCCGACTCCCAATTATGCTTTATTTCCTATCCCCCTTTTCCTCTTTCCCCAGCAGAAACATTCAGGGACAATCCAGCTCACATTCCAGCATTCCTGCTTTCATTTCATCTTTGGTCTTTATGGATTCCCTTCTTTCATGCCAACTAAGCAATGTATTTGGAAAGATGCTTTATAAATTTTTTACATTTCAGTTGTTTCAACTGGGAGGTTATTCAGAGTATACAAGCTGTCAAACTCTGAGAAACAGACACCGTTACAACTAATTTTCAACTAACTTGAAAAAAGGTTCATAGAACTCTGCATCTGAGTTGCAATTAGCTTTGTTTATCCAGTGACAAACCACTAACCTCAAAAGACTACTCAGCAGGTGATCCACTCAAAGGTAATTCATCTTGGTGTACATAAAACAATGCTTTAAAAAAAATCCCCATTCCTTAAAAGAAAAACAATTTAACTAAAATACTAGCTGGTAATACAAAATTTGAAGAGAATAAGAAATGTACATTTGTTTATAATAAGAACAATGAAACAATTTTCTGGACTATGACATTTGTAGACGCGAAATCTTGGCTCAGTGAAATGTCAGATTCCTTAAATGTTCCCCCAACAATAAAGCATTTCCTGATGTGAAACCTTTATTTCACAAAATAACCACGTTATGGTTTCTGCCTGACAAGGTCCTGGAGCCAGTGATATTTGTTATGACCCTTCCCTACCCAAAGTCACTAAAGTATGCACCAAAGGCAAAGCACAGTAGAAATTTCCTTCAGAACTGCTGTCTAATCAGGTAAGCCTGAAGATGTGGCACAGATGAAAATTATTCAAGCTCCAAGAGGGAGGTTCCAAGATGGCCGAATAGGAACAGCTCCAGTCTACAGCTCCCAGTGTGAGTGACACAGAAGACGGGTGACTTCTACATTTCCAACTGAGGTACTGGTTCATCTCACTGGGGCTTGTCAGACAGTGGGTGCAGCCCATGGAGCATGAGCCGAAGCAGGGCGGGGCATCACCTCAACCAGGAAATGCAAGGGGTCGGGGAATTCCCTTTCCTAGCCAAGGGAAGCCGTGACAGACGGTACCTGGAAAATTGGGACACTCCCACCCTAATACTGCACTTTTCCAACGGTCTTAGCAAATGGCACACCAGGAGATTATATCCCGCCCCTGGCTCGGAGGGTCCCACACCCATGGAGCCTTGCTTGCTGCTAGCACAGTAGTCTGAGATCGAACTGCAAGGCGGCAGCGAGGCTGGGGAAGGGGCATCTGCCATGGCGGAAGCTTGAGTACGTAAACAAAGCGGCTGGGTAACTCAAACTGGGTAAAGCCCACTACAGCTCAAGGAGGCCTACCTGCCTCTGTAGACTCCACCTCTGGGGGCAGGGCATAGCCCAAAAGAAGGCAGCAGAAACTTCTGCAGACTTAAACGTCCCTGTCTGATAGCTTTGAAGAGAGTAGTGGTTCTGCCAGCATGGAGTTTGAGATCTGAGAATGAACAGACTGCCTCCTAAAGTGGGTCCCTGACCCCCGAGTAGCCTAAGTGGGAGGCACCTCCCAGTAGGGGCTGATTGACACCTCATAAGGCTGGGTGCCCCTCTGAGATGAAGCTTCCAGAGGAAGGATCAGGCAGCAACATTTGCCATTCTGCAATATTTGCTGTTCTGCAGCCTCTACTGGTGATATCCAGGCAAACAGCATCTGGAGTGGACCTCCAGCAAACTCCAACAGACCTGCAGCTGAGGGTCCTGACTGTTAGAAGGAAAACAAACAGAAAGGACACCCACACTAAAACCCCATCTGTAAGTCACCATCATCAAAGACAAAAGGTAGATAAAACCACAAAGATGGGGAGAAACCAGAGCAGAAAAGCTGAAAATTCTAAAAATCAGAGCTCCTCTTCTCCTCCAAAGGTACACAGCTCCTCGCCAGCAACGGAACAAAGCTGGATGGAGAATGACTTTGACGAGTTGAGAGCAGAAGACTTCAGATGATCGGTAATAACAAACTTCTCCGAGCTAAAGGAGGATATTCGAACCCATCGCAAAGAAGCTAAAAACCTTGAAAAAAGATTACATGAAGGGCTAACCAGAATAAACAGTGTAGAGAAGACCTTAAATGACCTGATGGAGCTGAAAACCATGGCACAAGAACTACAAGATGCATGCACAAGCTTCAGTAGCCGATTCGATCAAGTGGAAGAAAGGGTATCAGTGATTGAAGATCAAATGAATGAAATGAAGCGAGAAGAAAAGTTCAGAGAAAAAACAGTAAAAAGAAACAAACAAAGCTCCCAAGAAATATGGGACTATGTGAAAAGATCAAATGTGGTCTGATTTTTCACATGTACCAGAAAGTGATGGGGAGAATGGAACCAAGTTGGAAAACACTCTTCAGGATATTATCCAGGAGAACTTCCCCAATCTAGCAAGGCAGGCCAACATTCAAATTCAGGAAATACAGAGAACGCCACAGAGATACTCCTCGAGAAGAGAAACTCCAAGGCACATAATTATCAGATTCACCAAGGTTGAAATGAAGGAAAAAATGTTAAGGGCAGCCAGAGAGAAAGGTCAGGTAACCCACAAAGGGAAGCCCATCAGACTAAAAGCAGATCTCTCGGCAGAAACTCTACAAGCCACAAGAGAGTGGGGGCCAATATTCAACATTCTTAAAGAAAACAATTTTCAACCCAGAATTTCACATGCAGCCAAACTAAGCTTCATAAGTGAAGGAGAAAGAAAATCCTTTACAGACAAACTCTGAGAGATTTTGTCACCACCAGGCCTGCCTTAAAAGAGCTCCTGAAGGAAGCACTAAACATGGAAAGGAACAACCGGTACCAGCCACTGCAAAAACATGCCAAATTGTAAAGATCATTGATGTTAGGAAGAAACTGCATCAACTAACAGACAAAATAACCAGCTAACATCATAATGACAGGATCAAATCCACACATAACAATATTAACCTTAAATGTAAATGGGCTAAATGCTCCAATTAAAAGACACAGACAGGCAAATTGGATAAAGAGTCAAGACACATCAGTGTGCTATATTCAGAAGACCCATCTCACGTGCAGACACATATATGCTGAAAATAAAGGGATGGAGGAATATCTACCAAGCAAATGGAAAACAAAAAAAGCAGGGTTGCAATCCTAGTCTCTGATAAAACAGACTTTAAACCAACAAAGATCAAAAGAGACAAAGAAGGCCATTACATAATGGTAAAGGGATCAATTCAACAAGAAGAGCTAACTATCCTAAATATATATGCACCTAATACAGGAGCACCCAGATTCATAAAACAAGTCCTTAGAGACCTACGAAGAGACTTAGACTCCCACACAATAATAATGGGAGACTTTAACACCCCACTGTCAACATTAGACAGATCAATGAGACAGAAAGTTAACAAGGATATCCAGGAATTGAACTCAGCTCTGCACTAAACAGACCTAATAGACATCTACAGAACTCTCCACCCCAAATCAACAGAATATACATTCTTCCCAGCACATCGCACTTATTCCAAAATTGACCACATAATTGGAAGTAAAGCACTCCTCAGCAAATGTAAAAGAACAGAAATTATAACAAACTGTCTCTCAGACCAAAGTGAAATCAAATTAGAGCTCAGGATTAAGAAACTCACTCAAAACTGCTCAACTACATGGAAACTGAACAACCTGCTCCTCAATGACTACTGGGTACATAACGAAATGAAGGCAGAAATAAAGATGTCCTTTGAAACCAATGAGAACAAAGACACAACGTAGCAGAATCTCTGGGACACATTTAAAGCAGTGTTTAGAGGGAAATGTACAGCACTAAATGCCCACAAGAGAAAGCAGGAAAGATCTAAAATTGACACCCTAACATCACAATTAAAAGAACTAGAGAAGCAAGAGCAAACACATTCAAAAGCTAGCAGAAGGCAAGAAATAACTAAGATCAGAGAAGAACTGAAGGAGATAGAGACACAAAAAACCCTTCAAAAAAATCAATGAGAACTCCCCTCCCCCTCCCCCTCCCCCTCGTCTCCCCACGGTCTCCCTACGGTCTCCCTCTCATGCCGAGCCGAAGCTGGACTGTACTGCTGCCATCTCGGCTCACTGCAACCTCCCTGCCTGATTCTCCTGCCTCAGCCTGCCGAGTGCCTGCGACTGCAGGCACGCGCCGCCACGCCTGACTGGTTTTCGTATTTTTTTTGGTGGAGACGGGGTTTTGCTGTGTTGGCCTGGCCGGTCTCCAGCTCCTAACCGCGAGTGATCCGCCAGCCTTGGCCTCCTGAAGTGCCGGGATTGCAGACGGAGTCTCGTTCACTCAGTGCTCAATGGTGCCCAGGCTGGAGTGCAGTGGCGTGATCTCGACTCGCTACAACCTCCACCTCCCAGCCGCCTGCCTTGGCCTCCCAAAGTGCCGAGATTGCATCCTCTGCCCGGCCGCCACCCCGTCTGGGAAGTGAGGAGCGTCTCTGCCTGGCCGCCCATCGTCTGGGATGTGAGGAGCCCCTCTGCCTGGCTGCCCAGTCTGGGAAGTGAGGAGCGTCTCCGTCTGGCCGCCATCCCATCTAGGAAGTGAGGAGCATCTCTGCCCGGCCGCCCATCGTCTGAGATGTGGGGAGCGCCTCTGCCCCACCGCCCCGTCTGGGATGTGAGGAGCGCCTCTGCCCGGCCGCGACCCTGTCTGGGAGGTGAGGAGCGTCTCTGCCCGGCCACCCCGTCTGAGAAGTGAGGAGACCCTCTGCCTGGCAACCGCCCCGTCTGAGAAGTGAGGAGTCCCTCCGCCCAGCAGCCGCCCCGTCTGAGAAGTGAGGAGCCCCTCCGCCCGGCAGCCGCCCCGTCTGAGAAGTGAGGAGCCTCTCCGCCCGGCAGCCACCCCGTCTGGGAAGTGAGGAGCGTCTCCGCCCGGCAGCCACCCCGTCCGGGAGGGAGGTGGGGGGGGGGTCAGCCCCCCGCCCGGCAAGCCGCCCCGTCCGGGAGGGAGGTGGGGGGGGGGTCAGCCCCCCGCCCGGCAAGCCGCCCCGTCCGGGAGGGAGGTGGGGGGGTCAGCCCCCCGCCCGGCCAGCCGCCCCGTCCGGGAGGGAGGTGGGGGGGGTCAGCCCCCCGCCCAGCCAGCCGCCCCGTCCGGGAGGGAGGTGGGGGGGTCAGCCCCCCGCCCGGCCAGCCGCCCCGTCCGGGAGGTGGGGGGGTCTGCCCCCCGCCCAACCAGCTGCCCCGTCCGGGAGGGAGGTGGGGGGGTCAGAACCCCGCCCGGCCAGCCGCCCCGTCCAGGAGGTGAGGGGCGCCTCTGCCCGGCCGCCCCTACTGGGAAGTGAGGAGCCCCTCTGCCTGGCCAGCCGCCCCGTCCGGGAGGGAGGTGGGGGGTCAGCCCCCCGCCCGGCCAGCCGCCCCATCTGGGAGGGAGGTGGGGGGGTCAGCCCCCTGCCCAGCCAGCCGCCCCATCCGGGAGGGAGGTGGGGGGGTCAGCCACCCATCCGGCCAGCCGCCCCGTCCGGGAGGGGAGGGGCGCCTCTGCCCGGCCACCCCTACTGGGAAGTGAGGAGCCCCTCTGCCCGTCCGGGAGGGAGGTGGGGGGGTCAGCCCCCCGCCCGGCCAGCCGCCCCGTCCAGGAGGGAGGTGGGGGGGTCAGCCCCCCGCCCGGCCAGCCGCCCCGTCCGGGAGGGAGGTGGGGGGGTCAGCCCCCCGCCCGGCCAGCCGCCCCGTCCGGGAGGTGAGGGGCACCTCTGCCCGGCCGCCCCTACTGGGAAGTGAGGAGCCCCTCTGCCTGGCCACCACCCCGTCTGGGAGGTGTGCCCAACAGCTCATTGAGAACGGGCCAGGATGACAATCGCGGCTTTGTGGAATAGAAAGGGGGGAAAGGTGGGGAAAAGATTGAGAAATCGGATGGTTGCCGTGTCTGTGTAGAAAGAAGTAGACATGGGAGACTTTTCATTTTGTTCTATACTAAGAAAAATTCTTCTGCCTTGGGATCCTGTTGATCTGTGACCTTACCCCCAATCCTGTGCTCTCTGAAACATGTGCTGTGTCCACTCAGGGTTAAATGGATTAAGGGCAGTGCAAGATGTGCTTTGTTAAACAGATGCTTGAAGGCAGCATGCTCATTAAGAGTCATCACCACTCCCTAATCTCAAGTACCCAGGGACACAAACACTGCGGAAGGCCGCAGGGTCCTCTGCCTAGGAAAACCAGAGACCTTTGTTCACTTGTTTATCTGCTGACCTTCCCTCCACTACTGTCCTATGACCCTGCCAAATCCCCCTCTGTGAGAAACACCCAAGAATGATCAATAAAAAATAAATAAATAAATAAATAAGAAAGAAGTTGGAACTCAAAAAAAAAAAAAAAAATCAATGAATCCAGGAACTCGTTTTTTGAAAAGATCAACCAAATTGATAGACCGCTAGCAAGATTAATAAAGTAGAAAAGAGAGAAGAATCAAACAGACGCAATAAAAAATGATAAAGGGGATATCACCACCGATCCCACAGAAATACAAACTACCATCAGAGAATACTATAAACACCTCTTTGCAAATAAACTAGAAAATCTAGAAGAAATGGATTAAGTCCTGGACACACACGCCCTCCCAAGACTAAACCAGGAAGAAGTTGCATCCCTGAATAGACTAATAACAGGCTCTGAAATTGAGGCAATAATTAATAGCCTGCCAACCAAAAAAGTCCAGGTCCAGATGGACTCACAGCTGAATTCTACCAGAGGTACAAAGAGGAGCTGGTACCATTCCTTCTGAAACTATTCCAATCAATAGAAAAAGAGGGAATCCTCCCTAACTCATTTTACGAGGCCAGCATCATCCTGATACCAAAGCCTGGCAGAGACACAACAAAAAAAGAGAATTTTAGACCAATATCCCTGATGAACATCGATGCAAAAATCCTCAATGAAATACTGGCAAACCGAATCCAGCAGCACATCAAAAAGCGTATCCACCATGATCAAGTGGGCTTCATCCCTGGGATGCAAGGTTGGTTCAACATACACAAATCAATAAACGTAATCCATCATATAAACAGAACCAAAGACAAAAACCACGATTATCCCAATAGATGCAGAAAAGGCCTATGACAAAATTCAACAGCCTTTCATGCTAAAAACGCTCAATAAACTAGGTATTGATGGGATGTATCTCAAAATAATAAGAGCTATTTATGACAAATCCACAGCCAATATCATACTGAATGGGCAAAAACTGGAAGCATTCCCTTTGAAAACTGGCACAAGACAGGGACGCCCTCTCTCACCACTACTATTCAACATAGTGTTGGAAGTTCTGGCCAGGGCAATCAGGCAGGAGAAAGAAATAAAAGGTATTCAATTAGGAAAAGAGAAAGTCAAATTATCCCTGTTTGCAGATGACATGATTGTATATTTAGAAAACCCCACTGTCTCAGCCCAAAACCTCCTTAAGCTGGTAAGCAACTTCAGCAAAATCTCAGGATACAAAGTCAATGTGCAAAAATCACAAGCATTCCTATACACCAATAACAGACAGAGAGCCAAATCATGAGCGAACTCCCATTCTCAATTGCTACAAAGAGAATAAAATACCTAGGAATCCAACTTACAAGGGATGTGAAGGATCTCTTCAAGAACTACAAACCACTGCTCAATGAAATGAAAGAGGACACAAACAAATGGAAGAACATTCCATGCTCATGGATAGGAAGAATCAGTATTGTGAAAACGGCCATACTGCCCAAGGTAATTTATAGATTCAATGCCATCCCCATCAAGCTACCAATGACTTTCTTCACAGAATTGGAAAAAACTACTTTAAAGTTCATATGGAACCAAAAAAGAGCCCGCATTGCCAAGACAATCCTAAGCCAAAAGAACAAAGCTGGAGGCATCATGCTACCTGACTTCAAAGGCTACAGTAACCAAAACAGCATGGTACTGGTACCCAAACAGAGATATAGACCAATGGAACAGAACAGAGCCCTCAGACATAATACCACACATCTACAACCATCTGATCTTTGACAAACATGACAAAAACAAGAAATGGGGAAACTATTCCCTATTTAATAAATGGTGCTGGGAAAACTGGCTAGCCATATGTAGAAAGCTGAAACTGGATCCCTTCCTTATACCTTATACAAAAATTAATTCAAGATGGATTAAAGACTTAAATGTTAGACCAAAAACCATAAAAACCCTAGAAGAAAACCTAGGCAATACCATTCAGGACACAGGCATGGGCAAGGACTTCATGACTAAAGCACCAAAAGCAATGCCAACAAAAGCCAAAATTGACAAATGGAATCTAATTAAACTGAAGAGCTTCTGCACAGCAAAACAAACTACCATCACAGTGAACAGGCAACCTACAGAATGGGAGAACATTTTTACAGTCTACCCATCTGACAAAGGGCTAATATCTAGAATCTACAAAGAACTTAAATTTACAATAAAAAAATCAAACAACCCCATCAAAAAGTTGGTGAAGGATATGAACAGACACTTCTCAAAAGAAGACATTTATGCAGCCAAAAGATGCATGAAAAAATGCTCATCATCACTGGCCATCAGAGAAATGCAAATCAAAACCACAATGAGATTCCATCTCACACCAGTTAGAATGGTGATCATTAAAAAGTCAGGAAACCACAGGTGCTGGAGAGGATGTGGAGAAATAGGAACACTTTTACACTGTTGGTGGGACTGTAAACTAGTTCAACCATTGTGGAAGACAGCGTGGCGATTCCTCAAGGATCTGGAACTAGAAATACCATTTGACCCAGCCATCCCATTACTGGGTATATACCCAAAGGATTATAAATCGTGCTGCTATAAAGACACATGCACACGTATGTTTACTGCGGCACTATTCACAATAGCAAAGAATTGGAACCAACACAAATGTCCATCAATGATAGACTGGATTAAGAAAATGTGGCACATATACACCATGGAATACTATGCAGCCATAAAAAGGGATGAGTTCGGCTGGGCGCGGTGGCTCACGCCTGTAATCCCAGCACTTTGGGGAGGCCGAGGCAGGCAGATCATGAGGTCTGGAGATCGAGACCATCCTGGCTAACATGGTGAAACCCCATCTCCACTAAAAAATACAAAAAAATGAGCCAGGCATGGTGGCGGGCGCCTGTAGTCCCAGCTACTCAGGAGGCTTAGGCAGGAGAATGGCGTGAACCTGGGAGGTGGAGCTTGCAGTAAGCTGAGATCGTGCCACTGCACTCCAGCCTGGGAGATAGAGTGAGACTCCGTCTCAAAAAAAAAAAAAAAAAAAAAAAAAGGATGAGTTCATGTCCTTTGTAGGGACATGGATGAAGCTGGAAACCATCATTCTCAGCAAACTATCGCAAAGACAGAAAACCAAACACTGCATGTTCTCACTCATAGGTGGGAACTGAACAATGAGAACACTTGGACACAGGATGGGGAACATGACACACCAGGGCCTGTCGTGGGGTGGGGGAGGGGGGAGGGAGGAGGGAGAGCATTAGGAGATACACCTAATGTAAATGACGAGTTAATGGGTGCAGCACACCAACATGGCACATGTATGAATATGTAACAAACCTGCACGTTGTGCACATGTACCCTGAAACTGAAAGTATAATTTAATAAAAAGTAAAAAAAAATCATTCAAGCTCCAATGAACAAAAAACAACAGAAAGGTGTACATTATTGTCTGCCACCAAATTCTGAAGCATTAACCTTAGCCATAAATACATACTACAAGTCATAAGCTCATTCAGAATAAGGAATGTGGCTGGATTCACAAAAGTCTAGCTGTAAAATTGGAAAAATAGTCCAAAGTATAGGCCCTCACAGGGCCGGATGTTTTAAATGAGAGCTCTTGAAATTCTTTTGGTCTCCTGAAACCTTGTTCTACAGGGCTTTGGTAGAGAAATAAATCAAGAGAAAAGGTATTTCAGTTCAACAATGGGGCTCATTCATTTTTGCTACTCACAAGTTAGAACACTGTTGATTTAAATGGAAAACAGGAAAATTACTTTTTAAAAAGAAACATGATTTAACTCTTTAACCATTTCATTTTTTGCCTACCTTCTCTGAGGCCCTTTTGTTTATAAAGTGGCATTATTCACTCTGAAGCCAAAAGAATTTTCAATTCCCAAACCTCTCTACATTCAAATGTTAAAATTACTTTTTATAAACCTGCTTCTTGGTGGGGACTGATTCATTTATTGAGTGAAGATTAGTTTAAAATAAATTATCTTATGGTTTTCCTAGAGCAAAGTCATACTTTTATTACTTTCTTTGAAAAATCATCAACTAAACTATATTAACTACATGTCATAGAAAATGCTGTGCAAGCTCCCTAATAATGGCAGCTAAAGTGCTTTTATACTTTACAAAAACTCTAAGGGCTGGACATGTCACAACAACAAATGCAAGGAGTGGTCAGGCACTGAGGCTGCAGGGCGCATGGGCTGCTATTGTCCTGAATGACTTCCTTCTGTCTCAGTCTGCCACATGATTAACAGTTAGAACACAGGCTTGGGAGTTAAGCTGACATGGATCCAAGTCTTTAAATGGCATTAGGAAAGCTAGTTGGCCTCACCAGCCTCAGTTTCCTGGGGATAATAATCCGTGCTCCTCGGAAGCTGTTGAGAAGACTGAATGAGAGGCCTACATTTGTAGCTCAGAACCTGACACACAGGAAATGTTACATAAACAGTATTAACTATTATTCCAAATAACCCCAGTGTTCAAGTGACAAAAGTAAACGGAACATTTTAAAATTAGTATAAATACTCATTTTATCACTAGTATTTTGTCTTTTATATCAAATTTCCTATTTTGGGTCTTGTTTTTATACTGTCTTTTGATGTCCCAATTCTTTTTCGTTTTTCTGCATTCCCACTCTGACACACAGATTTCCTACCAACTCCCTGTCTTCTCTCTGAGGCCCTCCTCAGAGAGGTTTGCTTTTAGCACTCAGATGACTTTGCTAAGCTTTGGACAGCTCCTTTGCTTAAAGCTTCTTGAATGTTTATCTCCCCTTTTCCACTCTACGCCCAAAGAATGTCCAGCCCTGCCAGGCAAGAACAAAAGAGTCAATATCATCTCTGCTACCTAAAAATAAGAGCTGCATTAGTCAGAGATGGTGAAATGACCAATCTACATGTCTGCTAAATACCAGATTTCCTTTTATGGTTATGTGTTAGCATGTAATGCAAATTTAATTCCTAATGCAGGAAAAAGCCAATTTTCTTTAATGACACGAAAGCCTTAAAATAAAAATATGGTAGGTACTGAATACTTTATCAATCTAAAACAATCAAACTTTTAGCAAAAAAAGGAAAAAGCACAGACAGGTTAGTGAAAGTCTGGGCAAATCCCAGGTAAGCTGATATTTCCTTATAGAAATCAGCATGTCACCACCATGCACCTTTTCTCCCTAAACTCCTCATAAATGCTGTGACATGAGAAAAGACCGCTATAGGCCCGTTTTAAGGATGCCTATATTGAAGGAGGTTAAGTTACTAACAACAAAGATTTCAGACTTACGGTTCTTTTTGCCTAACAATCACTTCTTAAGAATTCTATTAAAAATCTCCGATATAATTAATTTTAAATGTAGGTCGGGTGCAGTGGCCCATGCCTGTAATCCCAGCACTTTGGGAAGCTGAGGCAGACGGATCACCTGAGGTCAGGGGTTCATGACCAGCCTGGCCAACATGGCGAAACCCTGTTTCTACTAAAAATACAAAGTTAGCTGGGTGTGGTGGCAGGCACCTATAATCCTAGCTACTTGAGAGGCTGAGGCAGGAGAATCACTTGAACCCAGGAGGCGGAACGTGCAGAAAAAAAAAATGTATTCAGAACAGGGACTAATGGTCAGCTCCTTTTTTGCTGCTATTATCCTATAAAGCAGGGAATAAAGTACCTGACTTTCTACTGGAAAATTAAAGAACCAAAGAGAAAAGAAAATGAAAAAAAGAAAGAAAACAGAAAAGAGAGGAAGTCTGAGCCTGGATCTGCGCTGGGCCACAGCCCGTCAGACACTCCCTCAAACTGACGATATCCACATCTTACCATCCAGCAGATGGGGAGCACTTGAAGGGCAGGGGCTACCACGTGTCATTACAAGTGCACAACACAGTGCCTGGCACAGGGTAGGACATTAATGCATGTCTAATTCATAACTAAATATATGATTTAGGTACTCCTACATTTTAAACTGAACCTTACATACAGTTGTTTATAATGTAGACAACAAAAGTAACCAAAGTTAAATTTTAAAGAAGTTATTAGTATCTTCTGCTTTTCTAATAAAATTATTTAGAAATATATCCCTGAGTTAAATGTATTTATATTTTTAAGGCAGAAACTTAAGTTTTCATGTAAATTTTTAAAGTCCACAGACTTGAGAGAAAAGAGACAGCTCTGAGCTCTGATACCCATACTGCAGAAAATATTCAAAAATTTATTCTGAATTTTGTCTATGTAACTAAAGTATATAAGGCAACTTTTTATATATTAAAAATAAGGCCAGACACAGTGGCTCACACCTGTAATCCCAGCACTTTGGGAGGCTGAGGCAGGAGGACTGCTTGAGCCCACGTGTTCGAAACCAGCCTGGGCAATATAGTGAGACTCCATCTCTATTTTATATTTAAATAAAGTAAATAAATAAAATAGGGTTATAGCAAACTTAGGAAACAAAGTATATACATACTTCAAAAGAAATAATATTGATTAGAAAGGTATAGAAAATATAAGAAAATCCAGACAAATTATTTTCTTGTAAGGTTCAGGATAATTAATTTCAACAAATCTGTGGGCATGAATCACATCAAGGATCATAGGAGTCAAGACTCAGCTGTCTTTTCTACTCCAGAACTAAAAAACGTCATGCTAGCCTGGTGTCTTTAATGTTACCTTGATACTTCTTCACTTTTGATGTTAAGCAACAGAATAAGAGAATCAAAAATCTTCTGCTCACACAATATAAAAGAATGAAAAAAAGAACCCATCATTCTCAGTGCTTAATAAAGGACAAAAATTTAATGAAAAAAAATTTAGGAAGCCACAGGGATAAAGATTCAAAATGCTCAGAAGGCAGTAACAGTTACAGAGGGAGGGGGGCTTATCAAGCAAGGCCACCTGAGCACAAGGATCCCTAAAGGGACACGTCATTCGAGACAAGCTGGTACACACCTGCTGTGAGTCCAATAGGGACTGCTCTAGGTGCTGGCAACTCCATGGGGAACAAGACAGGCAACATCTCTAATCTCATGCAGCTCACGGATCCTCACACAAAGTGCTTTTGTATGGAGAGAAATGGAAATCAGAATCGGGGAAAGGAGGAGAAGGGGCAACTCTGGAGAGAAAGGTATCTATCAAAAGTACAAGGAAGGCCAGGCACAGTGGCTCACGCCTGTAATCCCAGCATTCTGGGAGGCCGAGGCAGATGGACCATGAGGTCAGGAGATCGAGACTAGCCTGGCCAACATGGTGAAACCCATCTCTATGAAAAATACAAACACCAGCCAGGTATGGTGGCATGCGCCTGTAGTCCCAGCTACTTGGGAGGCTGAGAAAGGAGAATTGCTTGAACTTGGGAGGTGGAGGTTGCGGTGAACTGAGATCACGCCACCGCACTCCAGCCTGGGTGACAGAGCGAGATTCCGTCTCAAAAAAAAAAAAAAAAAAAAAGGACAAGGAAGCCTGGTAGCCCCTGACAGGGACCTCTCTTCTCCCAAAGCAAGAAGGTAGTAACTTCACACATTTCTCTGGTAAGCCAGTGGAGAACAGGACATGACTCTTTGGAGATGATCTGCTTAGCTGTTCTGAACAGCTGAAAAATTATTATATATAAGCTTCTAAAGCCCAGATGACAGGCCTAATTCCATTTCTATACAGTGATGCATGAGGTGAGTCATGGAAATTACCTGTTCAGAAAAGGTAAGAAGGAGCAATTGCCAGCCTCAACTGCAGTTACTGGGTAAAGGATGTGATCCACAGCTTGCAACAAATGTGTTCATATTCTTAAGTGAAAATACTGCAAATGTAAATGGCAGAAATGAGGTTGTCCAAAGAGAGGCAGAGAACAACAGAGACAGCACTCCCATAAGGCAGCAAAAGAATAGAAGTCCACACTTATTTGACAAAATGAATCCAGTTTTAATTCATACAGATCGCATTTAACTTTCAAGTTGCTAAGATATTTTCTATCCTGCTAATTTAGTTTTTTCTCCCTATGTGCTTTTTAAAAAGATATTAAATTGCCATTGGCCTTTTTCGGGGGGCTTTTTGTGCTCTCATTTCAAAATGCACGTGGGCAGGTTTTCTTGGGAGACACAGATGATGGCAACGTGACATGAGCCACCCAAGTGAAATTCTTTAGTCCTCAAAAAAGACAACTGAGTGGTATCCTAAATATATAAATAATTAATTTATACAAAAATGCTGATAATTCCCCCTGGCTTTAAGGGAAAACAGCTTAAAATCCTAGCAGAAAGGCTTTAAGATATCAAAAGAGGTATAGATTTTAGTAATATGAAATTGGAGGTTTCACAACATGGATTGAGTTTTCAGGCACCAGTTGTTCAGGTCTAAGTCATCTAACATTCAAGTTAACTAGTGCATTTAGCATTTAAGTTAAATGTTAATTATTCTATTTTTAGTGTAAAGAGGATAACAAAATTGGGGAAGCAGGTAAAAAAAAAAAAAAAGCAAAAAAGATCCAAGGAGTTAGTCATGGTCATCAACCGGGCATACAGACCCCTGAATTTTCAATTACCAACCTGCACAATTAGACATGTTCCCTCTCACAGTCTCCTCTTTTGTGATTATGAATCTGGCTTTGCAGAAAACAAGTTAATTTGAAAATCTGTATTTAGAGCAGCTTTGAATCTGCAGATAGACTTTTTTTTGTTTTGTTTTTTTGGTGTCCTCAATCTAGTTTTCTAAGCTACCTAAAACTAAAGTACGGTGATTCTAAATATTCCTCTTTCAGTCAAGAAACAAACAAAAAAAGAAGGAATACTTGAGAGAACTCACTGCATGCCAGAAACCCTGCTAAGTCCTTTTCTTTGCATTTTCATTATTCCTCACAATTCCCTATGAAGTAGATGTTATTTCCTTATTTGCAGACATGGAAATATTAAGGGAGAGAAAAAAAAACTTGAACAGGGTAACCAGTTATTTAGTGGCAGAGCTGAGATTAAAATTCAAATCTGATTTGAAAGGCTGTGGTTATTATCCCAATATATCCAACTGTAACTAACAGGAACCATTTTTTTCCTTAATTTAATGATCCCTATCTGAATCTGCTGTGTCTCCCCTTTTATAGACTAAATTTACTTAATCTTTTCAATAGTAAAACAATCACACACAATACTTGTTTCTCTAAATAGTCACGATCATTGATTCAAAATGAAACCAGTGATCAATTAAAAAGCAAACAAACAAGAGTTCTCTAACCCTGTCCCGCACCATTGATTTTTGAACCTAAGAATGAAAACTGATATCCACTTGGTGAATAACTGCAATTGTTGAGAACTTTCAGAATCCCAGGGCCACCATTCAAAAGAATTACTCTGAAGTTTATGTTATCCACAAACATAATGCTAGCAAAGCAATAATCAGAAAAAAGATAACGGGCTCAGTGCTACACCTGGAACCCAGAAGCTACCACTGGAGAATGCTGATCCAATTCATCAGTATGCTGCTCAACAGCTTCAAATCCACCTATCCTATGTTATTCTCTTCATATTCTGCTTTCTGGTCCACAGGATATGACATACTTTGCCAAACGCATCAGTAAAGCCCTAACACTGACAGATCAGGTTAGTACCACTGGACTTGTTTGCTCCATGAGCTCACTGTGATGGTCTTTTTGCTATCAACTTGGCTAGGCTAGTGTCCCTCGTTAATCAATCAAACACAAATATAGGTGTTGCTGTGAAAGTATTTTGTAGATGGGATTAAGGCCCATAATCCATTGACTTTAATGAAGAGATTATCCTGGATAATCTGAGTGGGCCTGACTCAATCAGTTGGAAGGCCTTAAGAGCAGAGCTGAGGCTTCCCTGGAGCTCTGAATGGATCATGGCCATTAAGAGTTTCTTAGATGTTCCCCTTTATTCTTCCTCATATTCATTCTTAGCTACACTATCTAGAATTTGGTTTTTTAGAGCCTAGTGCACCTCTGTACTGTCTTCCTTTTGGAATCCCAATCTCTTGAGTACTCTCTTTTCTAAATGCTAATGCTGCAATAATAAAATAACTGGGTTGCAGGGGAAAGATAAGGACTGAGAGGTTGGGGGAAAACAAAGAGGGTTTCCATGAGTTTTGCCAGCACTTGAAAGTTTCACTCAAAATATTATTATGCCTTATTAAAGCGGATATAGCAATAGCAGTCTGGTATATAAATATGTGGACAGAATTTGATTCTCTATATTTGGAACATGTGTGCAGGATAACAGCACCATAATGTCTGATGTCACTGATTCGTTCAGGCTCAATCTTAAAAGGTTTGCTCAGTTCTATGAAGACCTATGCTTGTAACTCACATGAACAATTCCTGGATGGTGGTTTGCCCTGACAGAGAATGCAAACACTGATGTGGCCGATGCTGGTTTCTTGATACCAACATGGATGTATCTCTTTTTCTTAATAGAAAAAAATACTCAGTTTTATTAAATGGATATATTTTAACTCTAGGAAAAAAGTTGCTGACTTCACCCTGGTATATGTGTGTGAATGGTGCTCTGTAGTATCTAATGTTAGGATGCAGATCTTGCTCAGAAAAGTTTAAAAATGACGCGATGCTCAATCAGACAAATATTTTCGTATCAGAATGTAACACAGATTAGAAACTAATAATGAGGTAAAGACATTATTACAGAAATGCACTTAGTATTTTGAAAATCTAGGTCAACCCTCTCTAAAATATTATTTTTTTTGCATTAACTAGAAGATAATGTAATTAGCTTAGTGTCTGTCCTTATCGGGGTGCCAGTACGTCTGATAGGATTTCTGGGTCTGGGAATTTTCAGCATAGTAAATTGTGCAGCTGAAAAGTTTTTGTGCTTGATGATAGTGCTGGTATGATAGAGATGGTGGAAGAGAACATTTAAAATAAGCCATCTTCAGAATTTGTAACTGGCTGGTTCTATGCTTATCATGATATGTAAGGCTTTGGCAAGCAAACACAGGCTGTTCTTTTCCTAAGTACTGAGGGCCACTCTACTGATTACGTTAATCTAGCCAATTCCCATTGGTCTAATAACCCTTGCCTGTGACAGTTTGCAACATTACGCCTTTTTTGTTTATTTTAAAGACAGGGTCTGGCTGTGTTGCCCAGGATGGTCTCCAACTCCTGGCCCCAAGCTGTCTTCCTGCCTCAGCCTCCTGAGCCCCTAGGATTGCAGGTATGATGCCACTATGCCCGGCTGCACCATTAAATCTAAATAGTTACCGACCAAAAGGGTCAGCTTCTCCTTCACGCTCTTCATGTGCAATACTCACAGGATATTTTCACACTATGTGCAGAAAGTATGGCTAATCTCAATCTACAGAGAAAATGCTAAAGCCAACAGTTTCATTCCATTTTCCCTCATTTTATGGAATAGAACTAAAAGAAAAAAATCAGATGAACCGACATGATATGGTAGAATGGAAGAGGGTCTTGGGAAATCAATTAATAGACCAAAATAATACTTTTTAAATGAAGTTTCTTGGAATAACTATCTGTGTCTGAAAAAATAACTCACCCGCGATGCCACTGGATTCCTGCTGTAGGTCACAGTACCAGAGTCGGTTTACTGGATCACATCCTTCCCTTATTGATAACAAGACATAGCGGCCATCATCAGATAACTAAAAAAGAAAAAAAAAAATAGTGCAGGGGACTAATTAGAATTTATTTTTGTGAGAACATTATTGAATATTAAGTTAAAAAATTAAGGTTAATTTTCAAAGGCAGTGTCTCTGCCCCAAACTCATGATCTGATAAGAAAGTTATCTGAATAAAAAGATGAACATCAATTTTATCTTATTTCACCCATAATCACAGTTTAACAAAACACAGTGAATTATTTTAGTTGAAAATATCAGTAGAGGTAACTGAATGTCATAACTTCAATGTAATTTTTATTTTAATTTCTAGTCTATTCTTTAAACTGAAAATATGTGAAATCCATCATTTTGAATATAATATCCTTGACTTTAAAGTTTCCTCATGGGTTGCATAATTTAAAGTTTGTTGTTCTCAATAAAAATTAGCAAAATGGGGCCGGGCGCAGTGGTTCACGCCTGTAATCCCAGCACTTTGGGAAGCCGAGTGGGGGTGGATCACCTGAGGTCAGGAGTTCAAGACCAGCCTGGCCAACATGGTGAAAACCTGTCTCTACTAAAAATATAAAAATTAGCCAGGCGTGGTGGTAGGCGCCTGTAATCCCAGCTACTCGTGAGACTGAGGCAGGAGAACTGCTTGAACCCAGGAGACGGAGGTTGCAGTGAGCTGACACGGTGCCACTGCACTCCAGCCTGGGCAACAGAGTGAGACTCCATCTCAAAAAAAAAAAAAAAAAAAAGAATTAGCAAAATGGGTATGGATGCAAGAAATTCACTATGGTTCACACTGGTCACATTGACAAGTTTCTACTGAACAACTGCTTATGCATATTTTTAGTCCCTTCTACTGCAAGATCTCAGAAATGAATGGCTTAGGCTCAGAGACTTTCCTTGTTAGTATAAACAGCAGAATGTTAGGTAGCAAAAAGAATCCTAATAAAAAAAATAATACAAACAATGTATTATTGTTTTGAGTTGACAAAAAATGTGGTATCAAACTATACATATTCTTTTGCAACTAATTTTTTTCATTCAATATGTTTTATAATTAGTCCATGTTGATATGTGTAAATCTAGTTCATTCATTTTAACTGCTGTATAGTATTACAATCCAGAAATATACCACCATTAGTTGATTCATCATCCTGCCCATAAACATCTATATTATTTGTTTTCTTACTATTACATACTTCTTCAGAAAATTTCTTGAACATGTTTGTGACCTAAAATGCTTCCCAGTGTATATAACTAGAAGTAAAATTGCTCAGTGGTAGGACATGCACATATTCAACTTTATGAGATGTTGCCAAATTATTCTCCAAAGTGGTTGTACCAACGTACACTCTTACTTAGCAATACCGTATGAGAGTTCCTGTTCTTCCATACCCTTATTATGAGGGTTAATTTTATATGTCAATCTGGCTAGACCATAGTGCCCAGATATTTGGATGTTAGTTTAGATGTTTGTGAAGTTTTTTTTTTTTTAAGGTAAGATTACATTTAAATGAGCAGACTTAGAGTAAAGCGGACCACCCTCCATAATGTGGGTGGGACTCATCCAATCAGTTGATGGCCTTAACAGAACACTGACCTCTGCTGAACAGGAGGGATTCAGCCAGCCAACTGCCTTTGGACTCAACTAGAACTCTTCCTTGAGTCTCCAGCCTGTGGGCCTACCCTGCAGGGTTAGGACTTGCCAAGGCTCCACAATCACATGAGCCAACTCCTTAAATAAATCCTCTCTATGTATATATATACATACATACACACATCCTATTAGCTCTTTTCTCTAGTAAACCCTGACTAATAGCTGTTATTCTTTCATTTGCTCCTTCAATAAACACTTGCTAAGCAGCTATTTTGTGCAAGACATTTTTCTAGGTGTTAAAGGTACATCAGTAAACAAATCAAGAAAAAATGTTACATCTATTAAGAGAGAGGAATACATAAATATGGAATTATGTAGTATATTATGATAAATGCCATGGAAAACATGAACAGGTCTGAGTAAGGGAGACAGGATATGGTGGTCGGGTTGTAGTTTTTTTTTTTTTTGAGACGGAGTTTCACCTTGTAGCCCAGGCTGGAGTGCAGTGGCACTCCAACCTGCGATCTCTGCCTCCTGGGTTCCAGCAATTCTCCTGCCTCAGCCTCCCGAGTAGCTGGGATTACAGACGCCTTCCACCATGCTCAGCTAATTTTTGGATTTTTCGTAGAGACGGAGTTTCACCATGTTGGTCAGTCTGGTCTTGAACTTCTCAAGGTGATCCACCCATCTTGGCCTCCCAAAGTGCCACTGCGCCCAGCCAAGGCTGTAGTTTTAAATATGGCAATCAAGGTAAACCCCATTAAGAAGGCATCTTTCCACTGTTTTCTGACTTGCACTGTTTCCACTGGGAAGTTGGTGTCATTTCTTATCTTTGTTTCCCTATATGCAGTATGTGTTTTCTCCTCTGGCTGCTTTTAGTATTTTGTTATCTTTGGCTTTCTGAACGTTGATTATTCTGTAACAGGCTTTGATGTAGTACCCTGCTTGAGATTAATTGAGCTTCCTGAATCTGTTGATTTCTGTATTTTATCAAATTTGTAACATTTTTGGCCACTTATGTCTCATGTATATATTTTTTGTCCTCTCACCCCTATTCTAGAACTTCAAATACATACTGTTACATAACTTGGTACTGCTCCACAGTCAATGAAATGTGTCCATTTTTGTCTTAGTTTCTCTTTGTGGTTTAGTTTTGATTGTCCTGTTTTCAACTTTTGCATTTTCTTTTATAGCATCTAAACTGCTATAAACAGATAATTTTTCATCTCAGAGTTTTATTTTTTATCTCTAGAAGAGTATGTGGTTCATTTTTATATTTTCTATTTCTTTGTTCATTATATTAACACTTAGTAAAGATCTCTAAAAAGTATTTTTTTATGATAGCTTTTTATAAGTCCTTATATGTTAATTCTACTCTCTGTTATTTCTGGATCTGTTTCTATTGACTATTTTTCCTCTTGGCTATCAGTCACATTTTTTTGCTTCTTTTTTAATAACTATTTATTTTTTAACTGGATTCTGGGCTTTTGAATGTTGTCTGGATTTCTTTTATTTTCTGGTCTGCCTGCAAAACATTTTGCGGCAGTTAATTCATTGGCGGATCAGCTTGATCCATTCAAGACTTGTTTTCAAAGGTTTGTTGGGTAAGGTATACAGCCCCACTGCTAAGGCATGGCTTCTCTGAGGTCTAAGTGAATACCCTGGGTGTTCACAAAGTCTTTCCCCTCTGACTTGTCAGAATGTGAACGTCTCCCAGCTGTTTTAAACCTTTGGGAGTTGTCAGCTTACAGCCCCCTAGTAGTTCTTAGCTTGAATCATAAAGTCTCAGTCAGTGTACACACTGCTTAACAGTTAGCTGAAAACATGAGGGGATTCCAAGGCAGATACCTGAAACTCTTAGTGGGCAGTTCCCTCCTTTTGTTAGTCTGCCCTGCAAATTCCAGTGGCTTCAGTCTCCCTGATTTCCAATCTTCGGATCGTTAGCTCAGTGAGACTACGATACTCTGAGCTCCTCCTCCTTGTGCCAGAGGCCAAAAAATAACTCCAGGCAGAAAGCTGGGGCAACTGTAGGATTTACCTCTTTCCTGGATCAGTCTGGGGCAGCCTATTGATCAATATCTGAAAACAGCTGCTTTGTCTATTTTGCATAGTTTCCTAGCTGTGTACAGCAGGAGGACTAGTCCAGTACCAGTTATATCATCATGTCCAGAAGCAAAAATCTATCATTATGTCTTAAACAAGTCTCTTGCAAATGAACACAATTTGAACACATCTAGTCTTTAAAATCCAATCTAAAAATCTGTATTCCATATCCATTAATTTTTATTGCTGAGGAACTGGCTTCCACATTTTAAATTTTGAACCTTTTATTTATCTTGATTTCCCCGGTGTCTTTCCTCTTTGTATTATATTTTTCCTTCTTTGATTTGGGAATTACACATTCTATTATCCTTAAGCTTTTAATATACATGGCTAACAAAACTGTTCAGAATTTTGGTTCCATCTTATTTTTAAACCATCCTATATTAAGATTATCCACAACGTCACAATTATAATCTTATTAATATAATTGAAAGCAACATCATTAATACTACTTCATACTTTTGTTCTCTTGTCCTTTAAATAAACACAGACTCTTTACAGCTTACATCAATCATAAATGATGGCTAATTCAGTTGTAGTGATTCAGTCATCAGAAAGATAGGGCAGTAACATTCACTGCAAGAACCACACCAAACCTTCGATGACAGCTGTCTCAAGCACATCTAATGAGTTTTTCTCAGCATTTCCAGCTGTGCTAAATAGCTGTAGCAGTTTATACTTAATCTAAAGCAGGCAGTCCCAAGGTACATTGCTGTTATAACGCCAATTAAGTCAGTCCTCTTCATTATAATTCTCTTCATCACAAACTGGAGTTGCTCCATAGCCACTAAAATTTGCTAAACTGAAAACAACGTTGCATTTTCAAATGCTCAAAGTCGCAAGCCTCAAAATCATTTGTAAGTCACTGTTGCCCCAAAATGTACAGACTAAAAATATACCTTCTTCCACTTAAATTTAAACAACACACACTTAATGACAGCCCCACACCCAGACTATTTCAAGGCAATTTAAAAGATGAATTTTGGAAATCACTGGGAGGGGAAGACATAAATCCTATTGATGTGGAGGGCATGTGACTGTGAACAGAATAAAGTCACTTTCCTAAAAGCCAGATTTAAAAAAAGAAAAGTAGAAAAGCAGGCAAGCCAAGAGCCCATTAGGCCTTCGTGGAACAGTTTGAATTCCGGTTCAACAATACTGTTTTTTTTTTTTTTTTCTCTAAGTGATAATGATATCCCAGCTAGAATAATTGTGCTCTCCAGAAGCAATTAATCTGATTTGCAAACACTGATTTTTTCTTTTGCAAAAACTAATAATATTAGCCTGACCAATTATGAAATAATTCCTAAATTTACAAATTCCTAAATTTGTGCTTTCATGGCTTCCTTCTATTTTTAAATCTATATTATTTTAAACAAATTTTCCTTAAGTAGAAGTGACTTAACTTCATAAAAATCTACCATTTATGTAAATAAAACATTAACAAAAACAAAATTAAAAGAATTACTATAAATGAAACATTTACATTGCTGATATTAAATCCATTACTTGCATTCCTAACCATACAATAAACATCAAGGTTAAAACTCTTTACCATTTTTATTACTGTCAATTTTTAATATGTAGGTTACTCTGACAGTCTACTTCTGCAAAGTCACCTGTTGAATTATATTTAGAGTACTGGTTAAATATAATTAGAAAATATTAAAAGAGAAGAAAGTACTAACATCTGTATTGATAAATATATTTGGAAAGAGGAAAAAATCTAGATGTAGAGAGAGTGTGGTATTCTACAGATGGGCTAAATAACATTTGGTCATTCACTGGTACTAAGCCTTTCATTTTCCATAAGCAGACAAAACCTGGGAGATTATTAAAAAACAGCCAAAAGCCACACCCCCATGCTTCTTCTCTGGTGGCTGGCAGAAAGACATGTCTCCTGAAGGTGGGAGGAGCACTCACCTCCAGGCTTCAGGGAGTAATTCACTCTTCCCCCTTGCCTTGGCTACTGTTTCTTGGCAAAGTTTCCTCGAATTTAACTTCTCTTTCCACCAGAGTGGAATCAAGGTCGTCAATGAAAGGGGGAAGTCACTCAGCTTGCTTTGGTTAAGGGTACTTGGTTATGCCATTCGTCATTGTAAAATGGATCTTCTGGGTTGTCCAGCCCAGTTCTCCAAAAGAGCCAACTACCACAGGCTCAAGGGCAAAAGCCTTTTCATAAAAGTGTATTCCTGTGCCCAGGTGGATGAGGTTGGACACAGCTACTATCACCAGAAGTGGCTGATCTTAATAGGAAAATCTCGGTCAACTTCCTGTCCCCAGCCAACTTCTCACCTCCCATAACAAAGACACAATTTAACACGTGCCATCAACCACTGCAGTCCACTATTCAGGGCAGCCACAGCTGGGGTGTGTATTCCCCCAAGATTTACCAAGGGTCTACCAAGTGCTGGCTGCTGAACCAGGCTCAGGCACACACAGATCAATAGGCTAGAACCTTCAAGAACTCATGCTCAGGTGGGAGAGACAGATACACTAAAGGATACAGACACACACAGAAAAGGCCATGTTGTAGAATGTTAATAGCAAGAAGTACAATGTATGATGTGAGTGCCAGAGAGGGGCATCGACAGGATGGTGAGCTGGACGGAAAAATGAATTCTGAGAAGGCTTTTGGGAAGTGATGACTCCTAAATGATGATTAAAGAAGTAGAATTCCCCTAGTTTCTTGAAATTGTCCATGCTTAAAACTCAAAGGCTACCCTGGTTTATGTTATCTGGTACAGAGAGCTATGTTTAACATATATTCAAGTACGTACATTCATTCTCAAGTGTATATCTCACTGACAGACATCA
The DNA here is from genome assembly GCF_028858775.2 of Pan troglodytes. Taxonomy (NCBI): domain Eukaryota; kingdom Metazoa; phylum Chordata; class Mammalia; order Primates; family Hominidae; genus Pan; species Pan troglodytes. Next base: position 117,272,554 of record NC_072403.2, read on the forward strand.
GCATGTGTAGTGGGTGCTGTGCTGGGCTGCCCTCTAGGGCTGAAGCCCTCATCTCCCAGCTGATGGGTGTTGGGAGCAGACAGCTCTCAGACGAGAATCTCTCCAGGTCTCATCCTCAAGTTGAAGATGGCACCTCTCCCAAGGTCATGCATTCTTTTGGGTTCATCCACATATGACAACTGGTTAATGTAGGTTTATAAAGGCCTGGACCCCTCTCCCTCCTGTTAGGACAATGCTGAAGGGCTCACCTAGCTTGAGGGTTCCTGTAGGATTGTCTGACACCTCTGTGATGATTGCATCACAGTTGAAGTTCTCCCTCTGCTGCCTTCGTTCGTCACACAGGCAGAGATTTTGAAAGCTCTCCCATCGAACTTCCAGCACGCAAATTTCTACCTCAGAGTCTGCTTCCCAGGGAAACTGATCTGTGACAGCATGTAAGGCATCGCTAATATCCTGTAAATATGCAGTGTGTACAACACAGCCCACAGCCACTGTTCTTCCACTCAGTGTCCTCGCCAGGCCCAACAAACAGTTCACTTCTCTCCGTCTCAGGTCTGAATCAACTAGAAACAGAACAAGAGTCAACAGATGGAGAACTGAGATCTCAACTTTAGTGCTGAATAAGTATACACTTAAGAATGTGGCTTAGTGCTGTGAGTCAGCTAATCTGTGAACTCCCAACCTCTCTCATGTCTAGTCATTGAGAAACCAAGATTCAATGAAATTCCTTGGCAGGGAGGTCAGAAAAATGGGGAAAGAAGTGTTCCCCTTCCATCTTGGTGGTTTCTTACCCTGGCATATTCTATGCTAGCCTGAGGAAACCTTTATAAGTCTTGGCTTCTACTTTTGAAGAGGGAACCCAGTAACAGCTATCATTCTAACTTACATTTATCAAAAGGTAGGACATAAGGTATGGGGGTATTGTATTTTATAGTTTCATTAAAGAAGCCACATTAATCCATTAACAATTCTACTGTGTATACTGTGGTACTAGGCTACACTAAGGAAGTCCAAGAAAACTCTCACTAGACATAGTTCAAATTGTTAGAGTATGTATTTTATACTTTATTAGGTTCACATGTACTTGTCTGATAAATGCGTAATTCGGACAACTTAGCATATTCAGGAAAATAACTCCTAGAAAAATCACAGAATTTAGAGGGACAAGTAGCAACCGGAGTCTTTTTAAGGGAATCTAGTCCCAAATAAATGTTTTTACAAAATGTCTTCAGTTAATGCCTCACCTAGGTGTGATGTGATTCACTCAGACCAGAGTCTTGATCAAACAATTCCACTTCACAAGGTCATCGGCTCAACCACTGGGTCATTTGAAGGCTTTACACACACACATACATATATACACACGTACATATATACACACATATACATACCATATATGTATGAGTCTTCAGGATAAGTATGAAATAGATACTAACATCTCAATATGGAATTCTCTGGAAAATGGGTATATATTTTAAACAATAAACCTATATTATTAATATTAAACTGAATCTGGCTATTTTCAGTCTCAATACCATATAATGCAAAGAATACCTGAGCTTTCCAAATGACCAAAGTAAACAAGCCTTTCTTCATATTAAGAGACAATTAACAGAAAAGCATTTCATGTTTTAAACTCTTAATAATTTAACTATGTATGAAGTAATTTGTCCTTAAAAACAACAGAACAGAAAACCTAATATTTATATATATACAGGATATGTGGACTTACATCAAACATATTTTCAAAGAAAAACTCAAAAGCTATTTTATGCTACAGCAACTACACTCCAGTCGTGTGGTGTATTAATAAGGAAATTTTCATGGCCATGAAATTTCTTTAGTATAATTTTTTTCTCTTAGAACCTAACCAAAAAAAGGCAAAGAGAGTTTTTTCATTATTTGAATCTACACGCACTTTCAAACTGAGGAAGGTATTTTCTTTTATATGTTATAATAAAAGAATTAGTTGCACGTAAAAAAAGCATTCTAAAAAGCAGTGACACTTGAAATTGTCCTGGAAATGAACAAAAGGAGTGAAAATGGATTTTAATAGCTTTGAGAGTTAATCATGCTATTCTCAGAGCAGGAGACTTTATCAAATTTATTTTATATAAATCTTTTGAATTCCTTTCATAATAGTTGTGAATCATGGCAACATCCCTTTAATATTATTTTTCTAACACTTAGGAAAACTTTTAAAACTAGCCACCTACAATGATGACTTTTCATATATGAAACTCATTTATGGATTTGTAATAAAAATAAGGGGCAATGCCAGTAACAGACATACAGGGGAGCCATAAGCACATGTGAGTATGCATTAATAATTTTAACAAATAAAGTTACCCAGCTTTCCCAGTACAGTGTGGTACTACAGCAATAGAAGGAAAAAAGAAATCAATCCAAATACTGTATGTTGTGTTGCTCGGTATGCCAGAAACTGATAAAACAGAAAATTCTAAGAAAACAACACGTACAAAATAAAATAAATAATGTAGGACTTGACATGATATAGGCACTACTGTTTCTAAGTTAGCTGGTTGTCTGTTTGATAAATTTGGTTATTCAACAATCTACTGTTGGGGTTGGGTGTGGTGGCTCAAGCCTGTAATCCTAGCACTTTGGGAGGCCGAGGCGGTCGAATCATTTGAAGTGAGGAGTTCAGGACCAGCCTGGCCAACATGGTGAAACCCCGTCTCTACTAAAAATACAAAAATTAGCTGGGCATGGTGGCGTATGCCTGTAATCCCAACTACTCGGGAGGCTGAGGGACGAGAATCGCTTGAACCCAGGAGGTGGAGGTTGCGGGCAGCCAGGATCACACCACTGCATTCCAGCCTGGGCGACAGAGCGAGACTCCATCTCACAAAGAAAGTATCTACGGTTTGTCTTATTTCCTTCCTTGCTGAGCAAAACAAGTGTTCTGTAAGAAAAGCGATTGATCAACAAATCCAACATGTCTACTAAAAACGACTCTCTCCTGCAGGATTGTTTTATGTATGAAGAGCGGCACAGCCTTCTTTCTTTACTCACATCCACGTCTCTAGCTTGGCTTTCTGACTTTTCTGCCTTCCCAACCATGCTGCTGAGATTTTCCTGTGTGCTTATCAGCACGGTGAATATTATCACGTAAGGCAGTGCTAATGAAACAGTGGTGGACACAAGGCAAGGGCTAAGTACTTGGGGAATAAATATGGACTGTGCCAACTGGGAAGAGGGCTACTGAGCAATTACTGGTCCAAGTCAGAAACAGCCAACCAGCAAGGGGCAGAGGAGGCAGGGACCCCCCACCAGGAACACCACTGGACTTTTCTGTGTCTGTTCTGGAAGGTGAGACCCTGCTGGTCTTCATGTGCATGAACTTCCACAGGGGACATGGGAAGAGTAAGGAAATTAACATTCACTGCATGCCTACTATAAGTCAAGCATCAGGCAACACACTTTATATGTTAATATATGTGTAATATATATGTTTTTAATTACTAGGGTTCACAGGTGAACATATAAAAATGGCTTGTGGAGACATATGACAGATACTAAGATTCAGGATTACTTTTGAAAAAAAAACTTTTCAAGAATTAGGTATAACAGAATTAGGTTCTCAATATAGGATTTAGGGAGATAATCACAAAGAAGCTGGGCATTTTTTCCTTAATCCTTTCTAAAGGGATGATGCATTTTCACAATCTTCATTCTAGAGCACCCTCTGCTGGGAACAGTGCCACAAAGTGTTTGATTTCTTTAGGATTTTTTTCTCCCCAAATGCTCACAATTCACTTTAAAACAGAGCTTTGTGGGTTTTTGGTTTTTTTTGGTCCAATAGAACCTGACAATTTCTATCCTGCCATGAAACTGTCCTTCAAGTAAAGCCTCACAGTCTATATTAAATAACTGGCACCTCTGCCCATCAAAGCCCAATGGCAGCTGTTTCATGTTACACCCCAGGGGCACAAGGGAGCTCCTGTTCCTGAGCCCAGCATTTTGGACATGTGCAGGAGGGACTGAATGTGGGAGGCTTCCCGAGGTCCCTGGCTGAAAGTGAGGAGGGCAGTGAACACATCCTGTACTTCCAGAACAGAGTAACCCATGGATATGCCTTCCCCTGGAGCAAGAGGTACCCAGGAAGCTACCAGGAAGACAGCTGGCCTCGAGACATCTTGAAAGGTCCCTGATGAAAAAGGGTGGAGGAAGGAAAGGCAGAGAAGTCTGAATCTCGAGGGAATGCTTCTGGGATCAAAAGCTTTGGGGCAGGCAGGTGGTGCAAAAGGGCGGCCAGAGGGTTTATAACCCACATCAGGGAACAGCAAAGTACAGAGTTTCCAAAAATCGAGGGGATGTCTCTAAAAAAAGGATGGCATAAGGAGAGCTGGAACCTGGACATACATCCTCATTGCAAGCAGCCAAGAGAGGCCAACAAACAATGATAGACCAATAAACAATTCCCAGTAAGCAAAACTCCAGCTTCTCTTGTCTTACTCCTCCTCCCTGCGTGGCTACTGGGAAAACTAACAGGATGAATAGGCAAGGAGAGGGGCTTGGCAAACTTGAGCTGGGTAGAGGGCGAAAGCATGTAAATTGGAGAGAGCGATATTTTGTTCTGGACTGCAATGAACCTTTAATAGCAGTTCCAATAACCAAAAGTGTCCAGAAAGCAAGGAGTTCTGCCAGGTTGAAGGCAGTCGTCCCAGGAAGACACGCTGTCACAGCGTGACGGAGGGCAACAGTGGGGAAACTAAAGCTGCTTCCTGATTGGAACTTCCTGAGATCTGCCTGATCAAGGCAAGACAGACCTGTCCATGCAGGAAGGCAGAGGAGGTATCTGTGAAGAAGGAAGTTGAGTCACGAGGAGACAGCATCTAGGATATAAAGAGAAGTTCTCAGTGAACTTGGACTGCGGCAGCCGAAGGGGAGGTTGACGACAGCAAGCCAGAGAAATCTGCACACGTCCACAAGCACATCCAGTCTCTGCCCACAGGGTTCCTCCACCCACACCCACAAAGCCCGCATCCTGCCCTGTGTCCTGCTTCTCTCACACCCAGCAGCTAAGTTCTCTCCCAGGAGGCTAAGAGATGCTGTGATAAATCCTCCGTCCAGTTTCAGAGCTGAAAAAGCCCTGGAAGAAATAAAGGAAATGACCTTGAACAGATTAAGTGACTTGCCCAAGGCCACAGACTGAACTAGAATAAAAATTTCTGTTCCAGTACAGTCCTCCCACTCTAACACTGGCTCTCTCATCATAGACACTGTAAAAACTGTTATCTAAATACTAGGTTCTATGACTGGACTAAAAGCAAGTACTTTTATAACAAAAGCAACAATTAAATAAAAGCAACAATTGCAGCACATGCCTTTGGTACATGGTTATAAAGAGGACTACAGCTGGGCACAGTGGCTCACGCCTGTAATCCTAGCACTTTGGGAGACCAAGATGGGCGGATCACTTGAGGTCAGGAGTTTGAGACCACCCTGGCCAACATGGTAAAATCCTGTCTCTACTAAAAATACAAAAATTAGCCAGGCATGGTGGCATGAGCCTGTAATCCCAGCTACTCGGGAGGCTGAGGCAAGAGAATTGCTTGAACTTGGGAAGCGGAGGTTGCAGCGAGCCGAAATCATGCCACGGCACTCCGCCCTGGGTGACAGAGTGGGATTCCATTTATTGCTTTTCTCTAAGATGCAAATCACTAAATAAAGGCTGTTAAGAAATTGCTTCATTTCCAGTGAATAGCCTGAGAGCTAATGTGTCCACCAGCCATGGGTGCTTCTGGCCCAGCTAGTTCTACAGTGCACCTGCTTCTTGGACTCCCCCGGCTTTATCACACTTCTTGAAGGGCACAAGAAATTCCCACCTCAAGATTTTTTTCACGATCCAGATTTTTCTGAGTGAAGACTTGGAACTGGACCATCAATTCAGATTGGACCTGAGGCTTCTGAGGTGTCACAGCAGCAGAACTCTAGAGTTCATGTTTAAGTGACAAGAGTACTCCTCCATGTAGCAAGATGGTCCTTTTGCTCAGATCACATACAGCTGGGTTGGGAAAGGAGGAAGGAAGGAGCACTTACCTAGCCAGCCAGACCTGCCTGACCAGCCATGGTAACTGGTGGGATGACACCAGTCACAACAAGACCACCCAAGTTCTGGAACACTGCTTGAGGGAAGTCTACACCCACTTCTTGTTTACGGAGCCCACGAGTTTTCTTACAGACTTCCTCTGCGTAATTCACTAAATAGGGCCCTGATCCAATAAAGATCAAATATAAAGGACTCACTTTATATTGTTCCTTTAGCTTTTTTTTTTTTTAAACAACTTCATTTATTACTTCTGTGCAGTAGAGATGCATCCCTTTATTTATTGCTATTCTTTAAAGTCATTACTCTTAGGCTGGGCATGGTGGCTCACGCCTATAATCCCAGCACTTTGGGAGGCTGAGGCCGGCGGATGACCTGAGGTCAGGAGTTTGAGACCAGCCTGGCCAACATGGTGAAACCCTGTCTCCACTAAAAATACAAAAATTATCCCGGTGTGGTGGTCCATGCCTGTGTAATCCCAGCTACTCAGGAGGGTGAGGCAGGAAAATCGCTTGAACCCGGGAGGCGGAGGTTGGAGTGAGCCGAGACTGAGCCACCACACTCTAGCCTGGGCGACAGAGCGAGACTCCATCTCAAAAATAAATAAATAAATAAAACATAAATAAAGTCATTACTCAATTTTTGTGTGCCCTTTCCTCTTGATCAGGGAAACAGTGTACATAGTGGTTAAGAAGATACAGGCTGTGGCCCTAACAGACCCAGCAGGCAGTTCCAGCATGGACTTGCAAGATAATTACCCTAGTAGGTATTTTATTTTCTTTATGCATTCCTTCCTTCTCAGACTGTAGTAAAGATTATATCAGATGAGTTATGCAGAGTGTACATCTATTGAAAGAATGGTAGAAGGATCATCTGAACTATTTAAATTTGCTTTTCTTTTTATTTGCCTAGCTAGCAGAAGTGACTATACATATGTTTAATGCATGTGATATATTTCCACTCTATTTGTAAACACTAGCTGCTCACAGCAGCATTACTCATAACAATGCTGTGGAAAGCAACCCAAGTGCCCAGGGATGAATGGATAAATAAACTGTGGCACACACACACATGGAATATTGTTCAGCGTCAAAAAGGAGGGAAACCGATACACGCTACAAGATGGCTGAAGCTTGAAGATGTTACGCTAAATGAAGCCAGTCACAAAAAGACAAATACTGTAAGATGACATGTGTATGAAGTACCCAGAGCAGTCAAATACAAAGGGACAGACAGTAGAATGGTGGCTGCCAGGTGATGGCAGTGGTGGGTGGAGAGGGGTGGGGGAAATGAAGAGTTATTGTTCACAGGGTGGAGTTTCCACTTTGCAAAATGAAAAAGTTCTGAGGATTGATGATAACGGTTGTACGACAATGTCAATGAACTTAATGCCACTGAACTTGTAAGTTCACTTAAAGTACACTTCACTTAAGTACAATTTGTAAGTTGTACACTTAAAAATGGTTATAATGGTCAATTTTATGAGATTATATATCATATAATATTTTGGTAGCATATTTATCTTAATCCTATTTCACTCAGATGAAGGTAAAAAATGTATATTATTTCATATATATGGTACGCAGAAGCCTTATGTATGAGGAGAAGATGTAGTAGATAGAAAACTTGGCAGAAACAATCTCCAAATAGATCTCAGAAAAGCCATTAAAAACAAATACGTGAGAAAAACAACAATAGCAACTGCACAAGAAAAGCTGGTAGAGTGGGAAGTTAGATGGGAAAGAAAAGGCATGAAAAACGGACAAATTTTAGGGTAACAAAATGTCCTATAAATTTATTTTTAACACATTCTACTAAAATCTGGCAAACTTTTTCCATAAAGGTCTAGATAGTCCATATTTTCAGCTTTGTGAGCCATACAGACTTCTGTGGCAATTACTCAACTCTGCAGTTCTAATTTGAAAGCAGGTGAAAATGGGTGTGGTTGTGCCACAAAAAAACTCCATTTACAAAAACAGGCAGCAGGCCAGATCCAGCCCAGTGGCAGCAGTTTTTTTTACTAACCCCTGGTCTAGAAAACCCAAATAAATAAAAGGACAATTTGGAATGCAGAAGATCAATTCCCATGGAATAAAATACCATAGATTCCTGTTTTGTCCCCCAACGAAGTAGACAGAGGAACGTAAGTTAAAATTGAAAATGTCCCTTTCCTAACAAACTGCTAATTGTTTTTCAACTGAAGAGGTGTCTCAATGAGCTAAAAAGTTTGTAGTACATTCCTCATTCCCACTAAAAATGGAATAACATCCCACCCATATTAAAACATATTCAGAATGCTTCTCTAACAAGAAGTATTTCTTAGTACACAGGAATGAACTAACCAGAGTCAAAATTTTACTCCAAGTACCCCTAAGTTTCTTCACAGCTGATTCTCAAAATACATACTAAATTCTAGGCCAGTAACTTAAAAACCTATCACTTCAAGAGGTTGGTCCCTGTCAAGACCCCCAAGGAATATATGAATATTGATGAGAAAATGTCTAAAAGACACTCATTTTAATGTAAAAACAAGTGAACAATATGCATGAAAAGAGCACAGTTGTATAAAAAAGGGAAAGACACACTCTCTTTCCCCCATATTCTCACTTGTATGTACAAAGAAAATTTGTGGAAGGCTACCACACTCACCTCTGAGAGGCAGGATTCTGAGTTTTGAAAGGTTCATGTTTTACCTTACTAGGTACTTTTATAGTTTTTACTAGAAGTAAAATTACTTTTTTACCCTCAAAGTATTACTTTTAATATTAACAGTAATAGGTTGAGATTGCAGTTAAAGGTTTATCACCTCCATTATTAAGAGTCAATCTGAATACCAATATTTTTAACAAAAGAATATTCACTCATGGGACTTCTGCCATCCATAAAGGTCACCACATAATAAGAATATTTATACACACATCCATGAAACACAGTCTTTGGGAGTAAAATTTCACAGCTGTACAATACCTCAGCTCCACCCATCCATTTAGGTTCATCAGGAAACTCAGCACACAAAATATCTTCTGACTGATCGGTTCCCAAGACATGGTAGTAGAGCTTTTGGTGGAGATTGGTGGATGTCTCTGTGCCTGAAGGAGTTAAAAATGTACACTGAAATGTACTTGATAATTTTAAGAAAATCAATTCCACCCATATTGCAGAATGCTAGACACATTTAACAAGTAGCTGGCTGCAGGATACAAGGTTAACATACAGAAATCAATTACTTTCCTATATATTAGCAACGAACAAGTAGATTTTGAAATTAGAAACAATACATTAGCACCTCCAAAAATGAAATATTTAGGTATAAATCTAACAAAATATGTGTAAGATCTATCTAAGGAAAACTGCAAAATTCTGATGAAAGAAGTAGAAGAACTAAATAAATGAAGAGCTAGTCCATGTTCATGGATAAGAAGACTCAATATTGTCAAGATATCAGTTCTTCCCATTTTTGTCTACAGATTTAATGAAATCCCAAACAAAATCCCAGAAACATATTTTGTGGATTGACAAACTGATTCTAAAGTTCACATGCAAAGGCAAAATATACTGACTAGCCAACACAATACAGAAGGAGAACAAAGTTGGAGGACTGGCACCTAACCTCAAGATTTATTATAAAGCTACAGTGATCAAGATAATATGGTATTAGCAAAACAACGGACAAATAGATCAATGGAACAGGAAAGAGAGCCTAGTAGCCTTTTTAAAAAAAGGTGCTGGGACAACCAGACATCCACAGGCAAAAATATGAATCCAGACAAGATCTTACACCCTTTAGAGAAATTAACTCAAAATGGATCACAGACCTGAATGTAAAACATAAAACTATAAAATTCCTAAATATACAAAGAACTCAGCAATAAAACAAACAAACAAACAAACAAACAAACAAAAAAATGATTAAAAACTAGGCCAAAGGCCTTGACAAACATCTGACCAAAGATACACAGATGGCAAATAATCATATGGAAAGATGCTCCACATTATATATCATTAGGGAAATCCAAATTAAAACAATCAGATATGGCCGGGCGTGGTGGCTCACACCTGTAATCCCAGCACTTTGGGAGGCCGAGGCAGGTGGATCACCTGAGGTCAGGAGTTCGAGACCAGCCTGACCAACATGGTGAAATCCCGTCTCTACTAAAAATACAAAAATTAGCCGGGTGGGGTGGCATGCACCTGTAGTCCCAGCTACTTGGGAGTCTGAGATACAAGAATTGCTTGAACCCGGGAGACAGAAGATGCCGTGAGCTGAGATTACGCCACTGTGCTCCAGCCTGGGTATTTATAAAAATACAAAAAAAAAAATTAGCTGGGCGTGGCGCTAACTAGTCCCAGACAGAGTGAGACTCCATCTCAAAAAAAAAAAAAAAAAAAAAAAAAAATTCAGATATAACTATACACCTGTAAGAATGGCCAGAATTCAGAACCCTGATAGCACCAAATGCTGTCCACGTTGTGGAACAAGAGGAACTCTCATTCATTGCTGGCAGGAATGCGAAATGGTGTAGCCACTCTGGAAGAGTTTTGGAGGATTCTTATAAAACTGAACAGACTCTTAACCACATGATCCCACAGTCATGCTCCTTTACCCAAAGGAGTTGAAAACTTGTGTCCAAACAAAGACCTGCATACAGATTTTTTACAGAAGTTTTATTCATAAGTGCTAAAACTTAGAAGCAACTGAGCATTCTTTCAGTAGGTGAACGGATACACTGTGGCACATTCAAACAATGACTACTTAACACTAAAAAGAAATGAGCCATCAAGCTGTGAAAAGGCATGTAGGGAACTTAAATGTATTATCAGTAAGCGAAAAAAGCCAATCTGAAAAGGCTACATACTGTCTAATTCCAACTACAGGATGTTCTGGAAAAGACAAAACTATAAAGACAGTAAAAAGATCAGTGACTGCCAAAGATTGGGGTGAGAAAGGAATGAATTGTTAGAAGACAAAGGATTTTTAGGGCCAGGGAAACTACTCTGTATGATACTACAACACATGTATACATGTCACTATACATTTGTTCAGACCTTCAGAATGTACAACACCAAAATCAAACCCTAAAGTAAACTATGAACTTGGGTGATAATGATGTGTCAATGTAGATTTACCAATGAAAAACAAATGTACCACTCTGGTGGGGGATGTTCATAATAAGAGAGGTAAAATGAATATGTGGGGGCAGGAGGCACATGAGAAGTCTCTGTATTTTCTTCTCAATTTTGCTGTTAACTTAAAACTGTTCTAAAAACTAAACTTTACTTTTTAAAAAGTTAAGTATCGGCCAGGCGTGGTGGCTCACGCCTATAATCCCAGCACTTTGGGAGGCCGAGGTGGGAGGATCACAAGGTCAGGAGTTCAAGACCAGCATGGCCAATATGGTGAAACCCCATCTCTACTAAAAATACAAAAAAAATTTAGCTGGGCATGGCGCTAACTAGTCCCAGTTACTTGGGAGGCTGAGGCAGGAGAATCACTTGAACCCAGGAGGTAGAGGTTGCAGTGAGCTGAGATCACGCCACTGCACTCCAGCCTGGGTGACACAGTGAGACTCCATCTCAAAAAAAAAAAAAAAAGGTTAAGCATCAGTTGAATATCAAACTGAAAGTAATTAACTCATATTTGCTGATTTTGGAGCCTTCTTTGAGGCTGAACTTCTTTTTTTCATTATGATGACGTACCAAGCTTTCAGGGCAAGGGAGGGAAAAACGTAAGATAATACCAGAATGTAAAAAAAGCTTCATGGCACTTAAGTGATTGTCATTGAGCTTTCAGGGACACTGGTAAGAAGCACATGGTAGGAATTGCTTAGTTTCATTTGTAAGGCTCCCATCACAGTCTGAGAGGCTACTGAGATGTTGGCTTTCTTATATCTATCACAATTACTAATTATTATTATTTTGTGACAACACTGAAAGCTGATGGTAAATAATAACTTTTGTTTTTTACAAGTTAATGTAATAACGTTCTCTAACATGAATTGGCCAGTTATACTTTTTTTGTTTCCCAGAAGGTGGAAATAACTAACATTTTCTAACTCTGGGGCACTCTTAACACAAGCAGCTAATTTCGTTTCCAGAGCGCAGACATCTTTCTTTAGCCAACATCCTTGAATAAAAAACCTACTTTTAGCTCATCTTGTAATTCATTGGTGAATTTATAAAAAAGGTCTTGATGTAGCCTAATCAAAAGGCAGAAAAAGCTAAACATAGCCAAGAGATGAAAAACACTGTAGCCTTATTCTCAATTCAATTGTGGGGGGAAAAAAAAAACAGAAAAGAAAGCAAGGATATTTAAAGATGACAAAGATACAACAAGTCATGATAAGGGGACAACAGGTACAGCAGAAAGCACTGGAGTAGCTGTGTTTCTTGCCAGATCCCAGCCCTCCAGCAAATTACTGAGCCTCTGTGCCCAAGCTCCTAATCTCTAACACAGGGATTGTAAAACTTACCTGTAAAGACCAACCAACATAACAAGAAAATGCTACATACCACGTTGAAATGTGGGGTAGCAAAAGGAAGAAAATGACACATTGTACCAGTAAGGTACAAGGTACATAGCCCTTCCTGCCTGGGAAAATTTAGAAGTGAAGGAGCAAAGAGGGAGGAACCCCTTGAACACAACAGGATCTTTGTGCAATTAAAGAGAAGAACAATAAAGGTGTGTCCAGAAAGTAACAAGGAGAAAAGTATCAAGATAAATGGCAACCAACAGGTGACCTATAACTTCTGATCAGAGGAGAATATGCGATTACTGCAGTAGTAAAGTTTTATAATCACTCAACATAATCAAATAGTTTGGTTCGGTTTAAAAATTCACCTTCTCCATAATCTCCTTAGGAGATACAACACATCTATAAGAGACTGATTGATTGTAATAATGATCTCATTTTTCCGCAGTTCCCTGTATCTATTTCTCCACCCATTGAAAAGGGGCTGGCCCTCTGGCTTGCTTTAGCCAACAGAATGCAGCAAAGCTGACGTGCCAGGAGCAAGCCTAGGCATTAAGAAGGCTGTGTCATTCAGCTCCCCGTCTTGCAATTCTACTGAGTTGCCATGTGAGCAAACCCAGGCTAGTCTGCTAGTCGTCCCAGCTGAGGCCCCAGAAATGTAAAAGAGCCAAGCCAAGATGAACCAACTAACCTGCAGCTGACCACAGATACATGTTAGAACTCAGCCAAGGCCAGAAGAACTACCTGGCCAACCCATAGGCTCATAGCAAAAACAAATGTTTATTATTCTAAGCTACTACATTTTGGTGGGGTCTATTACACAGCAAAGCCAACTGATACAACATCCTTTGAGGAAACATGGTTCTGGACCACACAACCTCTATGTAGGGTTCAGCATCTCTTTTCAGTCATTTGAAGTCACACTTCATTTTGTGAAAAATGTGCTTCATCTGAAGTCTTCACTCACCATCACTTTTTCCATCCTGTTGAGGGTATGAGTTGTAGAACATTCCCTTCCCATCATGGCTCCAGGCCATACAGCTGAACTTGACTCTTTCAAGCACATCTGGAAGCTCTTTGGCACCATCAACTTTCATGAACTTGATTGTCACCCAGTCTGAGCCACTGGCACTCAGACCATAGGCAAAATATTCACCATCTTCGCTGAACGCGTAACCTATGGGACACAGGAGAAATCATCCAGTGACAAACACGGAACACAACTCCACGGTTCTCTATGCCATCTAACAAAGCTCTCTTTCATAACACGGAGGTAGAATGTGGCAACAAAAGGAATAGGAATCTGGTAGTGAGGAATCCTGGGGGCTCAGCCCAAGTTTTACAGGAATTACCCTTATAACCTTAGACAAGCTTCCTAACCTCTCCAGGTCTTAATTTGTCTATAAAATGAAATATTAGATTATATGCCTACTAAAATGCTTTCATTTTGAAATTTTTATAATGCAATAGGCAGTTCAGTTAAAAGCAGAGCTCATCTGGGACTTCTGTCATATTTTATTTATACTCTAAAGGGAATAAGGAGAAAAAGGAAACTGCTTTTAGAGTAATGACTGAATTATGACACATACCATATAATAGAACTAAATTGTAGTCATTAGGTAATTTGGGGGATTGATTCCAAATTATCTAAAATCCCTTGTTACAGCCTCATTTTTGGAGCATTACCTGTGCACAAGGATTAATGTCCACACTGTCTGACCATTACAGGTCTAGGTAAATAAAGCCTGAGGGTTTGCAGTGAAGGCGCCCGGAGTGCACATTCCACAAGAAATTGTGAAAGGAAAAGCAACATGTCTATAGACTGTCGTGCCATGCACAGTCCTTTAGGGCCCTGGCGGAATGTTCTAATCACTATGGAATGTTTCCTGGCAAATACTTGTGTTTCATATTAGCTTTTTAAATTATGAAGTATGTAAAGCATTCAATACAACACCTCCTATTGGAGACTCTGACACCAGAGATTTCCTCTTAGGCTGTTTGCTAAACGTTATTGGGGAATGAAAATTTTAAGAAGCTCAACTATTATTAGAGGTTTCCTATTCTTTTACGTGGAATTTCATTTGTTTAAAATTTCACAGAACCTACTCATTAACCATTGTAGGTCCTATAAAGTATCTAGGCTCATATGTATGTAAATGCAGAAAAGAGTCTAGAAGGTGATAGGAAAAAGAAACATATTCACCTTTTATTCTACATAGCACTGGAGTGTTTGAATTGTTTATATATATATATATATATATCTCTCAGAAAATTTTCAGAAAAATTTAAATAAAACATTTTGATTTGAAAAGTATGTTTAAAAATCATATACTACAAAAATAATCTGAATGTTTACTCCTTTTGTGATAACTTCCCTATAATACCACTCTTAGAAAACTCAATGACTGTTTGAGGCAGGTCTCATGCCTAATTTAGCTTCTCGCCCATCAAGGCTTTGTCCATAGCAAACATTCCATAAAGAAGTCACTAGAAGAATGCATTATCAGGGTGGGAGTTAAGACCCTGTCCCTCTGGATGGGCTGCAAGATAGATCCTTGTGGAAACTAAATGAATTCCTATATGGGATATGTTACTTCAACAGAACCAGTGTATTAAATTCACTGAAAACTACAAGCTCAGATTCATGGAAGAATCTGAGCTGGCTGATGTCTTATTTTCGATACTGGTTCGATAAAGGATCATTGTTCATATACACAGCCTATTCAGAGGGAGGGGAAGGTGGACCACTGAATGACTGGATCATGGTTAGAAGTGTTTGTATAAAAAAGGGTCTTTGCACAGGTCTGATGGAACGGGGCTCTATAACTCCCATCTTATTGATTACAGAGGACTTCAATGTCTCAATTTCTCAATTCTAGAGGGCCATAACTAATCATATGGTTTTTTCTATAAAACCAGAAGGTACTACAGGAGAAATGCTGAGCCAACGTCATCTAGAACATCATTATCATTGTAGAGTTTACAATTATTAAAATACAGAACTGGAGAATAACTTAGTTCCTTACCCTAGAACTCTGCTTACTGCAGAAACCTTGGATAATCTTCTCTATGGCCTACGGAGGAGGTTATCTTAGGGGCAGAGTTAAGTAGGAGATGTACAGCAACTGTGGACAAACTTAGTCTTTAAACCTCCATCTTCAGGGAACAGGATACCCAGCTGTTCAATTTCTACAAGATTTGTGTGTTTTTACTTGTAATTCTAACATGTTGACAATTAACTAGATTTTTAAAACTCTAATTGCCTCCTTCCCAAGAGGGAAACTGATCTGATAAACATTCTTTCCTGTTTAATATTTATAGTTGGAATAATCTTTGTACAGCTTAAACTTCTTATAGAAGACGACTTATTTTTTTCTAATCACAGGTAGGTCTCAGGGATGTTGGAGGAAATGATGATGATATGTCAAGATTCCAGAAGCCCTAGAAGCTAATTTGGGTCCAGTGTTAATTATTTTCCAGTTCTGCTTCATGCCATCAGAGTGGAAAAGAGGAATGTGACTATTCATGTATTCTAAATATACTGTGCAAAAATTAGCTTTCCTGATATTGTATGTGCATCTGTTCCACAATATGGTCCACACCCTGCCTGGCATTTCAGAGGTAAAGCAACTGCATTAACTTCAGAGCTCCAAGTGAGGGTCTTGGGAGTTCCACGGGCCTCTCTGTGTAGCACTTACCTCGGAGTGCCACTGTGCCATCGTCAGACAGTATGTTGGGGTCCAGGAATACTCTGGCCTCACCCTCTAAGGAATCCTGTACATATAATACTCGCTGGTTCTGCAAACCTGTATTGTAAAAATAAAAATACCTGGGGAACAGAGATGGTCTTTATTCAGCTGTGGAGTTTTCTATTTGTGGAGTAAAACCAAACACACACAAGCAAAAACCAAAACAAAACCAAAGACCTAAAAAGGTACCACTGTAATCTGGCCATCAAAGGGACGTGGGGACTTGGGTGAAAGGTCCCATCATTTCTCTCTACCTAGAGCTTGTTAACAGAATTGCTTTCCATATTCAAATCCTGTATTGTAATCCTGCACATTAGCCGAGTAGAGGCAAATAAAGACCATTTTATGTGTTAAAATAAAAATTGATATTCAAATAAAGCAGTAACTTTTTCTTTTAAATGAAGAAGAAAGCAGACTTTTCTAAAATAAAATTCTGGTTCTTTTCCCTAGCAAGGCTGCTAGGGTGGAAGGTCAGTACACTTTCTCTGTAAAGGGCAAGACTGCAAATATTTCAAGCTCTGTGAGCCATACAGTCTGTCACTATAATACTCAGGCCTGTAGCTGCAGCACAAAAGCAGCTATGGACAATACGTAAACCGATAAGCATGGCTGTGTCCCAATCAGACCTTATTTATAAAAATAGGTAGGCAGCCAGGGTTTGGTAGGCAGACTGTACGTTGCCGATCTCTGTAAGAATGGCAGAGGGCTGAAGAAAGTCTAAAGTAAATGTGTGATAGTGGCTCCAAAGAGATTTAATGAAAGATCAAGAAAACATCTGTAAGTGGGTGTTAACGGGACAGGAACAAGAGAAGTGAATTCACCCATTTCACCATTCTTTGACAGAAGAAAAACACAGAATTAAATGTTTCCAAGTAGTATACATCAAAGATAATTAACTTCGGAGGCAAACAACCCTCCACTGCTGTCTATGAATCATCCTATCTCACCAATTACTACCGATAAGACGACAATTTCCTATAATCTAGATTTCTTTATATGACCTATCTCTACTAAATTTCTTAACTATTATTTTAACAATTTGGACAACACCTAATAGATCAAAAATATTACTCTCATATTCAGGCATAGAAATTAATTCCTTATAATGAATTAATCTTATACAAGGACATGTTATCTGGAATTTGTATTTTACAATTTAAGAAAGCATTTACTTTGAAAATAAAAAGGAAATTCAGTAAAAGCAGTCTCACCGTTTTCCTTTCTTGAAGTGGCAACTATACTTGGGATAATCATATAGTTCAGTCATTCTCTCTTTGTATAAACCTCTGATGGGACACTGCTCAAGAAATGGCACAGTAATCTTATTCTGGGCCTCCACAAAGGCCTGTGGAGAAATTAAAATGGACAAAGCAAGTTAAATATAAAATTTTCCATGTGAAATATTCTCCACTAATATGTATCAGAAAAAGCACACTTTGTCTCTTGGCCAGTGCCTCTTCTCTCTCATTACCAGCCTCTCTCACCTCCTTACTCTTCTTCATACCTGCCCAGCTCCTGCCAAGTGACTGATTAATATGTAGTAACAACCAATGCTTACATGGTACTAACTCAGCTAATGCTTACAGAGCAAGTATTAACTTATTTAGAACTCACAATAATCCTATGGAGAAGGTCCTTTTATTAGGCCAACTTTACATATGGGGAAACTGAGGTTTGGAGTGGTTAAAAAGTTGCCCGACATCATACAGCTAGGAAGTGGCAGATGGCAGAGTTGGCTCCCAGATCCACGCTCCTAACAAACACACTATACTGTAGCTCAGATCACACACTGCCAATAATCTGCATTTACACAGTGCCATGGTTCCAGGCTCCTTATTCAGCACCTGGCCATCCCAAGAGAAGTCAGAGTCAAAGAGAGAAAGTTAGGGATACCCAGGCGCTATTTATCGATTTTGGCTTTCTAAGACCTACTACCATGTTAATTTCAATCAGAGAACTTTGCTAAAATTTGCAACCAAAGAACATTGAAAAAACACTGGAGGCCAGGTGCAGTGACTCATGCCTGTAATCCCAGCACTTTGGAAGGCTGAGGCGGGTGGATCACTTGAGGCCAGAAGATCGAGACCACCCTGGCCAACATGGCGAAACCCTGTCTCTACTAAAAATACAAAAATTTGTCAGGCGTGGTGGTGGGTGCCTGTAATTCCAGCTACTCAGGGTGGCTGAGGCACAAAAATCGCTCGTATCCGGGAGGCAGAGGTTGCAGTGAGCCAAGATCGTGCCACTGCACTCCAGCCCGGGCGACACAGGGAGACTGTCTTAAAACACACACAAAAACAAAAAACACCTGAAACAAGTGGCATTGCAGAAGAATATCAGCAACATGGTTTATAAGAAAGGCAAGAGATGGCCGTCAGGAAATACTGGTAGTGAAGGCAGGAAAAGGGGCTTTTACAAAAGATGAGTTGTATCCAAGCACACCGTATTTGTAACTAACCAGTTAAAAAGTTGACAATACCATAAAAACTTGGCTACTAGTAATTCACATCTGGCTATTAGCAAGAAATGAAACAAGAACATTGTATCAGCTTTAAATTCAATAGAAGATTTCATCAGATGTCTATAAATAAGTAAATCATCAGGGAAAAACTTCAGGAAATTAAGACCATAATATACTTTGAATGGCAGGGAAAAATGCATTATTATCAGAGTTCACTTTTGGATACATCATCAAACTCTAAGGGCCCATCCAAGCTCACAATGGTCTTCAAATGTGCAACAATGCTTTGGGTTCCCCTACAAAAACCACCAATCCCGCTCTGGAGAACCATGATTTTGTGGTGAGACAAACTGTTGCAAAGCTCATTGATTACGATGCATTTAAAAACAAGAGACAAGGGATGTAATGTATGAATACAGTAATTAACATTTTTGCAAGAGGACCAGTTCAAGAAAAATAAAACTGTTACAGGTCACATTTCTGATTTCATTTAAACAGAAAATAAAATTTACTGAGTCCCACAGAAATACAATTCCAACTATCACTAGGGATTGGCAATCTTCGCCCTGGCCCGCTTTCCTGTGGCTCTGGAGATCAGAATGGTTTTTGTATTTTCAAAGAGCTAGAGGGGAAAAACCAACAGAGACTTATGTGGCTTGCAACATTTAAAATATTTACTATGTGGCCCTTTACAGGAAGTTTGCTGACTGCACTTTCCCTCATTAAAAACATCAAGGAGGAAATTGGATTTTGTTTTTTAGTTATAAAATCAATGCCTATCTGAGAAACCACTCAGGGGAGCATTTTGGAGATCACCAAGTGTGTCCAAAAGCACTACTTCATTTTACAGTGGAAGAAAACACCATGCCTACTTCACAGATATGGAGATGGAGGCAAGTGGTATTAAAGTCCCCTGGTTAAGGTCATGCAGTGAGTTAGCAAAATCACTCAGAGACTGAAAAAGGATGTGGAGATGAAGCAGATCCACCCAGGAAAGAAGGAAGACGCAACCTGGGCCTCCTATGATTTTCTTCTGCATGAACTGGGCTGTGCTGGGTAGGAACATCAGGGAGCTGAAGCATCCACGTGGACCAAACACAAATCTTGTGTGTGTGTTTACACTGATCGTGGCATTGTGGATGGATAAGTGACAAGTCCAAGCTAAAATCCCTGTCATCACGGAGCTCATGCTACTGGGGACACACCCACAAAAAGCCAGAGGGTTGCAGAATGGTTGGTTCTAAGGACATACACAGGGTAATCAGCAGAGCAATGCTGCTTGATACCCAAAGTGTCAACTACAGATCAGTGTTGGCCTGAACTGTTTGCTACCAGCCCACAATGAGAAGAGTGCAGAAAACAAGAGTGAGTGCTGAAAACCTTTATGGCAATTTGACATTACTATGGCATCTTCATTATAGTTTGGAAAAACCTCAATCCACAAATGGTTTGGAAATTTACAAACCAGCCATTCCTTGCAGATCTTGAAAATCACTGGGAAAGAGGGTACCTAATTAAGCAGGGTGGTCACGAAAGCCCCTCTGAGGAGGTTTCAAATTGAGGACTGAGAGGGAGCAACCATGCAAGGTGGGGCAGAATGTTTCGGGCAGAGGAAACAGCAGGTGTGGGAGTCCTGGCAGGGGGAATAACTTGGCAGGTGTGAAGAAGAGTAAGGAGGTGAGTGAGGCTGGGAATGAGCTGAGGCCAGACGACCAGACATGAGCTACAGCAGGCGGCACCTGGTGGGCAGATATGATGTTTCGATCTCTCATCAAAGTGCAAATAAGCCATGATTGGGTAAGGAGATTTACTTTTTGAAAGATTACCGTGCTTTGGACAGAGAACAGACTATAGGGGAGCAAAAGCGGAGACAGACAGGCCAGTAAGGAGGCTGGGACAGTGGTTCAGGTGAGAGACAAGGCCAAGAGGAATGGCTGGTCTCTAAAAGGGGCAGGAACAACCATTATAATGGGAGTGGAAACAGAGAAAACGGGCACAGCACATGTTAGTTTGCAGTTTTGGCTATTTCCCAGAGGGCCTCACCAGAACATTCTAGTCAGAGCCCTAAGAAGGATTCCACACGAGACCCCAGCATGCTGAGGGTCTTGGCTGGCCCCTGCACTTCCACTGAGGGATTCTCTAAGGAGGGTACCCTGAAGATGTCATTTCCCTGATCCTTCTGATTTGCATGAGGCTGCACTTAGGCCTACGGTGGGTCCAAGGGTCAGAGGCTGCTCAACAGATTGCTCAGTTCATTTTCCTTGGAAAAGCAGAATTGTGTTCTCCTGCTGTTTCTCTATTTTGCTTTGCTTCTTTCACATGTCTCATGGTATAATTACAACTACTGCAACATAATTCATCTCACCCTGAAGCAGACACACTGGCTTTTCACATATAAAATTTTCATAAAACTGTTATGCCAGGCATAAAAATGCTACCAAATAATTCTAGGATTAGTACATCCAATTTTGTCACCCCCTACCCACAAATGTTAGCTAATTACTTTAAATAGACCATTAAAGACTGCACTCTTCCAAGTCAAATATCTAGATGTAAAACCAGAGTGTCCAAATTCCTAAAAGTCTCAAGTTTTTTCATAACACACATCTTTATAACTCAGGCAAATCCTTTTCATGAAGGTGGTAGAAAATTTCTGTAAAGAAGCTTTGTTAAATTTAGGGTTACATAAACGCCAATAATATTTCTGATATTTTAACCAGGGAAATGCCTTCTTGGTCATTTATGTATTTAACAGGTATACCATCTTGGTTGATCTAAATATTAGAAAAAAAAATTGGGGAAAAAGGAGAAAAAGAATAAAAATAAAGAAAAAGAAAATGGAAGTGTTACATGGTGATAAGGAAGCAGGGTGAGGAAAACACAAATTCCTTGTTGTTCAAGGAGTTTCAGTACCCACAGTGTCATTCTAGGATGTATTAAAATAACTGAAATATGAAAGCCCTGATGCACGCAGCTGAGCTTCTAAAGAGAGTCAACAGTTTAGATTTTATATCCATAGATGAATCTGAACACATTTTCCTAGCAAAGAGTAGCTGCTCAAAACTAAGAAATCTTACTTATATCTCATGTGCCTTGACTATTAGAAAGCTTAAACGCAAAGCAAAGCTTCAGTTATGCAAGATCATTAAGTTCTAGAGATCTGCTGTACAACACTGTACCTATAGTTAGCAATACTATATTGTGCACAGAAAAATCTGTTACAAGGGTAGCTGTCATGTGAAGTGTTCATACTGCAATTTAAAAAAGAAAAAGAAAAGCTATCTGGAAAGGGGTGGCTTAATTTGGGAGCTGAGATTCCTTTACTCCTAATGTCTTCAGAAAATTTTTTTCAAAGTGCCCTCATGTACTCTATTTTAACACACAAAATACTGCAGTCCTACGAAATAAGCCAGGCACGGAAAGATGAATACCTCATGCTCTCACTTATATGTTTTATTTAAAGGAGTCAAACTCACAGAAGCAGTAAAATGGTGTTTACCAGAGGCGGGGGTTGGGGTAGATGTTGGTAAAAGGACACAGAGTTTCAGTTAGGCAGGAGAAATAAGTTCAAGAGATCTATTGTACAACATGGTAACTGCCTGAAAATTGCAAAGAGGGATTTTAAGCGTTCTCACCACACACACACACACACACACACACACACACACACACACACACACACAAAGTATGTGAGGTAATTACGCATATGTTAAATAGCTTGATTTAGCCATTTCACAATTTCTACATATATCAAAATGACGTGCTACACACCTAAATATATACAATTTTCACTTGTCAATTTTAAAAAATTGACTTACGAAATACAGATACAGGCTCACTTACTGATTGCTCCACATCTGAATATATAATTCTAACTTTTCCCTTTCTAAATGGAAGTGTAAATTAAAAATACTGTTCACTTAAAAAAAAACTCATCTTTTTACAATTCTTACATAAATGAATAAAAATTATGCCTAGAATTACTCATTAAATAAATATTTATACAAAACACTACAATGTGCACCATGGTGATTAACAAGATGAATGAAAGATAAAGATATGTGCTAGAGGAGAACAAATAAAGGGGAAGCTACTTCCAGGGCAGGGCAGGGTGGGCTGGGGCAAGTGCCATTGGCAGGCAGGCAAGATGACCAGGAGGGACTTCCAGGTAGAGACTGGCTCAGGCCTGGGTATCAACCTCCCCTCTTCTGAAATACCAATGAAAACTAAGAGTGGTGCTATCTACATCCCACAGGCTTTGAGAGCATCTGTTACAAATAACAGATATAGGACTTGGTTAAGCAACTATCAGGGGCTTCTGGAGAAAGTGGCAAAAACCATAATCCCAGCCTAAGTGAAAGGCAGGGGCAGCACACTTGGATCCCCTCTCACTTTAGCAGAATTTGGAATTTGGAAATGACTCTCCAAGTACAGGGACAGCCCCATCAAAAAGCAGCCAAGAGGCGCTCACCCTGAGGCTGTAGGACTTAGGGCCAGGAGGGCAGGACAGACAAGGTAGGTCATGCCCAAAAGAGAATTAGATGCAGCTGCTTTTCAGGAAACACGTCCAGAAATGGAAACAATAAAAGACTGGAATAATGTACTTTCCAAGGCTAATATCTATGCCAAGGAATCTCTACCATTAAAAAAAAAAAAAAGAGTGCTCGTAATTTTCCAGGACTTACTCAATGTTTACAAAAATTAGCAGCCCATCAGACAACAAAGGGGGAATCTTAAGCCCCAGAAAGAAAAGCTTGTTCAGGTCACAGTTTTGACCACAATGCCATTAACTTCACCACATGAAGTGCTTTCTTTTCCTGGCCCACAAGCACCCCCCTACTCATTCTCAAGGTGGAGAAATATTCTAGTTCAATCAGTGAGAGCCCAAAATCTTTTGGGGTCAACTTTAACATAAAAAACCCAGAGTGGGCCCATCTCTTCTCTCTGGGACCATCTGCTCTTGGGTGAAAAGGGCTCATAGTAAGCTTCCAGCTGCACATGACCAGCAGACTAGGCGGGGCCTTCTAGAAGCCTGTCAGGCCTCTTTCCACCTCTCTGCTTGTCCCCGTGTGGGTAAATCAACTCGTTCCCCCACTGGGACTAGTTACTATTAATTAGGGAGGAAGCAGAAACCATCACTCCGACCTGATATTCAAGCCTTGTTCTCAATACTCGTCATGACCAGGGAAAACTGAAATTTTAACCCCATTAGGCTCCATTCTTTGGTGTATACTTTCCTGACCAAAAACCTGGTGAAGAGGTGATTTGCACCTCAAATCCAAACCTAACTAAATATCTGATCATGAGGACATTAAACACACTCATATCCTCCCTCTCCTGAATAATTCTGTATCAATGAGGAAATCCAAACTGTAACAAGATTACTTAGAAAATACGAAGAAATAAGAAAAACAAGACTAACACACATTAAGTTTCATGGGATGTGGCAAACACTGTTGGAGTTGACATCTATTTCTTTCTGGTGCCATATGAAGTCCCACTGATAGTTGGGGAAAGGGTGTGACCGCTGCTAGCCAATCAGAATGTCCCTCCCCCAGACCAGGGCTGGGCAGGACCTCAAGCAGGTGAGGCTGCGGCTCATCTCAGGGCTTGCTGGCATGACTCACCCATCAGGGAGCCAGCCTCTTCCAGTCCTGCACTACTGAATTCAGGAGTTTACAGGAAGCAGGCTTGGGAGACTGAGAGCTCATGCTTGGTTATGCCAGGTACTGAAGGGCAGTGATCACACTGTGACTGATGAGGAACATCTGGCTGGAACGGTGACAGTTATACCTTCAGAAAGTTTGAGGTTTACCCTCTTTCTCCATCAGATCGTATCATCTGCAATTGAGCATTCTCAGTGAGGATTCTGGGTACTGCTCGCTTGTACCTCCATCTGTCATAGATAATGTGACAGACACCTCTGTCTGTATTCTAACTATGCTAACTCCCTTCCACGTTCTTTATATAAGTAAACCCTGTTCATTTTCATAAGCAAAGTCTTTCCATCAATTCTAACCCACAGGCAATAGTCAACAAAATAGTAATAGTAGTAAACCCAGGCAAAACAATCAGAATCCTTTTTTAGGGACAGAGATGAGTATTTGAAGGGAGAAGTTATCTCAACCTAAGACACTTGGGGCTACAAGGACTGTGAGAAACCCAAAGAGACAAGACCCAGCTTTCTCTACCACATAGGAGTGGCTGCTGGAAAAATAAAATTATCAGAGAAAAGCAGATGACCTAAGAGAAAAAGACAGGTTCCCAAAAATACCACATGCACTCCTGGATCAGACTGTGCCTAAAGGCACTTATACCCTGAACCCCAATAACGTGAGCCACTCAGCTCCTCTTTTTATGTGAGCTGGTCTGAGTTGGGATTCAGGTACCAGTAATAAAGTGTCCTGACTAACACAGCTTTCCTTGGAAGCCTCTGGTTTTCTGAACGAGATAAGACTGGATGACCATGAGCAGGCTGGAAAGAGGAGAGCTGACCAGAAGCTTGCTCCAGGACTGGCTGGGGATGACTGAGCAAGTTCTCTACAATAAAGGTGTTTTATGAGAAAGAATAAACTTTAAGCATTAAAATAAAAAATGTTTAAATAACAAGAAAAAATAAGAAATCAATGAACTAGAAACTTTTAAGCATGAAACTTAGACTTCCTAGATCTGCTTAAAAAAGAAAAGAAAAAAAGCACATTTAGCCAAAGCTCTGGCTAAACTAATCAAGCAAAGATGATGCTACAGATACTCAAATTTAGAAATTATAAACAAATATAACCACGGATTGGGAGAATAAAGTCATTTAAAAAGCATATTACACATAACTTCATGCTAGTAATTTTTAAATCTCAATGAAATGAATAATTTACTAAGAAATACAAAGGACTAAAATTGATCCAAAAAGAAAGCAGAACTGAACAGAGCAATGACTGTGAAACAAAATGGGGGGAAAAAACCCAAGAATTAATTGCAATAAAAGAACTTGTCCCAGATAACTCTAAGGATGAAGTTTTTCAAATTATCAAAAACCATAATTTCCATACTATTTAAATGGCTCAATAATGAGTGCAATGGTGAGCATTTATTAAGCACTTACTATGTGCCTGCTACTTTGCTAAATGGCTCAAAAACACTATCATTTAATGTTAACAATTATATGAGGCGGTTTTCTCCAAATTACAAGTCAGAAAAATGAGGCTAAAAAACACAACCAATTGTCAGACTGGGTGTGGTGGCTCACATCTGTAATCCCAGCACTTTGGGAGGCCAAGGCAGGCAGATCACGAGGTCAGGAGATTGAGACCAGCCTGGCCAACATGGTGAAACCCCACCTCTACTAAAAATACAAAAATTAGCTGGGCGTGGTGGCACATGCCTGTAATCCCAGCTACTCGGGAGGCTGAGGCAGAAGAATTGCCTGAACCAGGGAGTCAGAGATTGCAGTGAGCCGAGATAGCACCATTGCACTCCAGCCTGGTGACAGAACAAGACTCCATCTCAAAGAAAGAAAGAAAAAAACCAACATGACCAATGTCTAATAAAATTGTGGAGCTAAGATTCAATCCTGCCTTTCTACCTCTAAAGTTGCTCATTTAACAACTATACGCACTGCCTTCCTATGAACAGGCAGAGGTTCCAACATTGCTAAGGGTTCTCATTAGTTGCTAGAGGGAGCAGAGTAAAAAGAAAAGTCTGGAAGAAAAGAGACAAGTTAGGAAGTTACTGAACATCTAGCTCAGTGGCAATGTATGAGAGACCCAGGGAGGTGTTGGCACAGACAAGAGCGCAAGTAGAAAGTTATGAGATTTTATGGAGGTACAACTGGAGCTCCAGAGAGTCATGTATATGATTAAATAAAGAGATGATTCAAATGGTCAGAGGATCTGGAAGAGTCCCAGAAATTTTGTCACATGCCTTGATTTCCCCCAATGAGAAAAATTGGAACCATTAACACTAATTTACAAAGATGCTATAAACAACAGTGAGGCATCTATTAGAACTTAGCTGCTTATGAATAGGCCCTAAAAAAAATGAAAGGTATTATAATTGTTCTTTAATCAAGTAATCTAAGTATTCCCTAGGGCAGTTTTCCCAAACTTTCTGGGTCTGAAGAATTACCTGAGGTTGAGGAATAGGGGTCTTGGAAAACAGATTTATACCGAAATCCAATGCTCCAGACTGAAGCTTCAGCATTTGTATTTTTAACAAGTGCCCCAGTGATTTTTATGGCTAAGCACTTTCTCACCTGAACATGGCAGAATGGGATGGTGAATTAGGCACCTAAACATGGTGGGGGAAAAAAAGAAGCTAAGGCCGGGTGCGGTGTTTTATGCCTGTAATCCCAACACTTTGGGAGGCCAAGGTGGGCAGATCACTTGAGGTCAAGAGTTTGAGACCAGCTTGGCCAACATGGTGAAACCCCGTCTCTAATAAAAATACAAAAATTAGCCAGGTGTGGAGGCGGATGCCTATAGTCCCACCTACTCATGCTACTCAGGAGGCTGAGACATGAGAATTGCTTGAACTTGCCGGGTGGAGGTTGCAGTGGAGATCTGCCACTGCACTCCGGCCTGGGTGACAGAGCAAGCCTCCATCTCAAAAAACAAAACAAAATAAAAAAGAAGTTGAGAGAAATCAGTTATCGTAGTTCTTTAGATGTTCACTTTTTAACTGCTATTTTCCCAAAAATACCATATCTGATGCCAGCATTTTTCACTGAAAAACTGCAGATGACTGAAACCAAAGCTGAGTAACTGCTTACAGAGAAAACAGTAACATTAAATGTATACAAGTACTTGAAACAATTCATCAATGATTTACAGTGTGCTTTTCTAAAATGGAGCTTTCCCTGATAGTGAACCAATGGGGCTGGAGTCTTAGCCTCTACAACAGCAGTGTCCAGTCTTTTGGCTTCCCTGGGCCACACCGTAAGAATTGTCACAGGCCACACATAAAATACACTAATACTAATGATAGCTGATGAGCTAAAAAAAAAAAAAAAAAGAAAAAGAAAAAGAAAAAGTCGCAAAAAAAAAAATCTCATAATGTTTTCAGAGTCTACGAATTTGTGTTGGGCCACATTCAAAGCCATCCTGGGCCACATGTGGCCGGTGGGCCGCAGGCTAGACAAGCTTGTGCTACAAGATGTGGCTTGGCCTCCTTTCTGCTCCAGTCTCTAGCAGCTCAGAGATCAAGTGGCATGCCCATCTTCAATCTCTGGTCCTCCCAAGCTACAAGGCAAATTCCATGCTGGTATGGGCATCTGTCTTACTTATGACACCGCATCCCCCTTATTTAACCCAATACTCAGCACAGTGGGCACCTAGATAAACTAAGGAGAGAGGAGGAAAGGTGAAGAAGTAGGAGGAAATGAAGCACATATGGAGAAAACAGAGAGAATGAAACCTGCAGGCATGTGGCATTGGGGTAGCCAGCATCCATGCTCCCTCCGTAGCGCCCTCCCTTCTAAGTGGAGCAGGTAGCTGTGCTGCCACTACAGAAGCCAAAGAGGGTCCCTGGGGCTTCTACCAAATCTCTTCTCTTACTGCTGCAATACAGCCAAGGGGCAAGCACACACCCACAGCTTGGCCAGTCAAGACTCCTTCTCTTGGGATACCATCACTTGAAAAAGAGACGGCAGGCTGAATGACTGGAGATCACTGAAGCCATAGCAATGCTGGGTGAAAAGTGACATTCCTGCCTGCTCAGAGCCTGGCCCTTGGTCCATTCCAAGCTGCCTTCATATCCTTGCCATAAATGCCCCATTTGCCTAACTTGCCCAGAATCAGTTTTTGCCGCTTGCATCAAAAACCGTATTACAGAAAGCAAGAAAAAGGAGATTGGGGGGTGGGGGTGGGGAGAAAAGGGAATGTAGTGATTAGGAGTAGCCCAGTACCAGCAACTTCCTCATACTTTTGACAATTATCCCATCCGGAGATCAGAAGGAAGGTGTTCCCTAAATACATATTTCACTTGTGAATTTCTGAGAAGTATGTTTACAAACTGTAATAAAGCTAAACATTCCCACAGAAGGTAGTAAGACTTTTAAGACCTTAGAAGTCTTAGAGACTGAGATAATATGTGGTAAAATAGTTACTAAACACATTTCCCACGTTTACTACAGCAGGGATACACACAGCAGTAATTCTCAATCCAGGCCCATATATGGGACATGAATGAATGGGTAGAAGGTGTCTCACAGGCCAGCTCTGCCAGTGGGGTTCACAAGGTACCAATTTAAAAAGACGCTACTTTAAGGCTACTGCCTTTAAGTAATCTTTGGCCTAGTTTCATCACTACACTTGGGAACAATAAAACCACACTTACAAGTCACAGTTCCAATGAAAAAACAATGTTCAGAATGTATCTTTTCATGAAAAATCTAGAACTCAAGAGGAAAATCGGCTTAGTTTTGTGGATAAAAATAAAGAGAGACAAGAGTCTTTAAAGTCAAACATTCTGACTAAGCAATTAGGAGACTAGAGTCAGAAAGTATGTACCCTGATACACGGAAGGTGCAATGCCCAAGCAGCACCATCTTCGTTTGACTGGAGCTTTGCTGTATATGGATTTTTACATACATTTTCTCACTTGGGTGTTGTTATAACTGGGAGCTAAATTAATGAATATTACTTTAACTCTTTATAGATGAAGAAAATGAAGACTAGATCAGGTAGCTTGCTATGGTCATAGAACAAGAAAACAGAAGACCAAAGACTGCAATTTGTATCTTCTGACTTCTGGTACCATCCAGCAAATACTTCATTCCTCCACACTGCCTTGCAACAGAAGCAACATCGGAAATGCCTGCCAACTCACAGAATGAAGGAATTATCCACACAGATATCCCCAGTTTGTTATAAAGTTTTCAAAGAACACTGTACACCAAAACCAGCCTTTTATACCTGTAATTTCTGGGGATCAACAGCTCCATCAGTAAGCTTTAACTGCTGGCTTTTGGCTTAGAGACATTTAACTAACCCCTCACGTATTGCAATTTCCTGGGAGCAAGCTTCCACCCCAATGGCTCTGAAAACATAGTGGCCAGATGGGGAAACGCAGACTGATCAGTCCCTGCTTGCCTAGCTCAGCACCAGTTCTTCCAGAGGCTGCCTCTGGATCCGGGCTAGGGAAAGCACATGATCCAGGCAGACCTAGGCTAGACCGACACCGAAATTGACACCAGAAAGAACAGAAACTCCTCATGCTACACACTTTTAAGGTTAACCCCAGAGACCAAAAACAAAAGCAAGCAAGCAAAGAAACAAACAAACAAAAAGACTTCAGGACAGACAATGAAGGGCACCTGGGAAAGCAGACGTTTTCCTACACAAACTTTGTTCTCCGCTGATCTCTGTGACACTAAAATACCTACATAGAAATCCTAGGATTTAAATATCCTAGAGATGATCAGAAGTCCTTTAAGGTTTAAATCTTTCCTGCCAAGGAAAGAAACAGTACTGAGACAGGCGGAGAAGGTGGTGACATTTCCAGGATTCTTATCCTGCAATCCTGAAGGATTTCTGTTCTAATTGCCATAGCCCCTTAATCAGCAGGTGTAACGGGGTCACTTCCAGCTAGTCAGTGAGAGAATGGAAAGTGGGAACTCACATGTCCCAGAAAAGAAATCTACATTTATATTCCTTTCATCCTCTCTGAAACAAATTGTTATTTTATCTTATTTTTCAGAAGGAACGAATATAAATAAAGATACTTTTTTCCAATCCTGTTAGAGTTCTCTTCTCAAGGTCTGTGAAGGAAATGGAGTTGTTGTTACTCTTATTTTGCCCAGGGCGGCACTCAGGGAGAATAAGAAGTTATTAGATAAATGCCACTGATATTCTACATTTAGCTAACTCATGTGCCCAAGCTCCAGGACAGTTCTGTGAAAGCCAGACCTGACAATCAGTTACAGTTAAGGCAGCTACCCCTTGAAAGGTGTAAGTTTTTCTTTTGTGTATTTCTTCTTCAGCAACTCAGTAACAACTTCTAGAACATTCAGCTAAAAGGGTGAAGACACAATAAGATGGAGTAAGATGGGGAGACTGAGATTACAAGAATATTGCTTCTACTTGGACCCCTGGGTTGCAAAACCAAGCCAGAAAAGTAAATAGAAGAAAGTATCACTATCAGGAAGGGGAGCAAATTATGCAATATAGACTATCTGGTACCACATGGGTAAAGAGGCCAGGAAGAATAAATGCTAATTTAGCATTCCCCCAGCGATCGGAGAGATGCTGCCTCCATGATGAAAGCAATGTAAAAAAGCAGGGCTGAAGGAAGAGCATTCTCCTTGCCTGCATATCCCAACTATACAATTCTCCCTGGACATGAGGTCCATCTCCCTAGTGAGGAATATATGCTGATTTATCTAAGTCTCTGGTTTTATACACACACACACACTTTTTTTTTTTTTTAATTAAGAGACAAAGGCCGGGTGCGGTGGCTCACACCTGTAATCTCAGAACTTTGGGAGGCTGAGGCGGGTGGATCACTTGAGGTCAGGAGTTCAAGACCAGCCTGACAAATATGGCAAAACCCCGTCTCTACTAAAAATACAAAAAATTAGCTGGGTGTCGTGGTGGGCGCCTGTAATTCCAGGTACTCAGGAGCCTGAGGCACGAGAATCGCTTGAACCCAGGAAGCAGTGGTTGCAGTGAGCTGAGATTGTGCCACTGCAATCCAGCCTAGGTGATGGAATGAGACTCTGTCTCAAAAATAAACAAATAAATAAAATAAAGAGATGGGGTTTCATTATGTCATCTCAGCTGGTCTCAAACTCCTGGGCTCAAGTAATCCTCCCATCTTGGCCTCCCAAAGTGCTGAGATTATAGGTGTGAGCCACTGTGCCTAGCCTGATTTCTGGAAGTCTCTGGATTTGGCCACTGGGCCACCACTGATCTTGAAGAAAATAGTTTATGCTAATGGGAGATGTTACTGGGAGTAGTACAAAGAAAAGGGTAGTTTCAACTATGTCAACAGGCATGCAGAAAGTGGCTTGTGGATAGGCAGGGAAAGAGAGGGAGAGAGCCCATGATAAAAGTAAGATCTGAACAGGGCACACGCCCTAAGGGACCAGGAGACCGACTGAGAGGAAGAAGGCGGTTCAGAAGAGCTAAGGCAAAGTGTGGGGTTTGGGATTTGCTTGTTTGTTTGCCAGGGGAAACAAGTACACATACCAGAGGGAAATTTAGAAAGGTAAAGTTTAGGAAGTCAACCACATGTTATTTACAGACTGGAGGCTCAAGTTACCAAACAACAGGGTACGGCAAGACTACGCCAAACTTCCTTCTCCAAGTTACAAAGGACAAGGTGGAAATGTGCGCGGAATGGGAAACATGGGCTGATTATTGGGACCTACTTATCTAGTCTTCAAATCTTTTTTTTTTTTTTTTTTTTTTGAGACGGAGTCTGGCTCTGTCACCCAGGCTGGAGTGCAGTGGCACGATCTCGGCTCACTGCAAGCTCTGCCTCCTGGGTTCACACCATTCTCCTGCCTCAGCCTTCCAAGTAGCTGGGACCACAGGCGCCCGCCACCACGCTGGGCTACTTTTATGTATTTTTAGTAGAGATGGGGTTTCACTGTATTAGCCAGGATGGTCTCGATCTCCTGACCTCGTGATCCGCCCACCTTGGCCTCCCAAAGTGCTGGGATTACAGGCGTGAGCTCCCACGCCTGGTCTCAAATCATTTTTAGGGACTGCAAACCTCCTTCTCTGGCCCTTCATGCTAACGCTACCATGGTTACTCTGATATCCCATTTATACCAGTGAAATTACACTGTGGTAAGTGCACTTAAACAGCATATTATACTTAGTAGGAATCTGAAGGATTTCTAACTCAAAGCTTTTCCTTTACCTTACTTTTGGCGTTTAGTTTGTATTTCCATATAGTTCTCCCAGACCAGTTTTTACAAATGTAGTTTTTGTTTGTTTTTTTTGAGACAGAGTCTCGTTCTGTCACCTAGGCTGGAGTACAGTGACATGATCTTGGCTCACTGCAACCTCTGCCTCCTGGGTTCAAGCGATTCTCCTGCCTCAGCCACCCAAGTAGCTGGAATTACAGGCATGTGCCGCCATGCACGGCTAATTTTTGTATTTTTAGTAGAGATGGGGTTTTGTCATGTTGGCTAGGCTGGCCTCGAACTCCTGACCTCAGGTGATCCACCCTCCTCAGCCTCCCAAAGTGCTAGGATTACAGGTGTGAACCACCGCAGCCGGCCCCATGCTGACCTGTTCAGACAGCATACTTCAGGTGTCAGAGGGGGCAACGTAGGCCTTTCCTGTGCATCTTCCATGCATACCTCTCATGCGTCTCTAAGCAGTCTTGTTAATGATGCCAGTGAGTCTATCATCTTGGATCTGATGAGTTAAATTTTGGTCCCAGACTGAAAAGATATGGTGGGTTTTTCACAAGAGCGGAAAAGCAGCATGAACATTTTCTATTCACATTATTAGCATATACACAAAGGTGTATTAGCCATACCTTGCTGTAAAGAGGAGAATCTTTACAGAGCCTCTAAAACAAATAAAAAGCTGCTTATTACATTTCCAATAAAAACCATTCAAGAAGTGAGAAACATCTGTAGCTCTTTTACAAGATCTGAAATGCTACCAGTAGGTCTTGGATTTAATCTAGTATTTAATTTAGGTTGGCTAATTCTGACAGTGCCTGGCGTTTAAGGCTATATCCTTTATAAAACAAAACCAGAGCAGACTTGTAACAGAAAATTCTCAAAAACAGGGGTGGGGCAGGGGGTAGAGGGAGAGTTGAATCTGGATGAATCTTTTCTAGCTGTCAAGGCCCATATTGCTATTTTATAGCAAATGCTTCAGACTGTACAAGGTAACACACAATTCAGTTGATTCTCTGAAGCAAATCTAACGCTGATATGAAATATGTTAACAGAGATATTTTGTAAAGAAACAGAGGAGAAGCGCTGTCCAGTAGATACATTATGCAAGCTACATATACAATTTAAAAATTTCTAGTAGCCACATTAAGGAAAAAAAAATTAATTTCAATAATATATTTTATTTAATCCACTACACACAAATCATTTCAACCCTGTTTTTGAGAATTTTCCATTACAAGTCTTCTCTGATTTTGTTTTATAAAGGATATAGCCTTAAATGCTAGGCAGTGGCAGGATTGGCCAACCTGTATTAAATACTAGATTAAATCGAAACTCTATTTCAGATCTTATAAGAGAGCTACAGATGTTTCTAATGTCCTGACTGGTTTTATGTAATCCATATAAAATATTAAGGTATTTTACATTTTTTTTTTCAAACTAAGTGTTTGAAATCCAGCATGTATTTTATGCTTACAACATGTAATCAATTCAGACTAGCCACATTTCAGGTCCTCAGGAGCTACAAGTGGCTAGTGGTTATTATATTGGATAACAAGATATTGACCAACTTTTCTTGTAAATAGAGTTGTAAGGAACATAAAAACAGATTAAAAATGGAATTTTATCACAGGAATTCAAGGACATTTTAATATTAATATATTAGTGAAGCTATATAATTACCCTGATTGGTATTAAAAAGAAATCAAAATCCAAAACTAAAAGTAGGAATAACAATGCTTAAACAAGATGACAAATATCATTCAAAATAACAATTTAAACACTAGGCTAGAAAGTTCTTTCTTACTACTATTCTTACATGTTTTGCAGAGCTTTGACCAATTCAATAAGACCTGAACTGAAATTTGGTAGAGGAGAAAATAATAATTGATTGTAGATTATATGATTATGTATCTAGAAAACCTAAGGGAAATAGCTGAAAACTTATTCAAATCAGTGAGTTCAAAAAAATTACTAGGTACAAAATATATAAAATAACCAAAGTTTGATAGAAGAGAAAATAGAATTATCACTAAATTTGATTATATGTTATATGATTATGTATCTAAAAATCTAAGGGAAATAACTGAAAATTTGGTGAGTTCAGTAAGGGAACTAGGTACAAAATAAATATAAAATTGGTAGCAGTAGCTAGTTTAGCCAGGCATGGTGGTGTGCGCCTGTAGTCCCAGCTACTTGGGAGGCTAAGGCAGGAAGATGGCTGGAGCCCAGAAGATGGCTGCACTCCAGCGTGGGCAACAGCAAGACCCTGTCTCTAACAAAAGAGTCAGTAACACTTGTATATGCCATCAATAATGAAAAAGGAACCCATTTGATAGCAACGACAAAAAGCAAATACCTGAGAATGGAGAAGAGATTTCAAGGCTACTGCAACAAGTAATCATGTCATTGTCAGAAATGTGGAGATCTAGAAAAGTGCTTGTTTGGGACATTATTTGTAATAGTGAAAAGTTGAAAACAATCATTTCCAACAGAAGTCATTAGGCATAATATAGTGCATCTGCCTGATGAAATAGTATCACTATTAAAATTCTGGGCTGTAAAGATTGCTTTCTAACATGAAAAATTGCCATGGTAGAATATGAAGTCAGAGAAGGATGTAAGATCACGTACTCTGAATTATTACAATTTAAAATATATATATATTTTAAAAAAGAACAGGTCAGCATGGGAGTGGGGGCTGGCCCAGGGTTCACACCTGAGGGCCTACAAAGGCACATGGCAAGCACAGACATGAATACATTCCTTTAGCTTGCATCTGCAAAGTATTACACCCAGTCTTTTTACTTTTACTTATTTTTTAATGTGTAATTGATAACCGCCTCGTCTACCTGGGTTACCCTTGACTACACACTTACTAGCTGAGTAGCCATGGACAACATACTTAATCACTCAGCACCTCAATTTCTTCATCTGTAAAATGGGGGAAATAAAAAGATATATTTCAGAATTTGAGAATTAAATGAAACAGGGTATGCAGAACTCCCGGTAAAGTGCCTGGCACATGGTAAGCATCCAAGAAATGTATACCACAAAAATAGTGTATACTCCAATGTCTTAGTTTCTATCAAGTGCTGACTATAAGATCATTAATTAGCAGTTTCATCCACTAATTGGAAGCTTGATATCCACTAATAAGTGGCTTGTCATCCATGAACCTGTCATTATCAACTAAGGAACAGCAAAGTATACATGTATACAAAGTATACTTTGTATACATGTATACAAAGTATACATTCACTAACAGATAAAACCTGGGTCATTTTGACAGTGCTAAATCACTCAATCACCATCAAAGGCTGTAGAAATCCAGGTTATAGCCAATACTTCAGGTGAAGAAATCATCAGGTCCTTAGGGACAGTTTTCCAAGAGATGCACAGGAACTTCATCCTTTCCCTGGTGCTTTCTAGCCAGTACAGGTTATGCAGGTGCATGTGACTCTCCACTCCCAGACCCAATCCCTCTGTCTCAGTCAGCCCAGTGTTGAACAATCAGGGTAATCTATGGCAGGGATGAAGTGGGGAGGTAACCCCACACCTGTTCTCTGTCCCCTCAGACTTACCTGCAGAGCTACAGCCTTCACCATTCCTAAAGATACTCAGGTGTTTCTCACTTTGGAATTTCTGCCCATCCACTACTATAACCCAGTGCTTCTGGAAAGAAAAATTAAACCCCAAATATCAACCATTCTCATCCATGAGATCTTTGTCTTTCTTGAAGGGAGTTAGAGAAAGAATGTAGGATTGCAGATAAAAGTAAAAACCATTAGGAAATCTCAAAATAGCAGTGTGCTTACTTTAGGGACAAAGGATAAAAAGAAGTTGTAAGAGCTTTGCAGTGGGCAAAGGAGAGACACTACTCACAAAGAACAGGTGAGGATAGCAGAAAGCAGGTGAGCCAGTGCTTGAGACTAAAGGAAGAAGGAAGAGATGATCATGTGGTTTACTCCCCTGCCTCTACTTTCTCTCTTTTCTCCATATACCATCATGCTCTGGCTAAGCTCTTCACTCCATCCCTTTCCTTGTCCCAGTGGGGAGATGGGCAATTCTACATCAGGAAGGGATGCTTTCCTGGCAAATCTGAATTCAGGTATCCAGAGAACACTGGTATATACGGTGGCAAGGGACTGCAAGAAACAGGCGGGGTTAAGACACAGGCATTTGAAGGCTGGCCTGAAAAACTACCTAGAGTGCCATTTAACATTTTTTTTTTTAAATGGGAAACGTACCCTGCAACTCTAAAGAAGCTCGAATAAATTTTGGGATGCTGAACTTATCAGAAGCTGCAAATATGTACTAAGTATTATGTACTATGGTTATAAATAGAAGAATCAAAGAACTTAAGATGAACTTGAGAAACACTATTCCCCCAACCAAGCAAACTTAATTAACTACATAAAGTATACATAAATGGGCTGGGTGCGATGGTGCACACTTGTAATCCCAACACTTTGGGAGGCCGAGGCGGGAGGATCACTTGAGGCCAGGAGTTCGACACCAGCCTGGCCAACATGGTGAAACCCCCGTCTCTACTAAAAATAGAAAAACTAGCCGGGTGTGGTGGCACATGCCTGTAATCCCAGCTACTCGGGAGGCTGAGGTACAAGAATTGCTTGAACCCAGGAGGCGGAGGTTGCAGTGAGCCAAGATCGCACCAGTGTCCTACAGCCTGGGTGACAGAGTAAGACTCTGTCTACAAAAAAAAAAAAAAAAAAGTATACATAAGTGACAAGTCCTAGGCACTCCAAAAAGGGAAAAATGTCTGTGGGACATAGGACTTAGGGCCACCTTCATTACTGAATGGACTTCAGCAGGATCCTTGAAATACTGTTTCTCCAAAAGAATATGAAAGCTTTATGGTTTTAGGGCAGAAAATGCTCCCCCCTGCCCCTTCACTACTTAGCTTTTGTTTCACTGTTGTTGTGTTGACATCAATAAGCAATTTAAGGACAGTGTTCAGTTTTCAAGACCTAATATTCATTTCATATACAAGATTTCCTTTTCTTTGGAAAAAAATATTTAGGCAATTTTTTCCTTTAACATCATTTCTATCTAGGTTTTCGTTTTTTCTTTTGGCAAAAATCAGTTTTCTTTCTGATATTTTCATTTAAAATAGCTCATCAGTGTCACTATGAACCATAAACATTATCTGAAACACTTACGTGATTTTCTCTGGGACTAAGCCATGCTTTTGTCTTTTCCCCATAAATTATTTGACAAAAAGTAGTGGTAACAACAGGTATACTCACCATCCCATGGCAGAAAACACCAGAAAGGAAAAGCTATAGTTAGTGACATTTAGAGTTTGGTGCTAGCTACTAAGGCTGCCTTATCTTTAATTAGAAACCAAATTACCTTAGTCTGTTCACTGTCGGGGTCTTCAAGCCAGGCGTAAGGGTCACAAATTTTATGACCATGATAATCCTGTACCTGTAAAAAACAAAATGAGGTATTAGATAATTACTCTCTAACCCCAATTAAAACTGGTATTTTTTTAATGTAATGGAGAAATAGGAAAGGGATGGACAAAAATACTAATTGGCTCACTGGCAACGTGTCTGCCCAAATTACCACATGAACCAAAGTTGGCAGGTTCTCAAAGGTGTCAAGCCACCCTTCATGAAAAGAATGTTTCAGCTAGAGAGGAAAGAAAGATGAAAGGTCAGAACAGGAAACCGCTCTGTCCCTACAACACAAAACAAAGACCTGCCACTGTGCTAAAGAAACTTGAAAACGTGCTGTCAGCAGCCAAGCACAGAATGACACAATACAGTGGACAATACAGTGGGCACACAAGAAGGGCACGTCAGGGAGGGGGCTAACACACACGTGCTCATTCTCCTGTTCCGCTGAGCTTCCCAATGATTAGAAAATCTCCCTGCAATGTAGCCCAGGTTTGCTTTTATGTCTAAACTGCCAAAAAGCAAGTTACTAATATGTAGTATAATGATTCTAATTGACATAAGTTCAAAAAGCTGACTTAAATGCAATGGCAAAACATTTTAAAACTAATGGCTTTCTTCCTTTTTATTTATTGTTATGAAATGCTTTTTTCCACTGTTTACAAAAAGAAGGTGCAAAAGCATCACCCATTCAGGTTACCATGATATTGGAAGAAATAAAACTGCTTAGTGTAAGTAGAACCTGGCTGAAGGAAGCTTTCTGGAGCTTCTAAGGCCTGGCCTTAGAAGCCACTTGAAGGCATCTGAAGGAGCAAGTAGAAACAGTTTTCACCACTCCTCAAGTGATTATGCCAAAAGAAATTATCCAGCAGTAAAAATCATTACAAAATCTCTCCACCTGATACCATCAAGATTAACCCCATTAGGACAGAGTGCAGTGGCTCACAGCCATAATCCCAGCACTTTGGGAGACTGAGGCAGGCGGATCACTTGAGGTCAGGAGTTCAAGACCAGCCTGGCCAACATGGTGAAATCCTGTCTCTACTCAAAATTTAAAAATTAGCCGGGCGTGGTGGCAGGTGCTGTAATCCCAGCTACTCGGGAGGCTGAGGCAGGGGAGTCTCCTGAACCCAGGAGGCAGAGGTTGCAGTGAGCTGAGACCACGCCATTGCACTCCAGCCCGGGCAACAGAGCAAGACTTCATCTCAGAAAAAAAAAAGATTAACCCCATTAATGAAACCACACTGACAATGTCTTGCCAATCAAGTCTCTGAACCACTCCAACATTCTAGTTAAGGCTTCTTGTATAAAGCTGTTGGGAAGACTACCTCTATCTCAGATGAATTTTTTAATCTGTCTCCTTGCTTTGTTCTATAATGCCAGAAGGTAAGGGCTATTTCCTAAAGAAAACCTAGTGCTGCTCTCGTTCCAGTGTGGCTCTGGCTGGGTGAGAACAATCTCTCTGGCCCTTACAACACCGGGCTCTCCACATCTGTCCTTGTCTGATGCCAGGTGAAAGAACTCCTGGGGAAATGCACAACTGGATAAATGGGCAGGTAAGCCAGAACACTCTGTATATATTTTCATTAAACAACTGACTAAGCAAGGGACGTAAAAACAAGAG
This sequence comes from Pan troglodytes, assembly GCF_028858775.2. Taxonomy (NCBI): domain Eukaryota; kingdom Metazoa; phylum Chordata; class Mammalia; order Primates; family Hominidae; genus Pan; species Pan troglodytes. Next base: position 117,312,209 of record NC_072403.2, read on the forward strand.
CAAGGAACATAAAACCCGACTAAAGCCTCTCCAGATGGGTCTTCATAAAGCTACCAATTTTCAATTCTGATCTCTCTAAATTTTAGCAGACTGTCACCACTGAACAACAGCTTTTCATCTTTTCTTCTCATCTGCAAGTCTTTTACATTTTACACACCTTGAAGTAGTTATAAAATAAGCTTAAAATAACAATCTTCTTTTCCTAGCATTAAGAAATCAGAAAATTTTGAATTGTAAAGCATCTTTCAATCATTCACTTCTAGGAGCAACAGCAGGGATAAGGTTGGGTAACATGCCCAGAACCATATCAAGTTCAGAACCAGACCTGGGACTAAAGCAGTCAGCCCACCCTTTTCCCCAAACACTCATCAGAGGGGCCAGAATAGACACTTAGAAAATGTTCCTGGATTATGTTACTAAATTCAGGCATATCTAGAATTTTACACCAAGCAGCCCTATCTGCCCAGACCGGGCACCATCATCTACAGCAGATGGAAGTTATTGATCAGATATTTTTAACTAGGACAAGAAACATTCTCTCCGGGACAATTCCAGAGTTAATCCCAGGAGCCACAACTCTCCACCTCCAATTTTTTCTAAGACCATACCCTACAAATGAGGTGGATGTGTCTTATAGCCACTTCGCTTGAATCAAATTCTTCCACCTGATTTAAGTTTGCTAATCATTCTTGATCTCCCCAAGAGGCTTTAAAAATAGAGCCCTGATAAGGTACTGTACTACTTAATCCTGTTCGATATTTTACTTGTACTGTTCAACAACTCACCCACTGCCTTCAGGATAAAGTGCAGACTCGTACACACAGCAGGCAGGCCCCATCAAACCTGCCCTGCTCATCTTTCCAGCCCCATGCAAATTTATCCATCTGTTGATGGTCTGGTCAGAATCGCCTTCTTGCCACCCTACAAACAAATGCAATTCCACAACAATCCAGGCCTGCATAGCTATGGCTTTACTTTAGTCACAGGATCAGGAATGTCCTTTGTCCCTTACCCAACTGGTCAACTTCCAGACTCAATTCACATAATACCTCCTCCTCCTGATGGAAATTAGTCCCATCCTCTTCTGTGTTCTCCTCTCACCCTAAATCCTCTTCTATCAGAGTGTGAGTCCCCTGCGACAGACCTGAATTTCCGGATAGCAACTCTCTTAAGCAATGGTCGATGGTATTGCACAAGAAGTGTCATGGCTTCCAAATTTCTGCCCAAAAAGGCAGAACTCCACCAAAATGGTCTCAACGCTCCAAAGCTTTCAGCAGGAGAGTACTGAGCATGTGGCTGAAGGTGCTCAAGTGAAAGAGACAGAGAGCTACCGCAATCCCCACCATCAGCTGGGGAGAAACAAACCCATCCTAGAAATCAAAGGCTACCATTTAAGCAAATACCTAAGTCAAGCCTAGGGCTTAGTAACCAAAACCTTAATGCAAAAAAAAAGATACTCCACCGTAAGCTATCAAGGAGCCACAGAACAGGATCAAGACTGGGCCAGAGCTACATTCCCTTGGCCACGAGGCTTAGAGTTAGCATGAGTTGCTTAATGAGAAGGAACTGGAGTGTATTAAAATCCACAGTATACCCTTCCGAGTTGTTTATAATCTTTTAGATGTCTTCATGAAATCCCCACTTAAACCTTTCATGAAATATCAAACATAAATAAATAAACTGTAGGATTTAGGCACCCAGAGTGGTGAAAAACTAACAAGTAACTCTAAAAACAAACTTAAAACTGCACTTATCAAACCACAGAATGGGTAATTCTTTATATTCTGATCCTCAAGAACCAGAACCAAGATAGTCACCTGGCTTCCCATTACTAGTCTGGAACACTGCAGAGCTAGACTGTCACATGAATGAATGAATGAATGACAACATTCCTACTGCAGAAGCAAGTAAGCCCTATGGTCAGTCCAAATATTTCTCATATGAGAAAAAAGGCCCATAACAGGTAAAAGAGCTGCTAAAAGTCACCTAACTAGTGAATGACAGAACCAGAACTAGCGCTCTGGTCTTTTCATTTAGTCCAGCCTCTTTCTCCATTCCAGCAGGATCACTTTACTCCCATATTCAAAGGAAACAACCCTTTAAACCACAGGAATAGAGCTTCTTGAGCTGTTAGGGTAAATTTAATAAGCAAGCAGCTGAGCAGACTGAGAAAACATGGTTACCAGATGGCCACTGGTCAAAGAAACCATGAATGAATGCATCAGTGTCACTTGGAAGTCTTAATTTAAAACAGTATTTACTCCGAAGCGTCAGCACCCTTTACCCCAATGTAGCACGTGCTTTAAAGTAAACACTTTCTGGCATAAATTGGGAAAGTAAACAGAAAAACATTAAAACTGTATCACACAAATACATACTTATTCTGATTATATTTTAAGTAATCTGAGAAATGTAGCTATTAGTAAGAGAATCATGGCCACAACATGTGGATGCAATCCAGTTCCTAAGTCGTCAAATTCACGTTTACACAAAAAAGGTGTCTGCCCAGAATTCCGCCTACTGGATCTCAACAGTTACCTTGAGTTCATCTGCAGCTTAGGCAAATGGTGGTCAACTCCGCCACTAGACAAAACTTACTCATTCTGAAAAAGGTCAACCCCTCTCCCTTCTAAGACCTCCTCTCACCCTCTCTCAACTCCTTTTCTTGTTTAAGAAAACATGGCTCAGCACGGCCACACTATGGGGTCACTGCTCCGCCTTCCCCATTTCTGTCCGGGTCTCTGGCATCCCCAGGGCCCAGTGCGCCTCATCCGACCTGGGACAGGGTAGGCGCTCAACACACCTTTTAAAATCGAACGAATATGCTTCAACTCTAAGGACTTTAAAGTGTAAGTTTTAAAAGTTTGTTTTCGTTTTTAAATGTGACATCTCACAAACACACACACACACACACACACACACACCCCAGCGGACACTTTCTCCTACCACCATATTTAAGCAAGAGGCTTCGCCAGTCAAAAAAGCAGTGACACTGTCTGTCTTCCCACTCCCTGAAGACACCCATTCTACCCGGGCGTCTGCCCTTGACCCCATTGATTCTAGGAAGCGGCCGGGCGGCGCTGCCCACAGGCTCCGCCGCCAGCACTAGCAGAGTGACCGCCCGCGGGACCCCAGCGCTGTAGAGCAGCCCCGCGCCCCCGGCCCAATTCTCCCAAACAAAGGCCGAGGGGGAGGGGAGGGACGCGGGGGTCGAAGGCCTACAGGAAGAGGAGCTGCGGGTGCCACGGGTCAGGCAGGCTGGGCACCTTTGCCCGGGAGCCCTGTGGGCGGAGGCAGGGATACTTACGGCGGTCTCGTCGCGGTACACGTCGGGGTACTGAAGGGACAGCATGGCCGGGGACAGGCAGGGGGCAGCGTGGAGGGGCGCGGGCTCCGGGAGCGGACCTGAGCTAGCCGGGCTGGCCGCGAGGCGCGGCTGGGGCGCAGGCAGCTGCGGGGCGGCCGGCGGCAGCGGGCGGCCGGCTCACGGCCAGAGCTAGCACAAACGGACTGGCGGCGCGGCGGCGAGGACGTGCAGAAAGCAGGAAGCCGCTGTCTGCGAGGCCGGGAGCCCCTCCCCGGCGGGCGGGCCCAGCGGCGGCGGCGGCGGCGGCGGCAAGAGGGAGCGGGCGGCACCGAGCGTGCGCTAAGGCCGGCGCACAGCTCCCTCTGCAGGATCGCCGGCCGCGCCCGCGCGGCCCGGGCGCACGGAGGAGCACGCCGGCTACGCGCTCGCCCACGCCCGGCCGCCCGCCCGTCCTCTGCGCCGGGGACACGTCCTTCCACCGAGGCCGGGGCCCCGCGCCTTCCCTAGCGCCCTGCCTCGCTTTGGCCGCGCTCGCAGGACCGCCTGTAGGAGAGTGAAGCCCCAGGGTTTCCTTGCTGATGGAGTCCCCCGCCTTCCCCAGCCTTCCTGTTCCCGGGCTGGTTACGGCGGCGAAGGGAGACCTTGCCTCTCCCCAGCCTTGGAAGCAGAGGGCTGGAGGTGGCCTTATGTCCACTGCCTGCGACTCTGGACTTGAAGGGAAGAAGTAATCGATCATGATGACCGTGAAAGAAACACGTCTCCCTTCATCCCAGGACCCCTGGTGGACACTGGGTGGTTTAGCATCCGGACTATGGAGATGCTTTGGAGGTGTTGGCAGGACTACGGTTGAGCCCTTATTTGATATTTACCGATTGAGAAAGGACCAAGATTAAGAGGCCTGGAACTCATCAGGGGTATTTTATTTATCCTGCCTTTTCCTCATTTCCCCTCCTGCTGTCATGCTTGTTTATTGAGCACCTACTGTTTATGGGAAAAAAAGATATTAGACAAGATGCTTGACCTCAAACCCATGAAAATTTAATAGTTACATGTCATCATCCTCGGGCTAGCAGCGGTATGTGTTCTGGTCTTGCTTCCTGGACCACCCAGAAGAGACTTTATAGCCCCAGCCATCAGGGGTATAGTGTGTGCCCAGTGTGTTTTCTATCCCTGGCTTCCAAAAAGTCCTGGAAGAAAGAATAGGTGTGACCAGAAAGTCCTTCACGTCCGGAATCTAAGTGGATATGGTAACTATTATAAACTTGTGTCCTCCGTCTCTTTTGTGATATGGTCCCAATTCCATGCCTCACCCTTAGTTCACCATTTCTGTTCATAGTGATGTGTCATAATCATTTTCTGCATCTGATCCCAGATACCCCCTCCTTGGGCAATCTGAGAATCCTCAGTTCTGGGAGAACTCACGCTATTGATAACAAACTTTGTGCAAACACGGGGGCATAGCCCACTACAGCCCAGAAGTCCCAATTCCAGTTCCCACCTCGTGCCTTCCCTGGCTGTCACCTGACGCAGGGACTGGCAGGCATTGTCTCCTCCTTCTGCCACTGTGAGGGATTTTTTAAAGAGCAACCCAGGAGCACTTGACCCAGCAGACCCCCTAATGATAATATTAATGCTTATTGAGTGTTTTTTTCAGTGTATCAGGAAACTATCTAGAACTAATGTCCCGATTTTATAGTTAAGGAAAACGGACTGACTTTTTCCCAGGACTTCACAAAAAGTGAAAAAGTAGAGCCAGGATTCAAACCTAGGTCTCTCCAATACCAATGCTCATTCTTAACCACTCTGACAGCCTTCCTACTCATAAATAAGTAGAGATACTCTAGAGTCTACAGGGGCACCCATCTGCAGGGAAAACTTCAATTTAGCAGGACCTAAAGAAAATGTGGGAATTGTGGTACCCAAAGGACAAGTCAAACCTAGGTATCATCCTCTCTTCCCTTTCAGTCAGCCGTTCTGGTGCCCAGTTCCTCTGGGCCCTGAGAGCTAAAGGTTTGTAGTGGCACAGACAGTGCAAGAGGCTCCCAGCAGTAGGTTGTCTGCATCTGGAGTGAGATGGAGTGGGAGGGAAGATGGGAGAGCACCCTTTCCCCTCCTATTGACCACGTTAGTTGCACTTCTGTTTGCCAATGTGTTGTCTCCTTTAATCCTTATAGCAAAGACCATTTTACAGATGAGGAAAAGGAATCTCAGCAGCTTTAAGGGAATGAGTTCAAAGTCATCACACATCTAAGACAATACAAGATTCATATTCATAAGTTGACTGCAAAGTCAACTTTTTCCATAGACAATGCAGAGAAAGGAAGTATTTGAACTACCTCAGAATGGAAGTGCCACCTCCAGAAAAAATACCAGAGCACTCTTTGACCTCTGACACTGTAGACTGTTTTCAGGGGAATTGTAGAATTTACACTGTGATAACTCATGCTCTAATTCAGAACCCTAGGCCCTTGGGAGAATGAGGGTGAGCAGAGACATAGAAGGACTTCCAGGGCAGCCTTCAGCCTCTCCTCTGACCTCAAACTTTGTGCCCCACTCAGTTAAGAAGAGTCACCCTCCGAAGAAGGCAGGCTAGTGATCATTTACTGCTGCTTGGCTGTCTCTACCCCACCTCAAGTTGCTTATCAAAGCAACCCCCACCCACATATGGTCTCCAAGAGAGGATTTCTGGTAAATGCACAAGGATGCCCACCCAAGGGGCGAAGTGGGGACTGAAATCCATCTCACTCTCCACTTGCCACACTGCAGACAGGTGCTGGCACATTCACCTGGAGGAAGGGGTGTCTTATTCTCAAGGGACCGCACCTTCCTGGGTAAAGGATATTTTTCTAATTCACACAAGGGTGCCGTCTTGTTAGCACCCCTTAGAGATGGATGCTTTGAGTGCTGCCTGGATAATCCACCTTTTAATTTGACTCTGGTTTCCAGGTAGCTAGCTAACATACTGACTAATTGGTGTAGTGCAGTCATTTCAGACTATGTTTCCCCAAAGATTTATGTTGCTTTTTCCAGTGTGACTTTTAATGGAAATTCTTATGCATTCTTGTATATCTAATCTTTGCAAGGCATCATGAAGTGTGAAATAGCACCTAGGATAAGAGTAAGATTCTCTTTCAGGCTCTGTCACTAACTGGTTTCCTAACTTTGAATGAGTCCATCATATCATCAATATTTTTATTTAGAAATTGAGACAGTTGGGTTAGGTGGTTTCAAAAGAATCTAAGATTCTTTAATTCTGAGTGGGAACAGGAGATACAGGAACCTCAAAACTAACTCTGAATTAAGAATAAGATTATCCTGAGGGAGAATTGTCCAAACGTTATGGACAGATGCAGGTAAGATTGGGCAGTAATTGTCTGTCTACTGAAAAGACTTTCTCCATGATTTTCTTCTGTTTTCAAACCATTCACAAGAGAAGATTTGGCTCTAGGGACTATTGTTGGGCCTGTAGTTCATACTAAATGCATGGATCTGACCTTTTCAGGAGCTATAACTGTTCCCTTCTAATACCCTTCTCTCAACATGGGCATATGGTTAAAAGGAGATGTGAAGTGTCTGGAATTACAGCTGTGAAATCTAGGTCTCCACCTCATTCTTCCCCTTCTCAGTTTAATGCTTGGCTGAATTAAGCACTAAAATGAGAGGATAGGGCTGAGTTCAATCCAGATTACAAATGTGGGCAGAGAAAGTAAATCAAGAATGAATCTGAAATATTTTTCTACTTCAGTTCATGGAACTTATTTAAAGCATTTTTAATGAAGTTCCTAAGATAGGAATGTTTTTAAATCAGGAGAGAGGAATATTTTTTCTTAGGCCGATTGTAGGAGAAAAATCAGGTGTGGCCCCCTGCATGAAAAATGTTTCATTTAAGTAGAAAAAGATGAAATGATCTATTCTTCCACTGTTTTAAATGGAGAACTGAGAACTTAAAACTATTGAATAAATACAACATGTAATAGAAAATGTGTCAGTTCAAAATGGGTATAAAGTTAGAGAGGTAGGATATTAGGAAGGAAAAAAAAGGGGGAAGCGAGATAGACATAGCAAGATGGACACACAGCATCACAGATTTGCTCACACCAAGAAAAGTAAAGATAAGTACAAAAAGATAGTATGGAGACAGATAAGCACATGAAAACGTGCAGAAAATCAGGGTTGGACAACGGCAAAGAGAGTTTCATGGAGCCACATTTCATCTTGTGGCCTTTAGGATATTGTTACAAATTTTAAGTTCTATTGGAATTTGTAAAACTCTAGGATAATTAATGATGTTACCGATATTACCTCTTGGTGCTTTTTTTTTTTTTTGAGACAGAGTCTTGCTTTGTCACCCAGGCTGGAGTGCAGTGGTGCAATCTCGGGTCACTGCAACCTCTGCCTCCCAGTTCAAGCGATTCTCCTGCCTCAGCCTCCTGAGTAGCTGGGACTACAGGTGCCACCAGTGTGCCCAGCTAATTTTTGTATTTTTAGTAGAGACAGGGTTTCACCACATTGGCCAGGCTGGTCTCGAACTCCTGACCTCAAGTCATCTACCCACCTCAGCTTCCCAAAGTGCTGGAATTATAGGTGTGAGCCACTGCACCCAGCCTCTCTTGGTGCTTTTCTAATTAATGTAAACTAAGCAGGATATCTGACCTACATGTTCCAGGTTCTTCACCCTGATCAGTATCTCCAGTTTTCTCTGGAGTTAACTGGGTAGCAACCAGATTGCTTTTCCATTTGCTGCTGCTTCTCTCATGCAGTACTCACTGCTATCTTGATTTAGAAAGAACTAAGCCTATATTAAAGTTTACTCTGCTGGTCTTATTTGGCATTTATAGTTTAACCATTTATCTGTAAACCACAATGTAGCATTATAGCCTCTGCGAAGTAATATGTTCTGGGAAGTTTTAGTCTTTATTCAGTCCATTACCCCCTGCACCGTGGAGAGTCAGTGTTCTGTAAAACTCAAAAAGTCCAGTGCCAAGCCGATTTAGGGATTTGCCCCAATCCTTAAGACAATGTAAAGTACCTAAGCCCTCTTTTGGGGTGGCTCAAATTCCAGTGAAAGATAACTGACAGAATTCCCAACTCTCTTGTGGCTTTACCATTTTTCTCCTCTTTTGTGGGGGAAGGGAGAAAGAAAAACTGCTTTATTGTTTCTGTCAAAGTACTACATGGAAGTTTTTAGTGTGGGCAGTAAGGTGGACTAGACAGGTCCTGCTAAAAGAAAGAATTGCTATTACGTTGCTCTTACTCTTACTCCTTACACTCTTACTCCTTCCAAACAGAGCAGCCATTTAAAAATATGTGCCCAAAACAGAAGACTGAGAAGCAATAGGGTCCCTGTGATTTAAAACAAAACAAAACCAAAAAACTCCAAAGGACATTATTTACATGATATTCCATATAAGTGGTACTCTCTGGAGTTGTGAATGTAGTTTCCCTGTACTCAAGAAAGGTTGCCCTGGAAATAAATGACTGCATCTGAGTTGTCAATCATAAGTGGCCATCTTTGAAAGAAAGCATCCTAACGTAGGCTCAGAGATTTTCTACTGATTAAATCAACCATGATTTAAATCACCATCAAAGATCATGCAAGGACACCGTATTGGCTTTTTGTCTATTAGCATCCAGCAACATTTTCACATCACTTTGCTATCCTCTGTACTGCAAAGGGCTGCAAGCCTAAAAACATTTCCTAAACTCCATTGTCGGCTCATTTCTGGCTAGGTTCTACCAAAGAGAGAAAATAAAGATGAGAATGGGGAGGAAGAGAGGAAGCTTTTCTCTTTTAGCTTAGGTTCCGGCAATGGCAGGACCCTTCGAATCACTGAAGTCTGCTGCAATAGGAGCATAGTTGGATTGGCAGTGGGGAACCTGGGGCCTCAGAGGCATCAGCAGCTAATTCAGCAATTTCAAATGGCCTGTGAACTTCCAGGACCTTGCAGAGCTAGTTGAGCTTCTTATGCAGTAGCAGCAGTAACCAGAATAATAACAGTGGTGCTCACACTGCATCAGCAGTATTGTACTCATGAGGTCTGCATGTATATTAGGCTGTTCTTGCATTGCTATAAAGGAATACCTGAGACTGGGTAATTTATAAAGAAAAGAAGTTTCATTGGCTCATGGTTCTGCAAGCTGTACAGGAAGCATGGTGCCATCATCTACATTGCTTCTGGGGAGGCCTCAGGGAACTTTTACTCATGGTGCAAAGTGAAGCTAGTGCAGGCACATCACGTGGCAAGAGCGGGAGCAAGAAAGAGAGAGGAGAAATGCCACGCCCTTTTAAACAACCAAATCTCCTCAGAACTCACTATCATGAGGACAGCACCAAGAGGAGGGTGCTAAATCATTCACAAGAAACCCGCTGCCATGAGCCAATCACTTCCCAACAGGCCCCACCTCTAATACTGGGGATTACATCTAACATGAGAATTACAGGGGACATCCAAACTATATCATTGTACCCTTAGCCCCCCAAATCTCGTGTCCTTCTCACATTGCAAAATAGAATCAAATCCTCCCAATAGTCCCCCAAAGTCTTTTAGTCTCACTTCTGTGATCCAGACTGGAGTGCAGTGCTGTGATCATGGCTCACTGCAGCCTTGACTTCCTGGGTTCAGGTGATTCTCCCACCTCAGCCTCCCAAGTAGCTGAAACTACAGGTACACACCACCATGCCCTGGTAATTTTTTATCTCTTTAGTAGGGATGAAGTTTTGCCATGTTGCCTAGGCTCGTCTCAAACTCCTGGGCTCAAGCAATCCACCCACCTCAGCTTCCCAAAGTGCTAAGATTATAGGCATAAGCCACTAGGCCTGGCCTCCAGGCTTTCTTATACATCCTCTGAAATCTAGGCAGAGGCTGCCAATCCTCCTTCACTGTTGCAACTCTGCATTCACAGGCTTAACACCATGTGGAAGCCACCAAGGCTTACAGCTTATACCATCTGAAGCAGTGGCCTGAGCTGTATCTGGGGCTCTTTGAGCCAAAGCTGCAGCTGAAGTGGCCTAGATGCAGGAAGCAGTGTCCTGAGGCTGAGCAGAGCAGCGGGGCCCTGGGCCTGGCCCACAAAACCATTCTTTCCTCCTAGGCCTGTGGGCCTGTGATGGGAGGTGCTGCCTTGGAGAGCTCTGAAATGCTTTCAAGACCTTTTTCCCATTGTCTCGGTTATCAGCATCTAGATCCCTTTTAGTCATGCAAATCTCTAGCAAGTGGTTGCTCTGCAGCTGCTTGCATTCTTCCCCTGAAAAAGCTTTTCCTTTCTTTTTCACATGGCTAGGCTACAGATTTTCCAAACTTTTATGCTCTGCTTTCCCTTTAAATATGACTTCCAACTTTCGTTCATTTCTTTGTTCCTGCATCTGAGTGTAGGTTGTTAGAAATAGCCAGAACACCCCTTGAACACTCTGCTGTATAGAAATTTCTTCCACCAGATACCCTAAGTTATCACTCTTAAGTTTAAACTTCCATAGATCCCTAGGGCATGAACACAATACAGCCAAGCTCTTTGCTAAAGTGTAACATGGGTGACTTTTGCTCCAGTTCCTCATTTCCATATGAGACCTCAGCAGCTTGGACTTCACTGTCCATATCACTATCAGCATTTGGTCACAACAATTTGACCAGTCTCTAAGAAGTACTAAACTTTCCATCATCTTCCTGTCTTCTTCTGAGTCCTCCAAATTCTTCCAGTCTTTACCTGTTACCCAGTTCCAAAGCCACTTCCACAATTTTAGGTGTCCTCATAGCAATGCCCCACTCTTTGTTATCAATTTTTACTATTAGGTCATTCTTGCCTTGCTGTAAAGGAATACCTGAGACTGGGTAATTTATAAAGAAAAGAGATTTAATTGGCTTATGGTTCTGCAAGCTGTACAAGAAGCATGGTGCCTGCATCTGCTTACCTTCTACGGAGGCTTCAGGAGCTTTTACCCATGGTGAAAGGTGAAGTGGGACCGGGCACATCACATGATGAGAGCAGGAGCAAGAAACAAGGGGAGGTGTCACACACTTTTAAACAACTGAATCTCCCGAGAACTCACTTGCTATCATGAGAACAGCACCAACGGATGGTGCTAAACCGTTCATGAGAAGTCCACCCCCAAGACCCAATCACCTCCCAGCAGGCCCCACCTCCAACACTGGGAATTATATCTCAACATGAGAATTGGAGGGGACATCCAAAGTATATCAGCATGATACCACCTAACCTTTTCCCCTCCAACCTCAGGCATAAGAGTGGCTTCTTACAGTTACTAATCTCTAGGTACCAATACCTTTCTTCTTCTTCTTCTTCTTTTTTTTTAAAATCATCCAGGCCTTCCCACTTGCATAACAAATTTCTTTTTTAATGTTTTGTTTTTGTTTTCTCTTTTATTTATTTGGATAAGGATCCAAACAGATTTCTTATATTAAATTCCCTATATTTGAAATATCTTCCTCTGTTTTATTCTACCTAGATTTCTTTTTTTTGAAGATGGAGTCACTCTGTCGCTCAGGCTGGAATGCAGTGGCGCAATCTTGGCTCACTGCAACCTCTGCCTCCTGAGTAGCTGGGACTACAGGTGCATGCCATCACACCTGGCTAATTTTTTGTATTTTTAGTAGAGATGGGGTTTCACCATGTTAGCCAGGATGGTCTCAATCTCCTGACCTCATGATCTACCCGCCTCAGCCTCCCTATTCTACCTAGAGTTTTTAATGTGAATATGAGAAAGAAAAAATAAGAAGAAGCATATTTTGATCCTCTGAGGGTTTTATGTATTGGAAAAATCAAATACAGAATATGGAATGCCAAGATATAAAATGTTTCAAGAAAAAAATGCCATCTTCAAAATAGCAAGTTACAAGAAAACGTAGAAGTGACCTATTGGATTTGGAAAAAATAAAAGATAACATTTAGTAATAAAAAATAAGTTGGTAAAATTACAAAACATCATCAGTAAGTTAAATATCAGAGGGCCAAGCAAGATGGCAGAATAGAAGCCTTCACTGTTTGTCCCCTTCCACAGAAACACCAAATTTTAACAACTATCTGCACACAGAAAAGTACCATCACAAGGACCGAAAAATTAGGTGAGCCATTACAGTACTTGGTTTTAACTTCGCAGTGCTGAAGGAAGCATTGAAGATGGCTGGAGAGACAATCTTGAATTGCCAATGCCAGTCATTTCTCATCCCCCAGCAGTAGCTGTGCAGCATGGAGAGCCTGTGCACTTGGGGAAGAGAGAGTGCAGTGACTAGGGGACATTACATTGAACTCAGTACTGTCCTGTCATAGCGAGAGCAAAGCTGTGCTGGACTCAGCCAGTACCTGTGCCTGGAGGGAGCATTTGGACCAGACCTAGCTAGAAGAGACTCACCCATCCCAGCACATGGAACTTGAGTTTCTCAGCAAGCCTTGCCACCTCAGGCCAAAGTGCTCTGGGGTGCTAGGTAAACTTGAAAGGCTAGAGTACTAGTCCTAGTCCTAATTGCCAAGGACTGCAATTCCTAGGCAACTGATAGTGCTGGGCTGGGCTCAGAGCCAGAGGACTAGGGTGGCACATGACCTAGGGAGACACCAGCCAGGGTGGTGAAGGGAGTGCGTGTGCCATCCCTCCACTAACTTCAGGCAATGCAGCTCATAGTCATGAAAGTGACTCCTTCCTTCTGCTTAAGGAGAGGAGAGTGAAGAGTAGAGAGATCTTTGTCTTACATCTTGGATACCAGCTCAGCTACAGTAGGATAAGGCACCAGGTAGTCATGAGGCCCCCGTTCCAGGCCCTAGCCCCCGAGTGACATTTCTAGACACACCCTGGGCCAAAAGGGAATCCACTGCTTTTAAGAGAAGGACCCATTTCTGGCAGCATGCATTACCTGCTGAATAAAGAGCCCTTGGATCCTGAATAACCAGCAGGTAGTATGCCATGGGCCTTTGCTCTGAGACATGCTGACTGCAGGTGTAATCCAGCACATTCCTAGCAGGGGTGGCTATGGTGAAAGACTGCTTCTGTTTGAGAAAAGCAGAGGGAAAAGTAAAGGGGACTTTGTCTTGCACCTTAGGTTCCAGCTCAGTCACAGTGGAGTAGAGCAACAAACAGGCTCTTGGGGTCCCTGAGTCCAAGCCTAGGGCCTTGGACATTTCTGGACCTGACCTGGGGCAGAGGGGAGCCCACTGCCCTGAAGGGTGAGTCCCAGGTCTGCCAGCATTCACCACCACAAGCTGTCTGAAGAGGCTTTGGGCTTTAAGTGAACATTGGTAGTGGCCTGGCAGAACCACCCCACCCTCTGTGGGCAGATGATAGTAGTAGCCACAGGGAGAGGCCCCTCTACCAGTAGAAAGGGTAGGGAAGTGCAAGAAGGACTTTGTATTGTAATTTGAGTGCCAGTTTAGCTGCCATAGAGTAGAACATCAGGCAAATTTCTAAAGTTTTTGACTCCAATCCCTGGCCCCCCAGATAGCACATCTGGTCACACCTGGAGGCTGGGGGAACTCACCATCCTGAAGGGAAGGACACAAACCTGGCTGGCTTTGCCATCTGCTTATCATAGAGCCTTTGGCCCTTGAGTGAACATAGGTGGTAGCCAGGTAGTGGTTACAGTGAGCCATGGATGAGACTCAGTGCTGTGCTGGCTTCAGGTCTGACCCAGCAGTGTCCCAGTGGTGGTGACCACAGGGGTGCTTGCCTCACCACACCCTCAGTTCCAGGCAGTTCAGCATAGAGAGAGAGGGTCTGTTTGTTTGGGAGAAAGGAAGGGAAAAGAGAAAGAGTCTCTGCCTGGTAATCCAGATAATTATTCCAGATCTTATTGAAGACCACCAATGTGGTACCTCTATGAGTCTGCAGAAACCACTGTGATATTGGGCTTGGGACCCAAGTCCCTTTGAATACCTGGAAAGTTTCCTAAAGAAGGATGGCACAAACAAGCCCAGACTGTGAAGACTACAATAAATACCTAACTCTTCAATGCCCAAACATTGACAAACACCTACCAGCATCAAGATCATCCAGGAAAATATGACCTCACCAAATAAACTAAATAGGTCCCCAGGGGACAATCCTGGAGAAGGAAAGACATTTGACTTTCTAGAGAGTTCAAAATAGCTGTTTTGAGGAAATTCAAAACAATTCAAGATAACACAGAGAAGGAATTCAGAATTCTATCAGGTGAATTCAACAAACAGATTGAAATAATTAAAAAGAATCAAGCAGAAATTCTGGAGTTGATAAATGCAACTGACATACTGAAGAATTTATCAGAGTCTCTTTAATAGCAGAATCAATCAAGTAGAAGAAAGAATTAGTGAACCTGAAGACAGGCTATTTGAAAATACACAGTCAGGGGAGACAAAACAAAAAATAATAAAAAAGAATGAAGCACATCTAAAAGATCTAGAAAATATCCTCAAAGGGGCAAACCTAAGAGTTGTTGGCCTTAAAGAGGAGGTAGAGAAAGAGATAGGAGTAGAACGTTTATTCAAAGGAATAACAGAAAACTTCCCAAACCTAGAGAAAGTTACCAATATTAAAATACAAGATAGTTATAGAACACTAAGCAGATTTAACCAAAAGAGGCATACCTCAAGCCATCTAGGAATCAAACTCCCAAAGTTCAAGGAAAGGATCCTAAAAGCCTCAAGAGAAAAGAAACAAATAACACGCAATGGAACTCCAATACATCTACCAACAGACTTTTCAGTGGAAACCTTATAGGCCAGGAGAGAGTGGCATGACATATTTAAGATGCTGAAGGAAAACAACTTTTGCCCTGGAATGGTGAAAATATCCTTCAAGCATGAAGGAGAAATAAAGACCTTTGCAGACAAACAAAAGCTGGAGGATTTCATGAACATCAGACCTGTCCTACAAGAAATGCTAAAGGGAGTTCTTCAATCTGAAAGAAAAGGATGTTAATTAGCAAGAAGAAATCATCTGAAGATCCAAAACTCACTGGTAATAGTAAGCACACAGAAAAACACAGAATATTATAACAGTGTAATTCTAGTGTGTAAGCATTCTTAAGTAGAAAGACTAAATGATGAACCAATCAAAAATAGTAACTACAACAACTTTTCAAGATCTAGTCAGTAGAATAAGACATAAGGAGAAATAACAAAAAGTTAAGAAGCAGGGGGAAGAAGTTAAAGGGTAGAATTTTTATCAGTTTTCTTTTTGCATGTTTGTTTATACAATCAATGTTAAGTTGCCATTAATTTAAAATAATGGATTATAAGATAGTATTTACAAGCCTAACAGTAACTTAAATTGAAAAATATACAACAGATAAATAAAAATAAAAAACAAGAAATTAAATGATATCACCAGAGAAAATTATCTTCACTAGAAGGAAGACAGGAAGGAAGAAAAGAAGGAAGAGAAAACCAGAAGACAAATAACAAAATGTCGGGAGTAAGTCCCTTCTTATCAACAATAACACTGAATGTAAATAGACTAAACTCTCCAACCAAAACATGGCTGAATGGGCTGGTGGGCTGGGGGGCGGTGGTAGGAAGCAAGACTCAGTGATCTGTTGCCTGTAAGAAACACACTTCACCAGTAAAGACACACATAGATTGAAAATAAAAGGGATGGAAAAAGTTATCCCATGGCAATGAAAAACAAGAAAAAGCAGAAGTGGCTATACTTACATCAGACAAAACAGATTTTAAGACAAAAACTGTAAGAAGAGACAAGATCATTATATAATGATAAAGAGGTTGATCATTTATCATTATTGCACAGGATATAATGATTATAAATATATATATATGTACCCAACACTGGCACATCCAGATATATAAAGCAACTATTATTAGAGCTAAAAAGAGTGATAGACCTCAATACTATAATAGCTGGAGATTTCAACACCCCACTTTTAACATTGGAATGATCTACCAGACAGAAACTCATCAAAGAAATGTCAGACTTCATCTGAACTATAAAACAAATGGACCTAATAGATAGTTACAGAACTTCTTATTCAAAGGCTTTAGAATACACATTCTTTTCCTCATCACCTGGATCATTCTCAAGGACAGACTATATGTTAGTTTGCAAAACAAATCTTGGCTGGGTGCAGTGGCTCACACCTGTAATCCCAGCACTTTGGGAGGCCAAGGCGGGTGGATCACGACATCAGGAGATTGAGACCATCCTGGCCAACATGGTGAAACCCTGTCTCTACTAAAAATACAAAAATTAGCTGGGTGTGGAGGCATGTGCCTGTAATCTCAGCTACTTGGGAGGCTGAGGCAGGAGAATCACTTAAACCAGGGAGTCGGAGGTTGCAGTGAACCAAAATGGCACCACTGCACTCCAGCCTGGCAACAGAGCAAGACTCTGTCTCAAAAAAAAAAAAAAAAAAGTCTCAAAACATTCAAAAATTGAAATAATGTCTGGCATCTTCATCTTCTCTGACCACAATGGAATAAAACTAGAAACCAACAAAAGGAATTTTGGAAACTATAAAAACGTGGGGAAATTAAGCAATATGCTCCTGAATGACCAGTAGGTCAATGAAGAAATTAAGAAGGAAATTGAAAATTTTCTTGAAGCAAATGATGTTGGAAACACAACATACCAAAACCTATGGGATATACTGAAAGCAGTACTAAGGGGAGAGTTATAGCTAAAAGTGCCTACATCAGAAAAGAGAAAAAACTCCAAATAAATAACCCAATGATGCATTTTAAAAAACTAGAAAACCAAGAGCAAACTAAGCAAAACCAAGAGCAAACCAAGAGCAAAATTTAGTAGAAGAAAACAAATAATAAAGATCAGAGCATAAATAAATTGAAATGAAGAAAACAATACAAAAGATCAATGAAACAAAAAGTTAGTTTCTTGAAAAGATAAACAAAATTGACAAACCTTTAGCCAAACTAATGAGGAAAAAAAAGGGGAAAAGACCCAAACAAATACAATCAAAGATGAAAAGGAGATATTACAATCATTACAACTGATACTGCAGAAATTCAGAGGCTCGTTAGTGGCTACTATGATCAACTATATACCAATAAATTGGAAAATCTAGAGGAAATGGATAAATTCCTAGAAACATACAACTTATCATGATTGAACCATGAAGAAATCCAAAACCTGAGCAGACCAATAACAAGTTAACAAGATCGGAGGTGTAATAAAAAGTATGCCAGTAAAGAAAAGCCTGGGGCCCTGTGACTTCACTGCTGAATTCTACCAAATATTTAAAGAGTGAATATCAATGCTACTGAAACTATTCTAAAATATAGAGAAGGAGGGAATACTTCCAAACTCATATCTATGAGTCCAGTATTCCTCTGATACCAAAACCAGACAAAGACACATCAAAAAAAGAAGACTACAGGCCAATATCTCTGATTAATATTGATGCCAAAATCTACAACAAAATATCAACAAACCAAATTCCGCAATACATTACAAAGATCATTCATCATGACCAGGTGGATTTATCCCAGGGATGCAAGGTTGATTCAACATATGCAAACCCATCAATGTGATACATCATAACAACAGAATGAAGAACAAAAACCCTATGATCATTTCAATTGATGCTGAAAAAGCAGTTGATAAAATTCAACATCCCTTCATGATAGAAACCCTCAAAAAACGAGGAATAGAAGGAATATGCCTCAACATAATAAAAGCCATATACAACAGACCCACAGCTAGTATCATAGAATGGGGAAAAACTGAAAGCCTTTCTCAAAGATCTGAAATAAGACAAGAGTGCCCTCTTTCACCACTGTTATTCAACATAGTACTGGAAGTCATAGCTAGAGCAATTAGACAAGAGAAAGAAATAAAAGGCATGCACATTGGAAAGGAAGAAGTCAAATTATCCTTCTCTGCAGATAATATCATCTTATATTTTAAAAAACCTAAACTCTACCAGAAAGTGTTAGAACTGATAAACAAATTCAGCAAAGTTGCAGGATACAAAATCAACACACAAAAATCAGTAGCGTATCTATATGGCAACAGTGAAGAATCTGAAAAATAAAATTAAAAATTAATCTCATTTAAAATAGCCACAAATAAAATACCTAGGAATTAACTTAACTAAAGAAGTGAAAGATCTCTACAATGAAAACTATAAAACACTGATGAAAGAAATTGGAGAGGGCACACAAAAATGGAAAGATGTTCCATTTTCATGACTTGGAAGAGTCAATATTGTTAAAATGTCCTTATTACCCAAAGCAGTCTATGGATTCAATGCAATCCCTACCAAAATACCAATGACATTCTCCACAGAATTAGAAAGAACAATTATGGTCCATTCCAAGATGGCCAAATAGGAACAGCTCTGGTCTGCAGCTCCCAGCATGATTGACGCAGATGGGTGATTTCTGCATTTGCAACTGAGGTACCTATTTCATCTCACTGGGACTGGTTGGACAGTGGGTACAGCCCATGGAGGGTGAGCTGAAGCAGGGCGGGGCATCGCCTTACCCGGGAAGCACAAGGGGTCTGGGGATTTCCCTTTCCTAGCCAAGGGAAGCCATGACAGACTGTGCTGGGAAAATCGGGACACCGCCACCTAAATACTATGCTTTTCCAATGGTCTTAGCAAATGGCACACCAGGACATTATATCCTGTGCATGGCTCAGTGGGTCCCATGCCCACAGAGCCTTACTCACTGCTAGTGCAGCAGTCTGAGATCAAACTGCTAGGCGACAGCCTGGCTGGGGGAGGGGCGTCCACCCTTGCTGAGGCTTGAGTAGGTAAACAAAGCAGCAAGGAAGCTTGAACTGGGTGAAGCCCACTGTAGCTCAACAAGGCCCGCCTGCCTCTGTAGACTCCACTTCTGGGGGCAGGGCATAGCTGAACAAAAGGCAGCAGAAACTTCTGCAGACTCAAACATCCCTGTCTGATAGCTCTGAAGAGAGTAGTGGTTCTCCCAGTGTGGTCTTTGAGCTCTGAGAATGGACAGACTGCCTCCTCAAGTGGGTCCCTGACCCCCGAGTAGCCTAACAGGGAGACATCTCCCAGTAGGGGCCAACTGACACCTCATACAGCCAGGTTCCCCTCTGAGACAAAGCTTCCAGAGGAAGGATCAGGCAGCAATATTTGCTGTTCTGCAATATTTGCTGCTCTGTAGCCTCCGCTGGTGGTACCCAGGCAAACAGGGTCTGGAGTGGACATCCAGCAAACTCCAACAGACCCACAGCTGAGGGACCTGACTGTTAAAAGGAAAACTAACAAACAGAAAGGAATAGCATCAACATCAACAAAAAGGACATCCACACCAAAACTCCATCTGTAGGTCACCATCATCAAAGACCAAAGGCAGATAAAACCACAAAGATGGGGAGAAACCAGAGCCGAAAAGCTGAAAATTCTAAAAACCAGAGTGACTCTTCTCCTCCAAAGGATTGCAGCTCCTCGCCAGCAGCAGAAAAACCTGGACAGAGAATGACTTTTACGAGTTGGCAGACGTAGGCTTCGGAAAGTCAGTAATAACAAACTTCTCCAAGCTAAAGGAGGATGTTCGAACCCATCGCAAGGAAGCTAAGCCTTGAAAAAAGATTAGACGAATGGCTAACTAGAATAAACAGCATAGAGAAGACCTTAAATGACCTGATAGAGCTGAAAACCACAGCATGAGAACTACATGATGCATGCACAAGCTTCATTAGCTGATTCAATCAAGTGGAAGAAAGAGTATCAGTGACTGAAGATCAAATTAATGAAATGAAGTGACAAGAGAAGTTTAGAGAAGAAAGAGTAAAAAGAAATGAAAAAAGCCTCCAAGAAATATGGGACTATGTGAAAAGACCAAATGTACGTTTGATTGGTGTACCTGAAAGTGACGGGGAGAATGGAACCAAGCTGGAAAATACTCTTCAGGATAGTATCCAGGAGAACTTCCCCAACCTAGCAAGGCAGGCCAACATTCAAATTCACGAAATACAGAGAACACCACAAAGATACTCCTCAAGAAGAGCAACCCCAAGGCACATAATTGTCAGATTCACCAAGGTTGAAATGAAGGAAAAAATGTTAAAGGCAGCCAGAGAGAAAGGTCAGGTTACTCACAAAGGGAAGCCCATCAGACTAACAGCAGATCTCTCAGCAGAAACTCTACAAGCCAGAAGAGAGTGGGGGCCGATATTCAACATTCTTAAAGAAAAGAATTTTGAAACCAGAATTTCATATACAGCCGAACTAAGCTTCATAAGTGAAGGAGAAAGAAAATCCTTTACAGACAAGCAGATGCTGAGAGATTTTGTCACCATGAGGCCTGCCTTAGAAGAGGTCCTGAAGGAAGCAATAAAAATGGAAAGGAACAACCAGTACCAGCCACTGCAAAAACATGCCAAATTTTAAAGACCGTCGATGCTAAGAAGAAACTGCATCAACTAATGGGCAAAATAACCAGCTAACATCATAATGACAGGATCAAATTCACAAATAACAATATTAACCATAAATGTAAATGGGCTAAATTACCCAATTAAAAGACACAGACTGGCAAATTGGATAAAGAGTCAAGACCCATTGGTGTGCTGTATTCAGGAGACCCATCTCATGTGCAGAGACACACATAGGCTTAAAATAAAGGGATGGAGGAAGATCTACCAAGCAAATGGAAAGAAAAGAAAGCAGGGGTTGCAATCCTAGTGCTGATAAACAGACTTTAAACAGACAAAGATCAAAAGAGACAAAGAAGGCCATTACATAATGCTAAAGGGATCAATACAACAAGAAGAGCTAACTATCCTAAATATATATGCACCCAATACAGGAGCACCCAGATTCATAAAGCCAGTCTTTAGAGACCTACAAAGAGACTTAGATTCCCACACAATAATAATGGGAGACTTTAAGACCCAACTGTCAATATTAGACAGATCAATGAGACAGAAGGTTAATAAGGATAACCAGGACTGAAACTCAGCTCTGCACCAAGCAGACCTAATAGACATCTACAGAACTCTCCACCCCAAATCAACAGAATATACATTCTTCTCAGCACCACATCGCACTTATTCCAAAATTGACCACATAATTGGAAGTAAAGCACTCCCCAGCAAATGTAAAAGAACAGAAATCACAACAAAATGTCTCTCAGACAAAAGTGCAATCAAATTAGAACTCAGTATTAAGAAACTCACTCAAAACTGCATAACTGCATGGAAATTGAACAACCTGCTCCTGAATGACTACTCAGTAAATAACGAAATGAAGGCAGAAATAAAGATGTTATTTGAAACCAATGAGAACAACGACACAATATACCAGAATCGCTGGGACACATTTAAAGCAGTGTTTAGAGGGAAATGTATAGCACTAAATGCCCACAAGAGAAAGCAGGAAAGATCTAAAAATGACACCCTAACATCACAATTAAAAGACCTAGAGAAGCAAGAGCAAACAAATTCAAAAGCTAGCAGAAGGCAAGAAATAACTAAGATCAGAGCAGAACTGAAGGAGATAGAGATACAAAAAAACCTTCAAAAAAATCAATGAATCCAGAAGCTGGTTTTTTGAAAAGATCAACAAAATTGATAGACTGCTAGCAGGACTAATAAAGAAGATAAGAGAGAAGAATCAAATAGACTGAATAAAAAATGATAAAGGGGATATCACCACTGATCCCACAGAAATACAAACTACCATCAGAGAATACTAGAAACATCTCTATGCAAATAAACTAGAAAATCTAGAAGAAATTGATAAATTTCGGGACACATTCACCCTCCCAAGACTGAACCAGGAAGAAGTTGAATCGCTGAATAGACCAATAATAGGCTCGGAAATTGAGGCAATAATTAATAGCCTACCAACCAATGAAAGTCCAGGACCAGACGGATTCACAGCTGAATTCTACCAGAGGTACAAAGAGGAGCTGGTACCATTCCTTCTGAAACTATTCCAATCAATAGAAAAAGAGGAAATCCTCCCTAACTCATTTTATGAGGCCAGCATCATCCTGATACCAAAGCCTGGCAGAGACACAACAAAAAAAGAGAATTTTAAACCAATATCCCTGAGGAACATTGATGCAAAAATCCTCAATAAAATACTGGCAAACCGAATCCAGCAGCACATCAAAAAGCTTATCCACTAAGATCAAGTCGGCTTCATCCCTGGGATACAAGGCTGGTTCAACATACACAAGTCAATAAACGTAATTCATCACGTAAACAGAACCAATGACAAGAACCACATGATTATCTCAATAGATGGAGAAAAGGCCTTTGAAAAAATTCAACAGCCCTTCATGCTAAAAACTCTCAATAAACTAGGTATTGATGGGACGTATCTGAAAATAATATCAAACCCACAGCCAATATCATACTGAATGGGCAAAAACTGGAAGCATTCCCTTTGAAAACCAGCACAAGAAAAGGATGCCCTCTCTCACCACTCTTATTCAACATAGTGTTGGAAGTTCTGGCCAGGACAATCAGGCAAGAGAAAGAAATAAAGGGTATTCAATTAGGAAAAGAGAAAGTCAAACCGTCCCTGTTTGCAGATGACATAATTGTATATTTAGAAAACCACATCATCTCGGCCCCAAATTTCCTTAAGCTGATAAGCAATTTCAGCAAAGTCTCAGGATACAAAATCAAAGTGCAAAAATCACAAGCATTCTTATACACCAGTAAAAGACAAACAGAGAGCCAAATCATGAGTGAACTCCCATTCTCAATTGCTACAAAGGAATAAAATACCTAGGAATCCAACTTACAAGGGATGTGAAGGACCTCTTCAAGGAGAACTACAAACCACTGCTCAAGGAAATAAAAGAGGACACAAACAAATGGAAGAACATTCCATGCTCATGGATAGGAAGAATCAATATCGTGAAAATGGCCATACTGCCCAAGGTAATTTATAGATTCAATGCCATCCCCATCAAGCTACCAATGACTTTCTTCACAGAGTTGGAAAAAACTACTTTAAAGTTCATATAGAACCAAAAAAGAGCCCGCATTGCCAAGACAATCCTAAACAAAAAGAACAAAGCTGGCGGCATCATGCTACCTGGCTTCAAACTATACTACAAGGCTACAGTAACCAAAACAGCATGGTACTGGTGCTAAAACAGAGATATAGACCAATGGAACAGAACAGAGGCCTCAGAAACAACACCACACATCTACAACCATCTGATCTTTGACAAACCTGACAAGAAATGGGGAAAGGATTCACTATTTAATAAATGGTGCTGGGAAAACTGGCTAGCCATATGTAGAAAGCTGAAACTGGATCCCTTCTTTACACCTTATACAAAAATTAATTCAAGATGGATTAAAGACTTAAATATTAGACCTAAAACCATAAAAACCCTAGAAGAAAACCTAGGTGATACCATTCAGGACATAGGCATGGGCAAGGACTTCATGTCTAAAACACCAAAAGCAATGGCCACAGAAGCCAAAATTGACAAATGTGATCTAATTAAACTAAAGAGCTTCTGCACAGCAAAAGAGACTACCATCACAGTGAACAGGCAACCTACAGAATGGGAGAAAATTTTTGCAATCTACTCATCTGACAAAGGGTTAATATCCAGAATCTACAAAGAACTCAAACAAATTTACAAGAAAAACACAAACAACCCCATCAAAAAGTGGGTGAAGGATATGAACAGACACTTCTCAAAAGAAGACATTTATGCAGCCAACAGACACATGAAAAAATGTTCATCATCACTGGCCATCAGAGAAATGCAAATCAAAACCACAATGAGATACCATCTCATACCAGTTAGAATGGCGATCATTAAAAAGTCAGGAAACAGCAGGTGCTGGAGAGGATGTGGAGAAATAGGAACACTTTTACACTGTTGGTGGGACTGTAAACTAGTTCAACCATTGTGGAAGACAGTGTGGCAATTCCTCAAGGATCTGGAACTAGAAATACCATTTGACCCAGCGATCCCATTACTGGGTATATATCCAAAGGATTATAAATCATGCTGCTATAAAGACACATGCACACATATGTTTATTGTGGCACTATTCACAATAGCAAAGACTTGGAACCAACCCAAATGTCCATCAGTGATAGACTGGATTAAGAAAATGTGGCACATATACACCATGGAATACTATGCAGCCATAAAAAATGATGAGTTCATGTCTTTTGCAGGGACGTGGATGAAGCTGGAAAGCATCATTCTCAGCAAACTATAGCAAGGACAAAAAACCAAACACCGCATGTTCTCACTCATAGGTGGGAATTGAACAATGAGAACACTTGGACACAGGAAGGGGAACATCACACACCGTGGCTTGTCGTGGGGTTGGGGGTGGGGAGAGGGATAGCATTAGGAGATATACCTAATGTAAATAACGAGTTAATGGGTGCAGCACATCAACATGGCACATGTATACATATGTAACAAACCTGCATGTTGTGCACATGTACCCTAGAACTTAAAGTATAATTAAAAAAATAAAAGAAAAAGTACTTAATTTCACTAGGAATCAGGGAAATGCACATTTAAACCACAGTGTGGTATCATTACAGATCCACTAGATTAGAAACAATAATTCTGGGCCGGGCCTGGTGGCTACAGCTGTAATCCCAGCACTTTGGGAGGCTGAGGTGGGCAGATCAGGAGGTCAGAAGATCGAGACAATCCTGGCTAACACGGTGAACCCCGTCTCTACTAAAAATACAAAAAAGTAGCCAGGCGTGGTGGCAGGCACCTGTAGTCCCAGCTACTCGGGAGGCTGAGGCAGGAGAATAGCGTGAACCCGGGAGGAGTTTGCAGTGAGCGGAGATTGCACCACTGCAGTCCAGCCTCGGCAACAGAGCGAGACTCCGTCTCAAAAAAAAAAAAAAAAAGATACAATAATTCCGAAAATACCAAGTATAGGGGAAGGATGTATAACAAGAGAGATTCTTCTCATGCACTTCTTGAAGGAATGTAGATTGGTAAAACCACATTGAAAAGCAGTTTTGCTTTGCCTAGTAAAGTTGAAGATTCATATATGTTACATCAGTAATCCCACTCAGGTATTTTTAAGAGAAGCTTATGGGCATGTGCACCAGGATATACATACAAGAATGTTTATGGCAGCATTTGTGCATAATAGCACCAAACTAGAAACCAAACTTATGTCCACCAATAGTAGATTGAATAAATTGTTGAGTATGTACACAATGGATTATATTATACACACTATTTTTAAATAATAACTACAGATGGTCTCTAACTTAGGATGGTTTAACTTATCATTTTTTGACTTTACAATGGGTATATCTGGGTATTAAATGCATTTTTGGCTTACAATATTTTTGACTTATGACAGGTTTATCAGGAGATAACCTCATGGTAAGGTGAGGAACATCTGTATTGATATTTGCTTGACTTTAACAGAGGAAAAAGAAAAAGTAAAACTGATGGAATTGCTGAAACTTCAGATAGACTTTTCTTTAAAACTAGAGATGTTAGGCCAGGAGTGGTGGCTCATGTCTGTAATCCCAGCACTTTGGGAGGCTGAGGTGGGCAGATCACGAGGTCAAGAGATTGAGACCATCCTGGCCAACATGGTGAAAACCTGTCTCTACTAAAAATACAAAAATTAGCTGGTCGTGATGGCGCATGCCTGTAGTCCCAGCTACTTGGGAGGCTGAGGCAGGAGAATTGCTTGAACCTGGGAAGTGGAGGTTGCAGTGAGCTGAGATCGCACCACTGCACTCCAGCCTGGCAACAGAGTGAGACTCCGTCTCAAAAAAAAAAAAAAATCTAGAGATGTTAGTTCTCAAAAGAGCTCTTTGGAGGTAATATTATGAAAAGTAAACAGAACTGCATTTTCCTCTACTTTTTTAGGAGCATCAGTTTAATAAATAATAGTACATATAAAATCATAATGCTATAGTCTTTATGGAATGTTCTTATGTGTGTGCATGTGTGTGTTCTTACTTAAGTACAAGTTTAAACCTCAGACAGTATTTATTGATTTCTTATTTTCTGTCCACTCAGAAAGTCATGGTGGACATGGATTGTTTTAAATTCATGTTTAATTGATCTTGAATTTTCTGGCATAACCCTGGTATCAGAGACACAAGTGGTCTAAGACTACTCTGTGGGCCTGTTTTGTCAACTTATCTGTCATACAATGGAGGGGATGTTTTCTCTAGATACTCCGCTGAGCTGCTGACAATTCAAAGTTCCCTTTGGAGGTCTTGGGGACCAGAGGCTGGTCTCATTGGCCAGTTACATGTGGCAGAGGGAACGAGGGGCCCTCCTTGGTGGCAATAGGACACCTCTTAGGTTGGAGACAATACTTAAAGCCATGCTATGGGACCAAGATCCAAGAACCTGGTTAGGGTTTGAAACCTGCCAAATCTGAAAGTTCCAAAGGCAGACACCAAATTTAGGGTATGAGATCCAGAGTTTGGGGCCAGGAAAATCAAAGCTTTTGTGAATTGTGAACTGTAAAACAGAAAAGAGGGACTTGGAGAAGGTCCTGAGTAATTACTGCTCACAGAACTTAAAGCATTCACAATCTGCCATGACATGCTATTTAGAGATCAGCAAGAAAGCAAGGCACAGGTGGTTCTGCAGTAGTAAAAGCTTGAGGTGGATCACTAGTAAGCATGCTAACTGCCATGTAATGTAAGGAAATCTCCATTTTTATAGACAAAGTATTCCATAGCCTGCCAGTAGGAAAGCTCCTTTGACCCCTCACTGAGCGGTCACTCAGGTCTTCAGGATGTCTTTCTGCACACATTTCTTTCCAAGAGTTAGTGGAGTGAGGCTTCTGGGCTTATACTGGTGTCTTACAGTTGCAGTGTTTCTCAGCACTTGCCATCTACTGGCTTAAGGGACAGCAATTCTGAATGCCCCCTAGGACCTCTTTTTACAGCTTAGACTGGGCAATAAACTCAAAGAAAAAACTCACAGTAAAAATAGTTCACTTGTCCCCTTCTCTAACCCACATATGGAGACAAAACAAATTTCTCATAATATACCAACACTTTTAAAAGTGGAAGCCTAATGATTTGAATTCCAGTGGGTAAAGAAGGAAGCAATGTTTTTATGTCCTCTCCACCTTGGAACAGGGTGGGCTATTTCTCCATTTATGTGGGCTGGCAGCAGATGGGGAGGTAAGGGCTTCTCATGATCCACAGCACCACAGTGCCAGCCCCCTGTCAAGCCTATATCAAGAAGAGGTGTGCAGGAGAAAGCTGAGTGTTAGGATTTCACCTGGGCAGAAGAATCTGGGGTGCCAGTTGCAGATTCCCGAAAGAGTGACTGAGATGTGACTTGTTGTGGTCCTTTTCCTGTTCCTGGAGTCAGAAAAAAGGGACCAGCTGCTTACTGATCCATCTTCTTTGAAATGAAGTGGAGATTAATTCCTAATTGTTCCACTTCTCATACCTACACATCACAAGTGTAGGTTCACTCCTGATCATTTCTGTGTGTTTTGTATTGTACTGTATTGTATTGTACTGTATTGTAGACAGGGTCTTGCTCTGTTGCCCACGCTAGAGTGCAGTGCTGACCATTTCTTTATCTTTTCAAGGCAGCCCTGATCCCACAGATAGTCCTTCATCCCTTCTTCACTAACAGCCCCTCAGTACTGGATTCATACTCTCTTTAAGTCCCAGCCGTTTGAGGTTTCAAAGTTTGCTACACTGCCCTCTGCTGGTCTGAACTCGGATTTACCCTAAAATGGGGGGCTCCCATTGCCAAGTACTTGAAGTTCACCCTAGATAAACGGCTTCATCAATCTCTATAGCACTTGATTTCCTTTCCTTATCTGGTGAAGTTTCCTATTCATATAGAACTTAGAGATGCTTAGGCTCTTGGACAGTTTCTGCAAATGTAGCATGAGGCTCTTGGAAAGGGAGACTTCTCTACTTAAGGTTGCTCCCTGGCTCCTGGCTTAATCTTTTCAGTGACATTTAATTCTACGGCCAATATCTGATGTTTACTCTTGTTTCTAAGCCATGGATCCTTTCTTGGTCCTCGAGTATGTTAGCCAATATGTCACCCAGATCCTTAAAAAGAGTTAGGAAACCATTCCCTGAGGTACCCTAGAAGTCTGCAGTGATACCAGTTGCTTCCAGTCTATTCTGATGAATACTGTTCCTATGAAATCACTGGTGCATACCACCTACAACTGCCAAGATCACTCATCCTGTGTGTTTAACCCAGGACTGTCTGCTTCCAGTCTGCTTTAGAAATCACGTACAAATATTTTTAAAAATATTATCTACTAATAAGGCAATCTCTCATCACAGTACAGTACAAACACAAGGTGTGTTATTAAGGATTTATCTGGCACCACAAAATTTGCCATAAAACTTCAAAGTCTTAAGAATAGGATTATCTAAAAAACTCAACATCACTGATCATTAGAGAAATGCAAATCCAAACCACAATGAGATATGATTTCACGCCAGTCAGAATGGTGATCATTAAAAAGTCAAGAAACAACAGATGCTGGTGAGGCTGCAGAGAGATAGGAACGCTTTTATCTGTTGGTGGGAGTGTAAATTAGTTCAACCATTGTGGAAGATGGTGTGGCAATTCCTGAAAGATCTAGAACCAGAAATACCATTTGACCCAGCAATCCCATTACTGGATATATACCCAAAGGATTATAAGTCATTCTATTATAAAAATACATGCATGTGTATGTTCATTGCAGCACTATTCACAATAACAAAGACATGGAATCAACCCAAATGCCCATCAATGATAGACTGGATAAAGAAAATGTGGTACATATACACCATGGAATACTGTGCAGCCATAAAAAGGAACAAGATCGTGTCCTTTGCAGGAACATTGATGGAGCTGGAAGACATTATCCTTAGCAAACTAACACAGGAACAGAAAGACCAAACACTGCATGTTCTCACTTATAAATAGGAGCTGAACAATGTGAACACATAGACACAGGGAGGGAAACAACACACACTGGGGCCTGCCTGGCAGGGTGGAGGGCATGGATGGAGGGAGAGCATCAGGAAGAATAGTTAATGCATGCTGGGCTTAATACCTAGGTGATGGGTTGATAGGTCTAGCAAATCATAAGGGCGCATGTTTACCTATGTAACAAACCTGCATATCCTGCGTGTGTACCCCAGAACCTAAAATAAAATAAAATAAAAAATGTAAAAAAAGAATTTTCTTTGCCCTCTATTCCTTTTTTACCTTTCTTGACTTACCTCTTCAGAATCTATTCTCTTAGAACATTTGGTTTTGTGTGTTTGTGGCTGTATACCTATATACCTTTCCATCATTGCCATTAGCTTCTTCCAACAAGCTTTCACAAGTCTAAGAATTCTTGATTAGATTTTTTTTTTATTTTGCTGGCCTACAGGATTTGACATCCCACTAAAATCTTCTATCCTTCAGATGAACACTTTAGCCCCCAATTCTAAACTTGACTGGATGTTACTCTGTTTGCCTAAAATATTTCTGATTTATTCATATCAGTTTTAAGGCACGTCCATTTCTTATATGTATTTAATTGTTTTATTTAAATTGATCTTTCTGGGTTTTTCTAATTATCACTTATAAGAAAAATCATGCTTCTTATGCATATGGAAGTACATGTTGGAAAATGGATAAAAGAGCCATTTTAAGGATAAAATGCAAATAGTGCATCAGGCCTCAAAATTTCACTTTTGAGTTTTCCCTTTAATAACAAAATATGGCCAGGCATGGCCTATAATCCTAGCCTTTGGGGAGGCTGAGATGGGAGGATCACTTGGGCCCAGGAGTTCAAGACCAGCCTGGGCAACATAGGGAGACCCTGTCTCTATAAAAAATTTTAAAAAATTAGCCTAGCATGGTGGTATGTGCCTGTGGTCCCAGCTACTCAGGAGGCTCAGGTGGGAGAATCACTTGAGCCTGGGAGGTTGAGGCGCAGGTGACAGAGCAAGACCCTGTCTCAAGAACCAACTGACCAAACAAACAAAAATATAAGTCTTTCTCAAAAAAGGTAGTCACTTAACAGATATATATGGGTAACACCTATACACAGGACACTGAATTAAACATGGAATTATAAAAAGATGAACATATGTTGACTTGTGCTCAAACATGATCTCAGATTACTATATTAGGATTTCGATGGCCACTTCAGGAGCAAGTCTTTCATTTAATAAATATTTATTGAGTGCTTACCACATTCCAGGTACCATGCTAGAAGCTAGAGATTTATGGAGCCTGGATTTGGGAGGTAACTCTAATCTAGTGCAGTTGGATCTATAGGACAGGATGCTGTGGGAGCACAGATGTCATCTAACTTCATCTTGGAGGGATAGAGAAGGGTGACCCAAGGTAGTAATGTCTAAATTGAATTTGAGAAATGAGTAAGAAGTAACGAGGTACAGATCAGAAGTAGCGGGGGTGAGCAGCTAGGTGCAGAGTTTAAGGGAGCACCCTATGGAAATGCTGAGGGCTGTGTACAAGGGATGCATGTGAAGGAGTGTGAGAGTTTGGTATGGATGGAGCCTGCATTAGTCTGTTCTCACGGTGCTAATAAAGACATACCCAAAAACTGGGTAATTTATATAGGGAAGAGGTTTAATTGACTCACAGTTCAGTATGGCTGGGGAGGCCTCAGGAAACTTACAATCATGACAGAAGGGGAAGCAAACACGTTCTTCTTCTCATGGTGGCAGGAAGAAGTGCAGAGCAAAAGGGGAAAAAACCCATATAAAACCATCAGATCTTGTGAGAACTCACACACTATCACAAGAACAGCAGCATGGGGGTATGCGCCCCCATGATTTAATTATCTCCCTCTGGGTCCCTCCCACCACACATAGGCATTATGGGAACTACAATTCAAGATGAGATTTGGGAGGGGACACAGCCAAACCATATCAGAGCCTACAGAGCAATGTAGGAGTCAGGAGAGATGAAGCTGGAGAGGAAAATTGGTCAAATCAGGCAAGTCTCCTATATTCATTGATGATAGGGAACTAGGAGAGTTATGCACTGGCTTTATAGTAAATGGCTCCTATAGTGTGTGAGTCAGATAATGTCACAGGTGTGATACAAATTATAAGCAGGGTAGGCCTTGCTGCTGCAACAAAGATCTACAAATTCACTGACGTAGAGAACAGAAAGTTTATTTCTTTCTCACTTCATAGGACTGAGTGGTTTCAAGTCAGCAGCTAGAAATGGGAAGAGGAGAAGGTGGGCTCTGCTTTTTGCAGAGACCCCGGCTGACTGCAGCTGTGCTATCTTTAACCCATTGTTTCTAGCATCACCACCCCAGGAAACTAGAAAGAGAAATGGGATTGTAAGTAAGTGGCTTTTATGGGCCAGGTCTGAAAGTAGCACGTACTGCTTCTGTCACATTCCATTAGTCAGAAACAGGTCACATGGTTACACCATATTGCAAAGTACCCTGGAAAATGGAGCCCAGTTTTGTGCTCAGGAAGAAGAGAAAATGGATTTTGGGGAATAGTGTCTGCCACAGTGCTGGAGGGAAGAGCTGGTGGGCTATGAATCAGAACCATTGCTCACTCCTTCTAAGAGCCCTTTCTCTAGTTGCCTCTGCTTATCTCATAGTCCTGGTCTTCTTTCAATTCCATTTCCCTTATGCAAATACATACAGGGCCTCTTGGATTATTTATCTCAACCCTAGCTACTTGTCATTCCTCAACTAAGATTCATGTTTGATCAATCTCCTCTGACTCTCAGCACAACAGGCTGTTTGCTCGCCCAGCTCAGCCTGTTTTAAGGAGAGAGTCCGACCTTGCTGGTCAGTTGGGGAAGCCAGAAATGCTGGTTGGTAGGTGGCACTCAGTGTCAGCAAGACACTCATTCCAAAGCAACACACACGTAATGAATGCAAGGATTCAGTCACGCTCAGGAGAACACAACAACACTGGCTCCCTTGACCTATTTCCTCAAGACTAAACTTTCAAAAGAGTAACCACACCCAGGCTGACCAGGGAATTGTTAAAAACAGGGATGTCAGCATGCTCTGATCTGACTGCCAACAAAAATATTTCCTTTGTGTTGATGCTTTCTTCATACTGCACTCAGGAAGGGCAAAGAAGTTTGACCTGTCTGGGTTGGAGAGCCCGGTGAACCACTCTCCCCAGGGTTTCTCTCTGGGAGTTACAGAAAGAGGCCTGCATGTTGTTTCTTTCTAATGGGAGTTGAGGCTACTACTTTCATAACCACCGATTAGTCCTATTTGCTATTAGGAAATCTCAGGGCTCTCCATCAAAGGCCTCATTGTTTGGATGTTTTTTTTCTTTCACTTGTGTCACTCTGCTAAGGTATGCTTTCACTCAGCAGTGTCTTCTGGGTCATTTTTATAATGCTGTTAAAGAGAGGATGAAAGTGCTAGAATCAAGAGTTGGAGATACCACTCCTCACCAAGAGTTTAAAACCGACATTGAGCGGAGGTGAGGAGGGATGGGGAATTTGTTGATGAATTTGTATTTATTTGTGTATGTCCCTTGGGTTTGTTTCCTTTTTGTCCAAATCCAGACATTTAAAACTCATATGTTTACGCTCATGATTTACAGAGATCTTCACTGTCATGATAAGCAAAATAGGAAGAAAAGGAAAATAAACAAATAAAAAATAAATAAAAAGGAATTCTGAGTGTTAGGGCTTTTTATTTCTGTCTTCATGTAATATATAAGCCTCATAGAAATACAGGTAAGAACTTGATTTCCTCTAAAGCCATTTCAAGCATTATAGTGTATGAGAAATTTGCATTTTAATATTGTCTAAAAACATCGTGCTGTTATTATTGACCACCTGATTCTTAGCCATATTTCAAATTAAGCTAGCCATATGAAATAGTAGTTCTTTCATTAGTAATGCCATCTCTTATTCTTAGTCTTTTTTTTTAAGGATTTCACTAAAACATTTACTCTAAGAAGCCCTCTTTCATTCACCTCCATTTGACTGGGATTATTTCTTTAAATTTTACATTTGTATCCCAGATGTGGCAAGGCCCTAGGACCAGTCAGGATAGTCCAGGTAATGTTGAGGTAATGATCCCAGAATCTCAGTGGCTTAAATCAGCAAAAGTGTGTTTCTCCTTCGTGCTCCAGGTCCAGTGTGGCTCAGCACATGTGGAGTCACTCAGGGACCAGATCCAGATCCACAGAGGCTCCATCCTAATGTGTTCCGTAAGCATCCTGTTAGAGTGAAGAGAACGTGGTGAAATACATACTGACTTGGAAAGCTTCTATCTGGAAGTGGTGTGTCACCTCTGCTCATGTTTTTTTGGCCAAAGGAAGACACATGTTCACAATTAACTGCATATCAATAAGTAGCAAAGGATAGGTTAAATTAACAAACACTCCCGTCCATATGAATAAGTATCACAGTTTTAAAGCATTCTCTCAGACATTTCAGCAAAGGATAGGTTAAATTAACAAACACTCCCGTCCATATGAGTAAGTATCACAGTTTTAAAGCATTCTCTCAGACATTTCAGCAAAGGATAGGTTAAATTAACAAACACTCCCGTCCATATGAGTAAGTATCACAGTTTTAAAGCATTCTCTCAGACATTTCAGGGAGGTTGGAAGGGTAGGTTAATAATTTACTCATTCTATATATAGGGAAACCAAGGCTTAGAGAGATTTTTTTTTTTAAGGTCAAAGAACTTTCCTTTAGATTAGCTAATCATGATTACCAGTTTTGTTTTGTTTTTAAATCTACAAATTTTCAGCATTATATTTTGTAATGTGCAAATTGATAAGCACCAATTCTGTGGCACAGATCTGGTGTTCAGAGTAATAGAAACAAAACAGCATTTGTCCAGCTATGTCACCATCAGCAATTGAGAGAAGTCTAAGCCCATTTCAGAGTCTTCCATCTGAACTAATCCCAGGAGTCACAAGGATGCTTACTATGTACTAATAAATGTGGTCAGCCAGGTGCCATGCGTGCTCTGTCCCTGCCCTGACTCTCCAAGGTAACAGTCCCCAGTAAGCCACCCTTTGATGCTGCTGTTGAAGGAACTTATGCCCTTCCCAGAGTGATGATGGTGCCTGTGAAATCCACTGAGGCCTCAGAGGAGCTATCTTCTTTCACTTAGGAAGCCAGCACCCACAGTATCCTCAAGAAGTGTGAAGCACTCTTTTAGTTTTTATTGACTCTTGTTCCAGCTGTTTCTCATTCAGACTCAATCATGAGCCCTCAGCCACTCTGAAACACATTAACCTCTGCGCAGGCTCTTCTATGTCCTCTTGGGTCAGACTTGTGGGCCTGAACTCTCTTCTCTCATAGAGATGAGTTATTTCCCAGAAGGCTGTTCAATTGCTCATGCAAACAGCCAACTGGTGGACCCACCTTCCCCTTCGGCCAGACATACCCGCACTTGTTTGAATGTCACATTAGACAGCCATAGAATTGTTCCTTCATAATATGGTAAAAAATATTACTAGTTAATATAATGGATTGAAACACGTCAGTATTTCATGGTGTTGTGTAAAGAGCACTTCAGGTGCTCTGCCACCTACATAAGTTCGATAATAAGGGGCATGGGAAAATCAACACTGCACTCCAAGGCCCAAACCCCCAAACCTATGTTCTTGTCTCAGATCTGTCTCCCTTTGAGTGACCTTGGGAAAGTCACTTGGCCCTGCTAGGCCCTTTTATCATGCATAGAATGAAGCAAGTAGTATGTTTCTAAGGACTTTTTCAAGCATGCAAGTTTGCGATTTGCGGAGACAAGATTTATCATTTGCAATTACTGTCAACAGGTGGCAGCAAAAACCCAATTTTTAGTGACAAGAAAAGAGAATGTTAGCTGCCTTTGATTAATCCTCAGAATTTCAGAGAACATTTAATTAATTGTATTCATTTTAAATATGATGAAAAAACCATAATCTCCATATTTAAAGATGCTTCATGATAGAAAGACTGTATGTACAATATATGTTATCAAGTGAATTGAAAAGTAGGGCTTTTAAAATGGGCATGTTTCATAAACCATTGAGCTGAATACTTTTCTTCCAGTCATTTTGAATGTGGGTAGAGGTCTTAGGATAGTAAAACTGCCATATTAAGTGATATTTTAGAACAGGTCTTTTATATCTATTTTTAAGTTAAATGTGGAAGGATAAACTAACAACTTCAGGAATTCCTTTTTAAGTGTTGTATAAGTTTATTTATTTTTTTTTTTTGGCAGGGTCTTGCTCTGTTGCCCAGGCTGGTGTGCAGTGGTGCAATCATAGCTCACTGTAGCCTCAACCTCCCGGGCTCAAGCAATCCTCCTACATCAGCCTCCCAAGTAGCTGGGACCACAGGTGCATGCCACCATGCCCGGCAAGTTTAATTGTATTTTTTGCAGAGTTGGAGTCTCACATGTTGCCCAGGCCAGTCTTGAGATCCTGAGCTCAAGCGATCCACCCACCTAGGCCTCCCAAAGTGCTGGGATTACAGGCATGAGCCACCACATGCAGCAGTTTTCTTATGTAAAGGGTGTTGAGAAAAAGCTGACATACATAGCAACATTACAATATCATTACATTTTACATTTTACCATAGCTCATATCACATTAAATGAACTCCAAAGAACTTTTGAAAAATGTAAAACTTTATTTGTTAGCATTTTTCTAATTTTAACAGTTGGAAATGAATGGGCTGTTTTTGGAACTTTGAAAAGTTTTTGCTAGCCAAAGGTTTTGTTGCAATGAACTAGAACACAAATGTAAAAATATATATGGATATGTTATTAAATTATCAATGCAAACTTGATTCCATTTCATTTAATATTGTGAGCAAAACAATGATATATGAAACTGAGAAAAGTGCTATGGAAAAGACTAAGATAGGAGCTATATTGCAGGCATAGTCTCTTACAGGAATTTATAATTTTAATAAAGTGAATACCTAGATACTATGTTACTCTATTAAAACTGGAGAGGGTATACAAGCTATCGTCTTGAGCTTTTCCTGAATTACAGACTTGTACTTTCAACTGCCTCCTTGACATCTCTACTTAGCCTTAGTATGGACAAAAGAGAACTTTATGTGAACAAATAACTTTAATTTACTAAGATATCAGATCCCTTGATCTGGAGATTTAATTACATTATTTATTAGCAATGTTTATAAAATTCTTTATATTATAAAAATCGCATAAGTCTAAATCAACCACCATCATCAATCATCAACATTATAGTAGACAGAGTGGAAAAAATAAGAGATACGATCTTGTTGGTCGATTTGTATGATTCATACAAAAATCTGAAAAATGCTCCTAAGCTTTTATAGAAGTAAGTACATTCTTCTTAGATGAGTCACAAATTCCTATTTTACAGCCGAAGAGATTTAATGGTGAAATGACTGGCACAAAGCCCCACATTCTCCGGACTTCACATTTGGTATTTTGTACCTAAACTGGCTCTTACCCTGATCCTTGCTGACTGTTCCTCCTACTTCTTGCAGAGAGGTTATAACCCATTGGTCTGTAGCTGCACTGCCCAGTGAGGTACCCACTAGCCACTATGGCTATCGAATGGAAATTAAATACAAATAAAATTTAGTTCTTCAGTTGCTTCAGGTACGTTTTAAGTGCTTAGTAGCCATGTTTGACTAGTGGCTACCAGATTGGACAACAAAGATATAGTACATTTCCAATATTACAGAAAGTTCTGCTGGATAACACTGGTCTAGAGTGTGGAACAATGTGGCTATCTACCTGTCCAAGTGCCATCTTTTCTGTATATAATGCCCAACTTTTACAACTTCAAACATATAAAATACACATTGGTAGGAAATTGCACACTTGCTTTCAAATTGCTCCTCTCAGCCAGTGATTTCTCTTTGGGTAGTAAAGTTGAGGATGGTAATTATTAAGTGGCTACAGTATGTCACAAGAAATACAATATTATGATACCATTGAAAGAAAATGTCTCTTGAAATTCTTTCCTAAGCTAACTTTCATTGCCTGATATAGAATAATTTTTTTCTTCTACCTAGAGGGAGCTCATCATTGTTTTTTTGGACCAAATAAACTGTAAATATCTAGCTACTACTGGACAGTGTGCCGTCAAGTAGAAAAGGTAGGCAGTAGCATAATAAGCTACTCTTTGACCCTCTCCTTCCCAGATGGTCTTGACTGCCTGTATTTAAGAAGCTGGGGCACAGGACACACAATCATAGTGGACTCTGTGTGGTACCTGTTCCTTGATCCATGAGTGAATCCTGTTAATGTGACTATTTCTTCTACTTTAGAATGGTTGTGGTGAGTCAGCCAGCACAGAGTGGCTACTTATTCTCCCTCAGGGCCGGGAGTTGTGGAAAAATGTTAAATTTAAGTGCGTCTTTCCTCAGTGAAAATACTACATTACCGTCAGTCGTCTGCATCTATGGGTTCCACATCCATGAATTCAACCACCTGTGGGTTGAAATTATTTGGAAAAGAACCCAATAAAAATAACTATACAACAATAAAAAATAATGCAAATAAAAACCAAAACAGTATAACAACTATTTACGTAGCATTCACATTGCATTACGTATTATAAGTAATCTAGAGATGATTTAAAGTATACAGGAAGATGTGTGTAGGTTATATGCAAATATGATATCGATACCATTTTCTATAAGAGACTTGAGCACCTGTGGATTTGAGTACCCAAGGATGTCCTGGAACGAATCCCCTGAAGATACCAAAGGACAACTGTATTTTGTGTTGGCATAATATTCTAGAATAAGATTTAAGGATACTATTATCCCCTTTTATGGGCTAAAATAATTTAGAGAGAATCTCCCAGTAAGGATGAATACATCTTTGCTGAATGGCAGGATAGTTCTAATATTTCAGATGTAGTTATTGGTGAACATATTCTATCTTTGAATGCAGTATTTGATATTGTGCATATTTTTCATGAAACTTAGTGGTTGGATTTATTTTTAATTTGTTTGAAATGTTGGATTCAATAACAATGATTCCAACAATTTAAATGAATAAAACTCTGGGTACAACTTAGTATCCAGAGTACCAGATTGAGAGTCAAGAAACCTGACCTGTCTCTAGAATGGATTTGCTCAGCTCTTGAGTTGAGGTGTTATAAAACCTAGTAACCTTGCCTATGAGATGGACTTGATTAAGCCATTTTAGTTACATCATGAGAGATTCTCAGTTACTCTAAGAAGTGATGGGAAAGTGAAAAAGCATGTTCTTTTCCTGTAGCTACTACTGTATCTGACATCCCTTTGTGGTCACTGAGGCAGGGCACATATGGCTGAAAGGTATGGTAAGAACGTTCTCTCTCTGGGATGTTCCCGGATGTAAGTCAGAAACTTGCCCACACTTTGAGGCAGTGGCAGTCTGGATGTACCTGCTCTGATACTCCAGGGCTATAGAGCAGCTTTAAAGCAAAGAATTGAGACATAGAAATGATTTTTAAAGTATTCTATTCAGCTATGCTGATATCTAGAATTAAATTAAGTCATTGGAAAATATTGGGCAATTATACCAAATTTCTGGCAGACTGTGATTGGAGTGGTAGATATCTTAGAAATAGATTCCTGTGTTCAGTTGGTATTTTGTGGTAGGGGTCTTCGTACTTTGGGGATGTGGAGTTAGGGGGATTGGGTTTGCCTTTTTGCTCTGCCTATCAGCTTCTTACTAACTCATTCATAAAATAAAGATGAGTCTATTTCAAAGATCTGTTCCACTCTTCAGATATAGCTTTTTATGGTTTTATCAAATTTTATTTTAAGAGTATATCATAAAAGAGTATTTTTAGAGTAATCCACAAAGACTGGTACATATTTATTAAACAATCAGAACTCGCAGGCTTGAAAAAAATCGTAAAACTTTTTTGTTTTAATTCTTTTTAATTTAGAGATGGGTTCTCAATATATTGCCCAGGCTGGCCTCAAACTCCTTGGTTCAAGAGATCCTCCCACCTCAGCCTCCTAAATAGTTGGGACTACAGATGTGTACCACTGCCTCCTACTAAAGAAATCTTTAATTCCTGCCACTGGAAGATTAAATTGCTCAGGTCTTATTCCTACTTCATTTACTTTAACAAAATCAAACATTTTTAATTTTAGAATAGTTTTGGACTCACAGAAAAGTTGCAAGGAGAGTAAGAGAACTCCCATATACTCTGTAGCCATTTTTTCCTATTATTAACGTCTTATATTTACTGTGGTATATTTGTTATAACAATGAACCAATAATAATACATTGACATTAACTGAAGTCCATACTTTATTCAGATTTCCTTTAGTTTTTACCTAATGTCTTTTTCTGTTCTAGGAAGGATCCCATCCAGGATACTATATTACATTTAGCTGTCATGTCTCTTTAGGGTCCTCTTGGCTGTGACAGTTTTTCAGACTTTTCTTGTTTTTGATAATTTTGACAGTTCCGTGGTGTGCTGGTCAGGTATTTTGTAGAATGTCCTTCCATTGGGATTTGCCCATTTTTCTTATGATTAGGCTGCAGTAATGGGTTTGGGGGAGAAAGACCACAGAGGTGAGATGGCCCACTCATCACCTCATCTCAAGGGTACACGCCATCGGCCAGACTTATCACTGCTGCTGTTAACCTTGAGCATCTGGTCAGGATAGTGTTTGTCAGGTGTCTCTGCTGTAAAGTTACTTTTATCCCCCCTCTCCTTTCAGTAGTCTTTGGAAGAAAATCACTTTACACAACCCACTGTTAAGACATGGGAAGATTTAACTCATTTTTAAGTCACCATCCGTTGAATTTTAGAGTAAAATCTCGTTAATGTTAGGCACAGCTTTGAGACTATTAGGTAAGTTTGGTGGCAAACTGTCCTGTAAGTTCTTACTAACCTGGAATAAAATTTCTGGGGGAAAAAAGAAAAGGGCTATGACTTGTCCTTCTTCTTTGATATTTTTTTATCCCTTCTTTTGCAGGGAGTTATAAGGAATACTTACACTTAAGTACAAAACAACATGATTCTCTCCCCATCCCCCACAGTCTAGCAAAAACAATCTATCGCTTTAAAATAGGAAGAAAATATGCTCTTTTTCATTGCTTTAGCAAAGGATTAGGGGAGATCTGGATCAATAGCATTTTTCCAAGTTGTAGTTATGTGAATCCTAACATTTACATTAAACAGTTTTTGTGCTTCAGCATCTTTGAAACTTTCTTTGGTCCCCACCCTTTTAGGAACAACAAATTCCTAAAGCGTGAATGTTCACGACAAAACAAAATATTCTCAGCCTTTCATTCTATTTTTTTAAAATTACAGAAGTAATATATGTTTTTTTAAAGTAAAAAAAGTTAAAACAATCCAGAAGTACATAAAGTGTAAAAGTAGAAGTCTTCCCTGGCTCTGCATGTGGTAGAATTGACTCTATTATTAAATGTTGATTTTTTTGGCTTTCTATCACAGACGACAGTGTTATTTTATTAAACGTGCTCCACTATAACATAGTATGTAGCAATTAAATGGGGGAAAAGACATGTTTGAAATTTGGCTTGGACTGTTAACTTGTTACTTATTTAATCAACTATCTAGCAAATGATGTGCTAGATGCTGGAGAAATGTAGGGGCATACATGATGCAAAAGCAAATTATCTGTCCTCAGAGGAACCCATGGTACAGATACAGAGGGACAGACGTCCATAAACGACAAAGAAGTTAACAAATGTCTTCCATCCAAGCACATCTGTCACATGTAGAACTTTAAAACTAATTTTTGCTTGGCTAATATGATTATGACCTACTCAGAGTATATTTTTAGTTTATTTAGTTTGTTAAATTTGGAACAAAAAGCTCTGAGCTAATTTTCAGAATGAGTGTGAACTGGTTCATTTAACTATGTAACACAATTTCACCATTTTTCTGAGACTGCACATGGTAGTTCTGTTTTTTTAAGATGATGAAAAAAGATTTTATCCTCTGATCATGCCAAGAAGGGAAGACTCAGAATCTATCATCCTAATCTTTTCAAGCATATCAAGTACAGCTTTGATGATGAAAGAATTTTTACGGAATAAGTTTGGTGCCTAAACAAATCTCCTACTATTTTCCTACCTGTAATGATATAAGAAAATGTATATCTGCCAACAATCACTCATTCACTAAACAGGAACTAATTTTAATGTAAATTATTTATGATTAAATCAGCTTTGAAGTATTATATCAGGAAATTGTGAAAGACCAAAAAAACCCATAATTTATTTTCATTTATTTACAGACCCTTTTGATACACATGAAATGTCTCATAATAGTAGTCTTCTGTATATATAG
This sequence comes from Pan troglodytes, assembly GCF_028858775.2. Taxonomy (NCBI): domain Eukaryota; kingdom Metazoa; phylum Chordata; class Mammalia; order Primates; family Hominidae; genus Pan; species Pan troglodytes. The sequence continues at coordinate 117,353,669 of NC_072403.2, forward strand.
AATTTTACATTATTTTTTCATTATATGTTTCATAAATATTTTTCCATGTACATCATCACACTATTTTCATGGTTGCCTAATATTCCACAGCATTGATATTTTGTTATTCAATTATCCTCTATTGTTGGAAATTTAGATTTTTCCAGTTTTAGATAGTATAATGCTTCTCTAGGCATCTCTCTTTATTTGGAGATTTCCAGTAATATCATTTTCTCCTCTTGAATTATTTCCTGAAGATATATTTCCAAAAATAGGATTATCATGTTGCCTTGTATTTGATATGCATTGTCAAGTTGTTCAAAAGAAATGCTGCCAATTGACAAAACCTAGAATGATAATGGATGAACCTCTTTTTCTGAAGCCCCCTGCCAATACTGTAATGATGTAATTCCCTTCGTGGTAAGCAACAAAACTCAGATTTATTTCTGATTTTTTTGGTAAATCTTGAAGTAATTTAGAAATCTCCCTTTACTAACATAAGGCACGTGATATCAATCCATAGATCATGTTCCTAATACCAGGACTGTGTTCACAGACAGCAGAAACGCACTGTAGGCTCTGCCTAAGAACTTGACTTAGGCCAGCCTCATTATCTTCCTTCCTCCCTCCTCCCTCTCACCCTTCTTTCTTTCCTTTTTTTTTTTTTTTTAGATGGAGTTTTGCTCTTTTTGCCCAGGCTGGAGTGCAATGGCGTGACTTCAGTTCACTGCAAACTTCACCTCCTGGGTTCGAGTGATTCTCCTGCCTCAGCCTCCTGAGTAGCTGGGATTACACAGGCGTGGGCCACCACACCGGGATAATTTTTGTATTTTTAGTGGAGACAGGGTTTCACCATGTTGGCCAGGCTGGTCTTGAACTCCTGACCTCAGGTGATCTCCCTGCCTCGGTCTCCCAAAGTGCTGGGATTACAGGTGTGAGCCACTGCACCCGGCTCCCTTTCTTTCTTTCTAAATTAGATTCTGAATGGCTGAAACTGGAACAGGGCCAACACTGGTGGCAATAGAATGGTGAGTACCAACGTCCTACTAACTCAAAGGGCCTTTGATTCCCTGAGAGTGGCCTGTAATTTTTTGGTTTTCTGCAGGGAAGCGGAGAGAATGGTGCCATCTTGCATCCCTGGGAACTTTGCCTAGTGGAAGAGTGAATGATATTCTGCTGAGGGAGACTTCCCCTATGACCGCCCTCTCCCTCAGTGAACACTTGTGTGATCACTGCTGTTGATCATAAAGAGAATCGAACTAATACAAAGGAAAACACAGTCCCATAATATATTGCGAGCAAAACAAATTGCTGAATAAAGTACAATATCAACTTAGATTGCCTGGGACATTTCGTTGTTATTAGGATACAAAAAGACTCCCTTTTCAGAGGTAGCTTTCTAAAGACAGGCCTAAAATAATCTGCTAGGGCCCGCAGTCTGAACTTTGACAATTACGCAAAATAAAGGACAAAGAAGGGATTATCAATAATAATAATTTATCAATGGGAGTGTGTTCTCTGCCTTTCAGTGGGTCTTGAACCCTTCAAATGGCACTATTGTCTCCTTAGATGGAGCTGACCAGGCAAACTTCCCGGGAATCTTTGTTGCCTTCCTTGAAAAACATTTAAAACAAACAAGCCCCTTTCTCTTCCCAGAGACAGTACAAGTGATATTAATGGTTATCTACCTGTGATAAGCACAACAGTCTCATTTTACCTGACTTGAAAGGGTCATCTGTACTGTCAAGCCCAATTAACTTGTCTTACTCTCACACAAGAAAGGAAGGTTACTGAAAGGCCACATCTTGCTTTATATCTTGGCTGCTCTGGTACAATGACCTGATCAAAGGCCATCAAAGCGTCAGTCCAATAAAGCCAGATCCTGCTTTTTTAGGACACGGACATAGAGCCACACATGGGAGCTTGCAGGTTCTTACTGAAAGGCTCAGAAGCCAAGATGGGATTTTATATGAATAGGGTCTCCCAGAGGTTGAGAGAGGCACTAGGCTACTTCCCAATTTTATAATGAGGTTATAAAAAATGTGATATATTTTAAATGTTCACTGTTAATAAATTAATGCTTTAAGTACATAATTAATGCAATATAATTGGGCTTTTCATAAAATAATTACATGACTTATAAAAAGTATTTAATTTAAAGTGCACCATAGGCAGGATGCCTGTAATGGGACAGAAGCTTATAATTGAATGATAAATATCTTCTGTCAATCATGCGTATGTATCTGTGAGACTCCCTTTGGGTAAAATCACCAAAAAGCTCACATTTGAAGTCCTGGGTGAATGGGAAGCCTGAGTAAATTCCCAGTCAATGACTGAACTGTCACCCCTGAGATAAGTTCTATTTGCATGTTTCAAGCAGGTCACAAAACTCTTTACTTGTCTGTTCCACAGATCCTGTGTCAGTGCTACAAATCTATTGGATACTCAAATGTCTGTTGGTATACTTGGTTCTGTTCCACAGAATTCTAATGCTAGAAACAAACAAACAAACAAAAAAACATTATTTATTTCTTTTCCTGTTTCTAGGAAAGCTTGACTTGACATTATCGCCCTAGGTGCCTATCTACATGAGTGCCAGTGTGATTCTTGCTTCCTTTAGTGGTTCATTTTGAGGTTTATAAATACAATTTTTTGAAACAAAATTAAATGAGACTGGGATTATTTGATTTGGAAAAAAAGGAATTTGACAGGGTTCCCAGATGTTCCATATGGATGGGATTCTTCTGTTTTTAAAAGAACAACAACAACACACACACACTCACACACACTCACTTGCTGACATGCACTCACACATGTAGTATTTGTGCCCAGATTAGACACTACAGTGCATTACCGTTAACACAAATTTTGTCAAAATATGTACCAAATTCTGGCAAACCTAGCAAAGATGAACAGTGATAAACATCTTCAAGTATCTATACATCCTCTGGATAAAGTTTAAAACCAGATTTGTCTACATTTCTACTATGAATATAAAGGAATAAATAGATTTAAACTAGGTTAGACCAGGAATTGATTTTAGACAGGAGAACTGTTAAACTTCAGAATATATTGCCAAAAAAATTTGTGGAGCCGTATCCTCTGATGGGATGAAAATCTTAAAATCAAAACAAGACAATTTCCTCTTATGTAAGTGATTTTTTTTTTTTTTAGACAGAGCCTCAGTCCATTGCCCAGTCTGGAGTGCAGTGGCACAATCTTGGCTTACTGCAACCTCCACCTCCTGGGTTCAAGCAATTCTCCTGCCTCAGTCTCCAGAGCAGCTGGGACCACAGGTGCCCACCACCATGCCCAGCTAATTTTTGTATTTTTTGTAGAGATGGGGTTTCACCATGTTGTCCAGGCTGATCTCAAACTCCTGAGCTCAAGTGATCCACCCTCCTTGGCCTCCCACAGTGCTGAAATTACAGGCCTGAGCCACTGCATCCATACTGATGTAAGTGATTTGATTCTTTCTCTGATACAGAAGAGGAATAAATGAGGAAAAATCATTAAGTTCTCTTAGAATTTTTAAAGTATATTTATATTCTACAATTTTATAATTAAATTTAACTTTCTTGAAATATCTCTAATAACCTATTTTTTTGTGGGGAGAAGGGAGAGGGCCACTCCTTTCTGAAGATTCTCAACTCAACTGTATAGGCTGAGTCATGACTTGAATTTTAAAAATACGTTTGAATGTATTCGTTTTTTTTAAATCAGGTCAGAGTTTGAGTTCTGGTGTCCTGAGGCATTTTGGAAATGAAAGTTCAATACTTAGAAAAGAGGGAAAGCCAATAAAAGATAAGCCTGGAATTATTGGGAGCCCATTTTAGCTGTAATAAGGAGATGGCAAATGGACATGGTAGAGCTCATCGGAGCTCTGTACAGAAGCTCTCAGTAGTCCTTGGAGTGTGGGCCAATGGTCCTTCTGAGCAGAAGCCCTTAAGTGCACATAATAAAGGCAAAGAACATAAGCTGGGCAGCAGAAGATAAGCATAGCATACAACACCTTGATGTTCTTTGTCTTCTTTCCTTGCCTCTCTCCAAGTTAGTAGGCAGAGGTGCTATTCCAGATAAATGCCAGCACCAAGTGTCTGTGTCTGGTAGGCTTGACCATTTTTAATAGATATTTTTGGACAAAACAGAGCCTTACAACTTAACTAATCAATGGATCCGTTGAAGAAATGGTTTTGGGAATGTCTTTGGGTATCACTGTCTACTCTGGTAGGCAAAATTATGGGTCCCCAAAGATATCCATGTCCTCTCCCTAAAACTTGTGAATCTGTTACCTTATATGGCAAAGGAGAATTAAGGTTGCAGATGGAATTAAGGTTGCTACTCTGCTGACCTTAAAATAGAGAGATTATCCTGGATCATTCATGTGGGCCCATGTAACTACGAGGGCCCTTAAAAATGGAAGGGGGAGGCAGTAAAGTAGGTAAGAGGAATGTGATATAAGAATGACTTGCTTGGTGTTGCTGGCTTTGGAGAGAGGGCAGAAGACCTGGAGCCAAGAAATGAGGGAAATCTCTGGCAGCTGGAAAAGGCATGGAAACGAATTCTCTCCTAGAGCCTTCAGAGAGGAATGCAGCCCTGCCAACCCCTGGATTTTAGCCCAGTAAGACCCATGTTGGACTTTTATTCTATAGAACTATAAAACAATGAATTTGCATTGTTTCAACCACAAATTTTACAGAGACTTGTTACTGCAGCAATAAGAAACTAATACATTTACTCAACAATGACATTCCTCTTATTGCACTAAGTAGCCCATTGGAGGAAGAAAACCACAACCATGATTATATTTGCCCATGGCAATGAAGATGATTAGTGATACTATATTCTTCCACCTCAAAATGGAGACACTAATCAACCTCACAGCCAAATATATTTGCCTCTTCCACTTCTCCAACACAAGCTCTCCTCACTGTCCCCTGAATAGGTAAGAACACATGGTAGAAAGCTTTCACATGCATGACACGTTTTGTTGGGAGTACTCAGGGTTAGGTTTAAATGCCTGTAAATGAGCTGTAACTCTGTAACTCCAGTTGTCTTTTTCCTTCCTTCCTTCCTTCCTTCCTTCCTTCCTTCCTTCCTTCCTTCCTTCCTTCCTTCCTTCCCTCCCTCCCTCCCTCCTTCCTTCCTTTATTTTTCTTTTTCTGAGACAAGGTCTCACTCTCATTGCCCAAGCTAGACAGCAGTGGTGTGATCACAGCTCACTGGAGCCTTGAACTCCCTGGCTCAGGTGATTCTCCCACCTCAACCTCCCAAATAGCTGGGATTACAGGCATGTACCACCATGACTGGCTCATTTTTGTAATTTTTTTTTTTTTTTTTTTTGTAGAGATGGGGTTTCACCATGTTGCCCAGGCTGGTCTTGAACTCCTGGGCTAAGGTGATCTACCCGCCTCAGTCTCCCAAAGTGTTGGGATTATAGGTGTGAGCCACCACGCTAGACTTATGGCTCTAGTTCTTAATCATGAAACTTTATCACCTCTCAAAGAGGGCACCTTTATTCCTTCTACTGTGAAAGGAGATAAGCTTACTATGCAATGATCTTGCAAAACCATGCCTTCATGGAGGCCTGTTCTTCATATCAGGAATGTTCTTAATTTCTTCTCCACATACCTGAAACCTACTTAACACTCAGAGTCCAGTTCATTCTATTTTCTTCCCAAGTCCTTTTTCCTTGTCTCTAGAAGCAGGTCTGCAGGAATTGACTGTTTATACAAAGGGACTTCAAAAAGTTCATGGAAACATGAAATTAAAAGATAAAAATTAAAAATGTAAATTTTATTTCTCAATGTAAGCACCATCAAGGTCATGACACTTTTTTAAGTGATGATCTGAGCCATTTAGTCCATCCCTAAATAACTAAGGGTCCTGGGAATTTAACCATGTCAATGCAGTCTTTTATACATTATTAACTGAATAAAAATGGGTGCCTTTAAAGACTTTTTTAAGATTAGGAAACAAAAATAAGTCAAAAGGAGCCAAATCAGGACTGCAAGGTAGAAGCCAATGATTTCTCATCAAAACGCTCAAAAATTGCCCTTGTTTGATGAGAGAAATGAGCAGGAACATTGCCATGGTAGAGAAGGACTCTCTGGTAAAACTTTCCCAGGCATTTTTCTGCTAAACCTTTGGCTAGCTTTCTCAACACACTCTCACAATAAGCAGATGTTATCATTCTTTGGCCTCCGAAAGTCAACAAGTAAAATGCCTTGAGTATCCAAAAAAATTGTTGCCATGACCTTTGCTCTTGACCGGTCCACTTTCGCTTTGACTGACCATGGCCACCCCTCGGTAGCCATTGCTTTGATTGTGCTTTGTCTTTAGGACTATACTGGTAAAGCCGTGTTTCATCTCCTGTTATAATTCTTTGGAGATATGCCTCAGGATTTTGATCCTACTTGTTTAAAATTTCTATTGAAAGGTCTGCTCTTGTCTGCAGCTGATCTGGGTGCAACAGTTATGGCACCCATGGAGTGGAAAGTTTGCTCAACTTTAATTTTTCAGTCAGAATTGTGTAAGCAGAACCAATTGAGATATCTATGGTGTTGGCTACTGTTTCTACTGTTAATTGTCAGTCCTCTTCATTTAAGGCACAAACAAGATTAATTTTTTCCTCCTAAATTTATGTGGAATGGTCTGCTGCTGTGGGCTTCATCTTCAACACTGTCTTGTCCTTTCTTAAAATGAGTTATCTATTTGTAAACTGTTGATTTATTTGGAGTATTGTATCCATAAACTTTTTGTAAAGCATCAGTGATTTCACCGTTCTTCCACCCAAGCTTTACCATAAATTTGATGTTTGCTCTTGTTTCAATTTGGGTAGAATTCATGTTACTCTGATAGGGGTTCTTTTCAAACTGATATCTTATTCTTCTTAGTGCCTCAAACAAGATCTTGTTCAGACATATTATAACATGTCGGTTCAAGTTTATTTTGGTGCAAAAAAATTTTGAACACATACAGTTTTTTCATAAAATGCATTTTTATGAACTTTTTTCTTGTTTTGAGACAGCATCTCATTCTATCATGCAGACAGAGTACAGTGGCATGATCATAGTTCACTGCAGCCTCAAATTCCTGGGCTCAAGTGATCTCACCTCAGCCTCCCAAGTAGCTGGGACTACAGGTGTACACCACCATGCCCAGCTAATTTTTAAAATTTTTGTAGAGATGGGCTCTCACTATGTTGGCCAGGCTGTCCATGAACTCTTTGAAGACCTCTTTTATATCATTTATATATAGGATATAGTTATAGCCTTTCCAACACTCAGCACAGGGCTTTGCACATAGTAGGCAGCTGCTAGGTAGTAGAAATTCCACAGACCTTGTCTCAGAGGAGTGAGGCTTGAATCTCTGCTTTCCCACTTACTAGCAGTGTGGCCCAAGATTCAGTGACCTTATCAGAAAAGAAAAAGAAAACTAATACATATCTCACAGATTTGTTATCAAGATAAAATGAGCTATTGTTTGTAAAAGTACTTTGTAAATTAAAGTACCATTCAAATACAAGGGATCAGAGGATTAAATTAAATTAAATCAATTCTGTATTGCATTTCTTGAACTAGTCCTAAGATTGTTGAACTATGTCCAGTTTTGGACATAAGCACATTTTCATGAGTGCATTATAATGCCATTGAGGAAGGCTGTGGAAGCTCGGGATTGTTTATTCTAGTAAAGAGAAGGCCAAAGTGAGTTTTCAAAACAAACTCCAAGTGTTTGTCTACTCAGCAGACAATTGTGAGCAGCTCCACAGAGTCACTGGCCTCAAATTAGAGCAAAAAGGGATTTGGTCCAGACATAAGGAAATACTTCATGAATATAAAGACTGTGAAACCTGCTATTAAGGGAAATTGTGGAGACAAATAACAGCCACAAATAAGTTACTTTATGCTGCCAAGTTGACCAAGGAGAAAAAGAAACATGTTTATTCTTCAAAATGTGGATGTTCTGAAGCAATTAAACATCTTCCCTTGCTAAATTGACATGTTTTTGGTCTTCAGGGCAATATAAAATTAGATTCTTGAAAAGAGATTTTAAAAATAAGAGATGGCATCTCTTCTGAAGAAAAAGAGAAAACAAAATGAAGAAACTATTAAAAATAGAACTATTTGTAAAAAAAATACTATTTGTAAACTACTATAAAAACTTACATAAAGATAGTATAATCTCTAAGAAATTGTCTCAGTGAAATAAAACCCATCCCATATATATCCTTTCCCTGTCCTCTTCATATTGCCTCCCCACAGCCTGCAACAGTCCTTAGCTCTATAATTGAGCATCCACCACTATTATGCTAAGATTGGGAACCTCAGTACCCCACTTGGCATAGCAACTGGTAGGTGATTAGAAGGCAGAGTTGCCTTAGATACCTATATGGATGTTACACAGAAGAGGTGAACATCCTAATGCTATTACAGACATAGTTTCAGTTGAACTATACCTTGTACGTGTCTTTCAAAAGGACAGGACTATCTTTGTGATGACTGAGTAGTGACAGCTAATGTAACCCGAGTCCAGTTAAAGGTCACTGACCAAGCTCCATGCTCTACAATAAGCTTATCAGGGCCATCTCTTGAAATAATAGTCACTTCCAGGTCTCCTTCATCTTCTTCACTCTTTGCCTTCCTCCCTCCTCCCCCATCAGAGCCCGCCCTTCCCCCTCCAGGATGGATCCTTCAGCAAGGTTCTCTCTTTTCTTGGGCTTTTCCTGTTGCCATCACAGAGCCCTCAATGTTTTTTATAGAGTTATCTTTATCTAACCTTGAGTCAAAGGCCACTCTTGCCCCAGGATAAAAAGCAAATCCCCTCATTTAAGCATCTTCCTTTAAAAAAGGAAAGGGAGAAGTTTTAACAGAAACAGTACATTAATATACACTGAAGAAAATTTCTAGGCTAAGCAATCCCATTTCATAATTTTCCTTAGAGAATCTGTCTGTGAAAAATGTTTCTACCACCTGTAGACTAGTGGAAGGTAGAGTCTTTTTGGCAGGCAGCATTCCTTTGTGTTTCCTGGGTAATTTCTTACAACTCGGTTTTCCTAAAATCTAGAAGTAGATTGTCCAAAAAATGCTTCTATCGAGTGCCAAAATGATGACCAAAATAGACTCTTGCCATGGCTGCTCCAGGTGTTACGACACTTCAGCCATATTATTTTGAGCAGATGCTCTCTTAAGTTCCACCACGATCAGCAGTTATATTGAAATAAAAATGATTACTCTTTTATTATAGCAAGTGTAACTGATTGGTTGCCAAAGACAAGATTATTTGTGCAGAGAATTGCCAAAACCTCCCACTAAACATTATATAAGTATTTATTTTGTGGCTGGGTATCCCTAATGTGCCTGTTTACAGTTTATTCCAGAGTTTACCTGAAGTTTATTTCAGTTTCTTTGCACAGTATCTACAGTATTAAATCACGGTGCTGGCCGGGCGTGGTGGCTCACGCCTGTAATCCCAGCACTTTGGGAGGCCGAGGCGGGCAGATCACGAGGTCAGTAGATGGAGACCATCCTGGCTAACACGGTGAAACCCCGTCTCTACTAAAAATACAAAAAGTTAGCCAGGCATGGTGGCCGGCGCCTGTAGTCCCAGCTACACGGGAGGCTGAGGCAGGAGAATGGTGTGAACCCGGGAGGCGGAGCTTGCAGTGAGCTGAGATGGCGCCACTGCACTCCAGCCTGGGCGACAGAGCGAAACTCCGTCTAAAAAAAAAAAAAAAAAAAAAAATCACAGTGCTAGGCACTACAGGGCATTTGAGGTGAGTGAGACCTAACCCCTGTGCTCAGTGGCCAAGGAATGTTCTGTGAAGATTGAAGCTGGGTCCTTTCCTATCACCTGTAAGGTCTGTATCATCTAGCCCCAGGCCCCCCTCTACCTGCATTTCCAACAACTTTTCTCCTACCTTGCTATGCTCTGGCCATACTGGCTTCCTTTTCCAGTTATTTATTTATTTATTTATTTATTTATTTATTTATTTATTTGTTTGTTTGTTTGAGACATGGTCTCACTCTGTCACCCAGGGTGGAGTGCAGTGGCGCAATCTTGGCTCACTGCAGTCTCAAACTCCCTGGGCTCAAGTGATCCTCCCACCTCAGCTTCCCGAGTAGCTGAAAGTACAGGAGCACGCCAATGCACCTGGCTTGTTGCCACGTTGCCTAGGCTGGTCTCAAACTCTTGTGATCCGCCTGTCTAAGCCTCCCAAAGCACTGGGATTACAGGTATGAGCCACCATGCTCAGCACCTGGCTTCCTTTCTGTTCCTTAAATTTGCTAAGTAAGACGCTTCTCAGATCCTTTGTCCTTTACACTCCCTCTGCCTGGAACTCCCAGATATACACCCACAGGGCTCCCCTCCTCACTTCATTCAGGTCTCTGTTCATATTTCCCCTCCTCAGAGAGCCTCCCCAGCATCCTATCTATGAGAGCATCCTCTGTCACTTACCATCTCCTGTCCTTATTTTAATTTTCTTCCCTTATATTGTTTAATGCACAGCTGTGTCCTCAACGCCTTGCCCAGTTTCTGACATGTGGTTGGTGCTCAATAAACATTGTAAACTAATAAATAAATGGATGAATGGATGTTCAACCTAACGGAGGTCTTGGACAGATTCACAGATATTATGGTATAGTCACTGCTAGAAGTCTCATCTTCTGTCCTTTGATGGTTCCTTTGTTCTCCTAAACCATGATCCTCCTCATTTCCCCATTCATTCAGCATCATGTGCTCCCTGTGATGCTGAAGAACCTCCTTTTGCCACTAGTCTTATTTATCTAAGCAAGATGTTCTCCTTCCCCCCAGTCGCCATGGATGAAAAACCCAGCAGTTTTCTTGGTTAGTATCCATTCAAGTATTATACTAGGCCTCTTTTCTAAAAGGTTTCAAATGGAAACCAGGTACCCCATCTTTTCAAGCATTCCACCTAAACAAGTTATATGTTTTGAGAATACATAGGTTCAGACTCAAATCAAGTTCCTTCCTTTTTGCTCAGTTCTTACCTGAGTAAATTTAAGCTGGAACCTAGCTCTGATGACAATTTGACCATCTTCTCTGTGAGAGTTTTTGAAACATCCCAAAGCCCAATAATATTCCTTCAGGACATTCAGCTGCTATGGTTCCTGAGAAAGAAGGGTTAGAAGACTTGCTAGCATTTATTAAATGCCTACAATATTCCATTGCATTGACCTGGAGATTTTTTTTTTTTTTTTTGAGACAGAATCTCACTTTGTTGCACAGGCTGGAGCGCAGTGACCGATCTGGGCTCACTGCAACCTCTGCCTTCCAGGTTCAAGTGATTCTCGTGCCTCAACCTCCCAAGTAGCTGGGATTACAGACGTGCGCTACTATCCCCGGCTAATTTTTGTATTTTTAGTAGCGACGGGGTTTCACCATGTTGGCCAGGCTGGTCTCAAACTCCTGACTTCAGGTGATCTGCCCCCTTTGGCCTCCCAAAGTGCTGGGATTACAGGCATGAGCCACTGCGCCCTGCCAGACCTGGAGATTTATGTCACTGAGGCTTACCACAGGGTTCCTATTGGTTATGCATTATTTGAGAAGGCAACCAGAATACCGGTGGCCTCTGAGCCTACCTCCAGCACTTCAGGATTCTCAAAAGCCACAAAGACATTCCTGCTGTCTCTTGAATGATGAAGCACATTACTGAGTGTGAAGGCTAAGCTACTGTAAAAATAAATCAACTTAAATAATAGAAAAGTTATTTCTGTTTACTGTAAAAGTCCAAAGATTCTCTAATTGGGCTAGAAAGGCACCATTGGTCTGTGAGTTCATCCAGGAACCAGGTTTGTGGGTTGGTTCTGCTATGGTCAATGTATGCATCCATATCTAGGCCCAAGGCAGCTGGTCCAATTGTTGCCATTTCTAAGCCAGCACGAAGAAGAAACGTGGAAGTATAGGCTAAGAAACTTTCATCTTTAAGAAAAAGACCCAGGAGCTACAATACATTTTTTCTTACATGCCATTGGTGAGAAAGTAGTCACATACAATACCTGCTGAGGAGGCTGGGAAATGTAGTCTCTAACTGGTGGTCATGTGCCTAGTTCAACCTGGAGGGAGTTACACTTCTAAGAAGAAGAAGAAGGTGAGAATTGTTCCTTGGAGAGGGTTGGCAGTCTTTTGCCAAACTAGGGTTTTAATTGGTTGGATTTTAGGTCTGGGAAATAAACCCTCTGAGTGATATAATGGGCATTTGCATGTTTGTGGCTGATGGGAATCTTTTCAACAACATTCCTCAGGTGGAGAATGTCCCATTTTGTGACTCCTGGTTCCCATGAGTAAAGGCAATAGCTTGTTTTCCCAGCATCTCTTGCAGGAAGGGCCTAAGCATGTGCCCCAGGCTCTGCTGATCTGATATATTGTACAAGACTTCAATTCAGATAAGCAGCATGAAGAGCCTTGCAGAATCCATTTTCTGATGGGAGTGGCAGCAGAGGCATTTGATGTGGGGACAGCAGTGGTGCTGGTTCTGTGTCAGCTATATAAGGCCTAGCATTTGCATCTGGTCAGAGAGACCATGGTGTGGATTGGGTATTTTCTCTGACCGTGCCATTTCTGAGCCTAACTTTCTTGCCCTACCAAAGATTCCCACCTAATATTCTTTAGTTATTTTTTGTTCTTGCTTGAATTAGAGGTGTTTTGTTATTGGCAACTAAGGATCCTTTTAATAAAGCTGAAGATCACCTTGTGTTACTTCTGTGCTTTTTTCTCCTGGGGTGGTCAGATGAGGGTGGGGATAAGAGGTGTTATATACTTTCAGTCATCAGCCATATATGGTGCTGTCACTGATGTGTAGAATACATGAATCTGGGATCCAAGGTCAAGGGGAGGGAAGTAGAAGTTGCCTTACTCACCATCACTCCCAGTAACTCACTTACGTTTACTGTCCCAGCAACTTCTGCCTTTACTTCACTTAGAGGTTCTGGTTCTTGAGGTTCTTAACACAGAGGACATATCAGTTTCTACTACGTCTGCATCTGACTGGTCATTTTGGGATCCTCTGGCCAGTAGATAGGCAGGCAAAGGAAAAAGTATTTATACTGGAAGATGCAATTAACGTTGATTATTATTAGGAGATAAAGTTGCTGCTGCAAAATGAGGGCAGGGAGGAAAATATCCGAAATTCAGGAATTCCCTGCGAATACTTCATGGTGCTTCCCATACCTGCTGATAATCATAAATGAGTGATTGCAGCAACAAGAATTGGTAACCAAAGCCTTGGCCTTCTCAATGATGGTCTGGATTACTCTACCAGGCAGGCATCCTAGACCAGCCACAGTATGGCTGAACACGAGAGTGAATCTGGGTGATGGAGGAAGAAACAAAGAATGTCAGTTACAACCTTGGGGGCCAATTGCAACATTGGAGACTGTAACTGGTCTCAGTAACTCACGAATCCTCAGTATTATATTTCTAACACCACCATGAAGAATTTGTGACAGTATAGGGTCAATTTAATGTGGAGCATGAGTGGATCTGAGCATGCAAGAGGCAGATGATGCCGATGCTGGTCCATATTCCCTTAGTACTGACTGTTTTCTTGCACTCAGCCAGATTTCCAACTGGCAACATCTGTGACTCCACTTAAAAGCTTTCTTTGGCCATCAGAGCCGACTCTGTCCATGCATAGAGCAGGCCAGAAGTGCCAAGGAATTAACTCTTTCTGGGAATCACCCCCAACCAATGACTGGGGGAGTCCTGTAGAGATACCCCAGTTCCCTTGGCCCTTGATTGGGGTAACTCTGTGGTTAGGTCTCCATAGCCTTTTAGAGCTCCCCAGTGGGATTAAGCTCCAGTTGTCCAACTAGTAACTTGCTTGATAACACAAACTTTGCTCTCTTCCTTCCCAGGGAGCCTATTCCAGGTCCTTGGAACTCTGGAATTCTATGTCCAAATGGCCCTAAACCTGGTTTCAGGGCTTGCACAAGGCCTTCCCTTGGCTGTTCCTCCAAAGGTGGATAGCCACAGAAGTGTGCAGACCTGTAAGCCTGAGGGAAGACTGAGGAGTGGCTATCTGGGGAGGGAAGCATTGGATAGAGTGTGAACATGTGGATCAGTGTCCACATGCATGAATGGAGGACCCCTCTCTGTGTGGCACAGTATCAGAAATGGAAGAAGAGAGGTAGTAGAGTACAAGTAGAATGTTCTGGTACAAAATTCCAAGGAATCCAAAAATTCTAAATTTAACCCAGGCCCCCAGGTCACTTAGGTAAATTTGTCGAGGCAGAAGGATAGAATCTGTTTTCTTTAGCAGTTTGTTAGCTTGCTTTATAACCTTTAACTATTTAGACATTTAGAATATGGCCCTCTATTTGCACTCTTTCACCAATTCCTGGCAGTAAGTATGTAATCAATGGCTGCATGCTAAGCTATAGATGCGAAGAGCAAAAAAGAGAATAACTTGCCTTTCAGACGAGTTATTCCTGAGGGCTATTCATGTATACTTTTAGTCACTCTCTATTCCAACACTTAAAGAAAACCACTAGAGACTCTGGACCACTACTGTCTTGATGAAAAGATAGAGGAGTCATTGGTGAGGATAAATCACTGCATTGTCTTTAATTTATTATTACTGCTTTTCACAAAAGTAGCTGGTAATTAGACCCATCTCTGTACCCTGTTCCAAAAGAGGGCAGCCTTGCCACTAGCACATTCCTTCAGCTGTAAATGGCCAAGACCCTCTGCTGGAGTAAGAGTCATCCATTACTTTGGCACCTGCAGGCCAGATTCTTGTGATACATTCTATGTATGGAAAAGCAAGGCTTTACCAGCAGCATCAGCTCATACATGACACTCACGCTTGGCTCTCTTTGCTACTCGGAGCCATTTTGATATTATTTGCAACGTGGAATGGTTAGTCTGAGCCACACATTGTTTTTAGTAATTCCATAATGTGGGTAAAAGTACGTGTGTGTGTATACGTGATAGTGAATAGCAAAAAGCAAATATCCTCCTCCTGCACCTCACCTGTGGTATTGATATTTCCACTATGCTGGTAGGAGTGCAGGGGAAAATACCATTTAGATGTTCCTGGGATTGATATTAAGAATTTTCAGGATACCCCCAAACAACCACTTCAAAAGATGTGCACTTGGGTTCTCTTGCTCATATGAGGTCAAACTAATTGGATTACTTAAACACAGATAATGCAGAAGAGGAAGTTTGGCGGCTCATGATCAATTAAAACAGTTTCCTTCTCAATTTTTGATTTGGTTTGGGTTTCCTTTGCTTTGGACCTTGGCATTAGAACACACATAGAAACTGTGTGTTTATAATTCCCCTCAGGCTTTTCCTAGAGGTAAGCGCTCTAACTGGGGATGGAGATTTTGGTTAATTTCTTAATTGGCTGTGTCCTGGTAATGGTTTTTGCAGGATAAAAGCTCTATTTGTATCTCAGTCATTATGGACAGTGAGTCAACTCAGGACTTTAAATGAGGTTTATTATCTTCAGAGATTAAGGCAGTATTTTCTGAGCAGATTAAAAAAAAATGATCTTGCCTAATTAAAAGGCTTCACTGGGTAGTGTTCGTCAGAGAGCCCGGCTGCTGGCTGTTATTTCCTGTGTCAAACTTCCTCTTACCCCTCAAGTTTGTACATGAGACAGTTAGAGGGGCCGTGTCTCAGCTCTGCCACCCACGTCTCAGCCCACTCGCACTCGATTGGACAGAATGTTAAAGAAAACTCAGAACATAAACCTGGGTGGGGAGAGCTAAGAACTCTACATTATGTTCTGTCTCATTTCTTTTTTTATAGCTCATGATAACCTATGCTTATTTTTCCCTTTGAATCTTTCATAGATTCCAGTCATAGGCCAGATTCAAGACTCAACCCCAATTATTGGGTATAAGAGACACAATAGGTATTCAATAAACATCGGTTGAATTGAATTAAATGGGATTGAAATATGGCCCCACTAAGACATAGATCTCTTAGGGGTTGTTTGGCTGCAAAAACCAGAAATCTAGATGACTAGCTAAAGCTAAACAAGAAAATTTACTGTAAGGATACACGGATTTCTTTATGAGAAAACGCAAAAGGAAGTGGAAACTTACCAGGAATGAAAGAGAATGCTGTTTATAATTGTAAGTGCTCTCATTTCTGAAGAATTGTTCTATTCTTCTCCCCCTCTCTCTTTCTCTCTCCCCTTTAAACTTTCTTGACTTAGTGTGCATGAGAGAAAATGGCATTCCAAACCCCACATAAACTCCTCTTTCAAATGCTTAGTATTTGTCAGCTATAGCCATTCTGTTCTCAACACATGGGTACTGGCTTTCTTTCAAGCTTTGACAGACATCATTGTCAAGCAGAATTTTTTCCACTGAGCTTGGATACTGCTTCACATTCTTTTTAATTCAGAGCTCCAGACAGCCATGACTAGTTGTTGAAATGGCCATCTCTGTTCTAATTCCTCTTTCAATGGGTAGTCCTTTAAATATTTTAAGATAGCTCTGGGGTCTTCTGTGAATATATAATTCTAAGGCTTAATATCTCTAATTTCTTGAGTTCTATAACATGGTTTTGAACCTACCTTTAAGTTGCAACAAAACCTCATTTAACTCATAGAAATTCAGTAATATTTGTGTTGCACCAAACAACAACAACAACAGTGAGGGAAGAATCCCCTATTCCTTTCCTCCCATTTACACTTGTAGGAGAGGAAAAACCTTTTCTCTAATCTCCTAGATTCTGTAGCTGAGCCTGTGAATCAAGCAGACAAAAGACATATTAACAGGAGAAAAGCATACAAATTTTATTTGATGTAAATATTTTTATGTGGCATGAGGGGCTTCATAGGAAAGAAGTGAAAACCCCAAAGAAGCAGTTAGACTCAGAGGTTATATACCATTTTAACAAAGGGCAAAAAACTTGTGGAGAAATGACAGGACAAAGGAAGGGTGTCCAAAAAGGTCCTAGGGGCAGTAATTTGTGGGAAAGTGACTAGAAAATATATGAGAGAAACTAATGGAAGATAAGGGTTATTTCAGTAAGGTTTGTTTGTGCAGACTTATCTCTGCACCATCTCCTCCCCAAGTCCTGTCTCTGATAAGAGTGTTCTCTTCTTCTTGGTATCAGAAGGGCAACTTTCTCATGGGAAATATGCCCTGCTTTTAAGCAGAAAGGGAAAGGGCATAGATCCTTTCTTGCAGCTGCTGTTTCTCAATTGTTTTCATCTCAAAATAGTATGCAAAAGTGGCGTAGTTTGAAGTGGCATTTTTCTCGTCCCTTTCACAATCACCTTTCCCACTGGATTCATGAACTAGAGAAAGGGTGATCCAGGGAAAGGGAACTCATAGAAAACATACACAAGAAAACAAAAGGAGTTAATTTATGCCTTTTGACCTTATGACCCAGGTCCTGGGTCATAAAATTGATTTAAGAAATGTTCAAAGAGGCCGGCGTGGTGGCTCACACCTGCAATCCCAGCTCTTTGGGAGACTGAGGCAGGTAGATCACTTGAGGTGAAGAGTTCAAGACAAGCCTGGCCAACATGGTGAAAACCTATCTCTATTAAACATACAAAAAATTAGCCAGGTGTGGTGGTGTGCACCTGTAGTTCCAGCTGCTTGGGAGGCTGAGGCAGGAGAATCACTTGAACCTGGGAGGTGAAGGTTGCAGTGAGCCGAGGTCGCACCAGTACACTCCAGCCTGGGCAACACAGCAAGACACTGTCTCAAAAAAAAATGTTCAAAGATAAAGTTGACTATACATAATTTTAGTGTGATGACTTTAGAATTTGTGGCCCACTTAAAATGAGATGCTGCTCTGTTTTCTTCTAAAGATGGTCCTACTTGCCCTCTCTCACTTAGAGAATAATCTCTACGGGTGGAAGCAGGACTCCCCATGTGGTCTCAGCAGCAGAAGGTGGTGTGGTTACCATCTTATTAGCTGTAGTGCTATAGTTCTACATATACTGCTCATCAGCAGTATAGGGATTACTGAAAGCCCAAAGTCCTGCATTTTCTTACACTTATTCCAATAAAACCAGGAAATAATGCACCCACTCATAACATGAACTCAAATATGATTCAGCCAACTCCCATTTAGCCCCGTTCTCATTAACATTGCATTAACTTACCCACTGCAGTATTATACTGTGATTTATATTTTTCTTTTACTATAATTTACAAGATAACTCAAGCAAAAGTGCATTAAAGAGGGACCAGTACCAAGAAGGTACTCAGTAAAATCAGAAACCTCCACAGGTGTTTTATTGTGCACAGGTATAGGCTTTTGCTTGAAGAATCACTTACTTTTCCCTTGTTGGTTCTGGTTCATAGTTGAAGCCTGTCATAACCTTTTTTGGCCCAGGTTCCATCATCCAATGTATTTGCTATGCCTCCAAGGTTTGCATGCCAGTTGGCTTTTTGAAGGCAATTTCTTTTATTTTTATGCGTCCAAATCTGGGTGAGAGAGGGGAAGGTAAGGCATACCTGGAGAAAACCCTATACTGGGAGATAAAAACTTCTCTCACTGTGTAACACAGAGTACTTAAAAACATTCTAAAATGTTATTTAATGATTTTTTAAAAATCACATGTAGCAAGCTGAAACAATAGAACACAATCCCCACAACTGGTCTTCAGTAACATAGTGAAGATTTTGTATTTCAGCTAATTCTCAACTAGCAAAAGAGAAATAAGTGAACAGGAGAATTAATATTTTGTTGTTTTTCATCCACTTTCTCTCCAGTTTAGGGAGCATTGAGGTCAAGGATCTGCCTCACTATCCTTCCACCTTTGGCTCTGCTTGCAGTGGCTCTGGTTCTATCCATGCTTTTACTAAGCCTGCAAATTCTGTAAAGCAGGAAACTACAAAAACGTTACAAAAGGCTCTGTCAAAAGATTCTTCAAGTGATTAAGGATAGCACACTCTGCATAGGAAATGAAGCCCTCGGAGAGATTTGAAGAAGCCCTTGGAGAGATTTGAGATATCCCTAATGGAGAAAGAATTGACCTTCATTATCTCAGGAAGGCTTTTGACATAAAAGAGAAAGAGAAGAAACTGATTACTTAAAGAGGGGAGAGAGCTGTAAAGAGAACTACGAGGATGAGCATCAGGCTTAAAGTGGCTTAATTTATAAACGGATAATTTAAAAATAGAATTGGAACATTAAGCCTTAATATGACCTATACTCCTCGCAATCCAAAAGTGAAGGTCAGTATTTAACAAAACTGCAGAGGTTAAGGAACATACACACACACACACACACACACATATATACATATATACACACATATAAATATATGTGTATAAAATGTGTGTGTGTATATATATATATTTAGAATCAAGATAAAATATATCCTGATATTATAAAATACTTACTCTAATAAGAAAAATGGCTAAAAACTAATAACCCTGAACAATCGAGGTTGAGTTTTGTGCCTCTTAAATCAAGAAAAATAGTGATAAAGAAGAGTTTTGTGCCTCTTGATACATATACAAACATACATACGTGTGTGTGTGTGTGTGTGTGTACACTATAAATACTGCCTAAAATGTTTAGGTCTGATCTCTAATGTACTGATCTCTAATGTACAGAGGAGTAGTATTGGGTAGAAAGTAGGGCACGGTGTTTGGAACCAAATATCCGAGGTTTGAGTTTTTGTTTAGCTGCTTGCTGTTTTCTTTGACTAAAATTTTCTGAGTTTCAATTTTCCTATTTTTGAAACCGTCATGATAATAGAAAAGTGACAACTCGTGGTGTTCTGTAAAGTCTAGGCAAATTATATACCATCAGTAAACATTTTATCACTAGCTTTATAACTCTCATTCAAATGCTTCCACGATCCCACCAAGATTCATGAATATCATCGTCCTTTCAATTATTTAGTAGATGATAAAATGAGCATTAAGAAAAATCCCTTTTCATGAGCCAAGAATTCCTGGCTGTGCTGCTTATGTTTATTCACTGATTTTTCAAGAATTAGGAGAGCAGGAATAACAAAAACACCAATAAAAAGAACTCAGCTTAGTAAAAGTAAGGTAGCCAGAAAACCAATTTCAATGTGTATTTTTATACCTCAGAAAAACCAATTCGCTTTGTAAATGGTGTGTCGGGACCATCCCTAAGGGTCATTGTCCTAGACCAATGGTATTAACTATCAGTCTATGTTCAGAACTGGAAATAGAAATACCTCCAGGTATTTGAAGAAGAAAAGGATTTAACTCAGGGAAATAGGCCCTTTAAAAATTACTGGAAGGGCTGTAGGCACCACTGAAATTTTTGAGTTTAAGGACAAACTGCTAGTGCTTCTTCAGCAGCTTCTTCAACACCCACCCTCCTCTCCACAGCTTTGTCAGCAGAAAAAAAAAAAAAAAGGAAAAAACCAAAACTACAGATCATCTCTACTAATGCCTGTAGACAAAAGGATAGATGATGAGAACTTGCAATGTGTTACAAGATCAAATGTTCAAGGTGTAAGACAGCGAGCTCATGATAGTTGGGTTTTAGCTCCTGAGGCTGATAGGGCTGTTTTGTGTTCAGGTGATCAGGAAAAAACAAACAGAGTCACTTTCTTCATTTATGAACCTGTAAACCGGAGACTCTAAGGTTTGATATAAACATTCTGCCTAGTATAATGTTGACAAAGATGAAAAAAATTTTAAGACAGAGATAAAACAAAAATATTTTTTACCACTATAGAGAGAAACAAAGGAATAATCATTTAACCGCCATTTTCCCCTTACATTATAGGAATTTCCATACCAGCAATTTTGGTGGCCATTAAAGTGAAGTTGAGGGAACTGGATAGAAGAGAATTACCCTGACTTTACACTGGAAAGTACCCTTAGCATTGTTCTAGATGGTGACCTAGAGAGTGCCTGATTCATGCAGCTTTATGTGAGTTGAAATTGAAAGTTGGCTCTGAAATCACAAGTTTTACAAAATTCACTCAATAGAATCTTAAATGATAATAGCAAAAATTTCTCTGCATCTTTTGCATAGATATTTCCTATAATTTTAATGTCAAGACATATGTTCTAATAATGTTTCTTCACTGGTGTCCTCTCCCCTGAAGTTTGACACTCTTGTACTTAGTTTTCCTCCTGGAGTCCCAGGCAAATAATTACTATTTTTTTTTTTTTTTGGTTGGCAGACGTTATTTGAACTGCCATCCCTATTATGAGATTCAGGTGAGAACAGGCTTGGGCAGGGAGGGAAGCACATACGTGCATAAATGTGCCATATCGCCGTGTTCTTTTTGCAAATCCTTTAAGTGACGGCAACAGAGCCAAGGACTGGGAGGTCAGTCACACACCCTCACAATCTGGTGCACTGGCATCCGTTGTGCTCAGAGTGGTTTGTTTCTGACAGTTACGGCAGCTGGATCAACACTTATTTTTTCATAATGACTCAGATCTTCATGTTCTGTTGCTTTGGGGTAATACCTATGACAAATATTAGGACGTGATGGTGCTGGGCTAGGAAGAGTGGACGTGACAACGAGCACTCACTTTAGGACGTAGTATTTGAAGGCTTCAACTCTGAAAGTCTAGTGACTCAGCTACTCAAAATCCTACATGTCACATTTCTATAAACATCCAACATCTGCTCCTATAATATATACGAGGGGATGTGATAAAAGTTGGATTTTATGACAGAAGTTTTGTTGTCTAGAGAGTCTCTCTGATGAAACCGTGAGGCATAGTTGTGATCAGTTTTAAGAACAGATGGCATTTTTGTTAGTTGTTCACATCTGTTGAGACTTAATGATATGCTAGGCACCCCCCTATAGGTTTATGTAGGACAACTCTATGAGGTAGGCAGTATTATTATTATTATTACCATTTTATAATGGAAATGGACACACAGAAGGGTTAAGTAATTTGTCCAAGGTCAAACAGCTTCAACAGAATCATCTAAATCCCAGAAATTGGGACCAGGTTCCTCTGTGGGACTTCTGTTCATGTTACCTTCATCATTCTGGTCACTCAGCCTCAAAACGTTAGATCTTGGAGGGACCTGAGAAGTTATAGAGGAACACATTCATTGTAGGGATGAGGCAAACACAGCTAAGAGAGCATTAAATATCTGTCCTGAGGATCTACAACTGGACTGTGGCAAAACCAAGACTAGCCAATGTTGTTTTTGTCTCTTACATCACACTCTGGCTTTTCTCTGCCCATTGTTCTTTATTGCTAATGAATCACCAGTCTTATTCACTTCCTTCTTAACTTTTCTGATCTCTGCCCCTTCCTTCCTATCCCCCAATTCAGGTTCTGGTTACTCTTTGCCTGGACAACTACAGCAGTCCTGTGGCTTCAGGACTGCCCATCTTTTTTTTTTTTTTTTTTTCCCAAGTAGATTGAAATTGGAGCAAAAGTAATTAGTAATTATAAAATCACCTTTTAAGAAATGTTATATTTATTCCATTCAGTCATTTCTCAAATGTTGCCAAATTTCTCCTTTGTAATTGCTAATTGTGATTTTAAAAACATCCACCTTAAACATTATTAGCACTTAGCTCTCCCTCGTAATTAGATGCAATTATTAGAACATAGTTTATATTAACCTGGGTTTGTGTGTTGTGCTGTGTGAGCCATACTTCCTACTGACTTGTTCCTGTCCCCGATAAAAACTCCTTCCTTTATTTTTGCATAATCTTAAAATTTTTTTTAAAAAGAAAGCATATTCATTATAGAAAAACCCAGTGCATATAAATAATTACAGAAGAAAAATCTCAAAACACTTAGACTCTTATTCATCCAAATCAAGGTTAACACATTGCTGTGTATTATTTCTCTTTTATGTGTAGATTTTTCTTTTTTAATGTGCAAATTTAGGAAAAGAACTAATATTCCTCTTTGTTAAAATGTGGATAATAATACCTCTATCACAAATTTCTTGGAAGAATAACATGAGAATATATATGAATGACATGGACAGGAGGCAGGGAAATACTGGGTAGAAGAGGGTGGTTCCTGGGCAAAGGCACCACCCTCAAGCCTGGAAACCTGTGGCCCTAAATGGGAATAGGCATTCCTGTTTTTGTGTCCAAATGTTGCCTTTTGGCCTGCCACACCCCCTCATCCTGTACCTATATAAACCCCAAACCCCAGGCTCCATGAGCAGAAGAGCAAAGGAGCAAAAGGGCGGAAGAGTGGCACAGCAGAGAAGGAAAGAACAGAAGGAGCGTCTGAATGTCGAGAGGAGTTCGGCTGGGAACAGAGAGGAGATTGGTCACAGGACAGCCAAACTCCAGGGGAGGATTATCTTCCCACTCCATCCCCTTTCCAGCTCCCCATCCATCCCACTGGGAGCCACCCCCATCACTCAGTAAAATCCTCACATTCAGCATTCTTCAAGTCCATGTGACCTGATTCTTTCTGGATGCTGGATAAGGAGTCGAGTACCAAGAGGGCAAAGGGCAGGGTGTAAAAGGCTGTCACCCTGACCCTCCGCTAAGCTGGTTTAACACTCAGCCGTCCGTGGATGGCAACTGCTAAAAGAATATTAATTGTAACACACCCTTAGATGCTACCATGGGGCCAGAGCCCAAAAACGCTTGCCCTGACTCCTGCACCTGCCCGTCAGCATGCTACCCCTCCCATAAGGCATTTCAGTGCATGGTGACCCGAGCAAATGAGCCACACCCTTATTGCAATTTCTCCAAGGGGATTGGGGAACTCTCCCATTCTATGAATATACTTGGCACGTAGAAATTGCCCAACACATGGTAGATATGAGCTGTTTTTATATTCAACTCTTCAAACTCCTGGAATTAGTTTTGATGTCAAGTTTGAAATAGGGATATGATTTTATTTTTTCCCCCAGTGGTTAAGTAATTGATTCACTTTTTCAAAATTGAAGTTTTAATTTAGAGATAACTGCAGATTCAGATACGGTTGTAACAAATTATACAGTGAGATCCTGTGTACCCCTTACCTAGTTTCCCCCAGTGATAACATCTTGCAAAACTATAGAACGATGTGAACCAGGATGTTGACACTGGTACAGTTAAGATACAGAACATCTCTGCCCCACAAGGATCCCTCTTGTTTGCTGCCCTTTATAGTCACACCCAATTCCCTCCTGCCCCCACCCACCTTCTTAACCACTTGTAACCACTAATCTGTTCTACATTTCTATAATTTAGCCATTTCAAGAATATTATAGAAATGAATCATATAGTATATAACACTTTTGATTGTTTTTTCTGCTTAGCATAATTATCTGGCGATTAATTCAACCTTTTGCTGTATCAACAATTCTTTCTTTTATAGATTAACTTAGGGAGAATAGGTCCATTTAGTAGAGGCCATAATGTCTCCATCAATTAGTCTTTTTAAAAGTCCCGTGGAAATGTTTTGCTGTTTTCTTTATTGAGTTCTTATAAGTTTTTTAAAATTTTATTTCTATATAACATATACAAATAAATGTGTTATGGATCTACCCAACTTTTAAAATGCATGGGAAATATACTTGTTGAGCATGGTTCTCAAAAGGTCTTGGATTTAAAAAGTATCCTTTTCTCAGGTACTCTGAAAGAGTTAGTTACGTTTACTGTTCCACTAGTGTTGGCTCATACTGGTTACCTATATTAAATTCCCATTTTGAGTTTCCTGATAGGCCCTGGAGTGAGACAGGGGGCATTGTGCTCTGTCTTCTTCCCATCTTGGCTTTATTTTGACTGAAGTTGAGTTACATGTTCTATTTAGTAAGAGGTAGAAATGAATGAATCTCGCTGAAAGAAAAAAAAAATGGGAAGAACTAAACCCAAGGCATGACACATTTGGCTAACATCTCCTAAAGACGCAATGCACTGTGCTGAGAGAAGTGTCATTTATGTTTCAGTCTCTAAATATTGTGTTTATTATAGGTTATGATTTGTGAGATTTATCTTTTTTTCTTTCAAAATCACTGTGAGTCTTTTTACTCCAAACACATAAATTAACTCTTTATGTTTCTGGCACTTGTTCACATAAGCTGGTGACATATGGTCCTAACTATAGAATTTGTATTTTTATAAATACAGATATATAGAATAAAAATTACTAAGGTATAACTTATATACAGCAAAGCACAGTCATGGTAAATAATATTTTCACCACCTCCAGAAGTTCTTTTGTGTCCCTTCTCAGTCAATTTCTTCACCCACCCCTAGCTTCTGGCAATCACTGATTTGCTTTCTGTATTTATAAATTAGCTTTATTTTTTTTCCTAGGGTTTTAAGTAAATAGATCCACACAGCATGTACTCTTTTGTGTCTGGTTTCTTTAGTGCAACCTTTTTTTTGAGGCAGGGTCTCACTCTGCCATTTGGGCTGGAGTACAGTGGCATTATCCTGGTTCAGCAGCCTCTGCCTCCTGGGCTCAAGCGATTGTCCCAACTCAGCCACCTGAGTAGCTCGGATGTGCCACCATGCCTGTCTAGTTTTTGTATTTTTTGTAGAGATGGGGTTTCCCGATGTTGCCCAGGCTGATCTTGAACTCCTGGGCTCAAGTGATCTTCCTGCCTCAGCCTCTCATGGTGCTAGGATTACAGGTGTGAGCCACCGTGCCTGGCATTGTTTTTGAGGTTTATCTGTGTTGCTGTGTGTATTGGTAGCTCTAGAATTTGTATTTTTATTAAGGCTACATCCATTCAATTAAGAAATATATTCTGAGTCTGGGCGTGGTGATTCACGCCTCTAATCCCAGCACTTTGGGGGGCCGGGGCCGGTGGATCACCTGAGGTCAGGAGTTTGAGATCAGCCTGGCCAAAATAGTGAAACCCCACTTCTACTAAAAATACAAAAAATTAGCTGGGTGTGGTGGTGCGTGCTTGTAGCCTAGCTACTTCGGAGGCTGAGGCAGGAGAATCATTTGAACCCATGAGGTGGAGATTGCAGCGAGCCAAGATTGCACCACTGCACTCCAGCCTGGGTGACGGAGTGAGACTCTGTCCCTCTCCCCCCTATCCCCCCACCAAAAAAATATATATATATTCTGAGTACCTATTATGTGCTAGGCACTGTTCTTGATGATGGAACAACTGTGAATAAAAAGAGACAAATCCCTACTTTCATGGAGCTTGCATATTAGTGGAGACAGGAAGTAAGAGCTTCCTACATGTACACACAAATGGTATAATTGCTATAGCAATGGGCACTAGAGACTTCTTGGGAAACTTTAGAAAAAGTTATCTGGGAAAATTTTACTGGAAGTTCATTTTTGAGTATTGAAAGAGTTGAAGGAGAGGACATAAAGATATTTAGAAAAAGAGCATTCTAGGTGGAAGCAGGTACAAAAGCCCTAGTTCCTGCCGGGAGAGGCCAAGAAACCCAGAGTGGCTGGAGTGGAATGAGAGTGAGGTCAGAGAGGAAGGGTGGTGGTGAGGGGGTACAGACTTTCTAGTCCCTGTAAGCAGTGTAAGGGTTCTAATTTCAGTAAGTTGGGAGCCATTGGAGATTTTGAGCTGTGGAGTGACATGCCTGACTCACATTTTCAAATGGTCACTTTGATTGCTGTATTGAAAACAACTGTAGGGAAGTAGGAAGACCAGTGAGGAAGCTGTGGCAACTATCTTTGCAAAGATGATGATGGCTTGGACAAAGGTAGCCATGGTGGAGGAGTGGCAAGTGGCCACCTTCTGAACACATTTAATACAGAGTGTCAACAGTAATTGCTGATTGACTAGATGTGTAGTATGAGGGAAAGAAAAGAGTCTAGGATGACTCCAAGGTTTGTGGCCTGAGAAACAGTACAGAACAGAGTTGAGCCTGGAAAAAAATGAGAGAAATAGGTTGTGGTGGAAGAGGGAAAACATTCACTTTAGACGTGTTAAATTTGATATACCTATGATTGAGTAAGCAGTTATGAGTTTGTCCTTTAGAGATTAGAACTAGAAATATACATTTGAAGTCAACAGCAGCATATAGATGATTTTTAAAGTTATGAGACTGGATAATATCTACAAGTATGTAGTAATGGATGAAAGAGGAGAGGTCCAAGGACCCAGGTCATGGGATGACCTTCTGATGTTGTGAAAATGAGGATGAACCAGTAAAGGGGACTACAAGCAGGGGCTGGTATAATGGAAATATCCAAAAGGGCATGTGTCCTGGATACCAAATAAAGAAAGTGATTTAAATAAAAGGACGTGCGCAACTATGTCGAATGTTGCTGAAAGTTCAAATAAAATAGGGACTGAGAATTGGCTTTTGGGTTTATCAACAGGGAAGTCATTGGTGATTGTATGAAGAGCATTGGTGAAATGGTTAGGAGTAAAATACTTATCAGAGTGAATTTAGAAAAGAATAGGAGAAAAGAAATTGGAGACACTCTGGATAACCTTTTTGAGAGATTTTGCTATAAAGGAGAGTACTGACATGTGATTGATAGTGGTTAGATGGGAAAGTGGGATGAAGAGAAGGATAGTTTTAAGATGGGAGATTTTTTTCCCCCTTATGGAATGACCCAGGAGAGAGAGAAAAAATGCTGAAGCAGAGATGAGAGAGGCTGAAGTGATAGAGAAGGAAATCTCATGCAAAAGTGGAGGGGTTGGCACAAAATAAGAACATGGAAAGTTTGCCTGTGGTAGTGGAAAGAAAAGCAGAGTTGATGGCCTCCAGTACAGGTAGATGAATAGATATGAAGGGAGCTTGTGAAAACCATCTTTTAATTGCTTCTATTTTAACAGTGAAAGAAGGAGCAAAATTCATAGGCTAAGAGTGAGGATGGAGAATAGGATATTGGCAGTTTGGAAGAGGTAAGGTAAAAAAACTGAGAAAAAGATGGCATAGGTAAATAACTGTATGAACTCAGGACATGTGGTATTATTATTCTATAGTACTAAGATTTTACTTGAAGTTTTGGTCATGATTTAAAGACCTGTCAACATGTGGTTTTCTCCAGCCTCATTCAGCTTTGGGAATGCACTTATGCCACATTTGCACACTTGCACAGAAGAGTTGTATTCAGTTAGAATTGAGGTGTTTCAGTTATCTATTGCTACATAACAAATCTCCAAATGCAGTCATTTAAAAACGACTACAGTTTATTGTTTCTTCCAAGTCTATGGTTTGACCTGTTGATCTTCTGCTTCACAAGGCGTGAGGCTGGGCTGCAGTGATATGGTGCACTTGACTGGGCTGAAATGTTCACAATAGCTCATTCACATGTCTTTCTGGATGGCTAGAAGTGGATATAATTCCTTTAAAAACTTTGTGAGTTCCTGTGTATCAAATTATAATCCATTCCATTAGACAGAAGCCTCCATAGCCAAACTCACCCTTCATTAGGGACCCTTTTTCTGATGATATAACAGTTTTTGCTAATTTTTTGGTCAGTACATAACTTAGGTACCCCCTGTTTTCCAGCCTCCAAGAGCAATTTCTTCACTGCCCTTATGTCTTCACTAATAGTCTTCCTGAAGCTTTTCCAGCTTCTATCTGGTCCCAAAGTCAATGTCACTGATTTTAGGTTTTTGTTATCTCAGCACTGAACTTGTAGGAACCAAGTTCTATCACATTTGTCTATTGCTGTGTTACAAGGATCCTCAAAACTTAATAGCTTAAAGCAATAGCAATGTATTATTTCTCACAGTTACGGGGGCTGACCAAGCTGTTCTTTTGACTCATGTCGTATCGGCTAGGGCTGCAACCATCTGGGCTTAACTGAGCTAGTGTCTTGGCAGAGACAGATGTAAAGTTGGGTTCAGCTAGGAACTGGGGATGACGACATCTCTTCTCCATTAAGGTCTCTTCATATAGTGTCTCTACATGGTCCTGCCAGCATGGTAGCTGAATTTCTACATGGTAGCTTACAGTTCACTGAAGTGCAAATACAGAAGCTGCCAGTCCTGGATGGGGCACAGTGTTACTTCCACTGCACTCTATTGGTTAAAGTGAGTCACAGGTCAACCAGATTCAATATGAAAGGGGGTCTACGAAAGGGCATGAATACTGGGAGGTGTGTTTCATTGGGAGCTATCTTTGAAGAACAGATACCACCTCAGATGAGGTGGGTGAAGTAGAAGGGGGCAAAGGAGCTGAGAAAATATCAAGAGAGTGATTTTCATGATGAAGCATGGAATTTAAGCTGAGTAAGGGACACTTTTAAAAAGTTGGGGGAGGGTCATTGTAAAGGTGATAGAATCACTGGGTCCTCATGGAGTTGAAAAGATTTTTATTGAGATAGGAGAGAGAGTGAACTGGAAAGTTAGGAAGAACATGGGAAGTGGGATGCTTAAAACTGGATCATGCCATGAGCAGGCGGCCGGGAGGTGGGGAGGACTGGGAAGATTTTGGTCAAAGGGTACACAATTTCTATTAGACAGGAGGAATAAATTCAAGAGCTGTATTGTATAACATGGTGACTATAGTTAAATACAATGTGTTATATATATACTTGAAAAGTGCTGAGAGATTTTAAGTGTTCTCATCACAAATGATAGGGATGTGAGGTAATGCATATGTTAATTAGGTTGATTTAGCCATTCTGTAATGTATAGGTATTTAAAAACATCATGTTGTACACTATAAACCTATACAATTTTTATTTGTAATTAAAAAATTAAAATAATCAAATTGAATAGTTTTTTTTCTTTGGGGAAAAAAAGATTATGGAGGAGTTGTAGGTATTGATGATGCCAAAGTCTAAGGCAGGGGAACATCCCTGGCGTCCCTTCAAGAGTGTATAAAAATTACCAGTGCCTGGGCTTCTTTCCAGACCAATGAAATCAGAATCTCTGTGGTGGGTCTGAATTGTTTTTTTTTTTTTTTTTAGCTTGCCAGGTGATTCTAGCATCCATCTAGGGCTGAGGAACAGTTATCGTAAGTAAGTCATTTATGAAATGCCTACCACAGTGTGTGCCAAGCACTACCGTGAATCCTTATTACATCCCCTCACTTTGTATTCACTAAGTTCTGTGAGATACAACTATTCTTATCTCCATTTCACAGATGAGGAAACTGAGGCTTAGGGAGATTAATCAGGTCCACCTGACATCAAAGACATATTCTTAACCACTACTATTTTCTAATTTCTTTTTTCCAATAAATGTGTGGATTTGGGGGAAAATCAAGGATATTTTTACAAATTCTTAGAAATGCACTTACTGTCTGCTCCTTAAGCAAGCGTTTCTGCATATTGATCATATATTATTATTTCTTTAGACAGATTTTGAATTATGACCAGCTGATGTCACTTTATTAGTTCAAACCTCATGGTATCTGAACCCAATTAGACAGAAGGGATGCCATGGGCATCCTCACAGTCCACGGGCTGTTAGAGGAAATCTGAAAACAATATTTTGTACTTCTCTATCTACCCTTTACTCATTTAGAGTAATCCATGCAAGGCATTTTTAGAAACTAAAATTTGGAGAGAATTTTAGATCAGAAAAGTGAAAACTGTCAGGTGCTTAGGTAAGAATTAAATTTGACCTGGATAGTCAAATAGCGGACTCTTTGGAGAGTATAGTCACTCAAATCACAAGCCAGAAGTGTCATTTGATATTAAAATTTTCACTTAGAAAGACCAAGTATCTAAACGTTTTGACAGACAAGGAAGGACATTTCAGCTTACAAGTGTCCCTCTGGTAATCTATTGCATAACTTTTTTTACTATTAAGACTTGGTTCTAATTCTCCACCCTCTAAGAAACTTTTCTGATATGCCATACTCCACCTTGGCTACCCCCTCATGTTCTGTCCATTCATATTTATGCCAAAAATTGTTCTGATGCCAGTTAATCTATAGTTTGTATGTTGCTCCAATGAAACTACAAACTTCTTGAGGTCAGAGACCCTATATCCTTCTTCTTCTTTTTTTTAACTTTCATGCTGCAATGCCCGATACGCTAGGCATGTGGTTGATACTTGACTAATAAATAAGTGTTGGATGAATGAACTACTACTCAACTGGGGACCTTAGAAATATTCCTGCTGAAGGTAGCACCAGGAAAGAACAGCTGGATTTTCACCCACATAATTTTATTTAGCCGTGGCAATAACTCTGTGACAGTGGTGTTATTAATATTACCACTCAATAGAAGAAGAAACTGAAATTTTGAGAAATTAAATAGTTTACCCAAGTTTAAGTGGCTGGAATTATCATGACTCAAATTCAGAGTTGTTTGTTTTTGCTGTCTCTACCACTTTGAGCTACTGCAGTGTTAGGGGCTTTTCTTTTCTAGCACAGGTGATGGTAAACCAACTCAAAGTAGCTTGGCCTTAAAGAGGATTGTTATTGGAAGAGTCATAGAATAACGGGAAGGTCTGCAGAAGCCAGGGTTGTTCTGAGAACATTGGTGATGGGAACTGAGAAGACGCTGCCTGGGCTAGACCCGTCTCTGCTTGGCTCCTGTCTCTCCTCCTGAAGAGGGCTTTCCTCTCTGTGTATCGGGGGAGGGTGAGGGGAAAGAGGCATGATGATCACTAGGAGCCCCAGACTCAAATCCTTTTTCTTTCATGACTTAAGAGGTCCCAATGCACGTATTATCTCCTAAAACCTTATTTGTCAAACTGAACTTAATGTGCCTCACAGGAAATCTCTCTGGAGGAAGAAAAGCAAACCATTCAATGGTGTTAGAATACAGTGTCCCAAAGAGGCACAGTGCTGGCCTGGGTGATGAATGGCCAACCGGGTACCCTAAAGAGATGAAGGCTGATGTGTATCACATCCTCCCTGCTTTCATCCCACACTGCTCGCACCTATGGCCAGATCTCTGTGTCCACCCAAATCATCATTTTGCTATTCTTAATACATACGTTTGTAGAAGGTACACACACAATGTTTAAAAAAGGATCTAATTTGGTGTTAACAGACAACCAGGTTCTTAATGCCTTAAGGATAACAAGGCATTAAGGATAACAAATGCCTTAAGGATATTTTTCTCGTTACATTGGCCCTTTTCTCTTAAACTGATTAAATCAGTTGCTAGTACTAGGGAAAAAAATGACTGAATTGACATTATCACCGTGCCAGGATTTCCTATGCGTTTTGAGGCAGTATAATGTGCACTGGTTTTCTATTTTTTCTTTTCTCTCTCTCTCTCTTTTTTTTTTTTTGCCAACGATCTCCTTGTTTAAACAAAAATTTATCCAGTCTCCCAACATGTGAAACAGATAAAAACTGAGGGAATTTGGAAAGGGGTCCAGTGTCCCTGTCTTCCTTTTCTGCGATGCTTCTTTTAGGTAGACTCAGAGGAGGCTTCTCAGGATAGACTTTGAACACCCTGGTGGAGTGGGAGGACCCTGCATTAGAAGCCAGAAGGCTCGTGTTGAAGATCTGGTTCTGCTAGTAATTACTTGTGCAACCTTTAGCAAGACATTTAACCTCTGTCTTTTTCCAGTGATAAAATTATACTTGCCCTTTCCAACTTGCAGGTTGTTGTGTGGACTAAATGACATAATAGATATAAAAGTGCTTTAAAAATGGCAAAAAATTAGTTTAACCATGGAAAATCCTTCATTGCATTTATATGTCAATACATATTTGTTGATGTTGACTGAACTTTGCTACCTAGGTAACAAAAATAACTAAGGATGTTCCACTTTTAAACATTTTGTGGTTCTAATAGCACTGAGGTAGAACACACATTAAAGTATTGAAATGGAATATATTTTCTGTGTATATAAGTAGGACAATGTCAGTTTTACCAATCATCCAAAGTTAGAAAGGTGATCAATCATTAGTTAGGTGCTTGGTCCTGAGAAAAGTCTACGGAAGAGAAGGAAAAAAGTTTAGAGTATAAAGGTAATTTTTATGAGCAGCAATGATAAATTCCATGAACTCCTGGGATAAGATCATCTGAATTAATTGGCATCACTATCAATCAAAGGCTGTTGATTGCTCTAGTAAAAGGGTGTAAATCCCATGAAATGAAAGTGGGGCTGAAAAATATCAATCTATTTTAGCCTGCTGTTAAGAAAGGAAATGGGTAGCGCTGTTCAAATGCTGTATTTCCACTTGCTAAATTCAACAATTAGAACCACACTTTCATGAATTAACCTGTTAAGTGAATAAATCTTCTCTTCAACAGTTTCATGTCATTGGTTCAAATGGTGTAATGTTTCTCACATAAAGAACTTAAGAAGAATAAATCCATTAGGGAAATCGGTGGAATTTATTGTACTCTAAGGCTGTGCATTTAAACAGACCTCAACTGTACAAGAACACATAATGGCCTTGTGTTTGAGGACTGTCAATTCTAGATTTGCAACAAGCATTACAAGAAACCAACAAACGGTGCGTGTATTTATTCCACCTCTCTTCACACTGGGCACTGTGCTTCTTTGTGTGTGTATCTTACCAAATGCTGAGTAGCTTGTTCCCAGGAGATTAGTGGAGAAGACTGTGTTCCCCAGGTGAACCATTTCTATTTAATTTTTATTTATATTTCCAGTGAAATCTGTACTTTCCTCATTTCTACAACTGTGGAAAAAATAAAATCTGTAAGCTGACCCAAAATTTCTGTTGGCCACATCAGAAACTTCCGAAAACACCATTTACAAGTTATAGCATTTCCCTCAAATGAGCCACTTTTTTTCTCCTTTTACTCTAGGGGTTAAAAAGAAAGCCCCTCTACCTTTTCTATAAATATCAACAGGTCAGGGGAAAGCTGTTTATTTTTCTCCTGAAGCACATTAATGCTACCAACCAACAACAGCAGCCTTTAAAACTCAGAATGCAAGACTAGAAGGAGCCAGCCACAACTCCCCCAGAGTAACGGCAAACACTTTTTCACCTCAGGCTATTCGTGAGAAAGGATTTTCTTTTTTTCTTTTAGGGCCTCTTTTCCTATTCACTGATATTCACCCCTAACCCCACATCAGGGAGAATGAAAAGGTTCAGGGATACTTTAAAGTTGGGCTATTGGAAAGTTAAAAGCCTTAAATTGTAGAATAAACATTGACTACTTCGAGCTCATGTTTTTCACCTCAAACTAGGTGAAGATGTATTTTCTCACAGATCCCTTGATTAGGAAATTTTTAAAACAATTCAAATATTTAAATAAAATACATAAATTAAAAATTTTTTTCATGAATGTTCTGGAATATTCAGACTAGAAAACTTTTTGCCCGTTGCCAGAAAGTCCTAGCTTTTACACAGTGGTTAATGCTTATCTCCAGGGAACTGACTTCATAAGTTCTTTAGACATCTCGACAATCAGGAGTGCTAAGTTTCTTAAAGGTAAGCCTCACATTGTGGATTACAGTGGTAGACAAGTAAGACAAGCAAAACCAAACTGAACACATGTTGATCATTTCAGCAATGCAAGTTCTATTATGGTTGGAAGGGCAATGCTTTCCGTAGCTGCTTGATCTTTACGAATCCATTTGCTTCTTTACTATCCCAGTAACTATAACTATTCTTGTTGCCTTCCTTTTTTTTCGAACAATCTTGAATTCTTTTCTCTACCTACTGAGTTCCTTGGATTGTGTTTTTCATCAATTCCAGTACTGACAATAGTTCTTTATTAAAATTCTGAAAGGTATTCAGAGAACTCACTGACTATTAAAACCAGGAAGCTGCTAAAATTCAGAGCAATCAGAGAAGAGACATGATCTTTCCAAGGATATAGAACTAGTTTTTGCCAGGTTGTTGGAAAAGCCCAGATTTCTGGACTATGACAATCGCCTGCTTTTTCCATCACACCAATCCAATCTATAAGTTAGTTGTGAGCGTACACCTGCAATCTTTTTCTATAAACAAAGGCTTTCCTCCCATACTTAATTCTCCACTCTGCACTACTATTCCACTCAGGGTTAGGGACCATAAATCATTCATCTTTCACACTGAGCATCTCCTATAGTGCCTAACACACAGTGGATGCTCAATAGCATTGTACACCACCTCCATTTACTATTGAATACTTCTCTAATCTGCTCGTGAATAGGTCTTCTGAACTTGATTACAAACTCCCCAAAGGCACAGATTATACCCTGTTATTTCCAAGATATAACAACAGTTCTAGTAGTGTTTAGTACATGTAGGCTATTTTTTTAGAAGTTGAAAGTAGAGAACAATGTTATAGAATGACATCAACCCAATTTTCTGAAGTACTGTGGTAGGCTGAATAATGGTATCCAAAAGATGTCCATGTCCCAATCCCTGGAACCTGTGAATGTTACTTGTATGGCAAAAGGGACTTTGCAGATGTGATTAATTTAAGGATCTTGAGATGGGAAGATTACTCTGGATTATCCAGGTGGGCCCACTGTTATCATAACAGTTCCTATAAGAGGATGCGGGAGGAGTCAAATCAGAGAAGGTGATGTGATCCTGGAAGGAGAGATAAGAGTGATGTGCTTTAAAGATGGAGGAAGGGGCCACAAGCCAAGCAATACAGGTGGTCACTAGAAGCTGAAAAAGGCAAGGAAACAGATTTTCCCCTCAGAGCCTCCAGAAGGTACCAGCTCTGCTGACATCTTGAGTTTAACCTTGTAAAATGATATTGGACCTCTGACTTCTAGAATGCTAAGAGAATAAATTTACATTGTCTTAACCAACTGAGTTCGTGGTACTTTGTTACAGCAGAATTATAGGAGAATGATGGAAGTATCATGAAGGCTTTTTTTTTGTTTTTTTTTGACAGAGTCTCACTCTGTTGTCCAGGTTGGAGTGCAGTGGCATGATCTCAGCTCACTGCAACCTCTGTCTCCCTCAAGCAATCCTCATGCCTCAGCCTCCCGAGTAGCTGGGATTACAGGCATGTGCTACCATGTGCAGCTAATTTTTGTATTTTTAGTAGAGACAGGGTTTCACCATGTTGGCCAGGCTGGTTTTGAACTCCTGACCTCAAGTGATCTGCCCGCGTTGGCCTCCCAAGTGCTGAGATTCAGGTGTGAGCCACTGCACCCGGTCCATAAAGGCAATTTTTGCAAACTGAAAAAGTAAGATACACAACCACATATATGACAAAAACATTGAATAACAGAATGGACAGGACTTTGAAAAATGATCTTTCTAGTCACCTGACCTGAGACAAAGGACAGTTCGTAGGAGAAATAGTTTGTCCATTCTCTTTTTAAACACTTCTAGGAACAATGATACCATTTTATTTTGTTTTGTTTCATTCTTTTAGGTTGGCAGAAGATAAAATTCTGCTTGCCTTTCATTCACTTAAAACATATATAATTTATTTTTTGGTTTTTGCCCAAAGGGGAGAAAAAGCTGAGCTGTGTGGTTGGTAGGCAGGCAATTTCACCTGCAATCTTTCCAATATATATTTGTATCTGGAGATACCAGTAGTGGCAATCAAGCAAAACAATCCAATAAACAGATGGTTTTGGAGACAAAATATCTAGTTTTCTTGAAGCCAATTCACTTCTGCTGTGGTCTTGCCTTGACCTCAGTTCTACTTTTTAAATCCCACGATTTGTGTGTGTGTGTGTGTGTGTGTGTTATTCATCTGAACTAAGCTCACCCTTGGCTTATGAAACATGTGAATTGGAAAGCTGTTCTCAAAATGAGCTCTCTCCTGGAGGATTTCCCAAAGCTCAGACTGCTTTAATTACATAACCAAGAAGTTTTCAGTGAACTGTTTTGAACCTGGCATTCACAATACACTTGCCTTGTACTGAGCGATAGCTTTATGACAGGAAGCTTTGTTAGCTGGACCACCCGGGGAATGCAGCTTGAATAGAATATGGCCGCCTGTAGACTCAGGAATGTGGGCTTCTCTGGACACGCCACACCTGTGTTCCCTTAGCTGCCCCCAGCTCCTGCTTATTTCCCATGTAATTCAAGGTGTTGAACTTAATCCATAGAGTTATGCATCAATAGCCTAATTTATGGGTCCCTCTCTGGCCCTGGCTATGCTAGAAATCTCTTCCCAGGCAGTCTGAAGGTGCTGGAAGGTGTGCGGATTATGCCTTCAAATGATACCTGAGACATGATGGAACTGTGTTTATGCAACAGCCCCCAAATTGTTTGAGAGCGAAACCTTTAGGATTCCCCAAATCGCCCATTTCAGTTTTGACTGAATTTACCACCTTCACAATCAAAAGCAAAATAAAAGCATTATTTAGGTTAAGAGACCAACCTGATTTTAACACAATTTTTCTATCTGACAGAGATTCCTGTAATTTCTATCTGTTTGGTTTGTGTTTCAAACAAATTGACAGAGTTTGCCTCACCACATTGCATTTCTTCTTCTGGCAAGGCATCATAAAAAAAAAAAAAAATCATTCCGCCATCATCTGGCTTCCACTGATGCTGCTTTTCCCCCCCATTCTTTTTACTGTGGTAAAATATACATAACAAAAAAATCATTTTAACCATTTTAAGTGCACAGTTCAGTGGCATTTTGTACATTCTCATTGTTGTGCCACCATCACCACCATCCACCTCCAGAAATTTTTCATCTTCCTATACTGAATCTCTGTCCCCATTAAAAACTAACTCCCCATTCCCCTTCCCTGGTCCCTGAACCCACCGTTCCACTTTCTGTCTCTATGAATTTAACTACTCTAGGTACTTCATATAGTTGGAATTATACAGGATTCATTATTTTGTGACTGGCTTATTTTGATGTTGCTTTTTTTTTTTTAAAGTTTATTTTATTTTGAATTGGCAAATAATAATTGCATGTATGTAGGGGGTATGTGATATTTCAATACATGTATACATTGTATAATGGTCAGATTAGGCTAATTAACATATCCATCACCTCCCATGCTTATCATTTCTTTGTGGTAGGAGCATTTAAAACGCACTTTTTCTTTTAGCAATTTTGAAAAGTACAATAAATCATTATTAACTATAGTCACTGTGCTGTGCAATAGATGAACAGAACTTATTCCTCCTAATTGAAACTTGGTACCCTTTGACCAACAACTCCCTTTTCACTGTCTACCACTCCTTTCAGTCAGCCTCTGGTAACCTCCATTCTACTCTCTGCTGTGAGTCCAACTTTTTTAGATTCTACATACAGGTGAGATCATGTGGTATTTGTCTTTCCATGCTTGGCTCATTTCACTTAGTATAAAGTCCTCTGCATTCACCCATGTTTTTGCAAATGACAGAATTTCCTTCTTTTAATGGCTAAATGGTATTCCATTGTGTATATATACCACATTTAAAAAATCAATTTATCCATCGATGGGCACTTTGATTAGTTTCATATCTTGGCATAGGAGTGCAGATATCTCTTTGATTTCAAGTCCTTTGGATACATACTTAGAAATGGGATTGCTGAATCATATAGTAATTTTATTTTTAGGTTTTTGAGGAATCTCCTTACCGTAACCCAAAATGGCTGTACTAATTTACACTGCCATCAGCAGTGTACAAGGGTTCCCTTTTCTCCGCACTACTTTCGACACTTGTTATCTTTCATCTTTTTAATAATAGCCATCCTAACAGATATGAGGTGATGTCTCATTGTGGTTTCAATTTGCATTCCCCTGATGATTAGTGATGTTGAGCATTTTTTCATATACCTGTTGGCCATTTGTATGTCTTCTTTTTGAGAAATGTCTATTCAGGTCCTTTGTCCCCTTTTAATAGGGTTGTTTTCTTGCTATTGTTTGAGTTTCTTATGTATTTTGGATATCAACCCCTTATCTTGTATATAATTTGAAAATATTTTCCCCCAGTTTGTGGATGGTCTGTTCACTCTATTAATTCTTTCCTTTGTTGTGCAGAATCCTTCCAGTTTGATGCAGTCCTGTTTGTCTATTTTTGCTTTTGTTGCCTGTGCTTTTGGGATCATATCCAAGAAACTACTGCTCAGACCAATGTCATGAAGATTTCCCCCTATGTTTTCTTCTAGTAGTTTTACAGTTTCAGGTCTTACATTTAAATCTTTAATCCATTTTGAGTTGATTCTTGTATAAGGGGTGAGATAAAGGTCCAAGTTCATTATTCTGCATGTAGCTAGCCAGTTTGTCTGACCCCATTTATTGAAGAGACTGTCCTTTCCCCGTTGTGTGTTCTTGGCGCCTGTGTAGAAAATCAATTGGGCTTGGGTGTGGGGGCTCTGGCTATCCTTTTCCATTGGTCCATGTGTTTGTTTTCATGCCAGTACCATGTTGTTTTGATTACTATAGCTTTGTAATATATTTTGGAATTAAGTAGTATGTTGCCTCCAGCTTTGTTCTTTTTGCTCAAGATTTATTTTGCTATTCTAGCTCTTTTGTGATATTTATTTTATGACTGCTTTTTCTATTTCTGTGAAGTGACATTGGAATTTTGATAAGAATGTCATTGAATCTGTATATTTGGGTAGTATGGACATTTTAACAATATTTCTTCCAATCCATGAACATGGGATATCTTTCCATTTATTTTTGTCATCTTCCATTTTTTCCCTCAATGTTTTATAGTTTTCAGTATATATGTCTTTTACCTCCTTGGTTATCCTAAGTATTTTTTTTTTCAACTTTTATTTCATGTTCATGGGGTACATGTATAGGTTTGTAAATTTACCCAGTGACATGGGTAAATTACATGTCACTGAGGTTTGGTGTGTCTTATTTTGGATGTGATTTTAAATGGAATTGTTTTCTTAGCTTCTTTTTCAGATAGTTCGTTATTAGTAAATATAATTACTGATTTTTGTGTGTTGATTTTGTATCCTGCAATTTCATTGAATTTATCAGTTCTAACAGTTTTTTGGTGGCTTCTTTAGGGTTTTCTATATATAAGATCATGTGGTCAGAGACAATTTCACTTCTTCCTTTCCTATTTGAGAGTTTTTCCTTTTTTTTTTTTTTTTTTTTTTTTTTTTAAGGCTAGGTCTCACTCTGTTGCCCAGGCTGGAGTGCAGTAGTGTGATCACAGCTCATTGCAGCCTCAACCTTCTGGGCTCACGTGATCTGAAAGGTGTCACTTTTTATTATTTAAAATTCACTTCTCTTTTAATTTTGTGGTTGGATCCTAAGAGTAGAGCACGTGAGCCAGATTTAAATTGTATTCCTTTGGTCACAGTGATTGGCTCAGGGGTGAACTTATGGTGTAAGAAGAACCAATCAGAGGAAAATTTGGACTGTCTCTGGGAAAGTGGAATCTCAAACTGGAGAACAAAAATATTAGGCTCCTTGTGACATGGTTCGAATCCTGAATCAAGTCTTACCTGGTCTGTTTACTTACATAAGACAATACATTCTCTTTTTTTGATTTAGCTCTTTGGAGTTCAGTTTTTGTTATTTGCAACTGAAAGAATATTAATTATTATAATACTAAAACTTCAGATGTAGTTCAAACTCAATAATTTAATGATGTTTATGAAAATGGTACTTGTATTGGTACTACTAAGTCCTTGAATGTAAATACTTCTAGGACTCTCTCAGAAATCAGGAAGGTAGACTCCTGCTATTGCCAGCATACTGAAAAATATAAAACCCATTTATTTGTTGCTGAAAATGTTTCCTTTGTTTGTGTGTAAATACCTAGTCTTTTCATTCTACTAATTTATTAAGTTGGAGCATATAAACTTACCATTTTATAGGTAAAAAATGGTTGGAATTTTCTGTAATTTTATATTACGGAATTCAACTTTATATTATTTACTTTTTAAAGGAAATTTCATAGTTTTAATTTTCAACTTTCAGGTTTTCCTTCCTGCCATAATATTTATAAATGATTTCTATTTTTTTCTGTATTGCAACAAGACCCTCTCTTGTCTGGGACAGAAAAAAATAAGCAACAAATTAGTTGTCTGACACTCCCCTTCACCAAAAAATGAAAAAAAGATATGTTGAAGTGTTAATCCTTAGTACATCAGAAAGTAGTCTTCTTTAGAAACAGAGTCTTTACAGAGGTAATCAAGTTACAAAGAGATTATTAGGATGAACCTTAATCTAATCTTACTGGTGTCCTTGTGAAAGGGAGAAATGTGGACATGAGAGGGGCACAGAGGAAGACTACCTGAAGACACACAGAGAGAAGGTGACCACGTGGTTGGAGTGGAGCATCTACAAACCAACACGCATACCAAGGACTGCTGGCAGCTATCACCAGAAGCTAGAAGAGACAAGAAAGGATTCTCCCCAAAGCTGTCAGCAAAAACACAGCACTGATGGTACCTTGATTTCAGACTTTTAGCCCCGAAACTGTGAGAGAGTAAATTTCTGTTGTTTTAGGTGACCTGTTTTTTGGAATTTGTTATGTCAACTGTAGGAAATGGATATTGTACAATGATTGGGGCATGACTTTGCAATGGTTTACCTGCTCTCAGATGAAAATTTTTTTTTGTTTTTTGTTTTTTTTTTTTAGATGGAGTCTTGCTCTGTTGCCCAGGCCAGAGTGTAGTGGTGCCATCTTGGCTCACTGCAACCTCTACCTCCCGGGTTCAAGCGATTCTCCTGCCTCAGCCTCCCGAGTAGCTGGGACCACAGCACACCACCAGGCCTGGTGAATTTTTGTATTTTTAGTAGAGAAAGGGTTTCACCATGTTGGCCAGGCTGGTCTCAAACTCCTGACCTCAAGTGATCTGCTCGCCTCAGCTTCCCAAAGTGCTGGGATTACAGGTGTGGGCCACCACACCCTGTCTCAGATGAAAGGTTAATATAATTAAGGAACATCTTTTTTGTTTGTTTTTTTTTTTCAGAAATTGGAATGGGGGAGTAGCTGAATAGAAAAGTCCATCTTGTTCAATTCCCACAAGAAAATTTCTTTGCAATATTATTGGCAGGAATATGCAGTAAAGTTCTAATAACTATTTACTCCTTTCTTTGAAACTCTATTCAGTTATAATGTGTCCTGTAAAAAGTATGACATTGATTTCATAGTACCAATTTTAGCCTAATACATATTTAAATGATTCCCAATGTATAAAGATATTTTAGTAATAAGAAATTATTTAAGGATCCCAAACATCACAATAAACATAAAGCCTAGTTTTAGGTTGCAAAAAAGTATCAAACTTTATAAATTTTAGTGCAAATTAAGAGAAATTACATTCTAACTACACTAATAACTGAAAACTTCATATTAGACAAATAATGTCTTCAACTACTCAAATTATAGGAGCCCACTTCAAGAACCTCAGTAAGAAGAAATTTTGAATGGTTTCAAAATAATAAATGCCATGACATTTTAAATGGAAATTTGGCATATTTTTGAGATAAATATGATTGGATACATGTGTGTGCCATTCTTTTATCTCTTCTTACTTTTACTGTAACTCTATTTTAATGACGACAATAATATGGCTACAGACATGAAATGGTTTATCTTTCTTCTTTTCTTTCACTCTTTCCTTTAAAGCATTTATATTATTTTTTATTGATGCCAATGTTAACATTTTGGCATCCTTCCCAAGTATATTGCAAGAAATACATCAATAAAAACTTAAATTTAAAAAATATGTAGTCTGCGGCCAGATAATAATGGCATATTTCTTTAAAATTAGGTATAAAGGAGTACAGACGAGGTCAAAATTCTAAAATTGGAATCTTGCCATTAACAAACAGAACTGACATTCTGATACTTCTATCTGCTGTGGACGTGACACAGAGACTTACCAAAGCCAAGATACATTTATTCAAGGAGGAGCAACTTGCCTTTATACTTATACCTTTGTTAATAACTTGTTTAAAGAAATCCTTTGTTTTCTTTGCATATTTGAATTGATTTGCTAAAAGTTATCTACTGTTAAATAAGCAAAACTCAAAATTTTCAAGCATATGGGACTTGTTCAGAATCAGTTTTTAGTTTCTTTTTCAGGATTTTGTACAAGTTGCAAGAGAAGAGACACAAAATTATCTTATTAATTCTATTGCAATATGGAGATACATTTTAAACAAATGGAAATAATCAATATTAGTATTATCTATATTTTTTTTTGTGTGTGTGTGTTGATCTGACTATATTTTTCTTCGAAGGGAAATCGCAAAGGCCAAGTGTGTTTATCAGGTAACTCACCTTAAGAAAACTTGTACTATGTGAAAAATCAATTTCTTTAAAAACTGTCACCAACTCAACCCTGGTTTGTAAGTAGAAAAAACTATCAATTATTTTTTAAAAATAGTAATACTCCCAAGGTATATACTTCTGCCACAAAAAAATTAAGAATAGTTTACTTAGCACGTTTTGTCATTGTGGAAATCATTGAGAAAAATCACAGTGGAAAGTTATTTGAAAAGGTTTAACTGTCATTAGAAAGAAATTAAGAATAAAGAAGGCAGGCCTGGCATGGTGGCTCATGCCTGTAATCCCAGCACTTTGGGAGGCTGAGGTGGGTGGATCTCCTGAGGTGGGGAGTTCAAGACCAGCCTGACTAACATGGAGAAACCCCATCTCTACTAAAAATACAAAATTAGCCGGGGTGGTGGCACATGCCTGTAATCCCAGCTACTCGGGAGGCTGAGGCAGGAGAATTGCTTGAACCCAGGAGGTGGAAGTTGCGGTGAGCTGAGATGGTGCCATTGCACTCCAGCCTGGGCAAAAAGAGTGAAACTCCATCTAAAAAAAAATTTTTTTTAAATATTAAAAAAAGCAGTAAAAACAAAATGTTTGCATGTGTCATTATCTTTGTATTGGTCATCTATTTTGTAAACTTTCATCATTACTTTAAGCATTTCAGGCCACTTCTTCAGTCATTATTGTTGATTATCATTTAGTCCTCCAATTCCATCAGAGTGTGCTAAGGTAGTAAAATGAAATTAAGCACAATGCATGGCAGAAGGTATAGCAATTTGAAATGTCTTCCAAAATCAATTAGATATTACTTTGGGTTAGCAGTGGAGGTGGGAATATAGTTACAGGTAATTGAGAATTGGCTGTGAATATGGGCTCATATATTGTGTTTTTGAACATGTTGATATAATTCTGTGAAATGAGAGAAATGGCCTCAAATCACCTGGCTGCTTCTGCTTTATTTTATGGTTAGATATTCAACTGCCATCACAGACTACAGTAGAGGAAAGCTGCTATTATTTATCAAAGACTAGACCTGCTAGCTGAAGTGCAGTTCACCATTCACTTGGGTGGTGGTATGGCTCACCTCCAAAACACTGCTCATGAGTTGACCTTATTATTTTTATCTGCATGTCTTGACCTATAGCGGGCTTAAACTGTCATTATCAACCTAATGGAAATACAGATTTTTGATTTTTTTCCCTTTCTCTGCCTTCTCTTTTTTGTTTGTTTTTTTTTTTTTTGGTATGCATATGTATCATAATTCTCTTTGGGTTAATCAGGTCCCATAGTGGACCTCGACAATACCTGAGGGGATCCTAAGTCATCAGAATATAGGGGGTGTGAGTGGTCTCCTTTTATTTCTGGAATGCTTGCTTTCTTCGGAAATCATGAAGACATCTTTATTTGAAGCCTTGTTCATCCTTTAAATCGACTCCCAGATTTGCTATTATCTAGAGCGTCTTGAAAGGTGTTGTGCGTATCTGACAAATGGCCTCATTATTCATTAACTTTCACTTTGATATACATATTTTTTAAGTTTTTTTCTCTTTTCTTGCTTTTAAAAATTGGATGTGTCAAACATGCCCCGACTGCTTTAGCACTGTCTATCTGTCTGGTGAAGGAGTGCTGGAAAATTCACATTTAAACAGCATCTCCACAAGTTCTTAATGATGTGCTGAAAGGCAGCTGGCCCAAGTCCAAGTCTGGGGTTTCACTGCTCAGGAAGGTCAGTTTAGTCCTAAGGGGAAGGAAAGAAAAAAAAAAAAAAACCCAAAAGACCCAAAACCAACTATAATCTGTATATCCCGTAAAAGAAAAATTACAAATTCTGATGTAATACTTAAAATTATTATTTCTTAATTCCAAAGTAACTGCTTTTATGACCAGCAAACTCCCAATGGTTAAAATTATTAGTTCAAGACATTTTGCTTTAGTTTAGACAAAAACCTCTAAGTGGCCTACTTTCATTTTCGGTTGGTTGAACAGTTTGTGGTTATATTTGAAATACTTTTTAAAAATGGTCTTGGGTAGGGAGTCAAATTAAAAAACCAAAAAATGCCAAACCTCAGTTTTTGAAAACTGTTTTCCTGAAGACCTGTCTAATCATTCCAATAAGGATACAAAGACATCGACCAATCACATAAATTCCTTATAGTCTCAAAAGCAACAGAAGGCC
This sequence comes from Pan troglodytes, assembly GCF_028858775.2. NCBI lineage: Eukaryota > Metazoa > Chordata > Mammalia > Primates > Hominidae > Pan > Pan troglodytes. The sequence continues at coordinate 117,398,644 of NC_072403.2, forward strand.
CCCCCCCACTCCCCTCCTCCAATGCAGGCAAGTTTTACATTATTTCTTAGATTAGCTACACATCTTGTTTTTCATGAATTTTAAAAACACATTTATGCCTCTCTGAGGCAGGAAGAATGGGAGTTAACAGCTCAGAAGGAAAATCATAGTGACATTGGACCACATGCCATCTGACGAGGGGATTACTTATAGATGATGTGTGTTCTCTAGTTATCCCTCAAACTCCCCTTGGACGATTAACTGTCTGGTTGGGAGGTGAAGGCTAAGACAGACAGATTAATAAACAGCTTTTCTTCACAACCAAGTCATTTGTTGAATAAAATCTATGGGAAAGCTGATGCCATAAAAGAAGTTAGATAGCATCACCATGGCATTATCGCCCTGGTTATCCCTGAACTCTGGAGACTTAATAATCTTCAAATAAGTAGTATTTAAACAAATCCCCTTTCAAAAGAAATGAAAAACTGGAGAGTTTATTTAATAACCACCACAAACATGAAGTGGTATAAAAAACTCTGCTTTCATGATTTAATTTTGATAACAACCAAATGTGCTGAGTAAGTCTTCAAGTCCCAAAGTTCAGCATTTTTTTTTTCTATTTTCCACTGCTTAATCTATTAAGAAAAACTAAGAAAAATGATTGCTGCTGCTTTTGGATCTTTGAGCGTAATTCATCTTGTTTGTTTAATGCACAGTGAAGAAAGCTGGTTAATGGAGGTTAATCAGCTTGGAACCTGCTCAAGGACAGCACGTTGAGGTTTGAGAAGGGTGCCCTATGCCATCACAGCAGTGCAAAATGCAACAAAAAACGTCTTGCAGCTCTCTGTTCAAACAGTCATTGCATGATAAAAGAGAAGGCTACAGTCTGACTCATGATGTACTGAAATAATCTGATATCTCTGTTTGGCTTCTCTAAGAGCAGAATTTCATGGAGTCTGGGATCATTCTGAGGGGCATCCATTAAAATGTGAGTGTGAGTTTTGCTTTTTTTTTTTGGTCTATGTGCAGATTTCTATACAGTTATATTCCTTATTCTTCTTTTGGGTTATAGGCCCCTTTGAGAATCTGATAAAAGCTATAAAATCCAGAAGAATGCACACACACAGAAGTTACACATCTTGTTAGGGAGCTCCACCAAGTCCCTGAAGCCTGTCTGTGAACCCCCTGTTGCACGTACAGACAAGACCTTGTCTGATTGATGAATTCATCTTGCATTTTTATAACCTTTCCAGGCTGCCTGCATTTTATTGGTGCTTTTTGGCAAGGGAGCCAAGACTCCTAAAAAATCTACAAGCATGAGATTCCTTGAAATGGAGAGGTAACAAACAAAGAAAGGAACAAAATTAAAAGCCCGAGAACCCCTAAGATTTCATTCCTTCAGGAAAATCTGTATCATAAATCACTTCTCCAGGTGTCTATATTTGACTCTTAGTTGTTTGTGAGGGAGTCCTTCCCTTCACTTTGCTGCCTCCACCTGCTTTCTCCCTTCCTTCTCACCGACCCCAACACAGGCACAGTGTTACCTGTTCTGTTCTGTTCTGCACCAGTGGGACAATGTTGCCAACTGCCTCCTCATCTAATTTGTGAAACCAGGTCTCTTTCCTCCAACATATACAATCTTGTGTCACAGGATATCTTCCTCTTTCTTTGGAAAAGATATCTTCAAGAAGATAAGTTCTGAACTCAATAAATATTTTCCTTTCTCAAACTAGTGATAGATATAGCCCATTGACTCATTTCAAATGCCAGAGATTGCACTTGTTTTCATCAGTACGAGTTTGCCCTTTACGCCTGTGAGGAGCTAAGTATAAGCCAGTTTCACACACCCCTCCCCTTTTAATTCAGCGCCTTGTCCATATCTCCACACCCCAAAATGAGCAGTGTCTGTACGATCTTACTGGCTCTTAACCTGAGGAGAGAGACCTGTGGTCATCTCCTATTTAAATGTTTTCTCTTTAAGTGCAGTTTTCCAATATTCCACTAGTTGGGGCTCTATACAAAGGAAAGAAAAAGAAGGGGTTCCTGCAGAATTATTTACTAAGAAAACACAATATATGATACCGCTAAACTATTTTCTGAGGCCCTGGAAATAAGCGCGTTAATTTAATTTTTGTTCCTATATACCAACCATGAAGTTGTATTATATCGCTATATCAGACGTGCTTGCTTTGCTTACATTGGTTAGAGAAGTAAAACCAAGATTATCGCTTTTGATATGATTTGCAGGTAACCAGTGCGTAGTTATTACAAAATATGAAATTATAAAGTGCGCAATGGAACATTTGCTACGCAAGTGGTAAGACCATCTTCTTTGTAAGATTTTTCTGGGACAGTCATCTTTCAAACCCTTGTTGTTTGATTGAAAGTCTTTCCAGTCTTGAGAATTTGATTTCTGTGTCAGCCTAGGACCAGAGTTTGGACAAGATGATCTAATATCGGTTCCCTCATGAACCGCTGGGAAACTGACTTGGTCCATGCTAACATTTGCTTCTCTCTCTCAGCTTTTACTTACTTTGTGTCAGGTTGAAAGATTACCTCGGACAGTCACAAATAATCCAAGTCTCCCAGTGCTTTGCTTACCCTTGCTTGTTGTAGGTTTGTTTATCCTGTCTTTCTCCACCTCCCCGGAGATCCTTTGGCAAATCTGATAAACAATTCCTTTTTCTTGCTCAAGGCAGAAAGTCCAATTGAATACAATGGGAGGCCAGACTTGGCTGAAATGCAGGCTGCAGGTGTTCTCAGCATTGTGGTCATCTAAACCAGATGCTGGGGGAGTTGAAGCACCTGCTTCCCTTCTCTGTGTACACTCCGGAGACTACCACTCCTGGGTAGGCTGGGCCAGAGAACCAGGCTGAAGTGAGCGACGTACATACTGCAGCATCCTTTTGACAGATAAAATGAGTTGCTCTAGAAACAATTTCTCAAAATTCCCCTTTAAGTCCTCAAACACATACAGGTTGATTTGCTATTCTCCCTCTCCCTTCCCTGATATGACACCACTATTCCTTCAACACACACACACACAGACACATACACACACACACCTGACAACAGAGCCTGCTTCAAGCAGATACTCAGAGACTCAGAGGCAACTTTATTTTTCCCCGGATTATCTAGGAAGAAAAGACTGGCTGTGGACAAGATGGTGATGACTTTAATGGTTCCGATAACAATGAGACAGATGCCAAAAGCCTTGCATAGCCTCAAATTTTATGAACATTTCTATAGGTGTCATAAATCTCTGAACAATCCAGAGAGAACATTAAATCTTCTATCTTGAATGTTGAACATTAATAAGAGTTCAGGGGAGAAATTGGTCCTGAGGCAAGGTGACTATGTTATAAGCAGCTGCAGAGGTTGGCTCTGGTATTTTCATTAAGATGATTCTAAGTTGTATTATTTCTGCTCTAAATGTTAATAACACATTGACAGCAGGCCTGTGCATGTGTAGCCAAACCCTTAGTTGTATACCTGCACGAGTCAAGTTCTGTCCTGCTGTTAATATTTTTTAAAATTTTTATTTAAACAAATATTTAATTTTTTTGTAGGGACAGGGTCACGCTGTGCTGCCCAGGCTGGTCTTGAACTCCTGGCCTCAAGTGATCCTCTTGTCTCAACCTCCCAAAGTGCTGGGACTACAGGCATGAGCCACCACACCTGACCCCTGCTATGACTATTTCTATTCTGATTTCAATGTTTCTTTTTACCACAAATACTCTTCTGGGACAGAGCTATCCTTTGCATTGATACAGAGGGATATATTTTATCTGTATATCCTTGCCCTCTGTTCTAAAAGTCAGCTGAGAAAGTTTTTGTCTTGAAGATTGAAGCCCTGACCCTGCTCCGCTCTGGAGGTTTCCATGCAAACATAGGCAGTGAGGGCCTAGGCCCAGGCCCCTTGAAGGGGAGGTATATCCTGGACCTCAGTCCTTCCCAGCACCCCATCTCCTCCCTCCAAGGGAAACTTGTCTCTTACCTGAGCCTCTATTGATATCAGAGCTTGAGGAAGCCCTTTAAATTTGCTCCCTGTATCTCTGTAATGCACAGACACATTCTTGTTGCTACACGCCCAGACCAACTCTACATTCAAAATAATAATTTTTCAAAGGAGAGACCTGGGGTAGGTTTGTGATGTTAAAAGATAAAACTTGGACAAATTAAATTTAACAGAGTTTAATTGAGCAAAGAGCGGTATGTGAATCGCGCAGCCTCCCAAATCAGAAGAGGCTCAGAGACTCCAGTGCAACCATGTGGTGGAAGAAGATTTATGAACAGGAAAAAGAAAGTGATGTGCAGAAAACAGAAGTGAGGAACAGAAACAGCCTTATTGGTTACAGCTTGGAGTGTGCCTTATTTGAACATGGTTTGAATAGTTGGCCACCCTTGATTGGCTGAAACTTGGTGATTGTCACTAGAGTAGGTTACGGTCTGTTTACACATCCACTTAGGTTATAGTTCACTATATAGAGAAAGCTTTGGGCTGAATTTAAAAGATGTAAGGAGGTGGCTTTAGGCTACACTTAATTTAACAGTGGCCATGAACGGGAAAGAGGGTTGGTAGGTTGGACAAGAGTGATAAATCAAAAGAAATTAGTGGAGTCGATTTGAGATGAGGGATGATATACGGTATTGGGTGAAAATCGTTTGAAATAAACCAAAGGGTTCACAACATATTTTCAAAACAACAAAAAAAGGCTACCTCAGCTCTTTTTTTTTAGACCTCCTGTCTACATTCTTTTGGAGCAAGGCCTCATTAAAAGAGGGGATTAGAGGCCGGGTGTTGTGGCCCACACCTATAATCTCTGCACTTTGGGAGGCTGAGATGGGCAGATCACCTGAGATCAGGAGTTCGAGACCAGCCTGGACAACATAGTGAAACCCCATCTCTACTAAAAATGCAGAAGTTATCTGGGCGTGGTGGCGCATGCCTTTAATCCCAGCTACTCAGGAGGCTGAGGCAGGAGAATCACTTGAACCTGGGAGGCGGAGGTTGCAGTGAGCCAAGATCACGCCACTGCACTCCAGCCTGGGTAACAAGTGTGAAACTCTGTTTCAAAAAAAAAAGGAAAGGAAGAGGGGCTTAGACATAGTGAAACTAGAGATAGGGAGGATGGTCTGGCAGTGAGAAAGGGAACGGTAGATACTACTCCAGTCTGCAGATGCATTGTGCAGTGGAGTTAGGAATTTACCTGGGGTAGCTAATGGGGTGGTGGGGGTTGTTTAGATGAATATGGGAATAGAGATTACAACCTAACATAAACAATGCATCTTTTGTTTAATATCATTGGAACTGTTTTCATTTATCTGCATGACTCTTTCTTTTGTGCCTCTTAATTTGTCCTTGAAGTTCTGTATCTAATCATTACTTGAGCAACCAATAATTCTCCTTCAGTCCCCCACCCCTTTTTACAACCAACTTTAATCTTTCGACTCAGTGAAAAACATGTTTCCCCTATCATAACTAGTTTAACAAAAATTCTCTTTCAAGTTTAGATTACTCAGATACAATGGCTTTCCCGTAGCTTCATGCTGAAGAATGGAATTTACATTAGAAAAGAGAGATTTATGATAGCATTGAATTTCCATTTGAATATGGAGAATTAATAACATGCACATGTTTTTTTATTATTATTATTTTAAGGTTTGAGCTATGCCATAGGCAAAAAGAAAGCTGGAAACTGTGGGGCTGGCAGGGCTCGATGAATAATTTTATCTGGATTTCATTCACAAACAGCAGCTCCCTCCTCGGGAAAGGACCTGTGTGTCTCCCCAGATCGGAACTGGAGTAAGTGCCAGGATTTCCTGATTTGTTTACATTTCTCAAAAAACTTTTTTCCCCCTGGACTAGGACAGAATTAGACTTCCTTTTCCACTTTTGGCTCCTTCCAAGCTATTCTTGCTCAAGGTATTCTCTCCCCTTTCCCCTTTCCCTGCATTCTTCTTTGTGGAAGTCTCAGCTGGGTTCTTTTGTTTCACAAAAACACTGAGAGGCAATGAAAGATGTTGGCGGAAAAATAATGGTCATAATGACAACAATAAGCCCACCGTGGCAGCATTTTCCTGGACACAGCACAGTTTGCCCAATCTTTACATTTAAAATCTGCTGTTCTGTCTCTCACAAATGCTTGGAGAAGATTCTGAGAGGCGCACACGTGACATGTCAAGTGACCTTGCCAAAGTCCTTGTGCCATAAAGGGAGGAATTGAAATCATCTCCTTTCACATAAACCCTGCCGATGAGACCTGTCATTCAGACAGTGAAACATCAGCCAGATCCAATAATGGATCAGAAATGTTTCATCTTCAGTGTCCAGGCTTCTTGGACCTGGGGCTGGGGGTTCTATTCTACCCTGTTATTCTCTCTGTCATGTTTGGTTTCACTTTCACCATCTTGACCATCTATAATTGTCACTTTTGTCTAAGGCTGGTTTTGAAAGTTTACTCCAAGCTCATTTGTTTGTAAATGTTTTGCAATCTGGGACTTAATTCCTTTTCTTAACAAGGGAAATGCAGGCCTTGGTCTATGGCCAATCTGAATGTATAAAAAGCAACTAGATCTTGTTTGGGGCCCACAAACAAGAAGTCAGAGAAACGCAGAGGCCTTTTGAGGGAGAGGGCGTAGGGTCATTGAGAGAGAGGTGTACCTCTCTTGTTTATTGACATTTCTATTTCTTTTTTCATTCTCTCTTGTTCCTGAGATTAAAGGCCTCTTTTGACTTCACTAGCTAAGTCATCTCTGCTTTGAAACATGTCTTCCATTCTGGCCCTAGGGACAATTGTGAGAATTGTCTTGGAGCAAACCTATCCTCTCTTCTTGGTCTCCTTTCTCCCATCTTGGGGTCCCCTGGGCAGTCAGCATCATGTGTCCTTTCTGCTTTCCTGGAAACCAAACACAGCTCTCAGCAGAGGGTCCAATAACTTTGCTTGCACTGGGGCACAGTTCTCAATGTTAGCACTATTCCAGGGTTGTTTGTAATATAACAGAAGAAACTTTAAGGTAAAGGAATGAGTCTCTGATTGTGGAACTTATGCTACTGGGGAGATTCTTGAGGAAGTAAAATGTCTTCAAAGTGTTCTTGAAATCACATGATATTGAGAGTGGATATGGGTCAATTCAGGCATATATGTTTATTTATATCCCTGTGTATACCTATGTAGATGTGTACATTCAGAGAGACACGGCTTATCGCGGTCAAAGATCCCACTGCTGCTACTGTATCGACTGATGAGTGACCAAGAGCCTTTTCTGAACCATGTACTAAAATCACTGAGTTAAGAATCAAGACAATAATTAAACTATTCTGAAATGTCCTTTCATAGCTTTCATTCACTCACTGAAGTGACTGTGTGAGTGCCTTCTTTTTAGAAGGCCAAAATAGGCTTCTTCTGACCGGGTGCAGTGGCTCGTGCCTGTAATCCTAGCACTTTGGGAGGCCGAGGCGGGTGGATCACTCGAGGCCAGGAGTTTGAGGTCAGCCTGGTCAGCATGGTGAAACCTGTCCCTACTAAAAACACAAAAATTAGCCAGGCATTGTGGCAGGTTCCTGTAATCTCAGCTACTTGGGAGGCTGAGGCAGGAGAACTGCTTGAACCTGGGAGGCAGAGGTTGCAGTGAGCCGAGATCACACCACGGCACTCCAGCCTGGGCAACAGAGGGAGAATCTGTCTCAAAAAAAAAAAAAAAAGACTTCTTCTATGATCTCCTTCAAAGTAAAGCTGAACAAATGGCCATATTTTTACCTTAACATAAACACACATTAAGATGTATTTAGAGGACATGTGTGCAAAAGGAGGGTCTAAATGAACCCTGGCACATTTAGGGACATCCAAGGAATAACATTTTTGTTTTTCCCCCTATTGGTTTCAGACACGGTACTGTGGGCCTGGGTGTTATAAAAGAAACTGAGGTTTAAACGTTTGAGGATTTGAAGAACTCTGTTCTTCATGCTTTCAACTGTCTTCTGTGATAAGCACTTATGAAATAAGATGACGTGTTATGTGAAGCACATATTCCGAAATCACAGAATGTCTTCACCAAGGTTTAGAGAAAGATAGAAAATGAGTAATGACATGAGGTCCAATGCAAAATATACCTCTTTTTAAAAATTTTATTTATTTATTTTATTTTTGAGACAGGGTCTTGCTCCGTACCTCAGGCTGGAGTACAGTGAGTGGTGTGAACACTTCTCATGGCAGCCTCAACCTTCTGGGTTCAAGTGATCCTCCTACCTCAGCCTCCCACGTAGATGGGACAACAGCCACATGCCACTGTGCCCAACTAATTTTTTGATTTTTTGTAGATGTGAGATTTCACTTTGTTTTCTAGGCTGGTCTCAAACTCCTGGGCTCAAGCAATCCTCCCATCTTGGTCTCCCCAAATACTGGAATTACATGGATAAGCCATCGTGCCTGGCTAAATATACATTCTAAGGTGGGGAAAGCGCCTCCACAAACAAACCAACATGTGAGATGAGAAGGAAAACACCAGCTTTAGGACAATGTTAACAGAAAACTTAAAAATTGTTTAAAGAACATGAACAAAGATGTCAATTTGACAGGATACAACACATTGTATTTTGTATGTGCAGTTACTGTGTGTGTGTGTGTGTGTATATATATATATATATATATATATATTTTTTTTTTTTCCTGATATGTTTCCTATACCACTGGACATTTTTATTTCCAGGTCTTCATTTCAAGAGAAGATCTGAGGCAGGCAGTTTACCTGAGAGGCTTTTCCCTTCCTATCTGAATGTAAAAAAATTTCTGCAGGACCCTCAGATTTCTCTAGTTCTTAAAAACAAGGCCAAGAGGCTCATCTATTTGAAGGGATGGTTAGGCAGCTTGGGGTGCTTCAAGCCTCACCCAGTGGTTCTTTGGTCTTATCTCCAGTGGTGACCCAGTTTATTACAGAAAGGAAACCTAGGCTGGCTCCATGACAGCCCCAGCAACCTAGAGGCTGGGGATGCTGAAGATCAGATGGATTTTGGTGTACATGTGCTGGTTTTGTCTTATACCTCTTTAGAAGCCTGAGTAGGCTGAGATGGTGAGCACTCAAGAACAGTCTGAGTTCTGGCAGAAAGCATCACCTTCATAACCACTACTAAAACATTTTTCCTCCCGCACAAAAGGTACACTTATTTTTCTCTGGGAGCTGGTGATGTTGAGATGCTGCAAAGGGACACATTTTCTAGGCCCTTATTTGTGTTTTCTTGCTGTTTTCTTACATACTGCCTTAATTCAGAGCCACAAAGCCATTGTACATTGAATAAAATATAAAACCATAGCACTTTCCAATTCTCTATATATTCCTTTAATAATTGCCACACTTTAATGACTTCAACAGTGTAGATAGGTGGGTGAGTGGGTAAGAGTGGATTCCAATTGTACATAAATGGTTTTGAGTTCTTATAAAGGGATTATTTTTGTACTTGGTGCCTGTAGTGTCTCCACTAGGGCTTGAGTCTTACCAACTGATCAACGGTTTTTCACTGGCCTTTGGGAAGGTACCGTAGATGTGTCCTCTGCCCTCTGAGACTGCCAAAGGAGGATTAGGGGAATTACTGGCTGAAGCCATGGTTTCTATATAGTTTTTATCAGTAAGAGATCTGTAGGATCTCCAGGCATGTGGACTATGGTAATATGAGGTGAGATGAAGGCCAATAAAGTTAGCAAAGCCAGGAAGTATGTCCTATAGGTCTTGATCCAGTCTACATTTTAGTTTATTCTGCAACCAGAACCTGTGTGTGGCTGAATGCAAGGTCTAGGATACATGACCCTGTCCGGGTGGGGGACAGTGAGGTCCTAAGACCCCTTGTAGAATACTGGAAAACAGTTGGTATGACCAACATGAAGATTTGGCTTTCCTGACAAATCCCCACATTCTGCACTTGACAGATGAATGCAAAGGTCTCTATTTCCAAGGAAAGCAAGCTTGGAGCATGTGATCCCTCAAGGCCACTTTGTGATTCACTGGGAAAACAAGATGAAATCATCCCGTTTCCAACTATGGAACCAAGATGAGCCTAGGCATTTTTAAGCCATTGGCAGAGCTGTCTTCTTTATTTTCTTTGCCTGACCCCATCCAGCTCTGATACCTCTTGCCATACATAAGCTGGACATATTTAGCCCCCTAGAGAGAAAGGAACATTGGCTGGGACAAAGTCCGTACCCACCACACCCACCCTCCTTGGGCAGTCTTTTTATCTCTCCTTGGAGTGTGTGATTTAGTACCACATGACATTAAGATATGATAACCTGAACTCTCTATTACTTTGGGAAAGACTACTGAGAAAAAAAAAAAAAAGCTTGTTGGAATAGCTCTGTTGATTATAGCTGTGTGGGGTTATCTTGGAAGAGGATGGAAAATAACCCAGAGCCAAGACTTGTTTTGGATGGCTAAAGTGAAGTCAAAAATAGATGAAGATCCACCCACATGTTAAGAAAATCCTTAAAGTCCTGACACCCAGCAAGGCTGTACTAAGCAGTTATCACCTACTTTTTGTTTTCTGCTTCATCAGCTCTCTAATCCTGCAAGTTTCATTATTAGGATTTCCTGCTATACTTTTAGTTTTCAGTTACAGATTGACTGGGGACTGCCAGTATGTCTGGCCTACTGATGTTTGCTGGTAGATTATCCTTGTAAGAGTTACTATTGTAAGGGAGCATTTTTTAAAAAGTAACGAAGAGTGGCAATTCAAATAAATTCCACTGCCTCACTGCTTGCCATGGTCTGACAACTATGAATACAACAGAAAGGCTCTTTTGAAACAAACTTTCTTGTTAAAAAAAAAAAATTTGCAAATGAAACAAAGAAGCCAACAAAACAAAACAAAGCAAAACAAAAAAACACAACACCCCATGGTTGAATTTACCAACCTGAAGAGTTCAGACATTGCCCAAGTCAGGGACTGGTAATAGACATCCAGTTCAGGGGTTCATTTTCCCTTTTCTCAAGATTGAATGGAACTCTCTTTTTAAAGACTTATAATTTACTGTCTAAAATTGGAACGGTGACAAATTCAAAGCAGGGTAAAAGGAAGTCTCCAAAACAATAGCATTGAAATTATCCCAGAGCTTTTTCAATTGTGAGAATTTAGTGCACCTGAGTTGCTAGACTCACTATAGTGGCAGCATGCCTAAGTGGTATATTTTTTAATCTAAATCTAAGGAGGTGACCTCTTTTGGTAGAATGAACATTGATGGTTTTTTTTTTTTTCTATTTTGCTGAAAATATTCTACAATATCCCAGGGATTTTCAGGGAAAGCACGCTCTATTCATAAATGAAAATAAGAGCACATATTCCAGTCCTCAGTACAAAGCTTCAAGGACCATTGTTGAGCATTGGCTATTACCAAGTACTATGCTACATGCTTTATATACATTGATTCATTTGGTCTTCACAACAGTCTGCTAGGGGTAGGTACGATTATTACTTCTATTTTACAGAGACAGAAAGAGGGAGGTTAAGTAACTGGTTTAAAGTCATCTGGCTAGTGAGTGACAGAGTCAGGATTTGAACCCCAGTATTCTAACTCTATTGCCATACTCTTAACTACTTGGCAATACCACCTCCTAAAAAAAGTGAGTTGCCTAGCTTCAAGGACATTAGGTCCTGAAGGCCTAGTAGGAATTGAGTTTTGGTGCGAAGCCACTCAGCATGTTCGATTTTAGAAATGGAACCTAGTATTCTACAGTTGAATACGAGGCAGGCCAGGTAAGTTAGGTTTCACTGCATCCTAGCTATGCGGTTGATATTCTCAATTCTATTTAGTTTTATTCCCAATCTGTCTCTGAAAATGATTGAAGTACTTACATGCAAATATACATCCTTCCTTTAGGCCTCTACAGAACTCCAGTCTCATTTCGACTGCCTTCTAAATATCCCTACTTACTTAAGCCTTCACGCGTCTCAAATACCTACACTGAGCTTCCCAGTCCCACTTCAACAGCTCTGCATTCCAACTTCTCTGTCTCCATAGTGGTGTCATTCAGTCACCCACACTCTAAACTAGCTCAGGATCAGTTTTTACTCCCCTCTTTCCCGCACTGTTCCCTGCCTCAACCCCTGCCCCAAGCAAACATGCAGTTAGTCATTAAGTCCTGCTGATTCCCTTTGCCAAATCTGTTCTTTCCCATTCGTGCTGCAACAAATCAAATTTCTAAAACCATATTTTGGAATAAATTTCCCATGAGTTGGCCCACCTTTAGGCTTGCTGTCCTGAATATAGCCACCAGATTAAAGTTGAAATTCAATGCCTTTGACAGTGTTTTTGTTTTGTTTTGTTTTTGTTTTTTTTCCTGTGCTCTTTTGTGTGCCAGGCACTAAGTTGGAGACACATCACTGAATAAACAGACAAGACTCCTGCCTTAAGGAAGCTTGCTAAAGTGTCCAAAATGACTACATAACTTCCCTGGTTAAAGCCAACCAAAGCAGTAAAGTAATATTCAAAGATTCTCTATTTCCTCAATTTAATGGCAAAATCTTGGTTTGGAAATCAAGTTCCTCCACCGTTTGGCCTCACTTTCCCTTTTCCCTTGCTCTTCATCAGCAGGTGCTCAGCCTTGCACCCAATACATTCTGTTTATTCTGTTTCCCAACACAGTGATTCTCTCACCTCCCTGCCTTGCTCTTGCTGTCCTTTCTGCTGGGAATAGCTCATCTTCACACTTCTCTACACAAATATTTCTGCTTTCCACCACCGTGGAGTTGTCTGCCTCCACCACGGGGCCAGATCAGGAGATACGCATGTCCCTTACTCACTTCACTGCTGTGGTCAGGTCTTGCCCGGATCTGGGGCAGGAGGGATTTAAATAGTATATAGCCTGACACTTTGTGGTAGAGAAAGTCCCTTTGTGACAATTTAGCCTGTTCACTCCCCTCAGCTCTTGCTTTGGTTCTGAGGCCCATCTTCACCCTCAGTTCTGGTACCTGAGCCTGTGCCTCATTTCTGTTTTCTGCGTCCCTCTTGGGGACCCCTTACCTCACACGTTGAACTCAGCATCCCCTTCATATAATCCTTCCCTTAAACTCCACCCCTATGACTGAGACTCCAAGGTCCCAAAACACGTTTGCAGATTCTAACAGCCTACCTGCCTCATTGAAAACTGGAATATTATGGTTCATTCATTCACCAACAATAAATGTTTACCGGAGCCCTCCTGTATGCCAGGGCCTGACCACATAACACATGGCAAGAACTATTCCCCGTTCTCATGATGCTCACTCTCTCATTGGGGTAAGTGGTTAAATAAAGAAGCAAAGTAATTTTGGGGAGTGAGAAAGACTATGAGGAGAGTCAAACGGGCCACTGAGATGGAGGCAGGGACTGGCAGAAGCTGGTTTAAATGGGGCACTTAGGAATAACATCTCAGCTGAGATTGGAACGACGAGAAGGAGCCAGCCAGCCATGCGTAAAGCTGAGTAATGTCCCAAGCAGAGGAAACTGCAGGTGAAAGATCCTACTGCAATCACCAGAGACCAAGGAGAGGCCAGCAGATCAGGGCAAAGGAGGGGAGAGTAGTAAAGAAAGTAGGGCAGCAGGGGCCAGAGCAGGGGAGACCTTGTTGCTGTGTTCCTGAGAAGTAGTTTTGTTGGATTTTCCCCAGTTGCCAGCTGCCTGGCTCTGCAGATCTTCTGCACTGTTTGTCTGGCTTACGTGCTCCTAGTTCCTTTTGGCTTGATTTGTCCTTCCTCGTTCCCCCTGGACGTGCCCCATTTTGATGGCAGGGTCTTGGATTCCCATCACTGTCTTTCTCATGGTCATTAAGTGGGCATTGCCCAGATAACACGTCCAAGGTAAGATGGTGCCCATCCAAGTTCTCCCTGGTCTCTAAAGCCTAATTCCCATATAAGTTTCTTTAGGACATTTTCCCAAATGATCATAGCTGGAGAAAGATCTAAGGCAGTAGCCTGGCTTGGTCTGAGCCATCACCCAGCTTTCCTCACATGCTCATTTATGCTTTGGTGTCACTTTCCTTTCCAGATTTTAAACCTCTGAAAATAGGAGCTGTCTCTGGTACAATTTTGTTCCACCAGATTAATAGCATGGTGGCTCGTTCTCAGTAGCCATGGAAATGTGTTTTGGAGAATAAACTATTTGTGGAGCTACTTGGCTATTGTCATGAGGATTAAAAATATATGTGAAGCAGTTGGCCATGATGACATGCTCCTCTAGTCTCAGCTACTCCAGAGGCCAAAGCAGGAGGATCTCATGAGCCCAGAAGTTTGAGGCCAACCTGTAAAAAAATAATTATGAAGCATCTAGAAAGGTACTTGGCACATAATAGGTTCTAAATTAATGATAATATTATGATCATTGTCATAGTTGAGTGACTTTGGGCGTAACTCTTCCGATTTTTTAGTTTAAATGATATTGCTGGATAGAATGATTTCTAAAATGTTTTCTAGCTCTAAAACTTGATCATGGCTTGGATGAACACCTTGAAAGCTCTCAGGAAGAGAAAGAGTCTCTGCCTGTTGGGTAACTTTTCCCTAGTGAGAAGGCTTGTAGGCATTTGAGATTCTTTTATGGCATCAATGATAATGTACAATATTTTCAATAAGGAAGCAATTATACATTTTTATTGAGTAGTATATATTTAGTAGTATTTCAGGCATTTTGAGAGTAGAGACAGTGATAATACTTTTTTCAAATGTGCACCTGCAATAGCAAGTGTTGTCAAAGGTGTGGAGAAACAGAAATTCTCATATACTTCTTATGGGTATATACATCCGTACAGCCTCTTGGAAGTGCAATTCAATGATAGTGAGAAAAGGAAAAGATGCACATATTGTATGATCCTGCAATTCTACCCCTAGAGAAACTGTAGCACATATGCACAGAGGCTTTTTCAAGAATATTCATGGAAGCTTTGTGGTAAAAAATCTGAAGCAACCCAAGTGTCTCTGAGCAGGAGAAGGGATAGATTGTGTATTCAAATACAAACATGAAAATAAATGAGCTACATCTACAAAGCTTCATATGGATAAGTCTCAAAAGCATAATGTTTAGGGAAAAAGCAAATTGCATAATCATAATATAGTATGATAAAAAATAAACTTAAAATCATACAATATATAGTTATGGATATAAACAGATAATATAAAAATGTAAGAACAGGCATGAAAAACACCAAATTCAGAATAGTGGTTAACTCTAAAAGGGATGGAGGAAGGAGAGTGGAATTAGGAGTGGGATATATAGGGAGTTTCAATTAAATATGAATGTCTTTTTTTCCTTAAAGAAAGATTTGAAAGAAATAGGGCAAAAGATTAAGATTTAACGAAGCTGGGTGTATACAGCAGTGCTTATTATTGGTCTGTTTTTTGTATACTTATAATAATTAAAAAGAAAAATATAACTATTAAAATATACCTGTGACTAGTTGGATTTGAAAGAAAAAACAATTGAAACTACTAGTACAGTGGCTATCTAAACACTAAGTCTTGATGCTCATTTTTGTGTTCACATTGGAAAAATATCTGGATTTAGGTTTTGAGACTAAGTATCAATAATGATAAGAAGTAATCATGAAAACAATTAATGACATGTTTTGACAAATTTTTTTTTTTCTTTTTGAGTTGGAGTCTCGCTCTGTCTCCAGGCTGGAGTGCAGTGGAGTGATCTAGGCTTACTGCAACCTCCGCCTCCCAGGTTCAAGCGATTCTCCTGCCTCAACCTCCTGAGTAGCTGGGACTACAGGCGCCTGTCACCACGCCCGGCTAATTTTTGTATTTTTAGTAGAGATGGAGTTTCACTATGTTGGCCAGGATGGTCTCAATCTCTTGACCTTGTGATCCGCCTGCCTCGGCCTCCCAAAGTGCTGGGATTACAGGCGTGAGCCCCGGCACCCCGCCTGACAAGTGTTTCTTATCCTACATCCTGGAAGTGTAAAGCTTTATTTTTTCTTTAGGCAGATTTTATCTTACCAAATGCCCATTTAGGTATTTAATTGTGTATTGTTTTTACTTTCATTTAAATGTTTCCTGTACTTATCTTCCCAACTAAACTGAACCAGAACCCTGAATCACCCAGTTTTCAGTCTGGAGTTTTTCTCATCAACATCATATACTGCTTTTGTACTCAATAAATACTTTTTGAGGGTACGAATGACTAAATAATTATCCTTTTAATGCATTAATTTCTCTTATATAAGAAACCTCGACCCTTCTCTGAGGACAACAGAATTACTGACCTACTAAAGAATTTGATTTTCTGTGAGTAGGACATGAGTTATTCTTTTCTCAATATGCAGGTTTGTACAGTATTACAACAAATAAACAAAGTAAAAAACCTTATGGTTTATTTAAGCATTTATAAAAATGCACACTTCAGTTCTTTCTAGACAAGGCAGCTGGCCTCTCCCTCCCCAGCACAACACGAAATGGTTCCTACCATGCTGTCTGGCATCAAGGGCTGTTCTCGTCCAGGAAACACACATGTTGCTTCTCTTCTATTCTATTTTGATTGACATTTGTATTTCTCAAAAGCAAAAATCAGATTTTTAATATTCAGACCCAAATACTCATTGCATTGTCAATGATGGCAAGAAAAATTAGAGAATACAGGCAAATTTTCAGCTATGTGGATGAAAGCAACCTTTATTTTTCTCTAATACTGAATCCAGCTTTGAGGTTCTTTATTTACAACAGATATGAAGCCAAGCCTTTGTAGTTGTGTGTTTTTTTCTTCCCCTCTTTTTTTTGGGGAGGGGTTGATGTGAGCTGGCATCTCTCATGAAAAGATAAAGGCATTAATTAACTACACTACCAAACCTCAAGGATAAAAGCTATTGTGAACAGGAGTTAGGCATGCACATGGTATCAAGTAAGGGCCTGGAAACAGACTGCTGCCAAGGAAAACAGATGTCTGTCTCCTTTAAGGAGATCAAATTATGGGTATATTAGCTATTGCTAATCTCTCAATTGATTTAACAATGATGGTATTGATGAGCTAATTTGAATTGAGTGCAATCATTGCCATTACCATTGTCACAATAACATTCTTAAAACATTTGACTCAACCAAGTAATAATAAACAACAACAATAACAAAACAATAGCAAAGAAGCCATCCTAGAAGAGAAACGGATGCATCAAATCCAGAAATGATAAAGGGCCAGACGGGCTCCACTTCTATCCTTTGCTGTAAAGTCCAGATGTGAGTAGGAGAGGAATTTCCCCCACATAACAGTGAGTATTAACGACTCACAATCATAGGATGCATGAGACAATGATGAATTGTATATTACAAGCCTATAGAAGACAATCAAAACGGTCACTTTCTTCCTAGTGGAATTCACTAGCAAAATTGGAACAGAAAGAAAATTCTGCTTAAGGTTTTGCACACTGTTTTTCCTGTTTTCCTGACATGGTTATAAATAAGAAAAAGTGCAGATGTTCAGATTCTCTCTGTTGCATGACTGTGTTTCATCCCTTTATTGGGTTGCTCTTATTGTTTCTTTTATGTTGTTGTGGTGTTGTTTTTAAACTCCCCTGCACATGCTATCTGCAGAACATTTTCTTTCTTCTCTCTCTTTCTCTCGTTTCTTTCAACTGCACTTGTCATTTCTCAGGATTTTTGGGAGAAGAGGGAGAGGAGAGTTAGGCATAGATCATGAGCCAGAATCTAAGGGAGCAGGGTAAAGAGTATCTGAATAAGATAATATGTCCTAGAAAAGCCCAGTTCTTTCTCTCCATCTTTTTAGAGGCCACTTCAATTCTTGTTTACATTCACACTTAGGGGACATATGCAGAAATAGGCCAACTTGAAGGTTAAGTAACTCCAGCATGACCAGGTCAGCCATGAGAACATGGAAAAAGTTCTGAAGTCAGTCTAGAAGTTCAGGTTCACTTTCAGGAAGCAGAGGGCCCAGTTTAATAAGTAATGCCTGATGTCAATACAAAATTAGACCCAGGCTTTGGCTCCCTTCAGAGTTGAGCTCTCTACTGCCCCTTCCCAAAGGTTTGAGGAATGGACATATAAAGAGGTTTCTTGACTGAGCAAGATACTGCAAAGCCATTTGAACTGCAGTGGGCTTTGTTGTGTTTTTCCTTTCCTTGTTTCAGTCCCTCTGGCAAAGCCCTATTAACCTATGTGTTTGATTCCAAGTTCTTTTTACTTTTTAGACTAGATAGTCTGATTCCCATGAAGGTCTTGAGAGACTCACAGTTCCTCCCAGCAGTCAGGAAAAATGATGTCCAAGCTTCTGGCCCTCACTTTCCAGTGGACTAAGACTATAATACAAGATACTGAACACCTAGATGTTTCCAGATTTTGGATATTGGTCTGCCTGATGCCAAACATCTGGATAGTTGAAAAATCAGGATGCTTGGCATCAAGCAGACAAAACATCTGGATGACTGGTTGAGTTTTTCACTTTTTAAGTGGATGTTTGGTGTCTTGTAGACACAAGCTGAGGCTCTGACTTCATCTTGTAACAGCCCCCAGGCTGCCAGGCTGGCTCCAGATTCCCTTTATTGCAACTGACATTTTTACAAGAAAACTTTGCATTCTGTGTGATGCCTGTTGTTCTTATGCTGAGAAACAGATTGGTTACTCAGGAAAAAACCAGCCCAAACCGAGCCCCAAAGGCCACATGCTTGAGCAAGGGCTTGAAGGAGCTGGAGAATTTCAGACTCACTATTGTCTTTGTGAGCAAAATCACCACATAACTGCAGTAAGAGGTGGTTGCTGGAGAGAGAAGAAGGCCTCCAGAGTGCTAAAAGTGCCAGATCCATTCTAATAGCTCTCAATTTAGCTCACCCTCATTGCAGCCATGGAATATTGTTTCCAGGTAGTGCTTTTTGTACCACTTAATGCAGATTAATGATAAATGGTCAAACATTCCATAAGATGCACCAGTGATTCTACAAATGAAACAATAGGGATGGTTTAGGAATCACCATTTTTTCTAGAATATTTGAGCAAATAAAATTGAGCAAGTAAGATGCTCAACTTTGCCTCATTTGAAAAAAGAGTTTCACAATCCAAGTGAAGGCTTATTCACTCCTCCACCTTGGAACAATTGTGGTAATGATGAAAGTAAATTATCAACAGTTATTTATTGACCACCTTCCATGCACCTAGCTGTCATGAACTGTCTGACTTCACACCCCTTCTCATCCCTGCTCTTTGCCAAGTGTACCTATTAGCTTCTCTGATGAGCTCAGACCTGCCTACTCACTGTGAACAACCCTGCTGTATGGCACAGAAGGATCCCTGGCCTCCAAATGCTGTTGGAACGGGTTCAAGCTACACTCTTTCCTCTTTTCCCTTCATGCCTGGCATACAAGATCCCTTGCCTGGATCTTACTGCTTGACACCTCAATCCTTGGCCTGTGTTTTTAGTCTCCATTTGAGTCCCTCATCATTAACTTAGTCTTGGAAACTCCATTTTTTATCTCTGAGCTTCAATCTCCCTAACTCTGGATGATTCTTACTATCTATTGGAATTACAGGATTTGCTTCTTCCTGCCCACTTTAATAGCAACCACTTGTTGAATACAGGATCTAGCATCGAGCTGACCTTTTAAATTTACTATCTTATTTAATCCTCACATGAGGTTAATATTGTAAACTGCTATTTTGCAGAGTAGAAACTGAGATGTAGAGCAATTTAACAACTTGAGGAAGCTCACAAAATAGAAATGAACAGAAGCAGAACCAGAATTCAAACCCAGGACTGACTCTAGAGCCTAGACAGTGACCACTACTCAGTATCACCTCGCTTTGTTCTTCTAGGCTTGATGCCTTGCTTCTCTGGCCTGTAGTACCTCTCCATCTTCAGCGCTTTGACTTTTCTTTAATTGACTGACTGTGCTTGATCCTATGCCTGACATTAATTTATTTATCGGATAACATAGCTTGAGTGCCCACTCTGTGGCAGGCACTGTGTTTTGTGTTAAGAATAAAATCATGAACAAGGTAAGACCCAGGCTCTGCCCTCACAGTCATACTCAGCTTAGTGCCTGGTAAGGGCAACAAACAAGTCAGACAGTAATTTCCATATAGTGCCATAAGAGCAGTAACACAAGGAGCTATTTATATAATAGTACCTGGTGGGTAAATTTCTGATTCTGAGCCCTTCTGGTCTTCCCTGCTCCTGGTCCCATCAGGTCCCCTTCTTCTCTCCCTTACTAAACTGACATTGAGTCTTCTACTCAATGGAAGGGCAGGCTCATTCTCCCCTCAATGTGGGGGAGATGGCAGGATGAAAGGTCAGCAGCCTGAGGTCACCATCTGGGAGAACTTAGAATTGAGTTCTGCTCTCCAGATCTGGAACTCAGTGGCTAAGTTGGAACTTCTGAGCTCCTGCATGTACCCTCCAGCCTCCTCTGCAGCCTGGGATATATAGGCTCTGGGCTTCTAGGTATGAGCTACCTTGCCAGCATTCTCATCAGAGGTTCATAGAGTCTATGAGGGTTCCACTAATAGTCCCAAGTTTCTGCCTGCTACCTTTCTTAGTGTTTTTTAGGTGTTCTCTAGAATTGGGGCCACAGTATTCCTTCGCCCCAGGGCAGGGCTTTGTTTTTCAGGCCCCTGCCACCTGGCAGAGATCTTACAACCTATGGATGACATGACTTCTGACATGGACTGCTTTTCAAAGTCTATTTCCACAATGTTTCAACCACTGGAAGGGCCTCTGATGCCAAGGGTTACCTGAATCTCATGCAATCTTGTTGCACGTGGGTTTATATTGTGCTTGGGGGCTTCAAGCTACATTTAGGCTCATTCACTGGTCCTGGTCAGTCGCCAGGTCAGTAGCCTGGCCAATTTTCCCTTGACCTTGTTCAATACTGGCAATTTTCTTGGTAATCTCTCTTATCACAGTGATCATATGTGTAAGTAAATGCCCAATAAATATTTACTAAAGGAATTAAGTGAAGTTAAAACAAGAACTGATGCCAACACCCAAGCAGCACAGATCTTCATAGATACCCATCACTCAATAACCATTTGCTGATTTGAATGTTTGAATTGACTTGAACTACAATATGTCTGAGGAGATAAGATTTATAGATATGAAACAATTAAGGAGCAATAAGAGACAGCACACCTCAAACATGGTTTGGTACTGACTGCCCTGTGGATAAAGGAGACAGCCCTAGGGAACAGAGTTGTCAGCAAAAAAAAGCTCATAGAAGATGAGGACTTGCAATGGACTTTGGGTCATTAATACCTCTCATGTTTTTCCAAATGATTTCTACAATATAGCTACATCACACTCATTTTTAGAAAAATTAAAGAAGTTGAGAGATTAAAGGGTATTCAGAAGTGAAATAATATTTTTGTTCAAATTTGGCAAATATTGAATGCCTACTACATGCCATGCTCTGTTGCTAAGAATTGGGCATATCAAATGAACAAGAAAGACATGGTGGCCCTTTGGGGAACAATGTTGGTGCGTCTGTGATAAATAAGAAATCAAAGGACAAGGTAGCAAGTTCTAAAAAGGAATTATATGACAAGTACTATAATGGGAATCCAAAGAACGAGGGACATATGGGATATAGCTGGCCTTCCTGGCCATGGCAGGGGTGGGAATACATTGGTAAGGAAATACTGCAGGACCTGAGTCTTGAAAAAGGACCTTCAGTTTACTGTGCTGGGTGAGAGAGAAAGGACTGAAAAGGAAATTGCAGGGCAATGACTTGCACTGCCAAAGAACATGGCATAGGTTGAGGCTGGCCAGGAGGGTTAAGGACAGGCTACGAAGTGCCTTCAGTACCCTGCCAAGATATCTAGAGAGACTTTGGAAACTTTGTGCTGCCTTGTACTTGTAGACTGTGGGTTCTAGCTGCTTTTTCTCTCCACTTTTCTTCTTCTCTCCTCCTTAGCATCCCACTTGCTCTGTCTCTGCTCAGCTCTTAATGCCTTGACTCATTCATGTGCAGGGACTAGCTCTAGCCAAGTCCAAATGCAGGGCTGCAGGGCCTGCCAGCTCTCCACAAGGATGCCTGCGACCTCAGGCCACCTTGACTTTTTCCCTTTAGTTGGATTCTGCATTTGTTTCCATGGGAGTAAATCTAAAAGAAGGATGTCCTGTGATGCTCTTAAAGAGTCAGAATATTGGCTTTACACATCCCTAATGATGTCCAGAAAAGTTCAAAGCATTTTACTGTGTATAAGGGACAGGGCAGAATATGGTTCTCCCTGTGGATAAAACATGGTGTTTATTTCTGGCCTCTGGCTCCAGAAACATTTATTTCTAAAGATGGCAAAGGATCAAAGCCAAGCCTGTAAGTTATACCTCATATTCTATAGAGTTGTGTGATTCTTTTCTCTAAAATATTAGGCAATTCCACCTTCCATTTTGGCTTGGCAATGGTTTTAAAAATTATTTCCTTTGGGAGTCAGAGTGGCCTGACAGAAAGCACCTAAAAATTCACAAAACCATAGAGAAGATCATCCTTCCTTTTGGCCGTATGATAAGGCAGTCTAAGAATCAGGTGCGTTTTTCTATTCTAGGAGTGGGCTCCACTTTTGAGATTTGCATGGTCCATTAAACCATCCCTGTGTCCTGCTGAGCCTTCCGGCTATAAGCCCAGAACCCCCCACATGAGCACGAAGCTAATGAAATTCCCTGCCAGGAAAAATAGAGCCTAAACTAAGCTTGACACATCAAGGTTTCACCCCTCCAAGTATTTTAAAGGACATGATACAAGTTAGAGACCAAGTCAGGGTTTCTGCTTAACTCTTTGTAGGCCTGACCATCTGCTATGTGGTACATAAAGCCTGTCCCGGTGATGACTGAGTTTACAAAATGGCACTCTGCTCTCATAGATGTTTACCAAACAATACAACAACATCAACACTTTTCCCTTTTATGTTCACTTTGTTGTTTTTTTCATCTTTCCTAAAACATTTATTTTTAACTTCACATCTTCTAAATTTCGGATGGCACAGCCAAGTTTCATTGGAGGGTCTAGTCTCACTTGGTCTCCTACCCAGTGCTTCTTAAACTTTAGTGCATATGAATCCCTCAAAGGATTTTGCTAAAGAGCAACTTGTGACTCAGGAGGCTAGGGTGCACCTGAGATTCTGCATTTCTAACATGTTCTCAGTAATGACAATACTGCAGGTCCATGGATCACATTAGAGGTAGTGTGATCATAGAATATTAATCTCCCTGTATGGACCAGGCATTGGGTAAGGTAGTGAGGATACAGGAGAAAAGAACAGAGGTGTAGCTTACATTCTTATACTCAGTGTACAGTCCTGATCAGTTAATCAGTAAAACCTGACTTTATTCTTGATTGAGAATTAAGTGACCTAAACTTACACTCCTTCATCTAATTTTATCTGTAGACTATTGATTTACTTATAAACAGAGTCTTCAAACTTTCCGGGAAATATGAAGTGGTCATCATTAACTCTGATTTCCCAAGATCGGTTACCTTTGGGGTAAATGAAACACACAATGATTTATTCCTGGAGGTGAATGCTTCCCAATCTTTTTTATTTCATGACATGATAGCAAGTAATGTTGGAGTGTCATCCTGACAGAAGCTCCTTGCCTCTGGAGGCAAGGCGGCCAATGGGAAGAAACTGGCCCATGGGCTGCCCAGTGGCAATCAATACCTTGGCATGACAGTAACCAATACAGTCAGCCCCGATTGACAAGCTCTGTTTTTTGGCTATAGTTCATCAGCTTCAGAAATTCATCTTTAAAATACAAATACCATGGGAAGAGTAACACCAAAGTCACTATCAGATAAGAGTCCTGTGGGAATTAGTTGAGAGCTAAGCCAGATACAAGAGGAACTTGGATAGGACCCAGAGTATGCCAAGGACAAAGGAGGGGTAGAGAGGATGGCAGAAGAAAAGGGATGGTGAAAAGACACCAAAGGTGGGTTCTTCACATTTTGCCAAAGACATGTCTGCTTCAGCACTGATCATGCTTGCTCAAAATATTTCCTCTTCCTTCAGCACATACTGTGAATCTACACAAAGATCAAGTATTAAAAAGTAAGGTGGGGCTGCGTACAGTGGCTCACGCCTGTAATCCCGGCACTTTGGGAGGCCAAGGTGGGTAGATAACTTGAGGTCAGGTGTTCAAGATTGGCCTGGCCAACATGGTGAAACCCTGTCTCTACTAAAAATACAAAAATTAGCCAGGTGTGGTGGGAGGCGCCTGTAATCCCAGCTACTTGGGAGGCTGAGGAAGGAGAATCACATGAGCTCCGGAGGTGGAGGTTTCAGTGAGCCAAGATCACACCACTGCACCACTGCACTCCAGCTACTAAAAAAAAACAAAATAATAAATAAACATGGATAGGCATCTGTCTTTGCATATTTTTCTCAGTGAGTTGAAAGGCAATGACTTTAAATCAAATATTCTTTTGCAATGTTCGATCATAAGGAATTAGCACCCAAACCCATGTGATGGATAATTGCCTCCTATAACATTTGTTTTCTTCTTTGTGGACCAAAGGTCAGCAAGCATTTTCTGTAAAGGGCCAGATAGTAAATATTTTAAGCTTTGTATCCATACAATCTCTATAGCAACTATTCAACTACTATGGCATCCATAGACAGCACATAAACAAGTGGGCATCCATGTGGACCAATAAACTTTATTTACAAAAACAAGTGGTAGGGTGTACTCGGCCTGTGGACTATAGTCTGTGGCCCTTCTTATGGAAGAACTCTATATGTTAATTAATCTAAAATAAAAGTTGAATATGGAAGAGAACAGAGCATACTTAATTGCAGGGCATGATGGACAATCACAGAGGTATGAAGACAGATTCTTCTCAGTGCCAGATGCTAAATACAAACACCCACCCAGGGCCTTTGGAAAGTGGTAGTAGGTTTGGCAAATTGCCCAGGGAATAGGATGTAAGTGGGAAAATTGAGACTTAAAGAAATGTTCTATGAAATGATCCTGCTACGTCAACCTGGCTGATAGATTTGAAATTCTACTATTATGCAAAAGTTTTTGTTTTTTCCAGAAGTTTCTCAGCAGCCATTTGTCATAGCAGTTGTTACATATAACATGACACTGACAACCAGTAGTTTGCAAAAATACTGCACAGTTGGCATAGGTTGTATTTTCATGTTTTACTAAAATTCTTCTTTGACCACATACCAATTTGTCTTCTTTGAGCCTATGAGACTATGCTCATTTGGATGTCTGTGGTTTATGAAGTGGGGCCATCTAGCTATTTAAATTGTACTTTGGGAGTTTCTCAAAAGAGGCCAGATATAGACACTAAATATTATGATCTCGAAATACAACAGATAGATAAGTGCACTTGTTAGGGTTGCAAAACATATGCACATTAACTATACATGTTATTTAAACATGTATATATTGAGAGGTCAACTTTTTCTTCCTGTGTGGCCCTACTTACATTAACTATTAAACTGCATTTTAAATGTAAATTAAAGGTATCTAAATACAAGCACTTTTATGTTAGTTGCACAAGTAACAATTTACTTCACTCAATTATGCATCCATTTTTGTTTTGTTTTTACAGGAAGTGAAATCCCTGTCACCAGAGAGAACCTTAGGTAAGCCAGGGATTTCTCATTTGAAATAAGTGTGTTGTTCACATTATGCCTTTAAACATTTATCCTAAATCAACCCTTTAATCTAGGAGTCTTTGATCCTAGTTCTTTTCTAGAGTCTTCAATACCAGAGCTTCCCCCAAGTTATTCTTGTGTAAATCGATATCATGGATGTTAGAAGGCAATAAATGAACAATGCCACATCTAGTATTTATAACAACAGGGATTATTAACTTAATTACCTTATCCTTTTGAAATATCTGAAGAAGAATTATGACCTCTGGGACACCAGCAACAGTCTCCTAATCTATTTCTTAAGTTATAGCGGCAAAGTCTGCAGCAGGCATCCCTACGTGCTCTGGCTTATTGCAGTCACTATGGTGGCATTTAGTGGTGTTCTGTCTTCGCGGAATTCTAAAGGCAGATGCTTATTTCAGGAGTTTTCTATTTCATTCAGAAATGAAATGTCAAAATTAAATTTGGGGACCAATGTGGAAGCATCAACTTTTAATTTTGTCAAATGAGAACAATAATCATTTTTTATCATATTCATAACTTCAAAAAAGAAAGACATTTGAACATAAAAATAGTAAGTAGAAAATAAGCTCAAACTAAAGAACAAATCTTTATGGAAAAACTCCGTACATTGTCTTTATCTTGTTTTTTCCATATAGATTGGGAAGAAAATGCATAATTGATAACAAAGATGAAGGGAATTAGAAAATCTAAAAATCTTAAATAAAATCAGAAGGGTCATTAGCTGTGTTTAGATAAAAATCATTTGACAGTATTCCTTTATAGTAAGTGAAGTTAAAAGAGTGAATGATTTAAGGGTTTTAAAAAAATCTGCCCCTTCAGTTACTGTAATTATATGGGACATGTTCCTTCAATAGGATAAGACTGTTCTTAGAACATCATCCCTAAAATTAGACTGCAGGGAAATTTATCTCAGTATTTTCTAAACTTTTCAGGTGGTCAAATGAAAGTCATTATTCAAGAGGTTATTAATATGGTGATTTTAACTGGTAGTGATAATAATAACCATATATAAATGTTAAAGAATGGCAGTCCTATATAAAACAATATTTCCTGGTAAATCTATTTTTAAAACATTTTCGACGGAAAATTATCATACCCCACAGAACAAAAAATTTGCAAAAGATGTTTTCAACTCCTTTCCTATCCAATTCTCATTTCCTGTCTACTGGCCTCAGGGGTATAAGCCAAGCAAAATTTCAAAAGCTCTTGGAAAAACAGAAGCTGTGTATGTGTGTGTGTGTGTGGGGTGGGGGGGGGGGCGGGGGGGGGGAGGTGGAAGGCCATTAAAAGAAAAACAGATTTAAAATGTCCCTTTTTGGGGTAATTTGCGTATCTCTTGCAAAGGCTCAGACACACACACTCTCTGGCTTTGTGAATTTCCCTGTGATTGCAGAGGCTGATTGATGATGTGCTGTGATGAGAGAATCCAGTGGAAGCATTCACTGAAGGAACAGAAATGATTTGGGAGACACTGAAGTGATCTTATCATTTGGGTTATCAATAACTAAGCCTCTGTAAATATCAACACTTCATCCATTACATAGTGAAAAACACAGAGGCTACCAACTGGGATCTGGACTGGGTGTAAATGCAATGATTCAGTATCCTTTGGAGTTGGAGGGCCCGGCTGAGAGAGGGCCACAGAGTGGAGCTGTGGAGTCAAAACGGGTGGGAGCAGCCGCACCCACAGTTAGGGGTCAGTGTGTGTTCAGACACTACAGTGAGCATCTCTGTGAGGATGGGTTTATGCAGAAAGAAGAGGGATCATGAAAAGTGCAATCCCTGTGTCCTGAGATACTCCAGCAGTATAGGAAATTGACATTAGTGTCTATGGTTTCCTGTAAACGGGGAATCTAAGAGAAAAGTGTTAAAAAAGCCACTTGTTTCAACTATAAAGAGATGTTACCCAGATTTCTCACTCTGTAAGTGCCAGGGACAAACTCTGTAAGTGCCAGGCAGAACAGGACATCAGAGAACAGTAATGCTAAAAGATAGGAATAGGATGTGTGTAAAATATTCCCTCAGTACATTGCTGCTAATCTGTCAGGAGGAGTGGGGCTGGCTAATGAGGTAATGAAAAAAGAATAATGCAAATTATAGTTCATATTTACTATGAAATGATTCTGTTTCAGGCTCTATGCTCAAGGTTCTATTCAGTCACCAAACCTGTGCTTCTGAAAGAGGACAGCGTAGATTAATAAGGAAATCAGTTATTGGTAGCTGCCTTTTGTTATCAACACTGACAAATTTGCTGTCTTTACTATGCCTTCCAAGTGACTAATATCAGTAGATTTGGTTAATAGAAAGAATGAAGTCTAAATACTGAAAAAGAATAAACAAAATGCAGATAAATATTTTGAAATGATTCAGATTGGGAAAGTCCTAATACCACTGCTAAGCTTTCAACATTTTCCTTGCCACAGAATGATTCCTCTGAGAACAAAGTAATTGTTGACTTCAAAGAATTCTGAGGAAGTTCAGTGGATGGAAAGAATTTGGCTAGCAACAGGATGAATCAAATCTAGATTTTTTCCTATCACTAGTATATGTGTGTGTCTGTGTGTGTGTGTGTGTAGAGCACATGAATATTTCCATACAATTTAACTCACTACCTAAAGTGTTTCTCAATATTAAAAATGCACTGAAGAATGGAAATGCCCTTCCTATTTGGTAACTACTCCAAAGATGCCTTGGAGTTGTTCCATACCTGGGCTACACCTACACTCTATTAATTATGGAGAGTACTGTTCCCCAAATCTAGCTGGGCCCCAGAATCATATCAGGACCTTTAAAAGTATTTATTCTTTTATCATAGTCCTACTGAATTGGCTTCTTCAGAGGTGGAGGTGGAAATATATATATTTGTGCAAGTGATGCTGAAAACAGTCTGGGTGTACACTTACATTTAATTCAGGTTGGCAGTGAATCTTGTGAGCCACTCATCTAAACAGCTCAATTGACAGGTTAAGTGACTGCTACCTGTTCCAACTGAAGTTATTCCCTCAATAACAGCAGATCTGTGTAGACCCCATCAAGGACTTTAACAGTAATTGATTGACCCTCCATACTCACCACCTGAGACCCTGCTTTTCATTCTTGCATTTCAACGAACATGTTCCACTGTGAAATACCAAGATATCTTGGCCAACCTGGCCTTGAAATTGCCTGGCTGTTGGACATGATGCCCCCAAAATGGATTTGGAGAATACACCTTAATATATGCCCTCAGCAAGATAGGTTTCAAATAAGCGATTCAAACCTGGAAGCCTCCCACATGGTACATGAGACATTACAAATAAGCTCTTGGTTCTGTTGATTCTTCCTCTTTTAGTTTTCTATGTTTATACAGTTTTCTTGGTTTTAGAAACCTCCTCACTATAAACTCTGCTTATCAGCCTATTCTAGCTCTCCACCACACAGAATTGCATGCATGAGACAAGAGCAACCCGCCTGCTGAAAGCCTGAGACCACAGTCGCTTAGATTTTTGGGGGGCACTAAGTGTCACTGGAGGACAACCCACTTCAATTATGGTTTTTCTTTCTTTCTTTCTTTTTTTTTTTTTTTTTTTTGAGACAGAGTCTCACTCTGTTGCCCCAGCTGGAGTACAATGGTGATCTTGGCTCACTGCAACCTCTGGCCTCCCGGGTTCAAGTGATTCTCCTGCTTCAGCCTCCCAAGTAGCTGGGATTACAGGTGCCTGCCGCCACACCCACCTAATTT
Organism: Pan troglodytes; assembly: GCF_028858775.2. Classification (NCBI taxonomy): domain Eukaryota; kingdom Metazoa; phylum Chordata; class Mammalia; order Primates; family Hominidae; genus Pan; species Pan troglodytes. The sequence continues at coordinate 117,427,923 of NC_072403.2, forward strand.
TGTATTTTAGTAGAGACAGGGTTTTGCCATGTTGGTCAGGCTAGTCTCAAACTCCTGACCTCAGGTGATCCACTTGTCTTGGCCTCCCAAAGTACTGGGATTGCAGGCATGAGCCACCACACCCGGCCAGTTTTTCTTTTCTTTAAAAGTATTTCATCAGCATCTCATATGGTGTGTTTGTGAGTTTGGCAGAGCACAGCAAGGCATTTCAAGATCTCAGCATTCGTTTCTTGCTTGGAGAGACAGGAAAAGGTGCACTTGTTCTCATCCCTGGGGAAATGGTCCCTCATGAGTCAAAAATGCTTTGTTTCTGGTCAAGGCAGCTTCAGAGATACCGACACTGCCTTTCTCTTCCTAGTCCAATCACCCCCTTCCTTTTGGGTCTCAGCAGGTATAGAAGTTGAGAAGACTGAATTCACTGTTGAATTCATTCACCTATCAATTCACCTCAACAATGATTTCTCATTGTCATGTGCCAAGCACTTTGAGGAACACAAGGTAATCCATGGAGAGAATAAATTATATATAATTTCCAATGCAAAGTAGAAAGGGGTTTGTAGCATGAAAGAGGAAAACAAAAATTGCTATGTGAGCTTTGTGGTCAGAGCTCATATATTATACAGTGGAAGAGAAGGTTAAGGGGAAAGCTTCCCTTTCTTTCTTTCTCTATATCCAGTCCCCCAACTCTAAAGTATTGGGTGTAACATAACTTTTGGAATGCCTATAAGGTCTTATGTTTCAGGAATCTCTGTGACAATGCCAGCATTTGTGGGGTTCAGGAAGACTGAGGCCAGCTTTGCAGTAGAATGTTGCAGAATCACCTGGGAAGTTTGGGGAGCAAAAATATTCTTGCTTGGACCACAGAGATCGGGATTCACAGCCCTAGGGTGGGTCCCTCATGTCAACTCCAGGTACATGTGCAAAATTCTCCCAGGAGTTAGGCTAGTATCTCTCCACAGAGAGCCACAACACTGACTTAAACTGATTTTATGTTTCCTGCAACAGCAAATCCAGAAGATAGGAAGAAAAGTAACAGTTGGCCATGTAGCAGCACAAGCTTTATGGCATTTAGTGCTCACATTAAACCCATCTCACAGATGGAGAGACACATTGAGAAAAAGACCAAGTTGTTGACCTACAGTCATAGGTGGTCAGTGATAGAACCTGGCTATCCACTCAGATTTCCTGATTCCAAGTCCAGTGCTATTCCCTTGTCACCTCACGATGTGCATAGTAGTTATTCAATTAGTATCCATTGAAAGGAATTGAATCAGAGACAAAATAGTGCTTCCAGAGCACTGGTGAAGAAAGCCGCCCTTGTGGCACCTTTTCTCAGAACAGGGCTCCCAGACATTGATGCCTGGGTGATCTTTCACTGGGGCACCTAGGTGATCTTTCCACAGACACAGCTAGATGGCATCTGCAGCCAGTGGCGGGGAGCTGGAGCCCTTCCCAGTCTAGCCATCACGACATCTTTTTTTCTTTTTCAATTCTGTCATTCTAACAATGGCTGAGTAGAGGTTCAGGATGATGTTGGCAAAAGATCTTTTCCTGGGCCTCCCCTTTGAAACAGAGAAAGGGAGAAGCCACCATAGAAGGTCCTTCCCACCGTTTTTCCCTTCAAACTTACCTTCACTTGTAAGGGTGGCCTGAGCAGAGCTCACCCTGATTTCTGAACAGGTTATGCCATCCATCAAAGATGCAAGCATCATGTGAATAATTGAGGTAACTGGGAACTTTGCACCTGTAGCCAAGGCAGAGTTTTCTGCAGTGCATATTTACAATGTAGTTTTCCTTCAAGATATTAAAAATCATATTTATCTTTTATTTCAAGTCATTTCTACTGATAAAGGATGTTTTTATAATAATCTGCAAATCAATTGCAGAAGAAAGAAAATTGAGTACTGGATGCATACGTTGACTAATATCTACATGAAAATTTTTGGCTTGAGGTATTTAGAGGAAAAAATTCAATTATTATTCTTCTTCTCATTAAATATTTTCTGTACCCTGAGATAAAAAATGTTTATAAGCTTTATTTCCCCTTCACGGTTCAAAGTCTTTATCTTGATTAATCTGATCTTTTGGCTTTCTTCTTCGATGCTATGATTCATTGGTTTCCTGTCATTTCACTCTGCAGAGAGTCTGGTTTTCCCATTGACAGCCTGCCATATAGTCTCGGCAACAAGAATTAGCCTGAAGTAATTTGGGGCTGTTACTGTGGCTCTCTGACTTGTTTGGATCTACAGGGAGATGGCCATGACCAAACAAAACAACAACCAAAGGAAAGCTACCAGGTCCTCCTGTATTTGGACAGCCCAGATGTTATTTACAGCCTTGTTTATGAAGTATTTTCTTGACCCCGCTGGCTAGGATCCACACATTTTGTCCTTTTAGAGCCCACACGTCCTGTCACATGGTGACAATGTGCCCTGAACAAGTAAACAGGCTGGAAGACTATTATAACAGTAGAAAAATCTTTTGGCGTAACATTGTGCTCCTCCACTCCACCTCTAAAAAGGACAAAGGAAAGCATGGAGGAAGAGAACCAAGGACTGCTTTAGTTTTAGATTTTCAAATGACCGTAACTCATGCCACCATTTTGAAACTCCTACTATGTGCAAGGTGCTGTGAATAAAGAAGTTACATAGTCCACAAGCCCATCTCTCCATGACCTCAGGCTCCCATTCTAGTGGTATTAATGAGCCCAGTGGACCACCTACAATCTGAGGGCATGGTTGCTTTAACACACTTGGGCAGGGGTACCAAATATTCTCAGTATTACAAATAATCTGTGCACCCTACCATTTTTCAGTGACCATTATCTATCCCATTATAAATAATATTGAGAATATAGGGACTCTCACATGTCTCAAATTAGGATAAAAATTAACTAAATTACAGTCTGTCCCTACAATAGAGGGCTTTGCCGTCCTGTTTACTTCTACTACCAGCAGAAGTCTCCTTGGTCAAACCTCCTCCCCTGCCTCTTACCCAGCATGGCAGGGTACACTCTGTAATCTGATTCCATCTCCCATTGTTCTGATCATTTCCCACACCCCTCTACTAGGCTGTTGCCAGCAGACTCCTCTGTCTTGAATACGTGCTTGGAACATCCTTGTTCTAACTGAAACCTGAATAGTACCTGAGAATTACACAGCCCACTGGGCCCTCTTAGGAGAACGTTGTTGCTTTCTTACCTCTGGCTCTCACAGCGCCTGAAGGTGCATTGGTACCTACCTTGCTCCTCTCTTGAAATCTGCAGTTCTTTTGATGCTTACATGCCATAAGAATCTGGCTGCTATTCATACTTATTGCTGTAATTAACTGACAGCCTCGTTATTCTTTCTCACTCACTAAGGGTTTTGGCACATGACTCCCTACCTTTCCATCTACCACCTCTCCTGACATCATTCTTTAGGACTTTAACACCCCCATAGGTGATCATCTAATGTCCTGTCTTCAAAGTTCCCTGCTATCATCAGTTCTTTTTTTTGAGACAGGGTCTCGCTCTGTTGCCCAGGCTACATGGCTCACTGAAGCCTTGACCTCTTAGGCTCAGGCAATCCTCCTGCCTCAGCCTCACTAGTAGCCAGGACTACAGGCACACACCAGCACACCTAGCTAATTTTTGTAGTTTTTATAGAGACAGGGTTTCGCCATGTTGTCCAGGCTGGTCTTGAACTCTTGGGCTCAAGCAATCTACCCTCCTTGGCCTCTCAATGTGTGGGATTATGCATGAACCACCGTACCCAACCTAAGCTCAGTTCTGATGCTCATTTCCTTTACAACCCCATTTCCAGCCTCTTCAGTGATTTTACCCTAGAATTTACATAATCAATTAATGCACTGCCTCCAACATTTCTGGCTTCCCACTCTCTGTCTACCAACTGCTTTTCCAGCTCACTTACTGTAGTACCATTACTCCATTTAGGGTAGGCCAATCTATGTGCCTTACCATTTTTCAGTGACCATTCTCCATCCCATTACATGTCCTATATCTCTTTTCTTATTAGACTCTATGGTTCATTGAGGTAATCACTTCTTTGCATATGCCCTCAATTCTTATAGTGAATTGAAGAGTATCTCCCCCAAATCCACGTCTACTCAGAGCCTCAGAATATGACCTAATTTGGAAATAGGGTCTTTGCAGATATAATGAGTGAAGATGAAATCTAAATTAGGGTGGACCCTAAATTCAATAACTGGTGCACTTATAAGAATAGAAGAAAGATACAGGAAACATAGACACAAGGAAGAGGACCATGTGAAGATGGAGCTAGAGAATGGAGTTTTATGCTGCCACAAGCCAAGGAATGCCAAAGACAGCTGGCAACACCAGAAGACAGGAGACAGTTACCCACTCCATTACTTCCTTCTCCTTTATAATAAAACTCCTCCAAAAAGTTGTCAGTATTAAATCTCTCACATCAACCTACTTCCATCATGTCTTCATTCCTATCAATAATGTTCATTTTGTCAAATGCAGTGGTCAGTTTTAACCCTCATCTTAGAGACTACTTAGCAGCATTTGAAGCAGTTGACCACAAAATCTTCTGTAAAACATATTTTCTTCAATTGGCTTCTTGGATATCTGTTTTCATATCTTCCTCTATACTCATTGGACTCTCATGCTTGGTTTCTAAGTATCTGAATGGCAGAGCAGCCAGGGTTCAATCCTTTGAACTCTGCCTCTGTACCTACATTCATGCGTTCATTAGGTAATCTCATCCTGTTTCATTATTTAAAAACCATCCATATATGTGAAAAGGTGCTCAACATCATTGATCATCAGAGAAATTCAAATCAATACTACAATGAGCTATTCCCTCACCCTGGTTAAAATAGCATATATCCAAAAGACAGGTGATAAACAAATGCTGGCAATGATGTGGAGAAAAGGGAACCCTCGTACATTGTTGATGGGAATGTAAATTAGTACAGCCACTATGGAGAATAGCCTGGAGGTTCCTCAAAAAACTAGAAATTTAGCTACCATATGATCCAGCAATCCCACTGCTGGGTATATAGACACAAAAAAGGAAATCAGTATATCAAAGAGATATCTGCTGGCCTATGTTTGTTGCAGCACTGTTTACTACAGCTAAGATTTGAAAGCAACCTAAGTGTCCATCAACAGATGAATGGATAAAGATGGTACACATACACAATGGAGTACTATTCAGTCATAAGAAAGATTGAGATCCAGTCATTTGCAACAACATGGGGTAGAACTGGAGATCATTATGTTAAGTGAAATAAGCCAGGCACAGAAAGACAAACATCACATGTTCTCACTTATTTGTGGGATCTAAAAGTCAAAACAATTGAACTCATGGACATAGAGAGTAGAATGGTTACCAGAGGCTGGGAAGGGTATTTTGGGGGCTGTGAGGGAGGTGGGGAAATGGGTACCAAAAAAAAAAAAAAAATAGAAAGAATGAATAAGATTTACTGTTTAATAGCACAATAGGGTAACTATAGTCAATAATAACAATAATACATTTAAAAATAACTTAAAGAGTGTAATTGGATTGTTTGTAACTCAAAGGATAAATGCTTGAGGGGATGGATACCCCATTCTCCATGATGTGCTTATTTCACATTGCATGCCTGTATCAAAACTTCTCATGTACTCCATAAATATATACACTTACGTACCCACAAAAAATTTTTAAGTGTTAAAAAAATAAAATGTTTATTAGCAGGTAAAAAATAACTAAAAAATAAAAAATAAAAACCGTCCATATGCTACTGACCCAGATGTTATCTACAGCTCCTCAGAGCTCTAGAATCATGGGTAACCAATGTCCTATTCAACATTTTCACTAATAGACATATCAAATTCAATCTGTACAATACCAGACTTGATTTCCTCACTTACCAAGTTCAGTGCTCCCCCATTCTTCCCCATCTCATTTATCCCTGTCTCATTCAGCCCAAAATGTTAGATATTCATTATCCTGGGCTCCTTTACATCATTCCACATCCAAATCTAGCACCAAACTTTGTGAGCATTACTTTCAAATCATGTACCCTTTTAGCATCTCTGCAACTACCACCTGTCCCAAACCCCATGTCTCTTGTCTGTTACTGAGTCAGCAAGATGCCTCCCAACTGGCTTTTCCCATTAGATTCACTTGCTCTTGTCTTATTGTTTGCTCCTCATACATTATCCAGAATGGTCTTATTAAAATATGAATCAGATCATGTCATTCCCCTGTATAAAATGTCCCAATGACAATTCCATTATACTTGGAATAAAAGCCATACTCCACACGGTGGATCCCAAGACCATACATGGTCTGGCCCCTCCCAGTCTCTCCAACTCATTTCCTCCCCCTCTGCTCCAGCCATCTTTGCCTTCCTGACATTTCCACTAGGGCAAGTGCATCTCGAGTTCAAGGTCTTTGTACTTGTAGTTGTCTCTGTCTGGGAGGCTTTTCTTCTCTGATATCTGTATGTCTTATTCCCTCACTTTACTCAGAAACTCTTCTTAACTATTTCCTCCTCAGAGAGGCCTTATCTGATCATATTATTTAAAATAATATTGCATCTATACCATATCCAATCATTTTCCATATCCTACTTTGATTTATGTGTTTTTGGGGTGACATTTATTGGTACTTGAAATTATATACATATATATTTTTTAATTTTTATTTTTATTTGAAGTTCTGGGGTACATGTGTAGAATGTGCAGTTTAGTTACATAGGTAAACGTGTGCATGGTGGTTTGCTGCACCTATCAACCCATCACCTAGATATTAAGCTCAGCATGCATTAGCTATTTCTCCTAATGCTCTCCCTCTCCCCACCCGAACCCCCGACAGGCCCCATTATATGTTGTTCCCCTCCCTGTGTCCATGTGTTCTCATTGTTCAGCTCCTACTTATAAGTGAGAACATGTGGTGTTTTGTTTTCTGTTCCTGCGTCAGTTTACTGAGGATAATGGCTTCCAGCTCCATCCATGTCCCTGTACAGGACATGATCTCATTCCTTTTCATGGCTGCATAGTATTCCATGGTGTATATGTACCACATTTTCTTTATCCAGTCTATCATTAATGGGCATTTGGGTTGATTCCATGTCTTTGCTATTGTGAATAGTGCTGCAATGAACATATTCATGCATGTATCTTCGTAATAGAATAATTTATATTCCTTTGGTTATATACCCAGTAATGGGATTGCTGGGTCAAGACCTAATATATTATATTTATTTACTTACTGGCTTATTACCTGTCTTTTTTATTAGAACATAAATACCAAAGGGCAGGGGCTTTGTCTTGCTCACTATTTTAACTCTAGAAGCTTAAACATGGTCGTCATTAAATAAATATTTAATTAGTTGAGTAAAATTCCTGTTTACAAAAAATTTAAGAACATGGAAAATATGTATAAAATAACACTAATAATCAAATCACTAATAATTACTGGATATATGCCAGGGAGTCTGCAAAGTACTTTACAAATATGATCTCTTTAATCCTTGTATCAGCCTGAGAGGTAAGGTATTATTATTTCAATTTAACAAATGAAGAAAGGAGAGTTTTAAAAAAGTTTAAGAAACTTACTGCAGCCAAACAGGGGAGTGGGGCATGTTCCCTTCTGGGTCACACTATGCGCCTCCATGGATCCCTCAAACCCAGGAGGTCATCTCAAACCCTTTATTCAGAGACAACCACCTTCTAGGCCGAGGCTTTCTACCTAGCAGAGTAGCACCCTCACTGTGGACACAATTAAACAAACAAATGGATGAACAAACATCTAACTTGCCTATGGCCATACAGTAGTAGGTCAAATAACTGAAATTCTAACCTGAAATTGACTGGTGTCAAAGCCCGAGGATTCAATATCTCAACCATGTAAATGTTTATTCTTATTTATGGTAGAAAAAGGACTGGTTATGTTTCCCGTAGTATGCTGGAGTAGTACCCTAGGTGGCTCTCCTGACTAAAACAAAATATTGGACAGAATAAAAATGCTGCATTGAGCTGGCACAAAAGTAAGGAATTCACTAAGCACATAAAAGAAGGGAAACTAGGAACCCTGGGAGGTAACCAGATGCTGGAGGCTCTTAAACTGGGGAATTCTGATTAAACCTGGAAACCTTGGTTGTTGCTTGAGGTTCAGGGAATGAAAGATAAACCTCAGACCTCTGCCAAGGTGAGGAATCCTTGTATAAAGTTAGGAGAATCTCAAGTGGTTGCATCCTCTATGAAAAGCTGCTGAATGAGAAATAAAATCCACTGTTCAGGAAAGCTACAAAATAACTTGCTTCATAACTTTTGGTTTTGAAAAGAAGGGAAAAAGATCTTCACTGAAAATGCATAATCATATTAAAGTCCCATGAAAGATGACCTGTTAGAATTCATGCCTTCAAGCTGAGAATTGAATTAAATAATTTTTATTTGGTAGCACTTCCAGGTAACTAGCAGAAGTAGACATGAATCCACCATAGAGGAATGGAAGTTCAATTCAGGTCTCAAATAATTTTTGCAGAAAAGGTTTTAAGAGAAATGAGCCACTTATAGTCACAAATCACACACACAAAGCAACATAAAGGAGAATTTCAAAGAGCAGACAATAGTCACAGACTCCGAAAGACTCAACCAGCTTGATTTAACAATGCTAAATAGAAGTTATACTTAATGTTAAAAAAAAGATAAGTTGGAAATTGAAAATATGAACAGAGAAAAGGCAGATTTTTTTTTTGAGGCAGAACTTCTAGAAATTAAAAAGGTAATACTTGAAAATAAATTTTGGCTGATGACTTCATTAGCAGGTTGAATAGAACTAGATAGAACATACTGAGATGGAGTATGGAGCTCTAGTCCAGACAGGCAGGGGTGAACTGCTGAGCCAACAGGTTTATTAGAGGGGGTAAGGGACAAGTGAGGGACAATAGCCCAGGGCATTCTAGCAGGCTGTATGGAAGCTGAGAATCTCAGATCTCAAGTTACTCCAGAAGCAGGCTAAGGATGGGGCCATCAGGATGAACAGCTTCCAGATGATAACAGGCAGCTCTGCAAAACAGCAGATACTATGAGCATTCACCAAAGGCCCAGCATGAGAATAGGATGTCCTTTTTCCCTAATGTTACAAGGACACATAAACCACACATCTCCCTCCATACATGTGGACTCCCTGCTAAGGGGCAAGGGGCCCTGAGAGCTCAAGCATTTTTATCAAAATGAGGTACTATTACCCGACTTTTAAAAATTTTGCAAATAATATCAATATTAAATCAGAATGCAAATTTAGTTAATTTTTAAACACAAAGTGGCTAGGGTTATGAGTAAAACGATATTAATTTCAGACAAAATTACAGAGCTACATTTTTCTGCCACATCTCCATATATGACATCTCTACATTTGTATGATTTTTTTTTTTTTTTGAGACAGAGTTTCACTTTTGTTGCCCAGGCTGGAGTGCAATGGCATAATCTTGGCTCACTGCAACCTCCGCCTCCTGGGTTCAAGTGATTCTCCTGTCTCAGCCTCCCGAGTAGCTAGGATTACAGGCACTTGCCACCATGCCTGGCTAATTTTTGGTATTTTTAGTAGAAACAGGGTTTCACCATGTTGGCCAGGCTGGTCTCAAACTCCTGACCTCAGGTGATCTGCCTGCCTCGGCCCCCCAAAGTGCTGGGATTACAGGGGTGAGCCACCACGCCAGGCCTTTTATGATCTTTTATTTAAATTGGCTAAAATTCCATCTAGTTACTTTTTTTCTTCGCCCAGGCTGGAGTGCAGTGGTGTGAACTTGGCTCACTGCAACCTCCACCTCCTGGGTTCAAGCAATTCTCCTGCCTCAGCCTGCCGAGCAGCTGGGATTACAGGCGCCCGCCACCACGCCCAGTTAATTTTTTGTATTTTTAGTAGATACGGGGTCTCACCATGTTGGCCAGGCTGGTCTCGAACTCCTGACCTCAAGTGATCTGCCTGCCTCAGTCTCCCAAAGTGCTGGGATTACAGGTGTGAGTCATTGTGCCCAGCTAGTTACATTCAAATCTAGTTAGTTCTCTTCCTCGTACATTTATAATATTGAATGGAAGATAAAACTAAAGATATAGTGGAAAATTGTTTTATTCCAAGTTTCACTGTTTCAGTGTTCCTGAGACCTCCAAGTAGGGCTTGATAATGTAAGTTTTATGCAGCACTCCTTTATGCACCACTCAGATCATGAAGTGTGTAATAAATTGTTTGATTCTTTGTGTGTGGTCCAGAGACCTGCCTTCAGTAAACCTTTTAAGTAATTTCACAAGTTTGGTAAGGGGAGGCTAGAGGAGACAGAGATCCAGAAATAATGTTTCTTTTTTCTGCTTCTGTGCAAAATTCCTGGCCCCTAGATGTCAGAAAGGAGAGGGCATTTTGAGTAGGTTTGGAGTAAGAGTTGAGACACTAAGACAGACCCTGCAATACCCTGGTCATCATTGCATCCTCTGTTTCAGGGCAGTCATTTGGAATGAATAAAAAGACAACTGACTGAGTAGCAGAAAGAGGGGTCTTCGCATCCCAAACCAGTGCCCGTGATAGGTAGGTGATGAAAGGCCCACAAATGTGTAAACACAGATGCTGACATGGAGATGCTGAGTCATGACTCAATGACTGTGATGTTATTATCTATTTTGCTGACTCATTGGGGCTAGTTGTTCTATAGTTTTACCTGGCCCATTGGCCGGGGGTTTATCAATATATGACTTGCTCTGAAAGAATTCCTAAAATTATTCTGTAGCAGAGGGATATGATGGGAGGAAAAAAAGTTTTCTTTCTGGCAGAGACTCAATGGCTGTACTCTAAGTAAGGAGGAAAGATCAGTATGGATGTATCATTTTAGCTCATATATTTCATATCTCACTCATTCTTGAATCAAAAGTATAACTTACAGAGAAACTCTGGATGAGTATGTCAGAATCTCACAGAATGAAACTGAGGAGGTGTGGTAGATGTTGCTAATTCCAGTCTTCTACTGTAGGAGAAACTGTTCCTGTCTCCATGGCCTCCACCTCACATAGGACTTTCTTCTACCAGCCCTGCCTGGGAGGAGTGGTGGGAGTCCAGTCCCTTAGGAGGGCACGTGTTCTTCTCCAGATCAAGGGCTCTCTTTGTTACAAGGGAACCTGATGCTTGACTCATGTGGTTTATATCCAGTTTAACTCTCGGGATCACCTACGACAAGTTTTCCCCCAATCCAAACAGAACCCTTGTCATCACCTGTATTCTCTTCACTACGTTCAACTGTTATCTCTGGTGACTCTTACTACAATCTGTCCAAATTTGGCTAACATTCTAGTAGAAGTCTGTTTTCTGACTTGTAATTTTCTTGCTTTGAAATTTGTCTGTACTCCGTTAAATTCTATCTTAACTGCCACCACTAGAAAAAAAAAAAAAAAACTATTTCAAAAATAGTACAAAAGCTTTGGGAAAGCGTCAGAAATGTTTATAATTAAATTTGGCCTGATACAATGCTAACTTAATATTAGATTCACCACAAGCTATAAGGAATGAATGAACAAAATAAATAAAATTTTAAACTGATATAACTGAAAGCAAGAAAGATGGGCTCTTTCTTAAAAGAAGAGGTATGACAATCATTTCTTACCTCCTTTCAGTTAATGACAGTCTATCCAATTTCTTACATAGCTCTAAAAATGTATTTCCACCTCTACATTTCTACCATCACTTTTAGTTAAGATTTCATTATCTCTTGCCTGCATTCTTATGAGATAAAAAAAAGTAGAGAGTAAAGGGAAAGAGACCAGTTATTGGAGGCTTACTATGTGTTGGGCAGTTTGGTATACAGAGATAAAGGAATGAATAAGACACAGCCCTTGTCCTTAAGGAGCTCATAGTCTTAAGGGGAGATACATGCAAACGAGTAATTATTTTACAGTGTGATTAAGATGACAATAGTGACAGTATGAGATAAAGCATTAGCACTGAGGAAGAAATAACTAAGTCCTGTCTAGGGGTGTTAGAGAATCCCTTCCAGAAGTCATGCCTGAGCTGGCAGTTAAGGGAGTAGGGCAAGGCAACCCAGGAAGAAGGCACAGACAGATACTTGGCCTGCTGCAGATGATCCAGGCCGTGCCCGTCTTCTCCATCCTTTATCTCACATACGTGAGCTTGGGCAACCTCAAAATGCTTATGGCTTTCCCAGAGATTCCATGTGGTTTCATGCCTTTGTACTTTTGTGTGTTTTGCTCTCTTCATTTTCTACCTTTTCCTGTAAGTAGTGATAGTTAGGGAAAGTTTTGAACAAAGGAGGAACATGATCAAGCTTCTATTTTAGAAATAGAGAAAGCTTGATTTTAGAAATCAAGCTTCTATTTTTGTGGTTTTGTTGGGGATGAATTGAAAGAGAAAAAGACGATAGTTAGAGAAACGAATCACAATCCTGCTACAAGAGTTAATGAGATGCTAGACTAAGGAAGTTGTGGTGGAAAGGAAAGAACTGCGTGGATATGAGAGATGATAAAAGGTGGATTCAAAGAGACTTGATGATCTATTGCGTGGGATGAGTAGGGCAAAGGAAGAACAGCATGGAGTGAGAAGAATCTATGATGAACCTTAGTCTCTGTCCTAAGATGTTGGGTGCTTGGTGTTGCCACCAACCAAAGTCAGAAATAGCAGATGAAGAACATATACTGGGGGAATGTTAATTTCATTTTTTGACATAAATGGTCATGTAGGTGACTTGGTTAGAGGTGACAGGAAGTAGCTGGATTTGTGGCTAGAGTTCAGGAAAGAGCTCTGGGGTAGGGATTTATATTGGGAGGCTTCATCAAATAAGGCGTAGTTTAAATAAAGGGAATGCATTTAAAAAGTAGAGAAAATATGGGTGAAACTCCTGGTTTGTGGCTGAGGTGACTGATTGACATGGTTGACTTCTACGGGGAGGGACTCACTGCCATTGTAGAATGTTTTTTAGGAGTAGCCCAGCTGGACAGAATGCTACAGATACCAAAATAAAATAGGTGCCAGTTTTTTCAAACTGAGGTGACTGAGAATGATCCATCTGGCGTAGGAAACGTCCACCCTCCCGGACTGAGGCCCTTAAGCACTTTCATCCTGCAATTAAGATTATCTGGATGCAAGAAAATATGATAGGTGTGTCTGATTGAGATGATTTGCAAATAATTTAATGATTGAGGTACTTTCCTCTCTAAGTAATTACAGGAAGACTTACAACCTTATGAAAGACACCAGGTTATGAAATTATTTTGAAATAAAGTAGGTATGAGTGTAATAACAATAAAAACAAAACAATAGTAGTCTTACAGTCTGGTAAAAGAGGTCCAGAAGAATGCCCATATTTCTCTAGTGCTATTCTAGATAGGGCTATATCGACTTGCCAACACAATGTATTGATGGAGTTAGCAGGAAGAGAAGATCTCAGAATAATAAAGAGAGACGCACCCAGTAACTGTAGTGAAATAAAAATCTCTTAAAATCACTCAGCGACATTTATTCTAATGAGTGCATAGTAAAGACTTAACAAATGCTTGTTAAAGGAATTAATGACTTATTGTTTATTAAGCAATCTTCTAACCTTAATTTGCTTTTCCAGGTAAATTTCCCTTTTGGAAAGAGAAGATGTTGACTATCAGATAGGTAACTGTTGTCAAGGAGATGCCTCCTATGTATCTGGCACATAGTAAGTGTTCAATAAATATTTGAGGGAAGAAAGAAAGTATGGGAAAAAGGCGAAGAAGAAAAGGAATGAAAGGTTAGTTAAATTAGTTTTCCCATACATATTCGTTCTCAAGACCTTGAGCTGTCTAGACTTACGCTCTAGAATTGTACTTTTTAACTTAGGTTGTGTCTGAATTACTTGAAATGCTTAAAAATAGAGACTTCGCTGGGTGCGGTAGCTCACATCTGTAATTCCAATACTTTGGAAGGATTGCTTGAGTCCAGGAGTTTGAGATCAGCCTGAGCAAGACAGTGAGACCCCATCTCTACAAAAAATAAAAAAAGTTAGCCAAGCATCCAGGTATGGTGGTGCGGGCCTGTAGAGGTTTGAGGCTGCAGTGAACCATGACTGCATCACTGCACTCCAGCCTGGGCAACAGAGTGAGACTACATCTAAAAAAAAAAAATAGAAATTCAACAAGGCTCCACCCCAGATGCATTGATTCAGAATTTCAGGAGGTGACATTAGGCCGAGTATACACTTTTAAACCTCTGCTGATGATTGATGCTGTTGCATAACCTGGGTTGAAAATTGTTATTTTCAGATGCAATAGCTCCTGGTTACATTCATTAAGTAAAGCTCCAAGCCTATAGAATTGAGAGATCCGATCTCAAACCCAGAGTATCCTCACTCACATGTAGGACACTATGGGGCTCCTCTAACCAATCTGCCAGGTCTTGTTTTTGTCTGCATTTTGCTCATATTATATAACCCCAAGCTACCCAGTGGATGGGGATAGAAACCCAGACTGATTCTGACTAATTTTTGTGTTTGAGGGATGACTGATTGTACCAAGCTTAACTATCTGTCCTCAGCAATGCTAGTCTGGAACTATCCCTCCCCAGCAATGCTGGTGTTGTTTTTACTTAAACTTTCGGCTCCTCTACAACTATTAGGACAAATGAAGTGGCTGAACACACTTCATTCAAAACATTAAACACCTAATAATCTTTATAAAGTTGTATCTTCATCATGAAATCTTTGCCCATCTTCGCCACATTGTCTTCCACAATGGTTGAACTAATTTACACTCCCACCAACAGTGTGTAAGTGTTCCATAATACATCAGAAATGTATTATGACATTCCTGATGATCAACCCCAATGTTTAGATTTCATTTTCATTCTTATAGGAGAAAGAAATACCAGCAAATCAGCACTTCACCTGTCCTCAGTTATCTAAAAGTAATTCTTTAATAAACTTTCTTGCCCCCGAATCCAAAGCTGGGGAGGCAGGAAGATAGTCAGGGCCCCCAGGGCTAGACAAGGCTGTGGCCAGGGAGGTAGACCTTCTGTTGTCACACTCTTCTTTTTGGGTGACTTGCTCCAATTAAAACATGGCTCTCCGAATAGCCAAGGCAATCCTAAGCAAAAAAAAACAAAGCTGGAGACATCACAGTACCCAACTTCGGACTATACTACAGGGCTACAGTAATCAAAACAGCATGGTACTAGTACAGAAACAGACATATAGACCAATGGAACAGAATAGAGAACCCAGAAATAAGGCCACATGCCTACAACCATCAAATCTTTGACAAACCTGACAAAAGCAAGCAATGGGGAAAGGATTCCCTGTTCAATAAATGGTGCTGGAATAACTGGCTAGCCACATGCAGGTGACTGAAAATGGACCCCTTCCTTACACCATATACAAAAATTAACTCAATATGGATTAAAGACTTAAATGTAAAACTCAAAACTCTAAAATCCCTGGAAGACAACCTAGGCAATACCATTCTGCACATAGGAATGAGCAAAGATTTCATGATGAAGATGCCAAATGCAATTGCAACAAAAGCAAAAATTGACCAGTGGGATCTAATTAAATGAAAGCGCTTCTGAATAGCAAAGGAAACTATCAAGTGAAGAGAAAACCTACAGAATAGGAGAAAATTTTTGCAAACTATGCATCTGATAAAGGTCTCATATCCAGCATCTATAAGGAACTTAAACAAATTTATAAAAAAAAACCCATTAAAAAGTAGGCAAAAGACATGGCAGACACTTCTCAAAAGAAAATGTATACGCAGCCAACAATCATATGAAAAAAAGCTCAACATTACTGATCATTAGAGAAATGCAAATCAAAACCACAATGAGATGCCATCTCACACCAGTCAGAATGGCTATTATGAAAAAGTCAAAAGATGACAGATGCTGGTGAGGTTGCAGAGAAAAAGGAACACTTACGCACTGTTGGTGGGAGTGTAAATTAGTTCAACCATTGTGGAAGAGAGTGTGGCAATTCCTCAAAGACCTAAAAACAGAACTACCATTTGACTAAGCAATTCCATGACTGGATACATACCCCAAGTAATATAAATCCTTCTATTACAAAGACACATGCACATATGTGTTCATTGCAGCACTGTTCACAATAGCAAAGACATGGAATCAACCTAAATGCCTATCAATGACAAACTGGATAAAGAAAATGTGGTACCTATATACCACGGAATACTATGCAGCCACAAAAAGGAATGAGATCATGTCCTTTGAAGGAACACGGATGGAGCTGGAGGATATAATCCTTAGCAAACTAACACAAGAACAGAAAATCAAATACTGCATGTTCTCACTTATAAGTGGGAGCTAAAGGATGAGAACACATGGATACATACAAGGGAACAACACATGCTGGGGCCTATTGGAGGGTGGAGGCTTGTGGGAGGGAGAAGGGAGGAAAAATAACTAATGGATACCAGGCTTAATACCTGGGTGATGAAATAATCTGTAAAACAAACCCCAATGACACAAGTTTGCCTATGTAACAAACCTGCACATGTACCCCTGAACTTAAAATAAAAGTTAACAAAACAAAACACGGCTTCTACTACCTTGGAAACTTTAATAGAGGGGCAGAAGCAGGAAAAACTACACTGATCCATGTCAATGACAACCTGAAATAGCCAATGTTTCTTGTACCTTTGAGTAGCAAGTATTCTCTATGTGACTGAAACTAGTTTGAAGCACACATTTTTTTCTCTACTGAAACATTTTACTTTCTAGTGGATTAGTTTAAATAGTTTACCTAGGGGTTACAAAAAGGCTTTACTGTCACAAATATCAGAAATTTTTTCATTTTCATAGATCTGCTTTATTTGTGTGCTAACAGCCCTGTCTAGATAGAACAAGGCAATCAGAATGCTTTTTATCAAAGAAAATCAGCTGACTGGAAATCCTTCCTAATTCCAAAGATGAATGTTGCACTCATTTATGGCTATTGTTGACTTTTCTAAAATCAGGTTATCTTTCTGATGGAAAAAAAATGGATTTAGTTTGAGCAGCTACACATATATGTCCCTGGAATTGAAGTTGGAAGGGGAAAGACTCTTTAGATAATGATGAAGTATGAAGTTGTGTCTGACAGGAATAACAGCTCACGAAAATCTACCCATGAGAACGGACTTCCAGACAAGGGTGGTTCATAGTCCAGGGGGAAACACCCCTGACAATAGACACACAGCTTCAGAACCACACACCCCCTACTGATGCCAGGGAGATCCGTGGGCAAATCTTGCCTTATTCCATGAAAGACTAGTCTACATCTAAAAATGTATTTATATTTCATTTATATAAATAGCAACCCATATCATTAAGTAACCTAGAAAGAAAAAAAAGGCAATTTTCAGGAAATACTTGTAAAACACTGAATGAAAACTTCTGAAGTATAATTTACACATTCCTCCTTTATGATGACTTGGTGCTTAGAAGAGATTAAGATTTCTGGGCATAATTGATAATGATTCATAAAACAAATTCAGAAGAAGAAAGATAGCCATCTCCACAGATTCATATGTTTGAGTTTATTATATTATATACACATACATATGCATTCTCTTTCCCCAATATGAGGACAGCTCCTATGTTTAAACCTTTCTTTCCAAATTTGAGGTGGTGATGGATCCACTACAGTTCCAGTAAAGATTCACATACCGTATTAAAATATTTAACTGAAACTAGTTTAAAGAAGGAATTATTTATAGTGGCATGATCAAGATTAGGGAAATCAATAAGGAATGGTGAAATGTCAAGGGACTAGGAACAGGAGGAAGTTATTCCTGGCACTCGTCCTGAATGAACAGGGGGGCAGCGTTATCAGAAAGGGAGGGCCCTGGTGCCCTGAAAGAAGCCCCTCCACAATAGAAGCTGGTAGTAGAGAAACTTAATGAGGCAGGGAAGAAGCAGTGATGGAGTGGGAGGGTTTATCACCTGACCAATTTCAGATACCTTCCATTGGCCCAATTCATCTGGAAGCCAGAGGGCAAGGAAGGAGATGATGCAACCCAAAGGCTGGCCTCTTAAGGCCCAGAGCAAAGCAGAGAATAGATTTGGGGAGGGTAAACGAAGAATAACCACCTTAATGGGAGAGAAGACACACACAGAAGAGTTAACTAATGACACAAAATAGAAAATGGCCCTGCAAACCCATTGTGACAATTTGTATGGACAATAGGTGAAAGCACAGTCTAGTAGGTAAGAGCATGGACTTTCAAGGTCAGCAGGTACTCCTTCAAATCCAGGCTCTGCTGCCTCAGTCCTCTATGTGCAACCTGGGTACATAACTGATTCTCTCTGCTTCATATAGATGAAAATAATAGTGCTTACCCTATAGAGTAATTATAAGATTTAAGTAAATCCTTTGGCTTGGTTCCTGGCACATGGCAAACACGCAATCAATGTTAATTACTATCATCATCATCAACATCATTTTGTCATCATGATAACTATCAATAGGTGGATTTAGTAGAGGAATAACTTACCAATAACTTCTAAGGTCAGAGAAGGATGGGTAAAATTCGGAAAAGCAGGAAGTGATAGCAAAGAATTCGGAAGGGATTTAGTTGGGGAGGGGTGGAATGAACAAAGGTTAGGATGCAAGAATTCACAGAGTATGTTGATGGGGTTATGTCAGGGGCAGTAGATGCAGATTGGGAGCGATAAAATATAGGAGGAGGGGATGATCCAGGGATACAGGCTCTCGGCTGTCAAGTCATATAAGTTTGGCCTTTGTCTTGTGCATTGTGGGAAACAACCAAACATTTTTAAAGCAAATTACAAAGTAATAATAGTGTTTTTAGAAAGATTTACAATGTGGCAGAATTTAAAATGAATTTAGGCATGAATCTGACTACTAGTCAAATCATAGCAGTGAATTATCAAATTCCTTGAAAAAACATGGGGAAAATGAATACAAGTAAAGCTATTAATTAATATCTATGAGTTAGTATAAGGATACTTCCCTACTCATCCTCCTAATAGTTACTGGGATCTTTGTATTTTCTGAGTCTTGGATGTTGCATCTATTGAAATTTCAGTCTGCTTCTGCATTCACTGACTCCAATCTAGCGACATTTGACCATTAGTTTCTTATAACTTAAAAATTTTAAACAGAATAGTTATTCTGGAGTCCAAGGAAGAAATAAGGGCTTTAAATGATAAAAGCATAAACTTTTTTTGATGACTTACAATGTTCTAGGTGCTGTGTTTTATAGATCTTCATGTATCTAATCTTCACAATAATCCTGTGAGGAAATTCTATGACCATTCCCATTTTATAGATGAGAAAATTAAGGCCCAAGGCTTTAAAGCAACATATGCAACACATACAACCAATAAGAATTTATAGAATTTGTATGCAGGTGTTTCTGTTCCATGTTTCCCAAGAAAGACACCCATAGAATGCACAGCTTCAGTTATTAAAGTTGATATCAATAATAGTGTTTGTTTTGGGCTACATTATATTTCATCTCTGTATCTTTGTTATAGTTTCAAAAGTCCTTTACTATTTGCAAGCTTTACATCCATGATTATATCTGATCCTCACAATGATGAAACAAGTTTAAGGTGGTTAACTAATTTGTCCAATATCCTCCAATTAGTAGGTAGCAGAGTTGAGACCTGAGTGCAAGTCTTCAAATTCCAAATTCTGTATTCTTTCCACTAGATTAAAGAAGAATTAAGAACACAAAACTTAAAGAGGCATCTATTTATTTATGTAATAAATTATAATACTCATTTACAAAGCACAGGTTATGTCTCTGACAATATCCTGGTTCTGATACAGAGGAGCAAATAATTTCTACCCTTAAAGTAGTCATTACTTAGATAAGAGACAGAAAAAAAAAAAAGGCAGTCCCCAGGTTGGAGTTGGGGGAGATAGCAGTTTTGGTGGCTTGTGGCTGGGTTGGGAAGAAATATTTACTAGAGAAGAAACACATGGTTGAATTTTGAAAAATATACGCATGGATGTGGTTAAAGAAAAGGAGCATGCGCAAAGATTTGGAAGCTTGGGAGAACACAGCATTGGGGAGGTGCATGAAGCCCGATTTGGCTGGAGCTCAGAGGGGAGAGATAAGGCTGAAGGGTGAATCCGGGACCTTAAGGTCCAGGGTGGGGAACTAGGACTTCAGGCTGAAGTAGGGAAGTGACACGCTCACATTCGCATCTCAACAAACTCACTCTGGAAGCAATCTAGAGGATGAACTGGAGGGGACTGAAACTAGAGCTTCAGCTATCACAAAGGTAGCTTCTTCATGATAGTCATGAGAGAAAGCATTGCATGGAGATGTACACGCAGTGATGGAAGGATAGATTGATTGAAGAGTGAGTAGGAGGTAGAATCATCAGGATCTTATGATTCTTTAGACACCAGAGTAAGGGAAAGAGAAGGATGTCAAGAATGATTTCCCAGATTCCTGACTTAGACAGCTGTAGAATTTAGTGGAAGTAAAAACTATGGTGATGGGAGAGAGATTAGTCAGTCCTGTGGGAATGTTGAAATCCATTCTGCACAAGCTGGTTTGAGCTGACTGTTGAAAATCCAAGTGGAGGTATCTCATAGGAGTTTGACACATGTGTTTACAGACAGAAAGGTTAGTGTGGGCTGGTGATAGAGATTTAGAATTCAGCAATACATAATTGGTGCTTGACAATAACAACAGTTTTAGTTGACAACTACGTGTTGGGCATTCATTCTTCTGGGTATTCCAAATGTTTTATCATCTCATTTAATCATCACAAGAACATTTTATGAAGAACATAATTTTTCCCATTTTATGGGAGAGGAGACTGAGGTTCAAAGAGCTTATTAAATTAGTATGGCAGTCATGTCGGTGGATGAATTAGGGAGATTATGTAGAAATGAATAGAAGATACCATACAGCTCAGAATTCCCAGAAATATCTGTATTGTACTGAATTGTATCTGTATTGAATACTCATTATGTGCCAGACACAATTCTAAGTACTAACAATATTCTGTAGAATTGAACACTTCAAAAAAGCCCATGCTTTTGAAAAATCTATAAATACTTCTTTAATGATGACGTTAGAAAAATGCAACTGTTGGATTTCAAAGTGTAAGTTTGTGTTTACCTATGGTGAATTAGTGGTAGGATCTTGAAGAGCAAGACAATGTTAGAGAATAATGCCAAATCATCCATGAGGAAAAGAAATATAAAGACTTTAGATTTCAGTCAGATGTGAAAGCTCTCTGGGGCAAGTTAGCAGAGGATGGTGACACAGGGCCCAGCATTTGCACTTTGGTTTTACTCATTATCTGTGTGATCCACTTAATAAATACACAGCAGGGTGTCAGTGTAAAGAATGAGATAATGCTTATTAAAAACATGATTTGGCATAAGGCAAACACAATCGAATGTAGATGTCATCAGAATCTAACTCTGAATCATATGTCATCTTCTATGGTTTTACATATAAATTTCCTAATTCTCCAAAACAGTAGGTTTCATTTAATGGAGGCTGATCATGTGCCGGACTCAGTACCAAGAATGTTATAAACATTATTTTATTTATCTGCCTAATGATGGTTCTTGGCCTCATGTCAATCCTGTAAGGTGGTTCTTGTTTATCACAAGGACCTTGAGTCTCATAAAGGTTAAATGACTTGCCCAAAGTCAAATAACTAAGTGCACGGACTCTAAAGAAGTGACCATCTGATTCCATCAGATGGCTTCTTGGAGGTGGAAATCCTCCAGGGGCAGGGGGAGGGGCCAGTCAAGGAAAGCCTGTCACAACTTCACTTAAAAACACTTATTTGTTTTGCCCATAGCTTATGGTTTTCAGCAAAAAGCACTTGGAATATGTACCTTACTCTCATCATCCTTTTACTCATACATTTTAACCATCTTCCTCACCATCATCATCATCAACGTGAATGCACATAGGGAAAAGCAGAGTCAAAAACACGAGATGCTTTTTTTCTTACATATTTATAGCCTTAGAGGCTAAAAATGACTCAGATTAACTATTTTTCTTGGTGTAACTAACAGGCCCAACATTGTGGAACTATATATGAAGAAAGTGTGTCATGACATATATACTAAGGGAAGAAAGTGAATTTAGAGGAAATTACAGTGCTTAGTTTGCTTGTCACCTCTTCTAATTAACGAATATAAAAGAATTCATAGAAGATGTGGAATTTCAGGAAATGTATAATTTCACACATCACTGTATATCATTGTGCCTGGCTGCCACAGGATTTGTATGCAAATAATATACTAGCTTTTCTTTTTTCTTTTTTTCTTTTTGAGATGGAGTCTCGCTCTGTTGCCCAGGCTGGAGTGCAGTGGTGCGATCTCGGCTCACTGCAACCTCTGCCTCCTGGGCTCAAGTGATTTTTCTGCCTCAGCCTGCCGAGTAGCTGGGACTGCAGGTGCGCACCACCACTCCTGGTAATTTTAGTATTTTTAGTAGAGACGGGGTTTCACCATGTTGGCCAGGCTGGTCTTGAACTCCTGACCTCGTGATCTGCCTGCCTCGGCCTCCCAAAGTGCTAGGATTACAGGCGGGAGCCACCATGCCTGGCCAACTAGCTTTTTTTTTTTTTAAAAAACATGATGGCCATCCATGGTTTTCTCTGGGTATTATGTCGACTACTTTGATTTCCATAATGTTCACCCAAATATGTTACCTGAATTATGATATTGCAGAAATATATTAGATGAAATAAAATATTCCCAGTCAAATACAAAGCATTTAAATTTTATATTTGCTAAGTCTTTTTTTTTTTTTTTTTTTTTTTTTTTTTTTTTGAGACAGAGTTTCGCTCCTTGTTGCCCAGGCTGCAGTGCAGTGGCGTGATCTTGGCTCACTGCAACCTCCGCCTCCTGGGCTCAAGTGCTTCTTCTGCCTCAGCCTCCTGAGTAACTGGGATTACAGGTAAGTGCTACCATGTTTGGATAGTTTTTGTATTTTTAGTAGAGGTGGGGGTTTCACCATGTTGGCCAGGCTGGTCTCGAACTCCTAACCTCAAGTGATCCACCCACCTTGGCCTCCCAAAGTGCTGGGATTACAGGGGTGAGCCACCATTCCTGGCCAGTATTTGCTAAGTCTTGATTGAACCCTGTGGCAGTTTCCTTTGTCCCTTACTTAGTAGTGACAATACAGTTTAGATAGAAAATATTAGCATGGGAAATATTATCCATTAAGATGTTTACGATGGTTAGTTTCTCTTGAAGCCAATGTATTTCCTTGGAATTGCTGAAGGAACTTTGCCAATATTTATGATCTGGAGAACAATGTGTGCTATGCACTTCACTTTTGTACTACAAATAAAATTAATTTTAACTGTTCATATGGAGTTTCAATTAGTTTTGTTCACTTTTTACCACAACCAGCTTGACGTTAAAAAAATAAACAACTTCGCTACTTGGTTTGGAATTAATTTGACAGCTTACTGAATGTTCCTGTATTAAGTTAGGAGGAGAAAACAGAACTCAAAATGCAACTCAACTAAAATGTCAATTAAATACGTTCTTGGACTTTTAGCCATTCTGTGGTTATAAAATTGTTTTTAATAAATACATATGAATAAAATATCGTTATGGTGATATATCTTCATCATATGGCCACATGAAATTACTTTGAGAATGATATAAAATATTAGGCATAGCCATAATAGCAACTAATACAGTTATTATTCTTATTATAAATTATTTTTGTCACCATTATTATATTTTCATATCTGAAGGCCAACTTCCAGCAAATGCCTTTTACAGTAGAGAAAATAAGTCTAGGTACAGTGGCTCACACCTGTAATACCAGTGCTTTGGGAGGCTAAGGTGGGAGGATTGCTTGAGGCCAGGAGTTCAAGACCAGCCTGGGCAACAGAGCGAGACCCCATCTCTATAAAAAATAAAAGAAATTAGTCATGCATGGTGATGTGCATCTTGTAGTCCTACCTACTTGGGAGGCTGGGGCAGGAGGATTACTTGAGGCCAGGAGTTCCAGGTCACAGTGAGCTATGATCCTGCCACCACAGGCCCAGCCTGGGTGACAGGCACCCTGTCTCTTAAAACAAAAAAAGAGAAAATACAAAATTCATGTAATAGGATAATGCTTCTTAGTTCATTGTCATCATTTACTGGGTTTAACTGAAATGTGAAATTGATTACCATCATCAATAATGTGCTTAAATTTCACAAGTGTGAGTGAATTTTATCCTTTGGCAGCCCCTGACAGGAACTCACTTGCTCACTGTGTTCATACTTAATTGCTGTAATCATGGCACAGGATCTTTCTGAAAGCTAAGAAATTATTATCCCCCATAATATATCTACTAGGACTGTAGTTATTAACAATGCTTCGGATTTTCTTATAATCTTCCTTATTGATCATTGGGTTCAAAATATCTTGAATAACAAGTTTATTAATCATTTATACTGGGGTTGATAATGCAAAATTATTTAAGCATATAACTCTTTTTACATTTTTAAATTTCTGAATCTCTAAGACTTTTCTAAATATTATTTTAATTGATTGTGCTACATAGTTTCTCAGCAAGTTGGTGACAGAATCACAATTATGAACTGACTTATTTACTTACAGATCTTAGTTTCTTGGACACAGTTTTCAATTTAGACACACTGGCTGAAATATGGAGTGAGAAGGATTTGAAGAGGATTTTTAAGGATAAAAATCCAACAAAGAAAGGTCCTATCCAAATTGCATCAGATAATAGTTCAATTAGTATCCATAGCAATATATTCTCTCCAGAACAACATAGGTGATTACCAAGATACTGTTTTGGACTACAGTAAAGTAGGGGATAACATCTTTCCAACTCTCAAAAATATTCAACCCCAAAGGGTTTTTCTGAAGAACTGCAATGACTGAACTGAACTGACACTGCATAAAGGCGAGGGAGTGGTGCTGTAGATGGATCACAGACCAGTTCTTCCAGGGAAAGCCTAGAGTTAAAGTGAAAAGAAGTAATCCAAGTCCCAACTTGCACACTCTGTCATCGGAGTTTCCAAGTAAGAAATACTTGGCTTCCAGACAACTGAATGAGACTTAGACTTTAAGCGGATTATCTGAATTGTTTCTCTAAAAGCCTTTACACCCCCACCCTTTTCAATAATCTACTTTAGAAAATAGTGGCAACATACTTTTGGAATTAAAAAAAAACTCTCACCACTTTACTACATTATGTTATATTTTCTCTTAATTGTGAAAGACAGTATCTCCACATTTGGCAATGTTAAACGTGGCAGAAGGAACATTGTATTATAGCTCATTGATGAGTTGATATTAATCTGAACTATTTGGACACACTGCAGGGAGTTATGAGAAAAGAGAATATTACACCATTATGCAAAGTTGAAAATTTTGAATTAATAAATTGTCACATTTGAGCACTCTATTTCTGTAACTCCTTTGTTAAAATGTCAGTGCATTGCAGAAAAAAATTTCCTTAAAAAACAAGTGATTCAAGGACATGTTCTCAATAAAAAAATGGGTGGGCAAATTAAATACCATGCAAACACATAAGAGAGAAGAACATAATGGAAGTTCAAAATCCATCAATCCAGCTAGGCTCGGTGGCTCACATCTGTAATCCTAGCACTTTGGGAGGCCAAGGCCGGCAGATCACCTGAGATCAGGAGTTTGAGACCAGCCTGACCAACATGGTGAAATGTTGTCTCTATTAAAAATACAAAAATTAGCCAGGCAAGGGGGTTGTGTGCACCTGTAGTCCCAGCTACTCGGGAGGCTGAGGTGGGAGAGTCCCTTGAACCCGGGAGACGGAGGTTGCAGTGAGCCAAGATCATGCCACTGCACTCCAGCCTGGGTGATAGAGTGAGACTCCATCTCAAAAAAAAAAAAAGTATAAAAATAATAATCTGCCAATTCCCAAAAGCTGTCAGAATTCAGAAATGAGACTGCCGCTTGATGATGCTGTATGCATGCTGCTCTGATGCATCTGACCATAGGAATTTGACTCCAGGAAATATCCTACTACATTAGCTATTTAACTATCTCTGTACCCCACTCTATCCTTATTAAATCCATCATTTTCTCATTTTTAACTAGAAAAGGCTGTGAAGAGTGTTGGGCTCATTGGAATATTGAGGTTTTGCCCCCAAACCTGCAACTGAGAAAATTACTCACACTTGATGGAGACATATTTCAAGTAATGCAGAGCCTTTTCCATTCATCCCATGTGTCATACCTGTATCAAATTAATATCTACCTGGGCTTGAGTCATTCTTACCTGTCTACCTGCCTTATCAAAATACACCCATCCTTCAAGATTTGGCTTAGATACAAATCCCTTGGGTAATTCTCTCTTAATACCCCAATTTAGTTAACTTTCTACTTAACATAACATTCTTAATCGGTCTGTACTATGGTTATGATTTATTTGGCTACTTCCCCTCTGTAAGTTTCCACAGGACAGGGGTCTCCACTATCAATCACTTTCTCTCCAGTCCCCAAAGCAAGCCTGGCACATGGAAGATCCTCAAAATATATGGTTGTACAATTGTGGAAGACAGTGTGGCGATTCCTTAAGGATCTAGAACCAGAAATACCATTTGACCCGGCAATCCCATTACTGGGCATATACCTAAAGGATTATAAATCATTCTACTATAAAGACACATGCACACATATGTTTATTGCAGCACTATTTACAATAGCAGAGACTTGAAACCGACCCAAATGCCCATCAGTGATAGACTGGATAAAGAAAATGTGACACATATATACCATGGAATACTAGGCAGCCATAAAAAAGAATGAGTTCATGTCCTTTGCAGAGACATGGATGAAGCTAGAAACCATCATTCTCAGCAAACTAACACAGAAACAGAAAACCAACCATGGCATGTTCTCACTCATAAGTGGAAGTTGAACAATGAGAACACATGGACACAGGGAGGGGAACATCCCACATGGGGGCCTGTCTGGGGGTGGGGAGCAAGGGGAGGGAGAGCATTAGAACAAATACCTAATGCATGTGGGGCTTAAAGCCTAGATGACAGGTTGATAGGTGCAGCAAACTGCAATGGCGCAAGTATACCTATGTAACAAACCTGCACATTCAGCACATGTATCCCAGAACTTAGAGTAAAATTGAAAAAAAAATATGGCTGTATACATTCTGAAAACCATAAAAATGGGCATTATCACTTGTACTAAGGCTATTTTTTAAGATTAAAATTTCAAAAATTATGTTGAATACTGAAAAGTTAGAATGAAAAAAAATCATGTGATGTTATTTTTAAAAAGCTTGGTAAATCAGCAAGGAAAGAGAAGACATATTCACATACTTTGTAAGGTATGTTTTTATACCAAACATGTGTTGCAGTGTGTACACATGTTCTTAGAAAGAACAGATTTGCCATGAGTACCCAAAAGGAAGGCGTGCTTTGAATGGTTGTTGTAATCCATGAAGTGAGAAGGATTTTACTATGAAAAGAAGTACCCAATTAGGTGATACTTGTTTTTTTGAGACAGGGTTTTGCTCTGTTGCCCAGGCTGGAGTTCAGTGGTACCAGCCATCGTGGCTCACTGCAGCCTCCATCTCCGTGGCTGAAGCTATCTTCGCACCTCAGCTTCCTGGATAGCTGAGACCACAGGTGCAGGCTAACATATCCAGCTAAATTTTAAATATTTTGTAGAGATAGGGTCTCACTAGGTTGCCCAGTCTGGTCTCAAACTCCTGGGCTCAAATTGTCCTCCCACCTCAGCCTCCCAAAGTGCTGAGATTACAGGTGTGAGCTACCACGCATGGCCGTGATTCTTGTTTAAATATTCTCTATCTATATTGGGGTAGGTTCAAATCTAAATACTAAAAATTCTGCTATTTTATTTTCACACAACCAAAGGTTGCAAAACATAGTTTTGAAAAGATAAAATGCTATGACATGACTGAGAATTACAACACTGGTAATTTGGAGAGGCAATACTACTCAATGAAGAAAGACCAGTCTTAGAGGCAAATAGTTCTGGGTTCAAATCCCAGCTCCATCCTTCAGCTGCTTGACCTTATGAGAGGTATAAAATTTTTTTTTAAAAAATTGCTAATTCATCGGCAAAGTGCAAAAAATATTACCTATTTTTCTAGGTAAAAAATGCATTTATAGTACTTGACACATAGTATATTATCAACAAATACCATTTATTATTATTTTACTTCAACTCACTTGTCCTGTTAATTACCATTAAGAACTCAGGCACCAGGGTAAGAATCAACACAGCTGTATTGCCTGGTGATAAAAATGGCTCACTAGGCTGGGTGCGGCAGCTCACGCCTGTAATCTCAGCACTTTGGGAGGCTGAAGCCTGTGGAATGCTTGAGCTCAGGAGTTCAAGACCAGCCTGGGCAACATGGCGAAACCCTGTCTGTACAAAAACACAAAAAAAAATTTAGCCAGGTATGGTGGCAGGTGCCTGTAATCCCAGCTACTCAGGCGACTGAGGTGGGATGATCATTCAAACCCAGGGGCAGAGGTTGCAGTGAGCTGTGATCCTGCCACTGCACTCCAGACTGGGTAACGGTGACAGAGCAAAACTCTGTCTAAAAAAACAAACAAAACAAAACCAGGCTCACTAGTTGGGAACGTATGTGACCCTACTGTAAATGAGTGGCAATGGACTAAGGGGCAGCACTCACTAGACTAGTACTGCTACCAGCAACCTGGACCAGCATAGTGGCTGAACCTAATGTCTCTCCCAAAGATGGACAAATTTGGGTAAAAAGTGGAGAAAAGGAAGAATAATAGCTGAGGGTAAAGAAATGAATAAATAGGTTATAAATGGAGGGGCATCCAATATTACATTATCAACTCTAAATAGCCTCAGAGCAAGAGATGGCCTTATCTCTTAGCTCAGTGATTCCAGATGCCTGAAAGGGTGAAGCTGTGTGTTTGCCGAGACCACTCCTGCTTTTGGAACCTGACGAGATTGAAGGAAAGTCTACAAACTTGAGTGGCCTCACCCTGGGAGACATTCAGACAATATGATGGACTGGACTACTTATTAAAAATTGTGTACATTCATTTTGCCATAAGGGATATGTGGTCCACAACCAGGGTGTGACCTGTGGTGTTATGACATATATTCTGGTTTTTGTTATATATTTGGTTTCCTGGCTTGTAACTCCCATAGCCCTTGTCATGGTCTTGCTATAATGTGGAGTGTGTTAGGCCT
Organism: Pan troglodytes; assembly: GCF_028858775.2. NCBI lineage: Eukaryota > Metazoa > Chordata > Mammalia > Primates > Hominidae > Pan > Pan troglodytes. The sequence goes on from NC_072403.2 coordinate 117,457,084, forward strand.
CAGGGGCAGGCCTCAGGAAATGGAATCTCTCTCACCTTCTCCTACCTTCCTTTCACCTGCCCCAAGGCAGGACTCTAATATTCTCCTACCTTTCTGACTGTAGGTCATAAGATCCTCCCCAGAGAGGGTCCGGCTTTATACCCTGGGAGAAGAAATGTTGGCTTTATGAAGCTTCCATAAAAACCCAAGAGGACTGGGTTTGGGGAGCTTCTGGATAGCTGAACACAAGGGGGTTCCTGTTATGCCCAGGGAGGGCATGGAAGTGCTGCACCCCTTCCCCCATACCTTTCTCTAGGCATCTTTTCATCTGTATCCTTCGTAATATCCTTTATAATAAACTGGTGCATATATTTAAAAAAAAGAACTCAGGCACATATCTCAAATCTTCTCTTTTGGATCTCAGTGTGAAAAGTACAGCTAATAGTTATACACATCTGATTATAAGGACTGTTATAAGACTTCAAGTCAATAAGGTACCATATCAGTATAAAGTCCTAAGTATAAAGTACTATGGAATATAAACACAGAAAATATTTTTCAAACTCAAAGAATAGATGAAAATTGGCAATGGCAGAGGTCCAGGGAAGGGAATTATACCAAGTTGTCATTATGGGTTTATTTACTATTCGTTCTTTTTCTGGAAACATGGAGACATGTAAATGATAAGTTTACAAATTAAAGGAAAGCCACATTTAATAGTGCTTTTCAAAAAAATTCAAAAGAGAGACTTTAGTTGGCACGCCACATAACCAAAATAATATGTATATCAGTAACTCTCCAGACATCAAAGTTTCTATTCAGTAACTAGTTACTCTGTCTATCATTTTAGGGATCTTGCCTGTTTTGCTTTAGCTGGCGATCTTTTTTCTTTCTTTCTTATTTTAGCTAATGGATAGAGGTATCGCTACTTCCTGGGTTTCTGGTGGTTCTGAACGTTGGCCCACAAATGTGCTAAAGTATAAAATGAACGCTTTGGCATTCTGTTTTAGGCATATTATGAGAAAGAAAGAGACCATGTCCAAAGGTCACACTGAGATCCTTAGGGAGAAAAAGCTCAGGGTAGAAAGATGGGATGTCAGAGGAGCCCCTGGCCCTGGTATAGGTTACGTCCCGACTTGTGAGTCTGTTGTGCCACTTACAAGAAAGTCATCTTATTTTTTTTCTTACTTTCTTCTTTAAAAAACAAAAGATGATAAAATATTAACAACTGTACATGCAACTCTGCTGTTTAAGAAATGCTTTCGACCCCATTATTTCATTTCCTTCTTCTCATCTCCCTTTGAGACAGGGAGAAAATGGATTCTTCCCTCCCCACATTTTCTAGGTGAGGTCTTATGGTTTGTCCAAGTGACACTTGTAAAATTTAAGAGACAGAAATTTAGACTGAACTTTTTTTTTTTTTTTTGAGACGGAGTCTTGCTCTGTCGCCCAGGCTGGAGTGCAGTGGAGTGATCTCGGCTCACTGCTAGCTCCGCCTCCTGAGTTCACGCCATTCTTCTGCCTCAGCCTCCCGAGTAGCTGGGACTACAGGTGCCCGCCACCATGCACGGCTAATTTTTTTTTTTGTATTTTTAGTAGAGACGGGGGTTTCACCATGTTAGCCAGGATGGTCTCGATCTCCTGACCTCGTGATCCACCCGCCTCAGCCTCCCAAAGTGCTGGGATTACAGGCGTGAGCCACCGCGCCCGGCTAGACTGAACTTCTTAGATCTTGAGCCCTTTCTCCTGATGACTTAAGTTTCCAAAGTGCTCTATGGAATATTAGCTTCATGTGATACTATATGATAAACAGTTCCATTGCCAAAGAAGATAGGAAACATTGTATTAAAGAACATTCAACTGTTTTCTCTATTGCAGGCCCTTGATATGGTAGCATGTCATATGAACAGGATAGAAGAAGGAAAATGTGCCGTAATTCCCTAAAATCATTTGTCCAGGATTGTCTACAAGCCAGATAAGATGATTACTTTAGGGGAAAACTGTTCTATATATCATACTTTTCAAGGAGCACAGATACTTTAGTAGATGTTTAATAGTTAAAAATTCTGCTTTAGCCCCTGGCTATGTCCTCAGAACTTGACTGCCATGTTGCAACCATAATCCCCCTGGCTGTGGGGAGGGAGGAGGCACTGCCTTTTGGTCCAGGTACCCCAATGGGTTCACATTTTCACAAAGGCCCAAGAAAGTGGAGAAATTTGTTTTAATTTAGAAACTATCATGATATAGAGAAAATAGTCTTCAATTTCGACCATGTGTATTATTTTAAAAGTTGTCTTGCCTTAGACTTTAGTACAAAAGTTAAAATAAGCCATTCCTTATGTTTTTGAATCATATTGAGTCTGTCCGGGGAGCTCTCAGGGCATTTTTGAAAAGGGAGATGGATGTCACCATGTGGAACTAATAGTGTTTTTTGTGGGGGACAAAAAAGAATATTATTTTGTGTTATGTGAACTCATTCCCAAGGGAATATACACAGAAAAATTAGAAAGAAAACCTTCCCACTATTGGTGAAACGAATGAAAGATTCTGTTTTCACTGGCTTACAAAATAATCTCCCAAATGTTTAACAACAGTATTTTTATTTCTCTCATTTTAGATGCTTCATGGGGATAAAAGATTGAATTTACAAGTGGAAAATGGCCATACATACGATTTCAACCATCCAAATTAAAAACTGGTAGCATCTCATGTTTTTAATTAATAACATTACTACCATTCACTTTAACTCGTATGGGATTAATGCTAGTGAATGTGCTATAATCTCATTCCAAACAGAACTGCCAAAATATAAAAATGGCTACAGAGACAGATGCAGTAGATACATTCCTGTCATTATGGTTTTTACCTAAGATACTTCAAATGCATAGCTGGTATAAAGGAACTGTGAATGTTAAGGATATATCCATACCCTAAAAGATAAGGATCAACCTAAAGGAGTAAGAATCCATCCAATGAGATGGGCTAGAAAGCAATTTCAGCTACTCATCTGGGTACTTAGAGTCAGGACTGGATTCAAACCCAGTATTGGGTTTTAACTTCTCTCTAAGCCTCAGTTGCTTATTTGTAAAACAGGGATAGTCTTGCCTATTTTTCAGAGGTGTGGTGACGATGAAATGAGATCACGTAGGCAGAGACTAAATGTTCTGATTTAGCCTAATTACTAAGTAACTATTTTCTTCACCTGAACAATAATAGGGGTAAGATAGGGAGATTGACAATTTGAGAAACCTTTAATAAAACTGCTGAATAGGCCTGTGCAGTCAAATCAAATAAGCCTTGCTCTCTGGAAATGTTCCTCCAAACAATGCAGTATATTTTATTTCTTTCTAGACCATTATGTATCTCCATGTTCACTGCAAAGATTCCCTATTAAGAAGTGAGCAAACACGCCTGTAATCCCAGCACTTTGGGAGGTCAAGGAGGGCGGATCACTTGAGGTCAGGAGTTTGAGACCAGCCTGGCCAACATGGCAAAACCCGTCTCTACTAAAAATACAAAAAAATTAGCCAGGCGTGGTGGCGGGCACCTGTAATCTCATCTCCTCAGGAGGCTGAGGCAGGAGAATCACTTGAATCCAGGAGGCGGAGGTTGCAGTGAGCTGAGATCATACCACTGCACTCCAGCCTTGGCGACTGAGTGAGACTCTATCTCAAAAAAAAAAAAAAAAAAAAAAAAAAGCAAAAAGGATCTTTGCTCTACTTCTGAGATTCTGACATTTATAGGTTTTCTTGATAGTCCTACTAAAATGGCCAAAAAAAAAAAAAACCACAAAAAAACAACAAAAAATACTCTTTAATCTGGAAAAGCAGAGGTTGAGATCTACAAAATTATGCAAAGTGTGGGGGAAGAAAACACATTTGTTTACAAATGTGATTTAATTGAATGAGAAAAATCACCTGTAAAATTCAAGAGACAGAAATTTAGTTCAAACAAGAATAAACCACTTCACACAGTAAATAACATATGTTACTTATTATTCGATAGAGATATAAATCACTTCTCAAATAGTTAGCTGAATTCATGGATGACAGATCCATGATGAACTTCAGAGACAAATGGGAATGCTTGTGGTTCATCTAGAATCTTTTGAGGTAACTAGGATAATGGGGAAGCATTGCCCACAAAACATCCTGGGTCCAGCATGTTATTGATCTTGTTATTGTAAAACTTAATGCTCTTACTTGGAGGAGATTTTTTGGTACACTTTTCATTGTAGTTTTGTTGCTATATACAAGGAATGGATTATCAGGAGGCCAATCTTGTGTTTTGCTAAATCCTGGATTACCTAAGGTCCTTCTGCTCTCCTCATCCACACACTGGGTTGGAGACAGTTACTCAAGTTCCTGGAGACAGCTGATCTCAGTGAAGAAACCATAGCTCAGCTTCTTACTCATCAAGCTAAGACAAAGGAGAACAGTGCATGACCGAAAAATACGTTCTTTATCCAGGCTTTTGGATTATGATCATAGCTTGGGAAACAATTTATTTGATATTAGTCTGCTTACCAATTTTGCTTCATTTTCAAAACATTTCCTAGTTCCTGGAGACACCTGAAGCTCAGAAGAGACATGATAAATTACTTTTCTCTAGAAGACATCTGAATTGCTTTACAGTATTTGTTTTCTCAAAAACATTGATATTTGCTTTGGACTAACTTTATCAAGATAAAATAGCAATCTTATTTTATTTTTTTATTACAGTACTCTCCTGACTGAATGGTAAACACCAGCTTTTAATATGGAAGCCACCATGGCAATATACGAGTGATATTTCTCATGTGATTGGTTCTGGAGTTCGATGTCCGTAAAGGCTGGCCTGGGAAAGTGGTTCCCCAATTGTTTACTCTCCTATGCTATTTATACACAGCTATTGAAAGTTAGAGCCTTTCTCTGGGACTTAGCCTCTTTAATTGGAGTGTGAAACACAATTCCCATTAAGATGCCACTTGAAGCAAGGAAACCGTATTCATATCCTGTGAGCAAATGTGGATTTTTCCACTCATGCCCATTTAAATGTCTCAGTTCCTGAACGCAAGAATGGGGGTGTCTGAAGCTTAGCGTTTCCAGGATTTGGGATGAGGGAATCCTGTGAGCGCTGTCTCATGACTTGAGGAAACTTATCTATTCTGAGAAACTCACAGTTATTTATCCCTATAATAATTACTCATTTCTAACATAAGACAGAGTCATCAGGGATGCGCGTCTTGCTGCAGTGATTCATTTCTTTCTTTCATGAGGATTAAGTGCCCTACTGGACAAAGTACAACGTCAGTTGCATCATTTTACACTGCAAATGAGAGCAATATGCGATATTAAGGAATGGATAGTTTCCAAAGTCGAATTCTGCTTTCTGTCAACAGCAGGATTAGCTTTAAGAGTATTCTTTTTTTTCTTAAGTACCTCCAATTCTAATGTCATGTGCAAGGGGCTCTCAGAAAGGCCACCAGTACAGAAAATATGGGGTAAAACCTCCTGTTTCTAATCTTATAGAGGACCCTTAAGTGGTGGTCCTTTTGAGGCTGGCCTTTGTATGAATTGTGGGAACACAGCTCGAGGACAGGGACTGTCTCTGAGTGAAGCTCAGACCATCTGCATGCTGGTACACAGACACGACACAGACACAGTAAACACAGTCAACTGGCAGAGCTACAGGCAGCTATAGGAAAATGGGAATACTTTTACATGACAAAGTTACAAGTGTGTGGCTGTGAAATTAGGGACCAAGATGACTGGAAGGTAGGTGATAGATGTAAATAAATAATACAGGGAGCAACCAAGACAATAGGTAGATGTAAATGTAAATACAAAGGTATAGAATGAGGAGAAGGCAAATGCTTTCAGTGCATACAGTTCATCCTCCTACAGCTCAAAGCACTTTGGATGCCCTTCTAGTTATGAACAAGAAACCTCTGGGAGTTAAATGGACAGCATTATTATATTCCTTTCAAAACCAATGATAACTTGGTTTAGGAAGAGGAAATCCTTAGGGGTAGTAGTGGTTGAATGGAGGTTGAGAGATAATTTTTTTTTTGTCCTGGCCATATAATTAGACAAGTCACCAGACCTCTCTGGGCCTGTTTTCCCATCTGTAAAATGGGCTAATAAATTCTAAAGTTCCTCTTATTGCTGAGGTAATCAACATGAAAGTATGATTTTTAAAGAACATTTTGGACCTTTGTTCATATAACAATGAATGTTCTCTCATTCTTCTGATTCACTTTAACTTTCATATATTTCCTTCAGAAGATAACTATAGAAGATTTGTTTGTTTTTAAGAAAGCAGACCTTCATTTAAAAGATAAGAACTCAAAATAAACAGAAGTACTTGGATTTGAGGTTACGAATTTGAATTATTGCTGTTATCTGAAGCTTTGGTTATTTATTTCTTAAATTTTGTACCTATTCTTAATTCCTTTGCATTACCATATTTTTTTTCCTGCTCACTGAAGATAATTTGTTATCTCTTCTTGTATTACTAAAGAAGGAGAGGAAGGAAGGCAGAAAAGAAACAAAGGGAAGGAGGGAGAGAAAAGGGAGGAAGGGATATTGAAAAATGTAGGGTGTCTGTTGTTACAATTTTATGTGCTAACATCACTCTATCACTCTTAAGCTAGAGGAATAGAGACGGGGTTTCTCTTCGGAGGTGTGTGTGTGTGTGTGTCAGGGAGTATTATTTTTACTCCAAAACATAAACACACAGACCTACACGTTTACTAACCACTCTCTCCTTTTGGAAGACAGATCTTCAAAAAAGTCTACACTTCTTATTTCTACCCCCTCACCTCTAATTGTTTTATTTTAATTTTTTTGAGATGGAGTCTCACTCTGTCGCCTAGGCTGGAGTGCAGTGGTGCGATCTCGGCTCACTGCAACCTCCACCTCCTGGGTTCAAGCCATTCTTCTGCCTCAGCCCCCTGAGTAGTTGGGATTATAGGGGCACGCCACCAGGCCCAGCTAATTTTTGTATTTTCACTAGAGACGGGGTTTCACCATATTGACCAAGGCTGGTCTCGAACTCCTGACCTTGTGATCCACCCGCCTCGGCCCCCCAAAGTGCTGGGATTACAGGTGTGAGCCACCATGCCTGGCCCCTCACCTCTTATTAACTCCTCACTCTCCTGCAAGCCGACTTCTGGTCCCGTCCTGCCACTGAAACTGTTCCTGCCACAGTTACCCAATGGAGACGCCCCACTCACTCTATAGCAATGAACACTATCCACTATGTTTTCCATCCCGAAATTCTCTCCACCGTAAAATGACACCAATCTTTTCCTGTTTTACATTTTCCCTTCTTCTTGGTCATCTAGAAGAATTCCTTTTGTCTGCTTAGCCCTTAAATGTCTATGTTTACCAGACTAAGTGTCCCCGATCCTCTTTTTTCTTCACAGGTTCATGGTGGGTGATTTCCCTCACACATTTTTTTTTTTTTTAAATCTTAAGTCTCAATCTCTTCTCTGAAGCTCCAGGCCAGTGTTTGCAGGTGCCTGGCAGAATTCTCCACTCACAGGCATTTTACATGCATCTTAAATTTTTTTTTTTTTTTTTTTTTTTTTTTTTTTTTTTTTTTTTTTTTTTTGAGACGGAGTCTCGCTCTGTCACCCAGGCTGGAGTGCAGTGGCGTGATCTCGGCTCACTGCAAGCTCCGCCTCCCGGGTTCCCGCCATTCTCCTGCCTCAGCCTCCTGAGTAGCTGGGACTACAGGCGCCTGCCACCACGCCCGGCTAATTTTTGTATTTTTAGTAGAGACGGGGTTTCTTCATGTTAGCCAGGATGGTCTCGATCTCCTGACCTCGTGATCCACCCGTCTCAGCCTCCCAAAGTGCTGGGATTACAGGCATGAGCCACCACGCCCGGCTGCATCTTAAATTTTTGTTCAAAATTCAACTTTTTATCTTAGACTGAAACCTCCTCCTCTCCCTGCATTTCCCGTCTCAGTAAATGCTCCCGTTGTCCACTTCATCATTCAGTGCAATCTGGAATCATTCTCTTATCCCTCACCTCTGACCAATGACCCAGTCCATCTCCTCCACTCTGTTTCCATTGTCCTGGGGCAGGACTTGCTCATTTCTCACTGGAATTGCTGCAAAGGCTTCCTATTTTATCTGTGATTCCAGACTTCTCTTTCTGTGATCAATTCTCCACCCTGCAACCGAAAGATTTTTCTAAAAAGGAACTCCTAAGGCTTAAAAGCCTTCTGAGCTTCTCCAGTAACTTCATGTTAAAATCTAAACTCTTTTATCCTGACTTGTAAGTCTTCTTCCGGCACACACCCTCTGCTCTGGCAACCTGTATGAATCAGGGTCTCAAGAACCGGTCATGTTCTTTCAAACAACTGTGCTGTGCTTCACGTATGTTCTCTGACGGCTGTGAAGTGTCTTCTCTCCCCAGCGTGGTGTATCAGGATTGCCTACTTGTCTTCTATGCCACCTAACAATGAGCTTCTGAAGAAGCCTGAATCTTACCTTTATCCATTGCTGAATAAAGCACAACTCAATACATAAACTGAAAGCTAATATTTAATTTTCAAGTTGCTTTTAGAAGTTAGTTCAAAATTGCTATATAATTAAAGCATGCTTTATTTCCTCTTCTACCCTTAGTTTCATTAAATTATGTATTTACATTTTTTTCTGATAGACACTAAGTTTTAGTTTACTTCCATGTCCAATTCCTAAAAGACTTATTTAAATCATCTCCTTCAGTGATCATCCACAACCAGTAATCATGAATCATTTAGACATTTTTCTTGACTATTCTGAACAAAGTATAAAAACTTAGTTGCTTGTTATTAAATGAAGGAAAAGACAATTTTAAAATTTCACATGAATGAGAAGTTCATGTGCAAATTTTCTTCTGAGAGAATAGTTACAATTCTTTTGTTTTGTTTGGTAATGAATGTTGCTCCTCAGTTTACTTTGTGAATAATGAACCAAACTTACACCTGATTGTTTCTGCTCATTGAGTCTCCTGTCTCCCTTATGCTGCGAGTTCCACAGGGACTTTTTTTTTTTTTTTTGAGACGGAGTCTCTCTGTTTCACCAGGCTGGAGTGCAGTGGTGTGATCTTGGCTCACTGCAACCTCCGCCTCCCAGGTTCAAGCGATTCTCCTGCCTCAGCCTCCCGAGTAGTTCAGATTACAGGCGTGCACCATGACATCTGGCTACTTTTTGCATTTTTAGTAGATACGGGGTTTCACCATGTTGGTCAGGCTGGTCTCAAACTCCTGACCTCGCGATCCTCCCGCCTTGGCCTCCCAAAGTGCTGGGATTACAGGCATGAGCCACTGCACCTGGCACAGGGCCTATCTTTTCAACACCATATCTCCAGCACCAACCATGCCTTACCTATAACCGTCTCTTCATACGTATTTATTTAATGTGTTCAAATATTTTGTTTTTGTTTTATGTGTTACCTTATAAAAACCCCAGTTTTTACACACATAAAAGATGAAATTAATTTGCAAAAGATGAGAGAAAATGTCACACCTGGTCATAAAAACTGTGCTGGGCCAACTGTTTATCATAAAGAGACAAAAAGAGGTTATTTTTTCTATTCCATATATGTCATTCTAAGCTTGACTCTTAAGCACAACTTGTTGAACATTTTGCAATTCAAAGTTACCTTTTGGTCAGCCATAGCCAATCCACTAAATGAATCTGGAAAGAGTTTAGTACTGATTAAACTTGGCGAGTAACTCTATGAGAAACAAGGCACTACAACAAAGTAGATTTCTATTTCTAAGTCAGCGAAGCGAAGAAAAACTTTTCAAGAATGACTCTGCCTATAACAACATGAACATTAGGTTCAGAAGTACCCATTAACTCAAATAGCTTATTCAGCAATAAACTTTCTCAGTGTTATAAAATAAGTTTTCCTTCTTCAGTTTCTTCATTAGTGACCATTTGTCAGGAAGTCATACCACATCAAGGGATGCTCATAATAGACTCAATATTCTCCACTTAATAACATTTAAGCAAGCATTGTCTTCACATTCATGGTTGTTAAAAAAAAAAAAGAGTCTTTTCAAAGTATGTGCATCTGGTTAGGAGAGAATAGGATAAACCCAGAGTTATAAAAAACTGACATTTTTGTTTCCTGATTCAGCACAAAGAAAGCCAGAATCTGCAAGTCCTACGTTTTTTTCTGGTGTGGGGTCTTAGAGTTGAAACCCTGACCCAGACATGGATATTGCAAAAACAGAGTGAGGTATCTTGCTAAGGTGACAGTGCTTGAAATGGTCAAAATATTTTCCATCTTTCTGGGAAATGTCACTCTGTTTTGTAATAAAGCTGGAATGACTTCCCAACAAAGATGCAGTCAATGAAGAAAAGCAAGAACTTTCCAGTTTCCCAAATCCAGGGAGAAAACAAGTTAGATAACTGTTTATAAGAATGAATCTAGTGAAAAAGGGGCTCTGTCAATGATAAATATTTATTTTATTCTGCGTGTTTAGCATGGGAAAGGAACATGTTAAAAGTTGGCCAAATATGGTAAGTATCAGTCTCCACAGAGTCCCAAACCTTGTGTTGAGAATGCCAAGATCTTTGTTTTATTCCAGAAGGGATTAATAGTAGCAGACAGGGGAAAAAGTGAGGGTAAACTAAAATAGCATAGAAACCAGCATGCTTACTGCACAAGTTAAGTGATGCAGTTTCCCTTTTCTAAGTCTGCTGTCTAAATTCTGTCTAATCTCAGAAGCTGGCTCTTCTCTGACTCAACTGGATATCACCTCCAGCACTTCATATCCTCAGATACATACCTGTATTCTGCATTATGTGATTGTGGCATGTGTACTCACACTTTGGAGTTACATGTAGACATCCTTATTTACCTCTGCAATACCAGGCATGATTTCTTCTCAATGGAATATAATACGTAACTGAAATAATTGTCTCTTTAATTAAATTTGAGCATTTGATCATACTATAACTGCTATAAATAATCCTAAACTGCTATAAACTTGAATTTAATATAGGAAAATTTAATAATATTCTTAATATAAAGCAATTTATAGAAATGAAGGCGATTGGCATGAAAATGGCATAATTTTTTTTCCTCTTTTATGTCATTGTTCCTAGTGTCTATGACAGCATTTCTGTGGATGATCTTTCCTGCTTCTGTGCACTGTTTAACTGTAATGGTCATTTTTTGCACACAGTGATGTTCACATACATCTAGTATTTTCCTCCCCAACATCTGGGTTTCCTCTTATTTTGAATGCCTTAGATGTCACTCCTCTGGGTGTGTCGTTCACATGTTTCATTCACATCCTCATTTTTATTTGATCTATTCTCTGATTCCCAGCACTCAAAGACTTTTATTCCTTAATTCACTGGTAAATAATTGTGTTCGGGGGAACTCAAAGCAAAATAAACTGTGGCCCTTACAGGGTAGAGGGGTGAAGGCAACTGTTGAATTACCGTTCTGCAACAGGAGACCCACGTTAATGCTGATATTACAGGGAAAGTCCAAGGGAAATGGAGAGGTTTCAAGAGAATGAACACTGGATTCCCAGGATCTGAGATAAGAAAAGCTAAAATTATGAGAGGCTGAAGATGGAAGGAGTATCATAATCCATCTGGCTTTGTCCGCGACATTTGCTGGACTAGAGAAAGGACTGAAATCACGGCTAAAGGAGCAAGTAGTAGGAGAAAGAGCCTGACAATAGCAAGGCTTTCTACTGGGAAGAGTAGTCAGGGATCCCCATCCCAGAGGCCAAGGGCTAAGCTCAGACCTGAGGTAGGCCAGAATCAACAGCTTAGTCAAGTTTAGTGATTACAAAAGGCAAGGCTGCAGGAATACCTGGGTGGGGGCTGTGGAGGTGATTTAATCAGATTCAAGGAGGTCTTTCTGTGCTACAAAGAGCCTCCTGAATGGCAAGTGGCTAAAGATTCAGAGATTTTTAGCCACAACGAAAGACTGGAGTGCAAATGAGAAACCAGAATAAAAGTCCAACCACGCAAAATAAGGAACAAGTACTAGGAGATAAGGGAAGGAGTTATGACTCAGTGTACACAGTAGCCAGGGCACACCATAAACCCCACTGGAAAGAGGAAATTATGGCCAGTCCCACTCCCTCAGGGCAGACAGAGCTCTGAATTTATTGTTTCTTTTGTTCCCATTAATGTGCAGGTCCATGATTACAGGACCATTTGTACCTGTGTTGCATGACTCAGGCACAGGCAGGTAAGACACAGGAAACGAAGACAGGAAATGTGAGCTTGGCTTCGGACGCTTATCATCCCCAAAAGCCTGAAATGCCTAGCACACTTCAATGTACCATTCAAGACCCAGGTCCAGCGTTTGTTTCACAGCAGCTTTCAACATGTTCCTCACACACAATAGGCAGCTAGGAAGTGAAATCCATCACTACCACCACCGTCATCATCATCCTCATCCTCAATAGTATTATTTCCTTCAGGGTCAGTACCATCATCTCAGGAATTAGATGATAACCCCTCTGGACTTAAAATGTCATCCTGTGAATGATGTTTAAAGTATAAATGGGGAGTTCAAGTTCAGATGGTTTTAGCTGGAGAGAGCAAAATATCTGTTTCCCGTAGCTTAAAAAATAAGGGCAATTGACTGGCTCGAGTGATGACAAGTCCACTGGAAGAGCTGACTTCAGGTGTGGCCTGAACCAGCAGTTCAAAGATACCACTAAGCACCAGATTTCTTCCCTTCCTTGTTTCTAGTCTTGTGTGGTTGACTTCTCTTTGAGGCAGGCTTGTCAGAATTGCTAGGCTTCAAGCATCTTTATGTACAGCAGGAAAGATAGAATATCTTTGCCTCAGCCTTCCTAGAAAAGGCCTGGCACTTTGCTGTGATTGGGTCATCTTCAGAAACTTGCCTACTTGGAAAAGGAATCACTATGTGGATTGGCTAAACAGAAGTCATATGCTCTACCCAGGATCCTGGGGTGAAGTCATTTTCCCTAGAACCACGTGAATCCTAAAGTAGACATTAAAACTGTTGAGAAAGAGAAAGAGAAAAATGGATACAAAAAAAAAAATCAATCAAGGTCCTAAGGGGTAAAGAAGAAGTTAAGAAAAGGAATGTATTAGAAGGACATTGGGTAGCTCAAAAAAACTGTCAGAAAGGCTGGAAAACTAGGTTTGGTAAAAGTGCATGTATTAGTTTGCTAGGGCTGCCATAACGAAGTTCCACAAACCAGCAACTTTAAGAGCAGAAATGTTTGATTTCACTCCTGGAGGCTAGATGTGTAATATGAAGGAGTCAGTAGGTTGGTTTTTTCTGAGGGCTGTGAGCGAGACTGTTTCAGACTTCTCTGGTGGTTGGTTGGCAATCTTTGGCATTTCTTGGCTGGCTGATGCATCACTCCAATCTCTGCCATCTCGTTCACATGGCCTTCTTCCTCTATGTATGTCTGTCTCTGTGTCCAAACTTCCTGGAAATGGCAGGCTGGAAAAGTCAACGACAAACTTCTGTCCTGTATTTTGTCTTAGAGGTGACTCAGTTTGTCTTTCTCTACCCATGGAAGGAAAAAAGCTGTGTCTTGTGGTTCTTTTATGTGAGCAGGCACATGAGTATGCTCAGGAGTGAGGGTTTCTGCTGATGGGGTCTGCAGAAGAGCAGCAGAGGCTGAGCTGCCCTGATATCTGCACATTGCAAGCTCACGGGACACCTTGTGAGATAAGCTTACGCAGGTGATAGGTTAACACTTATATTCTGATGATGCCATAATTCATTTCCAAATATTCATATACTAGTTGTACTTCTCCCTAGTGACAAGTTATTTCTTTATAGGCCCACCTCCCTTACAGAGTTGTATCTTTCTGGAGTTCAGAGGACTTCTTAATTATTGCAATATTTTCAGTGCCTAGTCCAGCACCTGGCATTTGACTTTGAGGATGAAGCAGGAACAAGGGGAATTTATAAAGTAGCTTTAAAAGGCTCTCAATTTGAGAAGAACATTTCCTCAGAGCAGTTCGACTGTGATCCATGACTACGCTTTATTTTTTAATTTATTTTTTAAAGCATAGTCATGTATACAGTATGATAACAGAAAACAAACAGAAGTAGTAATACCCTAAAAAGTGCAGGTCTTTCTGGGCCCTATTTTCATTTTAGCAGAGGTTTCTAATCTTGCAGCATTAATCTACTTCTGCTCATTCTCCAGTGAGAAACCCTGGACACGAGTAGAGACACAGATTTGCCAGTTTGCACCTTCCTAAAGTGACCTTGAACTAAGTTTTCATTATATCTAGATTCTAGATATTATATCAATATTCCAGGTTATTTATTGGTACGTATTTTTACTTGTATCCCCAAAATCAAATAAATAATTTAAATAAAATGATTTCCAATCTGAACTGAGAACAAAACTTAAAATGTTTTAGCTTCTGTTGCCTTCAAATCTGACAATGTATTAGCTCAGCCTTTTGAATTTGATTTTCCTAGTAGTTCTAGAAGCAAACAAGAATTAATTTCAAACAAAAACCTGTCTTATTTGTATAATACAAGTTTGAATTTAGTTAAAACAACATTTTTTAAATTAAATTTCCTTTGAAAAACAAAGGCTGAAGGGGAAAATGTTTTAGAAAACTTGAAGTTTCAAACAACAAAACTTGAAGGAAAATAAAAATGGTTTTAGGGCTTTCTAAAAAATCCCTGATACTGCTAAGCCCCACTCCGTCATTCACAGTAGGAACCAGTTTAAATGCTCTTGCTGTCCCAACATTAAAATAGAACTTCTTTAGAGATTTCAATAAAGTGTTATTTACTCATTTCTTTGTTACCTCATTTCCTCCCTTCTAGCTTTGATTATACTCTTCAATTAAAATGGAAATGATTTGACATTGCAAATACAAAAAAATTCAGACATTTACTTCTCAGTGTAGAGCAAGTTTGTGATGTTAGGGTGTCGATATGTGATCTTCTAGCTTTCTGATGTGGGCATTTAGTGCTATAAATTTCCCTCTTAACACTGCTTTAGCTGTGTCCCGAGATTCCATACATCGTGTCTTTGTTCTCATTGGTTTCAAAGAACTTCTTGATTTCTGCCTTAATTTCATTATTTACCCAGAGTCATTCAGGAGCAGGTTGTTCAATTTCCATGTAATTGTGTGGTTTTGAGTGAGTTTCTTAATTCTGAGTTCTAATTTGATTGCACTGTGGTCTGAGAGACTGTTATGATTTCAGTTCTTTTGCATTTGCTGAGGAGTGTTTTACTTCCAATTATGTGGTCGATTTTAGAATAAGTGCTATGTGGCACTTAGAAGAATGTATATTCTGTTGATTTGAGGTGGAGAGTTTTGTAGATATCCATTAGGTCCACTTGATACATAGCTGAGTTCAAGTCCTGAATATCCTTGTTAATTTTCTGTCTGGTTGATCTGTCTAATATTGACAGTGGGTTGTTAAAGTCTCCCACTATTATTGTGTGGGAATCTAAGTCTCTTTATAGGTCTCTAAGAACTTGTTTTATAAATCTGGGTGCTCTTGTATTAGGTGCATGTATATTTAGGATAGCTAGCTCTTCTCAATGAATTGTTCCTTTTATCATTATGTAATGTCCTTTTTTTTTATTTTTGTTGGTTTAAATTCTGTTTTGTCAGAGACTAGGATTGCAACCCTGCCTTTTTTTGCTTTCCATTTGCTTGGTAAATATTCCTCCATCCCTTTATTTTGAGCCTAGTGTAGAGGAAGTTTGTTTGATTCGCCAGCAACAGTCAAAAGTACATGAACTGAACAATGTCAATCACCTTTTATCCTAAATTATTCATTTGAAGTTTCTTCAAATTGGAAACATAAAATATCTGACTGACCTACAATTTAAAAAATGTATTTAGAAATGTTTATTTAATAAGCAGGTATTGAGTGGTGTCCTATTAGGTGCATATCCAACTGGAAAGATGTTTAAAAGATATTCCTGTATATCTCTAGTACATAAGCTATATTCATACCTTACTTCAGGCTCAGCTCCTAGATTTCTAGAATATATCTAACTTCATTTTTATAAAAGTCATTTGTTTGCCTCATGTAGTATCTTGTGATCATTCTGTTATAAAAATCTTCCACTCATGTCTCATTTGCATGAATGTTCTGCTTATGCTACTACGGCAACCTTTATACTATTTTATGATACGGGGTTTCACTCTGTCGCTCAGAGTGGGGTGCAGTGGTGCAATCATAGCTCATTGTAACTCTGAACTCCTGGGCTCAAGGGATCCTCTTGCCTCAGCCCTCCGAGTTGCTAGGACTACAAGCACTCACCACCACTCCTGGCTAAGTTACAAATTTTTTTTTATTGAAATGGAGTCTAGCCATAATACCCAGACTGGTCTTGAAGCCCTGGCCTCAGATGATCCTCCTGCCTCATCCTTCCAAAGTGCTGGGATTACAGGTGTGAGCCACTGTGCCTGGCCATACAGCAGCCTTTAATCAACTGCTGATCAGTATCTGTACTAGTTCGTGGCAATAATAAGAATCATATTTTTATTAAGTGTCTTAGGCCATTTTCTGTTGCTTATAACAGAATACCTAAAACTGGGTAATTTATAAAGAAAAGAGGTTTGTGTCTTACAGTTATGAAGTCTGAGAGGTCCAAGGTTGAGGGGCTACATCTGGTGACGGTCTTCTTGCTGGTGGGGACTCTGCTGAGTCCCGAGGCATCACATGGTCCAGCACATGCTAGCTCGGGTCTCTCTTCCTCTTCTTATGAAGTCACCAGCCTCACTCCTGTGATAACTCATTAATCTAGTAACCCATAATTTACTAATCCATTAATGGATTAATTTACTTAAGTGGGCAGAGCTCTCATGACCCAATCACCTCTTAAAGGCCCCACTTCTCAATACTACCGTATTGAGGATCAAGTTTCAACATGAGTTTTGGAGGGAACAGACATTCAAGCCACAGCATTAAGTCTCCTGATGATCTGGGTAGGGGTGGTAAACTCAAATGCCTTTACTGGCCAGGAGGGCAATGTAAAATGTGAAATAAGGAAATAATAGGAAATGATCAGCCTTTGGCAAACTGGGGAATATATGCTCTGCCTAAAGACATTCAAATTCATTTAAGAACATGGTGCTAGCTAGATAGAACATATCTGTGAGTATTTTTGTTTATTTGTGGATTTTGGTTTTCTTTCTTAACATTTTGCACAATGACAAGACTATATGTAGACCTCTCCCTTTTTAAAACACAAATACACAGATTTGTGGTCTGTGGCTTACTTTTAACTATGATAAAAATAAGTACTTTAAAATGTTTTCTGATGAGAGTGCTGTTAACTAAAATAATAAAAATACAAATAGCTGAAAACCAATTTTTATGGCCAGATTGTCCTGTGAGAGCCACATGGCATATTGAATTCCCAAAACTGTTATAATTGTATTGTTCTTTTTTATTATGAATTAATTTCTTGAGAGCTCTTGTGGGCAAATTTTTACTCTGTGTGTTTACTAGGAGTCATCAGAGTGTTTGTTTTCTATAGTGTTAACTACAAAGTCAACCCAACACTCTTCTAAATTCAGCCCAAATTCAGAGGGAATGCTCAGTTTACCACCACAGAGGGGCCGAAAAAATAATGGGAAAGGACAGCAAACAATTTAAACAAATTTTACAAACACAATTTAGCATAGACACAGAACAGGAAGAGAAAATCAAGACTGACTAATCAATAGTGGACTTGGTTGCGCCTTGAAGTACTGAATCAGGAAATTATTAATTCCTATGTTTTCCTCTCACCTTCCTAAAGGTTCAGTGTATGCATTGATGTCTGGAGTAAAATCTACACAAGATGCATTTTCACCACAGCATCTGGTCCTCTGGGAACTCCGTTGCCTGCTTTCTTGATAGCTTTAAGCCTTTTGTCTGAAGTATGTTCTGGCAGCCAAAGATGTGTCTGAATTACTTTGTGTTTTTAGGAATCCCACTTTCTCTTCACTCGTAAAGTCTGCAACCTGGTGCGGGGATGTTGGAAATATGTTTCCTGAGTGCATACATTTTGTGGGGAGGGCAATGGAATTGTCCGCTTTAGATCCATCTACATTTCAGTTTTCATCCCACCCAGAGACGGGTTTCTTTTTGTCAGATGGTCTGCAGTTAAAACCACAAACCCTCTGGTGATCAGTGAAATCACGTCTTTGTTGTCTTTGCCTGGTGAATGAGGTAGCTATGAGATTGCTGTTCTTTTGTAAATAGAATACTAAATGAAGCGAGTATAAAAAGGAAAAACCCATACAGTTTTTAAGGGCAAATGTACTCATTTGAAAAGTACTTTGGATTTATTACACTATTGTTGGCATCAAATCCAGTTGCTTTGTTATATTAAAAACATCTTTTTTTAAAAAAAGTCAACTATTTTAAGAGAGGCGTGAAGAGCCTAATGTGTCTCTCAGAAAAGCTTCTTCCTTTTCTGAACTAAAACCAAATATGTTACATAATGTGAATAAGATAAAACCACAATCAGTGGCCTTCCTCCTCCAAATGGAGGTGATATCTAAAATGATATGGCCTAAATACATTATCTTCAGTGTCTTAGGATCACGGGGAAGACCATAGCCATAATGATTAAAGTTTTCCAAAGGATATTTCATAAATCCTTATAGAGACACTTACTTTTGGATTTCAATACCAGACTGTGGGAGGTTACTCATGGGTCAGTATTTCTTTCTTTCCTTCTCAAACAGTGCATTCCATTTTTTCAGAGTATCTAGACTATGCTACAGAAGTTTATTGCAAGCATGGTCCATCAACTTCACACTGATTAATATGTAAACCTGGATATTTAATGAGCCTTTATGACTCTTTCAATTACAAATTACTTTTCTAATCATTTGAGGGAACCCTCAAATGGCATTTGTTCAAAGGCATATATGTTCTTAGAGTGGGAAGCTGGTTCGTATACTGCTACACAGCACCATTCTCTCAATACAATACCATGAATAGTGTGATATGTAGATATTTGTTAGTGGTGCTTGTTACTATCATATATATTAAGCTATAACCTGTATTTGAAAGGCTTGTATGTAAACCACTTATTCTGATAGAAGAGAGACTTTATATCTCTCAAAGTACTTGAGCAAACCAGGAAATAATGCTCTATTAAAGTAAAAAAAAATTCATTCCATATTTGATGATAGGATTGAAAATCTTCATTCACAGATCACTTTTATTCAGCCATTTTTATAAAATTACTGGAGTGAATCATCAGCTTAGACTTAACTTAATAAGTTTTTACCTAGCACATCACTTATCCAATTTGAACCTCATACATACGAAGAAACTTGGGCTCAAATAAGTGATGTCTTTTAAGGTCATTGACAGTAATAGAAATGGGATTGAAGTGCCTTATGTCTGACTCCACAGCCCATGGGCTAGTCCTTAGAACAGTGGTTTCAATGACTCACAGCAAGAAACAGACACATAGATACTCATATTTGAATTACAAGTTTCACAATATGAGGCTTATCCTTATTTGTAAAACACTTCTATTTCTAAATTATGTGTGTATGTATGCATGTGTGTTAAAGTTGGCCACAGACCACATTTAAATAGGTTTAACAACCACCAATGGATCACAATTTACAAATGAGCTAGAAGCCACATTTTGAAAAATGATACCACACAGCCCTTCTTTGCAGGGTCCTTCATTGCTTGCAACCTGCATAGTCACACAGGGCTCAATGCTTAGAAGGACCTCATGCTTGGTTTAATGCTCTGAGGTTGTCATCTTGAAATTCTTTTTTTAGATGGAGTTTCACTCTTGTTGTCCAGGCTGGAGTGCAATGGTGCGATCTTGGCTCACTGCAACCTCCGCCTCCCAGGTTCAAGAGATTCTCTGCCTAAGCCTCCAGAATAGCTAGGATTACAGGCATGCGCCACCAGGCCCAGCTAATTTTGCATTTTTAGTAGAGATGAGGTTTAGCCATGTTGGTCTGGCTGATCTCAATCTCCTGACCTCAGGTGATCCGCCTGCCTAGAAATTCTTAATAATTTTATCTTTCAACTTGTGGAAGTAAAGTCCAATAGTACAGTGGAACATGTATGTGAGCAGAGATAAACTTAACATGCATGCCTGCTATTCCTTGCCACCCATTCACATAACTGCATTCATGATGCCCCACTAGCACAGAATTCTGGAAGACCTGCAGTGTGTGGGAATGCAGGGAGACTCAGTGAGTACAAGCTAAGTGTGTAATGTCTATGTGAGTGAGAGTGGGTCCTGATACTGTTGAAAGGCCATGCTTTTCATCAGAGTCAGAACTTGTTTCCAATGCAAAATAAGGCAATGCCATTCTAGGCAACATGTATTACCAAGTGGCCTTCTCATATCCTTTCTTACTCATAATACTTCCCTGTATTAGCCAACCACTTGTGTGGAAAATGATGACATGGAAGGAAAGGGGAAGATAGGTCAGCCTAGATTTCCTTTTCCTTTCAGTCCTTCCTTAATCATCACTCAGCCAAAGATAGAGTGTTGGTAGAAAGTGTGTATACTGTGGTTGAGTGCTGTGGTTTATGCCTGTAATTCCAGCTCTTTGGGAGGCCAAGGAAGGAGGATCACTTGAGGCTAGGAGTTCAAGATCAGCCTGGGCAACACAGTGAGACCGCATCTCCACAGGGAGAAAAAAAAAAGGCAGGTGTGGTGGCGCACACCTGTAGTCCCAGTTACACAGGAGGCTGAGGCAGGAGGATTGCTTGAGCCTGGGAAGTCAAGGCTGCAGTGAGCCGTGATCACACCACTGCACTCCAGCCAGGGCCACAGAGCAAGGCCTTATCACAAAAAGAAGAAAAAGAAAGAAAAAGAAGTTATGTGCATCCACAGATATAATAAAAAGGGTTGAGTTAGTTTTGTGCAGCATTTCCATGGTTCTGGTAAGAATAAAACATGTAGGCATGTATTTGTTATGAAATACAAATTGTGTAATTTTGGTGGTTCTGCATATGAGTTAAATATTGTTATATTTGTATTTAAAACTGGCATTGCGCAATATAAATATAAATGGCCAAATTCTTGCAAAGGGCTTAAAATTTAAATTTCCTTTTTAAAAAGAATTACATTAAATTACAAAGAAAAAAATCATGATAAGTTAAGAGAGGGAGACCATCAAAGAAAGCAAGCTTCTCAGTATTTTTAATGACACAATTTTCCTGGTTTTTGAATGAATATGGAGGGCAGTATTTTCATTTTGCACTAGGCCCTGCAACTTATGTAGGTGCCAATAGTGGGTTGAATGGCGGTCCCCTAGGTGTTATGTCCATGTCCTAATCCCCAGAAGACGTGAATATTTAATACCTTATAAAACAAAAAAGGAATATGGCAAAATATATGATTAAATTAAGGATCTTGAGATGATGGATCTATACTGGATTATCTAGGTAGGCCCTAAATGCCATCATATGTATCCTTATGAGACAGACACACAGAAGAGAAGACACAGAGAAAAGGAGGAGGCAATGTGACCATGGAGGCAGAAATTGGAATGATGTGGCCACAAGCCAAGGAATGCCTGGGGACACCAGAAGTTGGAAAAGATAAGGAACAGAATCTCTTCTAGAGCCTCTGAAGGGAACATGGCCCTGTAGAACTCTTAATTTCAGACTTCTTGCCTCTAGAACGGTAACAGAATAAATTTCTGTTGTGTTAAGCTATCTAGTTTGTGGAAATTTGTTACAGCAGCCCTAGGAAGCTAATACACTGATTCTTCCTCATTCTTTACTCAAATAAGACATATAGACTGTGCTCTGGAAGGCTTTACCCATGACACAGCCCATGGAGATCTCTTTCTTCTCTAGATGAGGCTGCTCTTCATAATCCCTTACCCTGAAGTTGGTATTCTTAAATCATTTCACACATTAATTCTGCCCCTTTCTCTTGGCTGTGCACACAAAATTCCTTGGGAATGAAGAGCATACCTCAATGCCCTTTAAACACCCTGGACTGTCATAAACAATGCTAGTTTCATAGAAAATGCTCAGTGGATTCCTGTTGATTGGCCACAGACTTGAAATACTGATGAGATGTTTTTAAATCTGAATTTCATTTTCTTCCATTCAACATCTAGAGAATTTACACTAGGAAACTAACCTCCCATTCCTACTTGAAATGGATAGAGAAACCCTTAGTGTTGAATCTCAGGCAGATAGAGTTTACTTTAACAAAGGAATTGTTATTGGAGGCCTAAAGGTAATTTAAATGGAAAAACTGCTATTGAAGGGGGCCAGTCCCAGGTGGCATGTGCAACAGAGGCCCTTCTGCTCTGTCAGATCTTGCCCTTATTACACATGATGGGATTTAAGGCTGATGATGGATTAGGACATTTTAGGGTAAGGGCCATTCTACATCCTCTGAACAGCAACTTGAAATAGGGCAGTCTATATAGCAGATTCGGTATGGAGTCTTAATTAAAGGATATATAGACCTTAATTTAGCTTTATTGTAATTGTGCAGAATTCTTTTAAACTTTAGAGGATGGTCTAAATTTAGTTCAGCTTTTTTTTTTTTTTTTTTTTGAGATGGAGTCTTGCTCTGTCACCCAGGCTGCAGTGCAGTGGCACAATTATGGTTCACTGCAACCTCCGCCTCTCAGGTTCAAGCGATTCTCCTGCTTCAGCCTCCAGAGTAGCTGGGCTTACAGGTACCCACCACTATGCCCGGCTAGTTTTTCTATTTTTAGTAAAGATGGGGTTTCGCCATGTTTGCCAGGCTGGTCTCAAACTCCTGACCTCAAATGATCCACCTGCTTCAGCCTCCCAAAGTGCTGAGATTACAGGTGTGAGCCACTGCACCTGACCTAGTTCAGCAAATATTATCTTCTTTAAGAGAGGCCCTTTACTAGTCTGCTGTAGAGTTCATAAAAGTGAATAAGATACAGGTCCTGTCCTGAAGGGGCACACTCTCTAATAGGGTCAATAATTTATATAAGTAACTTCAGTTTTGTCATCAAATCTGTTGACACACACACACACACACACACACACACGCACCAAAGATGAGTCAAGGACGAGAGTTATTCATTCTGAGAGGAAGGATTGGGGAAAGATTCATTATAGATTGTGATATTTGGGTCACATCCAAAGAATGGAAATTTTGTCATTAGTCAAACAATTTTAGAGGAAGGATGTTCTAGGAAGAAGCCTATCAGAAGCCAGGAGAATGTAAGCACTTGTTCTGTGAAGGCCCTGCAAGTGTATTGATGGTGATTCTGGAGGCTAGCGTGTGTGGAAAGATGTGGCAGGAAACAGGTTTTAAAAAGCATTTGAACTCAATCATTCAGAGCCTTAAAACTCAGGCTAAGAAGATCATACTGTATCCCATAAGGCCTGAGACGCTATGCAGATTTTTGAGCAAAAGAAACAGGGAACCTGACATTTGTGTCATGTTAATGAGGTGTGGACCAAAGAGACAAAGGCTTAGTTGCAGAAGGGGCTATTGCTATGGTCTAAGGAAGAGTGGTGAGAGCAAGAGTTTGGGAAGTAGCTTGGGAAATATAAAGGAAGAGACAGCGTTGTTTGAGAGATAATTAGAAAGTATAATCAACAAAATTTAGTGACTAATGAGGCATGAGTGTAGAGAGAGGAATTAAAGACAACTCCAATAAAAGTGGCCTGAGAGCAGGGAGGTTTAAGTGGGGTATATGGGAAGCATAGGAGGTGCAGTTCTGAAAAGAAACTGGCCAGGAGAGTATAGGGTTTCGACACGGTGATTTTGAATTGCCAGCAGAAACTTTAAATTGGAATTCAGGCGATATAAAATTTACAGTCACCAGTATGGAGACTAGGCTTAAAGCCATAAGAGAAGATGAGAGCCCAGGAAGAAAGCACAGAGGAAAGGAAGAAAGCAAAGAGGGGAAGCTCTGTGGTAGAAAATTTTTTTTTTTTTTTGAGACGAGTCTCGCACTGTTGCCCGGGCTGGAGTGCAATGGCGTGATCTCGGCTCATTGCAACCTCTACCTCCCGGCTTCAAGTGATTCTCCCGCCTCAGCCTCCCAAAAGGTGGGATTATAGGTGCCTGCTGCCACGCCCAGCTAATTTTTTGTATTTTTAGTAGAGATGGGGTTTCACCATGTTGGCCAGGCTGGTCTCGAACTCCTGACCTCGTGATCCGCCCACCTTGGCCTTCCAAAGTGCTGGGATTACAGGCGTGAGCCACTGCGCCTGACCTGTGGTAGAAATGTTAAGCTGGCATCCCTGGACCACAACAGCTGCAAAATTGTGAACAAAATAAATTGTTTTTCGGTCACGTTTATTAAGGTATAAGTTGACACAGTGACAGTCATCCTTTTTAGAATGTATAGTTCTATGAGTTTTGACAAATATATACAGTTGTGTCACTATCACCATAATCAAGATCTAAGGTATTTTCCCTCCTCTCCAAATATTCCTGCATGCCCCTGTAGCCGATGTCTCCCCACACCCAAGCCCCTGGCAACCTCTAGTCAAGTTTCTGATCCTATATGTTTTCATTTCCAGAATGTCCTGTAGATTGAATCATACAGTATAGTACTTTTTTTTTTTTTTTTTTTTTTTTTTTTGAGACGGAGTCTTGCTCTGTCGCCCAGGCTGGAGTACAGTGGCACGAGCTCAGCTCACTGCAAGCTCCGCCTCCTGGGTTCACGCCATTCTCCTGCCTCAGCCTCTTTGAGTAGCTAGGACTACAGGCGCCCGCCACCACACCCGGCTAATTTTTTGTATTTTTGGTAGAGACGGGGTTTCACCGTGGTCTCGATCTCCTGACCTCGTGATCCACCCGCCTCGGCCTCCCACAGTGCTGGGATTACAAGCGTAAGCCACCGCGCCTGGCCCAGTATAGTGCTTTTTGAATAGGTATGTAGCCTTTTGAGTTTGGCTTCCTTTGCTGAGCATAGTATACTTGACGTTCACCCATATTCTTATGAGTATCAATTGTTTGTTTCTTTTTACTGCTGAGCTGTATTCCATTCTGTGGATAGACCTCAGTTTATCCATTAACCAGTTGATGTACATTCGGGTTGTTTCCAGTTATTGTTGATTTTGAATAAAGCCACTATAAACATGTGCATATCAATTTTTGTGTGAACATAAGTTTTCCTCTCTCTATGGTAAATACTTACGAGTGGGATTGTCGGGTCGCATGGTAGGTATATATTGAACTTTATAAGAAACTGCCAAACTGTTTTCCAAAGTGACTGTACCATTTTGCATTCCCATATGTAATGAATGAGAATTCTAGTTACTCTTCCTGCCAGCACTTGATATTGTTAGTATTACTAGTTTTATTATTTTTAGCCAATAGATGTGTGTGGTATTTCACTGGGGTCAAATTTTTCTGTGTATAGAAATATCCACAGTCGTCTGGGAAAAGCTTCCATAGCTCCATCAGATTCTCAAAGGTACACGGCCCAGAAGGTAAAGCATCATCAAATTCAGAGGCTGGAAAATGAAGGGGTCAGCCAAACACACTGAGAAGACTGGAGAAGAATTGTGAAATGTATAGTCTATAATACCAAGTGAGGAAGAAAGCCTGTACCATGAACTAAGAATAGGATGCTGTACTTAGCAAGAGGATTCCTGGTGATCTTTGAGAAGCCAGCCATCTCACTGGAGTGGAAGGGAGGAGAGGTGAAAAAATAGGGGTGTGCTGGGGTGAAGCATAAATGAAAAGTAAATGGAAGCACCACGTGCAGACCGAGGAAGTATCATGATAAAGAATAACCCAAATGTCCCTATTTTACTAGAAAAAAATCACTTATAGGAGTCCTCAGCAGAAGAACTTTTGATAATGGTGAGCAATGTTACCGGTATTAACATTATCTATTTAAAAAATCTGTTTTTACTGGCATTTACTTCAAGTTTCCCTGAGAAGCAAATTCACTTTACCACTGATGCCACTAACTTGGCTGACAAGAAATTTTGGGCACATAGAGTGTAATTGTGGCAATGAGATCTTTCCCCAAGTACATGTCCAAGGGTTTTACAACATGCAATAAGTGTGCTGTCAGGAAATTTTACAAGTCAGCTGATGCGTGCCACAGTGCCACAATCATTACCCTTTCCCGTACAGCATGCTGTCACGCGCAACCTCAGCTAATCTATCTGGGCATTTCTGCCCCACGCAAAAAAGCTGATCACACTGAAATAAGAAGGAAATCAGCATGTGGTCAGTAAGGATTCACCAATCTCTTTAGCCCCTGCCTAGATTACAAGAAAAGCTGCGGAAGGAAAAGAGACAATATTTTGGTAAACTTTGACATGTGCACACAGAGAATGCTTTTCTTAGTCATGATGTAGAATTTGAATATAAGGATGATCCATTCCTGGCTCTTTCTCTCTCTCTGCTCTTTGAATACATTGTAGAAACCAGGAAGCAGAAAAGAGAGATTGTACCACTTTCCCTATCACTTCTTCTCTATCAGATACACACACACACACACACGCACACACACACCCTGCATCCATATTTTGATTCCTGCTAGTTCAATGTCTTATCCTCCACTGTTTTGAATAAGGTCATCACATTAATGCAGTTTAGAAGACTGAAAATGTCATCTTACTTCCTCCCCTTTACTTGTCTTAGATACTAGATTCACAATTACACCTGAATGTGTTACCTATCAATGCCATGCCCTAGACCACTTCACAAAATAAGTTGTTGCAGCAACTGTGGTCCTAGGAAAAGAATGTAGACTATGGAGTCAAAAGAGATGGGTTTGAGTCATAGCTCTTTCACTTTCTAGCCATGTGACTATGAACAAGTTACTAATTCTTCTGTTGTCTCAGGGTTTTCATCAATAAGATGGAAAAAAATAGCTCCTAATTCATACTTTACTTTGCATTGGGCATTCGAACAAGGTCGTGAAAGAACTGTAGAGTTTGACAATTACTGGACATTGCTATCCTCGTTCTCTGCAAATGTGGAGGCCAGTGTGCCCCTGCTAGCATGCTAGGAAGGCTGACGGGCCCTGACCGTCTTGTTTTCACTTTCACCCTTCCTCCCTGGGAGCTGCCATCAGAGCAGCTCTTGCATGAGAATACTATCCCCTTCTTCTCCCTGCTGTGCCTTCCTTCCATCTATCTTCTGGAAACGGACCAATTCCCATTGAAAACTGTACTTCTTAACTTGGACATCCTTACAGCAGGTGAGATACCATATTTGCTGGGCTCTGTCGCTCTTTCTTTATTAATTATGATTAAGCATAAACTTTGCAAAGTAGCCCTTTCCCCCACACCATCTGCTATTCCTTTCCCCCATAGCATCTATTTCAGTTAATGAGTGGGATACCCTTCAATGGAGAATTTAGGGAAGCACTGGTGCATGTGAACCCCCCTGGGCCAGGAGGAGGAGAAGTGGATCCCGCTTTCTGACACATTTCAGGGCAGGTAGTTATTGTCCTGTTATAGACTGTCTTTGCTCAACACCATTAGTCCACAAATATTCCCAGTCTCTGTTTAAGCAGTTTTAAAAATAAATGTTCTATCTGCATTTACTTGATTATTGAATATGGTTTTTAAAAAAGATTATGAGAACAAAAAGCCCTTATCATCCAGAGTTTCAGACAAAGCACTGTGTAGTTAGACCCGTAGAAACAGAAAACATGCCAAGGTGCAAGGTAGATAAGATAAGCTAGCTTATGAGAAGCCAGGACTAAGATAATGTCTATGTGAATCATGGTTTTTCTTGCAGAATTGGGGCTACAAATTGCCCTTTGCCTGTAAGAATACATCCCACTCATACTAATGAGAATGGCATGTTTGGGCCAAGGACAGATGCAGCCCTTTGGGATTTCAAAACTGGGTGAAGACTTTGATAATGGTTGAGCAGCAGGTCAATATGTTGATCATCACATGATGGAATTAGAGACTATGATCTCTTCTTGCTTCAAAGTTCTCTAGAGGAATGATATGATTTTTTTGGTGTGTTCCCTTACCTGCACCATGCCAAAAAATAAAGTTCAAAGTAGAAACAAGACAGAATGATTATACATATCAAGGAAATTTGGTCATTTTTGCCTTTCATTAGATAAAATTGGGTGTGTTTTCTTTTTAAAAATAAACATGATTTGATCAACCTTATTTCTATGCATAAAGTCTAGTAGATAAAAGGCATTGGTAAATAGTCACTGAATGAAATAATGTATGATACTAACTTGTTAACTTGACCTTTCTCCCCAGCTCTTTATTTATAAAATGATTCTTGTGCTATTCCAAATGCCAATTGGAGGGTAAAGAATGAGCAGGCCCCAAGGGAAACTCCAGAGAAATGGAATTAAAATTCTAACTTATCTCAAATCTTCGGCAAATTCCTTTTCCCATTTTATCTACTTGTAAAGTCTCCAAATTGCTCTGCAATTAGATTACTCTAAAGTTAGAATCAACACCAGCATTATTGAGCCTCTTAGAAGTAGTCTATTTCAGTTCTACTTTTTGCAGAAGGCAAACTGACCCCAGAGAGATGAGTGAGTTGGCCTCTCTTTAGTTATGCATGTTGGGAAGATTTTTATTTTGAATATTCTTTTTGTTTAATTGAAATGGTGAGTTAATATATTTGCCCATACTCACCGCCCAGGAGAAAAGTCCCCAGAATTTTCAACTTCACATTTGAACAGTTCTGGGGCAATTTCATTTGCTGGTCAAACTTTGAGGGCTGTTTGTCTGCATGGTGGTCCTTATGGGAGCTGGCTTGTGGGCGCCCCCACAGGTAGTGTATCCCTCCCACCCCAAAAGGCCAACCCTCTCTGGCATGGGCATTGCCAGAAAACAATAGGTTATAGATTGGATAAAAAATTCACAAACATCATTGTAGAACCTGCTTTCTTGGGAGCAAAGTATCTTCAGGTAGAAAATTTAGATGAGAAAACATCACATATGTGCAATGAAGATAAATACTGTAGGCCATACATTTTTATCTATGGTTGACTTTACGGGATTAGCTTTTTGAACGAGTGCAAGGCACTTTCACAGCTCACCTGAATTTTATTTGAAAAGTCAGCAGGAAGTATACATTTGTTTCAGAGAAGAGGAGATTCATGGGTAAACAGACACAGAGCTATGAAATGGTTAATACCCAGGCTAAGTATAATCCTGGCTAGTTATTTATGATATGATTCATGAATGTCAAATAGAAGGAAAAAGTTCACTTTTAAAACCATTGGCCCAAGGATAAGGTCTTTGAGAATTTCATCCCAAACACTGTTCCCTGACTATTCAGATCCTCCTAATGTTGACGGTAGATAACCTCTTGACTTTTTTTTGGCAACATGCCTTGTCTTGTGAACCTGGAGTTAGACAGAAAAAGATAACACCTTCCCTCCTGTGAACTTTGACAAATGACAAGTTCTGAGTCTACTGGAACCTCTTTACTCTTATCCAGAGAAACCTACTAGTCAGCATGTTCTTTTTAGTTAAATCACTCACTTTCTAAGTTCGGCTTAACCTTTGACATAGCATTTTGTTATGGGGCTATGGATTCTTCGTAGGTTTAACAAAGATTATGATACCAATAAGGATTTTAATCTCATGTGGGCTTGTGAAATTCAGTGATAATGAATATAAACTAATTTGTGATGTGGGGGATGGAGGTGGGATTGAGAGGCAGTTTTTCACATGTGAAGCTAATATCTCACAGCTACTTTAGTGGCACATTTAACACACCGTGTGCCTAGGGTGGTATATGTGACCAGATGTGGGCTCTGCAGTCACATGTCCCAGTGTTCAATTCCTGATGCTGCCCCTTTCTGGCTGGGTTTGCTTTTTGACAAATTATTCAATTTTGTTAAATTCAGTTTTCCCATCAAAATGCAGTTACAATTCCTATTTCATAGATCTATTGTGATGATTCAAGAATATATAAAAATTCCTACACATAGTGCTTGATAGTGATAATAGTTCAATACAAGCTACTTTTCTAATCTCTCCATCTAGTGTCCATCAAACCAGCTTCGATTATCAGAAGGTCATCATTATGTGGTTTTGACTCTACACCGATCCTTGAGTATAAGCCTTAAGAATGATATGAGAATAAAGCTCTAATATCCAAAGCTTTAAAATGGGTTAATCATTTATGTTTGCATGATTGTGAAAACTTACAATGCCTTGGAAACATAAGTTTCATATCCCTTAGAGGGTATCTTGCTGAAAGCATGCATTTCTATCGCTGAGAGAGTCAGCTCTTCTTAGCCATTCTTTTCTGTCTCTCCAAAGAGCTGGGGAAGTTTGTTTCATAATCTTCTCTGCCACAAAAACATCTATAATTGACAGGAGAAATGTTGTTTTCATCAATCCCTGAGCCTTCCTTTCCTCACTGAAATGAAATCTATTTGTAGTTTGGGGATTTAAGAGGCAAAGCAGATAAGCAGAGAAGGTGATGGTATTAGTATCAGTTGTGATAAAAATGGCTACATTTATGAAACCACATATGCCATGTATTTTACATATCTTCGAATCCTGACAACAACTTTAGGAAGAGAATTATATGATCAACTTCATTATGCAGATGAAGAAACTAAGGCACAAAGAGGCTAACTTGCCCAAGGCTTTCTCTAAGAATGTGGAGGTGGGAATTTACACCCAAGTCACTGAATGAAGAGTCATGATCACAAGTCACCACACCATTGGGAGACTGATGGTAGTGAATCAAGCCAAGGAATAGTTGTAGTAGAAGCTCACCAATGCATTCCCCTAGTGGACTATTTCCTAGCTGTGGTATCCCAGAAATGGTGAGGTGTCCTAGAGATCCTCATTGTTCTTTAATTAAAATGAAGACAGCTGTCTCATCTACATCAACTATCATATCTACATCCCTTACACAACAAAAAGAGTAGATTTTGGGAGGATAGTATTTGTATTTGTTAATATATGTTTACCCTGGAAAGACTGAAGGGTACTTGGGTATCCCCTGGATCTAGCTCAGGATCTGGCACATGACTTAAATACTAAATGAAAGAAATGATATGTGTGGAATCCTAGTGCTTTCCTGCTTAGTTGGGGAATCTCAGCCTTACTTTATATCCTTCATCTCTTTCTATCACATGTGAAAACCTATGAAAGCCCAAATGGATGGATAAACATATAAGCCTGAATTACACTGGATACAACCTGACATATTTCCCTCTATTTCAAGCTGAAGACTGACTAGAATGTGAAGAAGTAAGATAAAAATCTAAACTAGATACTGAATGGAAACAAAGGAAAGAAAGGGGAATAAAAACAGTCTTGCTTTGTTTTCTGTTGCTATAACAGGATACCACAGACTGGGTAATTTGTAAGGAACAGAAGTTTATTTGGCACATGGTTCTAGAGTCTAGGAAGTCCGAGAGCACAACACTAGCATCTGGTGAGGGTCATCCTATGGCAGAAAGGGGAAGGTGGAAGCAAGTGCTCAAAAAAGAGAAAAATGGGGGCTGAACTTGTCTTTTTATCATGCCTGTGATAATGAATCCACTCTTGTGATAATGGCATTAATCCACCCAGGAAGGCAGAACCTTCATGACCTAGTCACTTCTTAAAGGTTCCACCTGTTAATACTGTTACGATGGCAATTAAGTTTCAACATGAGTTTTGGAGGAACATTCAAACCATAGCACAAGATGTAGAAAAAGAAGGCAGTGGTCACCAATTGAGTAAGAAATAAATGTCACTAGTTACAACCTTGTCATACTGGATGTGTTAGATCATCCATTTTGGCCTCCTTTCACCTCCCCACGGGCCCTTCTCTGAGTCTCTGAGGTCTTCACCCTCTTTTTTGCAATGACCATTACCTAGGGCTTACTCTTCTTATTCCTCAGTTAATGTCTTCTTGTTCATACTTTAAACTTATGATCACCATGGACAATACTTTTTAAACGGGTTGTTGTATAATCCTTGCTGCAGCTCAAGGGAAACATTTTCAAGTTCACACTAATATTATTTAATGATCATCTGTATCTTGACTGTCATGATCTACATTGGTCACCTGGAAATTTCCTAGAGGAACTGGAGGTGTAGGTCCTGGGTAAAAGCATGGGCTTTGTAGCTAGAACCATTGTAAAACATGGCTGTCTTATTTATTAGCTGCGTACCTTTAGCAAGTGACCCAATCTTTCCTATCTGTACATTGGGGATGAGACTATTACCTACAATACAGAGTAGCTACCAGGATCAAAGGACAGCAGGGGGTCTTAACTTTTTGTGCCATGGATCCATTTGCCAGTCTGGGGAAGCTCTTGGAACTTCTTATCAGAATAAATAAATTTGAAATACATAAAAGATTAATAGTATAAAGCCACCCAATCATATTGCTACCAGGATATTTTATAAGCAAAATTGCAACTAGTAATAAACGTATTAAATAACAAGATCTAAAAGTGGTTTTGTTACCAACAGGAACTTTCAAGTTTGTGATGAGTAAAAAATGATGTTTTGAGATATCTGTAACAACTGTAATACAATATCAAAATACTTGTAATTTCTATTGGTGACAAAGACATACATAATTATCACTAACATTACCAAAGTTCACCATTTGTATCTATAATGGTAAAAAATGCCAAATTCTAGTTAAGGGTTAGTGAAAATAATATGTAAAATTTTTTCACTTAAGTTCAAAAACCCTCAATTCTAGCCCCAGATTTTTGGACCCCAGGCAAATATCGTGGATTGAAGTCATACAGGGTTTAGCACAGTGTTTGGCTAATAGTGAGAGCTCTATAAATTACTCATTACTCAAACATTTTCTCTTAGGAATTGAAAAGATTCCATGCTATTAGGATGAACCACATGAAAGTGCCAATTTTATATGTAAAAAATCATATTTCAGTAATTTCATATGATTCAATCTAATTTAGGAACTCCATAAAGTAACATGTGAAACTTTTAATTCTTCGGTATATACTGAGGGTTTTTTTCCCCTAAGAAAATGTATATTAGCTTACCAGGTTTTAAAAGGCATAGACCATTCGGAATTCCATATTTGACTATTTCTTTTGTTTTTTTTTTCCCAGTATTTGTGGACAAAGACAAATGGACACCTTTTGGGGTTATTCTAAGATTTATTATGCTTCTTAACATAATTCTTTATCTTCTTAATTATAGAACATTTGTTATGTCTGGGGCTTACTCATTCCTAATGATTCATTTAGACCTAGAAAATCTCTCCCCGATTGCCAAAAACTTTAGTCTTATTAATTTTGAGGGAGTCTATGACCTAACTGCATTTAGGTATCACTTTAGAAAGATACTTGAAATAAGGTACCCCAATAATCTTCAAATGAGTATCTAGTATAGTCACAGCAATAATCTGTCACCTTGGGCAGCACTACTTTGTTCCCAGATGCAAAGGATGGTGATGGGAAGGCTTTCAGTTACTTGATAGAATGCAAGTTCTTATAACAAAGTGTTCTTGCCAGTTTACTTGCCTGTAGACCCAGTTAGATGGTAAAATCTGAGAGCAGGGAATTAATGCTCTCTTGTTCATTTTGGTGTTCCCCAGTACCTAGCTCTGTGCTGGCACAGAGTAAAACACTCAATGAATACTCACTAAATGAAAGAATGAAGAGATGAAGAACTGCTCTTCTTGCTTCCAGTGGATACAAGAGAAGAGTCAGGGGGCTACCATTCTAATTAGGTTTGTTTTCAACATTCCAGTGTTAGTTTTTACTGTTAGCAATATTGTCAATTCAATAAAGCATAATTACATGAGAGGAAATTAATTTTGTGAGCATTTAAAATAGTCAGGTTGGGCTGGGCGCGGTGGTTTACGCCTATAATCCCAGAACTTTGGGAGGCTGAAGTGGGTGGATTACTTGAGGTCAGGAGTTTGAGACCAGCCTGACCAACATGGTGAAACCCCATCTCTACTAAAAGTACAAAAATTAGCCAGGTGTGGTGGTGGGCACCTGTAGTCCCAGCTACTCGGGAGGCTGAGGCATGAGAATCACCAGAACCTGGAAAAAACACCTTTCAAGCATTATCAAGCTCTTTAGAGGCATCTGCTCCCATTCAAACTGCTGATCATATTGTTAAAAATTGATAGATTATGGGCAATATTACTGCAAGAAATATTAAAATATGCTCATAAGACAACATGAAAATACACCTGGCACATAAAGGAGGCTCAAAAATATGATAATTGGATTAAGTGAAAAATATCACATTGTTTTAATTTTTGTTCTTTAAAATTTGTGACAAAACTTGAGCATCTTTTCACATGTTTATTAACCATGCATATTCCTTTACTCTGAGCCATCTCCTTCTATATTGATTGCCCTTCTTGTTAAAAATGGGCTCTTCATATTTTTAATTGTTTTATGAAGGCTCAATCTTTGGTCCTAAAAACTGATAATAATTTTCCCCTGTTTAACATGTGTCTTTGGGTACTGTTTGTGTCAGTATGTATGTTCTTGCCAACTCAATAATAAATATTTTTAAAGTCTTTCCAGTATATTATAAAAACTATGTGCAGTTTTGTTTAGTTCTCTTAATAGTTTAATTTTTTACATTTATGTCTTTGCTACCTCCATTTTGGGAATAAGGAATTAGGTAGAAATCTAGCTTTACTGTTTCACAAATGGCTATCCAGGTGTCCCAAAAACTTTTTATTGTAAACCTGATTAGAAACCCCAATTTTACTGAAGTTATCCATAATCTTGTGGTTATTTTTGAGTTCTTTCCATTGAGCTATCTATTGTTGCAAACCACAATTACAGTTGGTTTATCCACACTTGTGTTTTTCTTTCCCAGAATTTTCTTTGCTATTCTCAAATGTTTATTTTTTGGATAAACTTTACAGTCATTTTGCAAGTTCGCCTGAACTTGTGATTTTGCTTTGGATTTTATGAGCATTTAACTCAGTGCCTGACATATGGTAAGATCTCTTTAAGTGTAAAAATATAATTGTAATTATTACATCAAATATAATGACAAATATGAAGAGGATTAACATCTTTGCAATATTGTCTTCCTAAGATTTGGATAGGAAATTTACCCATCTGCTCATAGGGTAAAACTATGCTCTTTCTTCATGTTCCTAGTGTTCACTAGAGTGCTCGTATAGAGCACATACTTAGTAAATATTTGTGAATTGCATTGGTAGTATCTAATTAATTTGGCAGTAGGTATTGTTAAAATACTTTCATATTCCTGTGATTTCAGCTCTTTATAATTCTCTGAATTTCTGTTGCAAAGTTTGGCATTGTTTTCTGACAGTTTCATAGATGTTCATACTTTTTTTCTCTTATGCTTTTAATAGATTGTGAGCTCCTGGAAATAGACACAGTTTCTTTCATTTATTTGGCACCCTCCACCCTACTCCCATGACCCCCTCAGACTTAAGACAATTCTCATACTTTCCTAAATGTTTGTGAGATTTGATTATCTTTTGGGATATTGATTTATATTTTCTCTGGTATTATCCTCACCTTTCATTTTCTTCCATTCAAGAAGGCAGCAGGCTTCCTTCTTGCTAGGGAAGGGTTGAGGCCATGTGTAAGGCAGCTGTAGAACACTAGTCATTGTGGGTTTATTCTCTAAAGGCCTAAACACTTAGGTGAATGGAGTAAGTTTGGTAGGTACATGAATGGGATTCCTAGATGTAGACAGAGCAATTGGAGAGGTGGGGAGAGCAGGTAGTTGAAACGTTTTTCTAGCCTGCTCACTGTCCTGTCTTGCAGCTGCTATCTTATACTTTCCTTGACCTCCTTCCCCAGTGTCTACATCGTTGTGGAGTAAATAGATATTACCTGACTACAACTCCTTCATTTTCCTCCACCCACCCTTGTAAGCCTATCTCCATTTGCATTCCTTCTCTCCTTCTTTACCCATTATAAATAAATCATATCCATATTGTGGAATCCAGTGGTCACTTCCATACCTTGTCTGACTTGACACCTCACAAGAGCATTTAACAGGGCTTACTATTAAATATTTCCTTTTTGAAACACTCTCTTCCCTTCGCTTCCCCATGCCCCTCCTGGATTTCCTCTCCCTTTCCGACTGCTCCTTCTGAATCTCCTTGCCATCTCCTTCTCCTCTCCTTGCACTTTAAATGTTCAAGTCCATCAGGAATTTCCTTTGGGCCAATTCTTTTCATTCTCTTCCCACTCTCCTTTAATGACCATACTATCCCCTTGACTTTCAATATCAACAATATGCCAAGGACCTAACACCTTTATCCTTGGCCTATGCCTCCTTTCCTGGGTTCCAGTTGGAGAGATCTCCTTGCCTACTTGAAGTCTCCACTTGGAAGTCTCACTGGTGTCTTATCTTAGATTTGAAGCTGAACCAAACTGTCTCCTCCCCACTTCAGATCCCCTGTTTCTCCAGTCCTCCCCACCTAAGAATAGGGCTTCTTCATACATTCCAATTGTCCATGCCAAGACTTGGATGTAATCTTTGATACCAACATTTCACATTCAAATCACTACCAAAGTGATTTGCCCAGTATCTCCTGAATCCAATAACATACCTCTCCCATCCAATTCCAAGGACCCCCATCAGAAACCTGGACCCCTGCAATAGTTTTTTTTCCTGAAGCTTTAGGGTATCCTTTCTCAACCAAGCTGTTCTCTGCCTAAATGTCAAAGTTAATAGTTTATAAATATAAATTTGATAGTTGTACTGTCTTGCTTAAAGCATTTTAGTGGCTTCCCATTATCCTCATAACTACTATAATCCACAAGGTTCAGTATGACCTGTCACCAAGGTATTTCTCCAGCATTACCTTCTGTCAACCTTCCTGGTGATTAATCTTTTCTGTCCATGCCAAGGCACCACTCCTTCAAAGGTATGCTCTATCTTTCACCACTCTTTCTGTTTGGCCAAATCCTACTCTTAGTTAGGCTTCACGTTAAATGCTACATTTTTGGAGAAGCCTTTCTTGACCCTTGAGTACAGATGAGGTTCTCTTGTTATATGTGCCTAGGGCACCTGATACTTTAACTACATTATAGTAGTTATTATACAATTTTTTGTGTTTATTTATAATCTGTTTCTATTACTAGACTGTATTCTACATGATGTCAAGATAATTTTTAAAAACTTATTTTAAAATAAAGTCACATGCAGTTGGAAGACATAGTGTAGAGAGATCCTGTGTACACTTCACCCAGTTTCTTCCAGTGGCAACATCTAGAATTTAACATTTAACACAACTGAGAAATTAACATTAATAATATCCACCAACTTTTTACCAGTTTTACATATGCTCATTTGCATGTGTGTATGTATATATGTGTGTGGTTAGCTCTATGCAATTTTATCACATGTAGATTTGTATGACTACCACCACAAAAAAATACAGAGCAGTCCATCACAGAATCCCTCATGCTTCCCTTTTATGGTCAGTTATCTCCCTCCCTATAATTTTTAAAACATACACACACACTGGGATCTAATTAAACTAAAGAGCTTCTGCACAGCAAAAGAAACTACCATCAGAGTGAATAGGCAACCTACAACATGGGAGAAAATTTTCGCAACCTACTCATCTGACAAAGGGCTAATATCCAGAATCTACAGTGAACTCAAACAAATTTACAAGAAAAAAACAAACAACCCCATCAAAAAGTGGGCGAAGGACATGAACAGGCACTTCTCAAAAGAAGACATTTATGCAGCCAAAAAACACATGAAAAAATGCTCATCATCACTGGCCATCAGAGAAATGCAAATCAAAACCACTATGAGATATCATCTCACACCAGTTAGAATGGCAATCATTAAAAAGTCAGGAAACAACAGGTGCTGGAGAGGATGTGGAGAAATAGGAACACTTTTACACTGTTGGTGGGACTGTAAACTAGTTCAACCATTGTGGAAGTCAGTGTGGCGATTCCTCAGGGATCTAGAACTAGAAATACCATTTGACCCAGCCATCCCATTACTGGGTATATACCCAAATGACTATAAATCATGCTGCTATAAAGACACATGCACACGTATGTTTATTGCGGCATTATTCACAATAGCAAAGACTTGGAACCAACCCAAATGTCCAACAATGATAGACTGGATTAAGAAAATGTGGCACATATACACCATGGAATACTATGCAGCCATAAAAAATGATGAGTTCATATCCTTTGTAGGGACATGGATGAAATTGGAAACCATCATTCTCAGTAAACTATCGCAAGAACAAAAAACCAAACACCGCATATTCTCACTCATAGGTGGGAATTGAACAATGAGATCACATGGACACAGGAAGGGGAATATCATACTCTGGGGACTGTGGTGGGGAGGGGGGAGGGGGGAGGGATAGCATTGGGAGATATACCTAATGCTAGATGACGAGTTAGTGGGTGCAGCGCACCAGCATGGCACATGTATACATATGTAACTAACCTGCACAATGTGCACATGTACCCTAAAACTTAAAGTATAATAAAAAAAAAAAAAGAAAAAAAAAAAAAGAAAAGAAAAAACTAAAAAAAAAAAAAAAAAAAACATACATACACACACACACACACACACACACACCAGCAATAGCCCACTTTAAAATAATAAAAACAGGCTTTTGTCATAACAGAAAACACATATATACACCGTGATAAAACTTAGCAAGATATGTCAAGAAACTGTAGACATATAAAATGAAAAATTTATCATCACATAGATGAGTCAAACGTTTAGAAATGTTTTTAAATGAAGTACATTTTTAATATATTTTGTATATTCAGCTTTGTAAATCTATTCTCCACCCCTCTTATCAGTGTATCAGAATACCTAAGACTAAAGGAAAGCTATAATAGCAAGAGTTCTTTCCTAAGCATATTTTAGGGTGTGGTCTACCAACTTGAAAGGAATAGGAAAAAGCTGTGAGAGACTGTAAGTCTCTGTGAGCAAGCAATTTCTAAGAAATAAATGCTAAGCTTAATCTCAGAATTCACTTTCTAAAAATAAGTAGCTGGTCATGAAGAGTGGGTTATAAGCTGAGACTAACTGTATTACTCTGTGTTCACACTGTTGATGAAGATGTACCCAAGACTGGGCAATTTACAAAAGAAAGAGGTTTAATGGAATTCCACATAGCAAGGGAGACCTCACAATCATGGCAAAAAGCAAGGAGGACAAAGTCATGTCTCACATGGATGGCAGCAGGCAAAGAGAGAGAGCTTTTGCAGGAGAACTCCTCTTTATAAACCATCAGATCTCATGAGACTTATTCACTATCAGGACAACAGCTTGGGAAAGACTTGCCCCCATGATTCAATTACCTCCCATCAGCTCCCTCCCACAACACATGGGAATTCAGGATGAGATTTGGGTGCAGACACAGCCAAACCATATCACTAACTTATTATCTTGTCAAACCCCAATATTTTAATAAAGGAATTTTTTTTTCATTCTAATGTATTAATCAGGATAGAAATAAAAATAGGTAAAGTGAGAAAGATGAAAACATATGAAATTATTTTGTCAAATTATAACATTCTTCTTTGACATAAAGGCTTAAGTTTCCATTGTTTTATGGGAGGGAGCAATTGTGGAGAAATGTGCATGATTATGGAAATTAGACCTAGCTGCAAATGGCTTCAACTTACTAGGTTGTGTGGAACCATGGGCAATTTACTTAATTTCTCTCAGTTTCAGTTTCTTCACCTGGAAACAGGACTCGTGCTCATCACATTTGTACTCTTATATCGGTTAAATGAGATAATACATTAAAACAAGGACTATAGGCACTGCCTTAGTATTTGACACACAGCAGGTTCTCAGAAAGAAGACAAAGAGATAAGGGAAAGGAAGAAAGAAAAAGAGAAAAGAAAAATATGTTGATTTCCCACAATACTCTTTCCACCTGTTTTCTTCTGAGATAGGTTTCTTTAGAAGGATCTAGTTTACATTAAACATTGTGAACCCTAAGCCTAAATCTGAATGCAGAAGTTTGGTAACTACGGCTTATAGTACAAATCAATAAAAGAAAAAAAGACATTCAGACAATCACCTTTTCTGAAGTTCTTGAATGTTAGTCCATACTAAGACTTTCTGTTCCTCCTGGTGAAAAGATACCTGTCTACTTCCCACATACTCTGTATTAGTCCATTCTCACACTGCTATAAAGAACTACTTGAGACTGGGTAATTTATGGAGAAAAGAGCTTTGACTCACAGTTCCTCAGGCTTCACAGGAGGCATGACTGGAGGCCTCAGGAAACTTACAGTCATGGTGGAAGGCGAAGGGGAAGCAAAGACCTTCCTCACGTGGCAGCAGGAGAGAAAGAGTGAAGAGGGAATTTCCAGACACTTTTAAACCATCAGATCCAGTGAGAGCTCACTCACTAGCACTAGAACAGCATGGGGGAAATCCACTCCCATTATCCAATCACCTCCCATCAGGCCCTTCCTCCAATTGGACATGAGAGTTGGGTGGGAACACAAATCCAAACCATTTCACGCTCAAAGTGAAGTACCAATTAAAATGCCCATTGAAATCACAGATGTTGGATCACTAACCACCCCCCTCCCCATGTTTCTCCATTGAAATGATGGAACAAGAACGTGACTCTAATACTTTCCACCTGGCTCTCATTGAAGACCTGATCAACTACCACCTGAGAACTGTCTCCCTTGATTATCTTGTGAAACTACTGGGATCTTCCATCAAGCCCTGGATTTTCCTCAGTCAGACCGAGAGAGTTTCAAAGCAAACCTCCTTAAGGGGGTGGCTAGGATTCACCTAGCAATCCTTGAGATTGCTGTTTTCCCCCTGGGTGACCCTGTCTGGTTCTGACTTCACGTTGCCTTTCCTTATCTCTGTGCTTTCCTAAAGCTGAACACCAGAAACATTTACAAACTTGACTGAGAATGAACTTGAAGTCACCAAGCTCAAATCTCCTGTGAGCCAAATCATTATTTAATTATGTTGGTGGATGTGGGAGAAAAGAGCAAAACCACTTAAATATGGACGATAATAGTCCCTGACTTCACCTCTACTTGTGAGAAATAATCACTCTTTCTGGTGACACATACAGTAAGTCAGAAGATTGCCATTTACTGCTCTTGCTTTTAGTGTATTCCTCATCATTATATATGGCATTCCATCCATCATTAAAAAATTGAATTTCATTGACATATAGGTTATAAATTCATCTTGGGAGAAATGACTCCTTTTCTGGCTTGTGTATATGTGAATATATACAATTTAACTCAACCTTAGTTGTAATAGGCAGTATCTCATAACTTATTTGTGTTTTCATCTTTTCTACACTTTTTAATGTTCAAAGGTCTCTGAATGCATGAATTTCTTCCTATTTTATATTTTTTTAGTTGAGAATTTTTAACACTGGGGAAGTGTTTTTGACTATTCTTAAATAGTGCTGAATTTTCCTTAGAAGTATTAATTTTTAAAAGAAAAATATTTTTTATTATTGTCAAAACTATAATATATGATCAATACTAGTCAACATGAATGTTAAGGTTCTTCAGTCTCAAAAAAGGCTTATGCTATTAATATATGATAGCTACCATTGCAAAGTACTTTATAGATATTAGCTCAATTTATCTTCACATCAACCCAACAAGGTAGATAATATTAACATTATTTTATCTATTTTTAAAATATTTGATACATCTGGGACAAAAAACAGTGAAATAATTTTCTCAAAGTTATACAACTAATTAGTAACAGAGCTGGGATCCAGTATTATGCAATGTATTCCCTTTTAATGTAATGAGACATGAGCTTTTTCCCCCTTCTTAGATGTGCTAGACAATTATTTTTTCAAGTTTACATAACTGACAGATTAATCAATTAAACAAATGTGGGAGAAATAAAACCCCACATATTCAGGTGAGCATGAACACCTCGAGTTACAAGACTTTAATTTCAGATTCCAAACTCTATTATTCTCAATCCTTCTAGTATCTTCACCCCAATCCTCTCAATACTCAAGAATGCAGTGGACATTGCTTAGAAATTTAAGACAATGCCATGAGGACAGGGGCTTTTTGTAAGACCACTGCTGGCCAGTGTGGCTAGATGAATCTTGTAGCCATTTTTCTTGGAGGGTTTGCCACATCCTCGGAATTGCTGCCTTGCATGCATGACCTGGGTCCACACTACTCCTGGACCTGCAGACCTCTTTTTATTTTCTCCCTGCATTTCTCACCCCATCTCTCTTAGCTGGAGGCAGTGAAATGGAGGCCTGGCCATCACTTGCTCTCCCCACCTCTCCAGTTGCTCCGTCTATATTTAGGAATCCCATTCATGTACCTACCAAGCTTACTCCATTCACCTAAGTGTTTAGGCCTTTAGAGAATAAAACCACAACCACTGGTGCTCTACTGCTGCCTTACACCTGGCCCCAACCCTTCCCTGAGCCCATCAAGTTTGGAGCTAGCTGCTTTCTTGAATGGAAGAAAATGAGGGGTGAGGATAATACCAGAGACAATATAAGTCAATATCTCAAAAGATAATCAAATCTCACAAACATTTAGGAAGTATGAGAACTGTCTTAAATCTGAGGGGCCATGGGAATGGGGTGGAGGGTGCGAAAAAATAAAAAAATTGTGTCTGTTTCTAGGAGCTCATAATCTATTAATAGTTGGGATAAAAAAATATGAACATCTATGAAACTGTCAGAAAACAATGCCAAACTTTGCAACAGAAATTCAGAGAGGAGAATTATAAAGAGCTGAAATCACAGGAATATTAAAGTATTTTAACAATACCTACTGCCAAATTAATTAGATACTCCCACTGCAATTCAAAAATATTTACTAAGTATATGCTATATACCAAGCACTCTAGTGAGTCTAGAAACACGAAGAGGAAGCACAGTTTTACCCTACAGGCAGAGAGGGTGATGATGACGAGGGTGATGATGTGGAAGAGAAGAGGGTAAGACATTGGAAAATGCATTTTAAAGGTTGTAGTTTCGAGCTGGGTTTTAAAGAAAGAGTGGAATTTTGCAGTGGAATTATGATGAGAGAAAACACTATGTGCAAAGGCAATGATAGAATTGATCCAGTTTTGAGCCGTTCCTTTCCCATCAAGCTTGGGATTGAGTCTTGTTAGTAAAATCAGACAGCATTTGTGGAGAGAAGGGGTGTTTTCATCAGATACACCTTGGTTAGAGACCTGTATATAAGACATGAAGGAATACAAAGCGATCCTTTGAGGACGAGACTTGAAACAGAGACCAAAGCTTGCAAAACCATCTACATTATGACTGAAGCAGACAAATGATTTAAGGTCAAAATTGTATAATACTTATTTGTTTGAATCCCTGTGTTTCAAGATAGGATCATGGTCCGGTTGATGAAACAGTAACTCTGCAAAGGCCCTGAAGGGCTAAAGAAGAGACCACCGACTATTCCGGCAAGTTTGGAAGAATCCATGCTAAGATCATCTTATAGACTAATTCTAGCCCCCGGGCCCTACCAGTACCCTACTCTTAGCTCCCCTCCCACTTTTTTTTTTTTTTTCCAACAAATTCCCTGGTTCTTTTGTTTTGTATTTTCCCTTGCTGCAGCAGGTTAAATCAGTCTCACTTTTTTCCCTCCGCACTACAGGTGTGTTCCTGATGGTCTCTGGACAGAGGGTTTTATTAAATGAGGTCTCATCAAGATTCGTCTGAAACCCTTGCTGCTATGGACCAGGACTTGCTGCTGATATCCACAGCTGAGAGCCTTTGAGTCTCCGCTTCCTTGAGGCTACTTAGAAGCCAAGTCTCACTACCAATATGAGCTCCAAATATTTTGTCGAGCCGTTTAGCACTAATTTATTGTGTTTGTCTCATGGATGAAATGTCCCAGGACTTTTTGTTTGCTTTCTCATATTTGTACTTGTTCTCTTGAAGCTGTGCCAAAGTATTAATTAGCCACTAGTCCGCCTATTTACTGTCTGTGTATGGACCTCCACAAGCACAGGGGCTCTTGTCCTTTTGTTGGGGATGAACATTTGTTGAATCATTTGGCACAACAGAACCTAGTAGTAGAATGTCACACTCTGGTAATCATACATTTTTGGCAACATGGCCAAAACAGTAAGACCAGGATCATTATGGAAGTTTGAAACATTTTCCATGTGCCCCACAATCAATTGAAATTTCTTTCTCTTCACTGGAGAAAGCCAGCTAACATGTGATGAGGACACTCAAATGGCCCCATGAAGAGGCTCATGTAGCGACGAGCCTCCTGCCAACAACCAGCATTAACTTGCTCGTCCTGCAAGTGGCTGCTATGAAAGCAGATCCTGAAGCCTCAGTCCAACTTTTAGATGAGCTGCAACATCATCTGAGAGACAACATCTCAACTGCAACCTCCTGAGAGACACCAACCAGAAGAGTCTAGCTAAGCCACTCCCAAATTTCTAACCTACAGTACTCCATCTGAGAAAATAAATGTTCGTTTGCTTTAAGCCACCAAGTTTGTGTAACTTGTTATACAGCAATAGATAACTAATACAGCAGGTAGCTAATACCAGGACAGATCCCTAATACATTCGATAGCTAGCGTCACGTAGCCTTTTCACTTAATTTGGACATGAATGGCGTATCTTTGCCAGAGTCTGTAGAATTGGTCCCATATCTGCTTATTATTAAGGTAATGGTTTGGGAAGCACTACAACCATTGGTCAGGAGTGTCTGCTAATCACCTAGAATCTTGAACCAGCAGAAAGCTGAGGCCTTGTACTGCTTCTTCTAGAAGAGTCCATTTCTGATGATAGCTGGAGCCAGGATAATTATAGGAAGAAGCAGGAACGCCTGTGGACACTGAGTGTGTAGTTGGCATCTAAGACGGCTCCTAATGATGAGCCACTTCCTAGTGTTCATGTCTTTGTGCAGTTCTCTCCCTTTGAATGTGAGTGTATCTACTGACTTGCTTCTAACTAGTTAAATATAAGAAAGAGATG
This sequence comes from Pan troglodytes, assembly GCF_028858775.2. Taxonomy (NCBI): domain Eukaryota; kingdom Metazoa; phylum Chordata; class Mammalia; order Primates; family Hominidae; genus Pan; species Pan troglodytes. The sequence goes on from NC_072403.2 coordinate 117,501,858, forward strand.
GATATCACTTCCAAGATTAGGATACAAGAAGCCCATGGCTTTCCTCTTGCTTGTCCTCTCTCCGTCTGTTGCTGGACTAGTCTGATGGAAGTCACTTGCCATGTTTTAAGTTGCTTGATAGAGAAGCCCACTTGGCAAGGAGATGGTATCTCCAGCCAATAGCCAGCAAGTACCTATGACCTTCAGTCCAACAGCCCACAAGGAGCTGACTCCTGCTAAGCCCAGAATGGGATCCTCTCCCAGCTGAGCTCTAGCTAACACCTCTATTGCAGCCTCGTGAGAGACCCTGAGCCAGAGGCACCCAGCTAAGTCATGCCCAAATTCCTGAACAGCAGAAACTATGAGATAATAAACGTTTGCTGTTTTAACTTAGTAAATTTTAGGGTAATTTGTTACACAGCCATAGATAACTATAGAGCAGGTAAAATATTAAATTCTTTTGATTAATTTTTATAACAATAATTTTTGTTGTATTATAATATACAATATAAACAACACTATTAGAAAATAGGTTACTCTACTATGGAGGTTTATACATACTCAATTTGATGGAGACTTAGTCACTGATTATTCTGGGAGTAAGGATATATTGTGGACACTGAGAACACTGACAACTCATTAATTTAATCCATAAATTATATTATAAATGCCATCAGTTGACAATGACATTTAAATCTATCTTTTTTTACCCCTTGTTATTATATTGACAATTATCACACCAGTCGTTATGCATTAGCATGAGTATGTCTCCTTTTAATCAGAAGCATATTTATAGTAATACATTTTACTTTAAAAAACTGAACCTCTTGTTTAATTTGTCAAGGTTTTGTTTCTTTTATCATACATTTAATTGGAGAACTACTGAAATCATTTTGAGATCATTAAAATTTGAGAATGCCAAACAAATCTAATTTTTGATATTAGCTTTCAATTTATAAAGCAAGGAAGCAAATCTTTATACTACCTTATGGCCATTTAGAAAACCTACAGTTTAGATGTAATAGACATCATTAATATTTTTATTATCTGGAGCTGAAATTGGCAAAGACAATCAAGAAGAGTTGTTTTCAAAAAGCAAGGAGATATGTTATTAAAGCTACCTCACCGAAAGTCACAGAACTCAGTTAGCTTTCCAAGAGATTCCTTCAAATACTTAAAAATAGGCCAGGTGCGGTGGCTCACACCTGTAATCTCAGCACTTTGGGAGGCCAACGCGGGCGGATCATGAGGTCAGGAGATGGAGACCATCCTGGCTAACATGGTGAAACTCCGTCTCTACTAAAAACACAAAAAATTAGCCAGGCATGGTGGCACGCACCTGTAGTCCCAGCTACTTGGGAGGCTGAGGCAGGAGAATTGCTTGAACCCGGGAGGCAGAGGTTGCAGTGAGCCGAGATCACGCCACTGCACTCCAGCCTGGGCAACGGAGCAACAGTCCATCTCAAAAAAAAAGAAAAAAAATTGAGTAATGTTGTTTAAACTCTTTGGAAGCAGAGAAAAAGATAAATCACTTCCTGATGCACATAGTATTTATGAAGCTAGAATAACTGTGGGAGCAAACCCAACAGAATAAATGGGCAGTTTGATGTCCAACAATGAGGGATTCCAGAGAGCAGGGCAAAGGAGTCTCTCAGAGCAGGAGAATGAAGAGGGACTTCCAGAACATTTTTACTTGAGGATCCACGAACTCTGATCAACTCTCTGCTCCAAAGAACGGTTCTGTGCTTGCTAAATGTAGTAACTGGCAATTGAACCAGTCCTGACACTCTCCCAAATTAGATGTATACGTGTGTGTGTGTGTGTGTGTGTGTGTCTGTGTGTGTGTGGCTGTGAGAGAGTGAGAGAAAGAGAGAGAGGCAGGGCCTCACTCTGCTTGCTCTGTCATCCAGGCTGGAGTACAGTGGCATGATTTCAGCTCACTGCAACCTTGACTTCCCAGGTTCAGGTGATTCTCCTACCTCAACCTCCCAAGTAGCTGGGACTACAGAAGCGTGCCACCAAGTCTGGCTAATTTTTGTGTTTTTTGTAGACTGGGTTTCGCTATGTTGCCCAGGCTGGTCTCCAACTCCTGGGATCAAGCTATCTGCCCGCCTCAGCCTCCCAAAGTGCTGGGATTACAGGCGTGAGCCACTGCACCCAGCCTAGATGTATACTCTTTTCACTTGAGACCCACCTGTCATTTCACTTAAAAAAAAAATCAGATGTTATATTCTGGCATCAATGATAGAATCTCAGATTCCTGTTCTTTATTACAAAACCAAATAAAGTGGGGAGATTTCCCTCCTATGACCCTGAAGACATTCTTATGTCACAGCTACTCCCTTGGCCTGGACTATCGATGGACCACAGAAGTTTCATGGAAACCAGCTAAATAACAAGATAGCTGTGCAAAGCTTTCCTATGTGGTGAAGTCACTTTTATTTAGAAGATAATCAGCTGTTGTCACATCTTCACCTATGCTTAAAAAAAAAAAAAAAAAAAAACACAAAACAAAACACAAAAAACTAGGGTCTGTGCATGAGCCAGGATTAAACTAAGCAGCAAACACACCCAGAGAACTGAACAAAGGAGAGCAAGAAAGGGTTTAGAGATCACATGGATAATTATTTCTAAGGATCGCTGGGTGCTGGGAAAGCGTATTCTAAGGGGATGGTACTGTGGGTAATAAAAAGCTATTTCTGGTTTCGTTTGTTTTTAATATATAATCTTCACTATCCAGCTGACTTAGAAAAAATTCATAAGTGATGCATGTCAGATATCAAATTCTATTAAAAACCTAAAACTCAGCTGTGTTCTTTCCTTCTTTCCCCTTATACCCCAAGGCAAGGAATCAAGGCTTCTAGACACCACCGGATGAGTCAAGGTACCGTGGCCCAGACAAACTAAGCACTGGTTCTGTCACCACATAGACACAAAGGCATTCAAGAAACCACAGCCCTCTGGCTTCGTTGCTCCTTCCTTCATAATCAAATCAACAGAGTGTGTTTGTAGAATTCACCCACAACACAAACAGATGCCGCGAAACACCTTGGAGCGGTTGGCCGGCAGAAATGCCCACTGAGCGGGCTGTGATTCACTCGGGAGGAGGAAGGCCTCAGAGGGCAGCCAATCGAAGACGGACCCAGGGAAAAGGCGCTGGGTTCTTACAGGAAGCGATCTAATTATGTTACTGTAATCCTCAAGCTCGCATTTTTCAGCCACCTCAACACGAACTCACAGACTTCAACGATTATGTAATTACGGAAAACTTCACAACAAACATGAAGATTCCTTCTGGAGGCCACATTGAAGACCGGGATGTGCATTAGAGCGTGGGAGGGAAGCACGCAGCTCACAAAAGGAAGAGCAAAGAGATGTATTGAACCTAAAAGGCTACATTTGAAAAGGGGCCCCTACCAGACCTCCCCTTTTGTGTGCACATTTTTTGCACCTGCAACTGTTTGCGGGCTCGAAAGCAATAGCCCTCCCCCGTCTCCCAAGAGGCCACGCTCTCATGCCTTGGCCCCAAATGTGTCATTTTCCTGCCAGGGGGAGAAATCAAAAGAAACCAAGTTTTTAGAACTTTGCTGTAAAGAAAATAATAGTTTTGAAAAGGATTGGAGCCACATTTTCAGGTTAGACACAGTTGTTAGAGAAATGTCAGAAGGAAAACATTCCTCTTCACTTTCTTTCCTAGCTCGTTGAAGTTCTTCATTTCACTGGGTTCTGGGTGACATCTGTAGCATCCATTTCAGTGCAGGCTGCAGCAGGCTTTTGACTCCACGGCATGTAACTGTGCTCAGACCACCGTGTTCAAAGTCGAGATTCCAAATGGACCTTCCTGACTCTTCACAGAGAAGATGCCATATAAATCATTTCCATTAAAACAAACCTTTGATACCACCAGCGAATTGTGGAATTTTGATAATGATGCTTGTGAATGAAGTGCTGACAAATGGTCTTGCTTTAGATGGTGTTTGTGGGTGGGGCTTGGGTTAGAGCCAGGATCAACCTTGATTTTGGCCACTGATCCATTTCCTCTCTCCCCACCACCCACCTCATATGTTGAGATGAAAGTTACAGCAGAAAGCCTCTTTTGAACCATTATGAACAATTCTATTCAAAGCAGCATCTGTGAATTTTTATAAGACTGGCCAAGATTGGCTCAATTATTTCTCCATTCTCTCCAAGGGATAGAAAGTTTCAAATCAAGGGTTACAATGGAAGCAAAAATGTTATGTTCATGGGAGGTAGAATGCATTGCTAAATAGATGGAAGACAAAATAAAGTTCCTCAGTATACATAATAGCTCAAGGATGAACTTGGTTGAACAGATTAGAGGAACGGATGCAGATAAAATAAACTTCTCTCTCTTTGGTTTAACTTGGGAGACTGAGGATTTTCTATATGGTACAAACCTTGATGAATGTTGAGGATATAGGGGTTCTCATATATCTTATAATATACTAGTGAGTCATCTGGTGAGATGGCTGGAAGTTTTTTTTTTTAAGTAGATATAATCTCACAAGTGAGGAGAAAATAAATCATTGTCTCAGCTAGAGAGAGTGATCCTTTTGAACCATTATATGGTTCAATCTCGTTTTAACATTTTTGAAGTAGGTAGGTTTGGGATTTCTGGTTCCTGTAAAAGCAAAGCCCATGATGGTTCTTTGATTCAGTTGTCTCCTGGGGAAAATGAGGGAAGAAGGTTTAAGTGGTTTGTTATCAGTGGCTACTGAATTACACCTTTTACACCATTACTTTTTTTATTTATATTTATTTATTTTTATTTTTTGAGATGGAGTTTTGCTCTTGTTGCCCAGGCTGGAGTGCAATGGCACGATCTCAGCTCAGCACAACCTCCGCCTCCCAGGTTCAAGCGATTCTCCTGCCTCAGCCTCCCGAGAAGTTGGGATTACATACACCATTACTTTTAACGACAAAACCAGCAACTACTTTTGCACCAGTCCAATATATGGAGGGATTTACTGATGTATGAAATATGGGTTGGGGGTGATTAGAAGAGAGAGATGGAAAAGCTGGGATATCAAGAATAAAGCTTATAGGATTAGAAAAAACAGAAGGAGGAAAGATGAGATAAGGTAAACTCAGAGCAAAGCATGAAATAGGAATTACGTTGGGCTACTCAGTGGGAGAAGTGACAAATGTCTCTTAAACATATGCTGGCCTGACCTTACTGGGGTCAAAGGGACAGTCAAGGAACCTGCCCTGAAAATGCCAAGAGGAGGCTGAGAGCCAAAGAAAGCAAGGGTCAGCCTCCTAGGAGGCCGCCTATCTACACAAATGAGTTTCCCAAGAAAGTCTCATTTATTTTAGGTCTCTTCTGTGGAATAAAATAATTCCCTCTTTGATGGGGTTATATTTGTGGGAGGGAAAGGAGCAGGAGAAAATTCAGTGTCAAGGGCAAAAGTCCACTAAGATGATTCACCTGGGAGATATTTTTTGGAAGGCCTGATACCCTAAGGAGCTAGAAATCAATATTCAAAGATCTCCCATTCCAATGTCATTTAGGCTGCAAGTATGCAGATTTCAGGGCCTGTAGGGGGAACTATCCGGTAGTGGAATCCTAACACATCTTTTCACTTTGTGAAGCTTGTTCTATGGGTAAATTTCATACCGCCTTGACTTGTACGAGTACAGAATGGGGGAAAGAGCAGTGGAATAAAACCTCAACATCCCAGAAATAGTTTAATTACAGTTTCATTTAGAGGAGAAAAGGAACAGACACTTTTTTATTTTCTATTTTATTTTTCTTCATTCTTTGAGAAAGCATGTCATTCATTTGGTTTTGTCTACTTCAGTATTCAAAATTCCCCTCTGGCCAGTACTGGGGGGCTTCTCTTCCAAGGAGAGGGCTCTCCCACTTCCTGGGAACAGGCTTTGTGCGCAGAAGCCCTGGAGAGTTCAGCAGCTGGTGCTGGGAAAGTTGGGGATTCAGGAACCCTGGAGCATCAGCAGTAAGTTCAACAAATAAGGTGTACCAAGGGTTTAAAATGTGCTCACCTTCACTTCCAAGCATAAGAAGAGGAGGCATAGGCCGGGCATGGTGGCTCATGCCTGTAACCCCAGCACTTTGGGAGGCTGAGGCAGGCGGATCACCTGAGGTGCGGAGTTCAAGACCAGCCTGGCCAAACATGGTGAAACCCCGTCTCTACTAGAAATACAAAAATTAGCCAAGCATGGGCACATGCCTGTAATCCCAGCTACTTGGGAGGTTGAGGCGGGAGAGTCGCTTGAACCCAGGAGGCGGAGGTTGCGGTGAGCTGAGATCGTGCCACTGCACTCCAGCCTGGACAACAGAGTGAGACTCTGTCTCAAACAAAATAAAATAAATAAATAGTGGAGGCATTAAAAAAGATTAGAATAAAGAGATGCTAGAAGAAGCTATCTCTTCTTTCCATTTTGTAGATGCCATCAACCTGTTCTTGAATTGCATTCTTTTTGTTTTCGGGTCATTTCTTTCTCCCTTTATCCCAGCATGAAAGGGAGAAAGGGTGGTGGGTTTTAAGAACTAAAGTTTCTATTGTAGGTATCTCTAGTCTCCCTCCAGCTTTGTGAATCTCTCAGCAATCCTGAGATGCTACTTAGGACCCACCCCCAATGCCCCCTTCTGAAGAATGGCCTGATTTATAGACACTCCCTAACATAGTCAGAGGCTATTAGCAACTCTTCAGTTGCCCCACCTTCTAGATTATCTGTCTGCAGTTGGGAAATTCCACTAGCCACTTCCTGAAAACAAACTTTCTACTCTTAAGTCTGTAGATGACAGCTATTGAGTGCCTGGACAACTTGTCTGCCCCATATGCCGTTGTAGAGAAGCACCTGAGCCTTTTGGGCCAGCAAAATCCCTCATTCCTTCTCTGCCCTTACCTAGCCCCGGTCTGTTTCATGGATTTTTCAGCACTTCCCCTATCAACTTGGCTTTTCCCTGTTATTTGTAAAAGCCAAGTTGATAATCCCTCAAATTTTGCCAGTAAATTCATGCAAAATAAAAAAGTGAATCATTATGGATATACAGTTCAAGTTTTGCTAATCTATCCGCAGTATTTATGGAGTGACCAATGTGTCCAGGAAGGGCCTGGTAGAAGAGATTTTTTGGAGGCTATAAAACAACAACTACAACAACAACCAACAGATTAGATGCCTGTTGCAAAATTCAAGATAATCAGGAATCAACTAATACAACATCTATATGGCATAAGAAGTCTTCAAAACACCTCATTAATATATTAACTCACCACAAGTCAGTTTATATTCCAGAGTATAGTTTAATCAAATATTGTTTTGATGTAGCTACACACATATCAAAATTAAAAAATATACATTAAGACTTGGTATTCATTTATTTGTCACCAAAACTAAGCTCTTGAAAACTCGGTATACTAAATATGTGTATTTTAAAAAGATGTTGCTTCTCCATCACATTAATAGAAATAATTACACTTGAAGAGACATAAATTATATTAGTTTTTTATATTGATGTTTCCGAATCAGAAAAAAAGAGTAATTGAATTAAATCTAATGTAAGGGAACAGCCTTAAACTCTTGGACTGGGGGGTAAAACCAGCAGGCAGATCCAGAAGGAAGGTTTGCAGAGTGTTGCTCAGGCAAACAAGATACAAAGGAAAGAAAGTCCTGGATGTTGTTAGGTAGAGCAGGAATATTAATACGTAAGAACATTAGGTCTGAGGAAAGAGTCTTTTTCAAACACAACTACCTTGGAGAAAATTTGAACTGCCATCTCTCAGTGATTCCTTTTAGGATAATTTCCTGTTTGCATGTTTACCATGTGCAATAAAGAAATAGTTCTGTCAGACTTCTAAGAAAAGGGGCTACACAGCTGACTACTGAGACCTACCAGCCCTTCCTAGTCTTGAAACCAAACCTGGCCTGACTCAGAAAGAACTCAGTATTAAGGCATCCCTAAAACTCATCTGGCCAAGATCTCAACTTCTTGATTTATGGGTTTCTGCCTTGTAAGACCTGGCCCCTACCCAGGGATGCCTGAGTCACTCCCAGTAACCTGCCTGTTCCCAGGATTCCTCCTGGCCGCTTGGTTGTCCTCCCGGTGAGTGGAGAACTGCCTCCCTCTGTTTCTCATGCCTAGTACTTTGTGTTGGGTTGTGTGCCACTGTCTGCCTCCCTAAACCTCTACCTATCCCCTGGATGCCCTTTCTGCATCTAATAATCATAATTCCCACTTATTGAACATTCAGTGTGTATAGCAGGCACCTTGCTGGGCATTTCACATATATTGTCTGAACTAAACCTCCCAACAAGGCCATGAGTCATATTATGATTCCCATTTTATAGAAGTGGAATCTGAGGCTTTGCAGGATTAACATGCTAGAAAATGTTGAAACTGGGACTCAAACCCAGATCTGTGTATTCCAGAGGTGGTGCTCTTGGTGGCTTTGCTATCTACTCTGTCTTCAGTTAGGTGGAAATCTGCAGTGGGTCTCTCTCCCCTCAGCAGTGGGTAAGTTTATTCTGGGTCTTTCTCACTGCATCTGTGTTCTGATATATTACAGGCTCCTTCTGACTCGTCCATGTATTTTATAAATAAATGTGCTTTTGTTCATCACCACAGTCCCTCAAAAGACGTCATAAAAGGAAAAGAATGGAAAATTTTGGAAAGGAAGTTTTCTGAGACCATTTACGTGACAAAGAAGTCAGGAAAATGTGGCATTGTTGTGATTATCTTCATCATTTCAGGATCTGAAGTGGTTCAGAAAGAAAGACACTCTGAAAGGAAGATGGGCTTCCAAGGGATGTGACTCATGAGGAGGAATATAAAAGACAGGAGAAAAGTGACTTGTCAGATGGACAATGGGCTTTTATTTGAAGCATATGCAGCCATATGGAAGAATACACCGAGGTGGAAGTTAGGAAGGGAACAAAGAAGATATAAGAAGATGTGGCCGGCTGGGGCTGGGTGAGGGGGTGGGGAGACAGAGCAAAGGAAATGAGTGAGGAAAGACACAAAGACAGGAGACCTTTGTGTACAAAGTAGAGAAACAAATGCCCTACTTTTAGCATCTTGAAAAGATGAATGAAAACATGAATGAAAATAAACTTCTCTTAATGCTATTTTCCAAAAAACTCAAAGAGCTTCAGAAACTTTCTGTAATGCTGTATATTACCCAGGAGAAAATCTTAATCTTCTCTTCTTTGATAGGCAAAAGATAGCAGAAAAGAGTTTCCAGTCTCATAAAAGGATGATTTCTGGAAAAAGACATGAAAAATGGGTTTCCTAAAAGAGATACCAAAAGTTTATCTCTTTGAGCTTGTATATTACCTCAGTAAGCCTCAAGTAGGCCAAAGAAAACAAATCTAGGCAGAAGAAGGGAATTGGCTTCCTTTTCTGGTTCATTTCACCACATCTCTACAAGGACATGGTCATTTGTGTGTAGCCTTCTTTGGTGCCACTTATCAGCCCTCACATAAAAATCTGCAGGTGACTTTTCCTCTGTCTCTGAGGAAATGCCTGTGTCAAAAATCTCTGTTTATAATACCAAGTACCTCAGAAAATGCCATCTGGTGCTCTTGAACTTAACGTTCTTATACAAGTTTATCCTGATGAAATCCTTGGCATTTTCCTGAGGCTTTTCTTGCCTTCCTGCCAAATGTTAATTGGTACCTGTTCCTGTAAGTCTTGAATTCTCCTTTTCCAGCTGCAGAGATCAGCCTTAAGGGCTTTTTTCCTTTACTTCTAAACCTTTTCCCCAAAACTGCATCCTGGTTCCCAGCCCTGACCCAAGCCTTTTCTCTAGGCTCTGCATTTTTGGGGTTCTTTCATTGAGGCCCTTATAGTGTATTCTTAGTTTGGAAACTTGCTTAGTTTCCAATTTCTCTGAAGTGACCTCCAGTTAACAGAGCTGACCTGCCACGCTGGTTTTTTAAAGGTTTGCAAAATACATTCAGTAGGTCCTGCTGTCAGTCACCATATGTGCCTGAACCTCCTACAGTATTGCCATCCAGCTCCTCCTAGATTAAAAACCCACACATATTCTTCCTTTAACATCATTCATTTTCATTTCTATTGCTTTTTATGTAACAACTTAGGCCTGTGAAATAGCAAAATGGAGGGGAAAAATCATTGATTTTGTTGTAGAGAGATCTAATTTAAAAAATTCAAGTCCTGGTTTCCTTCCTTATTTTTTATTTTTATTTTTGGCTCATGGAACTTTGGCAAGTGACCTAACTTCTTATTTCTTTCTCTTTAAAATGAGAGTTTTAAAGATGAAATGAGATCATATATTTAGGTGGCTAGCACGCAGTCAAGTGTACCAAAAACACTTGTTGGATAAAAGAATGAATAAATTAATGACAGGAGCAGCCAAAAGAGACTTTATGGTTTTTGCGTATCCACAGTGAGCTAGCTCTATGGCAACATTCTCTCTGTTTAGTAAGGGGTAACAGATACTTACGCACAAAATGACCAAGCAATGCAGTAGATGCAAATGATGAAGGAACATGCAGGAGCTCTGGCGTACAGAAAAAAGGCACCTAACCCAGTCTTACGATGGAGAAGAACCAGGAAGGAATTCATGACTCACATCTCCTATTAGATCTGTGTCTTTTGGACAATAGCTTTGCCTGCCTATTGTATACTTACCAATGTATTAATATTTGCAGAACAAAATTTTATGTAAGATAGGGTACGATGATTCCATGTTGTATATCACACCACAGAAATTCAACCACCTTGGGTGGTGATGTGGTGAGGTGACAGCTGGGGAATATTAAGTGTGTCTTAGGAAAGATCGACTTTCTTTCCAGGGCCCACAAAAGGTGTATTTTGAAGACTTGATATGAAATATCAAGTGTGGGGATTTGCATACAATTATGGGACACAGGAAAACAGAACTTGCTCCTTGTTTTATTTCCTATGCTGTGTAGCATATATTAAGGCAAAGCCCTAATTTCCACATTACTTAGTTTTGCAGGAACCAGAATTGCTAGTGTCATATGAGACAGTGTTAATGATGTGAGGTACAAATACTCTTGGAAATGTCTCCAAAGTTAGCCATTTTCTATAGATAGATAGATTCCTAATCCTGACAGTTATTTGTTACTTCAATACCACAAAAAGCGTGCTTTTCTTTTCTATGAATTTTTAAATGATACATTTTTATATTAAAATAAAGACTTTTCTCCTAAATGAAAGTGCCAAAAATGCTAGAACTGACTCCACAAATATTTCACCCCCAACGTAAAATATTTTGATTTAATAATATAGTATCACTTTCTACTGGTAAACATTTTCTTCCTAAAGATAGAGAAAGGCCCTGTGTTGTAGATCAGTACTGTTCCTCTATTTCACAGATGGGAGCATTGAGGTATGGGTGTAGCATATCATTTGCCTCAACTTTCACAGCATCTCAGGGGAAGACAGGAAATCTGGTCCACAATGCCTGTATATTTAAGTCTGTTGCTTAGTCATGAGACATAAAGCATCTCAAAAACTACCAATATCATTAAAAATGTCAGTGGAGATCAGTGGTTCCATTCTCAGGATGTGATAAACTGCAGGGAGGAAGATAGATCAACTCAGAACAAAAAAACTACATTTGAAAGCAGCGGAATCTCAACCTCAACTTTGAATATTGTTATTCAAGAACTGGAAATTGATATGAGATTACTGCACTACATTTGGCCACCTTTCAGTAATGCCTATGCTATTCAAATATACTTGTGCAAACTCAGTTTCCAAAAGTTATGAGGGGACTTTTTGTTTAGCAAATTGTTCTTGTAAAACTTGTCTGCTGTTAAACTGTAGACACAGCTCCAAGGAATCTCTTACTAGAAAGCATTGCATTATTCCAACATGAATCACAGATGAAATTGACTATTTTCCCAGGATGTTGTAACTGACTGTGGTTCTCAGCTGAGAACTAGGATACTTTACTACGTCTGTGATTGAAATGCCCACTGAATAACAGTTTAACCAAGCTGGATTTAGTATGAGTTTGTTGTATGTGACGGGTACCCAGTGGAATGTGGTTAGGGCAACTTCCAATTCAACAGACTATGAATTAGAGAGAATGTGCATAGGGGACATTGAACACCACACACTTAAAATCACATTTAAAGTAAATCTATCAAACACTTCTAGGACATTCTGCCTTTCGCCATCTGGATGGCACGTGCAATAAAATTCCAACGTGGAAACAGGAAGTCCCTCTAGGATAAAGACTTATGAGAATGAATTTTTTGTGTGTAGGAAAGTGGATTATGAGCATCATATAAGACTCATTAAGTTCCCAGATGGCCATTGCACTATAATTGGCAGTGCGTAGATCAGGAATACACTTGAAAAATATTGTTTATTGTGTATATTTAAGATATACAACCTGTATATACACACACATATATATATATATATATATATATATATTTATTTATTTTTTTTTTTTTGAGATGGAGTTTCGCTCTTTTTGCCCAGGCTGGAGTGCAATGGCGCCATCTCGGCTCACTGCAACCTCCGCCTCCCAGGTTCAAGCGATTCTCCGGCCTCAGCCTCCCAAGTAGCTGGAATTACAGGGATGCGCCACCACCCTGGCTAATTTTGTATTTTTAGTAGAGACAGGGTTTCTCCATGTTGGTCAGGCTGGTGTTGAACTCCTGACCTCAAGTGATCCACCCTCCTCCGCCTCCCAAAGTGCTGGGATTACAGATGTGAGCCACCGTGACTGGCCTCTATATATTTTGATATACATATAAACTGGAATGATAACTACAAGTCGAGCCAATTAACATGTCTATCACCTCACATATTACTTGTGTATGTGTGTGTGTGGTAAAAGCACCTAAAATCTACTCTTTTAGCAAATTTTCAGTATACAATGCAATATTATTAGCTATAGTCCTCATGCTGTACATTTGATCTCTAGACTTACTCACATAACTGCAACTTCATACCCTCTGACCAACATCTCCCCATTCCACCCCCTTTCCCACACCCCTTGCCACCTCTAGTAATCACTGTTCTATTCTGTCTTCTATGTATTTGACTTTTTTTATTTTTTAAGGTTCTACATGTAAGAAAGATTATGCCATATTTTTCTATGTCTGGTTTCTTTCACTTAGTATAATGTCTTCCAGTTTCACACATGTTGCAAATGGCAGGATCTCCTTTTTAAAGGAATTCCTTTCAAAAATAATATTCTATTACATCTATATATCTATATACCTATCTATCTATATCTATATCCATCTCTATCTATATGCCACATTTTCTTTATCCATTCATTTGTCAAGGGACACTCAGGTTGTTTCCATATTGTGCCTATGGTAAATAACACTGCAAAGAACATAGGAGTGCAGACATCTCTACAAGGTGCTGGTTTCATTTACTTTGGGCATGTACTCAGAAGAGGGATTCCTGGGTCATATGGTAGTTTGGTTTCTTTGTTTTTGAGATGGGGTTTTGCTTTGTTGCCTAGGCTACAGTACAGTGGCATGACCGCAGCTTACTGCAGCCTCCTCTGCTCAAGTAGTCCTCCTGCCTCAGCCTCCTGAGTAGTTGGGACTACACGTACATGCCACCACACCCAGTTAGTTTTTTTGTTTTGTTTTGTTTTTGTAGAGACTGTCTTGCTATGTTATACAGGCTGATCATGCACTCCTGACCTCAAGCAATCCTGCCACCTTGGCCTCCCAAAGTGTTGGGAATAAAGGCGTAAACCACTCTGCCCAGCCTTTATGGTAGTTTTATTTTTAATTTTTTGAGGGGCCTCCACACTGGTTTCCACCACAGCTGTACCAGTCTACATTTCCACCAACAGGATACAAAGGTTCTTCTTTCTCCCCATCCTCCCCAACACTTGTTATCTCTTGTCTTTTTCATAGTAGCCATCCCAACAGGTATGAGGTGACAGGTCCTTGTGGTTTTGATTTGCATTTCTCTGATGATTAGTGCTGTTGAGCACCTTTGCAAACACCTATTGACCATTTTTATGTCTTCTTGCGAATGTACTTTTACTTCCAATCTTACCCTCATTTTTATTGATAGCAAATGTGAGAGAAGGAAATCCGAAGTAAGTGCCATATTTTTTCATGAAACTACCTAGCATTCAAACAGTGCTTTGTTCTTTGAAATTAGTTTTACACATCCCATTTTCCTCTCACAAAAACTGAGTGCAGTAGTTAAAAGGCATTATCATCTCCACTTTTAAAATAAGGTAACTGAGACCCAGAGGAAGCATGCAAGACATTTGCCTAAGATCAGATAATAAGTTGGCAGCAGAACTTAGACTAAAATACAGATTTCCTTTTTTTTCATTTTAGTAGTTATTTGATTTTTTAAATCCTATTGTACAATTTTTCTTTAGGTACTTTTAGATAGACTTGATTATTTTATGATTTCAAATAGCAAATATTTGGCAGTCACTCCACATGAATAACTTCTGTCTTGGTTCTAGGAATGGAATACTCATGGCAAACTTTTTATTATGGAGAAACAATACAATGATCTTTATTTCATGGATCCATGAAGTGAAATAGCATTTTTTTCTACAGAAATGCGAAGCTCCCTTTATTGATTTGTCTTTGTTTTAAAAGTTAAAAGATATAGAAAGGTGTAGTAGATAATATAACAAATATGAGTGTACATCCCACACAATTGACCAGCATGGACACGTTCTATTTTTGCATTATATATATTAATAAATATGAAGCTGATATATCTCTTCATTTATTCATCTTTTGTGTATTTTAATAACATAAAATTCAGATCTTTTGATCCAGAAGCCAGAGATTGTGAGGTCACACAGACCACATGGGAACAGAAAGCTTAAAGGTCTGACAGGAAAAGTTTACCTTACCAAGCTCCTTCCCCAAGTAAAACAGAACCAACAGACCCCCAAAATAATGCTGCTGGGCTTTCCCTGAGGCAACTGTTGGGTCATTATGTGCTGTGTTTTTCTAGAAGCTTTCTTCTAAAGTTTTAGGCAGCACCTTGGCCCACACCTGGCTCTCTAAGAGGCTTTGAGTCATTATTTCTTAAAATGTATTTATTTATTTACTAGCTCCCAGTGAAAGGGAAAGGGGAAAGGGCCTCGGGCAAGGGGAGCAACTGTAGCTGTTATTTGTGTAAAGTAGAAATATAATTGGCTGTTTTTTCTTGTCTATTCAAGTTCCCCAGATCAGCTATTAGAAAGGGAGAGAGCTGACTTAGTACATTTAGACACGTAAAGGAAAACTGAGGTAATGTGAGACCTCAGGGGCTTTTCGTTGTTGTTGTTGAAAGATAAATACTATTTTACACTCAAGTCCTGTAATACATGTGGCATAGGAACTGATGAATGACTCATTTGTTGTTGGAAAGTGAACAAACTTGCCTAATGATATAGTTTTCTTTTCACTGTGTGTGTGTGTGTGTGTGTGTGTGTGTGTGTGTGTGTTGCATATGTGTGTCTGTTCTTTCTGGGCAATGCCTCCCTTTGACTCATCTCATATTTTGAATTATGGCATTTTTTAAAAATTGGCAAATTCATTTCATTCACTGGTTGCTTCTAATTTTAAATATGTGTCTAAAGCAATAGAACTACAAATGAAACCCCAGTCTTTGATTGTTAGGGACTTTGGGGTAGAGAAGGCAAATCAGAACAATGCCAAAGGGATATTTCTGAAAATCCATACTTCAGAGTAGATTGATTTTTCAAAGAATCATGTGCCAAAAAAAAATTAAGGGATATTGATAAAATTGCTATGCTTTATCTCTTTGGTTATAAAAATTAAATACACAGACACACGCTATAAAATTATATCAAATTTATTGTGACAATTCTTTGTATGATTCCTTTGTACTGATAGAACTATTTATTTTTCTTCTATTTGGGCTCCACCTTTTTTCCTGTTTGTGTAATTCACGTCAATGCTTTGCTCGAGATTAAGTCAGAGATGAATTATGGGTTCTGGAATGTGAAATCCTCTGTTTCAGTACATACATATTCAACCGGGGACAGCACCTTCTTGACTGGTAGATGGGAAAGAGCAACCCAGTCACTAAGCACTGGGCTACTTTTTGTGGGTGTTCTTATGCTTGTATGCATTCCTTTTCATCAGTCTTCTCTCAGAATAACTTGGATTTCCAGGTCTCCCAAAGCGTTTTGGAATTCCATTCTGTGTTCTCCTTTGTCATGTGTATTCCAATCCCTATCTGTGCTTCTTTCTACCTTTCTGAGGTGTTATCCATCGACTCCTCATCAGGTGAAGCAATGTGAGATGACAAACTGTGAAAAGCTTTAAGAACACCCTCTTAAATTGCAGCTCTTGAGTCCCAGAGTTCAGAAGGAGTGGGAAAACCATTCTATAAATAAAAATATCTGGAAATACTCAGGAGAAGACTGGCTGTTCTAAAAGTGAATGCTAGTTAACATGGCCAGACAGTTTTTTTTGCATCTTTACTTGGAAAAGAGAATCTATGACACCCTCTAAAATATCAAGCAGTCTTAAGTGGATAATGTTGCTCTAGTTGGTTTCACTGTCAAAGCCATTTAAAACTTCAGCAACTTATGAGATAACGTATCCTAAGGGTCTGATTTCTGAACATGAATTTAAGGGTCCCTCTGATGCCTGTGCTCTAAATACTTCATTAATAACATAAATGATGTCCTCAGTACAATTAAAACAATACTTTGGCTATTGATATTTGTCCCTTTAGGGATTCTTGATTTTATGTGCATGCTTATTATTTGCCCTCATATAAGCACTCACATGATATTGTCAGTAACTGAGAGTTGGATAACCGGCTTGTTTTTCAGGGTACCAATTACTCTTCCTGGCTTACATCTTGTGTGGGCTTTTGGCAGACATCAGCTTCTAGCACCTAGAAGGCACTTCCTTCTCCAGAGTAACTTTATGGAAACAAGGACTTTGTTGCAACTGGCTGAGGTGGAAAGGAACACCTCCTCTCTCTGCTTTACAAAATAAGTGGAGACTAACTGGCCTAGGCAAGTTTTCTGTATTCTTGGATTGATTAGTCCTTGCATTCTCTTTGCCTCTTCTCAGACTGTCTCTAAATTTAGCAATGCGATATGGTACAAACAGTCTTTCACATATGCTGTGTCACCAAGGGGATTTCAGGATTGTTTCATTGGTCTGCCTTGGCAAAGCTGACGCAATCTCCCATTGGTCTGTGCTCAGGAATCTGGGTGGGAAGTGAAAGTACAGACAAGCCTGCCAAGGCGAACTCCATCATGCAAGAGCTTGCTGCTGTGTGTGGGACTGAGACCCAGATTCGGGCCAATTCAAAATGAAAACCTTCAAATGAGTGCTCCGAGAGTAAAATGAAACTGAATCTGCTTGCTACATGTCGATGAGGTTCAAAAGATGGCAACAGTTTTGGGGTGCAAGGTCAAGCTGAAGAGTTAAAAACAGAAAGGAACCTTCTTTCCTCAGCCTAAATAAATATCCTTTCCTAGAGGTATCACTGGGAAGGTGGCACAGAGGAAGGTCAAGTGATCCCCTCTCTGGGGTCCACATGCCCGCTGCTGGGCCACACCTCACCCAGGCCCTTCCCTTGTGAACACCTCACAGAGGGACTGGCTCCAAACTGACCCTGAAGAATTATGTGAAATCCTTCTCGTTTAGAGCTTTAAAGGGTGTAAGAGAATCATGAGGATTTGGAAAAACTAGGACTGGGTCCATGTTTATGCTTGCAGCCTTTTACTAACAAATACATATGTACATATATGTACATATATATATATTTTCCCTTTAATGTTTCATAAGATATTTTTATCACCTAAATGAAGATAAATTAGCTGAGCTTGTTTGGCATAGAACATATCACAATATTTTTTATTTTTAAAAATTTGTTTTTTTCTGATTATCAATTCATACTCATTGAAAAAATAGTCAAATGTTACAGAAATGTGTAATAGAAAACAAGAGGGTTTCCCTTTCATCACAACCCCAGGAATAACTTTCATTAGCAATTTGCTTTATATCCTCAATTTTCTCCCCACAGGTGCTCGCTCTATCTATCTATCTATTTTTTATGAGAATAGAATCTCCTTGATATACTAATAAATTGCTTTTTTATTCTACTCAACTACTTTTCCATGTTTGTTTATAAAGATATCATGTTTAGTTTTTAAAACTAGACTTTAAAAAATATATAGGTTTACACAGAATAAAGAGCACAGAGAACTATTTATTAAAAATAAAAGTGCTTTCCTTCTGTCCTCCACCCCACAGTAACACTGTGGTCTTTGGAATCTTGCAAAAACACACACAAGGGTATGCATATGTACTTGTTTACTTCTGTGTATTTTTTTTTACATAAATGGAATTGCACTATATAGTTCTGTAGCTCAGTTTTTAAAATTTGGTATTAAAATATTCTTTCAATTAGGGCCAAAGGGCATTTAACTTCAAGGTTAGACCCATTCCAGGACGGCAGAGATCATGTCTGTCTTGCGCATCCCTGTGTGAATTTTGCCTGACATGTTGCAAACACTCTGTATGGAAGTCTTGAGGGTCTTCTGCCCCAGTCAGAAAACCTCTGGGAGAACAGTTATCCCCAGACCTCAGACGCTCGACGGATACATGAGAAGCTTTCTTTGATGGATTCGATGTCAGGATCTCCATGTGAACTTCCACTTAGAGGTGTCACGCTACGGTGAGTTCCATTCCTAAGCATGGTAACAATTTGGTGCCCCAAAGTCTATAGGGGAGTGCACGTACATGGCTGGGGAGGGAATAAAGAGGCCAAAGAGGTCAGCAGCCCTTGGTGCTGCTGAAATTCTCCCTAAACCAGCAATCAATAAAATACATCTTATCTTCTTTGGATCAGAAAATTCAACTTTGATAGCAGAACAAGTATTCTTAGTAATTAGTAAGATTATTAATAAAGAATCTTAGATTCTTAGTGGATTCTTTTAGTGAATTACAAAACTAGTTGTGTGCATGCATGTGTAGGCTGAAATAGATCAGTAACAATATTAAATAATGTGTGTATTTGAGTTCTAATATATCAAATTACAATTTATTTAAGATATGCATCCTATAATACTCTTCCTCATCAAACAGTTTCTAATGTGATAGTTGGTTTTTAATTCTCTAGTGCTAGAAAAAGAAAGTGATTCATGTCACTGAATTTGAGCATCATTTCAGGGCATTAAAAAACCCAAATAACATTTCAGAAGACTTTTGATCATAATTTTGGGGTTAATAGAAATTAAAATCAATATATGGTAGCCTTGAGTAAGAGAGAAAACCTATCTACTGGAGAGACTTCAAAGGTCAACGGATCCCAGAAAGGCTCTAACTTATTAGAGACATTTATCATGCATTGCCTTTGGGACATTAAAATGTCACCCTCAGGATTTATGGTTTTTGCAAAATGTGTACAATTTCTGTGGGGAATTTTTCTTATCCCAAAGGACAGGGATAATAGAAAGGAAGCCTTTTATTAGGGCTTACTTTTAAAATGTTCTGAAAGCACTAAAGAGTCAGGATGACTGTTGTCCAGCTGGCTACAGGCAGTTGGCACATAAATCACAAGGAATTGGCCATAGTGAGACTCTGCACAGAACAGCTTGCACAAATTGGCAACTGATCATTCCCTCTCCTTTTTTTCTGTATAAACTGTTTACAGAAAACTACGTGGCAGAGTGTCTGAGAATAGTGACTTTCTAATCCCTAGTAATTCCTAGGAAATGTAATTGTAGGAACAAATTTCATAAAGTGCCTTCAATCTTATATAAATCTGTGTAAATCACAGATCCCTTTAAATGCCGTTTGGACAGCAGAGCTCTAGCTGGAACTGCAACCTGACTTCCCTCTGGAGCTTCCTGAAGGCAGCTTGCCGATTCCCTGGTGGAACCCTTGCCTTCCCAGGCTGACCAACCCTTGCCAACAGCCGTCAGTTCTTTCCAGATAATTCGGGACAATGTCACCCCCTTTGCTGTGTCAAGAACTTGTCCCTTGAATTTTAAAAGCATCTGCCTTTCATAAGAAAACTCAATTTTCTGCTGCTGACTTATTTACACACAGAGTTGCAGATGCCTAAATTGAAGTGACTTGTTGCTATTCTTGGCTGTGAACAGGCTCTCTCTGTTGAAAACTGAAAACCTGTGTGGTGGATGGCACGAGTCCTGTTGAATGGTGCAAACGTCCCCTGCACAAAAGCACTATTAGGATGAATGAGAAATGACAAAGTGAGAACTGGACATAATTTGTTAACAGCTTCCGAAGTTGATGAGGATCAATGAAGATCCTCTTGGAATGCAGGGTATCCATGTTCTTCTTTCAACTTGCACATCATAATAAAATAATAGTTTGTGTTTGTACAAATGTATAAAATAAGTAAGTATCATGTTAAAGACATAGATCTGTGAACACAGAGCTGGTAAAGTTTTCTTTCTGCTGTTCGCATGGGGAAAATCAGATGGCCCAATGTAGAAATGGACACTGAATTTGGTTGTCATCCAAATGGGTCCATGTCACTCTTCAAAATGTATCTCCAGTCCTGCCCCCTTCTCCATTTGTGCTGTCACTGACCCACCCTAGGCCTCTAGGATCTCTCACCTGGATGATGTCTGTACCCTGCTAAATTGTCCCTCTCACTGGCTTCCATTAATTTATATTTTTGGACCATTGTCAAATTGTGATCCATATATTACCCATACCTATTATGTTATTCCCGTTTATAACCTTTTGGAGTTTTTTCTCACCTTACAGAATGAAGTCCAACTAAGACTCTCAGTGTCACCTCTGCCTGTTGCTCCAGGCTCAGTCCCACGCTTCTGTGGGCATCCTATGCTAATAGGTTTGCATTCCTCATGCTAAATGATCTCTGTCACCTCTGTGCCTTTGTTTCTGTTGCCCTCTCTACCTGAGACATTTTCCCCTTTCTCTTGGCTGGGCTAACTATTGATTATCCATTAAAATTCAACTCCTATACTGCCTTCTCCAAACATCCTTCCCTGGCACACTGTCCATCAGGGTAGGTAAGCTGCCCAGCCCCTTGTGGGCCCCCTAGGCCTGCAGGCTTTGCTCTCACTGCACTTGAATATTGGAGCATAGTAACTGCAATGTTTGGAGTGTTTTTCTCCCCTGCAAAGTTCACATGTTGAAATCTAACCCCCAAATTGATGATATTAAGAGGTAAGGCCTTTGAGAGGTGATTAGGTCATGAAGCCTCCAACCTCATTAATGGAATTAGTGTCTTTATAAAAGAGGCCCAAGAGGGCTTGTTCACCCCTTCGGCCATCTGTGAGTTGGAGAGCTAGCCCTCACGAGACACTGAATCTGGTGACAACTTGATTTTGGACTTCCCAGCCTCCAGAACTGTGGAGATAAATTTTCTGTTGTTTATGAATTATCTGACCTAAGATACTTTGTTATAGCAATCTCAATGAACTAAGATAGTAATCTAATTATGCATCCTCTGGTCTATGACATGCTTGAACACATAAACTGTAACTTATTCATTGTTGTGTTCTTACCCAAATACAGCACCATGTCTGACATATAGTTGGTACCTCATAAATGTCTGATGAATGAATAAATGAGGCTGGATAGGCAACATGAGGTAAAAGAAGAGTTTATATTTTCATACTAGGTTTATGGGGTTTATAGTAGGTTTTATATAAGATTTATGGTAGGTTTTACATAAGTTTATATAAGGCTTATAAGAAATATATGCTTATTTATAAATAAGTAGAATAATTAAAAATAATTTATATAGCTTAAAAACACATTAGAGAGCATCTAGTCCTATGCTTTTCTTTTACAAATGGGCAACCAGAAGCCCGGAGAAGTTATGACCTGTCCAAGTCCCCACAGTAAGGTAATAACCTCTGAACAGATCCACATATAGTATTTGTGGGGCCCACTGTATGAATTGAGGTCTGTACAATATATGCTTTAATATTTATGTTCAAGTAAAGAATATCACGATTCCCTAATGGCACATTTAACCATACATATGTACAAAGTAAAGAACACAAAGTGCTTAATATTGTATACTGTTCCTCAGCCGCCATGTGAAACTAAGGTAAATACCACACTAACTCTTAAATATTTCTGGAACCACCAATTCAAAGTTGAAGAGGAGCAAGAAAATTGCAGCTCAGCACTACTGGGAAGTGATACTTGGTTTTGCGATTTGAAAGGACTTGACAAGTTAATTAATTTGTCTTTTTCTTTACCAAAGTGCTCCTGCGACCTAATACTCCCCATATCCCAAAGCATCGCCCATCTCAGCTGTCAGCAGTGGCACAGACTGCAAGACTTCATGGCATTTGGTCACAGTCCTTCTGTCCTGATGACATCAGGCGAAAGAAGTGCCACAGTGTTTCCCTGGGGCCTGAAGAGTATTAATCACACAGTCAGATGTTGGGCTGTGTGATGCCAGGACTGAGTATCCATTTGTTGGTTAATAAGTGTGTGTGCTTATGATATGGGAAGTCCTCTAAAGCCAAGGGCCCAGGGCAAGAGTCCCTCTTGCCTCACTCTATGAGCAATATTAAATGGGAAAGAAATTCATACACAGTAACTATCAAGCTCGCCATTAAAATGCCCTATTAAGGTATTATCTGAGAATTTAGAATAAGGTAATAGTGCCTTAGGGTACCTAATACAGGTTTTTTACATTCTTATGGCATTGCATTTAGGATCATCTAAAGTATAAAGGTCTAAGGGGAAAGAACAAGAAACTGGGAATTTGCAGTCCTGGATTGTTTTCTTAAATCTACTAATTACCTACTGGGTAACTTTGAGAAAACACAACCTGTTAATGGTTAGCCATTTCAGTTTCTCTACCCATAAAATAAGCCATAAATTATCTACACCCATGCAAAAGTGCTGGGAGAAGAAATGTTCAAATGAAAGGTATTGTAAAAGTATAACATGGTTTTACAAAGTTTAAAAGCTGTTCTGACCTCCACTTAAATTTACATGATGTCAGACTTCCACAGAGAGGGTCTCCAATAGAACTAGTCTTAGATGCAGTCATGTGTTTTCTTTTAGCTACTCAAAATGAGTAACTAAGAAAGGTGTTTTATAAATCCAATCTATTTTCTTGAGAAAATGAATGAAGTTTACGTGTAACATATACCTATCATGTTAAAAGACTTTATTGTGAAGATAAGAATGTTGGCTGAGAGCCTCTTCCTTTCTATTTATATCCCATCTCTTGTCAGCATGGTGCCTGTCCCCTTCTGGGCTGCCAGAGACTCCCTACTTCTCCTTGACTGGTTATAAAACTGCCAGTCTTTTGCCTTCCCGGGCCACATTTAAGCTGTTCTGAGTTCTTGAATCTGCCAGAACAACCTGTGATTTGGATTAAGGTTGTATCAAGAAACTCAAAGACCCTGAGACAAATGTGGTTAAAAGCAGATATTTTCTTGATGTAGGACTGGGGACCAACATCACAAGCTTTATTAAGGAGGCATTCCAAGAGAGCTGACCACACCAAAACAGTCTCATGTGTTCTGAAGGGCTATGGTTTCCCTGCTACATGGCTGGAGTCATTCTTCCCTCACAAAGCACATTGTGCTTTATAGATGCAGAGAGAATACATTTTGACCTCTAATTCAGGCATGGAAACAAGCAGTGCTGAGCTGGTCTCTGGTGACTCCCAGGGTCTGGAACCACTGGACAGAGCAAAGTTGGGGTGGGCTTTGATGACCTCTTTCTGAGGTTCTAGGCCAACAAACTAATCACAAGGAATGGGCAACTCGTAGTGCTGCCTGGGAGGCAGATGATACATTTGCATTTTCCTTTTTCCATGGTGAGGCAGTTCCTCACTTTGAGAGAACCATGATTCTCATGGCATGTATTTCTTATTTTCTTTAGCTCCCTGTGCCAAACTCTCTCCTCAGAACCTGTCACAGCCTTAGCCACTATAGATGCTCAACAAATATTTATTGAATAAACCAACAAATAAAACATCGATTCCTTATTCTTCTGTTGGTATTCCATTAAAAAATGGATACCCCACTTACAAGAACTTCAGAAGAACTTTCCCATTCTAAAGTTCCCAGAAATCCAAATGGACAAAATATTTCCATTTTAATTTTTAAAGATCAGAAGAATGCGGTGACCACAGTTTATATTTTCCCTCCTATTCTCCTCAGGGCCTGTGTTGCTCATTTAAATGCAATTTGCCGTATGTTTGGGTCAGTGGCCTCAGTCCGGAGGCTCTTACAGTAACTTGGCACTGTGGAAATCCCAGAACTTCGGCCAGGGTCTGGAGGAGACGCGTGGGGTTGGGGGCACTGAGGGCCACTCTCATTAAGCCTCAGGCAGTGGTCCGGCCTGCCTTGGGCAGGAGATCTCTGGACTAGTTAGCTTGGTTTAGCATGGAAACAGTCAGCAATGCCTGAGAAAGCCACGAGGCTGGTCAAGATGACTAGGAAGATTATAAACCAGAAAACTTCCGCCTTGGTATTTGAAAACCACATGGAATTTTACAACATTCTTGCCTATTAACTGCTGGGAAGGGCACTACCTTATTGCCTTGTGCATAATGGAACCAATCTTTCCCCTCAGAGGCCCCCGTGTTGCTTTGATCAAGTTCAAAAGATGAGGGGAATGATGACTAAGGGCCTTGGGAACCAGACTGAAGAATCTCACAGACATACTCCAGGGTTTTTTGGGGATTGTTTGTTTTCTTTTCTGACGCATCATTTTGGTAAACAATTCCTATAGTCTGTGCACTTATCAAATTCCTTACCCAAATATTTGCTATTTATAAAATAATCAAGGAAACAGACTTGTGTTTATTATTCCTAAATCAGCCACAGTTTGATGAATTAAAAACAGTCTTACTTTTTCCTCCTTCCTCTCCCTTTACCAGCCTCTTGTAAAAGTGCCAGCATTATACACCCAACTCTCTCTTTAGACAGTAAAAATGAAAAATAAAAGTGACCTTCGTGAACTGTGCATTGCCTCTGCATAGTCTGTTAGACTTCGGGCCAGCAGCCAACCCCCCTTAGCACCAGAGGTAGATCTTTGGAAGCGATTGAGTTGGAAAGGGATACAGTAAATGTCTGTTTCCGGTTCACAGGGGCCTCAGCGTCACCACATCGTTTGGACGTCTGACCAGTTTCCTGACTTTGAGAGTCTCTTACTTTAAACATGAGGGATCAGCCCTAGAAAGGAAAGGAAAGACACACGCAAGAGTCTGCCTCTGACTCCACCGGCGGCCACTCTCAGGATGGGTCCTCCAGACGGGATTTAAACAGAACTGTTTTGATAGGGACAGTGCTTTCTGTTGCTGTCCTGGGGCAGGGTGATGGCGAGGACACAGGGTGCTTTCAGATCCTCTGCGTGGACAAGACCAGCTCTGGACCAGCTTCCAGGAAGCCCCACTGGTAGCGACAGAACATGTCCAATTCAGAAAGCCCTTCAGGGCTGGTTCAACTGGATATCGTATTTAAATGGATCTATTTATATTTCATATGTGTGAAAGAAAGGCTTTGTTGGATGAACACATTTACACTTTTCTTTTTTTTTTTTTTTTTACTGATTAAAATTTTATTATTTTGGCCAGGTGTGGTGGCTCACACCTGTAATCTCAGCACTTTGAAAGGCCAAGGTGGGTGGATCACTTGAACTCAGGAGTTCAAGACGAGCCTGAGCAACGTAGGAAGTCCCATCTCTACCAAAAAAAAAAAAAAAAAAAAAAGTAGTGGGCTGTGGTGGCACATGTGTGTAGCCCCAGCTACTCAGAAGACTGAGGCAGGAGGATTGCTTGATTCTGGGAGATGGAGGTTGCAGTGAGCTGAGATCACGCCACTGCACTACAGCCTGGGTGACAGAGTGAGACCCTGTCTCAAAAAAATTATTTTTTCTAATTTGCAAATTGTAATGTTTTATTTTTTGTAGGTACATAGTAGGTGTATATATTTATGGGATACGTGAGATGTTTTGATACAGGCATGCAATGTGAAATAAGCACATCATGGAGAATGAGGTATCCATCCCCTTGAGCATTTATCCAATCACACTTTTTAAGTTATGTTAAAATGTACAATTAAGTTATTATTGACTATAGTCACCCTATTGAGCTATCAAATAGGTCTCATTCATTCTTTCTATTCTTTTGTACCCATTAACCCCACTTAAACTTTTCTTTCTGAAAGAGACAAACTTGCTAAATTATCATGAGGAGAGAACCAAAGAATTCTAATGAATCATTTTATTTAAAAAATAACTACAGTTATCCTTTACCAAACTAAAATTCCAGGTCTGCAACAACTTCAATTTGGCACAGAGTTGCTGCAAAGCTTAATGTGTATATTTACACACTTCAGCCCTCTTAAAAGCCATCCTACTATTGATGTCCCCATCGAGTCCTTAGTTTCCTGAGTATGTTTCTGTGTTTCTAAGTGGAACAGCAAGTCTCACCTACCTTTAGAGTCCACGCTCTAATTGCTTTCATTCCTTTATAATATGCTGAGCTCACTTAAAAGCTGGTTTCGGCCGGCCGTGGTGGCTCACGCCTGTAATCCCAGCACTTTGGGAGGCTGAGGCAGGTAGATCACCTGAGGTCAGGAGTTCGAGACCAGCCTGGCCAACATGGTGAAACCCGGTCCCTACTAAAAATACAAAAATTAGCCGGGTGTGGTGGCGGATGCCTGTAATCCCAGCTACTTGGGAGACTGAGGGAGGAGAATCACTTAACCCAGGAGGCGGAGGCTGCAGTGAGCCAAGATTGTGCCATTGCACTCCAGCTTGGGCAATGGAGCGAGACTCCATCTCAAAAAGAAAAAGAAGTAAAAAAAAAAAAAGCTGGTTCCTACTCTGCCAAGGTGAAACTGTTGGTTGCTAGCTTTTGAGGAGAATGGGCTCTGTTTGGCATGATTTGGCTGAGAGAGGCAAAAGCATGCAGCCTCCCACAGGAAACAGTGGGAGAAACACCAGCAGCAGATGTAGGCAGGTGTTTATGGAAAATGGTGCACAACATATTCAGAAGTAAAAATTTCATATTCGTGAATACAAATTTCATTTACCATTATGAAAATAAACATTTCAGTAAATCATTTCATAACTAGAGGGATCCCAGAGGCAGGAGTCATCTCACCTTCCAAAATAATAGCAGCCAGCCAGGGTATGGCAGTGGCAGCAATGACACTTCTACCTCTAGCTGCCAGTCATAGGCATCCTAGCAACCTCCGTCAGGAGAAGAGTGGGAGGGAAAATGTTTTTTTTTCCTCCAAGCATTATGAAACAACTAGGGAGGCTAGTCTCTGAGGATTTGATCTAAGGCTTGCCCAAATTACTTTCTCTCAGGAACTTTTGCCTTGAACCAATTTTAGGCACCAAACTAGTTCTCTCTTGCTGGAAGAACGTGATTGTATTGTCTGAAATTGTGCATGCTTCCTTGTAGGATGCCAGTGGAAAACCCCAACCATGCCCTTTCCCACTAAATTATTAGGATTTCACTTTCCAGTAAGTGCAAAAAGAACATGCAAGCATGGCTAAGAGGTTTTTTCCTAATTAAAAAGCTACACTTTTTATCTTAACATTTCTACTTCTGTAAGCTTTATGTGGGCATGAGACCATACCATTTGTCTTTATATCCCCACAATACCCAGTAATATTTATGTACATAATTGGAGATGAATAATGATTCTCTTAGATAAAGAAACTTGTCCACCCACCTCTACCACAAATGAAAATCCTTTTTCTTATAGAACGTTTTGGCCAAGCAAAGGCTCATGATATCTGTAATATCTGTGATAGAGAAGCAGTGAGGACAGTTCTTGTTCCACAGTCCAGCATGAAATTCTAGAATGATGATTGGCCTTTTCTGTTCACTTTCACTCTCTTGGAGGGAAGGAGGAATGTGAATAATTGAAAAACGAGTTACAACTCAAACAAAACACATATGAATTTGGCTTTGCTCTGTGGTGAATCCCACAACTCGATAGTGCCCTCCACTCTTTTCTGTCTGTCCTTAACTCAAACCTCTGTCTAGTTGACCAAGACCCAGCGGGGAGGAGGATCCAGGAAAAGGTTCCAGAGTGGGGATGGGAGAAGGTGCTGGAATGAAGGACTCAAGAGACGCATATGAAGCTCATTTTGACGCTTTATCACTTTGTATTGTTGGGAAATGCTTGTTCTGTCTTCATGCCCGAGGTTTCTTCTTGTCAACTTGGATGAATGGACTATAGAATGTACACATTTCCTGCTTGCACTGTGATTGAAAGTCCCATATAAATAAAAATTAGTTGACCTTTGCATTGTTGCGGTATTATGCCAAATGCAGAAAAGCTTAAGGGTATAATAATAAAAGCTAAAATGGATAAACTAAGTCTGACTTAGAGAATTATCAAAATCTCAAAGCATTTCAGGGACAAAAAATGATTTTTAAAAAGTAAACATTTATATACTTTTAACTCAATATTTTATCACTGTTTCCTCCTACAGCTTATTTAAATGCACATTTCAGTTATAATAATTTTGAGCAAATCCCCCAGTTGACTTGAATGTGTACAAACTTGCTCCTGGCCATTTGAATCTGATGCAATTCAGCAAATTTTGAAATTTGTATTCCAGTTATTCAAGTAAATGAATAGTGTCATTTGATTATTTGACGTGATTGTTTTTTTAAAAGCAGTTTTGAAAAACTGCTTCTGGGTATCAATACTAAAATGAAAACACTGGCTAAAATCATAAAAGCAGGAAAATTAATTTCAGGGCATTTTAAGCCTCCTCTGCTTCCTGGGCTCACAGGGCTTCAGAAGTGGAGAATCATTCTCTGATGTCACTGTTCTCTGAAAGCTGATCCATTCAAACCCATATGGTGGACATCTTTGAATCACACACTGGTTACATTTTTCAGTGCCTCAGAAAGCAGAATTTCCCCTCTTTTAATTCTCAAAAGCAAATTTGAATGAACTGTTTTACCCACCTGCAGCTTCCTCTGAGGAATATAACTCTTTAATTCAATTAATAATGTCCTCATATTCTACAACCTCCAAATTATCCTAAATTATTAAATCTTAATTATTTGGGTTTAAAATTAAAATAAACAATTTTAGTTTTAAATCTAAACCATTGTTACTGATTCTGAGGTGGGAAAATGGAGGACTTTTTTAGAGAAGCATCATAAAGATCTTACACAAAGCCAGAAAATGTCCCATTTCTTTCTCTTTTTTTTTTTTTTTTTTTTTTCTGAGATGGAGTTTTGCTGTTGTTGCCCAGGCTACAGTACAATGGCACGATCTTGGCTCACTGCAACCTCCACCTCCCGGGTTCAAGCGATTCTCCTGCCTCTGCCTCCCGAGTAGCTGGGATTACAGGCATGTGCCGTCACGCCTGGCTAATTTTGTATTTTTAGTAGAGATGGGGTTTCTCCATGTTGGTCAGGCTGGTCTCGAACTCCCGACCTCAGGTTATCCGCCCACCTTGGCCTCCCAAACTGTTGGAATTACAGGCGTGAGCGACCACGCCAGGCAACGTCCCATTTCTTTAATTCTCTACTGCAATCTACATCTTTGCTAATCAATAGAGAGTCAACATGGTTCCACAGATTTTGGAAATGCAAAAACTTTTGGCTTTTAAAAGCCCCCTTCAAGCAGAAAAATCTATCTGCGGAACAATAAAGACCATATAAGAGAAAATGGAGTGTGGGCCCTCCCTACTGGTTTATGCCTCAGATAGAGGTCCCTGGTGGTAGGGGCCTAGATGGAGAGACAGTGTAATAGAATTGCATTAACACAGTGTCCAAGAGTGCAGAATCCACAAATGGTTGATGGGCAGGCCTCTCCTGGTCTTTGTCTCCACCCTGTCTGGCTCACAACTCTACATTTCTATGGTTGCTTCGCTCCAATTAAACTTCAAGCTCAGCTTCCATCCTATGCAAACACCTTTTAATGTTTCTAGATCTCTTTCCTACCTGCACACATCCTTGTTTTGCATCTTTGTCTTGGAAGGACAAATAGCATGGTTCAGATAACGAAGGTTGTGCAGGAGAGGAAGGTTGAGGAAAAGGTGGAGGATCGTCAGATTCAGAAAATTGTGGTAACTGTAGGGGGTCTCGGGATTGGTATGTCATCAGGACAGCACGTACTAAGGCCCAGTCACCCCAAATAGTTACGGGAACATAATTTCCTGTGGAGACCAGTTCCCTGAATGTTGTACCAACAAGATCCCATAGTTCTACATCTAAGGTTCCTTTTTCAGGAAACCAAGGACAGTATTTTTCTACTGACCTGAATAGAGTGAGCATATTTTCCATAGGCACTTAACACCACCCTGTTTTAACAGGAGTTTAATATAGCAGAGATAAGCATGATGCTTACACTCTGCATGATCCATAGTTAACCCAGACCTTACACAGACTACTGACCACTCGTCAGGGAGTCGAACACGCGTATCTGTGGACCAAGCCGATTGACGTTTCACTGCACGTACCAAAGGGAATCGGGTTCCCTCATGCATTTAGGAAAAAAGAAAGACCACGTGGGTGCCAGATATCAGGGAACCTGCCCCGATATTCATGTAGGTTCTTTTCTATTTTCCTTAAGCATCGGCCGGCTTAAGAAATAAAGGGACAGAGTACAAAAGAGCAATTTTAAAGCTGGGCATCCAGGGGAGACATCACATGTCAGTGGGTTCCATGATGCCCCATAAGCTGCAAAACCCAGCAAGTTTTTATTAGGGAGTTTCAAAAGGGGAGGAAGTGTGCGAATAGGTGTGGGTCACAGACATCAAGTACTTTACAAGGTAATAGAATATCACAAGGCAAATGGAGGCAGGGCGAGATCACAGGACCACAGGACTGGGGCAAAATTAAAATTGCTAATGAAGTTTCAGGCACCATAGTCATTGATAACATCTTATCAGGAGACAGCGTTTTGAGATCAACCGGTCTGACGAAAATTTATTAGGCGGGAATTTCCTCTTCCTAATAAGCCTGGGAGCGCTATGGGAGACTGGAGTCTATTTCACCCCCGCAGTCTCAACCATAAGAGATGGCCATGCCCAGGGGAGCCAGTTCAGAGACCCACCCCCCAGGTGCGCATTCTCTTTCTCAGGGATGTTCCCTGCTGAGAAAAAGAATTCAGCGATATTTCTCCCATTTGCTTTTGAAAGAAGAGAAATATGGCTCTGTTCCGCCAGGCTCACCAGCAGTCAGTTTAAGGTTATCTCTCTTGTTTCCTAAACATTGCTGTTATCCTGTTCTTTTTTCAAGGTGCCCAAATCTCATATTGCTCAAACACACATGCTGTACAATTTGTGCAGTTAATGCAATTATTACAGGGTCTTGAGTCAACATACATCCTCCTCAGCTGACAGGATTAAGAGATTAAAGTAAAGACAGGCATAGGAAATCACAAGGGTATTGATTGGGGAAGTGATAACTGTCCACGAAATCTTTACAATTTATGTTTAGAGATTGCAGTAAAGACAGGCATAAGAAATTATAAAAGTATTAATTTGGGGAACTAACAAATGTCCATGAAATCTTCACAATCCATGTTCTTCTGCCATGGCTTCAGCCGGTCCATCCATTTGGGGTCCCTGACTTCCCGCAACAAACATGGTTCCACAGATTTTGGAAATGCAAAAACTTTAGCTTTTAAAAGCCCCCTTCAAGCAGAAAAATCTATCTGCTGAACAATAAAGACCATATAAGAGAAAATGGAGTGTGGGCCCTCCCTACTGGTTTATGCCTCAGATAGAGGTCCCTGGTGGTAGGGGCCTAGATGGAGAGACAGAGTAATAGAATTGCATTAACACAGTGTCCAAGAGTGCAGAATCCACAAATGGTTGATGGGCAGGCCTCTCCTGGTCTTTGTCTCTACCCTGTCTGGCTTACAACCCTATATTTCTACGGTTGCTTCGCTCCAATTAAACTTCAAGCTCAGCTTCCATACTATGCAAACACCCTTTAATGTTTCTAGATCTCTTTCCTACCTGCACACATCCTCGTTTTGCATCTTTGTCTTGGAAGGACAAATAGCATGGTAGAATTTTTAGACTGAAAATAAGATGTGGTTCTAAAAGTACATAATGTCACCATGTACTCATGAGCTTTTGATTCATGCCTCATTCCAACTGTGGGGACAGCCCACTGTTTGCACCAGGCTAATTGCTACATATCCTGTAAGACCTGGTGATGCCTCATGTGCCCTGTGGAGCCTTTCCAGCTCTCCCTTCCTCTGGGCTTCCCACATATCCTGGGCAACTTCCACCATAGCTTTTGATAGACTGTTATGTGCTAAATTGTGTCTCTTCCAAATTACTATGTTGAAGGACCCCCAAGACCTCAGTGTCACTGTATTTGAAGATAAGGTCTTTAAAGAGGTGACTAAGTTAAAATAAGGCTGTTAACATGGGCTCTAACCTAATATGGTTGGTGCCCTTACAAGAAGAGGGAGAGACACCATAGCTGCTCCCTCAAAAGGAAAGACCACGTGAGGACACAGAGAGAAGCCAACTATCTGCAAGCTGAGGAGCAAGACCTCAGGAGAAACCAAAGCCCAAACCTGCTGACACCTGGATGGGGCTTCCAGCCTCCAGAACTTGTGAGAAAATACATATCTGCTTGTTTAAGCTGCCCAATCTGTGGTATTTTGTTATGGCAGCCCTGGCAAACTCATATACAATCCTATGAATTGTTGCCTTATCTATCTCTACTTCTGTATTGTGAATGTTCTCTCTCTCTCTCTTTTTTAATGAGACAGAGTCTTACTCTGTCCCCCAGGCTGGAGTGCAGTGGTATGATCTCGACTCACTGCAACTTCGGCCTCCCAGGTTCAAGCGATTCTTGTGCCTCAGCCTCCCGAATAGCTGGGACTACAGGTGCACACCACCAGACTCTGCCAATTTTTTTTGTATTTTTAGTAGAGACAGGGTTTCACTTTGTTGGCCAGGCTGGTCTGTAACTCTTGGCCTCAAGTGATCTGCCCGTCTCGCTTTCCCAAAGTGCTGGGATGTATTGTGAATACTCTTAAAAGGCATTTCTCTATTTACAAAACTTAGCAGAATGCCTGGCACATGTCAAGAAACGTTTGTTGAATAAATAAATAAAGAAGCATCTTCCTGACTCTGATCAGCATCTAATCACTTGCTCCCTTATTTTCCTCCCTACTTGTATCCATTCTTTACCATCCTAATACTAACAGTTTGAACACTTGTCTGTATCTCACACCTAAGTCCTTAATGCTGTTGGGTTTATTCCTAGCCTTCAGAGGTGTCACAGGAGACATCAGTCGTATCTGGAGCCACTCTCCAGACATGGGACATCCACACAGAACTTGGGCTCTGTGGTTTCACATCATGGCAATATACTGAGCCAACAGATTCCAATGAGTACAACCAGCAAAATCATGGTCCATATGCCCCTTTCCTAGAAGCCAAGCTAGCAACTCAACCTTGAGGCAGCTGAAACTTCTCCTAAGAAGAGCCTCTTGTGGCTGCTAGTTCTCAAGTAGGTGATTAAAATGAGAGAGGAGGTAGCCTGGTTACTGACCAAGTAAATATCAAAAAAAAGGGTTGAAAGTCGGCTCTGCACAAAATTGGGAGCTGCCTCACATTCTGAAGTCATTACTCCAAGAAAGTCCTCTTACATCCAGAGTTTTCTTTTTTCTCAAATTATGGGATACCTACATATAACCACTCAGAAAGATCACATTTGTGAGAATAAAACATGATTATACCTCAAAAACATTTCCTTTCAGCATCACTCTGCTCAAGTCTCCTGGGCCCCAATGAATTCTGATTGAAGAAGAGCCCTGGAGTATTTACACATCCATAAAGGCTCCATTTGTTTTTATATATACTTACCCTCTGCCTGACTCTGCCATTCTTGCTTAAGAAACATTATGTTGAAATGGAATGATATTTTATGTGAGCGAGGGTGTGGGGTGAGTCCTCTTGTAAAAGGGTGGCCTTGTCTTGATACAAGTAGACTCAGGATGACCCAGGCTCTGGATCTTGGTTAGCAAAGTTTGCAGTGGACAGTGTTTGAATCCAGTGTTTGAAGGAATATTTCCTCCTGTAACATGGTTTT
This sequence comes from Pan troglodytes, assembly GCF_028858775.2. NCBI lineage: Eukaryota > Metazoa > Chordata > Mammalia > Primates > Hominidae > Pan > Pan troglodytes. The sequence goes on from NC_072403.2 coordinate 117,535,846, forward strand.
GTAATGGAAAGTCATTTTATTTTCAGGTCCCATTTTGTTTTGTAGGTTTTTTTTTTTTTAATCCCAGCTTAAATAGTAAGTCTAACAATTACAAATTCTTTTCCATGGATGTTTAAGAGTACAGAGTTCTTTTAATGTTCCAATGATACTGAAATACTTTGTACCAGTTTCTTTTGCATTCCCAAGAAGTGTTATAATGCAGACTGCACGCTTAAAAGAAGGAATGTTCTAAGTTTTAGTCCAAGATGCCCCGAGGTGAGAAATCAAGAACGAGGATCTCATCTATGACTTGAGATAATAATGAGGATCCTTCAATAAATTCCCAGGGCTGTCTCTTATAGGGACTCAATCAAGTCAACTCCATATTAAATGTCTGTTGTGTGCAAGGCATAATATGAGTGCCTTGAGAGCCATAAAGAACAAAAACCTTTGAAATGTTTCTGACCCTCAGGAGTTTACAGCAAAGTTAGGAACAAAAATTTGAATCATGATCAAGCTTTTAATAAATCTAAATAAAAATAAAATATTTCAATAGCAGCTCAAAATAAAAAGAGACAACAGCTTTCACAAGGCTGTCCATGGTTAATTGCCAAGTGAACTCTACAAGCAGACCTCAAAGAGGGCAGTCCCAGGAAGGCATCTTTCAGGACAGGCAGAATAGGTAGGCTGGCAGGAGGCAAAACAAACTCACCTGGTTCTTGTTGGGTTGTGAGGTCAGGCTGATCTGAGCTCACCTCCACCAAAGGTGACCTGGGACAAGTTCTCTTCCACTCTGAGTTTGTCTTCTCACAAGAAAACAGGTAATAAACTCCGCGCCTACCTTTGAGTGGTTGTGAGGAGTAGATGAGAGCTGTGTAAGTGAATTATTGGCATAGAGTCTCACACATATTACATCTTTTTTGTTTTTGTTTTTGTTTTTGGGACGGAGTCCAGGCCGGAGTGCAGTGGCGCTATCTCGGCTCACTGCAAGCTCCGCCTCCCGGGTTCACGCCATTCTCCTGCCTCAGCCTCCCTAGTAGCTGGGACTACAGGCGCCCACCACTGCGCCTGGCTAATTTTTTGTATTTTTAGTAGAGGTGGGGTTTCACCGTGTTAGCCAGGATGGTCTCGATCTCCTGACCTCGTGATCCGCCCGCCTCAGCCTCCCAAAGTGCTGGGATTACAGGCGTGAGCCACCGTGCCCAGCCACACATTACATCTTATGATACCAGCCATCATATTATGTATTGATTATGTCTTTTAGTTTATTGTCTGTTTTTCCTACTCCAAAATAAACTCATGGAGGGTAGGTATTTAGTATTGTTCCACTCTTGGATCCATACTGTCTATGTTACTACCTGGCACACAATAAATACCTAGTACATATCTGTTGAATGAATAAAATCAATGAATAATTAATTTAAACCAAAAAAACCCAGCAAAGCTCATATAATTGTCCAACCATATCTTTTTCATATTTTTTTCTCATCTCTGTCCATTTTCTTCAATTTCGTGAGCAATAAGAGATGTTGCAAGCAACAGGCTAAGTTCCAAAAGGAGCAAGATCATTTGGAAGTTGTCCCTATGAGTTAATGGCTACTAAAACTCGGATTATTTGCCTTGAGAAGAGTAGATAATGCAATGGGAAAATAGTTTGTCTTCCCATTTCCTCCTCCTGCATTTGCTCCTCCCCATTGGCTCCTGATCATACCTGTGCCCCATAGGCCCCTCTTACCATCAATGTCTAAAAATAAGGGACAGAGACAAATTGTGGGGAGAAAACAAATGGTTTCCCATGTAGACCTTCTAAGTCCCACGGAGAGAGGGTTGAAATGTTACTTCCTTTTTCTCTAACGTACCTCAATGCCCTATTTTTAAGCCTGAGGATGAGTGAGTTAGCCAAGGCATGCCAAATGAAGCATGACGGTTACAAAATGTTATGTTTTCCGTGACATTAGGTCAAGCAGCAGTGACGTTCTGCTGGAGATCACTTGGCTGTACGTAAAAGTCCCTGTCACCATCACTGGAGACAGACTTATTTTGACCTAATTTTTTGTCCCATTATAATTTTGTAAGCTTAATTAAATTTGGTATGTTTCAAGAACATGGACTATCACTAGCGCTGGGGGGGAGGAGATGAACAATCAACTTTTTATTATCTCACGTTGGTGTGTGACCAGCTAAAGAATCTCATTAAAATCTTATTTGCAGGAAATGGACTCATTTATAGCTCCCCACTTGGTAGTATGTTTGTTACTAGAGCAGAGGGGAGGTAAAGTGAGTCACAAAATGTCAATGCTGGATCGTGTGAGCATCCTCCCAGACTGCAGATTGCTGACACCTCATTGTGTTCTGTGTGTGTGACACAAAGCTCTGATCCATGTACACTCTAACCCCTCAGATAAAATCCTGTCCGCAGACCTGCAAAACCCATTATTGCCTAAGAAAAGCCAGAATTACTGAATGTTTTCCTTTCTTCTGACTTAAAATGCACGTCATCAACCACGTAAAGGAAAAGAACAATGCATGAAGTATCCTCTGGGGTTTCTCACCCTTTCTAAGATATTTTCATAATGAGTTTCTGCTTAAAAATTGTTTCATCAGAGGATTTTGATGCCCCTGTGTGAGACCTTCTAGAGCTTCAAAGAAATAAAATGCAAACATCTCTGGGACATCTTGTGGGGTGATTGATTAAAAAACTTGGGTGTTTTTGTTTTTCATGTGAAAAGTATCTTAGAGTCTACATGAGGATCTTTCTGGACTTTATGTAAATATTTTGTAATATTATATATTAGTCAGGATCCTGGCAAGAACAAAATCCACCCCAGAAGTTTCCATAAAGACAGTTTGATAAATGCCTACTTACAGGTTACCAGCAGGTTAAAGAAACAAACAAGGGATGTTGAGGCACCCAGAGACTAGCGACAGTGGGAAGCTGTTCTTGTACTTCGGCCTAAAGAACAAGAGGAGGAAGTAGTGCTGCTTGAATCCAGTGTAAGCTAGTAGAGGCTACAGCCACTGTCAGAGACCCACCCAGGGAAGGTAGGAGCCCTGGAAGAAATACTCTGATTGCTATCTCCTTCCACCCCGATCTCCTGCTGGTGCTGCTCACTGGACAAATTTCAGTGGAAGCCAGTGTCACGGGACCCTGGGTAACAAAGCCTATAGGGTTCAGCTTCCCAGGACAGACCAGCATGGAGAAAGGCCAAATATTATAGTACTCTTTATACTCAATGATCTTGTTCAAAATTATGTCATTATTTTGCCAGGGCTTATGATAAATTTGCAGCCCATTATCCTGGCGCTTTCTCTTTATCCTGACCTCCTTTGTGACTCTGTGATCTGCACATATATTCTCGGTCCTGAACAGAGTTTTTCTCTGTGCAATGCTAACTCTTCTCTGTTGAGATTAATCCCGATCTCCATATCAACTAAATAAATTTTAAAGTTATGAAAACTGTGAAAGTCCTTCTTCACTCTCATGAAATTTTAAATTCATAATCTCTTGGCTTGGCATAGTTTCATTCCTTCAAGGACATTAAAACATTTTACTTTCATTATCTCATAGATTTTTTTTACCATATCTCTCTTGGGTAGGCATCTTGGTATAGTACCTAGTACAGTGATACATGAAAATAGACGTTTAATAAATGCTTGCTAAAGGGATGATCACCATCAAATGCCCCTTATGCAGATAGGAGAGCTCATGCTGAAAAGTTAAGCAACCTGGCCAATATCTCGTGATGTGCCAATAGGGATATAAACCAAGTCAGAGGGCTTACCCTGAATATGCTGTCTCCAAACTGAGATTTTGCTAAGCAGGGCAGGAATTTGAAGAAGGGTTCATTTTCTTCCTGCACTTTGACCCAATGTTAACAACAGTTGAGATAGACAGGGCATGGTTTTTCAACTGATTTGTTTCCTAGATTGTCAAAGAAATATATGCCCATTACTTTTTCTTAATCATTAGACATGAAATGTCATCAACAGGAACAAAAAGTTGAGCTATACACGTATAGGAATTGAACTGAACTGTGATGGTTTTTTATTTCCGGGATGAGTAAAAGGAAAAATAAAGTGGGGATTTAAACCTAAGATTTACCTGGAAATCAGTTACAGACAGCTTTTTCTTATCAATGGAAATAAAGGACAGGAAGGAGCTGAAAAAGTAAATGTTTACAGTTTTATCTCCACAGCTGTTATAAACTCATCTTCAACCAAACCTCCCACTGTGTTCCAAAGTTCTCAATGATGATTTTTCTTGCATGTCACTGTCTTACTAAATATCTGGTGGAGGATTCATATAGAGAAGGAAAAGCTGAGGGACCTGGATTCACCACCCGCCAGATCAAATCTTTGTGGAATAATACCAATCAGGTAGATTAAGTTTTGTAAATAGGGTAAGTCATCCATTGCCATGAAAACATTTGCAGATGAGGTGGGTCTGTATTTTTGGAAGCACCCTCGGTGCCTTCCTTTGGAGAGTGTGCTACCAGCTGACATCATTTGTAGATGGTGTCTTGTGTGCACAGCTTCGTAGTGAGTGTGATATTATAAGAGAAACCAACTGAGACCACCGTTTTCAGAATCACATTGATTTTAAATCAGTTATACCCACTTTCTAAATAACTTATGTTCTTTAATTGGGTATTATCTTTATTTTCTTCCTCTTTCTCTTCATACTCAGAATCACATGGAATCCTATTTCCTACATAGGAAATATTCCTGTCTCTTGAATGTGACCTTTTTCCTCACCATCTCCTTTGCTTAAACCGGGTTACTATCTACCAATTCTTATGTGGGCCATCACAGGCCATATTCTTAATTAGCCTCTCTCTCTCCACATTCCCACCTCAACCTCCTTCACAAGGCAAACATTTTTTGTTGTTTAAAAATACAAATATATTCAAGTCCATTGCTAGCTTAAAATGCTTCAGACGTTTCCCATGGCCTTGAAATTCAAACCTTAACATCATCTCTTCATGCTTTTTAGCTTTCCCTCACACTATTCTCTACCTCAAATTCCCTTTTGTCCGCAAAATAAAGCCCAAAACTCAAGACCTGTCATAATCTGATCACAGCCTGTTTCTTCAGCTTCATTTTCTACTACTCTCTTCTTTACCATCTATATCCAGGGGTGAAATCATTGAGGCTCCAGGGAAATATCTTTGTGGCATGTGAGTAAGAGGAAATTATAGAAGACATTAGTTACAACTGAGCTACCAAACTAGATAATACACTTCCTAAAACTGATGATATTGAAAGGGCCAAAGCTAAACATTCTTTCTAGGAAGATGTTATTTACCAAATTAATGATGAATTTCCTTAAGGCCTTATTTGAATCTTCCAATATTCTTTGTTTTTCCAAAACACAAAAACTAATCTACAAACTACTCTAGATGGGTTGAGAATGAAGTGAAATAAAACCCGAGTCAGATAGCAAACTTAATTGTGGGGCTACATTCCATCCAGAGAAGAATAATAAAAACTAGCAACAAAATTTCTTGGAACTAACATTTCAGGTCTCTGCCACTTCAGATGACTCCTTTATCTTTCATAGACAGATAAGACATTATTGCAAAAAGGAGGACGCTTTGTCTTCCAGATGGAACCCTAAGAACTAAGGTCCTGCTTGCCAAAGAATCATGGCTCAACATGTTGAGTAACCAAGACTTCTTATCTCTTATCTCTTCTCCAAAGATAGTACTTTTATTGCTACAATTTATGCAAAACTTTCAGGCTAAAATATATATGTGCATATACTTATATGCGTGCATATGTATATATGTATAAAGATAGAGACTCAAGGGAAAATATTGATAGAGAAAGAGATAGATAGATAGATAGATATAAATGGAAATTTAATATGGAAGGTCAACTATTAAATGACTTGTCTATACCCAGCCTTTGCCACATTATTCTAAGCATAGGGAATAAAGGACAAGGTTCTGTTCCTAGGAAAGTTTACAATATTTGATGGAAGTTGGGCCTGAGGGAAGGAGAAGCATTATGGGCAAATGTTGGAGGGGGTGAGGTGGGGAGGTGGCTCAGATTTGCCAACTGCCTACTATGAACAGATGCTGTGATTAGATGTGTTATATGAGGGTATCTCATTTAATTCTTACCAAATCAGTGCATGAAAGTGATATCTCTGTTTTCCAGATGAGGAAACTGAGGGTTGGAGGAAGAGCCCAATGAAAGGGCAGTCCCATTGAGTAGCTGTCAGAGAATCGTTTAAAAGAGACTTAAGACATTTTGCAATTAATCAGGAATGTGGTGTTTGTTAACTTAAAATAATTTTATTGCATGGTTGCTTACATAACTGGTAAAGTGTAAATTGGCCCCCTTCTGCTCAGCACATGTATTACTCTCTTATGTGAATTTAACCATACAACAGAAAGAAGTTTACACGTATATTTTAACAATTTCCTCACTGCCTTTTAAGGAAGACAGAGTCTGGTACTGAGCGTTGGTTCTTTGATCTGTTGAGTTCAACAAAATTGATATTCTCAGGAAAATGGTCTTTGACATAGCTGAAGGTTTATATCATTCTGCGAAGGAGATTCCAAGTTTAGAGAGAGAGGCTGAGGTGAGATTAAGTTGCTCTGCCAAGAAAGGGAGAGAGATTTCAGGAGGTGTAAGACCTGAGAATAGGGTGTCAGAGTTGGGAAGGTTGAGGCCTGAAAGAGAAAAGGGAAGAGAGATAGGGGGAAAAAAGAGAGAGAGAGAGAGAGAGAGAGACTTGGGCAAGGGGTCTATTCAAAGGGGCTTCTCAAGTTGCAGGCTGTGTGGGAGGGCTGGTTCAGGGTTTTCTTCTCTTGTGTCTCCCATGGGGCAAATGCAGTGCCGAAAAATATACAATGTCAATAAACGCTGAATTGGATTGAATCAAGATTGCCAAAGAAGAGGAAATAAAAGAGAAAAATCAAAGTGACCAATGAGAAGCAGGGTATTTGCAGTGTGATCATCCTCCATACTTCTGGAAGCAGTAGATTTTGTTAAAGTCTTCACCAAATATATGAGTCTACAAGGGTCATTAATGTTTTTGACTTGGGGAAACTGGAGTCATAGGACAAGAAGGTGGACATATTGTTCAAAACAAAGGAATGTGGGATTTTTGTTATTAGAAAGTCAGTCTCTCCAATTCTCACTAAATAAAGATAAGTATCTAAAACCTATCCATTTGAAGGGGAAGCTGGTCATCATCCTGCCCGATGCACTGATGTCTCTGTCAGGTCTTATCTCTGGCAAAACAACCAAGCCAGGCAGGCAACCATTGGCAGAGAGGCCTCATACCCAGCCCTGATTTCTTTCACCACACACGACCTCTTGTACCATGGGAACAATTCAGAACTCGGAGAGGGGAAACTTAGTTTTAAATCTCAGCTCTGCTACTTACTAGGGTTTAAATTAGTATAACTGAATCTAAATTAGGCTCTCTGGGTCTGCTGCCCCTATCTGTGAACTGTGAATAATCAAACATTTCAGTCTATCTCACAGGTCACTTTCAAGACTCATATGAAATAACAAATGAGAAAGTATTTTGTAGACCATACAGAACTTTAAGCGATTGGGCCAGCTAATCCTGCAGAAATACCTGAACAATCATGAACATACTTGCTCTGAAAGGAGAGATCCTGGGTCCGCATAAACTGATGTTACCGAAGAGTATTAGTCACTTGGCAAATGCTGAAATTACCACTATGAAAATAAAACAAAAAAATCCAAAGCAAAACAACCAAAAACAAACAAACAAAAAAGCAAGACAAAAACCAAACATACACATCCAAGAGATTAGGCCTCTTGTTTTTACAGTTAGCATTAAAGTTTAGTTTAGTCATGTGACTTGGTAAATAGTTCAGTATTCTCTTTTTGACTCAGTTTGGTTCCTGGAACTGTGGCAGGAAGAAACAAAATGGGATTCAATAGAGTGTTTAGCATGAAGTTCATTAGGTAGTACCTTTCTCCTAATAATGCTGGGCATTCTGGAAGTCATTTTGAACAACCTGAATGGCAAGTATTGCTGTGAAAGCCTTCTTGGTTTCTTGTGTGTCTGAAGTAAGAAGGATTGAGTTTGGTGCTTTGAGCCAGTGACAAGAAGTCCTCAGTCTTATCATCACTCCCATCTTGGTACCTGCAGACCCAATGTAAACTCTCTTGACCTTGATTGACATGGCATGATCTTTTTCTTTCTATTTCAGATGACTTTTTTAGGTGTAAAAATACAAGTACTCTATGAAATCTGATTTCTATTCCTCAAGATAGAGAGGAACAGTGAGTCTCACTACAAATTTGTTTCAAGGCTCTTCCCACGCATATCACTTTTTTTTTTCAGACATGAGAGACTGCTGAGTCAAACCAATAACTAGGTTAACATTTCTCTTCTTTAACCAGCCAATAAAATAAAAGCAATTAAGCAATAGAAGGTATGGAGAAACTTCAGGCAACATAGCAGGTTTTTAAAGTTATATCTTGTGGATTTCTTATCCCTAGAGCACAGGAAATATTAGTGCCAGGAAAATCTACATTTATGTCTCCCTTAGGCATGTATTCCTATAATAGCCAATTTAAGATTTTTGAAAAATTTTGCTTTTCCTAAAACATATGAAAAATGAATCAGCTGTGGTACCACTCCTGGGGATTGTGTTTGTCATAAGAAAGGATTTGTATTACACCATCAGACACTTTAATTTCCATGCCTAATATATTTTGTCACATTTTCACTACCTCCTAATTGAAATGAGGCTGAGCAACTGTCAATTTGGATGGCTTTTAAAGGCTGGAGGATAATCATCAACCTGTTTCCAAAGCACTTCAATGAGTGAGTGCATGTAGACCATGTCAACACAAGCCTTGGAGAACACACTCTCAGAGGGCTGAGACAGGGTTTTCCTTCTCTTATATTTCCCATAGGGTTGATGCAGCACCAAAAATATAAGATATCAATAAATGCTGAACTGGATTGAATCAAGACTGCAAAAGGAGACAAAATACAAGAGAAAAATCAAAGTGACAAATGGGAAACAGGGCATTGAGGAAACAAAAAGACAGAAGCCAAACCATTCTTTAAATAGGAAGTACAAAGGGTACCAATCAAAAGTCAACCCCATTGAGGCCTTTTGGATAAGTTTCTTTTCCTTTTCCTATTGACCTCCCTATGGATCTGTTCTTCCACTGATATCATTGACCTTGATCAACTATCAAATTCCAACCCATCCTTTAAAACCTATCTCAAAATCACCTTCCCTGGGAAGGCTTTCTTGATGTCCCCAGAAAAAGTGAGTTGCTTCCTTTCCTGTGAAGTTTCTACCTTCCTAGGACTTTGTCCTTGATTTTGTCTCAGGACTTATATGTTTACGGTTTCTTTACATATCTGTCTCTTCCATCCTCTTTGCCTCCAGACTCAGGTTATAACTTTACTGAAGATCTAACTTTTTTTTTCCTATCTGCACCAACTATCTATGTAACCAATCCCTAACCCAGTCTCTGGCCCACAGGAAGTGCTCTATAAATGTTTATTGAACAATGCACAAGGTAGCTTCCATTTGTAGGCTCTATTAGATGTATCAAAACGCAAAAGGAGCTTTTTGAGTGTCTGCTTGAACCCCAAGAAGGCTACAGCTCTTTCTCAACAGGCAAGAAGAGAAACATGTTAGATGCAGAAGAGTGACCTACATAGGCTTCATTCTTATCTCAATGTGTGAGCCACAACCCAGCACACCAAATGGTTCACATCCCTGTAGAACAAATGAAACCAATAGACACTCGTGATAGGGAAGTTCTTTCAAAAGACTCACTGTCCTGCTTACATCAAGATGCAATATGGGATCACTCTCTACACTGCTTTCTCAAGGGCCTGGTTTAATTTGGTTTTAAAATAACCACTACAGAGAGGGTCCCATGAATTCCCTAAGATGGCTGTCTCCTAAATTAGTGGACTTCTAGGGATCTCTTGTATAAATAAACAGTTTGTGACACTGAAACAGGGCTAGGCCACTTTGGTATTTGTCTGTGCGCAGCTTCACTGAAACATAGCTGGACTTGGAACATGTTTATACAAACTAGCTAATCCTACTAGGTCATCATGACCTGCAATCACCCTGCTCTTCCCAGCCCATATTCGTCGTGTGCCCACCAAGGCAGTAGCTTCATAATGAGGAGGAGTTTCCATTACAGAGGCAGGTAGGACTCCTGCACTGCTTTCCTTTCGCTCAAGCAACCCACGCCTCCCTGTATCTAAAACTCCCACTCTCCTTGATAAAGAAAAAACACAAAGAGCACCAACCTCCGAAGGGCTGCTGTGCTGAACTTGAGAGAAATCTTCTCTTTGTTACCAGTTGGGTCAGACTTAGAAACTCTTAAACCGGAGGTCTACTGCACTGTGTGGTGGCAGTCACTTTGCTTAAGTAGAGCCTTGTGGCCACTCATGATAACTCCAGTTACTAAATAGTTCACTTATACAAATGTCAATGATACTCCAATATTGTGATACTCCAATAGGCTTGCAAAGTCATACTTTGAAATCACGGCATATCTTAAAATATTCTGCATTTAGAATCTGACAGAACCTAAACTATATTTTCTTCAAATGTCTCTTGTAAATTTTTGAACAGCCCGAGGATTCTGAGGGGATATTAATGCATGTGTTTTTGATTCATTTACTCTCATACCATTAAAATCCTGTATTATAAGAACTAGCTGATGTTCAAGAAACTAGTTAAAATTTTAAATAATCTTTGTAAAGGCTTTCTTCTTAACAACAGGAAGATGTGTTTGCCAAAAGAAAATGAACTCAAACACTAGAAAATCTGGGTTTGATTCAAAACTAACCCGGGAGGTTTAAAAGGGCCATAAATTTGGTGAGTGAGATGAGTTGAGTTTCCATATACTACATATCCATATGCCGTGTTGATACTCGGTGTGCACATGCTATCTCACACGTGCTGATGTATAGTGTTAACATTTGAAAGGTCAGAGACAGTTGGCAGGTTAGGTTGGAACAGGGTTCTAATGAGGTCAAGATTCCAGACCTGAGCATGGAGTGCCACTTCTCTTAAACCAACCACTTGCCATTAATGAGCTCAGCAGCCTTGGGCTACTCTGATTCAGTCCAATCTAAGTTTATTGAGGCCTACAAAGCGCTGGCGCTGTACTTGGCACTGGGGCTACTACAAGGGCTACAACCTAATCCCTACACTCAAAGAGCTCACAGTCTGCCAAGAGAAACAAACAAGTAAATGCACAAAGGCAGCACATAAGAAAGAGGTAGGACTTACCAATCCTCGAGGGTCGATGAAGGCTTCATGGAGCCAGCGTTTCCTCCTCTTTCAAGCCTCAGCACAAGCATTTCCCTCTTCTGTATGGATTTCTCTAGGCAGATGTAGCTGTTCCTTTCTCTACAGTCCTAATGTACATGAAATGGACCTCCCTTATGAGCAATCAAGAAAATCTGGTGAATAGATAGCAAGGATTATACAGAATTATAGAGTTTGGAGAGGAGAAAAGCATACCAAAGGAATTGGGAGAGGACATTGGAAGGAAGGACTAGTGGATGAAGAAATAGCAGGAAATAAGGCCAGGTAGGTAGAACACTAGAATGTAACTCTTGAAGATTTTACTATGGGAAAAGTTTGGATTTCATTTGGTAGCCCGTGGGGAGTTGTTGAGGCTTTTAAGAACTGGACCTGTGTTTTAGTGAGACCCACTTGATGGGCTGTTTGGATGGGAAAGAAATGAATCTAGAGGCCATGAGACCAATTGGAAATCTAGTGCCACTCTCTAGGCAGAAGCCAAGGATAGCCTGAACTTAAGGAATAGTGGGAAGGATGGAGAGGAGAGAGTGGATCCAAGAGATGGCTAAAGGGCACAACCAGTGAGGTTTGAAGGATGATTGGATGTGGGGTGAGGGAAGAAGGAGTCCTGCTTCTCCTTTGGGACACTAGGTGAATGGTGGGATTACCAGTCAGCACAGGCAGTGTGGAAGAAATTGCAAAACTGAGTGGGAGGAAATGTAAGAAGTTCAATTTCAGAAGTAATGAATTTCAGTTTGTAATGGACATTCATGGAAGAAAATGTCCATTGTGTAATAAGAGATAAGGTGCTTCTTCAGGAGCTTGGGGAACTGAGATATGAGATTAGAGATGGAGATGGAGAGGAAGATGGACATGGAGGTGGACAACGGTGTCTAGCTAGAGCAGAGAGAGTGAGAAGAGAATAGGAATGCAGCAGGAAAACACTCAAGCATCCCAACATTTAAGAGGTGGACAGAGAAATTGATTCAGTGAGGATTCTGAGAGAGAATGTTCAGAGAGGTAGAAGATGAACCAAGAGAAGGTACTGCTAGAGGAGATAAAGAAGGAGGGAGGGAGTGGTCAGTCATGTCAAATGTGACCTAGGAAGGTCAAGAAGGGAAGGGACTGAGAGGAGTCCACCGAATTTTGTATTGGGTGTAATCAACAACTTTACTGAGAGCAGGTGTCAGAAGCAAAGACATGTTTTCAGAGGAATGAGAAAGAAGAGAGAACTGTGCCTTTCGTTGAGAAGTTTGAAGACAACAGAATGGAGAGTGATGAGGGGTCAAAACTTGGAGGGTTTTTCCTTCATGTAGAATGGGTAAGATCTAGAAATGTTTAGAGGCTGAAGAAAGAAAGAGTAAACACAATGTCTCCAGGATGGAGAGAATGAGCACAGCAGAGGGGCTGGTCTACCCAGGAGCCTGACACCTCAGCCACCCAGGAGAAATTTCTTCCTCAGCTTTTGGAGTAATGAATTATGGTGTTTTCATGCCAAACATTTTATTCCATTATTCATCTAAAGTCTTCCCATTTCCCCACTTAAAAACATCTTTAACTTTGTTTTTAGATGTGACGCCAACTCTCTGTGAAATGATGTGGAATTGGGGGCATGGTCATGGTGCAGTTAAATGAGTCTTTGGGGAGGACTTGGGTAGAGTCCCAGCTCTATCACCTATATATTACCTGGCCTCCCTGGGTCTCATTTCCTCCTGTTTACTCAACCTATCCAACAGGGTTACTAAAGGATCAGATGAGACAAGGTCTATGAAATCCCTTGGTAAACTAGTGCAAGACAGTGTTAGCAATTGCATTCCATTTTGTGGCACATGGTCTGTCTTCTCCTGTCTTACTGCCAGGGCTGGTTTAAGTAAGGTAATATATTTGCATAAAGCCCTTGAACAAGGCTTGGCACAAATAAGTTCAAAATAAAACTGAAAGATCATCAAGCCCTCTCCCCTATTTCCACCATGCCTCAGAAGCCATCCAGATGCCATGCTGCCTTCTGTAGTGATCCATGCGACACATCTTCTGCACTTTTGCCCTGCCCAGAATGAATACTCATTGGTCTCGTGTCACATTTCCTCAGACCCACCCTTCTTAGCAGTTATTACCGTGAAACACAACCATTTAGCTAATTCTCACTACAGCAGAGATGACTGATAATAATATAAGTGATTACTCCTCCCAAGAATATTTACAGTTTAGAATGGCACAAACCTTTAGCCAAGAGAGAAACCCGCTAATGGTAAAATATCAGGTAATATGTTAGGCACACTGCAAATTAAATGGAATTCAAGCTTGGTATATTTGAGATGACTAGCATTTTCCAGCATAGATAGAAAATCAAAGCTGAATGTTGCTTGGGAGTATTCTATGTTAGAATTCTCATTATTCATAGTCACATTAACCATTTGTTTATATCACAGCCCTTCCTGAAAAGGACTTGAGTCATCTTACAATAAAATACAAGTATATAAAGAGTTTAATAAAATCAAAATAGAAAATCAAGACTATGGAAAGGGAAAAATATATAGAAAATATTTTAAATGTAGAAACATAAGAAAAAGTCCTAATATTCATATGGAACCACAAAAGACCCCAAATAGCCACAGCAGTCTTGAAAAAGAAGAACAGGACTGGAGGTATCATATTCCCTGATTTCAAACTCTATTATACAGCTACATTAATTAAAACAGTATGGTACTGGCATAAAAACAGACATACGAACCAATGGAACAGAATAGAAATTCCAGAAATAAACCCATGCATCTGTGGCCAACTGATCTTCAGCAAAGGGGCTAAGAACACATAATGGGGAAAGGAAGTAATCCCAGCACTTCGGGAGGCTTAGGCAGGCAGATCATGAGGTCAAGAGATCAAGACCATCCTGGCCAGCATGGTGAAACCCCGTCTCTACTAAAAATACAAAAATTAGCTGGGCATGGTGGTGTGCACCTGTAGTTGCAACTACTTGGGAGACTGAGGCAGGAGAATTGCTTGAACCCGGAAAGCAGAGGTTGCAGTGAACCGAGAACATGCCACTGCACTCCAGCCTAGCGACAGAGTGAGACTCCACCTAAAAAAAGAAAGAAAGAAAGAAAGAAAAAGAAGAAAATGGACACTTATCTTGTACCATTCACAAAAATCAACACAAAATAGGTTACAGATTTAAACATAAAACCTGAAAGTGTAAAACTTCTAGAATAAATCACAGGGGAATGGTTCATGACATTTGTCTTGGCAATGATTTCTTGCATATGATACTAAAAGCACAAGCAACAAAAGCAAAAATAGACAGGTGGGACAATATCAAACTATTAAAAAAAAGCTTCTGAAGCAAACAAAAATAATCAACAGACTGAGAAGGCAGCCTACAGAATGGAGAAAATATTTGCAAACCATGTGTCTCATAAGGGGTTAATATCCCAAATATATAAGGAATACTTGTAACTCTATAGAAAAAAAAAAGATAACGTAATTTAGAAATGGGCTAAGGACCTGAATAGACACTTATTCAAGGAAGACATACAAATGGCCCAAAAGTATATGAAAAGTTGCCGAAATCACTAATCATCAGGGAAATGCAAATCAAAACCACAATGAGATATCACCTCACATCTGCTAGGATGGCTATCATTAAAAAAATGAAATATCATATGTCTTTGAGGATGTGGAGAAATTGAAACCCTTGTACACTGTTGATAAGAATGTAAATTGGTGCACCCCCCATGGAAAACAGTTTGGAGGTTTCTCAAAAAACTGAAAATAGAACTACCACATGACCCAGGAAACCCACTTCTAAGTATGTATCCAAAAGAATTGAAATCGAGATCTGAAGAGGTATCTGCATTCCCATTTCTTGACAGCATTATTCCCAAGCACTAATGTGTACATATATGTACATGAATGAAACAAATTTGACTTTGAGCTTCCTGATTTCCCAGGACAAAAGAAAAACAAGATTATTTGATTCTATAGTGGAAATTGCAGCTGCTCACCAAGGCCTACTTCTTTCTAAAAATGATGTTTCAAATTTTCCTTACAGCTAAGCCTAGTCATGCAGTTAACCTCTGGCCAACAGGATATGAGTAGAATTGATAGGTGCAACTCACAGGCCATACCTTTTAGTGTAATGGATGTGCTGAGATGCAGGTGTGATGGTAGGAGCTGGGGCAGGTATTTGGAACCCAGAGAGGCTGTGTGGTAAGGATGGCAGAATCTGTCTACTGGCCCTGGACTGCTGACCTTTGGGCTATTCCTTTGCTGAAGCTACTGTAGTTTGGGATATTTTGTTTTATCAGCTTGGACTGTACTCTACCAATATAAAAGCTGGTGTCTAGAAGTGGAATCCTATAGGAAAAACAGAAACCCTAAAATAGACAACAGTGCCTTAATATCAGGCAACAGGCATTGAGGACAAAGATACTGAAATTTGTAAAGATATTGATAGTTGTCATGTCATGGTAAACATTTGGTAAAACTACTACCAGTGATAGATGACTGGTAATTGCCAATTTTAGCAAAAACTTATGAGAGTGGTTAACTCGGGTGATAGAAGTTTGCAAGCAGACCTCTGCTCAGAAAGGCTCTCTCTTGCCTGAAGCCTGCATGTAAATTTAATGAAAATCTGCTAATTCGTAGGTTTGAAAAAAAGTACTGCTTTTGTACCACTAAATACACTGAAAGATGAAACTGTAACCTCAAGTCTTCTTCAGACCTAATACTATGTGCTCTCTACTAGACAATAGGCCACTCCTAAGGTAAAGATTAAGTGTGTTGCCTTCTCACTCAAATCTATTGTTTCTGATGACCTCTAGGGAGTCTCTGGCAATATGAGAGAAAGAGGTATGTTGAGCATGGAGACCAGGAAATGAAAGAACAGAATCTTGTGGCTGATGATTTATTGATAGATGAGAACTTCAGCAGTGGTTACTGGCATCTGGAACTGACGGAAAGCAACTGGATTTTAAGTCTATTAGGTTTTAAGGGAATTGTATTGCCAAAGAAACCATAAGCCTGGCCTGCAAAACTTTGTAGCTATCTGAACCCTAAACTAATCCCCAGCCTTCTAAACCTTCACCAGCAGGCAATAGGTTATGCCCACTTCATGTGTGGCCATGAAGAATAGAAGACAAGAAAAATCCTTCTAAAGGGCCACGGAGAACAATAGATGCCCAAGGGAGTTGTTCCCAGAGTCGGGATCTAACCAAGGAGCCTGCACTGCCAGAGCATAGGGTCTGCAATTCCTGCCCAATGGGGTTTGACAACTTCTCTGCACCAGTGGCTGCTGTCTGTTCATCATTTTTCACTTTTTTGAATAGTTTTTATTGTGGTTATCCACAATAAAATGATCATAAAGCTTTGTTTATTGTGGTATTTTGGGTGGAAAGTGGGGTTGAAGATAACTTGTCTCTTATTTTCTAGGTCACCAGATCATAGGAGTTAGATGTAGACTTAATGAAGAGGATTGTACATTATGTGGATTTTGGACTTTAAACCTGATGGAGAATGTCCTACATGTGGGAAGAAGGGTGCATGTGGATACTTACATGGCCAGAGGGGAAGATTCCAGCAGAGACTCTAGCTATCCTCCAATATCTATTCTCCTTTTCTCCTTTAAATCAAGCATTTCTCATCCTCCTGTGTAGACAGGATGGCCATGAGGCTAACATCTGGCTAGTGGGAAGTAAATGGAAACAAGTCCCTTCCAGTTTCCTTTGCTCCTTGCTTTGGACCAATCACTTTGAATGCACAGAAGCCTTTTTATTTATCCTGGCTCTCAAACCAAAATGAAGATGTTCAAGTAGAACCTTATACTCTGTGTCCTGTAGACAATATCCTTGACAACATTACAACAAATCCACAGCAGTTTGCTATCCTCTACTTTTCCCTTCTTCAAGTGCTAAAATTGAAGGCACAACTTTGCAGAGCAGCAGTGAGCAGCTCTTTACAGGCCTCCCCACTACTGGAGTACTTCAGACAGAGTCTTCCAGGGGAAAACCAAAACTTGATTCAAGGATAGATCTTAAGACCTATGGAGTAGCAGAATACATAGAGTGTTTCTCACTCTAAGCAATCTAAAATCTCTCCAGTTAACTCCAGCAATGGCAAGGAGGGCTGAGAGGGTATGCGTTGAATGTCGCTTTGGAGATCCGCAGAGCGGGTGGAGTGGTTGACGTTCTATCAGAAAGCCAGAGAAGGATGACCAATGTTCTTTTGTGCATTGAATCCAACCCTTCCTCGCTTGAAGGGGACCAAAAAGCTTCCCCTGAACCATGAGTCAGGGATTTCCTCACAATGGGCTCAAGCACAAGTACCAAAGCTTCACTGGAGACTTGTATCCATGAAGAGGCATCGCACCACACTATGGGACCACAAGCACCACAAAAAGTGGGCCCCGCGCTTTTTCCATCTTCTCAAAATAAATCTCAGTGGCCAGGGCAAACACACAGAAAACAGAACAGTTCATTTTTGCAGCACTGGTGCTTGGCATGTGGCTTCCAAATATACGTGCAAAAGCCAATAACGTCTGTCATTGTCATGAGAAATCACTTTATATTTTATAGTAAAACAACATAAAATGCATTTAAGTCTATCTTCTTCTTCTTCTTCTTTTTTTTTTTTTTTTTTTTTTGAGACGGAGTCTTGCTCTGTCACCCAGGCTGGAATGCAGTGGCGCGATCTTGGCTCACTGCAACCTCCATCTCCCAGTCCAAGCGATTCTCCTGCCTCAGCCTCCCAAGTAGCTGGGACTATAGGCACGTGCCACCATGCCCAACTAATTTTTTGTATTTTTAGTAGAGACAAGTTTTCACCATGTTAGCCAGGATGGTCTCAATCTCCTGACCATGTGATCTGCCCACTTCGGCCTCCCAAAGTGCTGGAATTACAGATGTGAGCCACCACACTCGGTCTAAATCTATCTTCTTAATTGGTCTATGGAATTATTAATTTGCAAGATAAATTAACATGAGTTAAGAAAAATCCTCTAGAGGATCTGGAGAGACTTCTGCTTATGGGCGCAGAGAAGCCTACAGTTCTACAACCACAGCAGGACACAGCTGATTCAGGCCTGGAATATTTTCAAAACAGATGTTACTAGGACATTGGCTTTACCCACAGAAATCTTCTGCAGTATGTCTATGGATTCTCAATTCCATGGCCAAACAATGACCCTCTGGGTGTCTGAACATGTTGGCTTGCGGTATGGGGTTATTTGGTTTCCTGCAATTTAAATATACAGATTATCTGTCAGCGCCACTGACTTTGGTTTCAGCATAATATTGAGCTACATTTTTTTGGTTCTATATTTGATATCCATATTTGCTTAGCTTCTTTGGGCCACTGCTACCTCATGATCATAAAACCATTGCCAAGGAGGTTATTTGTTTCCTGTTTGTTGCATAGCACGAGTGCATCTAAACAGGTCATGAGTTGAAGCTAACTGAAAAAAGTTGACTATGAAACTGCACATTGTGCGTAAACATTTGGAAGGTGGAAGTGTGGATAATTTTCAGTTTTTTCATAGTACATATTTTTATTCTTGAAATAAACACACATTACTTACATATTCAGAAAAAATACTTTAAAAAATATTCCCCTCTAATCTTCCAGGATTTTATAAAAGAGGAGTTGGGCTGATAGTTATCTAAACCCACTGGCCTGGCCAGTATTAGTATCTTTAAAAGTATGCCAACCAGACAGTACATGTTTCTTGATACAAGGCAAAAGGACACACACAGCATCTAGCCATAAAGTATTCCTGCTCTCTTCCTGCCTAAAAGAAACCCTCAGACCTCAAAATCTAATTGCCACTTTGCAGATAAAGCAACTATAAAGACATTTTTGAGTAATTGGAGAAATCTGAATATCAAGTGGGAATTGGATCTATATTAAGAAATTAATATGAAATGTTGACTGAGAAAGTAAAGTGCCAAGGGAAATAAATATCAACCTAATTAAACTGTCCTTTGAGAGGAAAGATAAAATAAAGATATTTTTAGTCAAATAACTCCCTCTTCCCAAATGCATGGCATTAGGGTGAAAATTAAGAGTATAAGTGGATTAAATTTAGTTTTTTTTTATATGTAATGAGTCTGTCATATAATCTTGCAACTTCTGTTTTGCTGTAATTCTTGCAGAGGGATTAAAATCCAAGTTTCATAACAGCTATCGCCAATAATCAATGTAAAGTAGAAAAGACATGGTTCCCACAATGACGGCTAATGTCCAAAACAACCATAGGAAATAGCACAGATAAATACTATAATAAAATGATAAAACTGAAAACCAACTCCTGTTATCATGGACACAGTTTCCTTAAGGTGGAAGAGAATGTAATTTAGTTAATATATCAATATGCCTGAATTCCAACTATTCCTCAATTACGATTTTGGACTGAGAGATAAAACCTGCATTTGTTAGAAGAACACTAATTTGAAGCTTAGAATTCCTCAACCTGTTCCCTATGGAGGGGCAGAGACTACCGAGAAGCAGCTAGAAGGTCAGCCCCACAATGGTAAGGAATTTTGTGTTGTTTGTTGATGTGCCCTAAGTATCCAGAGCAAAGCCTGGCATACAGTAGGTGCTCAATATATTTTGGTCAATGTTTAAAATGTTTAAAATGTGTACCATAATGGAACACAGAAAAGAGAGACCATGAAAGTCATCCTGGGCCTTCCAGACCTCACTTAGCAAAAAGGAGACTGGAGGAAGAATCACTGAGGGCTCCACACTAAGGCAGGCAGGTCTACTCTGGAGATAAGAAACATGGGAATAAGTTGGAGGGAAGTAATGTAAAGATGAGGGCTTTGGGTATTAGTTGACTTGCTGGGTAGAGACTTTAGGCCACCATAACAGATTCTTACTCTTCCTTCCGGAGATGAGGTCAAGGATTACAGGAAAAGGTCCTCAACTTACTCCATTTTATGGATTGATTGATTGATGATTGATTGATTTTAGGAGGTTGAGGTTCATGGTCAGTAAGTGGAGTGGTAAGATTCCTATTTTGATGGAAATACAGGGATTCAGAGCAGCCCAAGGTGGATAATGAGTATTTTTTATTTTGTGCCAATAGCCCCAGTAGGAATACTTCTCTCTGTCCTAAAAACTATCTATGTCCTAGCCAGTATTGTACCCATGGTGATAAAGGAAAGGCATATTTACAGACATGTTTTGATTACCATCATATGTACATTCAACCTGCATCTGCAGACCCTTAGACCACATGTGTATTCCATCCAAGCCCATTTATTTATACTGAGATTAGCATATTTCACAGGGAAATCCACAGATAGGTAGATCTCTTCTTAAACAGTACCATCCTACCCAATCAATTCTACTTGGGAAGCTTAGCACAAAAACTCCTAGGGACTTAGGAGGTATTCTGACTCTGGCCATGACTCAGCACCCCAACAGTCCCATTGTCAGCTTATCGCTGATACTTTAGCAATTTATGAAGGATTTCAAAGATGTTGGAAAACAGCTAGCATGGACTCGTTAATCATAAAAACTCTCTTCTCCATTAATGAGAAAGCTTTTGTACAAACACCATGGTCATAACAATGGCTATAAATACCATTAATTTTCGTATGTATTTAGTAGTTCAGTTTGTACTAACTTAAAGGGGGGGGGGAAATCCTTTATAGCCCGGTACATTCAAACTAATCATTCTACCTTGATTCTCCCTAGCGTGTGCCAAAGGAAATTTTGTTCTAATGGGTATAGAATGAAAAGATGAGGGGAGTGCTCCTCTGCAATTCTTGGAATGTTTTTGTCATTAAGTTTCCATGAATGTCTTGATTGTACTTTCATGTTAATAGTCTGCTCTGAATTAGGAGGAAATTTTATTTCATAACACTTGTCACCAAAGACAAGCACATCTCATAGCCCATCCATAACATGTATAAACATATGAAAAATCAAAGACAGGTGTGCAGTTAAACCTGAGATCCTAAGATGGAACAGGTTAAACTGGAAGGAAATTTTGTAGGGCTTTGATATTCCTATTTCACAAAGTTTAAGTAAGGGCCTGTTTCCTCGATATTCCAGTAAAGAAAAAATTATATATAAATTTGCAAGTATAGTTAAGCAATTTTTTAAAAATCAGAATAACATTGGGCGAGGAAAAAACACATCTTATCAGTGAGGTGAAAACACATCCTATCAGATAGCATGACATTATAAAGCCATAGTAACTAAATACACATAAGTGTTTAAGGACAAAAAGATAAATGAATTGAATGGAGAGTTCAGAAGTATATGGAGAAAATGTAAAGTTTGAGAGAAAGTGAGAAAATGAATGAGTCAGATATGTAAAATATGACCCCCAAAGAAGTAGATTATCAAAAATCTAAAATCATTCATTGATTTAGCTGACCCCATTCATTCTTTTCTTCACATTCAGGTGTCATTCAAGGATGGGGATGAGCTTGTTGAAAATGTGTGTTTATTGATAATGATACTAGGAGCACTAATAATAGTAGCAGAGTTACTGACTGGAGCCAATGTAGATTCTTTTGATTAGTGACTTCCCCTTGGAGGCTTAGAGCTTCCAACTACTACCCAGTGGCATTGAAAACCATATAATGTGTCACTCAAACTGTGATACTTTGGAGAACAAAAGAGGCATCATTAATAATTGTGCTTAGATAACACATAAACCGGCACCATACTGGGAAAATCAGGATATATAGTCACTCTATCCACAGACGTATAATACCAGAGACTCCATATTAATTCTACAGACCTCAGGAGCACTGTAATTTTCAAAGTTGCCCTCACAGATCCAGACCTGGCTTAGCGTGAATTGGTACATTCTGTCTTGGCCCAGGTAGTATAGACGTATTTGTCCCAGAATCACATCATTCTTTTCCTTCCCACCATGCTCCAACATCTTTAAGTTCTTTCAGTTTGGGGTTCTGACCTATGGAAAGAACTGGAGTGCATTTCTCAGGTAGAAAGATGTGTTTTTGATCTCCTTGTAGCCTTCACAATGCCAACACTTTCCAGAACAACCCATTCTACCGTGACTTGAGCTAACCTCGTGACAAGATAGCTATAAACTACATTTCCTACGTATGTTACTTGGTTCTATTATTTTGAGGCCAAGATGTTTCAAATCTGGGAAGACACCTGGAAGTATAATGAAAAAGTGAAGGGAGTGGGTGGGAAATTAACATTTTCTGAGTACCTAGGAATGTACCAAACACTAGACCTCATGGTAACTCTATAAGATCGGTATTATATACACATTTTTAAGATGGAAAAATTAAGCCTCAAAGATAAGTAATTTACCTAATGTCACAGAGCTAGTAAGAGCTAGTTAAAGGAATGCTTGTTACCCTATGCTTTTCCATTTCCATCTGAGCCTCTTGGTGATAGTGATGAAAACTTTAAGATACAGCCAATGGAGACAGATCCAACGGAGAGGAAGGCGCGCTCTCTCAGCAGTGGGAAGGCAGAAACACCATCACACGGTCATGTAAAAGAAACAAATGACTTAAAGAAAGATTCATAAAATTTAGCTTTATTTCCCAGAGGTCAATTGGACCTAAATGGGCGTTTTCTACACTGACAATATACTTTTCTCTACCGTGGCTATAGCATATGTTCTGAGTGCTCAGAAACCATCATTTTTCTGTTCACTCTTTAGGGTCTCTGTCACTCTTGGGGGTGAGTCCTGTGCTTAAAAAGCTGATGCTTCCCCAGCATCAGATGTGCTGTGTACATGTGACCACATTGGTCTCTTTGATTCTCAGTTTCCTGTACATCTGGATGAAGAATGGCCAGCTGGGGAGTTGTAGGCGTACAGTTGTGCATCATGTCATAGCACACAGTAGCATGCTGGGTTATATATACTGAGCTTTTAGATTACAGTTTAAGAATCACTTCACATTTGGTATCAGCTCATTTGGTAAGAATCACTTCATATTTGGTATCACCTATGTTGTATTTGGGTACCCCTGAGTCAGGCAAGTAAGTTCCTGTCCTTTTTTTTTCCTGGTAGTACATCATCTCGTCTTTCAGTCCATACCTTTTCTCTCTCTCCCTCTGTCTCTCTCTCAGGCTTGATCTCATAAAAAATCATAAACTTCCAACATGCTTATGGTTAAAAAAAATTCTAGAAAAGGACACACATGGTTCATCCAGATTTTTAGCACAACTCCTCCTCCAACAAACACTGAAAAATCCGAAAGCAATTTGAGAAAAATTGTTTTGGAAGGTATGTAGGTTTGACTTTTCGGTGTGGGCATACCCATATTTAAATTACAGGGTTATCCGTTGTGCTCAGAAATTACAATAAACAGGATACCTGACAAACAAGGATAGTGGAATCATAGAATTGCATCATTGTTCATTAGAAAAAACAAGTACCCTTATGATACTGTGACTGTACAGAATTACATTATCATCTATTCCACACACAAGCACAAATATGGAACAGAAGATCTAATGAGTCGAGATGTCATCTGAATTTCCATGTGTTACATTTACAGCTTAGAGTTGCAGCTTTATTGAATGGCGCCAAAACATTCTTACTTCATAATAGCATTAGTGACATTTCACTTGGATAATCCTATTTGTTTTCATTTATTTTAATGAGGTAGTTTGGGATGGTAACCTGCAGCAGAAAGCTTGGAAACAGGTGACAGCATGACTTGAAATGCCTATTGAATTGAAAGGTAGTTAAAAGCTAAATGAAATGCTTAGATGCACAGTGGTTTCCCAGCACCATATATTTTACTCTAAAAACAGTAAGGCTAAAGTGCCAATTGTAAGAACCTAAGACTTTATTACCTTTTAAAACTTTCCTGCGTGGATGAGTGGATAATAAGGACTAATTTGCTGCATTTTTGTGGCCTGTTTCCACATGTTTGCATTTCCCAATGACGCTTTCTTTATGGAAAAGAGTGCTGGGCACAACACATTTTTTTCCATGCAGCGATCATATGTCTATGATTCATTTAATCCTTCAATATAGAGACACAGTCAGTAGTGATGCAGACGGCTAACAGACATGCATATTTGCCAAGCCTTAAGTGTCCCAGCTTACAAAAGGAGTTTCTAATGTTGAGAACTTCAATTATGTCACTTAAACCCATCAATCTTTTTCCCTTGCCTCATGCTACAAATCTTTCAGATCTATTATTTTCATAGCATCTGATGCCTGGAGTGACAAGTGCCCTCTGACATTTTAGTTTTCCATGGAGACTTAGAATGAGAAAATGGTGCCTCATTAAGTCTTTCTTATCAATTAAAAAGGAAACACCTTTTCCTGTTCCATCTTATGCAACAGCTAACTCAGGTATTAAGTAAGCTGCCAACATCTTTCTAGAACCCAGAGTAAGAATTCATAATCGACCCTGGTCTTTTAGGCCCAGGGAATAAATAGGAACAAGAAATTCCCATCCAAAGAACACCATGTTGACTTCAGCTATATCTTGTAAGATCTAGTCAATGTCCATCTGAAAGCTGTGAGATTAAGGAAAGGACTCCTATTTTCTCAATCCAGGTCCAGACAAGAGACAAATTACACCAATGGAGATAATTTAATATAAACAATATAAAGAAGTACTTGCTAGGCACTGAATGACTGAATATGCAAAAAGAGAACAATAAGTTATCATGGAAATAGGACACATTTACCACTTGCAGGGCTGGGGAACAAAGGGATGAGATGGGAACCATCAAAATAGATCCCAATGAATGCTACACTCAGATGTCTGAGGAGAGGGCACTGCTCTGAAGTTGCTGGTGCTTCAGACCTTGGGTAGGGGGGTAGACTCAGATCTCCCAGGGAGGTGGCAGCTGGCTGGTGCTGGTGTACCTAAGTAGGGAGTAGACTCAGATCCCCCAGGGGAAGTGGCAGCTGGTGGCCTGTGCTGATGTACCTAATGCCAGTGTGGGGCCACAGGGTTGGCCCAAACTTCCAAAAAGGTGATACTGCCAGCTAAGACAGTGCATCTGAGGGGTGTACCATGAGACTGGTTCTGCAAGTATTGGAAAAATTGTAAACTGGGCTGGGCATGATGGCTTATGCATATAATCCCAGCACTTTGGGAGGCTAAGGCAAGTGGATCACCTGAGCCTGGGAGTTCGACACCAGCCTGGGCAGCACAGTGAAAACCCATCTCTACAAAAAAATACAAAAATTAGCTGGGTATGGTGCACACCTGTGGTCCTAGCTACTTGGAAGGCTGACATGGGAGGATCACCTGAGCCCAGGAGGTCAAGGCTGCAGTAAGCTGTGATCACACCACTGCACTCCAGCCTGGGTGACAGAATGAGATCCTGTGTCAAGAAAAAAAAATGCCAACTAGTATAAACAGCTGTTACTGAAGTAAAATGCCACTGTTTGGGTGAAGAAGTGTTGCTGGGTGATACTGAAAGAAATAGGAAGCAGAACAGGAGTCAGAGGTAGCAGAGAGGAAAATAAACTTTCTCCTTTCCCAGACTTGCAGTCTTTCTCCAGCATCCCCTGTTGGCAGAGCCTAACAGGGAATTATCAGCAACACAGAAATAAATGTGTATTGCAGAGGTCCAGCATCACATAGCAGAGTGTAGGAGGATGGACTTGATGCTGCGAGACAATAGCTTAATGATGGGCCCAACCCACTAACACGTAAAAAATATATTCACCAAGCATGAGAGAAAACCAAAAATTCTAAGTGGTATTCTTGTAACTGATCTTGCACTTGACTTTCTACTTCCTTTCCATTCACCCCCACGTCAGCTCCTCTGGCTAAGAATATTTGCTGGTAAAACTTGAGCAAGATTTTTCTAACTTTGATGCACTTTTACATCAGAACCAATATGGAATCAAGCAGAGAATGTCTTTTGTAAAGGTTATCTAGATGATGCTTACTTCAGAGAGTTGTTTACTACTCTGAGAAAGGATTTTTTTTTTTTTTAAAGACTACTCTTACTTAAGGAGGAAGAGCAAATTCTACCTGGGAAATGATTTACCACAGAGGTCTTATTCATGAGCAGAGGCAGTAGTAAAACTGCACTCATCACGCCTTGGTCTTGAGAAATTCCTGGTTGGGGGGTGCTTCCTGAGTATGGGACAGAATCCATAATGCTCATAGTAGCCCCTTTCAAAACCTTTAGGCTTCACTATGGGCCTTCTTGACAGTTCTGAGTTGATGTAGATAATGAGAAATTGAGGTAATCAAAAATGTCCATTTGTTTTTTCTTTTAAACTGTCGAACCCAATCCATTATTGACACAAGTTTTTCTCCTGAAGTGTATAGAGATCTATACTCTATAGACAAATAGAAAAGTAGAACACTAGTTGGATTTTGCTGTGGACATGGACTTTGGTTGCTGAAACAAGTATCTGTTTTATGTAAAGAATGATCCATCAGCAGCCACTTTGTTTAAAAAGAGCACTTGGCAAATCTCTGGAAGCCGGCTTATGTAACTAACTGCCTCTTATGGTAGTATGTGAAGGCAGCACAGAACATATTGTTTCCCACTGTTTCTCTTTGAGAAATTAGTTTGGTGCCTGGCAAGAGGAGAGATGTGCAAGGGCAATATTCCTAGAAATAACTACCTCTGTACTTGCTGGAATTCCACACTGGATGGAGGCTCCTTTGTGAAAGGCAGGTGTTGATTTCTAGGCTGAGAGAGTACTAGCAGGGAGCTCCTCAAAGGAACTTGGAAAGAATTACTTAGGTCTCATTTCACACCCTGCATCTGATTTTTTAACTAAGTCCCTAAGAGAAAAGTGGCTACAGGTGTTGTAAATGACCCTTCCTTCAGTAAACTGATTGAAACTGAACACTGATCACAATTTCTTTGCATGAGAAAGATAACTGGGCATGGAAAATTTTGATGTGAGACTATCTGAAAATTACATAAATAACATTAACACATGTTAGAGTGACAGAAACATTGAGGCCAGATTTGTTCTAACTTGAAAATATAAGGGCTATTTAACGTATTTTAGGATGGAGGGAGTGCTAAGGATCGTTTATTTTTAGCTCCCATAAAAACTCAATTTCCTTCATAGTGGAATCAGTCCAAATTGAAGATTTGCTCTTGCACAGACACTGGACTCTCCCCAAAATTTTCAGATTACCAGTCATACCCCAAAGAATAAACCTGGGCTAAAGCTGCAGGTTCTAGCACTGAGACAGAGATCATCTGCATTCCTGTTACCTAGTCAAGTGTCCTGGATAAATCACAAAAACATCGAAGTCTTAGGTCGCGTCACCAAGTTTCATGTTCCAAGAACTGTCAAGAGATTGCTTATGTAGCCACAGGCCAGACAGACAGGGGCTTTGTGAGACTATCCCTCAGGGGTGCTGGGGGTGTTTGCATTGTTAGCCTGGAAAAAGTTAGCCAGACCAACATAGTCACAGCAATTGAAAATCCTGAAGGCCCATCTATGACCAAATGTATTAATAAATAAAAAGACCTATAAGAAACCTTCCCACCAGCATTAACCACACCAAAAGCAAGTCAAACCCAGGCTTCTCATAACTGGTTCTTGTTCCAACACAAGAGTGAGAAGAGCATCTTGCTGCGGCCAACGGTTACTATAGCTCTCCTTTTGTAGAAAGCCACCGTCTTCGAAGAGCTTACTAGGTGTCTCCACTAAAGAACAAAAAACATGGGTAAGACTGGTTTCCTCTCAAGTTATGACTCAGCTTTGATCACCACACTTCCACTTGAGCCTATTAACGTTCAGTGGACAGAATGTCACTCTTTTTCAATCAGCTGCTACAGCAAACAACAGCCTTGCTGCATTTCAGTCATATAGAAAGCCACAGAATATTTCCTTTTGACTCTCTTCTCTCCACATCAGACCCACAGTCAGGCTCATGCTGAGGTCTATCTTCTCACAATCTACTAGAAAGTGGCCTGCCTCGACATGCTTACCCTGCTAAAATGAGAAGCAAGAAATAAACAGCTTCATGTTAATTATAAATAGGAGGCACTGGATATTAAACCTGCCCATAGAATAATGGAGAAGGAAAGCATTGCACTCCCTTTCTCCTTGAGTCGGGAGCCATATCCTTTGCCAGAACAGTGAACTCTACTGGGTAGCAGGAGAGGCCACTATGATAAGGACCCAAGCAGAAGCCTGGGGGTGGGGTCCTCACGACCACTCACAGACCCCTGGACCTGGGGGGAGTAGCAGAGAACAGCCAAGAGCGACATGGACTGTCTTGCCTTTTCCTCATCTCTTTATTCTAGAAGAAAAAAGAGGAAGGAAGAAAAAATGAAAGAAAAATGCTATAATTTTCTTTTCTCCATCTTTCTTGGAGATCAGAAAATAGTAGGTTCTGAAGATCTCCTCTGTGCTCATGGGCACGTGAAAAATTTCATGATGCTTACTTGGCTTTGAGATTTTATTACCATTATTATTGTTATTAATTTTATATTAATATAAAAATAATAAAGATGTATTGAGCTCCTTCTATGTGCCCAACACTATAAGCATAATAAATACTTTATCTCTTAATCCCCACAGCTCCCTATGAATTAGATACTATTGTTACTAATATTATCCCAAATTAAAAATTAGGAGCCTGAGGCATGAAAACGTGAACTCATTGGAGATCACACCACTCACAAATGGCAGAGCCAGGGTGCAGCCCTAGGTCCAGTGTCCCCAGAGCCCATTCTGCTATTCACTTCAGGTCATTCTCTTCCCATTTAGAACACTGAACTTTTTATATCCTCAACAGACATAAATGCTCAGCTTCAAGAGCCAAACAAAAATAATTGTTACAAATTCCACTGTTTGTTTTCCCAGGGGGTGCATCTTAGAGTTATTAAATGTGATCCTCTGTTCCCCTTACTCCAGTAGTTTCTTTACCCCTTCAGGAGTGTAATACCATTCTTCCCCATTTCTTCACATTCCCTCCTCCCCCCACCCTTACCCAGGCTGTCTGAATTCTATTCAGCCTTAAAGATGTAACTCAACTTCCACCTCTCCCAAAAAGGGCTTCTTCAACTTCTGTCACCTCCACCTCTGAATTTTTATAGCATTGAATGTTAATACTATTTACTTGGCATTTGTGTTTTTTGTGTTTTACTTTTTACTGTTAGTTCTATTTGAGAATAATTCATCTTGAGGCAGAATTCATTCTATCCCATTTTTTCATTGAGATGAAACCCTTGAAGGCAAGGAACAAGTGTTCAAACATGTTTACGTGTTCACACACTCCACGCTCAGCATCTTGGACATAACAGACACTCGATAAATCACCTTTGAGAGCTAGGTTAGAAAGCCTATTGAAGCCTGTGATTTGAAACAGGCTGGGCTGGTAGAGAAAAAAGCTAGCCTGTCTTCTTAGAGCTCTAGAAAGTACTGTGGAATACACTTAAGAGTCTATGGAGTCCCTTCACGGGCAGAAAAGAGTCCTCTGACTCCTCGATTCCTAACCTCCCATGTCCCAACTTATCTCAGTGGTCCATTTAAACTCCTAAATTTTGAACCTAAAGTATGCAGAACGTCAGATCCTGAAAAACAACACCAACTTTTACTTGACGGTTTCACTTACCCTCACACCTGTGGTTTTGAAGGTGTCAAGTTTCCTCTGAAGTCTTTCTGTGAAGCTTTATCCCCCTCATTTTTCCACCCTGCCAGTCAACCCTGTCAACAGTGACAATCTCCTTGTCAAGCAGAAGCCACTCGAGCTATCAGTTTTCATTAGCCGTTTAGTTGGGATAATCCCTTCTTCCTACCAAACTGTTTCCTTCTAGGAACTGCTGATTCCTTTTATTTGGGGTTTTTCAGACTTCTCTAACTAAAGCCCCTCCACCCAGATGATTTCTCACTTTTCTGAAGATCTCCTTCAGCTAAAAAGATTTCCTATAACCTCATTTTCTATAGTTTGTATTATGAAAAAATGTGGTATATAACTTTTTTTTTCAAGCAACATATGGCAACTAAGAGTTTAGTATGCTCTAGAAAGGGGTATTTCCTCTGGGGAAATTTTAAATTATTTTTTGTTTTCAATATGACCTGCTTCTTTACCTCTTCCATTTCCTATTTAGAGCCCACCCATCCTTTGGTGACTTAAGTAAAAAACAAAACAAAACAAAACAAAAAACCTTTATCAACTTCAAAATTGTGTCATCTATTTTCATTCATATTGTTAAATTCACTAACCAAGAGGAAAGCTGTAAGATGGTAAATGTAACCATGCACAAGGTCCCCATTCATCAAGCTTGTGGATGTGTTAATTTTGGAGACAAGTAAATAAGTAAATGTTCTAAACCTATTTTATCTCTTTCCTCCCATGACCATTTCTCCATTTTCTACCCATCCTTGTCCTTATTGTCCTTACTTGTCCTTATTGTCAATGTTTTAGAAAGTTTGAGTTTTAGGAAAGGCTAAGTAGTTCTTCAACTTCCTGTGAAGTTGAACTGTGGCCTGAGCTTAGCATCTCTCCAACACCTGCTCACACTTACCATCCACCGCCCATCCCTCCCTTCTTTTCTGTTCCTGTATACTACCATGTTCTGTGAATGAGATATCACTACAAACTTATGTCCACAGAAAGAGAAAGCATGAGGTAAGAAATAACAGAATGACTCCCTATAAGTGACTTAAGACATCTGATGAAGGTCTAAAAGCAGGTCCTTCTTCCCTCTCAGGCTAAGTCTTCACCTGGCCAAAATTCATGCAAAAGAAGCAGGTGACTAGAGTAGTGTGGACCAATGTATTTTTGTCAACCACTTTAAAGCAAACTGCTAGAAATATTGTCTTTCTTTCTTATCTTCTGATTTCCCTGAAATCAGCCAATGGCAAAGCAGAAGTTCTATCTTCCTTTCTAAAGGATAGAACAATCGTTGCCCAAGAATCAGAAGATGCAGGTTCAAGTTCGACATCGACAAGATACCAGCCATATAGCCTGGGGCAAGTGATTTAGCCTCCCCAAATATCAGTTTCCTCAGACATAAAACACAGGTTTTCCTCCAAGAGAGATGTTGTGAGGATAGACTGAGTTAAGATAAAAACACTTTGTAAACTTTAAAGCTCTACATAAATATAACTCAACATCATATTACATTTCTATTTTTATTTTCCCATTAATAATTCTGGGTTTGCTGTCATTTCTCAAATCCACTTTTTTTTTTTTTTTTTTTTTTGAGACAGAGTCTCACTCTGTTGCCCAGGCTGGAGTACAGTGGTGCGATCTTGGTTCACTGCAACCTCCTTCTCCCGGGTTCAAGTGATTCTCATGCCTCAGCCTCCCAAGTAGCGGGGACTACAGGTGTGTGCCACTACACCCGGCTAATTATTTGTATTTTTAGTAGAGGCAGAGTTTCACCATGTTGGCTAGGCTGGTCTCAAATGCCTGACCTCAGGTGATCCACCCGCCTTGGCCTCTCAAAGTGCTGGGATTACAGGCATGAGCAATTGTACCCGGACTCAAATCTGCTCTTTCAATATACCAATGATTCTTTCTGAAATATTGAAAAACTCCTTTTTTGTAGTTTAAACTACATTTCTAATCCTCTGCAAAATAAAATAAAACCAGCTCCTTTTTGAACTACTTCTGAATAAATATTCAGAAGTTCTTCTCTTTCAATTTTTTTGAATAGTGAAGGAAATGGTTTTCTTTTGACAATTTTTAAAAGCATTCTAAGCCCACAAGAAAGAGATTGAGATCTCTTTAAATCTGACTCTGAGAACACAGAAGCTTTCAATAACAATCCAGATTACACTATTATAACATCAACATCTACCTTTCATCTGCAGATCTCAGGAAACATTATAAACACTGTCGCCTCAACCTTTGCATCAGTATTAATATACTCATTTTTAAAGCTGAAAAAAAAATGATTTAGGGAGTTTGTAAAAGCCAAACATGAAATTCTACTCTTCTGTTTAAATGTGCAAAATAAATGGATAAATGACAATGTTTTGGCTAAAAAAGAGGCAGGGCCTTTAGCTTGAAGAAGCAAAATTGGAGGAGGCAGGACACTGTGACTGAACTCATTACTCTCATTTGATGACATCTGAAAAACATAACTTTTACAGTGCATTTTTCTCACCTCTACCATTGTACCAGTTTAGTAGAATAGCGATCCTTGAATCAGCAAGAATAGCATGTTACCACCTCAAACTTATCCTAATTCTCTTTCACAAATATTTAATAAAATGTTTATTGTTTACTAAGAAAGTGACCTTTGGTCTGTTGGTACAGCCAAGGTAGATATTCTGAAAAACCTTTGCCTTATAAATGTTTGCGGAACCTCATGATAAAGGTTTCTGAAATGGCATGATAACACCTAGATAAATATTTCAATACATTTGAGGGTGTTTTAAGTAACCATATATTCCCTAAATGATCATTTAACATCTAAGTAGCTTGCTTTTCTGTGAACATTATTCATTTAGGTGTAGATTCTCACATCATCTTTGAGAGGAAGATAAGCATTATTAGTCAATGAGAATTCAGTTAACTTCATCGATACATCTTTCAAAAATAAAATGCTGAATAATTGAAGAGACCAGAGGCCAACAACAGTGTCAAGGTAATTAAAATTACGTAGTTCTTGTTTAGAGATAGAAAGGAATAAACAAATTTGAGTAGAAAGAATACAGAAAAGATGAAGGTCTAGTTAAGAAAAAGACAGGATAAGAAAACAAGAAAAATGATAATTCATAAATACTTCAATTTCAGTGGCAAATAAAATCTATAAGCTCTGATGGCATCCTGAATGTTTGTTCTCATTTGCATTTTGGGGTAGTTTTTGAAGGTAAAACTTTTAGAAGAATTCGGGATATTACCCCAATTCTGATTTTCCAAGCATAAAGAGATTTTCTCTTCTCTTAGAAGCTTAAAATACCTGAAAGTGCAGAATTATTCATTTCAGAGATTCCTTTGCTTTTTCTAGAAGCCAAAATGTAAGATAAGCATCTGCACAGTGGGCTGGGACCTGTAGTGATCCCTATCCTTCTCCATACACCAACACCTGAGGGTGTGAACATTCCCATCAGTAACAGAGGTTTCCTGTGGACCAGATTCACAGAGGACCCGGGGCTGAGATGAGTGGCAGCACTTTGTCCAAATGGTATCTGTGCAGGTAAAAATGAGAAAAAGGTAGCACTCACTCAATTCCCTCCAGGATAGCCAACTGACCAGGCTCAGAAGGGGTCCCATCCTGCTCCTCAAAAAAGAGGAAATCAGCTCATCACATCAAGAATATTCTCTCTTCTTTTGATCACCACTGTGAGCACACTCATAAGACACTGGCACCAGAAAGCAAGAGAGTTGACACAGAAGTGGCTGACCACACACCAAGCCACAAGGGCACAGCCGTGAGTCTTACAGCCCCTCTCAGAGACAGGGAAAAGGAGGAGATAATAACGACTTGGGTGGAATAGAGGCTTTGAACATGCTAGGAGCAGCTAAACCCAACTGATGAATAACAGAAGCACCAAGAAAGAGTCAAAAAGCAAGCTTCTGCCCACATTTTCCAGGATGAGCCTATTAAGTCTTATTATGTAGTTACACCAGTACAGAGAGTTCTGGATTTTAAAAATTGAGGCCAGGTGTGGTGGCTCACGCCTATAATCCCAACACTTTGAGAGGCCGAGGCGGGCGGATCACGAGGTCAGGAGTTTGAGACCAGCCTGACCAACATGGCGAAACCCCATCTCTACTAAAAATACAAAAATTAGCTAGGCATGGTGGTGTGCTCCTGTAATCTAAGCTACTCAGGAGGCGGAGGCAGGAGAATCGCTTGAACCTGGGAGGCGAAGGTTGCAGTGAGCTGAGATCGTGCCACTGCACTCCAGCCTAGGCGACACAGTGAGACTCTGTCTCAAAACAAAACAAAACAAAATTGAGATATAATTCACATACCATAAAATTCACTCTTTAAAAGTGTCTGATTGAATGGGGGACCGTTTCTTAGTATATTTTCAAGGTTATGAAATCATCATCATTATCTAATTTCACAACATTTTTACCACCTCACAGAAATCTCATATCCAATAGCAGTCACTCCTGATTTCCCCCACCCCTAAGCCCCTGGAAACCACTATCTTTTTGTCACTATGGATATGCCTCTTATGGACATTTCAAATAAATAGAATCATACACTATGTGGCCTTATGTGTCTGGCTTCTTTTACTTAGTGTAATTTTTTCAAGGTTTATCCATATTGTGGCAAGTATCAATAATTCTTTTTTAACGGCTAAATAATATCCCATTGTATGAAATTATCAAATTTTGTTTGTACATTCATCAGTTTTTAGACATTGAGTTGATCTGGGATGTTTCCACTTTTTGGCTATTATGAATAGTGCTGCTATGAATATTGGTGCACAAGTTTTTGTGTGAACATAAGTCTTCAGTTCTTGAATATATACCTAGAAGTGGGTCATACGGTAACTCTATGTTCAACTTTTTAAAGAAATGCCAAGCTCTTTTTCAAAATGGCTGCACCATTTTAGATTTCTGTCAGCAATGTATGAGGGGTTCCAATATCTCCACAACCTCCTCAACACTTATTTTCCATTTCTTTGATTGTAGCTATTTTCATGGGTGTGAATTGGTGTCTCGTTGTGGTTTTGATTTGCATTTTCCTAATGACTAATGATGCTGAATATCTTTTCATGTACTTATTGGGCATTTTATATATTCTTTGAAGAAAATATCTGTTCAAATGCTTTGCTCATTTTAAAATTGAGTTGCCTGTTTATTGATGAATTTATGGCTTTTTAATTTAGTTCTTTCTGGACAAGAAATACTTATAAGACAAATGATTTACAAATATTTTCTCCATCTCTGTGGGCTGTTTTTTTTTTTTTAATTTTCTTGGCAGTGTCCCTTGAAATACAAAACTTTAGTTTTAAAATCCAATTTATCTACACATGTCTTTTGGTTGCTTGTGCCTTTCATGTTATAGCTAAGAAACCACTGTCAGTCTAAGGTCACAAAGATTTACACCTATGTTTTCTTTAAGGGTTTTACAGTTCTAGCACTTACATTTAGGTCTTTGATTGATTTTTAGTTAATTATTGTGTATGGTATGAAATAGGTATCCAATTTCATTCTTTTACATATGAATATCCATTCTCTTCAGCATCATTTGTAGAAAAGAATATTTTTCCCCCTTGAATAGTCTTGGCAGCCTGCTGAAGCCCAATGTATTTTTAGACCCTTCACTCTATTCCATTTATCTATATATCTATCCTTAAGCCAGAAGCATACTGTCTTGAGATAAGTTTAAAATGAAGAAGTCCTTCAAATTTTTCTTTGTAAGATTGTTTTGGTTATTCTTGGTTCCTACATTTTCATATGAATTTTGGGATCAGTTTGTCAACTGTGTCAGAAAAGCAGCTGGAATTTTGATAAGGACTGCATTAAATCTATAGATTATTTGGGGGAGCACGGAATCTTAACAATATTAATTCTTCAAATCCATGAACATGGGATGTCTTTCCATTTATTTAGAAATTTTAAAATTTTCTTCAATGAGATTTTATAGTTTTCAGAGTATAAGTTTTGCATTTCCTTGTTAAATTTACTAAGTATTTCATCTTTTTTGATTATTGTAAATAGAATTGTTTCCTTAATTACATTTTTAGTTTACTCATTGCTACTGTATACAAATACAGATTTTTGTATATTAATCTTGTATCCTGTAACTTTGCTAAACTCATTTGTTTGTTCTAACAGTTCTTTAGTGTATTCAAAAGACTTCCTACAAACATGCTCCTATACACATGAACATATCATCTACAAATAAAAATAGTTTTACTACTTTCCAATTTGTATGCTTTTAATTTTATTTTCTTGCTTAATTGCCCTGGCTAGAACCTTCAGTACGATGTTGAATACAAGTGACAGAGTGAAAATGTTTATTTTGTTCCTGATATTAGAGGGAAAACATATTATTTTTCACCATTAAATGTAAAGTTGGCTGTGGGTATTTCACAGATTTGTCAGGTTAAGGATGTTCTCTTCTATTCCTAGCTGTTGAATGTTTTTATTACAAATGTATGTTGAATTTTGTCAAGTGCTTTTTTCTCATCTATTGTGATAACTGTGTGGTTTTTGCTCTTTAATCTGTTGATGTAGTTTAATACATTAATTAATTTGTTGATGTTAGACTAATGTTGCATTCCTAGGATAAATTTCAGTTGGTTATCATCTTAGTTGGCTCAGACTGTTGTAACAAAATACCACAGATTGGTGGCTTTAACAACAGAAATTAATTTTTTGACAGTTCTAGAGGTAGGAAGTCTGAGTTCAGGACTAGTTTCAAATGGGACTCAGAACAAGAGAAGTCTCTGCAATAAATCCAAGCTGCATGTACTCTGAAACTTGGGCCACATGATCCAGCAGATCCATGGTGCTTGAAGCAGCAGTAGGGATATGTTTTGGAGGAGCTGGCAGGCCCCTATAGTTGACTCATGGTGCAGACCATTAGGATTTTGGAGCAAAGTCCTGCCATCTTCTGTGGATAACTAATTCTCCTTTGACAATCAGCTCTTGTCCTGGTACTGGGCCTTAGTAGAGACTGAAGGCTTAACCATGGGCCATCAAGTTACCATGCAACCTGAACTGCCCATTGTGAACTGGGTATTATCTGACCTACAGTGCCATAAAGTTGAACATACACAGCAGCACTCCATCCTCACATCCTCACCACCTCAAGTGGTATATGTGAGATCAGTCCTGAGAAGGACCTAAAGGCACAAGTAAGTTACATGAAAAAATGACCAGAAGGTCTATGGTTTTTACGCCTGCTACATGCTACATTGCCTTCATTCTCCCAGCCTGTAACTATGGCCTCATAGGAAGTTTCCTACAATCAGCTGAGAGAGGAAGAAAAGACTCAGGCCTGGTTTACTGATGGTTTTGCATTGTATGCAGGCACCACCATCTGAAAGTGGACAGCTGCAGCACTACAGACACTAAAAGGCAGTGGTGAAGGGAATTCATCCTGGAAGTGCATCTGATTGTTCACTTTCTTTGAAGAGAGAAATGGCCAGTCATGTGATTATATACCATTTCATGGACTGTGGCCAATGGTTTAGCTGGATGTTCAGGGCCTTGGAAGGAACATGATTGGAAAGTTGGTGACAAGGAAATTTGGGTAAGACATATGCAGATAGACCTCTTCAAATGGGCAAAAAGATGTGGAGATATTTGTGTCCCATGTGTATATTCACCAAAGGGTGGCTTCAGCAGACGAGGATTTTAATAATCAGTTGGATAGAATGATGTGTCCTGTGGGTACCAGTCAGCTTCTTTCCCCAGCTACCCTTTCATTGCCCAGGGAGCTTATGAACAAAGTAGCCATGGTCACAGGAATGGAGGTTATGCCTGGGCTCAGCAACATGGACTTCACTTACAAAGGCTAATCTGCTTATGGCCACTGATGGGTGCACAATGTGCCCACAGCAGAGACCAACATTGTTTTCCGAATATGGCACTATTTCCTGGGGTGATCAGCCAACTACCTAGAGGCAGACTGATTACAATGGACTACATCCATCATGGAAAGGGCAGCATTTTTTCTTTACTGGAATAAACATTTACCCTGAATATGGATTTGCCTTCCTTGTACACAGGCTTCTGTCAAAACTACCATACATGGACTTACAGAATGCCTTATTCATTAGCACAGTATTCCACGCACACTTCTTTGGATCAAGGAACTCATTTCATGGCAAAAGAAATGCAGCAATGGGTTCATGCTCACGGAACTCACCGGTCTTACCATGTTCCTTACCGTCTGGAAGCAGCTAGTAGCTTGATAAAATAGTGGGATGGCCTTTGGAATATATAATACTCAGATATAATACCAGCTAGGTGTCAATACCTTAAAGAGCCTGGGCAATGTTCTCTAGAAGACTGTATATGCTTTGAATTGGCATCAAATACGTGGTGCTGTTTCCCCCATAGCCAGGGCTCATTGTTCTAGGAATCAAGAGACGGACATGGGAGTGGCACCACTCACTATTACCCCTAGTTCACTATTACCCCTCGTGACCCACTAGTAAAATTTTTGCTTCTTGTTCCCATGACCTTATAACTTGCTGGCCTAGATATCCTACTTTCAAAGGGAGCAAAAAGGAGACACAAAAATGGTATCATTGAACTGGAAATCTGGCCACTTTGGATTCTTCATGCCTCTGAATCCATAGTTATAGAAGGGAGTTACTTGCTGGCTGGGGTAATTGATTCTGACTACCAAGGGCAAATTTGACTACTACTCCACAATGGAAGTAAAGAGGAGTATGTCTGTAATACAGGACATCCCTTAGGGTGTCTCTTTGTATTACAGTGGACTGCTGCCCTCAGGCACTATGGAATGCAGGACTTAAGAACGATGAATTAGGATATCTGGAAGAAGAAATATCTAAGTAGCAAAGCATTCAAGCTGCTGAGTGGCTACTTTTAACACATACAGTGAGATGTGAGAAGATAGAGAAAACTTAAAGACAGAATTTAAAATTAAAAGAGAAGCAGAATGAAAAGTCTTGAAAAATTTACATTCTGGTCATGTAAAGAGTAAAAAAGCATATTTGGGAGAAAAGACTAAGGGTGTGGCCAAGTGACCATTTGCTGAAGAGATTAATATGGCTAGAAGGAAGCCAGGTGCTATTCATCAAGACAAAGGGAGAAAGACTCCAAATGCATTTCAGGGATCTCTGAGGCTATCCCTCCCATCACAGGCCCAGAGCTCAAGGAGGTCAGAACAGTTTCAGGGGTTGGGCCTGGGGTAGCCTCTACAGACTTTTGTAGACTTGCAACCCAGAGCTGCCTTGTGTCTCTGCTCCCTGCATTCCAGAGCAGTGTTCCCACCCCTCTGCTGCTCCTGCTGTGGCTCAAGCAGGCCTAGGTGCAGCTTAACCCACCACTCCAGAAGGTGAAAGTGGTGTTGTCTGTAGGCATGCAGAATGCAAGAGGTATACAGGCATAGCTTTCTTCACTTAGATTTTTTTTAAAGGATGTTGTGGATAACCTGGGAGCCCAGGCAGAAACTTGCCACAGATGTGGAGCCACCACAGAGAGCTCCTACTAGGACAACGCTGAGTGGAAATGTGGTGTTGGAGCTTCCATGGAGAGTCCTCACTAGGGCAATGTCTAGTAGAGCTATGGCAGTGGGACCACCACGAAGACCCTAGAATTTTAGAGCTAACAGTGTGCAACATCAGCCCAGAAGAGCTGCAAACATGAGCTTCCAACCTGAGAGAGCTGACACATGGGTTGAGCCCAGCAAAGCCTTAGGAATAGGGGTGCCTGAGGTCTTGGGGGCTCAACACCCACCCCAGTGTACCCAGGTTGCAGGACATAGAGTGAAAAGAGATTATTCACTAGCTTAAGATTTAATGTTGTTTTCTCTGTTGGGTTTTGGACTTACCTAAGACCAGTTACTCTTTCTCTCTCTTTTTTTTTTTCCACCTATTTTTTCACTTTGTAATGGGAATATCTATGCTATGCCTGTCCCACCATTGTATTTTGGAAGGAGATAATTTCTTTTCATTTCAATGCTCACAGCTGAAGGGAATTTGCCTCTGGATAAATGGTTCCTTGAGTCTTAACATCCGATTTAGATGAGACTCTGGACTTTGGACTTCTGAGTTAATGCTGGAACAAGTTAAAACTTTTGGGGCTACTAGGATAGAATGAATGTATTTTGCACGTGAAAAGGCCAGGGACAGAATGCTATGGTTTTAATGTACCCTCCAAAACTCATGTTAAAGTTTAATTGCCAATCTAAGAATATTGGGAAGTGGGGCCTTTAACAGGTAGTTAGGTTATGAGGCTTTGCCTTCATGAATGGATTAATGCCATTATCTCAGGAGTGGGTTCCTGATAAAAGGATAAAGTTTGGCACTCATTTCTCTCTGTGTCTCATACACTCTAACCCTCTCTCATCATGAAATTACTTCCCCCTGTTATGATGTAATGCAAAGTCCCTTGCCAGATGCTGACACCATATTCTTGGACTTCCCAACCACCAGAACCATGAGCCAAATAAACTTTTTTTCTTCATAAATTACCCAGTCTATGGTATTCTATTATAGCAGTGGAAAATGGACTAGGACATAGTACTGTGGTGTAGACGCATGTTTAAATTTTAAAGAAATTGTGAAACTCCTTTTTTAAATACCATTTTACATTTCCACCAGCAGTATATGAGAGCTCCAGTTGCTCTGTATCCTCACCAAAATTTTGATACAAAGTCTTGAATTTTATTCACTCTAATGAACGTCCACAGTAATATTATCGTGGTTTTACTTGGCATTTCCCCTAGTGATTAATCAAGTTGAACATCTTTTTATGTGCTTATTCCTATCTGTATATCTTCTTTGATGAACTATTCATTCAAATCTTTTGCCTGTTTTAAAAATTAGGTTGTCATTAAATTGGAAGAATTTATTACATATTCTAGATATAGGCTTTTTGTCGGATATTGCCAATATTTTCACTCAATCTGTGTCTTGCCTTTTTATTTTTGTAAGAATATTGATTGAAGGGCAAACTTTTTAAAAATGGTGCATTAAATTCCATTTATATATTAAGTTTTTTTAGTTCTTGCTTTTGCTATAGAATTTAAGAAATCTTTGCCAATCCAAAGGTGCACTATATTTTCTCCTATGTTGTCTTACAGAAGTTTTATAATTTTGTTTTACAATTATAATTCATTTTGAGTTCATTTGTGTATGTAGTGTGAGTTAATTTTTTTCATTTGACTAATTGTTTCAGCATAATTTGTTGAAAAGATTTTTCTTTCACACTGAATTGCCTTGCTATC
The DNA here is from genome assembly GCF_028858775.2 of Pan troglodytes. Taxonomy (NCBI): domain Eukaryota; kingdom Metazoa; phylum Chordata; class Mammalia; order Primates; family Hominidae; genus Pan; species Pan troglodytes. The sequence continues at coordinate 117,576,873 of NC_072403.2, forward strand.
TTTGTTAAAAATTAATTGATTATATATGTGTGGATTTATTTCTAGAGTCTCTATTCTGTCCCATTGATAAATATGTCTCTTTTATACAAATATCATAGTATCTTGACTATTGTATCTTTATAATAAGCCTTAAAATCATCTAGTATAAGTCTTCCAACATTGTTCTCCTTTTTCAAAGTTGTTATTGCAATTCTAAGCACTTTATATTTCTATATAAATTTTAGAATCAATTTGTCAATTTTTAGAATGAAGTTTGATAGGATTTTGACTAAGATTACATTGAAGCTATAGATGAATCTGAGAAGAAATGAAATCTTAAAATCATTTTCCACTTCAGAAACACAACGTTTCTCTCTTGTATTTAGTTTTTCCTCAACAATATTTTATAGTTTTCAAGTTCTGCATGCTTTTTTCAACTGTATTAGTCCATTTTCGCACTGCTGTAAAGAATGACCTGAGACTGGGTAATTTATTTAAAAAATGTTTAATTGACCCACAGTTCTGCATGGCTGGTGAGGCTTCAGGAAACTTACAATTATGGCAGCAGGTGAAGGGAAAGCAAGGCACATCTTACATGGCAGCAGGAGAGAGAGAGAGAGCTATGGAGGAAATGCCACATTTTCAAACTATCAGATCTCATGAGAACTCACTCACTATCACAAGAACAGCATGGGGGAACTGCCTCCATGATCCAATCACCTCCCACCAGGTCCCCCCCTCAACATCTGAGGATTACAATTTGAGATGAGATTTGGGTGGGGACACAGAGCCAAAACATATCATCAATTAATATATTATTGTAACAAACAACATCAAAATATTAATAGCTTAACATAATTTTTTTCTGCGCTTACATAAATCCCAATTTAGTATTCTGGGATCCATCTAGTAATCCCAGGTCCCAAGGTGTTTTCATCTGGTGGCACCACCATCTTTTTGGGTTTCTGAGTCCTCCATTGTATCCTCTGTATCTGCCCAGAAGGCAGGAGAAAGAACACTGGGGGATCCCTATGGGAAGTTTTCATGAGCCAGGACTGGACACATCCTATATCACTTCTGCCCACATTCTATTGACCAGAAGCCAGTCACATGGCACCCAGTTAACAATTGTAAGAGAGGCTGTGGAATGTATTCCAGCCATTGTATGGACAGAGGAAAAGGAGATGGGAACTATTTAGTACATAGCAGTCTCAGCCACATAGATACACAACTTAGAAAAAAATCTCACACATATGAACAAAGAGATATAAAAGGATATTCAATACAGCATTGTCTGAAAATGCAAATGGCCAGAAAAACCTAAATGTCTAATAGCACAAGTCTGAATTGAAAACAGACTTCTTAAGCACAAACCACAAGGCAAAAACTTAGCGGATTTGACAGCATTAAAACACCAATGAAAACATTAAGAGAAGAATCAAAGACCGGGAAAAGATATTTATAACATCTAAACTTAAAAACATGCTTGAGAGTAAAAAAGGGTCCTTTTAATACTTACGTTAGGACGATAGGCATAAATTTGGCATATAGTCTCCTTATCTAAACACAATAAGGTATTAATGACTAGAATATCCACATAACCCCACAAATCAATAAGAAGGCTGGGCATGGTGGCTCATGCCTGTAATCCTAGCACTTTGGGAGGCCAAGGCAGGAGGATCGCTTGAGCCCAGCAGTTTAAGACCAGCCTAGGTGACAGGGCGAGAACCTGTATCTATAAAAAAATAAAAAATTAGCTGTATGTAGTGGTGCACACACACTTGTGGTTTCAGCTACTCAGGAGGCTGAGGTGGGAGGATTGCTTGAGCCTAGGAGGTCAAGGCTGTAGTGAGCCATGTTCGTATCACCATATCCCAGCTTGGGCAAGAAAGCAAGACTCTGTCTCAAAAAAAATTTTTTTTAATAAAAATTTAAAAAGAAAATACAGGAAACCCAACAGGAAAGAATGGAGAGGAAAACTGAGTGACCAGTTAGTATATAATGAACTGTTCAACAGAAATAGCAGTTATAAAAATGCAAAATAGGAAATACTTTGCACACATCAGATTTGCAAAAATCAAAAGGTCAGATAATATTAAGTGGCCATTAGGATAGAGAGACTATCCTCACCCTATGCATCTCTTAACCTATATCCTTTGTAATATTCTTTATAATAAACTGGTAAACTGCATAACTGTGATTCTCCTAGACAACGATAGTGATCATCTCCCTTCCTGGGGGCAGTTGCACACAAAGTCAGTATAAAGTGAGAAAAATAATACCAATATGTTAAGGAAACTGTGAACAGATTGTCTTCAGTGAAGCAAGATGAACAAAGGAAAAAAGTGGAAAATTAGAAGTTGCTCTGAGAAGCAGGCCCAGCACAGGAGAGGTGTCACCTGCAATGGCTTTCCTTGTGACTGAGGGTCATGAGGTGGGATGCTATAACCAAGCAACATTGTGAAGCTATAGCTCATAAGAGGAGTTGATGACTTAGGGAGAGACCAGGTTCTGGCTCAGCCATCCTGACAGCAATGGTAGAGTCTTGTGAAAATAGTGTACGATTTGGATATAAAAAAGCCTGGGTTCAAAACCCTCTTCTGTAAAGAGAAGAACATTGCACCCACCTCCCCAGTCATTTGGGGGTTAAATCAAAAACCATGAAAAGTGCGTTGTGTAAGGCCATATGGAGTAACTGTGCAGAATGGCACTCCTGTCCAGCAAAAGAAGAAAGGCCAAGTTCAAGGCAGAAATAGCCTGTTTGAAGGTAGTAACATGCTGTTGAGGCAAAGAGAACTGTAGGGGCTGAGACTGGAGAGTGCAAAATTGGAGAGAGGTGAGCTGCTGCTAGCAGCCTCTACCTGAAGGTCATTCACCTATTCTGGGTCATGGGAGAAGCTGAGAATCTGGAGATGGCGAAACCAGAGAATTTCCAAAAGAGACATGAAGAGCCTCAAACACACAGCTGGAATTCCCTTCAGGACATCTGCTGAATTGGGAGTGTATGAGGCTAAAAAAACAGAAGTAGAAAGCCTCTGAGAATCATCAGAGTTTTCAGCAGTTTTATAAGATGAAAATAGGAATTCAAGATCTGCCAAAGAAGGGGTCCAGGTGAATACACTAGGCTAACAGTCAGGCCAAGGATGGATGGTGACCTGACCTTATTACCATATTGAAAATTGAATTGAGATGGATCATGACCAAAATGCAAAAGGTCAAACAATAAAACTTATAAAAATAAACAGGAAAAAAAATCTTCACGGTCTTGGTGTAAAATTTCTGTTTTTTCCTCCAAGTTTAAAAAATATAATACTCTATTTTGCTTTAAAAACATTTCAACTTTCAAGAGAAATTAAACCTATGTATTAGGAGTAGGGTAGAGGTTGTCTGGGGAGAAGAGGTGGCTAAAACTGCATGGGGTGTGAATGGGGGCTTGTCACCCTGGGTAGTTGTCACCTAAGTGTGTTCACTTTGTGAAAACTCATCACAATCTATGCTGTTGAATGCTTGCTCTATATACACTCTTTTGTATTTGTTATGTTATGCTTCAATAAAAACATTAATATGAAAAAAGTGTGCATTTACCACATGACCCAATCATTCCATTTCTGGATTTACAGGCATACTTTGGAGATATTGTGGGTTCGCTTCCAGACTCCCACAATAAAGTGAATATTGCAATAAAACAAGTCACTCAACTTTTTTTATTTCCCAGTGCATATAAAAGTTTTGTTTATACTCTACTGAAGTCTATGAAGTGTGTAATGTCATTATGTCTAGAAAACAAGGTACAGACTTTGTGCAAAAATATTTTATTGCTAAAAATGCTGATAATAATCTCGACTTTAGCAAGTTATAATATTTTTCATGGTAGGTCTTGCCTCAATGTTGATGGCTACAGACTGTTCAGGGTGGTGACTGCAGAAGTGTAGAGTGGCTGTAGCCATTCCTTAAAATAAGACAACAATGAAGTTTGCTGCATGGATTGACTCTTAATTTCCTGAATGATTTTTCTGTAACTTGAAATGCTGTTTGATAGCATTTTACCTACAATACTTTTAAAATTGAAGTCGGTCTTCTCAAATCTTGTCACTGCTTTATCAACTAAGTTTATGAAATATTCTCAATCTTTTGTTGTCATTTCAACAATGTTCACAGCATCTTCATCAGGAATAGATTCCACCTCAATAAACTCAGTAAACTACTCTTTGTTCATTAAAGTTTTATCACGAGATTGCAGCAATTCAGTTACATTTTCCAGCTCCACTTCTAATTTTTTTTTTGAGACAAAGCTTCACTCTTGTCCCCCAAGCTGGAGTGCAATGGCAAGATCTCAGCTCACTGCAAACCTCCCCCTCCTGGGTTCAAGTGATTCTCCTGCCTCAGCCTCCTGAGTAGCTGGGATTACAGGTGTCCACCATCACATCCAGCCAATTTTTGTATTTTTAGTAGAGATGGGGTTTCACTATGTTGGTCAGGCTGGTCTCGAACTCCTGACCTCAGGTGATCCATCTGCCTCACCCTCCTAAACTCCTGGGATTACAGGTGTGAGCCACCGCACCTGACCTCCACTTCTAATTTGAGTTCTCTTGCTGTTTCCACATTTGCAGTTACTTCCTCCACTGAAATATTGAATTCCTCAAAGTTATCCATGAGGGTTGGAATCAACTTCTTCCAAATTCTTGCTAATGTTGATATTTTGACCTTCTCTCATGAATCATGAATGTTTTTAATGACATCTAGAATGGTGAATTCCTTCCAGAATGGTTTCAATTTACTTTCCCCAGATGCATCAGAGGAATCACTGTCTATGGCAGCTATAGCCTTAGGAAATGTATTCCTTAAAGAACAAGACTTGGAAGTTGAAATTTCTCCTGGATTCATGCACTGGAGAATGAAGGCTGTGATGAAAAACACATTAATCTCCTTGTACATCTCCATCAGAGCTCTCAGATGGCTAGGTACACTGTCAATGAGTAGTAATCTATGGAAAGTAATCTTTTTTTCTGAGCAGTAGGTCTTAACAGTGGGCTCAAAATATCCAGTAAACCATGGTGCTAACAGATGTGCTGTCAGCCAAGCTTTGTTGTTCCATTTACGGAACAGAAGCAGAGTAGATTTAGCATAATGCTTAAGAGCCCTAGGATTTTTTGAATGGTATATGGGCATTGGGTTCAACTTAAAGTCACTAGCTTCATTAGCCCCTAAAAAGAGAGTCAGCCTGTTGTTTGAATATTTGAAGACAGACATTAACTTCTCCACTCTAGGAGAGTGTTGTGGCTGGTTTGATTTTCTATGCAGACCACTCAAACTTTCTCCATATCAGCAATAAGACTGTTTCCCTTTCTTATTCTTCATGTATTCACTGAAGTAGCACTTTTCATTTCCTTCATGATTTTTTTTCCTTTGCATTCACAACTAACTGTTTGGCTAACTGCTGAGCTATCTGTTTGGTGCAAGAGGCCTAGTTTTGGCTTATTTCAGCTTTCAACATACCTTCCTCATTAAGCTTATTCATTTCTAGCTTTTGATTTAAAGTGAGAGGTGTGTGACTCTTCCTTTCACTTGAACAGTGAGATACCATTGTAGGGTTATAAATTGACTTAATTTCAATGTTATTGTGTCTCGGGTAATAGGGAGCCATGAGGAGAGGGAGAGAGTTGAGGGGACATCCATTTGGTGAAGTAGTAAGAACACATATTTATAGATTAAGTTTACTGTCTTCTATGTGCATGGTTCACGGCACCAAAACAATTACAATGGCAACATCAAAGATTACTGACCACAGATCACTATAACAGGTATAATAATAATGAAAACATCTGAAATATTGCAAGAATTATGAAACTGTGACACAGAGATGCAAAGTGAGCACATGCTGTTGAAAAAATGGCACTGATAGACTTACTTGACACAGGGTTGCCATAAACCTTCAGTTTGAGAAAAACACAATATCTGCAAAGTACAATAGTGACATTCAATAAAATGAGACATACATGTATGCTATAAAGAGACATATATGAGAATATGTCACTGTAGCAAGAGTTGGAGGCAACCTAAGTGCTCACTACTAAAGGAATAGAGAAATCAAATATGATGGCTACACATTGTGGAGTACCATGAAGCAGTTAGAAGCAATGAATTATTGGATGAACATGCATATAAGGGAAGATCTTAAAAATTGAATGATGATTTTTAAAAATCAAGTTACAGAATGAAATTGATAGCACCCCATTTATTGACTATTAAAAACACATACATGGCTGGGTGCGATGGCTCACACCTATAATCCCAGCATTTTGGGAGACTGAGGTTGGAGGATTGCTTGAGTCCAGGAGTTCGAGAACAGCCTGGGCAACATAGCAAGGCCCTGCCTCTACAAAAATTAGCTGGGCATTGTGGTACTTCCCTGTAGTCCCAGCTACTATGGAGGCTGTGGTGGGAGGATTGCTTGAGCCCAGTAGCTGGAGGTTGCAGTAAGCTGAGATTGTGCCACTGCATTCCAACCTGGGGGACAGAGCACTCTGTCTCAAAAAAACAGAAATAAAAATTAAAACTCCAGTCCCGCTCACGAGGGGTCGGGGCCTGCAGTGCGCAGGAAGCAGCACAGCCCTGCAAGGGAGGTGACAGCACCGCTGACCGTCCTGGTCCCTGCAGAACGGTGCCGGAGAAACGTTTTGCACCTTCAAGACTCAGGAGGATGAAAGTTATCACTTGTGAAGTAGCCTGGCATGACAAAGAGCCTGTGTACAGCCTGGACTTCCAGCATGGGATGACCGGGAGGACGCACAGACTGATGTCTGCAGGCATGGACTCCGTTGTCAGGATCCGGAAGGTAGAAAAGGGACTAGATGGAAACGACATCATGGAATTTTTGTTCAATCTTGCTTGTCATACCAAAGCCTTCAATGTCCTGCGTTTTTCTCCAACTGGGGAGATTTTAGCATCGGGAGGAGATGACACTGTCATCCTGTTGTAGAAGGTGAATGATAACAAAGAGCTGGAGCAGATTTCTTTTCAGGATGAGGACGAGGCCCAGTTGAACAAGGAGAAGTGAATGGTTGTGAAGACTCTGCGGGGCCACTTAGAAGATGTGTATGATATTTGGTGGGCAACTGATAGGAATTTTATGGCTTCTGCCTCTGTGGATGACACAGCCATCATATGGGATGTCAATAAAGGACAAAAAATATCAATTAACATAACAGAAAAGTTATGTCCAAGGAGTAAACTGGGACCCTTTAGGTCAATATGTTGCTACTCTGAGCTGTGACACGGTGCTGCAGGTATACAGTATACAGAAGAAGCATGTGGTTTTTAATGTTTCAAAGATGCTATCTGGAATAGGGGCTGAAGGAGAGGCAAGAAGCTACCGCATGTTTCACGATGACAGCATGAAGTTGTTCTTCCATAGACTGAGTTTCACTCCCTATGGATCTTTGCTCCTCACACCAGCCGGACGTGTGGAATCCGGTGAAAATGTAATGAACATCACTTACGTTTTCTCCAGGAAGGATCTTAAAAGGCCCATCGCTCATCTTCCGTGTCCTGGAAAAGCCACTCTTGCTGTTGGCAGCTGTCTGGTCTATTTTGAACTGAGGCCAGTGGTGGAAACAGGTGCGGAGCTAATGAGTCTGCCCTACTGCCTGGTATTTGCTGTGGCTTAGGAGGACTCTGTGCTTCTGGACACCCAGGAGTCCTTCCCTTTCGGTTATGTGTCTAATATACATTACCACACCCTCAATGACATTTCATGGTCTAGCGATGGCGCCTTCCTGGCCATTTCTTCCACAGACAGTTACTGCTCGTTTGTGACATTTGAGAAAGGTGAACTTGGAATTCTTTTAAAAGAGAAGTCAGTTTTGAGCATGAGAACTCCTGATACAGCAAAGAAAACCAAGAGTCAGACACACCAAGGGTCTTTGCCAGGACCCAGACCCGTAGAGGGAACAACTGCCAGCAGAACCCAAGACCCCAGCAACCCCTGCTCAACCCCCACTCAGGCCAGACAGGCCACAGCCCCAACAGCCACCAGGGACCCTCCCTCTATCATTCTGCTGTCAAAAGCTCCTTGCCGAGGCCTTCGGAGGAGAAGACCCTGCCGCCCAGTAGTTAAAACACAAAAGCCCACCCATCCCGGAGGGTCACTCTGAACACATTGCAATCCTGGAGCAAGACAACACCCTGGAGAATAAACTCAATACCCTTAAAGACAGACACTCCACCAAAGTCTGTACCAATCAATGTAATCTCCACCCCTTCTGCGGAAGAATTTAGTAAGAGACGCCTGGAAATGCTCAGGACAGTCCCGTAAAGCTAAAACAGCCCAGACTCAATGAAAACAAAGGGGGCACTGAAAGTCTGGAACCTTGATGGGACCTTGGCTTCTGCTCAAAGCCTTCCAGACCTCCCATGTGTGCAATGAGGTGGTGAAGCTGGAGATGCCTGAGACCAGTCGCTTCCATGGAGCGGGATAGATGCCGTAAATGGATTTCTGTAACAGAAGTGACATGTGTACTGATTTTTCTCCAGAAATATGGATGCTGTTTTATTCAGTCTCCATTTTTAACTTGGGGATGTGAACATTTTAACATACTGAATCCTCTTTTTCATGAGTCTCTGAAACTGGAGCAGTTCAACATTATCCAGTGTGAAAATCAATGAGTCCTCCCTGGCATCCTCGTGAAAGTGCAGACACTTCATGGAGGGACTCCTTTTAAAGTTAGAATTAGGAAGGTGAGAAAGTAATTTGAGATTTTACTCGGTTGAATTTTAGAGTATTTGAAGTAATTGTTAGATATTTGCTTCTCAGGAGTTGATTAAACTTTGGAAGGTTAAAAAAATAAAATAAATAAAAACACATACATTGTAGGGTACGCTAGAGGGACAGAACTAATAGGATAGATAGATATCAAAGGGAGTTTATTAAGTATTAACTCACATGATCAGAAGGTCTCACAATAGGCTGTCTGCAAGCTGAGGAGCAACGAAGCCAGTCTGAGTCCCAAAACTGAAAAACATGGAGTCTGATGTTCAAGGGCAGGAAGCATCTAGTATGGGAGAAAGGTGTAGACTGGGAGGCTAGGCAAGTCTAGTCTTTTCACATTTTTCTGCCTGCTTTATATTCTAGCCATGCTGGCAGCTGATTAGATGGTGCTCACCCAGAGTAAGGGTGTGTCTGTCTTTCCCAGCCCACTAACTCAAATGTTAATCTCCTTTGGCAACACCCTCACAGACACACCCAGGATCAATACTTTGGATCCTTCAATCCAATCAAGTTGACACTCAGTATTAACCATCATATACATATACAGAAAGAAGCGGTTTGCTGCTATAAACTCCGTGAGACAGCCAAAAAATTGTGAGTTCCCAAAGTGTGAGAAGGGAAAAGTCTGCCTCTGAACACACATCCCCATTGGGGAACCTGAAAATCCATATCACAGGAGGATTTAACCTTACCTATAATGGAAATGGATTTCGAGTTGAGCAAAATATAAAAGTAGAAGCAGCAGCAGGAAAAGCCCTGTAGGCACTCCTGGTCCCCAGCTAGAGCCCAGGGAAACCATCCCTGGCTTTATCTCATAGCAGTCCTTGGGGACAGCAACAGAAGCCAGTGGAATTGGGGAGGGGCCATAGGGTGAAGGAAGCTTCTAGCTGAACTTTGTAATAATTTTGACTGAGCATGAATTTACCTAAGCAGATCGGGGCAGGGGTACTGCAAATGGGAAGTGTAGATACAAGTGCGGAAGCCACAGTGCATGGTGCAGGCAGGCATGCAAGGAGGGGTAAGGCCTGAGACTGTTTGCTTTCTCAGCGGGGAGGCTTGTAGCCTGGGGCAAGATTTCAGCCCTGGTGACCAGCTGCCTGGATATAAACTTTAGGATGTTGGTGGGGTATGGCAGGAGTGAGACTGGCCTTGCTGGCTGTGTAGGAGCTAGGTGAGGCCTGTCACTGCTGGTTTTCCCCCACTTCCTTGGTGACCTGTAAGATGCAGCAGAGGCAACCACAGTCCCACTGGGAACATAACTCTATTAGCTGGAGAAACACCTCCCATCCTTTGCCACCAACAGTGACCGAGGCAAGCCCTGCCCAAGGAGATTCTGAGTTCAGACCCACCTAACCCTGCCCCAGCCTGATGGTTTTTCTCTACCTGCCCTGGTAGCTGAAGACAAAAAACAAAGTCTTGGGAGCTCTATGGCCCCACCCATTGCCGGCAAAACCCGAGTGCTTCTCCTGGCCAAGGTAGGGCAAGCTTATATCAGCCTTCAACTACTCCAGCTAGTGCTCTCTTGAAAGTGCCATCTCCTGGCTGGAGGCCAACCAACTCAAGCCATTATGGCAACTCATAACAGAACAACCCTGCTCCAAAGAAGAAGAAAACAACAGCTAATTCCACTGCCTGCAACACCCTGGCTAACCAGAGCTCTTGAGTCTGTCCACATGACAACTTCATTGCTAGCAAAACCAGCATTCAAGAAAACCAGTGCAATAAACAAAATTACAATCAAGGACTCCTACAGAGTCTACTTTACTTCCTTGCCACCTCCACTGGAGCAGCTGCTGGTATCCATGGCTGGGAGATCTGAAGAGAAATCACATTACTGGACTCTTTGCAGACATTCTCCTGCACCAGCCCAGGACCTGGTAGCCCCACTGGGTGGCTAGACCCAGAAGGGAAATAGCAATCACTGCAGTCTGGCTCTCAGGAAGCCCCATCCCTAGGGGAAGTGGGAGAGTACCACAAAAGGGATCACCTCATAGGACGAAAGAATCTGAACAGCAGCCCTTGAGTTCCAGATCTTTCTACTAAAACAGTCTTCCCAAATGAGAAGGAACCAGAAAAGCATTTATGGTAATATGACAAAACGAGGTTCTATAATACCCCCAAAGATCATACTAGCTCCCTGGCAATGGATATAAACCAAGAAGAAATCTCTGAATTGCCAGACAAAGAATTCAGAAGGTTGATTATTAAGCTACTCAAGGAGGTGCCAGAGAAAGGTAAAAACCAACTTAAAGAAATTTAGAAAATGTTACAGGATATGGTGAATCCATATCCTGAGAAATAGGTATCATGAAGAAAAGACAATCACACCTTCTGAAAATAAAAGATACACTTAGAGAAATGCAAAATATGCTGGAAAGTTTCAATAATAGAATCACACAAGTAAAAGAAAGAACTTCAGAGCTCAAAGACAAGGCTTTCAAATTAACTCAATCTGACAAAGACAAAGAGTAAAGAATAAAAAAAAAATAAAGCCTCCAAGAAATTTGGGATTATGTTACATAACCAAACCTAAGAATGATTGGTGTTCCTGAGGAAGAAGAGAAATTTAAAAGTTTGGAAAACTTATTTGCTGCAATAATCAAGGAAAACTTCCCTGGTCTTGCTATAGTTCCAGACATCCAAATATAAGAAGCTTAAAGAATACCTGGGAAATTCATCACAAAAAGATCATCACGTAGGCACATAGTCATCAGGTTATCTAAAGTTAAGACAAAGGAAAGAATCTTAAGAGCTGTGAGGCAAAAACATCAGGTAACCTATAAAGGAAAATCTATCAGATTAACAGCAGATTTCTCAGCAGAAACCCTACAAGCCAGAAGGGATTGGGGTCCTATCTTTAGCCTCCTTAAACAAAATAATGATCAGCCAAGAATTTTGTATCCAATAAACTAAACTTCATAAATGAAGGAGAGATACAGTCTTCAGACAAACAAATGCTGAGAGAATTTGCCCTTATTAAGCTAGCACTACAAGAAATGCTAAAAGGAGTTCTAAATCTTGAAACAAAACCTCAAAATACACCAAAATAGAACCTCCTTAAAGCATAAATGTCACAGGGCCTATAAAACAATAACAAAAGGGGGGGGGGTGGGGGAAACAGGTATTCAGGCAACAACTAGCATGATAAATAGAATAGTACCTCACATCTCCATATGAACATTGAATGTAAATTGCCTAAATGCCCCACTTAAAAGATACAGAATGGCAGAATGGATAAACGTCCACCAACCAAGTATCTGTTGTCTTCAAGAGATTCACCTAACAAATAACGACTCACGTAAACTTAAGGTAAAGGGGTGAAAAGATACATTCTATGCAAATGGAAACCAAAAGCGAGCAGGGGTAGCTATTCTTACATCAGACAAAACAGATTTTAAAGCAGCAACAGTTAACAAAGACAAAGAGGGACATTAAATAATGATAAAAGGATTAGTCCAACAGGAAGATATCACAATCCTAAATACATATGCACCTAACACCACAGCTCTCAAATTTATAAAGCAATTACCACTACACCTAGGAAATAAGATAGATGGCAACACAATAATAGTGGGTGACTTCAATACTTCACTGACAGCACTAGACAGGTCATCAAAACAGAAAGTCAACAAAGAAACAATTGACTTAAACTATACCCTAGAACAGATTAGCTTAACAGTTATTTACAGAACATTCTACCCAACAACTGCAGAATATACATTCTTTCAATCAGCACATGGAACATTCTCCAAGATGAATCATATGATAGGCTGCAAAACAAGTCTCAATAAATTTAAGAAAATTGAAATTATATCAAGTAGTCTCTTAGACTACAGGGGAATAAAATTGGAAATTAACTCCAAAAGGAACCCTCAAAACTATAGAAATACATGGAAATTAAATAATCTGCTCCTGAATGATCTTTGGTTCAACAATGAAATCAAGATGGAAATCAAAAAATTCTTGGAACTGAATAATAATAGTGAAACCTCTGGGATACAGCAAAAGTGCTGCTAAGAGGAAAGTTCATGGCATTAGATGCCTACATCAAAGAGTCTCAAAGAGCACAAATAGACAATCTAAGCTCACAAGGAACTAGAGAAACAAGGACAAACCAAACCCAAACACAGAAGAAGAAAAGAAGAAACAAAGATCAGAGCAAAACTAAATGAAATTGAAACAAAAAAATACAAAAGATAAATGAAGCAAAAAGCTGGTTGTTTGAAAAGATAAACAAAATTGATAGACCATTAGCAAGATTAACCAAGAAAAGAGAGAAGATCCAAATAAGCTCAATTAGAAATGAAATGGGAGATATTACAACTGATACCACAGAAATATAAAACATCATTCAAGGCTACTATGAACATCTTCATGCACACAAACTAGAAAACCTAGAGGAAATGGATAAATTCCTGGAAATATACAACCTTCCTAGATTAAACCAGGAAGAGACAGAAATTCTGAACAGACCAATAACAAGAGTGAGACTGAAATAGTAATGAAAAAATTGCCAGCCAAAAAAAAGTCCAGAATCAGATGAATTCACAGCTTAATTCTATCAGACACTCAAAGAAGAATTGGTACCAATTCTACTGAAACTATTCCAAAAGATAGAGCAAAAGGGAATCCCCCACAAATCATTCTATGAAGCCAGTACTACTCTAATACAAAAAAAGGAAGTCAAACTGTCACTGTTCACTGATGATGTAATTTATATCTAAAAAACCCTAAAGACTCATCCAAAAGGCTCCTAGATCTGATAAATGAATTCGGTAAAGTTTCAGGATACAAAATCAACATACACAAACCAGTAGCACTGCTATACACCAACAGTGACCAAGCTGAGAATCAAGTCAAGAACTCAACTCCTTTTACAACAGCTGCAATAAAATAAAATAAAATAAAAAAATAAAATAAATAAAATAAAATAAAATAAAATAAAATACTTAGGAATATACCTAACCAAGGAGGTGAAAAATCTCTACAAGGAAAACTACAAAACACTGCTGAAAGAAATCACAGGCAACACAAATGGAAACACATCCCATGCTGATGGATGGGTAGAATCAATATTGTGAAAACGACCATACTCCCAAAACCAATCTATACATTCAATGCAATTCCCATCAAAATACCATTATCATTCTTCACAGAACTAGAAAAAACAATCCTAAAATTCATATGGAACCAAAAAAGAGCCCACATAGCCAAAGCAAGACTAAGCAAAAAGAACAAATCTGGAGGCATCACATTACCTGACTTCTAACTATAATACAAGGCTATAGTTAACAAAATAGCATGGTAGTGGTATAAAAATAGGCATGTAGAGCAGTGGAACAGAATAGAGAACCCAGAAATAAAGCCAAATACTTATAGCCAACTGATCTTCAACAAAACAAACAAAAACATAACGTGGGGAAAGGATACCCTATTCTACAAATGGTGCTGGGGTAACTGGCAAACCACATGTAGGAGAATGAAATTGGATCTGGTCCTCACTTTATACCAAAATCAACCCAAGATGGATCAAAGACTTAAATCTAAGACCTGAAATCCTAAAAATTCTAGAAGATAACCTTGGAAAAACTCTTGTAGACATTGGCTTGGGCAAAGAGTTGATGACCAAGAACCCGAAAGCAAATTTAACAAAAACAAAGATAAATAGATGGGACTTAATTAAACTAAAAAGCCTCTGCACAGCAAAAGAAATAATCAGCAGAGTAAACAGACAACCCACAGAATGGGAGAAAATATTCACAAACTATGTGTCTGACAAAGGACTAATTTCCAGAATCTACGAGGAAAAACAAATCAGGAAGAAAAAACAAATAATCCTGTCAAAAAGTGGGCTAAGGATATGAATAGAAAATTCCCAAAGAAGATATACAAGTGGCCAATGTATGAAAAAATGGTCAACATCGCTAATGATCAGGGAAACGCAAATCAAAACCACAACGCAATACCACCTTAATCCTGCATGAATGGCCATAATTTAAAAATTTTAAAAAAATAGCTGTTGGAGTGAATGTGGTGAAAAGGGTACACTTTTACACTGCTGGTGGAAATGTAAACTAGTACAACTGCTATGGAAAACAGTATGGAAATTCCTTAAAGAACTAAATGTAGAACTACTATTTGATCCAGCAATCTCACTACTGTGTATCTACCCAGAGGAAAAGAAGTCATTATATGAAAAAGACACTTGCACATGTATGTTTATAGCAGCACAATTTGCAATTGCAAAAATATGAAATCAGCCTAAATGCCCAACAATCAACAAGTTGATAAAGAAAATGTGAAATATATATATATGCCATACACACACACACACACACACACACACACACATATATATACCCCATGGAATATTACACAGCCATAAAAAAGAACGAAATAATGGCATTTACAGCAACCTGGATGGAGTTGGAGACCATTATTCTAAGTGAAGTAACTCAGGAATAGAAAACCAAACATCATATGTTCTCACTTATAAATGGGAGCTAAGCTATGATGATGCAAAGACATACGTATGATATAATGGACTCTGGAGACTCAGTGGGGAAGTGTAGAAGGGGGTTGTAGTAAAAGTGTATACTACAAATTGGGTGTAGTATACACTGCTTGCGTGATGGGTAAACCAAAATCTCACAAATCACCACTAAAGAACTTATCCATGTTAAACAAACACCATCTGTTCTCCAAAAGCTATTGAAATAATTGTTTAAAAACACATACATACACAAAATATTCTTAAAATTTATATACATATTAGAAGACATATTAAGTACTCTAGAGTGACTACTTGTGGAGGGGGAAAAAGAAATATAAATCATGACTTATAGAGGCCTTGATTGGACTGATGATGTTAATGAGACTTGAACTGATGAGATGATTAGTTCAAAAACTTCTACCTAAAGCTCCCTGCACAAAAAACTCTAAATAAAGTGGAGGGAGTGGGATGCATGAAGTTAGGACAGACAGTCAGACTGGCTAGAAGACAGAGGAAAAAAACCATATATGAATTCCTCATGTTTGAGTTAACTCTCCTAAGTTGAGATAGTTTGGGAACTGAAGAAGAAAACCAACAGAATAGTGTTCTCTGACACCATTGCTTTCTCAGGGTGTGAGAAGCTTTGTGAGGGTTTTGGGTGAGCTTTCCTTTTTATTGAGAAACACACGAGTGGTTTGAAAGGCTAAGCATGGTTTGCCACAATGCCCTATACTGTAATTAAACCATTGGGTTAGAGGCCTGTTTGCTCTATTTAATGTGCTTTGTGAAACAAGATGCTTTGTCTTTTATTGTTGCTGGATCTTTCTGACCAGCAATTGAGAGGGGGGGAAGTCTCTGTGTATCTTCCTGCTCTACACTTAGATAATTGGTGTGTGCACTGTCAGTTAAAAAGCATGGCTTTGCCGTGACTATTTGATTTTAGTTACAAGTGTTGGCAGGAGATGCTGAAGGAGACAGGAGGTATTTAGGAACGGTGGCCCTTTGAGATACAAAATTATAAAGCAGCCACAGAAATGAGTCAGCCCATTAAGCTGAGCCATAACCACAGCTAGCCAGAGTGCTCAGGCTTCTTTAGTCATGAAATGCACACGGCCTTTCAAATGCTCCATCCCTCTGCAACCTCACAACACCCAGAGCATATTCCTTCCACAATGGCTCCTAAAGGAACTTTGTTGATTAACTGCTAAACACATACAAAAGCACACAAATCTGAATCTCGTGTCTATGCAAAGGTGAGAATGTTCTTGGAGTTCTAAAATCGTTGAGAAGAGTTAGTTGTATATTTCCCTGGACAGAAAATAGCTCATGGAAGATAGCATCAGACGAGTACTTTGAATGATGCAAACTAGGTCAAAAGTGATAGATAACAGGATAAAACCCAAGGAATTAAGTTTATAGAAACTAATTAAATTATAATTTAGAGGGGATAGAAGAAAACTCATGAATGGCAAAAGAAAATTCCATTATCAGCTAATATAGAATTAAATGATTTAGTAGATTACAATAAAAAAAGTGGTTAGTGAAATATACAGACTTAAGCAACTGGAATTTCAACTTTTAACTATGTTTTAAAATGCTCCCTGGCCCTATTTGCACCTCCACATACTGCATATTTCTTTGTTCTCTCTCATAGTAAAAATCTTCCAAAAAATGGTCTATACTCACTATCTTGACATGCTCATTTCCCATTCTCTCGAAAACACTCACATCAAACTTTTATTCTCACTACTCCATGAAATTGCTCTTAGCAAGGTCATTAATGAATGAGCTCCATGTTGCCAAATTAAACGCTCAACTCCAAGTCCTCTTCTTCACTGACTTCTCAGCAGCATTTGTTTGCTCCTTTTCTTAAAACTACTTTTAACTATTTTTTTAAATGTCTGCTTTGAAATACTTTTAGACTCACAGAAGTTGCAAAAATAGTTCAGAGGGCTCCTAAGTACTTTCACATAGCTTCCTCTAATAATACCATCTTTTATAACCATAGCGCAATTACACACTTTTCAACTTTTCACTTTTAAAAGCTGCTCTGATCTTCTTAAAACTTTTTTCTCCTTTAGTTTCTCTGGTGCCATCCTCCTGGTTTACTTCCTCTCCTGTCTTTGATGTGGGACTCACCTCTTCTCCCTAAGTGTTATCGTATCTCAGGATTCAATCCTTGTACATTATCTTCTTTTATCTAAGCTCACATCTCACATGACCTTGTCTAATCCCATGGCTTTAGATAGCCTGTATATGAATAAATTCCCAGATTATTATCTCCAGCCTTGAACCCTCCACTGAATTCCCTGACATCAAACTGTCTACTCAACCTCTCCTGCTCAGTATCTAATAGGTATCTCACTTTAACATGTCATAACTGAACTCGTTCAAGCCCTGTCATCCAACCCCTTCTTCCATCTTCTGCTTCTCAGTGAATGGTTCCCAAATTCAACCATGCACTTAGGCTGAAAAGTGGAATTGTCCTAGACTATTCTTTCTCTCATACAATGAATTTAATCTAACAGCATATCCTATTGGCTGTAATCTTCAAAACATGACCTATTGGCTATAATCTTCAAAACATGACCTGTATGTGAACAACGCTCACCACCTCTTATCTCTACCATCCTTGGAATGTGAATTATGTCATGTCACTCTTCTGCTCAGAACCTCTCAGTGTCTTTTTACAGATATAAATCCATTACCTCCATAGAATAAAATTCACAGCACTTGTCATGGCCTGCAAGATCTTATATGACCCATGACCTGTTTATATGACCTTCTCCAACCTCTTCAACTCTCTGATGGCACTTGTTTTCTTAGCCTGTGCAGCCTCCTGGCTATACCCAGAGTATCTAGTATGTTCCCACATGTAGAGATTTGGACTTAGGGTTCCCTCTGCCAGGAACACACTTTCCCAGCTATTCTCATTTAAGACATTGCTCATTCCCTCAGAGAAATCTTCTCTGACCACATTATCTGAGACAATACCACCTCTCCCATAGCTCTGTTTCTATCCAGGCTTGTTATTCTTAGTACAAAGCTGACATCAGATGGTTGGCTGGCTGGCTGTCTCCTTGTTCTATCTCTCAAAATAGAATATAAACTTCATGTGAACAAGGGCTTTATCTAATTTAGCCCCACAACATTACATACAGTAGGCCCTCAATGAATATTTGTTGAACAAATGAAGAAGCAAAAGAGCAATAAAGGACTGTATACGGAAATGCTCTCAGAGAACAGAAAATATTTAGATTGGGAATGATGAACTTTGAAATCCCTGTTAAAAATATAAGATTTTTTTGCAAAGACTGGTTGAAATTTATGTCACTTATGATGAAATGGCTTTACTTTTGGCCATCTCAATCGTATTGCATAATAAGAACCATTATTTATAAATACCCTGAATCATGGGCAATTACAAGTATGTCAATGTTGACTATTTCAAATGTAAAACCATTTTTATTGGTTTACCTCAAATGACTTTCAGATAACTTGAAGTGATATATGAGCTCTGCTAGTTCCCTGCTATGTAAAGAAATGTGGTGCATGGTTTAATCTCTGTCTACATGGCCCCGCCTCCTGGGTCATCATTCTAACAATAAATAGACTCACTTGAGTAATAAGTGTGTGAGGGTTTTAAATTATATCCTTGGTTTAGCTTAATGATGCTATAAATATTTTCTTCTTTCATCTCTAAAGATATGTATACATGAATTACATGTATAGATCCCATTCTTATTATTGTCTTTCTCATTCTCCCTGAAGGAATGTTCTATCCTTATATAATTCCTAAAAATAAAAAGAATGGTAGGTATATCCCAAACCAAAATATGATTTCCTATTCCTTTTCATTTTCACTTTGAAAATTATCATGTTCTATTACAACCTCTAAGAAAGTGAGTCTAAATTATAATGGTAATTTTGGGCTAATATCTCAGCTTATATGGTTCCTTTCCTTGGGCATATTCTCTTTAAAGAAAGACACTCCTGAGATTTCAGTATTGTTTGTCAGTCCCTGGGAAGGTTGGTAGAGTTACTCCAAAGGTTATGATAACAAGGTAGGAAGAGATTAACATTAAGAATTAGGATTCTCATGATTCCTGCTGCATTCCCACACTCCATCATCCTTACCTTAATTTGATCTTCCTTGGGTCTGAGCTACTTTCCTTTGCTCTCTCGTTGTATGTTGCTTCTAGTAATGCACATATCTTCCTTTTATTCCAACCAAGACATAGAAGAATCAATCTTGTGGAAAGCACAGTAAGGTACATAGAGCATAGACACTAAAAAAATCAGAAACATAAAACAAATTTTTAAAGAATAGAAAAATCATAGATATAGAAGGATATCAAACATACTCAAAATTAGCATTCCAAAAGAAGAAAAACAAAATAATGGGACGTAACAAAAATCTAAAGATTTAACTGAAGAAACTTTTTCTGCAATTAAAACATGTATCAGGAATAACAGATCCAGAGTAATGACACTATAACATATCATGATACAGTTATTGGCCTTCAATTAAAGAAAGAATTCTTTGCACAGCCAGGCAGAAAGAACTCACTTATAAGGGAGCAAAAATGGGCTGAGTTCAATATTCTATGCAAAAGATAACAGATTAATAACTCTTGCCAATATTCAAAGAAAGAAAATGTAATCCTAAGAGACCTCACAGTCAGCAAGAATAAAGGATGCAAACAGCTTTCTAGAACTGAAAGAATATTTTCCCCATGAGCCTTTTTTGAGGAGACTATTAGATAATGAGCTACAGCCAACAAAAGGAAAACAGGGAAAACTACGATGGTTGGACAGGAAACAAACATTTAATATATTTGACAGGGACTAAATAGAATGTAAGTGATTTGATAAAATAGGAATGATACAACTGCAAAAACTATTGTAAGATTAAAAAATAGGGGGGATCGTTAGAAAGGTAATCAGTAAACACAAAAATATAAGCCTTCCTAAAAAATCTGTAGGTACATACATAAAGCAAAGAAGGTAAGCAACATTCAGGGACTTCAGTTCTGTCTACCTTGTGGCCTGGATATTTGTAATGTGTTGTTCTCACCAGCATTACCTACAATGACTCAGCAGCCCCATACTTGCAATAAGGGGAACATAAAGGAAGGCCAGAGAAAGTGGCTTTATTTTAAAGTTGGACAATTTCTTTCTATTCATTTACTTACTCATGTGGTTAACTGCAAGGGAGACTGTGAAATTGTGTGGGAATTCCATTTTGGCATTTCTTAGAAAATCTATATGTTTTTCTAAGTCCAAAATCCAAAGAAAAATTGTCAAGAAATCAGAGAAAATAGAAATGTCTAATTTCCTTGCAGGAACAAAAATCTTTCAATCAAAATGAAGATGTCGCCTGGGCACAGTGGCTCACACCTGTAATCTCAGCACATTGGGAGGCTAAGGGAGGCAGACGGCTTGAGCTCAGGAGTTTGAGACCAGCCTGGGCAACATGGTGAAATCCTGTCTCTACAAAAAATTCAAAAATTAGCCAGGCATGCTGGCACACATCTGTAGTCCCAGATACTGGGGAGGCAGAGGAGGATCACTTGAGCCCCAGAAGTTGAGGCTTCAGTGGGCCGAGATGATGCCACTGCCCTCAAGCCTGAGTGACAGAGTGAGATGCTGTCTCAAACAAACAAACAAACAGACAGACAAACAAACTGGAGACATTACTGATTTGAAAGAATCCAGTGACATCAAGTTGAAAGCAAGAACAGGAAATATTGACTTGTGGAGTTGAAGGTTAAGGTCAATATTTCTGGGAAACCAAGACAGGAACACAGAGAGAAGTAGTCACAGTCTAATCAGTCAGTCTTGTTTATAGGTGTTGCTGTGTTATATATAGAGAGAATATTATGGAAATCTGAAGAGTTGTCCTCTTAAATCTTCACCTGGGTAATGATTAGCACATGCTCGTGAGGAAACTATTCAAGGCTAGAGAAAGAGCCACCCAAAATGACTGGAGAGAACATTCATTGAAGATTACACAAGACCAGGAATAGTTTCTGATCTCATTATTCAGAATGAAAAACCTCATAATCCTAGGAGCATCAGCTAGAATACTCAGAAGGATTGGATAAGAGCCCTAAAATAAATGCTGCCGTGATCCCATGTAACAAAGCTTAAGTGCAAGATCCTAAAATATTCAAACTGTTCCAGGTAACTTAATTGTGTCCCAGAAGAAAGTTCAAGGATATTTACAGAAGTACAAAGATATCCAGCACATAGAAAAGTAAAATTCACAATGTCTAACATGTGATCAATAATTGTCAAGCATATAAAGAAACAGGAAAATATTACTCATAATAAGGAGAAAAATAAATCAATTGAAACTGACCCAGAAATTATACAGGTAATACAATTAGTAAACAAAAACATTGAAGCAGTGAATTACAAACTTTTTTTTGTCAAAGAAGCTAGAGAAAAGAGCGAGAATGTTAAGTAGAAATATGGAAGAGCCTAAATCAAAATTCTAGAAATGAAAATATATTTATGAGATGAAAAATATATTAGATGGGATTAACATAAGATTAGACACTGCAGAAAGAAAAGATTGGTGGACTTGACAATAGAAGTTATCCAAAATGAAACACAAGGAGCAAAACTCTGGGGGAAAAAAAGGCATCAGCCAAATATAGATACAACTGGAGTCCCAGAAGGAGATGAGGAGGAAGGTAGGAAAAGAATTTTCAGAAATGGTTGAAATGTTCAAACTTTGATGAAATTTTCAAACTCACAAATCCAAGAATCCCCACACACAGGAAACATGAGTAAAGTTATAAAGGACATCATAATCAAATTACTTAAAACCAGTGAAAAAAAGTAAATCTTAAATGTACTCAGAGAAAAAAAAAAAAGGCAAGTAGTCTTCTTGTTAAAAAAAAAAAAAAAGCGAGCCAGAAGATAGTAGAGAAACATCTTTAAAGTATTGAAAGAAAAGACAATCAACCTAGAATTCTGAACCCAGTGAAAATTTTTCAAAAATAATGTGGGAAATAAACCCCACTTTTTCACATCTACAAAGCAAAAAGAGTTAATCACCAGCAGACATGTACTACACAAAATATTAAAAGAAAATCATTTAGGCAGAACAAAAAAGGATAAAAGATGGAAATCTGGTTCTACCAAAAAGAATGATGATTGTTGGAAATGGTATCCATGTGGCTAAATATAAAAGACTTGTTCATTGCTTCAATCTCTTTGAAAGATAATTGTTTAAAGCAAAATAATAACAATATATTAAAGGGTTTAAAAGATAACATATTCTAAACGTTTCTGCACCTAAAAACAGAGGTTTAAAATACATGAAGCAAAAACTGATAGGACTTCCAAAAGAGATAGACAAATCCACAGTGATAGTCACAGATTTCTCCTGACCTTCTCTCAATAACTAGTAGAACAAAGTGGCAAAAAATCAGTAAGAATATAGAAGATTTGAACAATGCCATCAACAAAATGATCTGACATTTATACAACACTACACCTAACAACAGCAGATACATATTTATTTCCTTAAGTGTAGAATATTTATTAAGATAGATCATATTTTGGGGAATAAGGCAAGTTTTACTAAATTTAAGAGGATTCCAATCAGTCATACAAATAATGTTTTCTGACTACTATGGGGTTGAATTAGAAATCAATAAAAGAAAGATATCTGAAATATTCTCAAATATTTGGAGTCTAAATATACAATTATGCAAGTGTATTGCCTATTCAAAAATTAATATGAAGTTTTGTTTTTAAAGAAATGAGGTCAATTACCTTACACAGCTGACAAACAGTTGTTAAGGTGATTTCAAAGAGACATTCGTCAAAATATTCTAAGCTTTATTTGAATAGATATGTGTTCTCTCAAGAGTACCACCTTGAAGGAGAATAGTCTTTTGGGTGTATAAATTTGGTTAGTTTGCTAGAAAACCAGACTTAGTCCTATATAGGTCACACACTACCTATACAAAAACCCACAAAAGTTATTGAAAAAACAAAATTAATACTCTAGCAACAGACTTGCCACCAGAGCTGATATTCTTTTTTGTTTTGTTTTGTTTTTGTTTTCCTTTTTTTAAATTTTATTATTATTATTATACTTTAAGTTTTAGGGTACATGTGCACAATGTGCAGGTTAGTTACATATGTATACATGTGCCATGCTGGTGTGCTGCACCCATTAACTCCTCATTTAGCATTAGGTATATCTCCTAAAGCTATCCCTCCTCCATCCCCCCACCCCACAACAGTCCCCAGAGTGTGATGTTCCCCTTCCTGTGTCCATGTGTTCTCATTGTTCAATTCCCACCTATGAGTGAGAATATGCGGTGTTTGGTTTTTTGTTCCTGCGATAGTTTACTGAGAATGATGATTTCCAACTTCATCCATGTCCCTACAAAGGACATGAACTCATCATTTTTTATGGCTGCATAGTATTCCATGGTGTATATGTGCCACATTTTCTTAATCCAGTCTATCATTGTTGGACATTTGGGTTGGGTCCAAGTCTTTGCTATTGTGAATAGTGCCACAATAAACATACGTGTGCATGTGTCTTTATAGCAGCATGATTTATAGTCCTTTGGGTATATACCCAGTAATGGGATGGCTGGGTCAAATGGTATTTCTAGTTCTACATCCCTGAGGAATCGCCACACTGACTTCCACAATGGTTGAACTAGTTTACAGTCCCACCAACAGTGTAAAAGTGTTCCTATTTCTCCACATCAGAGCTGATATTCTTTACCTTTCTCTCAGGGAAGGCAAATAAATTGTTACATTTGTTGTTGCTTTTGTTGAATTGCTCAAATCTTCAACAAGTACTAATCAAGCACTCAATATTTGCCAGGCACCATATAGAGCAATAGAGCACAAAAGAAAACACAGTCCTTGCTCTCATGGAGGTTACATTCTAGTGGGGTGAGTGGGAGGGATAAACAAAACAAAAATCTAATATGTCAGGTGAGAAATGACATATGACAAAATAACACAGGCCAGGTAGCTAGAAATATTGATGGGGAGGACCAAATCAAGGAAGAATATTTCCCAACACAAGGAAATATTACTTTGTTGGAATCTTTAAAATTTAGGGTTAATTTTAGTTGTCTTTGGATGAAGTCACCATTTAACCAAACTTTCTAGACTTTTTCATGTGGAAGCACAAAAGAGTAACAGCCCTTGAAAAGCAAAAATTCAAGCATTTTTAATGGCAGTTGCCAAAGAGGAGTTTCTAGATCAGCAGCAGCATAAAAAAATGGAAGAAGCCAAGAGTCAGTTTAAAAGTCAGCAAATGTCCAACAGCTTAGTCTCTGAGGCCTATTGTTGATATGAGGAAGCTTATAACAAAAATAAAATAAAACATGCCCACTTCTCAGAAAGGTATTAAATATTGCTAACATTCCTTGAAAGTCTCCTCAAAGAAGCCCCTCTAAATTGGTTATCCAAATAAGTTTCTTTCTTTTGATTGGTAATGGTAAAAATAAGGCAGTACATATAAAGATGAGAACTTTGCACAGTAGGGTACAGCACTGTACCTTATTAAACACAATCAGTACAAGTCTTTCATCAGATAGACGGATCTAAACATCTCTATTGTAGAAAATCTCTCCAGGCAATCTGAATTCACCAGCTCAGCTAAGAACTATAAATTTGATAACTGTTTACCTCGCATCTTATGGTAGCATGAGGCTTGATTCATTGCAAGGAGACTGGGATTATGCTGTATGCACCAGCTAATAGAGCCATTATTTGGGAGAAGAAGTAACTTGAGGTAAGACTTGATAAAAAGGTAACAAAGTATTGGAGTTTGACTTTTATAATTACTTGGAAAAAATTATTGATAATCAAAAATCATAATTATCTGTAATTGTTTACTTGATATGGTATACTTTTTCCTTTGTTTCTGTCAAACCTTTTGAAAAATTACAATCTTGCCTTGTACCTTGATCAGTCCAGGATACCACATGCCTTATTTTGCAAAAGTCCAGTGCCAAAAGACACAGTCAGGGATGGCCAGGAGAATGTATGTTAACATGGTTTGGCTGCGTCCCCACCCAAATCCCATCTTGAATTGTAGTTCCCATAATCCCCATGTGTCGTGGAAGGGACCTCTTGAGAGGTAAGTGAATCATGGGGGCAGTTACCCCATGCTGTTCTCATGAAAGTGAGTGAGTTCTCACAAGATCTGGTGGTTTCATAAGGGGCTTTGCCCCTTTGCTCGGCACTCATTCTCTCTCCTGCCACCTTGTGAAGGAGTGCCTTCTGCCATGATTGTAAGCTTCCTGAGGCATCCCCAGCCATGCAGAACTGTGAGTCTATTAAACGTTTTTTTTTTGTTGTTTTTTTTTTTTTTTTTTTGTAGACGGAGTCTTGCACTGTCTCCCAGGCTGGAGTGTGGTGGCATGATCTCGGCTCACTGCAACCTCTGCCTCCCAGCTTCAAGTGATTCTCCTGCCTCAGCCTCCCAAGTAGCTGGGATTATAGGTGCACACCACCACACCCAGGTAATTTTTTGTATTTTCAGTAGAGACAGGGTTTCACCATGTTGACCAGGCTGGTCTCGAACTGCTGACCTCATGATTCGCCTGCCTTGGCCTCCCAAAGTGCTGGGATTACAGGCATGAGCCACCACGCCCAGCCTAAATCTCTTTTCTTTATAAATTACCCAGTGTCAAGTATTTCTTCATAGCAGCAATTAGAACAGACTAATACAGTAAATTGGTACTCATAGTGGGGCATTGCTATAAAGATACTCAAAAGTGTGGAAGCAACTTTGGAACTGGGTAACAGGCAGAGGTTGAAACAGCTTGGAGAGCTCAGAAGAAGACAGAAAGATGTGGGAAAGTTTGGAACTTCCTAGACACTTGTTGAATGGCTTTGCCCAAAATGCTGATAGTGATATGGACAATAAAGTCCAGACTGAGGTGGTCTCAGGTGGAGATGAGAAACTTATTAGGAACTGGAATAAAATTGACTCTTGATATGCGTTAGCAAAGAGACTGGCAGCATTTTACCCCTGCCTTTGAGATCTGTGGGACTTTGAACTTGAGAGAAATGATTTCAGATATCTGGCAGAAGAAATTTCTAAGCAGCAAAGCATTCAAGAAGTAACTTGAGTACTCTTAAAAGCATTCAGTGTTATGCATTCACAAAGAGATGGTTTGAAATGGAAACATACGTTTAAAAGGGAAGCAGAGCATAAAAGTTCAGAATATTTGCAGCCTGACAATGTGAAAGAAAAGAAAAACCCATTTTCTGAGGAGAAATTCAAGCTGGCTGCAGAAATTTGCATAAGTAACGAGGAGTCAAATGATAATTGCCAAGACAATGGGGAAAATGTCTCCAGGGCATGTCAGATGTCTTCACAACAGCCCCTCCCATCACAGGCCCAGAAGCCTAGGAGGAAAAAATGGTTTCATGAGCCTGGCGCAGGGCCTGGATGCTTTGTGCAGTGTAGGGTCATGGTGCCCCAAGTCCCAGCTGCTACAGCCATGGCTAAAAGGGGCCAAGGTACAGCTGAGGCCATGGCTTCAGAGAGTGCAAGCCCCAAGTCTTGGCAGCTTCCATGTGGTGTTGAGCCTGTGGGTGCACAGAAGCCAAGAACTGAGGTTTGGGAACCTCCAACTAGATTTCAGAGGATGTATGGAAATGCCTGGATATCCAGGTAGAAGTTTGCTTCAGGGGTGGAGCTCTCATGGAGAACCTCAGCTAGGATAGTGAGGAAAGGAAATGTGGGGGTAGAGTCCCCACACTGAGTCCCCACCGGGGCACTGCCTAGTGGAGCTGCGAGAAGAGTGCCACCATCCTCCAGACCCTAGAATGGGAGATCCACTGACAGCTTGCACCATGTGCCTGGAAAAGCTGCAGACACTCAATGCCAGCCTGTGAAAGCAGTCAGGAGGGTAGGTGTACCCTGCAAAGCCACAGGGGCAGAGTTGTCCAAGGCCATAGGAACCCATCTCTTGCATCAGTGTGACCTGGATGTGAGACATGGAGTCAAAGGAGATCATTGAATTTCATACTTGCATAGGGCCTATAGCCCTGTTGTTTTAGCCAATTTCTTCCATTTGGAATGGGTGTATTTACCCAGTGCCTGTATCCCCAAAATAATTAACTAACTTGCTTTTGATTTTGCAGGCTCATAGGAAGAAGGGACTTGCCTTGCTCAGATGAGACTTTGGATTTGGACTTTTGGGTGAATGCTGGAATGAGCTAAGACTTTGGGTGATTGTTGGAAATGCATGATTGTGTTTTGAAATGTGAGGACATGATATTTGGGAGGAGCCACGGGTGGAATGATATGGTTTGGCTGTGTCTCTACCCAAATCTCATCTTGAATTGTAGATCCCATAATCCCCACATGTAATGGGAGGGACCCAGTAGGAGGTAATTGAATTATGGGGGTAGTTACCTCCATGCTGTTCTCATGATAGTGAATGAGTTCTCACAAGATCTGATGGTTTTATAAGGGGCTTTTCCCCCTTTGCTCGGCACTCATCCTCTCTCCTGTTACCCTGTGAAGAGGTACTTTCCACCATGATTTTAAGTTTCCTGAGGCCTCCCCAGCCATGAGGAACTGTGAGTCAATTACATCTCTTTTCTTTATAAACTACCCAGTCTAGAGTATTTCTTCATAGCAGCATGAGAACAGACTAATACATATGTGTATGTATGTGTGTGACAAAAATAGAGGCTGGATCAGTGACTGGTTCATTCATTTACTCTGACTCAGTGCCTTATATTCTTCTGCTCTATGTTTGTTTTAACCCTGGCAAGAACAACATGTTTCATAAAGGGGACTAAATTGCAAGGAAGGGCCAGCTGGGAATCTGGGAGTTTCCTGCACCATATGAAAACACACTGCCAACATGCCACAGGTGTACATCACAGCAGCACGAAGGACAACATGGCATTGCAAAGGGTGTGGGAGGGAAAAAACAGGGACACAGTGGTTACATTTGAGGAAAGAAAAACAGCCTGAAAGACGACTGTGAATTATCTGAAACCTAAAATCTTTGTTTGCTTTGAAAAGTTTTGACACAGTGTATTGGTGAAAGTTACTGGTGTGTACCATTGAACAACAGAAGCAGATCACTGGTACTCTAATGCTCTACATAGTTCTTTAAAGTTCTGGGCAGCTTATGCTGAATGGGTGAGTGGCAGATACACCATCTCATTTTAACCACAGAAACCTCTGTCACAGTAACATAAAAGGACAATGAAAAGGGCTATGAAACCAAAGTGCCCTCATGACTTTGATGTGGGCAGGGTTCATTGGTGCCTGTGAGTACCAACTTCATGGTACATTTTACCACCTGTGGCCATCAGTGGCTGCTGATTCTTATCTGTCCACATTGATTCACTTGCAGGTACAAGGTTTGAAGGTCCAGCTGAAAATGTGTATGCTGTGCCTGAACCCTACCCCAAAACCATCCCAAAATAAATAATTCAGGGAGAAGTTTGAATGCTTGTACTTCACATAGCCTAATATATTCAACTCAAGCTATAAATCTGCCTGATGTTTTATTGCCACACAGAATAGAACTCCTTGCCTTCAGATGTCAGCCCCATAGGACCACTGGCTGACGTGTTTCCAGATTCATATGGCATCAATATAATGCCCTAGTACAGCTGTCTAGCATCATCAGCTGAAGCTACTATGGCACTTTTGAGGTATTCTTCCTGCCCTAGGTCAAAAGAAAGTTCAGGGACTATTTAGTTCTGTCACATAAACTAGAAGTCAGAAAAACTCAGTGGGTTGACGTTACGATTCAACCCAAAATCTATAATTGAAATAAAGCTTATTAGAATCACAGTTTTGGTCAAAGTCAACATCTTGCTAACTAATTTATTCCTATTCTATAATAGTTCCTCATAGACATTTATGCACAATGAGTCTCTCTAAAGACTTCTCTTCCATAAGCAATATGAATAGAGAAAAGGAGTGAGGAGAGATGGTTAGAACTAAAACGGAAAACGAGACTGAGCCCCAGTTAGGGTTCATGTCTTGGGTCACTCAGATATGTAGTGGCTACTCTGAGCCTAGATGCTGAGTCACCTCTCTCTGCAGAATGATCTCCCTCCATGTTTCTATTATTAAATAGTTTCTTTTCATAAATATACTCTCCTTATCTCTTGCTTAGTGCAAATTAGTTTTTTAAAATAGGAAAGATATCATATTTTTAGAAACCAAAATCAAAACAAACTCTAAAGATGAATTTTGGTCTAAGGATTTTATGAATTAATTTATTTATAAAGTTGGACCAAGCTATAATTTATAGATAAATTATATACAGCTATATATTTAACAATTCTTCTGTACTTTAAAGGATAAAATTTTTCAAAAAAGACCTTGCTAAAAATAGTACACCATACAGAAAAGAGTGGGATTAGGAATGGGACTTATTT
The DNA here is from genome assembly GCF_028858775.2 of Pan troglodytes. Classification (NCBI taxonomy): domain Eukaryota; kingdom Metazoa; phylum Chordata; class Mammalia; order Primates; family Hominidae; genus Pan; species Pan troglodytes. The sequence goes on from NC_072403.2 coordinate 117,606,536, forward strand.
AGTTCAAATCTTGGCTCCAATGGTGAATAGCCATGTGACCATGAGCAAGGTAATTGATACCCCTGAGCCTGGGCATCTTCATCTGTAGAATGTGGATAATAAACTGTCTTACTGGGTCACTGTGAATACTGAATGTAACACATGTAAGCAAAGCTCCCCAGGCTGGTGTCTGGCATAGAAGCACTCAACAAATATCTCTTTCTTTCTTCTACTTCTCTTTTCTCTCTTTGCCATTACTTTCAATGGCAAAAACCACAATTACTTTTGCACCAACCTAATATACAGACCGATCAATCCTTTCACAAGTTTTCCCAAGGCACCAGTTGTTGGGATATGTTTAAATCATTGCCTTAGGAAAACCAACATGACCCGAAGGTCTCCTGGACCTCCAGTTATCTATAGGCACTCTAATACTCCAGTCAATCATGAGGAATCACATTCATTTCTTCCATGAATCTTTCCTTAATTACAGCAGCCCCCATTAGCCAGCCCCCTGTTCTGTTGGTGACCCACAACACCTAAATCTTGGACCTCACAGCATAGCCCTTCACTATGCTCTCTGGTATTTTGAGTGATTAGTGTTGGCTTCCAAATAAAACCGAAATTTCTTAATGTCAAGGAATAACTTCTTATTTCAGCCTTGAGGATAAATAGATATTGATGGGTTAATCTGCCTAAGAAGAATCATATTTAGTCCTGGACTAACAATCATTTCAAGAACCCCAATACCAACAAAAACAATAACGTAGAGTATTACCACAAACCCTGAAAACTAACAAATTTTATTTGTAACCTCGAAAAATTAAATACATTCTTGAGTTAAACACAATTTAATTAAATATAATTTTTTGAAGGCTTAAGTTAAATGCAATTCTTGAAAAGCTTTTCAGAGAATATATTTGAAAGTAAAGTGCATGTTAATTTTCCTAAGGTTTATAAAAATTAAATGAATATTTTAGATGTTT